>NC_060139.1:372078009-373328009 GCF_021461385.2 Schistocerca piceifrons | reverse complement strand
TAAAATTAATGAATTAACTATCTGCATAGATGAATTAGAGTCTTCAAACCCAGCTGACATAATCTGCCTCTCTGAACATCATGTGACCACTGGTATAGAACTTTTAAGTGTTACAGGGTTTAGGTTACCATCTGACTATTGTAGATCAGAAATGGAGAAAGGAGGAGTTGCCACATTCATCAGGAACTGTCATAAATTTAAGAACATAGACATTCATAAATTTTGCCTAGAACAGCATATGGAAGCATGTGCAACAGAATTAGATTTTCACAAAAAATCTTTCATAATATTAAGTGTATATCGAGCACCTGCAGGTAACTTTAATCTGTTTGTAAACCACCTTGAAGCTGTACTGGCCCATTTAACAACCAAAAACAAAGAAATAGTGGTTGCTGGTGATTTCAATGTAGATTTCCTTAAAGACTCTCCCAATAAGAACCTATTTGAGTTAGTAACACTATCATTCAACTTAATTCCCACAGTAAAGTTCCCCACTAGGATAACCACTTGCTCACAAACAGCCATTGATAATATCTTTATAGAAAAGTCAAATGAACAAAATTATATTACAAAACCAATAGTCAATGGCCTCTCAGACCATGACATGCAGTTCCTTCTGTTAAATGTTAATACTGAACAGGATATAAAATCTGTTAAATCTGAGCTCAAGAGGGTAATCAGTAAGCCAAAAATTGATTATTTTAGGACACTCCTCAGAGACATTCACTGGACTGATGTTTACAGTGCTCATGGCATGAATGAAAAATATAACATTTTTGCTAATAAAGTGCTTACCTTATTTGAACACTGCTTTCCCCCAAAACTTACCAAGGTTAGAGCAAAGTCTACAAAGAAGCCATGGATTACTCGAGGAATAGGGGTATCTTGTAAAACAAAAAGAAAACTGTATCTGTCAATCCGAAACATTTCCAATGTTGATGCTATAGCACATTATAAGAAATACTGCAAAATATTAAAGACTGTAATACGGATGTCAAAGCAAATATATTACAAGGAAAAGATAGTCATATCAGATAACAAAATAAAGACAATATGGGATATAGTGAAGGAGGAGACCGGTAGAACCAGACATGAAGAGGAACAAATAGCATTAAGAGTAAATGATGCATTGGTGACAGATGTGTATAGTGTTGCAGAACTTTTTAACAAACATTTTATAACTGTTACTGAAAAGATGGGGTTGTCAGGTTCGGTAGATGCTGCTATGGATTACCTTAGACCAGACATTTCAAGTAACTTCCATAATATGAATTTGACCCTCACTACCCCAACAGAAATAATGTCCATCATAAAATCTTTAAAATCAAAAACATCTAGTGGGTATGATGAAATATCAACAAAGTTAATTAAAGAATGTGATTCTGAGCTAAGTAACATATTAAGCTATCTGTGTAACCAGTCGTTTATCAGTGGAATATTTCCCGAATGGCTGAAATATGCTGAAGTTAAGCCACTGTTTAAGAAGGGAGATAAAGAAATAGCATCAAATTTCCGTCCAATTTCACTGTTGCCAGCATTCTCAAAAATTTTCGAAAAAGTAATGTACAGTCGTCTTTATAACCATCTTATCTCAAATAACATACTGTCAAAGTCACAGTTTGGATTTCTAAAAGGTTCTGATATTGAGAAGGCTATCTACACTTACAGTGAAAATGTACTTAATTCATTAGACAAAAAATTGCAGGCAACTGGTATATTTTGTGATCTGTCAAAGGCATTTGACTGTGTAAATCACAATATCCTTTTAAGTAAACTAGAATATTATAGTGTAACAGGAAATGCTGCAAAATGGTTCAAATCTTATATCTCTGGCAGGAAACAAAGGGTGTTATTAGGAAAGAGACATGTATCAAGCTATCAGGCATCATCCAACTGGGAACTAATTACATGTGGGGTCCCACAAGGTTCCATTTTGGGGCCCTTACTTTTTCTTGTGTATATCAAAGACCTTTCATCAGTAACATTACCAGATGCCAAGTTTGTTTTGTTTGCTGATGATACAAACATTGCAATAAATAGCAAATCAAGTGTAGTCTTAGAAAGATCAGCCAATAAAATATTTGTAGACATTAATCACTGGTTCCTAGCCAATTCTTTGTCACTAAACTTTGAAAAAACACACTACATGCAGTTCAGAACTTGTAAGGGGTGTCCCAAGAGTATATGTCTAACATATGATGACAAGAAGATAGAAGAAGTGGACGGTGTTAAATTCTTGGGATTACAGCTTGATAATAAATTCAACTGGGAGGAGCACACCACAGAACTGCTGAAGCGTCTTAACAAATCTCTGTTTGCAATGCGAATTTTGTCAGACATAGGGGATATAAAAATGAAAAAGCTGGCATACTATGCTTACTTTCATTCCATAATGAAATGGGATTATTTTCTGGGGTAATTCATCAAGCCAAGCTAAAGTTTTCCGGGCACAAAAACGTGCAGTAAGAATTATATGTGGTGTGAACTCAAGAACATCCTGCAGAAGCCTGTTTAGGGAACTAGGGATACTAACTACAGCTTCCCAATATATTTATTCCTTAATGAAATTTGTCATTAAAAATATATCACTTTTTCAAACCAACAGCTCAATTCATGGAATCAATACTAGAAATAAGAATAATCTTCACAAGGATTTAAAGTCACTTAGTCTTGTACAAAAAGGTGTGCATTATTCAGGAACACACATTTTCAATAACTTGCCAGCAGCCATAAAAAGCTTAACAACCAATGAAATTCAGTTTAAGAGAAGCCTAAAGGATTTATTGGTGGCCAACTCCTTCTACTCCATTGATGAATTTCTGAGGAAAACCAACTGATTTGTATATAAGTACAACATAACTTCTGCACAATTTCAGTGCAGTAATGTGTTCACTGAAAATTTGTGTGTGTGTGTGTGTGTGTGTGTGTGTGTGTGTGTGTGTGTGTGTGTGTAAGTATAATCTAACTTCTGCACCATTTCAGTGCAGTAATGTGTTCATTGTAAATAAGTATTACAGTAGTTGTATTACATGTTTCTTACCTTATAAATAAATATAAAACTTTTTTATTTTAAATTCAGTGCAATAGTATTTGTAAAATGACTCTTAGTGTTCATTAAAAAATGACGATCATTCCACTTGGGACCTGTGGAATGGTACATTAGCTTATTTGTTTTAGTTTAAATATTTGTCATGTATTGTTGTTTTTCTGACATGTTCCACATCCTGGAGGACCTCCTCACTACGGATCAATTGGAATGAAAGTAAATCTAATCTAATCTAAAAAGGCTTCCTTTACCAGGTTACAGGTTGGCTGGCAGCTTTTCGAGGAGCTCTTTGCAGTGTGGGGGAGTAGCCATGTATGTGAAAAACGGCATCCCATTTGAGTCAATTGATGTTTCAAAGTACTGCACTGAAAAGGTGTTTGAATGTTGTGCAGGTGTGGTTAAATTTAACGGAGCTAAACTTCTAACTGTTGTTATTTATAGATCCACAGACTCCGATTTCACAACATTTTTGCTAAAGCTAGAGGAGGTTCTTGGTTCACTTTATAGGAAATACAAAAAGTTAGTTATATGTGGTGACTTCAATATTAATTGTATAAGTGATTGTGCAAGGAAGAGGATGCTGGTAGACCTCTTTAATTCATATAATCTTATGCAAACTGTATTCTTTCCAACGAGAGTGCAAGGGAACAGTAGAACAACCATAGACAACATTTTTGTTCATTCCTCATTACTAGAAGGGCATTCTGTTAGCAAAAAGGTGAATGGCCTTTCAGATCATGATGCACAAATTTTAACTTTAAAAGATTTTTGTGCTGCAACACGTGTTAAATGTAGTCATCAGCTGTTCAGGAAAGCTGACCCAGTTGCTGTAGACCTTTGTAAACCTTATAAAGGAACAAAAGTGGCAAGATGTTTATAGCGCTGATACAGTAGACGATAAATATAATGCTTTTCTCAAGACTTTTCTCATGCTCTTTGAAAGCTGCTTTCCGTTAGAACGTTTAAAACAGGGTACTAGCACAAACAGGCAGCCTGGGTGGCTGACTAGAGGGATAAGAATATCTTGTAGAACAAAGTGGCAATTATATCAAAACGTTAGAAACAGTCAAAATCTAAATGCAGCAGCCCATTACAAACAGTATTGTAAGGTGCTTAAAAATGTTATTAGCAAGGCAAAAAGTACGTGGTATGCAGATAGAATAGCTAAGTCTCAGGATAAAATTAAAACCATATGGTCAGTCGTAAAGGAAGCTGCTGGTCTGCAGAGACAGGTCGAGGATATAGAATCAGTGCGTAGTGGGAATGTCCGTGTTACTGATAAGTTGCATATATGTACAGTATTTAATAATCATTTTCTGAATATAGAGGTGAACTAAACAGAAACCTAGTCCCAACAGGGAATCATATAGCACTCTTAGAAAAAAGTGTTCCGAGACTGTTACCTGAAATGCTCCTCCATGATACTGACAAGAGGGAGATTGAGTTAATAATTAAATCACAAAAGACCAAGAACTCTCATGGATATGACGGGGTATCTATCAGAATACTGAAGTATTGTCCTATGTATGTTAGCCCAGTTCTCAGCCATATCTGTAACTTTTCCTTTAGGAGTGGTCGGTTTCCTGACCGATTAAAGTACTCGGTAGTGAAGCCACTTTATAAAAAGGGAGACATTGATAATGTTGACAATTTTAGACCTATTTCTATGCCATCGGTGTTTGCTAAAGTTATCGAGGAGGTTGTATATACAAGGTTACTGGAGCATTTAAATTCACATAATTTGCTGTCAAATGTTCAGTTTGGTTTTAGAAATGGTTTAACAACTGAAAATGCTATATTCTCTTTTCTCTGTGAGGTTTTGGATGGATTAAATAAAAGGTTGCAAACGCTAGGTGTTTTCTTTGATTTAACGAAGGCTTTTGACTGTGTTGACCACAAAATATTACTGCAGAAGTTGGACCATTATGGAGTAAGGGGAGTAGCTTACAATTGGTTCGCCTCTTACTTTAAGACCAGAAAGCAGAGGGTAATTCTCCACAATATTGAGAGTGGTGGTGATGTTCAGTCCCAATGGGGCACTGTTAAGTGGGACGTTCCCCAAGGGTCGGTGCTGGGGCCACTGCTGTTTCTTATTTATATAAATGATATGCCTTCTAGTATTATAGGTGATTCAAAAATATTTCTGTTTGCTGATGACACCAGCTTGATAGTGAAGGATCTTGTGTGTAATATTGAAACAGTAACAAATAATGTAGTTCATGAAATAAGTTCGTGGCTTGTGGAAAATAATTTGATGCTAAATCACAGTAAGACTCAGTTTTTACAGTTTCTAACTCACAATTCAACAAGAACCGATATTTTGATCAGACAGAATAGGCATATTATAAACGAGACGAAACAGTTCAAGTTCCTAGGCGTTTGGATAGATAGTAAGCTGTTGTGGAAAGCCCATGTCCAGGATCTTGTTCAGAAGCTAAATGCTGCTTTATTTACCATTAGAACAGTATCTGAAATAAGTGACACTTCAACACAAAAAGTAGTCTACTTCGCATATTTTCATGCGCTTATGTCGTATGGTATTATTTTTTGGGGTAATTCTTCTGATTCAAAAAGGGTATTTTTGGCTCAAAAACGGGCTGTTCGAGCTATATGTGGTGTAAGTTCAAGAACCTCTTGTTGACCCCTATTCAAAAATCTGGGAATTCTGACATTGCCCTCACAGTATATATTTTCTTTAATATCGTTTGTTGTTAGCAATATTAGCCTATTCCCAAGAGTTAGCAGCTTTCACTCAGTTAATACTAGGCAGAAATCAAATCTGCATGTAGAATGCACTTCCTTGACTCTTGTGCAGAAAGGAGTGCAGTATTCTGCTGCATCCATTTTCAATAAGCTACCACAAGAACTCAAAAATCTTAGCAGTAGCCCAAACTCTTTTAAGTCTAAACTGAAGAGTTTCCTCATGGCTCACTCCTTCTATTCTGTCGAGGAGCTCCTGGAAGAGCTAAAAAATTAAGCAAATTCCAGTGTTACATTGTTGATTTTCTTCATTTAAACTTACAACTTGTCACCTGAATATGTTTTTTTGTATTTCATTTTATCTGTTTCTAATATCGTGTTGTAATTTCATGTATTGACTCGTTCCATGACCATGGAGACTTCTCCTTAATTTGGTCCCATGGAACAATAAATAAATAAATAAAATAAATAAATAAAGGAATGTCCCATGCTTTGAAAAGTTTTGACAGTGCATTTGGAGTCAGTATAATGTGTGCCCTGTAACCTTCAATAACGTTTGTTTCTTCAGAAAAAAGACATATTTTTGCAAGAAGTGATTTAACTGTCCATTCGGAATGTCAGCTTTAATCTAATTTGCTCCTTTGTGAATGGTGAAGCACAAACCATTAAAGAGATCCAGTCCTAGTAAATTTGAAGCTTTATTTGGGGTGGTACTGGGTGACAAGGGGGGCACTTCTTTGCAGCTGGTTCTTGGGTGTGGTGGCAGGATAAGAGGTGTGTAGGAAAATCCCACAGGAGATCTGTTTGCAGACTATGTCTGGGGGATAATGCCTGTCAGTGAAGGCCCTGGTGAGACCCTTAGCATACTGGGCAAGGGAGTTCTTGTCACTGCAGATACGCCATCACCAGGTGGCCAGGCTGTATGGGAGGAATTTTTTGGTGTGGAAGGGATGACAGCTGTCAAAATGCATGTACTGTTGGTGGTTGATGGATTTAATCCTGTCACCACCCCCTTCATTAGCTAGTACCAACCCTGGCTGGATAACTGAACCACATCCTTTGTCAGGGCTTTTATTACGTATTATCATGCCATGAAATAAGGGACATCCTACCTGAGATCCTTCCTGTCCCTCTTCAAGTGGTGTTCATTGCCAACACAGCCTCCACAATTACCTAGTCCACCCCTATGCTGCTCCCCATCTCAACCCCTTACCACATAGATCAAACCCCATGTAAGACCCAAGTACAATATGTGCCCATTCCACCAAACCAGCGCTTCCTATTCCAGTTCTGCCACAGGCTTATCCTACCCCATCAGAGGCTAGACCACCTTTGAAAGTAGCCATGCCATACACCAGCTCTGCTACAAATCATTGCACAGCATTTTATGCGGGCATGACTACCAACCAACTGACCACTAGGATGAAGAGCCATTGCCAAACTCTGTCCAAGAGCAAAGTAGACCACCCTGTGGCACAGCATGCATCAGAACATAGCATGCCTGATTTCAATGGCTGCTTGAAAACCTGGGCCATCTGGATAAACTGGTTATCTCTATTGATCTTTGTCCTTATAATTTTGATATGGTAATAAATCATCTGCTCAGAAATAAGCGAAAATAAAAATTTCTGTTTAGTTCTATAATTTATTCCAATATTGTTTCTATTTGCTCATCACACATGTTGAAGAAAATACTGTGGGTTTGCACTGCCTCATTGTTAGTCTTGAGAACTGATGAAAATATCATGAATCCTGAGTTTAGTCAGTGCCAATGTTCATACTGGTCAAAATTTCTCAGCAAATCAATTAACTCTGTCTTGTTGCCAGTGCTGTGCCTGACGAAAAATTCATTAAAAATCTGTAAACTTATTCCTTGTGAACAATGTTGGGATGCTGCAACTGAATGTTACTATTAATTCAACCCAAACATCCACAGTAGCTGAAAACTTGTTTCTACTGTAGTTCAGTAAAATGGATGGCAGTTTGCACACTAGTGTCATCAAATTATACACTTAAACAACAGAAAATCCAGGATGGAATAATGGCATTATTTTAAAATGGACAGATTGTTACTCACCATACAATGGAGATGTTGAGCTACAGAGAGGCAAAACAAAAAGGTTTGTAAACATGTGATCTTTTGGCCAGAAGGCCTTCTTCCAAAGTATACAACACACTGTAGTAGCAACTTCTGACACTGAATGAGACAGCAACACCAAATGTAGCAGGAAGAGGTAGAAGGCACTATATTAAGACTCATCTGAGCCTTCCAAGTGATTTATTGTTTCCAACTACAGTGCTGCGATCCCCTCAGTCTGCCTCACTGGGTCCCACAATGCTGACGACACCACTTCACTGATTGTAAAACGGCTTGTCGCGGAATGGCTGTCTTAGTGACCCGTGCCTGCACTGCTGTGTGTCGGCCTTGTACAGCCACGACGTCAGGATGTGCCAGTAGCCAACTCAGTGGCCTTTGCCTCTGCCACCTCAGCGTCGCCCGCTGCAAGGTGACACGCAGCGCACACTCTCGCTGGTGTGACGAAGAACTCGGCAACAACAAGCGCCCGCGATCCAGCAGCTGAATTTTTGGCCCTCACCCTGGATGTCTCCAGTGCGTATTGGGAGCCTAGATGACTACCTGCTGTAGCAAGCCGTGGAGTGGCCCATCTCTGGCTGTCTACAGACCCCATGTCGGCCTCAGAGGGTCGAACCAGTGACCCAACATGGATTGGAGTGCTAGTGCCCCATCTGCTGCTGTGTGTAGCCAGTGGTGTGACATGCCCCACCATCCAGGAGAGCTGCCACACTTCAGTGCCCCATGTTGGCCTCAGAGGGTCGAACCAGTGACCTGCCATGGACTGGAATGCTGGTGCCCCATCTGCTGCTGCGAGTAGCCGGTGGTGTGACATACTCTGCCGTCCAGAAGAGCTGCCACACTTGAATGCATTTTTAGAAAACCAGCACCTATTTATATGTGGCTGTATGCCTCTGTTTTGCTAACATGACACTCTAAGTCACGTACTCACAACACCTAGGTTGCGCCAGTGGGCCCCTTCTGCCTGTAACTTGCGCCGTGCAAACCGCTGCGTTTACTCTTTTCAGTGGTTTGACGGCCCTGTGGCCTCCATTCTACTTCGCAACTGCTGGTGAGCATAACTTCCTGTCAACAGGCCCATGCTGGCTGTAACTTGTCTGCTCAGAAATGTTGCACTGAATCTAACTTTCCTATCTTGAACTGTGGTGCCGCTACATTATTCCCCCCTTTGGAAAGTCCCGGTCCACGGGTCGACCTTTAACTAACTCATAACTTGTTTGGGTCAGCATCTATGACATATTTCCTTACTTTTAGAAAACTTAAATGTGGTCTAGGCCCCCTTAAAACACATGATATGAAACGAAACGTAAAAATTTCTTACTGGATGACCACTGCTCGATCAAACCGTAATCTACTCATCTCACGCCCTCAGTATTCAATCCACTGGGACTTGGACTACTATTGGTTCCCTCCTGGAATTGACTCTCAGCCTGATCAGAATGAAAACAACACATAACAAAGTTAAGGCTGCAAATACACTTGGCAGAGAGGTGCTCAAAATGATAGTTATTTGCCATTGCCTTTCCCTATACTGAGCAACATGTTGCACAAGCTGTTTGGCTGATATTAGCCCCTCTTGCTCTAAAATGAACTGGTTTACAGATCTTGACAGACCTGGCTCCAGGGTTTGATTTAACAAGGTCAGATTCTGCTTTGGCAAAAACTCTAAAGTTACTTCTGGCCAGTACAGCTATGGTTGCATAACATTCAATTGCATGACTCCTGAAATTGACGCTGGCAGATGGAAGGTTGGCCCTACTATGTTACACGCAGTTCCATTGATTAAAATTCCACTCCCCTCGAGCTCTATATGTTTTGCTTCAGCAAATACTTCCTGCTCAAAACAACTTACTAAAACTATTAATTTTTCATAGGTGGAGAAGATCCAATGCATCCCGATCCACTGCAAGCTCAACTTTTGCTCCACAATGTCCCTTGGACAGTCTATTCCTTTCCCCTAGCTAAAAATAGCTGGACCATGACATGTCCGGATTGGTGCGTACCATCCTGGCTGGACATACTGTTACCTTCCCTCTATGGCAGCTCTGTAATTCCTCCCTTGTCATCTTGGCTAACCGGCTGTTAACTGCTGAGATCTGCAATACCTCCTCAGGTTTTTACTTCTATCATCTTGCTCAATGCTCCCCTTCTCAGTGACCTGAGGACAGGGATTGCCATCACCCTTCCTCCCGCTTCAAAAAGATTGCTGTCCACACCAGGCTATACTCGAAAATACATACACGAAAATACAATGCCTAATTAATCTATGCAAACCCAGTGATACATAAAAAAAAAAAAAAAAAAAAAAAAAAAAAAAAAAAAAAAAAAAAAAAAAAAAAAAAACAACTACAAATACTCTACTACTTCTGGATCACAAAGCATATGGTACTTCATGCTGTACTCTATCTTCCTGGTTTTCTCTGTGCTTAGCACCTCTCTTCACTCTCTCTTTCTTCCTCTTTCCTTCCTGTGATACACCTGGAATCACATCCGGACAACCCTTAAATGGCCGTAACCACCCAATGTGTACTACCGTTGTTCTAGTTGGCAGCTGAAGCTTAACATTAACGGGGGATGTGGTTTCAACAACTTGCTGTAGCCCTTGATACCTCATGAGGAACTTCTTCATTTTCCCTTTTTGCCTATAGGGGCTGGACAGCATTACCCAATGCCCCACTCTGTACTGTAGTAAACTTCCTTTCCGCTTCACTGTGTCTTTCTACCTTTCCAAAGCCTTTGTATTTGCCTTTTGTACCCGTTTCTAAACACACCGAATTGTTCTCACGAATTGACATACAGATTCACTGGTCCTTCATTTCTGTAGCTTCACTAAATCAGACAGTGATGGCATTTTTCGCCCATGCACTACCTCATATGGAGACAAACTGACATTTGTATGGATTTTTGCATTGTATGCACATACAATATGCTTCAAATACTCGTCCCACTGATGGTGATGAGAATCCACATAAAAACTCAGCATCTTCCTGATCATTCTGTGTACCCATTCTGTCCTTCTATTGGCCTCAACAATTTACACAGTTCCTTCATTAAATCCGAAATGAAGTTGGTCCCTTGGTCAGTAATTATTGTCTCTGGTACACCAAACTCAAAATCCAGTTGTTTACTAGCGCTTGCGTGACCATTGCTGCCTGCTGATTTAGCATAGCCACCATCTCCACATACCTTGAAAAATGTTCTATTATTGTTAGAACAAATCTGTTCCCTAATGGTGTTCACCTGAAAGGTCCTAAGACATCAGTCCCCAGCATAGAGAATGGCCATGTTGCTTCCAGCAATTGTTGTAGCTGTATCTGTTTCTGACTCAAATCTGCTCTCTGCACACGTAGTATGCAATTCTTGACATACTGATCCACATCTACTTTTCTACCTCTCCCCAGTACCTCTCCACCACTCTCCTATTCATCACTCTACACCCTCCCCCTCCATGACCAGATAACACGTGATCGAGCGCTTCTTTTAAAACCTCATCTCACAGTTTCTCTGGCACTACAACTCTTGGCCCTAACTTCATTTCCCTGCACAGAAGACCATTGTACATATTAAATTGTGGCTGTGTCCAATACAATTTACAATCGTTGTCCACATTCTGTAATTCTTGCCACACCACTAGGTCATAACCTATGACTTCTACATTTTCCACCTTCCTACTTAGTGCATACGCATTACCGTGCTTCTTCCCAGGCTTGTGCACCACCTTGTAGTTGAATTCGCTAATCCTCACAGCCCGTCTAGTGAGTCTAGTGGGCGGATCCTTCAACCCCAATAATCACTTCAACGCAGCATGATCTGTTACTGCCCGAAATCTTCTCCCATATAAATAACATTTAAAATATGTGATTCCATAGATTACTCTAAGCGTCTCCCTCTCTGTTGTTGAGTAATTCCTCTCTGCTACATTCAACTGCCTAGATGCATAGACTACAGGATGTCCTTTCCCATCAATTCCCTGACTAAGGACACACCCTAATGCTTGATTTGATGCATCGCATGCTAGTATAAACTCCTTTTCAAAATCTGGAAACACAAGAACTGGACTTGAAGTTAACACTTCTTCCAGTTTGTCAAATGCTTTCTGACACTCTTCTGTCCACTCAAATTTCACACCCTTTTGTACCAATTGCGCAAATGGCTGTGCTAAATCTGCAAAACCATTCACGAACTTTTGATAGAAATTGCAAGTTCTGATGAATGACTGCACTTCCTTAACTGTTTTTGGTTCTGGAAAATCCCTTATAGCCTGTACCAACCTCAGATCCGTTCGCACTCTGTCCTTACTGATAATATGACCCAAATATTGTACTTCTTCTAATGCAAAATGACACTTCTCCAGGCTCAACATCACACGAGCTGCTCTTAAAATCATAAAAACTTCACTTAACCACTGTCCATGTTGCTCCATACTACTTGAAAACACTATAATTTCATCTAAATAGACAAGACACTGCTGTGGTTTCAAACCCCTCAATACACTATGTAGCAAACCTCTGAAACATTGCTGGAGCATTTTTAAAACTGAATGACATTCTGATGTACTGGTAATGGCCTCCAGGAGTAGAGAATGCAGATTTTGGACGATCCTCTGGAGCCACCTCTAACTGATGATAACCACTTATCAAATCCATCGTAGAAAAGTATTGGCACTGTCCTAAGTGATCCAAAGTCTCCGATATGTTTGGTACGGGGTATGCATCCATTACTGTCTTATTATTGAGGTATCGATAGTCACAACAGAACCTGTATTTCTTAGTTCCGTCCCTAGATTTTTTAGGCATAACGACAATGCCCATTCTCCAGCAACTATTACTATGCTCTATAACACCGTCCGAAAGCGGCTGATCAATGACATCCTTCACAATTGGCTGCAAATACCTTGGTATTCTGTATGGTTTATGGTAAACGGGTGCTTCATTCCCTGTTGGTATCCTATGTTGAACTAATGGAGTTACTGGCAACAGCCCTTGCGGAAGAAACAAATCCTTAAATTCCCACAATAATTCTCCTCCTTTCAAATGCTTAATTTTGTCACACAGTGCAGTCAGCAGTTAGTGGTTGATCGCTTTGCCTACCTCTCGGACACCAGTCTTCGTTATCTGGCACATCCAAATTTGCTGCTAAAACTCCTTTTCTCAAATTCATGTTTACAACGCTAAAATTATCCACATTGACAGGGACTACTCACCTGTCATGTCCCTCTTGTATGTGTACAATACTACGCTTCAAAAAACAACCCAATGGACCCAAAACTTCATTATCCTCCAATAGTTCAATAACACATACTGTATCCACAGGTAGATCTGACTCTACACTTACCCAAAGCGACTTCCCGGTGCCACCAGACACACACTCATGTGAATTAAGCCTTAATGCTAATGTAAGTGGTTCAATTGGTTTGTTCATTATGTTGGACACCCCTTGTGACAGCTCTGCACTGACAACAGTTTCCCCTAGCTGAAATAACATTCCACCAAGTTCCACAGTTCATTGTCCAAAGTCAATTTTGGCATGATGTTGATGCAAGAAATCTACTCCTAGGATCATGTCGTAGCCCTCACCTACCCATGGTAATACCTCCATGCATGCATCAAATCTGACTTTCCCTATGCAGAAGTCAACTGTCACTTACCCCAAAGGTGTGACCTCCTTACCCCCCACTCCACACAACATTCAACATGTTGGGTCTAATTTCCTTCATCCCATTAAATTCTTAGTAGCTACTGACATTTGTGCCCCTGTGTTCAACAAAATCTTAAACGTTTTAGTTCCTACGCGATTCTACCTTTGCATACGTATTTGTAGCATTGAAATTAAACGGGAGCTCACTTAGGTGGGTCTTGGGCCCCCTCTGCCATTTAATGATTGTCCACCTCTACTAACTCCACTTCTCCATCCTCCACACTGTTGATTTCCACCCCTTCCTCTATTCCTCAGTGACTGGGTAAATTGCTTTCGCACATGTCCCGTACAACCACACTTGCAGCATTTTATACCCGCTGTAAACACTGTTTGTCTATCACGTACCTCTGTTGTCAGGTGTATTTCCTCATATTGGATTGCCAGCTGAGTGGCCAAATACAAATCTTTCGGAGTCCCTTCATGCACTTTCCATGACATATACATCAAGTGCCCTCAAAAATACATCAAGTGCCCTTTGCTTGGCCTCCTGCAACAGAACACCATTTGCTTCATCGCTCTGGACCAACTCATAAGTGTACTCGTTAATTTCTCTTATTCTGTCCACAAATTTCTCTACTGTCTCCCCCTGTCTCTTCGTCATTGTACTCAACCTCTTCCTGAAGTATTGAGCGCTATTCTGTTTCTTGTACCTTTGTAAAAGCCCCTCCTTCAACTGCTTAAACTGTCCTGCCTTTCTTAAGGCCTCAGAACACATTACATATGTCTTCGCTTTACCCGTTAATCTAATCTTGGCTACATGTAACAACTGTTCATCAGACCAACCATTCAACACAGCTAAAGTTTCCAAGTCCTCCACAAACGAATGTACATCCTCAGATGCCTTGCCAGAAAACAGAATAATCAAACTCGCGGCAGCTGGACGAATCTCCTGCTGCAGCAACCTAGGCAACAACAACTGATCTGATGTGGTTTCCCACTCACTTCTAGATGTTAATTCACTCCTCATCTGCATATTGTATGCTGTCAACTGTGCTACCTTTTCCAACAAAATCCCTTCTGGTTCCGACACACCTCATTTTCCTGACTGTTCCATTGTGTTGCTTTCGTTCCCCGTTAATCCTGAAACAAAACAATTAAGTTCAAAAATAACATGACTCCCTACACCTCAGTATCATCATACTCAGTAACATCATACCCAAACCAATACAAAAGTAATTAAATACCGAGAAAAAAAATCTTACTGCCCCACATACACTAACACTTACTCTGACAACAAAAAATACTATGCCCACGCAAAACATCTATAATGGCGTGCCATGAGCCATACTCAAGAACATGAAAAAGAAAGAAAACATCCAACACTCAAAAGAAAACTGCTCAAACTCACCACATCTTGTGACTGTAATGCAGGCAGTGGGCTCAAACGTCATACTGTACAGACGACGTCCACTATTCTAACACCAAATGTAGTAGCAACTTCTGACACCGAATGTGACAGAAACATCAAACATAGTGAGAAGTGGTAGAAAGCACTATATTAAGACTTGTCCAAGCTTTCCAAGTGATTATTGTGTCCGACTACAGTGCCACACTCCCCTCGGTCTGCATCACTGGGTCCTGGAATTCTGAGGACACCAATTTGTTGACTGTGAAATGGCTTGGCATGGAATGACTGCCTCAGTGACCTGTGCCCTCACTGCTGTGTGTTGGTCTTGTACGGCTGCGATGTCAGGATGTGCTGGTAGCTGTCTCAGCGGCCTTTGCCTCTGCCGCCTCAGCACCGCCCGCTGCAAGGCGACACACGGGGCGCTCCCTCACCGGTGTGGCTAAGAACGCGGTAAAAACGAGCGTCCATGATCCGGCAGCTGAATCTGTGGCCCTCGCCCTGGATGTCTCCAGTGCGTATTGGGAGTCAAGACGACTGCCCACAGTAGCAGGCCGTAGAGTGGCCCATCGCTGGCTGTCTACAGACCCCATGTCAGCCTCAGAGGGTTGAACCAGTGACCCAACATGGACTGGAGTGCTAGCGCCCCATCTGCTGCTGTGTGTAGCCAGTGGTGTGACATGCCCCACCATCCAGGAGAGCTGCCACACTTCAGTGCCCCATGTTGGCCTCAGAGGGTCGAACCAGTGACCTGCCATGGACTGGAATGCTGGTGCCCCATCTGCTGCTGCGAGTAGCCGGTGGTGTGACATACTCTGCCGTCCAGGAGAGCTGCCACACTTGAATGCATTTTTAGAAAACCAGCACCTATTTATATGTGGCTGTATGCCTCTGTTTTGCTAACATGACACTCTAAGTCACGTACTCACAACACCTAGGTTGCGCCAGTGGGCCCCTTCTGCCTGTAACTTGTGCCGTGCAAACCGCTGCGTTTACTCTTTTCAGTGGTTTGACGGCCCTGTGGCCTCCATTCTACTTCGCAACTGCTGGTGAGCATAACTTCCTGTCAACAGGCCCGTGCTGGCTGTAACTTGTGTGCTCAGAAATGTTGCACCGAATGTAACTTTCCAATCTTAAACTGTGGTGCCGCTACAACACATAAACTGTCACAAGCACAACTCACACACACAAGACCAAAAAATTCAAATCTTCAAAGTTAAAAGTTACAAGTAAAGTTTGACATTTTTAGTAGAAAAGAAAAATTTGTCTCAGTTTTGACTGAAAGGAGAATTAATTACAGTGTAATCTCTATTATCCATGGTAAATGGGGACTTGAAAACTGTGGATAATCAAATTCTGCATATATTCCATGACTAAACAATATGTTAAAGTATTACAACTGTTCAAAAACAAAAATTAATTACAGTGTCATATTTAAATAACTTAACTGATGTTTGTAATAAATTCTACTTATTGTAGTATAGGTGAGAATACGGTACTTAAACAGAATAGAGTGCAAGTAATTTCACATTGCACTACACTACTTTGAAACAAAATAGTCTTGAATTGATTTCTGTCTCTGTGATGTAGTTAGTCTTTCACATATCACACTACAAATTTTACACAACACCAACTTGTCAGAAAGGGGAGCATCTTGTTGCTGTTCCAAGTAATCCAGAAACTCTTTGGTCCACTGAAGTGCTGATGCACGACTGGTTACTGTTTCTGGAATTAGAGGAATGTTGTCATCTTCATCACTGTCATTCACTTCCTTGTACTCACTGATCAAGAGCACTGTCACTCAGCATCTCGTGGCCTAGCTGTACCCTGTCCACAGCAAACCATTCAGAAACATTTTCTTTGTCAACCGTTTCACACCCGGAGTACTTTTCAAAACACCATCTAACATTGCTAATGAGCAGTCTTTTTCTTCACTGGAGTCACTGATTTAATCAATTTTAGGATCAATGTTTTTCCATGGCTGTGATTGATTGTTTTAACTTACACCACACGTTTGACACCTCACAGATTGTATCAAACACAATCAGTTGTTTCCAAAATGTTTGAAGATTTATGACCTCATCAATAAGTTTTTATAGCCGATTTCCTCTATAAATTTTCTTCGTGGCAACAAAGACATTCTGATCTATTGACTGAATTAAGGCTGTCACATTAGGGGTAAATATTTTACAAATATCATCTGGTCATTGAGTTTCAGAACATGTTCATTTGGCTGCAATAATGCATTGTTGAGTAACAATACAGCCCTTACAGGTAGACCATTAAATGCTGAATATTGTTGCACCTGTGGCACAAAGCAATTACGGACCCATGTTTGAAATATTGTGCAGTCAATTCAGGCCCCTTTCTGGTGAAAATAACAGACAGGTAAGTTGTACATTTCTTTTCCTTTGAAACAACATAGATTTTTAGCTTTATATATTATACCAAGCTTAACTTTATGTGACATTACCACAACACAGCACAGTTATACTTTTCTTACTTGATTTACGACCAGGTACACTACGCTCTGTCTCAAAAGCTAAAGTCTTTGTTGGGACTTCCAAAAGAGCCCGGTTTTGTCCACAGTGTATATTTGCTCCAGCTTTAAATTTTCTTGTGCAATAAACTCTTGGATATCATTACAAAATTCAGAAGCAGGCTTATTATCTGTACTTAACTTTTTTCCTTGGCTGGCAATCTGCCGAATACTGTGATGCTGTTTAAAAAATTTATTAGCCAGCTGGAAGATGCATTAAAATCTCCTTCAATCCTCAAAGTTTTGAAGAAACACTGGGCCTTTTTGGTGCATATTGGGCCAGATCCCTTTGTGCTCTCTGCTCTTTTCTGCTGAAATCATTCCAACATGGGTTTATCCAGTTTTGCATATGCAGACATTTTCATAGCCTTTCACTTTGAAAAACATTTAGATGAGTCCAAACTGATGGCAAAATGAATTATTTTGTCTTTGGTTTTCCAAATATCATGAGCTGTAGTTTCACTCACATTGTAAATCAGTGCCAGATTCTGTGTATCAATACTGCCTTCTTTGAGTGTGTGTATTATTTTCAGTTTGTGCTGTATCGCCAGCACAACACGTTTTGGCTTTTCAGAAATTGTTCAGCACTAACAGAAACCAAATGACTGTAGTATCCTCTACAACAATACAGTCCAGTGCTTGAGGTATTTGAGCAGCACACTTTTTACTACTCTTGTGTTGTAACATAAAAAAAAGATATCTGCAAAGTGGACAATCTTCAATAATCTGCTTGAGGATAATTGATAGTTTACTGTATATGCACAACATCTTTTAAATTCAGGAAAGAGTCATCTGGCATGTCTGGGATGCAGATACTTTTCCCTCTGTCTGTTGTATAAGATACAAACTCTCCATCTCCAAAGAATTGAATAAGTTTATCAAGACAATGCTTGACACTTTTTTTTTTGCAAAGAATTTTACTACAACAAACATTCCAAGCTTTAGCTGCACAAGATCATGGGCCATTCTGGCACTCATTTTATTTTTTCACAAACTGCTGAATTACGATCCTTTTCACGGCTAAAGGTGAGATCAACTGGACTGACTAATTCCTAAGTTCTTTCACAGGTTCTGCATCTTGTTCAGGTTCAGAGTCAGGTGTGTAATGTAAAGACACATCAGTGCTATGTTTTTTATTCTTCTTCTGCCAGTCTTGCGCCCTTGTATCTTGTAAGGGAGGCACTTTACTTTATTTTCAGTTGTTCTGCAAGGGATGTTGAACTCTTTGATGGTTTTCCACTGTTAATTTGCTTAATAATCACAGCAGAGACAGCTATCCCTATAATGTCACCATAATTTGATGTCTGTGTGTTCCCAGTTTGGTTCTAATGAGCCTTGGGATTTTAACATCCTGTACAGAGACCCAAAAATGAATTATCTAACAAATGTGTGAAAGAGTTAAAAAAATTCTAGATCGGCAAAATTGTCCCAATTTTACCAAACTTGCTGGTGCAACATTGCCAAGTTACATTATTATACTAAATACACAACACTATTTTATTTCTAAAAGTAATTACACACTGGCCTGAACAAAAGAAATAGTTTCCATTTATGTTAGAATGATTTGGTAGAGCAAGACACTTTTGTAGACTACCAGAAAATGCATGTTACATAAGCACTGACAGAGACCAGAAAACAATGAATAAAACTAAAATGCATGTAACATTTGCTGTTCATTGTCTTCCTTGTGCAATGAAAGCACTGCCACTTCTATTTGATGATCAAGGAACCTGGTAGGGCACCAAATATAATCTTACTGTAAAAGTGGCAAAGTTTATGGCACCAGTTTATGTAAAGGATGTATTGATAAAATTACTCTTGTTCGCAGGGTTTCCTTCATGGTCAGAAAGGCCATTTTAGATTTGTGTTACACATATATCAATTCTGTTATAGTTGTCAATAATATTTTCATCCAGGCTTATACAGTTGTGTGCCACTCTTGTGTGAAAGTTAACAAATGCTGTCACATTAAAGGAACTCATTACATTCTCAAAATCTATCCTATCATTATTACAGATAAGGAAATATACATTACAATCACCAATCTTGATTATTTCTTTGGTTTTTGAGAACAGTGCAGGTCTGCTTGCTTGAAGAGTAGGAGTTAGATAAACAGTAATCACATAAACAGGCAGTGTATTAGCACGGAATTGTCTCAAAATGCTGAGCAACACAATATGATTCACATCTATAGACTTATGGGAACAGGATGCGTATAGAGGTATACTGAACAAACTGTCCCACAAATATCTGCACATAAGTATATATATTTACATTAGTCGGATACATATACACGACGCGAGATACAAATGCAGACTGAATGAATCAAATGGTGGTTTGGATAAGCAACCTGGAGTCCAAAGGTTATGTTGTTCATGGTCGATATGACCATGAGCCAGTGAGGACGGATGACGCAGTGGCCAGCCCATGAGGAGTCTGGTGGAACGGTGGATGGCAGGGTGTAGTTGTGGCAAGCCCGCATGCTAACCAAGCTGTCCGGCAAGATGAAGGTGCAAATTGTCATTGAGTTGCACTCATGAGGGAGGGTGAGGCTATGCACAACACTGAAGTTTAACTGGTTGTTGGGTGGCAAGGCCATGGTGTCTGTGAGTAGAATGAGAACTCGGTCGTCGAGATTTACGATTGAAATATTGCCCACGCGGTGTGGGGGCACGTTGCAGAGCAGGGTGACTATAGGAGAGGGTGTCTCCATAATCAGTGAGGTAGCAGCAAAACCTGCACACGAGGTGAGGTGGACTTATCTGAGAAACCCGCGAATGGCGAAGGGGAGGGGTCAGATGAAAAAATCGGCATGGTGGCCTGAGGAGAAACGTCGTCAGACTCCACAGCGGGAGGGAGACTGGCAGGAGAGTCATTAGGAGAATCTGACTGAGCCAGCAGAGGGACATCAGGGTCGATGAATGCTGGTTTGAGTCAGTACAATGAAACAGTTTGCAGACAGTCTTTGACGATGATGTTGAAAGTTGTATCGTCCCACCGGAGGACTTTAAAGGTTCCAAGATAAGGTGGTTGCAGAGGTTATTGGACCGAATTGTCTCTCAGCATCATATAGGAGCAAGTGTTGAGAGCGGCTGACATGTATGTGTCTGGTGGGGAGTGGCTGATAGGTGGGTGCAGACGTGCATGTTTGAAATGAGTACGCATGTGATTTGTGAAATCTGGGGAGGGGGGAAATCTTCGGGTAGCCGAGGCTGAATGAGTTCCCCTGGTAGGACGGGGCTCTCCCTGAAGACGTATTCTGAGATCGTTCCCTGTAATTTGGGCTTGAAACTTGAGCAGAGGCTGAGGAGCACCCATGGAAGTGCTTCGGACCAGAGGCAGTCATGGGTCTTGAGGGCCGTTTTCAGAGTGCGGTGCCACCATTCTACTATCCTGTAGCTTTGTGGGTGGTAGGCTGTGGTATGCATTTTCTTTATGCCACAGATGTTACATAAAATGGTGAACGGGGAAGACTCGAACTGCTGACCCTGGTCGGTGGTGATGATGGTTGGACAAACGAACCTAGCAATCCATGAGTAGATGAAACCCTTGGCCACGGTATCAGCCATGATGTTAGGTAATGGAACTGCCTCTACCCAGCAGGACATGTGATCGATTGTGGATAGAATATATCTGTGGCCCTATGATGGTGGAAGAGAACTGATAAGATTGATATGTACATGACGAAATTGTGCTGGGGGGGGGGGGGGGGGGGTGTTGAACTTGCCCAGTGGTGGGGTGGTGTGGCAGCTGATTTTGTTGCATTGACACAGCTGCATGCCTAGGTCTGACAGTCCCATTTTATATTTTTCCAAACAAAACGTTCAGAGATGAGCCATGTAGTGGCAGGATGCCAGGATGAGTGAGGTTATGCAGTGTGTCGAAGGCCTGCCTGCCAGGGCATGGAGGGGGGGGGGGGGGAGTTGGGGGCAACAGGCATCAGGCATAAGGTACAGGTAGAAGAGTCGCACCACACCTCGTCCATAACGCCGGGGAACTTAGCTTTGGTAAACACAAGGGATGTTTGAGGGTCCATGAGAAGAGCTTGAGATTCCTTGTCGGAGGCTTGTAGGGCAGCCAGTTTGGATAAGTGAATGATGTGCGAAATAGTATTGATCCATGAGAAAAAATCTGCAGTGATGTTGTCTGTACCTTTGATGAGACTAGATCAAAGTGGTGGATAAGCCAAAGGGGTGGGTATTCGGGCAGGGGGGGGGGGGTTTGCAGAAAGCACCTGCGAGTGGTTTGTGATCCGTGAGGATGAAGAATGAGTAACCCTCCACGTCAGGTCGGAAGTGTTTGATGGCCTCGTAGACCGCAAGGAGTTCTCTATCGAAAGTGGAGTATTTCTTCTGGGCTGTTGATAGTTTTTTAGAGAAGAAATGAAGAGGGGAAACCGTGGCTGCCTTGCTTTGCTGTAGTATCGCTCCCATTGCAATGTCACTGGCGTCCACACTGATGAACAACTCGGCTGAGGGGTCAGGGTGGGCGAGCATCACGGCATGAGATAAAGAAGTCTTTAGTGCATTGAAGACCTCCAGCATAGGTGCAATCCAGCAAACAGGTTTGATTCCTGAAGTCTGTTTATCGGACAGCAAGTCTGTCAGCGGGGCATGCATGGCGTCGGAAGAGGGCAGGTGATGATGGTAGTAATTTATTGTGCCCAGGAAACGTCGGAGTTCTTTGTAAGCAGCTGGAGGCAGCAGTGAAGTGATGGCCTGCATGCGAGATTTGGGAGGCTGTATTCCATCGATGGACACGGTGTAACCCAAGAAAGTGATGGAAGGCTGACGCAATTGTAATTTGTCTTTGTTGACCTTGACACCATTGGAGTTCAAGGTCTGGAGGACCATGGATAAATGATTTTCATGTTCCTTAGCTGACTTGCTGAAAATGAGTATGTCATCCAGATACGCAAAGCAAAACTCGAACTGTCATAAGATGGAGTCAGTGAAACGCTGCCATGTTTGTGCCATGTTCTTAGGCCGAATGGCGTGAAGTTGTATTGGAACAAACCAAGCGACATGCTAATAGCTGTTTTAGGGGACCCGGCACTATGGGAATCTGGTGGTAGGCACATTTACAGTCAATAACACTGAAGATTGTAGGGCCTGATAACATATGAGTGAAATCATTTATGTTAGGCACAGGATAATTGTCCATGATGGTACGAGCATTTAAACGTCTGTAACACATTCAGAAAGGACCATCATGTTTGAGGACTAGGTGAATCGGTGAAGACCAGTTGCTGTCTGACGGTTGCAAGATACCTACCTCCAAAAGGTTGTTAATTTGCTGCCGGGCTGCATGCAACTTAATAGGGTTGAAGTGTCTAACCTTGTGCCTAATAGGAGGGCCGGCAGTGGTAACTATCTTGTGCGACATTCCATCAGTGATGGAAGAAACCAAGAACTGCACACCAGACTGATCATTGTCCTGACGCAAAGTTTTTGGATGAGTAGGGCGCGATGAGGCATAGCCATTAGCGCAAGTGGGAAATGGCAGCTTTAAAGTCACATGCCTAGTATGCTAGCATGGCGTGTGCTTGTTTGGAGAGGGCAGCCGCACACACAGCCCGGAGTGGGTCGGAACACACGGCGTCTGTCTGTTGTCAACCTTCTGCTTGATAACCAGCGTGGGTGAGAGCAGCATTGGCGTCACTCATGGAACAGTGATGGCCGCCAAGTCATGTGGCTGGTATGTGAGAGAGCGGGAATGCTTATCAACACACAAGGCGGCTACCTGCATGGCAGGCGTGGTCGTATTGCAATGTGTGACTGTCATTAGAAGCACTGTTTGAAACACATGGTACTGAACGTTGCGAGCATGTTGGGGATGTGGAGTCTGCCGGACATGAATCATCACATGCAAGTAATGTTTTTGGACTAACCTGATGAGTGTCCAAGCTGGTGTTGGCCGGAGAAGCTCGATTAGGTGGCGGAACTGTGGACTGCAGTTTCAGCAGCGAGGTACGAGCTGTGACGAGCTCATTGTAAGTTTGTGCTTTGCTTTGTTTCAGCTCGTCGTTTTCCCGGCAGAGTTGTGCTGCCAAGTCGTATTCTGACAGCAGATTAGTGACACAGGCCACAATGTCGCCTGTGAGGGCGGAGCACTCGCATGCTAAGTCAAATGTCGAAAGAGAAACAGAGCATGGAACATAAGTGCAGGAGCACAGTATCTTTGTGTTAGTGGGATGCTACAGCACTGAGCCCCAAACTATGTTTGGAGAGGGTTTGTAATAGGACAAAAAATTCATACCGAGAATTGGTTCATCAATGTCGGCAATGTAGAAAGTCCACGGAAAACATAGAGAATGAGATAGATGCACCGTAACTTTCGCAGAGCCTGAGGTTTGTAATGTTGATGTGTTGACAGCTCAGAGAAGTGACTTCAGAGGTGAAGAAAAGGGGAGAGCCATCGATGTAGGTATAATAGACACATCAGCACCAGTGTTGACTAGGAAAACAAGCCGTGATGAAATGTCAGTCACGTACAAATGGCTGCTCGTCCGGGCGGACAAGTGAACGGAGTGCAATGTGTGAGGATGCCTGTGAAGTTCCCTGCAGGACTCGGTGTCTTTTAGGTCCTGTGGTCGGCGTTTGGGTGCTGCTGAAGTAACCGGCACTTCTTACCATTATCGCCAAAAATCTTGTGGTACCTGTAGTGGGGATGAGCCGGATGTGGTGTGGTGGTGGTGGTGACTGCGGCAGCAGAGGAGGCTTGTCATTGTCGATTTGTTCAGGCATGTATATCGGCACATGTGGTGTGTGGGTGGTCCTGGAGAGCTCGGATGGTGGAGAGAGTGAGCGGATGCTGTCAGACAATGTAGAAGCCATACAGGTGGAGCGAGTTCTTCCTCTGCCACCAGACGGCTGGTAAGTTGGAGCAGTTGTGCCAACTAGCGGTGAGTGGTGAGCTGGCTGGCGTTGTCGTAGGAATGAATACAGTTGGTCTGCGATGCGGAGACAAGAGCCAATTGACTCAAAGGAGTGCAGTAGCAGGTGGATCTGTAGGTCAGTAGGCAGCTTGGCAGATCACACTGCCCACAGTGTGACGTCCGACATGGTATGCTCATTCACAAGTAACCAAAGGCGGCACCAGAGCTGTGATGGGGTTAAGTCCCCCAGGGGTTCCTCATACAAGATCTTGATTATTAATTCTTGTGGTGAGCAGGCAAGGCGTTCTATGATCATCTTCTTCACAAACTCGTATTTTGGTGGAGGCAGTGGCAAGTGAAGTAGATTGCAAACGAAGTCTGAATGATCATGAAGGGTCGTGACAAGGCACAGAAATTTAGAGTTGTTATCGGACACGTGATGCAGCTCAAAAAGGTGCTCGACAAGTGAAAACCATGACACTGGATTTTCCTCGTATAAAGGTGGCAGCTTCGGCAGACGACCTGGGGGTTGGGATGAAGGTGGCTTCGGTGTCTCTTGGAAAACTGGCTGGTGCATGGTGGTACAGGTTATACAGCAGGCTGGCATGGTAGGCAAGCATATGTTTCTGGCAAAAACGTCCGTAGCAACAGCAGGTTGCATTGTCCTTGATGTGTTATGAAAACACGACACAGCTGACATGGTCAGTACCATGGGAATGAGCAGTTGCACGGTAGGCATTGGGGTCCCGTAAACTGACCGTAGGCTACAGGCACTGATTTGAATTGACCCACCCCGGAAATAACGTGGAAGGTCAGCGCGGCAGACACAGGCGGTGCAGTGGGAGAGGCGAGTGGCTGAGTGGCCAGAACCGGGGCCACCTGTGAGTGCGAGGGGGGGGGGGGGGGGGGTTTGGTAACTCGTATGATGAAAGTTTAAGTTTTTCGTGCATGTTGAAAACGTGCTCCGCGAGCTGTGAGGTCGGACTATAACTGACCGGTGGAACTTGTGGGAAGTCACGTTGTTGTGGTAAGAAGTCTTTGGAAGGTGATACACCAAATGATCACTCGAACCAATGTGGTCGAAAACTTGAACAACCAGTCTGGGGGTTGGTTAGCATGGAGAAATGTTTGCACTAAAATGTTCTTGATTAGTTAGCCAATGAGTCAATAACTGGAACAGGTCACGGTTGATAATGTCCGCGTGCATCTTGCGATAATGGCGGCGCTCCACACGGCATGACAGTAACTGTTGTTGCGGCCCACTGAGAATCAAAGTAAGCATGTGAATGTAGATTGCTTTGAGCATTACACGATCGATTGGTAGGTACAGTTCACACTTCACATGTTGGCGAGCGTGTCCGGTGACACAAAACCCGAGTCCATTGTTTGTGTTAGAGGTGTAGCACTCGAAAATCGTAGAGTGACAAAGTTTGAGGTTAACATGGCTGGAGATTGCAAATCACTGTGATTTAATGTACAACCGGTCATTGGCGAAGGAATGAATAGGTCCAGCGATCGTTGTCGGGTTTCCACATCTTCGAACAAAGCGTTGGGTGAGGTGGCCATGACAGCATGCACATAACCTGTTGATGCTACAGTAACTGGCATGGAAGTCGCAGAAGACGTGCAAACTTTGGAGTCACCAGTATGGGAACAGGATGTGTATAGAGGTATACTGAAGAAACTGACCACAAATATCTGCACATAAGTATATATATTTACATTAGTTGGACACATATACATGACATGAGATACAAATGCAGACTGAATGAATCAACATGGCGGCTCTGATGAGCGATCTGGAGTCCAAAGGTTATGTTCAAAATGGTTCAAATGGCTCTGAGCACTATGGGACTTAACTTCTGAGGTCATCAGTCCCCTAGAACTTAGAACTACTTAAACCTAACTAACCTAAGGACATCACACACATCCATGCCCGAGGCAAGATTCGAACCTGCGACCGTAGCGGTCACGTGGTTCCAGACTGTGACGCCTAGAACCGCTCGGCCACAAAGGTTATGTTGTTCATGGTCAATATGACCTATCGATGCCACAGACTCATAGACTAAATTATTTTTAAAAACCATATCATTACACCTTTGTCCATTGTAAGAGGGTTGCTTAACAAAGACTGAGATTAATTTTCAAATGTTTTGAAAAGGCCATTGTGCTGCCACCTAGTGGCTACTTTCTGTACTGATAAGTATCCTTGACTGCCACCAGATGTCACCACTGTCTGTCTAGTCTCAATCATTCTCTGGCAGTAGCATCTTGAATATGGTTGTAGCACTAGTCACATCTAAAGTTTACAACAGCAGACAGTCAAGGGCAACATTATACAATCAAATTTTGTGTTTTGCTGAAGAATACTGCTTCAGAGATGCTTCGAGATCTTCATAGAACTTATGCCGCATGTTGCTGATGGTATACAGTTTTCACAGAAGGAAGAGGGAATTGTACACTGAAAAGAGAGGAGGGCTCTGACTTCACAATCAACACTGTTGCAGCTTTCACAGATGAAAACTCCTGTGTGACTGTTAGACAACTCACAAAAATACTCAGTATTGGAGGGAAAAGCTCACACCATTCTGAACAATCATTTAAACATGTCATGAGTGTGTGCTTGGTGGATTACGAGACTACTGACCCCTTGCTCAAAAACAGAATAGAGTTGATATTTCCAACTTATGGAAACAATGTGTCCAGGATGAAGGGGATGATTGGTGGTAAACTATCGCCATTGCTAATGTCTGATATCTTCAGGTGGTTGAACATTGCTGGTGGCTACGTACAACTGACAGTATCCGCATGTTGATGCCCCTACATACAGAACATGCGTGCAAAATGCGCAGCCTCAGAAATCATGCATGCACAATGATTTGCTTTTCCTGAAGAGTTCCACAGTCTTTCTCTGGATCCCAGCTGTCGGATCACTTTTTAATTTACTGTATGCAGGACTGTCAAGCAGCTTGTATATCTTGCTATTATATTCTGCATGTGAAAGAAGCACAGTAGCATTTCCTTTGTCAGCAGGTAAGATGACAATGTCTTGGTCTCCTCTCAGTTCTCGTAGAGTATTTCTTTCAGCTGAGAAGATGTTATAGTTGGACTTCTTAGGTGGAGCTCAAATCAAGATGCAGTATATGTCATGCCTAATCTCTTTGGCAGCATCTTTAGGAAGCTTTGAAACAGCCTGTTCTATTCCACTAATCACATCTTGGATGGGATTGGACCGCAGTGTAGGTGCAAAATTGAGTCCCTTCTCCAGCACCGAAACAGCAACATCATCCAAAGTCTTCTCCATTAGATTAAACTCAATACATCTTGGCATGTCTTCTTGCATTCTGACTTCAAGTCAATCATATTTTGCCATTTGACAAACCTCTGCTTGTCGTTCAGTCCAATCAGCCAGTGCCCAAGTGGTGCTATCAACCCAGTTCAAGGATATCATTGAAAGGTTCACTGAAAGCTTCAGCTAGAGTGACAGTGTTTGTCTGGACACCAAGCACTATTCCTGATGTGTATAGCACACCCTTTCTCTCACAAGTGCCACACTTGCCCATCATTTGATGCTAACAGCAGCAACAGAGTTCATATAATGTTTAAATTTAGAAAATGTAGGGAAGGTTTGCTTGTCATGGCATCTAAGTAAAAATGTAAGGGTGCATAACAATCTACCTCTGTTGGGACGAGTCTTGTCCAACTCACATATGTTCTTTGCCATCTCCTCCCTGTAAAGGTACCAGATGTGACTCTTTACGCTTTCCTGGCAGATGTGTTGTAAATAGTCTTCACAGGTTTCCTGCCAAATGACATTATGCAAACTTCACAATGTTTCCTCAGAGCAATTGTCCAATGTCTTCAGGTGGTTGAACCTTGTTAGTGCCTAGGTATGGCTGACAGCATCCACAGATTGACGCCCTGTACATAGAACACGCGCATGAAGAATGTGTAAGCTTGGAAATCACACATGTGCAATAACTTGCTGATAGATGGTACCATACTCCAACACCCTCTGCTGAAAATCGCAGACTGGCCCTCCTGCACATGTGCTGTACACTCTGGTTACTAACAGTGAGGCCAATCATTACGCACTAAAAATCTTACTAGACCAATGTTATGACAGGTCTGTTATCAAAAATCTTGATTTTCTCATCTTGATTTAATAGCATCCAATGCAGGGTTCCAGGCTATGCTCAGTTGAAATCCCACATCCCTGTTGATGAGATTATCAGCTGTACAGATATGTATTGCTTCCTTAATGTCGCAGTCCCAGAAAGGTGATGCTGGGGATAAAACTTCTGTCTTTTCATAAATCATGCAATGTCCAGTGTCCAGACAGTGTTCTCCAATTGCCGACTTCTCTGATTGGCATAGGCATGTATGACACTTACGTTCATTGCAGCTTTCTTATACTGTGTGACATGTCTGGCCTCCATATGCCATGCCACACTGACAAGGAATCCTATACACACCATGTTTCCTCAGGCCTTAACCGAACCCATCAGGTTCCTCAGTTTTGCAGATGGGCAAAAAACACACTCAATGTCATATTTTCTGAAGACTCTTCTGATTCTTGATGACATGGCACAAAAATACGGCAAGAATGCCAAAGTGGTGGGTATCTTCACTCTGCTTCCTGGATTGAACTCGCTTGGGCCTGAATGCATTATGTATCTGTCTCTCATAATAATCATTATGTCGGAACACTGTCTTCAAATGTCATATCTCACTTGACAGGGTTTCAGGATCAGATACCACACACACTCTATGAACTAAGGTACATAATGCAATACTGCTTTGTGCTGGGTGATGGCAGCTTGTGGCCTGAAAATGTACACACATCAAAAAAAAGTTTTGCATCACCCCGGTTCCCAGAACTCCTGAAGATATACATTGACTGTGGATATTGTATAACAGATACAGTCCCTTTGACTGTTCAGAGATATCATTAAACACCCCCAAAGATGTAAACAACCATGCATGAGCAGTGCCTATTAGACGGAGGTTAGACCGTCAGCAAGAACGCACCACGAATTCCTGTTACTAATAAGGCGAGTACACCGTTCGCTTGTTACATATTTTTATGAGCTTCAAACAGGGGCAACTTATTTTCAGTTATATGTGTAGTTACTAGATTATTTTTGTAATTTCTTGCATGTACGAGTGCTTAAGAGGCCAAACCTTTTATTACAATAACAGTGTAGTGTACAGTACCGCCGTTGCTATCAATCCTCATAATGTAGAGGATTTTGTTTGTTTGGTTAGAAGACCTGAGTGTTGGTTAGACCATCAGTGAGAGAGCACTTTGATTTCCCACTGCTAATAAGGTGAGTACACCATTCATTTGTTGCGTATTTTTACAAGCTTCAAACAGGAGCGACTACAGTAATGGATAGGAACTGTGATTGTTGTATACAGATGCAAGCTGAGTTGGTGACCCTTCACTCACAGCTCCAAGCTGTGTTGGCTTCCGTCACACAGCTTGAGGCTGCTGCCAAGGGGCACCACTGTGGGGGATCGAGTGCAGGAATGTGGGGGATGTCCAGCACAACCCACGTGTCCCCCGATTGGTCCACTGCTGTGACTGCCCCGGGTACTGCCTGCACTGAGGTTGACCCCTCACCCACGGTTAAGTGGGAAATCATTCCAAAGTCTGGCAGGCAGCGAAAAACTTTCTGAGGAGCCGATCATAGGGGCTCCCCGGTTCGTTTGACGAACATGTTTCAGGCGTTATCTGTGGCTGACAAGGTCTCTGAGCCAGATGCAGTCATCCACCCTGTTCCAGAGGAAGCTTCTCAGCCCACAAGGGCTGGAAATTCACAGAGGGTAGGTTTGCTGGTAGTTAGGAGCTCCAATGTTAAGTGCATAATGGGGCCGCTTAGGAACATGGCTGCCAAGGAGGGGAAGGAAGCCAGTGTGCACTCCGTGTGCATTCTGGGGAGTCATTCTGGATGTGGAAAAGGTGGTTCTGGATGCCATGAAGAGTACAGGGTGCAGCCAACTGCAGGTGGTGGCTCATGTCAGTATCAATGACGTATGTCATTTCAAATAAGTATTCTGCTCATACAATTATAGGGCAATGACTTCAATCTACCCTCAATATGCTGGAAAAATTATTCGTTTAAAGTTAGTGGCAGGCATAAAACATCATCCAAAATTGTACTGAATGCTTTCTCATAAAATTATTTTGAACAATTAGTTCATGAGCCCACTTGAAGTGTAAATGGTTGCGAAAGCATACTTGACCTTTTAGCGACAAATAACCCTGGACAAATAATGAGTCTTGTGACGAATAAAGGGATTAGCAACCACACGGCAGTTGCTGCTAAGCTGGATACAGTAACACCTACAACCATAAAAAAGAAACGCAAAGTATATCTGTTTAAAAAAGCTGATAAAAATGCTCTTAAAGCTTTTTTAAGAGACAGACTTCACCCCTTCCAATCTGATCATGTAAGTGTAGAAAAGATGTGGAATGTTTCCAAAGAGATAATATCGACAGCAATTGAGAGATATGTCACATAAATTAATAAGTGGTGGTACTGATCCCCCATGGTACACAAAACGGGTCAGATTGTTGTTACAGAAGCAATGAAAAAAGCATGCCAAATTTGAAAGAACACAAAATCCCCAAGATTGGCAAAGTTTTACAGAAGATCAAAATATAGCGCATGCTTCAGTGCAAGATGCTTTTAATAACTTCCACAACGAAGTTCTGTCTCGAAATCTGGCAGAAAACCCAAAGAGATTCTGGTCATAAGTAAAGCACACCAGGGGCAATATGCAATCAATACCTTCACTGCATGATAACAACGGTGAAGTCACTGATGCCAGTGCCACTAAAGCAGAGTTATTTAACACAGTTTTCCGAAACTCCTTCACCAAAGAAGACGAAGTGAATATTCTTGAATTCCAATCAAGAACAACTGCCAAGATGAGAAACACAGAAGTAGATATATCCTTGGTGTAACAAAGCAGCTTAAATCACTTAATAAAGGCAAGGCCTCTGGTCCAGATTGTATACCAGTCAGATTCCTCTCAGAGTATGCTGATAAAATAACTCCATATTTAGCAATTATATACAACCACTCGCTCATAGAAAGATCTGTACCTAAAGACTGAAAAATTGCTCAAGTCACACCAATACCCAAAAAGGGAAGTAGGAGTAATCCACTGAATTACAGGCCTATATCACTAACATCGATTTGCAATAGGGTTTTGGAACATATACCATATTCAAACATTATGAAGTACCTTGAAGAAAACAGTTTATTGACACATACTCCGCACGGATTCAGAAAATATCATTCTTGTGAAACACACCTAGCTCTTTATACTCATGAAGTAATAAGTGCTATTGACAGGGGATGTCAAATGGATTCCATAATTTTAGATTTCTAGAAGGCTTTCAACAGCGTTCTTCACAAGTGTCTTCTAACTGAACTGCGTGCCTATGGAGTATTGCCTCAGTTTTGTGACTGGCTTCATGATTTCTTGTCAGAGAGGTCATAGTTCGTAGTAATAGATGGAAAGTCATCGAGTAAAACAGAAGTAATATCTGGCGCATACCAAGGAGGTGTTACAGGCCCTCTATTGTTCATGATCTATATTAACAACAAAGGAGACAATCTGAGTAGCCGTCTTAGATTATTTGCTGATGATGCTGTCGTTTACCTTCTTGTAAAGTCATCAGATGATCAAAATGACTTGCAAAAGAATTTAGATAAGATATCTGTATGGTGCAAAAAGTGGTGATTGAGCCTGAATAAGTAAAAGTGTGAAGTTATTCACATGAGTACTAAAAGAAATCAGCTAAATTTTGATTGTGCTATAAGTCATACAAGTCTGAAGGCTGTAAATTCAGCTAAATACTTAGGGATTACAATTACAAATAACCTAAATTGGAACGATCACATAGATAATATTGTGGGTAGAGCAAACCAAAGACTACAATTCATTGGCAGAACACTTAGAAGGTGGAACAGGTCTACTAAAGAGACTGCTTACACCACACTTATCCACCTTATTCTGGAGTATTGCTGTCCAGTGTGGGATCTGCATCAGGTGGGACTGACAGATCACATCGAAATAGTACAAAGAAGGGGAGATCATTTTGTATTATCGTGAAATAGGGGAGATAGTGTCACAGACATGATACGTGAATTGGAGTGGTAATCATTAAAACAAAGGTGTTTTTTGTTGCGACGAGATCTTCTCATAAAATTTCAATCGCCAGTTTTCTCCTACAATTGCGAAAATATTCTGTTGGCGCCCACCTACATAGATAGAAATGATCATAACGATAAAATAAGAGAAATCAGGGCTCGCACAGAAACATTTAAGTGCTGGTTTTTCCTGCGTGCCGTTCGAGAGTGGAACGAAAGAGAGACAGCTTGAAGGTGGTCCACTGAACCCTCTGCCAAGCACTTTATTGTGTATACCAGAGTAATCATGTAGATGTAGATCTAGATGTAGATGAGGGCATCCTGACAGCTGATCAATTCCAGTCATTCCACCAGGAAGGAGGTACACGGCTTGTGTTGTCTATAGTTCAACCATGCCTAGATGGTCAATACTGCAGTTTGATCATGTCTGCATTGTTACTTTGTGCCAGGAAGGGCTCTCAACAAGGGAAGTGTCCAGGTGTCTCAGAGTGAACTAAAGCGATGTTGTTCGGACATGGAGGAGATACAGAGAGACAGAAACTGTCAATGACATGCCTCGCTCAGGCTGCCCAAGGGCTATTACTGCAGTGGATGACCACCACCTATGGATTATGGCTCGAAGGAACCCTGACAGCAATGCTACCATGTTGAATAATGCTTTTTATGCAGCCACAGGACATCATGTTATGACTCAAACTGTGCGCAATAGGCTGCATGATGCGCAACTTCACTCTCAACGTCCAGGGTGAGGTCCATCTTTGCAACCATGACACAATGCAGTGTGGTACAGATGGGCCCAACAACATGCCGACAGGACCGCTCAGGAATGGTATCATGTTCTCTTCATGTTCATGAGTGTCGCATATGCCTTCAACCAGACAATCTTCGGAGATGTGTTTGCAGGCAACCTGGTCAGGCTGAATGCCTTAGACACACTGTCCAGTGAGTGCAGCAAAGTGGGAGTTCCCTGCTGTTTTGGGGTGGCATTATATGGTGCAGACGTATGCTGCTGGTTTTCATGGAAGGCGCCGTAATGGTTGCACGATACATGAATGCCATCCTCTGATGGATAGTGCAACCATATCAGCAGCATATTGGCGAGGCATTCTATGTATCATCAACATACTGCAGAAAACAAGAGGGTTTGAGAGTAGCTGAGTGTAGTGGTTTTTCTTCAAAGTCCACCACAAAATAATTGATCACCACAGGAAGAAGGATCCTTTATTGTATGATTATATGATAGCGGAACAAACACTGGTAGCAGTTACTTCTGTAAAATATCTGGGAGTATGCGTGCGGAACGATTTGAAGTGGAATGATCATATAAAATTAATTGTTGGTAAGGCGGGTACCAGGTTGAGATTCATTGGGAGAGTGCTTAGAAAATGTAGTCCATCAACAAAGGAGGTGGCTTACAAAACATTCGTTCGACCTATACTTGAGTATTGCTCATCAGTGTGGGATCCGTACCAGGTCGGGTTGACGGAAGAGATTGAGAAGATCCAAAGAAGAGCGGCGCGTTTCGTTACCGGGTTATTTGGTAACCGTGACAGCGTTACGGAGATGTTTAATAAACTCAAGTGGCAGACTCTGCAAGAGAGGCGCTCTGCATCGCGGTGTAACTTGCTCGCCAGGTTTCGAGAGGGTGCGTTTCTGGATGAGGTATCGAATATATTGCTTCCCCCTACTTATACCTCCCGAGGAGATCACGAATGTAAAATTAGAGAGATTAGAGCGCGCACGGAGGCTTTCAGACAGTCGTTCTTCCCGCGAACCATACGCGACTGGAACAGGAAAGGGAGGTAATGACAGTGGCACGTAAAGTGCCCTCCGCCACACACCGTTGGGTGGCTTGCGGAGTATCAATGTAGATGTAGATGTAGATGTAGAAAAAAGAGACTTTAACATGCTTCTTATTTCATGACCAATATTTTGAACAAGTGAATGGTGTTACCATGGGTAGCCCTCCATCTCCTGTGGTGGCCAATTATTTTATGGAGGACTTTGAAGAAAAACCACTATACTCAGCCACTCTCAAACACTCTTGTTTCCTGTGGTATGTGGATGATACATTTGTGGTGTGGCCACATTGACTTGGTACTCTACCTACATTTCTTCAGCATTTAAATTCACTCCATCCAATGAGAGTGGGAAAAGATGGTACTTTACCTTTTCTTGATGTCTTGGTACAAAGGAAAGCAGATGGAACCTTGGGACACAGTATCTACCACAAGCCAACACATACAGAGCCAGCACAGCTGCCATCACCCGGCACAATTTGGTAGTGCATTACATATGCTAGTTCATAGAGTGCATGTGGTATCTGATCCTGAAAGCCTGTTGGGTGTGACATGACATTTGAAGACAGTGTTCCGACAAAACAGTTATTGTGAGAGACAGACACATAATGCATTCAGGCCCAAGTGAGTTCAGTCCATGGAGCAGAATGAAGATAAAAAGACACCCATCGCTTTGGTCTTCTTGCCAAGTTTTGGTGCCATGTTACAAGAATTGGAAGAGTTCTCAGAAGACATGACATTAAATGTGTTTTTTGACCATCTGCAAAACTGAGGACCGTGCTGAGTTCGGTTAAGGATGATCTTGGCCTGACAAAACATGATTCATATAGGACTTTTTCTCAATGAGGGGCAGCATATATAGGCCAGACATGTTGCATAGTAGAAAAAAGCTGCAATGAACATAAGTGTCATATATGCCTACATCAACTGGAGAAGCCGGCAATTGCAGTACACTCTCTGAATAAAGGACATTGCATGATTTATAAAAAAACAGAAGTTTTATCCCCGGCATCATGTTTCTGGGACTGTATCCTTAGGGAAGCAATACATATCAGTATAGCTGATAATCTTATCTACAGGGATGTGTGATTTCAACAGAGCACAGCCTGGAATCCTGCACTGGCTGCTATTAAATCGCTACAAGAAAATCAAGATTTTTGATAATGGACCTCTCATAACATTTGTCTAGTAAGGTTTTTTAGTGAGTAATGTCTGTTAGTAACCACAGAGTACATTGCACATGTAGGAGGGGCCGCTCTGCCATTTTCAGCAGAGGGCATTTGAGTATGGTGCCATCTATCTGCAAATCATTGTGCATGCACGATTTCCACACTTGCATATTCTTCACACACATTTTTTATATACAGGGGTGTCAACATGTGGACACCATCAGTTGCACTTAGCCAAATGCAAAGTTCAACCACCTGGAGATGTCGGACAGTTGTTCTGAGGAAATACTGTGAAATTTGCACAATGTCATGCGGCAGCATACCTGTCAAAACTATTAATAACATATCCACTTGAAAAGCTTGAAGAGTCATATCTTGGGTCTACCGTTATCAACATGAAATGTAAATACAGAGTTGGTTTAAAATGGATAATATCACCCAAAAAAAAGCGATCATCCAGAAAACAGCCAATAAGGCTTTAGTTATCACATTTTTTTCATTATTGCAGTGTGTTATATACTCATCAAGCTCCCAGAGGTAAGACAGTAAAAGCAGAGTACTACAAGAATATCCTCCAACAGTTTATGAAAGATCATATCCTAGAGAAATGGATGGAACTCTGGAGGAAATGTAAACTGCGCCATGACAGTGATGCCTCATGTTGGAGCCACTGATATGGCATTTTTAGCCAAGAAGGGGGATTGCATAGTCCCCTACCCTCTGTATTGCCTTGATCTTGCCGTGTGCAACCATTTTTTTATCCTACTGGACAAAAGGATGTCAAAGGACATTGACTTGATTCAGAAAACACTTTAGAGCCAATTTCGAAGTGATTATCGAGAAATGGATTTGTGGATGCCTTTCAAATGTGGGTGAGAAGATAGGACAAGTGTATAGCTCCTAATGGTGACTGTATTGAAGTGGAAAATATTGATTTTAACTGAATATTTGGAAATAAAGTTTTTACAGCATCAGTCTCAGTCTTTGTTGAATGACCCTTGCATTTGAAATATAATAACTTGCTGAGTTGTACTTAACTAGTCACATCACTTCAGTCCGTTGCTTTATATGATGTTCAGTAAAACATGTGATGTGGACCCAGGTGAGGGCATTCCAGGTAAAATGATGAAGATCATGAGTGCTGAATGAATACAGTTTATTGCTGCATCACATACTGCAAAGCTCAGAACGAGTTGACTCCAAGGATTACCATGGCACAGAGCTGAGCACTGACCCAGAGAGAGGACAATGACTATGCTGATGTTGACTCCTCTTCATGCAGACGCACTTTGTCACCCATGCCCTGGTTGGCTGTATAAGCATGGCTGAACCATTTTTCATTGCACTGAGTGGATGGCTTGATTGCTGCCGGTTGATAGGAATGATATTATGTGAGGCTGAGTGGGAAGTCAGTTTGGTCATCCATAACAGTGAGGATAAGGGTTCCCTCCATTGACAACTGAAAAGCCACAGTGTCTGCGTGTTGTGCTGTCCTTCCCCTACCAGAAGTTCATCAGTGAGATTAACTGAGATCCCTTCAGGTTGAAATAGTTACATGTCTGCTTGCACCACAACTATGTCATCATCTGGAATGATGTGGGTATTATCTTCCAGCCCACCCGGTTACTGTGCGGTGTAATGCATTGCTTTCCAGACGGGAAGGTGTGCTGGTCCCTGGCAAGAATCCACCCGGCATATTAGTGTCAAGGTCCAGTGTGCCAGCCAATCTGTGAATGGGTTTTCCATCTGCCTTGGTGAATGCAAGCTAGTTCCCCTTATTCCACCTCATTTACACCACTATGTTGGTGATTGTTGTGCAAACACTGTCACCATGTATGTGTACACCATAATTGCTCTAGCACACAAACATTTGGGATTACACTTGTTCTGGTGTGAGATGTTCCTGGGGGGGGGGGGGGGGGGGGGTCCACTGTTGGCTGAACTGCACAATACAATAACCCTGGGTTTGGTGTGGGGTGGCCGTAGGGTGCGTGGACTGCTGTAGCTTGTTGTGGGGTTGTGAACCACTGAGGGCTATGGTGGGGATGAAGCCTCTCCATTGTTTCTAGGCCCCCAGTTCATTACAATACAATACAATTGTCATCCATATGGTCAGTGCTATTTACAGTCATGTCAGAGGCATCCTGTGGGAGCCATGTAGCATTGTACCTGTTGTTGGTAGCAGTCACTGGTTTCCCCTTCAGTAAGATGTCAGACATGTTACTGTCCCAACTAATCACTCAATGTTGGACCCAGTATGGTGACTGCAATGCTCAGTGGACAGTGTCATCTCTCAACATTACATAGTTGCAGTCCTCGAGTGCTTGATGGGCTGTGTGATTTGTGGGGGGAGGTATCTTGAGATGTTCAGCATGCCGCTTCACCTTGCACACGAGCAGAGGAAGGTCTTTCTTAAATGGTGGTTGAGGTGGCTCTGTGATGTCCACTGATAGAGTTAGGGGTTCACCATAAATAATTTCCATTAGGTACATGCAGTGGTGTTCCTTATATGCTGAACACACACATAAAAGCACCCATGGCAGGGCCCCAGCCCCTCCTTTCTGCAACACATGTGGACTGTTTTGAGGGTGCAGTGCCAGCACTCCACTAATCAACTGCTTTGAGGGTGGTCAGCTATGGTTCAGAAGTGCTTACACCACACTTGTGATATAGTTCACTAAAAAGTGCTGATTGAAATTGTCTGCTTTGATCAATTGCTATTGAGGTGGGACAACTGAAACAGGAAATCCATATATTGACAAATGCTTTCACCTGGGTTCTGCAGTGATGATAGCCTTGACCCAGCGAGTTACCCTGTTAGTCAGTGAAAGGACAGAAAGGATATAATGAAACCCACCTGACTCAGAGAGGGGCCTGACAAGATCTAAGTGGATTTGGTGAAAGTAGCACTCAGGAACTGAATAACAGCCATGTGAGGGTTGCAAAAGCTGTCGTATTTCCAATTCTTGGCAGGCAGAACATGCTTGCATCCAATTCTTATAATCTTTTTTGCCATTTGGCCACATGAAGCAGCCTGTGACAAAGTTCATCGTAGGAGGGATTTCTGGATAATGCAGCCCATATCATATATCGAAGCTAATTCTCTGTATGCTGAGAGGCACTACTAGTTGAAAATGATTCTGTGAAACTACACACAGTGCTTGTTTTGAAGAGCTGGGAAAAGTGAAGTGTTCTATGCTTAGACTGGTATGGTGTCTCATAGGAGTATCCTTCAGTTTTGTTACTGCTAGTTTGTCATAGTCAGCATCCACTGAGAGTGCATTAATAACAGAAAGATAATCTTCCATGGCATTTCTGTGCCATGAAGATGTCAGATGTCAGTAGTCAATTGCACAATGTAATCTAAATGGCAAAAATGCCATGGACTACAATTTTTCTTCACAGAATTTCTCACATCTGAGAGTGTGTGGTGGGTAAAGGGTATGCGAACATCGTGGCCTGAGAAATGTAGTCTTTAACTTGCTCAAATGCCTGTTGCATCTGTGGAGTACATTGAATATCTCTTTTGCTCATTGTGTGTTTGCCTGGTAATGCATTCATCAGTGGGCCAGAATGGAAGCTGTGTGAGGTAGATGTTTGCAATAAAAATTTATCTTGTTGAAGAATCAGCATAATTCTTGAAAGTTCTGTGGTCACAGTAGGTGACTAATAAGCTCAGTTCATTATATAATAGGATATACACTTTCACTCCTAGCCAAATTACCAGAGAAGGTCACCTCTGATCATTGCAGTTGACATTTATCATCATTGACTATAACACTGTATCTGTGTAAGGCATCAAAAACTAGTTTGAAATGCTCTTTGTGTCCATGTGGATCAGGAAAACTTCAAAATAAAACTGTCTGTAAACCTTTGCCAAGGCCACACTGCATTTTTGAATCTGTATTGCTTGTAAAGGAATTCACAAAGACCAAAAGGGGTGTTAATAGCTGTCTTATATACGTCCTCTTGGTTCATGGAACTCTGCAAATAAGCATTTTCACAGCCCAATACAATGAACACAGAGAGACCTGCTGAATTATGTGTAAAGGCCTGAATATTTGGAATTGGATAGCTGTTCAGGATGATGATTGAGAGCCTGATAATCACTCCATAGTCTATATGTGCAGTTCTTCTTAGGCATAAATTGAATGGGTGAGGTGCAGGCACCATTGAACTCTCTGATGATACCAGCTTGTAATAACTAATCCATAGACAACTTGACTGCATGAAGTTTATGTGGAGCTAATCTACACATTTTATGTCTGATTGGAAGGTTCAGCATGTTGTTGATATTATGAATAGCTCCACTGCAGATAGCACTTTGTCTGAACTGTACGTATGAATTGAGTGGGGCAAATGAAATACACGCAGTGGATATGAATGCACTGCAAGAAGGATACACTGAACTGAGGTGGTGTTGGGTGAATTGCTGCAATTTCAATGCTGATATCAGGCAGTTTTGAAATATCTGTTGGTCACATTTCATAATCAACCAATCTTTTGATGAGGGATGTTTCCCAGATCGATTAAAATATGCAGAAGTTCGGCCCATACCTAAAAAAGGCAAACAAGACGAATTGGGCAACTGTAGGCCAATTTCACTGTTACCAATTTTCTCAAAAATATTTAAAAGAGCTGCATGTGATCAGATCAGAAATCACAATTCATCTAACAGCATTATCTTAGGCAATCAATATGGTTTCAGAAAAGGCCACAGCACAATCCATGCAATAAATGAATTAATCACAAAAATCAGCAGATGTCTTGATGATAGAATGTGTGTGTCAGGCATCTTTTGTGACCTGTCCAAAGCCTTCGACACAGTAAATCATGACCTGCTTCTCCAAAAACTGGCACGCTATGGTTTTCAAGGCAAATCTCTTAGCTGGATGTCATCATACTTGGCAAAGAGAAAAGAAAGAGTACTTATTAACATCAACGGCAAGAAATTTCTCTCTGGCTGGAAACACACTCAATTAGGTGTTCCACAAGTTTCAATATTAGGGCCACTATTTTTTCTGTATTATATTAATGATATGCCATGTCAGGTCCACTCTGACACTATGCTCTATGCAGATGACTCAGCAGCTGTAGTCTGTTGTAAAAATTAGGTAGACCTAATTCGTCATATTGAACAAACACTTGGGGTAGTGGAGGCATGGGTAAAAAAAAATAACTTGACATTAAATTTTACAAACACAGAAATTGTTCATTTCACCAGAAAACACACTGCACAGTCTATAAGTGAAATAAGGCATATGGACAAAAAATTAGAGACTGCAGACTGTGTCAAATTCCTTGCCGTATTAGTCAATAAAAACCTGTTATGGAGTCTCCATGTGGACAACATACTGGGTCGACTGAATAGCCTTGTATATATTATGAATATCTTGTATAGTATTACTGACTTAGCTGTAAGAAAAACTGTATATAATGCATATTTTGTTTCAGTCATTAGGTATAGTATAATTTTCTGGGGGTCTGAAAAAACAAATTTACTTAGAGCTTTTAGACTACAAAATAGAATCATCTGAGCAATGGTGGGAGCAAAACGAAAGCAACATTGTAAGCCTTTATTTGTAAAACTAGATCTAATGAGCATTCCAAGCATATACGTCTATGAAACTCTCACTTTCACGAAAAAAAAACCCACAACTTTTTGAGGGAAACTTCTTCTTGCATCAATATGATATTAGATATAGAACGAGCTACATGTTACCTACCAACTGTTTAAAATCGTATGAAAAAAACCCATACTATATGAGCATGAAACTTGTAAATAAAATATGGAAAGATATGGATGATTCAAATGTAAAAGGTACCAAAAGAGACCTGGAAAAATATCTGAAAGATAAATGTTACTATAGTGTAGAAGATTTCATGAATGGCAACAATGCATTATAATTGTAATTAAAATACCTCTTTGAAGATGTTGTGCCATATATATTATTAGTTTATTGTCTATTATTAGTATTATTATATATAGTGTAAAACTGACAAGTCACCTATGTCACAATCTTTGATTGTATAAGGCATGTTATGTGATAATAAAAATTGAATTGAATTGAATTGAATGGAGGATTTGCAAGCTGGTGTTCATGGAAGGCAGCTACATGAGTATCGGAGGAGTGCCAAAGATCCTGGTCACAGAAGCTCTGGGAAGAGATGAAAATGTCTTAGAAAGTCAGCCCCAGTATGGGTCCTTGATGTCAGTAATGAAAATCTGTCATTTAAATATGTCTTCTAAACTCAGGTCAAGGTTTGAGATGTGGTTCTGTATACTGCAGTATGTGAATTATTCACCACACTGAGGATAAATTTTTTTCTGGTGGTAGCTCACATGGCATGGCAGTGTCAACAAGAAAATATTGGTTGCAAGTATGATCCAGCTGTTCCAGGATGTAGAGTCTATAGCCCTCTTGTGGGGATAGCATGAAACTTAATTGGCTCATGTGTTCACTAGGCAGGTGGTTTATATCTTGCCCTAACACAAGTGGCAGAGGCCAAACGTGACATATCCCTCATAGAGGGCATCACATGAACACTCAACATTGCAGCTGAAAATTATCTGGCCTCCAACTACTTGCCAGAAATGCTATACACTGCAGTACACAGAACCATGCCAGGTACTAAACTACAAGTGCATGAATTGGGCCCTGTTCAAGGAAACACTTGATAATAGTCTCCCATAAACTCATGAAATTACTCACACAGCACAAAGAAATGAAGCTGTTGAAGCACTTACCACTGCAGTCCAGGCTATAACGGTCGACACTGTTCCAGTTCTCGCACCATCAACAAACCTGCCTCAGGAAGTTCTGGGCCTTATCTAAATGAGAAACCATCTCAGGAAATACTTGAGTGCACCACCCCTTGCATAAACATCATGTTAACAGGCTCTAGAGAATTATATAAGAGAAGATGAAAACTTAATGAAACATCCAATGGGATCAAAACTTGCTGAGCTGGATACAGAGGTGTACAAATTCCCCTTGCAGCCTGCTTGCCCCTAGCTCCTCTGCAACCATTCATGCAGGTCAGCCTGCCATGACGTAAACACAAGAGTGCGCATGTACTGAGGCATAGTGGGTAATGCGGCCGACTTGGGCTCCCGCAAGCCCGGGCTACCTGGGTTCCCACAGGCCTGCCAAGCTTCATGGGACCCGCTCAGCTTGCTGTGCCTGACAACAGGTTGCGCTGTCAAGCTACCATGACTAGAGTAGCCAGCTAGTTAGCCTGCACTTCATTTATCGCAACGGCGGGGGCAACTTTAGTGAGATTGAAAACAATTGACAACTGGTGAATACATTCTGGTAACGAAACAGAACACAAGTGCCGCATGGGAAACGTTTTTGTGTGTTTATGAGGCTGCATGTGTGTCTCAATGAAAACTATGTAAAAAGCCCTTAAGTACTTATTTGGGAACCTCAAGTATGTTCGAAATATGTGCAAATTTGACAAGCAGTTCCCTCACTCCGTAAATATCTTGAAAGAGGGCAAAGATTTAGTGGCCAAAAAGTACGTCGAAATGTGTGCTAAGGGCCTGAGACCATTTAGCAGTATAGAGGGAGAAGGATTTCTTAATTTAGGGCAGACACAAATCGACATAGGTAAAAAATATGGCACAGTTGATATTAAAAATATTATGCCTTCCTGAGTGACAGTAGCTAGGAAAGTTCAAACCCTAGCTGATAAAGTGCGCAGCAAAATGCTCCCAGATATAGTGCATGCAATTTGTTCTGGTATATGTGCCAGTACAATTGATCTATGGACAGACAATTACAAAGGGGTGCATTACATGTCCGTGACAATGCATTACATAAATTCAGACTGGCTTTTGAATAAATATGTACTGATGTGCTCTGTGTTTCCTGACTGCCCAAAAGTTGGCTCAAATATTCGAAACGAGTTGGAAGATCGCTTAGAAACTATGGGTGTTTCTTGTGAAGACATTGCCAAAATTACATTTGTCACAGACCAGGGCAGTAACATTGTCAAAGCTCTCGAAATATATCAGCGTCTTCCATGCATGGCTCATAGTAATAAAAACACAGTCTTCAAACATGTTCTGAGCGAACAGTTTTTGAAAGAAAATGTTAAAAATATATTAGCCATTCTTAATACAGTGCAGGCTACGGTTTCCTACTTCAAGAGAAGAGGTCTCTGTGTGAGACTGAATTCACCTTTAAAGCAGTGGCTTTTAACTCGTTGGAACAGTTATTTTGACATGCTTGTATCAGTCCATTCTCAGATTGATTCAGTGAAGGCTGTCTTACATAACGAAGGTGCCTCTGATAAGATGCTGGGTTATGACCATCATATAACTGGCCAGCTTATAGCATTTCTTAAGCTGTTTAAAGAAGCCACAGTTGATCTAGAGGGTGACAAGGAGCCAACCCTACATTTCGTTCTACCATGGTTTTATGCCTTAAAAGCTCACTTTACTATACGGGATAATGATGAAGAGGTTTGTAATTTTATTCCATCTGAATATTATAGAACCACTTGTGAAATATGTATGTTGATAAAAAGTATTTTCAGGACATGAAACCTTTGAAACAAGCTGCTGGTGCCTTCCTAGAACAGAAAATGTGCGTTAGTATGTTGCATAAAATTGCAATGTTTATGGTGTCTAACTACTGCACATTAAAAAAGTTAACGAAGGATGAAAAAATTGATGATTACCAAGCAGCACGACAGATGTGTACTGAAGATAAGCTCCTAAGATAATGCATATATTCTTCATCTACATGTACATGGGTACTCTGCAAGTCACACACAAGTGCTTGGTTGAGGGTTCATCGAACCACTTTCAACTTATTTGTCTCCTGTTCTCGAATTTCGCGTGGGATTAAATACCTACATCTCTCCGTCTGAGCGCTGTTTTTTTGTATTTTATTCTGATGATCATTTCTTCAATGTAGATGGGACTCAACAATATATTTTCGAATTTGGAGGTGTAAGTTGGTGATTGAAATTTGATATATAGATCGCGCCACGTCAAAAAACGCCATTGTTGTAATGATTCCCACCCCAACTCCTGTATAATTTCCGTGACACTCTTTCCCCTGTTTCACGATAATACCAAACAAGCTGCCCTTCTTTAGACTCTTTTGACCTCCTCCATCAATCGTACCAGAAAAGGCTTTCCAACTGCGTAGCAATGCTCCAAAAGAGTGTTTTCTCATTAAAAGGCCTATGACATTTTCTGTACGTCCATTCCTATTTAAGTAGGTCATAATTGTAATCAGAGGTATTAAGTAGAATTTACAGTCTTTAGATTTGACTGGTTGATCTTTTAAACGAAGTTTAACAGACTTAGTTTAGTACACACATGGATAACCTTGCTCTTGTCATTATTTATTGCCAACTGCTAATTTTCACACCAAAAATATATATCTTATTTAAATCATCCTGCAGTTAGTTTTGATCTTCTGGTGACTTTACTGGACGATAAGTGATAGCATCATCTAAAAACTATTATAATTTCAACTATGAGTAGTACGATCTTCACATTATTCTGCAAATATTAATTGGACCAAGAAACAAATCCAGGACCATACAAAATGGTGAAATTTGAGGACTGGGCAGAAGAGTCTCCTCTCCTACATGATGCAGTCAGAGGATACTTGCAAGAACACTGTGTGAACGAGGGAGATATTCTACAGTGGTGGAAAAATAACTCCCAACGACTTCCTCGACTTGCGTGTGTGGCAAGAAAAATATTAAATACACCAGCCACTAGTGCCTCTAATGAGAGAATTTTTAGTTGCGCTGGAAACCTAATTAGCGAAAAATGTTCACGTCTTAATGCAGACAGACTTAATGATCTCATCATAATTAATTCAAATGCTAATCAGCAGACACATTAAGAATACAGTAGAACATTAAACAGGAAACTATGAGTTTGAGTGCAAATTTACTAATTAAGAGTGCAGTTTTCTTTCTTGTGCTTTCTGGGCATCAATGTCTGAGATAGAAATTTTGTAATGCATACAGTTCATTTTTATTTTAGACTAAACTTTTTGATTTCAATCCTCCCAAGTGATATTTATTATTGCTTGTAAACCATTTTCTGTTACTTGTGTTTGCAAAAGTAGCCAAATATTTTTAGGAGTATCTGGTTTGGCCTAAATAATACTTTCAGGGGAACTGAAGGAAAATTTGTAAATATTTTATATTGAAAAGTGTTCTGCAAAATAATATATTCGTTTGTGGATTAAGGCAATACACATTATGAGTTTAAATTACAATTTATTTTGTTGAGTTCCACACAAATTGCGAAATGTAATTTTATTCCTGTATTTCTATATTAAGGGGAATCCCACAAGCAGGGTCAAGATGCTGAAGACCTAGACACTACAAATGCTTTTAAAATGAAGAGCGTCTTTTTCCACAAATGTATTGTATTAGGAATATAACGGAAACTCTGGGCCACTCTCCACAGCGTCTACGTCTGTGTCATGAGGGTTCAGACTCGTCGTTTAGGTCTGTGTTATGAGGGTCTACAGGTGTCATTTAGGTTTGCATCATGCACGTAAACACTCGTCGTCTAAGTCTGCATCATGAGGGTCTGAACTATGGTCCCTCATAATGCATACCTAGATTACAAGGGTGGACTGTCATGAAGCAAACATAGATGCCACGAAAAATGGCTCAGAGTCGCCATTGTATTCCCAGTACTATAGTTTTTAGATGAACTGGATACGAAACAAATGCTTCGATTTTGTTAAAATGCATTTTGGCAATTTAGAATGATTTTTCCAACTCTGAATGAATTCACAGAACCTGTAAAATACATCCTGGAAAAGTAGTTAAATATTTGTATAACTGGTGTCATACTTGGCTGAAACATACTAAAGTTAAAAAATCTAGACTTCCAAAATCTTAATTTGGTTCTCATTGCAGTACAGTGGTTATCAGGGGCATAGATAATTTATTCTTCTGGGGAGGGAACCAATCTTCCTCTTGGGGGGTGGAGATTCACTTCTTTAGTACAAATATCCATCCATTTCAGTGTTGAAAACTGCAAGACAGACTGCATTGCGTTCCACTAAAACAAAAAACACTATGTTCATGGGCTATGCTCCTGGTGGTTATCTGTAGCTTTTAGTGTACAAAGGAGCTCCATTTTCAGTGATTGTTCTGCTCGCTACACAAACCTGTTTGAGATGTGATCTGATGGTGGTTCGAATTGAGAATATCCAGTATTGAGAGATTGGGAAGTATCAAAGAAATATTTGACAACTAGCTGAAAACCCGGCGTTGCCTGGGCATTTATTTATTCCATACTCTCCTAGTCCATCTTCCTTCCCCTATTTTCTCTCTATCCATATACTCCTCTCCCACTATCTCTCTGTTCACCTCCCCCCCCCCCCCCCCCCCCCCCCCCCCCCCCCCCCCCCCCCTTACTCCTCTCCCACCCCCCCCCCCCTCCCCCCCCCCCACCCCCCCCCCCCCCCCCCCCCCCCCCCGCATCCCTTGGCCCATCTCCCCTATCCTTCTCCTCGTCCTCTCTCTGTTGGACTCCACCATCTCAGTTCATCTCCTCTTCACCTATCTATGAAAACTCATATATAGCTGTCAACTTTTGTGGTGAGCAATGGAGCAGTGTCAAAGTTTATTGCTAGGTAGCATTTATTGTAATATTTTTTGATACACAGCATTGATAGTTTTGTTTTCTGGTGCGTAAACAAATGATGTTGAAGGTGTCCCGACAGGGGAATATGCGACATACAATTGCCCATGTAAAAAACATGATTTTCAAGATTGATGCCACAAACATATAACTACTGCCCTTGTGATTTATCTATCAACATGGCAAATGCAAGCTGCATTGGAAATTATAACCGTTTAAAAAGCTGCATTGGAAATTATAACCGTTTAAAGTCGAATGGCATGTCGGTCGGAATCATAGTGATACGAGGAATCAAACAGTCTTCACCTTTGTACTTTCCTTTTAAAATTGTGGCTTCGATTACACTGTTCTTTAATTTCTTCACTGCAAGCCGGGTGCCATTACAAAGAGGTGGCTGGTTTGGCTCAGAGCACTAGGCGACTTATCTTCTGAGGTCATCAGTCGCCTAGAACTTAGAACTAATTAAACCTAACTAAGCCGGCCGGAGTGGCCAAGCGGTTCTAGGTGCTTCAGTCTGGAACCGCATGATGGCTACGGTCGCAGGTTCGAATCCTGCCTAGGGCATGGGTGTGTGTGATGTGTTTAGGTTAGTTGGGTTTAAGTAGTTCTAAGTTCTAGGGGACTGATGACCTCAGATGTTAGAGCCATTTGAACCAAACCTAAGGACATCACACACATCCATGCCTGAGACAGGATATGAACCTGCAACCATAACGGTAGCTCGGTTCCAGACCGTAGCGTCTAGAACCGCATGGCCACTCCGGCCGACTGTAGTTGGTTTACCTTTCGCAACATAATGATTGCCGATCCGACTTATGTAGATTGGGAGGCGGTAATCTGGGTAAATCCAGTGAATTTAAAAATTCTGCAGGATAGTTGACTACATCATCTTGGTTAGTAACAGAATAAACCGACTTGTATGTCATCAATTCACCAGGTATCATATTTTGAATCTGAAAATTCATTTCGTTAACATCAAGGTTTTTTGCAGCCAATATAACACGTTCGCTCAACCAAAAATGGTTTGCAACTGTTGAACGACATTTGCTGTGCGCTAATTGTCAAACACGATGACTGTGATGTGTCAGACATCTCTCAAATTTCAAAAAGATCATAGACATTTCGTTTAAAAAAATGTATGTATATATACATACATACACACACACACACACACACACACACACACACACACACACACACACACACACACACACACATATATATATATATATATATATATATATATATATATATATATATATATATATATATATGTATAAAATAGAGGGAAACATTCCACGTAGGAAATTATATCTAAAAACAAAGATGATGTGACTTACCAAATGAAAGTGCTGACAGGTCGACAGACACACAAACAAACACAAACATACACACAAAATTCAAGCGTTCGCAACAAACTGTTGCCTCATCAGGAAAGAGGGAAGGAGAGGGAAAGACGAAAGGATGTGGGTTTTAAGGGAGAGGGTAAGGAGTCATGCCAATCCCGGGAGCGGAAAGACTTACCTTAGGGGGAAAAAAGGACGGGTATACACTTGCACACACACGCATATCCATCCACACATATACAGACACAAGCAGACATATATTTGAAATATGTCTGCTTGTGTCTGTATATGTATGGATGGATATGTGTGTGTGTGCGAGTGTATACCCGTCCTTTTTTCCCGCTAAGGTAAGTCTTTCCGCTCCCGGGATTGGAATGACTCCTTACCCTCTCCCTTAAAACCCACATCCTTTCGTCTTTCCCTCTCCTTTTATATATATATATATATATATATATATATAAACAAAGATGAGGTGACTTACCGAACAAAAGCGCTGGCAGGTCGATAGACACACAAACAAACACAAACACACACACAAAATTCAAGCTTTCGCAACAAACTGTTGCCTCATCAGGAAAGAGGGAAGGAGAGGGGAAGACGAAAGGAAGTGGGTTTTAAGGGAGAGGGTAAGGAGTCATTCCAATCCCGGGAGCGGAAAGACTTACCTTAGGGGGAAAAAAGGACAGGTATACACTTGCACACACACACATATCCATCCACACATACAGACACAAGCAGACATATTTAAAGACAAAGAGTTTGGGCAGAGATGTCAGTCGAGGCAGAAGTGTGGAGGCAAAGAAGTTGTTGAAAGACAGGTGAGGTATGAGTGGCGGCAACTTGAAATTAGCGGAGATTGAGGCCTGGCGGATGACGAGAAGAGAGGATATACTGAAGGGCAAGTTCCCATCTCCGGAGTTCGGATAGGTTGGTGTTGGTGGGAAGTATCCAGATAACCCGGACGGTGTAACACTGTGCCAAGATGTGCTGGCTGTGCACCAAGGCATGTTTAGCCACAGGGTGATCCTCATTACCAACAAACACTGTCTGCCTGTGTCCATTCATGCGAATGGACAGTTTGTTGCTGGTCATTCCCACATAGAATGCATCACAGTGTAGGCAGGTCAGTTGGTAAATCACGTGGGTGCTTTCACACGTGGCTCTGCCTCTGATCGTGTACACCTTCCGGGTTACAGGACTGGAGTAGGTGGTGGTGGGAGGGTGCATGGGACAGGTTTTGCATCGGGGGCGGTTACAAGGATAGGAGCCAGAGGGTAGGGAAGGTGGTTTGGGGATTTCATAGGGATGAACTAACAGGTTACGAAGGTTAGGTGGACGGCGGAAAGACACTCTTGGCGGAGTGGGGAGGATTTCATGAAGGATGGATCTCATTTCAGGGCAGGATTTGAGGAAGTCGTATCCCTGCTGGAGAGCCACATTCAGAGTCTGGTCCAGTCCCGGAAAGTATCCTGTCACAAGTGGGGCACTTTTGTGGTTCTTCTGTGGGGGATTCTGGGTTTGAGGGGTACAGAAGCAAATAACTAGAGCCACTTCCTCGTCCCCTCAAACCCAGAATCCCCCACAGAAGAACCACAAAAGTGCCCCACTTGTGACAGGATACTTTCCGGGACTGGACCAGACTCTGAATGTGGCTCTCCAGCAGGGATACGACTTCCTCAAATCCTGCCCTGAAATGAGATCCATCCTTCATGAAATCCTCCCCACTCCGCCAAGAGTGTCTTTCCGCCGTCCACCTAACCTTCGTAACCTGTTAGTTCATCCCTATGAAATCCCCAAACCACCTTCCCTACCCTCTGGCTCCTATCCTTGTAACCGCCCCCGATGCAAAACCTGTCCCATGCACCCTCCCACCACCACCTACTCCAGTCCTGTAACCCGGAAGGTGTACACGATCAGAGGCAGAGCCACGTGTGAAAGCACCCACGTGATTTACCAACTGACCTGCCTACACTGTGATGCATTCTATGTGGGAATGACCAGCAACAAACTGTCCATTCGCATGAATGGACACAGGCAGACAGTGTTTGTTGGTAATGAGGATCACCCTGTGGCTAAACATGCCTTGGTGCACAGCCAGCACATCTTGGCACAGTGTTACACCGTCCGGGTTATCTGGATACTTCCCACCAACACCAACCTATCCGAACTCCGGAGATGGGAACTTGCCCTTCAGTATATCCTCTCTTCTCGTCATCCGCCAGGCCTCAATCTCCGCTAATTTCAAGTTGCCGCCACTCATACCTCACCTGTCTTTCAACAACTTCTTTGCCTCCACACTTCTGCCTCGACTGACATCTCTGCCCAAACTCTTTGTCTTTAAATATGTCTGCTTGTGTCTGTATGTGTGGATGGATATGTGTGTGTGTGCGAGTGTATACCTGTCCTTTTTTCCCCCTAAGGTAAGTCTTTCCGCTCCCGGGATTGGAATGACTCCTTACCCTCTCCCTTAAAACCCACTTCCTTTCGTCTTCCCCTCTCCTTCCCTCTTTCCTGATGAGGCAACAGTTTGTTGCGAAAGCTTGAATTTTGTGTGTGTGTTTGTGTTTGTTTGTGTGTCTATCGACCTGCCAGCGCTTTTGTTCGGTAAGTCACCTCATCTTTGTTTTTATATATAATTTTTCCCACGTGGAATGTTTCCTTCCATTATATATATATATAAAGACGCACATGGAAATATTCAAAAACCTTCTCCATGGAAACATGCGTACATGAGCCAACTTTCATGGTAACCTGCAAACGATCTCAAAATCTTTTGTAAGGTACTCTATTCCATGCACTGTCCGAAATATTATATGGTCAGTGATGTTCCTCTTGATGGTCAAGTGTGCAAAATTTCTTCAAGATCCGAATAAAACTGTAGGTTGGTGTAGAAGTGTGTAAGTAAAGTACCCTTCGCCATGCACCATTCGGAATTTTAAGCAGACAGCGCCCTTCATCCTGCTTTGAATATCAAGTGTGCCAAATTTCATCAAGATCGGAATAAAAATGTACAATTTGTCGAATTCTGTTAGGTAAAGTAACCTCTGCCATGCACCCTACGAAATTTTATGTAGACTGTGACCTTCCTCTTGGTTTCAAGGTATAGTTTGCAAAATTTCATCAAGATTTTATGCAATACAAACATACGGACGCAATGAAAACGCACTTTCAGTTTTTCTCAAATTTTCCAATTTTTCAGTTGATTTTCCAAAAATTTTATTTCATAAAAACCTTGTCCTGAGAATTACAAACACAGCAAAAAAAAAAAAAAAAAAAAATTAGCCAAATTGGTCCAGCTGTTCTCGAGTTTTATGCTTATCAACACATTTGGCAATTCATTTTTATTTATATAGATAATAAGCCCGAAATATAAGTGTAAAGGAAGAATGTGCAAGTAAAACCCAATATTTTTTTGACCTGAAATTAGAGGGAAACATTCCACGTGGGAAAAATATATCTAAAAACAAAGACGATGTAACTTACCAAACGAAAGCGCTGGCATGTTGATAGACACACAAACTCTTTGCCTTTCCAAATGTCTGCTTGTGTCTGTGTATGTGCAGATGGATATATGTGTGTGTGCGAGTGTATACCTGTCCTTTTTTCCCCCTAAGGTAAGTCTTTCCGCTCCCGGGATTGGAATGACTCCTTACTCTCTCCCTTAAAACCCACATCCTTTCGTCTTTCCCTCTCCTTCCCTCTTTCCTGACGAAGCAACCATTGGTTGCGAAAGCTTGAATTTTGTGTGTATGTTTGTGTTTGTTTGTGTGTCTATCGACATGGCAGCGCTTTTGTTTGGTAAGTCACACACACACAGATTTGAAGCTTTTGCAACCCATGGTTGCTTCATCAGGAAAGAGTCTCTCTTTCTCTCTTTCCTGGTGAAGCAACCGTGGGTTGCAAAAGCTTGAAATTTGAGTGTGTGTTTGTGTGTTTTTTATTGTCTCCTATCAACATACCAGCGCTTTAATTTGGTAAGTTACAGCATTTTGATTTATATAATGTTGGAGTTTATCTTTTGGTGCTCAGGTAAAATAAAGACTTTTAATTAATGTTCATAATATGACAATGACGTGAGCAAACTAAATGGCTGTGTAGCGCAGCTCAGCAGTAATATGGGCAGGCAAGCAAGTTTCCCGCAGCCTGCCCAGGTTGGGTTCCACTTGACTTGGCTGGGAGTGAAGCAGCCTGCCCGTTCTGTTGACAACGCGCGGCGGCCTGCCCGCCTGGCCATCGGGCAAGCATGGGGGGGTTAAAAGCGGAACATGTACACCACTGGCTGGATACCACATGATCAAGTGTGTGGAATCTAGCTCAATATTTCCCCTACATACCAACTTGATGAGTGCTTGACTAACCCAACTACTTCATGGGGGCCAGAAAATTAGCAGCATCATTCACACCGAATATGACTCTCTCTAACCCAGTATTCACACTTGAAATGAACCAGGAGATTACAATTCTTGGTGCCCAACCCACTTGTGATAAAATCGGACATGCTAGCACATACTTCATCACATGGGCTATTAAGCACACCTCAGCCAGAAAAGGCCTATGTCTTGATGGCATTAAACATTGTGTCCTCAAAGTGTTCATCAGTAAGGCTGTAGAATACTAACACACATCATGAATGCCATCTTACAACACCAACACTTTCCTGTCTTTTGGAAGGTGGCCTTGGTACTGATGTTCAGGAATCCAGAGGAAAACTACTCCCTCTCACAAAATTACTGATCCCTCAGCTTGCTGAGCTCACTTAGCATTATTGCTGAGAAGGTGATTCTAAAAGACTCATTAGGCACTGCATCAATAATGACATCCTGAGACCAGAATCACCATTCTACAATATGACAATCCTTCTCGTAGTTGAACACATAACAAATGGATACAACACAAACAAAGCAATGAGGGCTGTGTTACTAGACATCGGAAAAGCCTTTGATCATCTATGGCACAGCAGCCTCATTTGCAAGCTCAGCAATGCTGGGTTTCCTGACAGAGTCATACATCTCTTACACTCATACCACACCAACAGAAGTTTGAACACTGTCATTCAGGGTAAACAATCAGCACTACCCAGTATACAAGCCATAGCACCCGAAGGCACCACACTTAGGCCTCTCTTATCCAATCTCTACATTAACAAGTTTCAAGGCACACACAGCACAACTGTTTCCATCTATGCAGATGATGCTGCCATTTTAGTGCAAGGCTGGAAACCATCAAACAACTCATGACTACAGACAGCACACAGAACTGTAGAACCTTGGATGGAGAAATGGCATATCAAAGTTAATGTTGGCAAGTATGAGGCAGTTTCATTCATATGTGGACTGGAGCAAGTGCACAAACATCAACACTGTAGATAAATCACACTACATGCATGCCCAACACATTTTTGTTAAAAAAGTCAGATATCTGGCTGCACCGGAAACTGACATAGGGGTACACGTACAACATGGCACTAACAAAGCATACATGGGGCCCAAACAAGTGAAACTTATGCTTATCAGGCAAAGCATATTGAACACAGGGGGAAGTCAACATACATGCAGCTCCAACGTGTCTGCACCTCCTGCAGATCATACGGAAGCAATTATCCAAGACACATACACACCATGGGCTTACATAACATAATTTCATCTTGATATTCTGATCAAAATCATGAGACACTCAAACAACCTCTTCATCCTGAATCAGGGGAACTATGACCACAACTGTAGGTGGAATCAAAATTACCCACAAACACTTTTCTGTAAGGGAAACTAAACACCTATAACAAGCTTAAATTAAGCACACAAACATTGCAGTTTTGATAAACCCCTCTAGAACCTCTAAATGAAAGCAAATCTGAATGGCACCACCAGCTGTACCCATGTAGCCTACCGAATAATACAGAGAGGGAAACCAAATACACAGAACAAAAACAAACCCCGCATGTTCCTACACAATGAGCAGCCAATTTATGACCAATTGACCACTCAGATGATGACATGGCATATTACAAGTATGCTGACGCTGCCAGCAGCTGGCCCAGGAGACATCACCAGACACCAGCTATAATGATAATACCTCTCTGCTAACTTTTCCCAACACCCACACATGAAATATCATTGCTGGCACAAATTTGCCAGCAGCTGTACCAAATGTCCAGATCATCAAGGACTAATACAGTCGTTGATGCATACAGTTGTATGGACATCATAGACCAACATCCTGTGACTCAGAGATCAGCATACTATTCCTTTGCAGAGGCTGTGGTAGAACTTTTTGCAATGGTCACCATGCTAGTGAGATCATGGAGGGGTTCCACTTCTGATGCCTGTGCGTGTGTGTGTGTGTGTGTGTGTGTGTGTGTGTGTGTGTGTGTGTGTGTGTCAGTGCATTCTGCTCACTGCCTACAGCCACCCGTTATGGTGTGGAGGCAACTTTACACTCCACAGTGTCCATAAGGTGTAGTTTGTCATGAATGTGGCGTTGGTTAATGCTATAAGCTGTCTCCAAACTTGAGAAGGTGGTTGGTGCCTAAATGTTCATCATAAATAACTTTGAACAATTGCCATTCCATCATCCTGGCAAGGTGCTGGAGGAGCACTGACATTGCCATGTCGTATTTGTTGGTAGCAGGGGCAACAAAACAATGTCACTGATAATGCTAGCATGCTCTCCTTTGTTGTTCAGTAATATGGCAAACTTCGTGCTGTCATCATAAATATCACGGTTGTAGAGAATCCACTCAGCAGTAGTGAACCTCAACGCTGATTATTTCAGGTGTAAAGGTGATAGTTTGGTCTGTGAGTTGTGGTGAACAAGACTGTCATCAAAATGCTGGTATGAATGTGGTATCATAGCTGCTCAGAGAGCAGCAATGGATGAGCTCTCATGGGATGGATGCAACGTGGAATGAAATCCTGCAAAAGTGTATGTACGTGATCCGACCAGATGGACTCCATGTGGCAGTGTAACAGGTTTGGTGGAATTGTACATGGCTCAGGAGGCAAGACAGATCTGAGCTACATGGCACTGTATCTGTTTGTGACAGTTTGTTGAAAAGCATCTTACTGCTATGCAAACAAATTGCATTCATCACCAAAGTTGACACGAAGATCAGTAGGCATTTCACATTGTTCAGACTGATGAGGTGGTATAGTTGACACTCCCAGTACTGTACAGAAACTGTCACTTTTAGGTTTTACAAAAGGCAAAATTTATTCCCATTTGTAAAGGGACATCTCTAACATTACTTTTCCTCAACAGAAGTTATCGATACCAAAAATATGTACGAATTTTGAATGGGTTAATATTATCTCAGCTGTTTTTCTAAAATAATTTCATATGATTTTGTATACCATGTGTTATAATTCAAGCTAAAATCAGTGAAAAGAAATTACTTTATTTTCTGTATTACAATCGATATGTACTAGCTCTGAAGGTATAGTTGAAATTATTTTCTTTTAGAAACATTTGAAATGATGAAATATTTGGCACATTTAAAATTTCTATTGTTAATTATGCACCAGTTATTAAATATATTTCTGGATTCATTTACAAAATAATTATAGAAATTAATAGAAATTCATTTGTCAAGAGAACTTGTAAACCCTTCAGAATATTGCTGTTACTGCAAAGTGAGGTAGTAGTGTGCATGCCTTTGAAATGATTTTTATTTTCTGGAAGAACAATGTAGTTTTCAGCTTTGTTGAAGTGGAAATTGTAAAGACAGTGTGACTTAGAAAAATGTGAGAGAATAAAATTGACGTGAAAACAGAAATTACAGAGCAGGCTTACTTCAAAAATTATTATGTCAATTGGAACCATGAGAAGCCATAATGTCAAAAATTTCAGCTTCAAGAGTCAGCCCCTAGATGTTAAGAACTGGAGCCAACTATGAGAAAGGAAGGTAAGCAAAAAGTTTATTGTAAATCTTACTCCTCTCGAAGCTTATTAAAAGAGTTAACCATAAAGACAGAGATAATTAACAGATTTTTTGAGGGAGGGGTAGATTACACATTGATGTTAAGAACTAAAGTAAACACTACAGAAGTCACTGTCTTCAATTCATATTACTCCAGAACTATAGCTGTGAGACAGTTCCATTGTTGTCAAGTAAGAAGATAAGACAAAGTACACAGGATAATCCATAGTAGGTACTGACTTTTGTTGAAGGATCACCAATGCAGTGAGGACACAGGTGAGGCTGCTCCAGATAAAATTACTGGGATCACCAGTGTTGAATAAATATTCTTTATCACATGGAATCAAAATGAGTGTGCATATGGGACAAATGTATTGACAGTTATGGTGATTATTTTTTAAATAATTAACAATATTATAAAAAGGATCGATAGCTACCTACTATAAAGATGACACATTGTGTTGCAGACTGGCACAATGAACAGACACTTACAAATAAGCTTTCAGCCAACGCTTCTTCAGAAAAGAGAAAGGCATACACATTCACACAAGCAACCACACCTCACACACACATGACCACTACCTCCAACCAGACTGTAACAGAAACGCACAGAATAGGAGCAACAATCCAGACCAAGGGAGGGGACAGGGAGGGGTAGCATGATGTGTGTGCAGGAAATGGAGCTGGTGCTGTCTGGCAGAGCATGAAGGGATTGGAGGTGGCAGGACTGGGCTGATAGGTGCAGTGTCAGAAGGCTATAATGCTGTGGTGGAGGGAGAGCAGGGGGAAAGATGGGGAGTGAAAGAAGAGGATCAGAGAAGAGGAAAAGACTGATGGATGTGCCAACAGAGAGCAGTGAACGATAAGGGTGAGGAAGGGCAAACTGTGATGAGGTGACAGGATACTGCGAGGTGGAGAGGGGGGGGGGGGGGGGGGGCAAACAGTTGGGTGGAGGCTGTGAGGGCAGTAGGTTACTGTAGGTTGAGGCCTGGTGATTTCAAGAGCAGAGAATGTGTTGTAAGGATAGCTCCCTTTTGAGCAGTTCAGAAAAGCTGGGGGTGCAGAGTAGGACCCAGATGGCCCAGGTTATGAAGCAGCCATTGATATCAAGTGTGTTAAAGTACAGCTGTGCATGCAGTGCCACAAGGTGGTCTACTTTGCTCTTGGCCACAGCCTGGCAGCGGCCATTCATCATCATGGACGGCCAGTTAATAATGGGAGGGAACCTCCATGGTACACAGTCACTATGCAGAAACTTCTAAAGAAAAAGAGACTACTGTATAATAGGTGTAAAATACAGAGTAGTGTGGTAGGTAGAGAGATACTGAATGAAACACATTTGGTTGTCGAGAGAGCAATGTGTGATGCCTTCAATGACTACCGTAGCAGAATATTGTCAAGTCATATTTCTCATAACCCAAGGAAATTCTGGCCATATGTAAAGGCTGTTAGTGGCACCAAACTTAGTGTCTAGTCCCTAGCGAATGACACAGCAACTGAAACTGAGGGTAGCAAAGCAAAAGCTGAAATGCTTCACTTCATTTTCAAATGTTTCTTTACAAAAGAAAACCCAGGAGAATTGCCCCAATTTAATCCTCATACCACTGGAATGATGAACGAAATAAGTATTAGTGACAGTAGTGTTGAGAAACAGGCGAAACTGTTAAAACTGAACAAAGCTCCAGGCCCCAATGAAATTACTGTCAGATTATATACTGAATCTGCAGATGAGTTAGTGCCTCTTCTAACTATAAACTATCATAGATCCCTTGAACAAAAAGCCACACTCAGTTCTAGGAAAAAGGCAAAGGTTACACCTGTCTACAAGAAGGCAGTAGAAGTCATCCACAAAACTACTGTTGAATATCCTTGACATCAATTTGTTGTAGAATCTTAGAACATATTCTAAGCTCAAACAGAATGAGGCATCTTGAACAGAATGACCTCCTCAATGGATTTTGTAAATATCAGTCATGTGAAACCCAACTCACGCTTTTCTTACACGACATACTGAAGGCATTGGATCAAGGAAACCAGATACATGGCTTCTTGTCAAAAGTTTGATCAAGTGGGGTACCAAGTGAAATTTGCGATTGGATTGAGGAAATTTTGGTAGGGAGGACACAACATGTTTTCTTTGATGGAAAGTCATCATTAGATGTAGAAGTAACTTTGGGTGTGCCCCAGGGAAGTGTGCCGGGACCTTTTCTGTTCATATTGTATATTAATGACCTTGCAGCAATATTAATAGTAAAATCAGGCTTTTTGCAGATTATGCATTTATGTATCAGAGAGGAGCTGCATGTTCAGTCAGTTCTTGATAAGATTTCAACATGGTGCAGAGATTGGCAGCTCACTCTAAATGTTCAGAAATGTGAAATTTTGCATTTCACAAAACAAAAAAAATGTAGTATCCTACCACTGTAATATCAATGAGTCAGTGTTGGAATCAGCCAACTCAAACAAATACCTATGTGTAACACTTTATAGGGATATGAAATGGAATTATCACACAGATTCAGTTGTGGGCAAAGCAAGTGGCAGACTTCAGTTTATTGGTAGAATACTGGGGAAGTGCAATTAGTCTACAAAGGAGAGTGCTTACAAATCACACGAGTGACCAGTTCTAGAATATTGCTCAAGTGTGCGGGACCAATAACAGATAGAACTGACAGGGGATATTGAATGTGTACAGAGAAGGACAGCACAAATGTTCACTGTTTAATCCATGGGAGAGTCTCATGAAGATACTGAGGGAACTGAACTGGAAGACACTTGAAGATAGATATGAACTATTCCAGAGAAGTCTATTAACAAAGTTTCAAGATCCAGCTTTAAATGATGGCTCTAGGAATATACTACAACCTCCTACATATCGCTCACAAAGAGATCATGAAGATAAGATTATAATAATTGCTGCACACACAGAGGCATTCAAACAATCATTCTTCCTATGCTCCATATGTGAATGGAACAGGAAGAAACCCCAGTAACTGGTATGATGGGAGATGCCCTCTGCCATGCACCTCACATTGATTTGCAGAGTATAGATGTAGATGTAAATGTAGATATATAAAACACTGAACAATGACTGCAGCACACTTTGTATATAACATGGCTGCTTTCACAGGTGTCCCAGCTTCTGATAACCCCATGACAGGACTAGAATAGGCAGTGCTGGGTGGGTGTTTTAGGAAGGGCTTCACCTGTGCCTTCTACAGAGATATCATCCCTGTGTCAAGGGGTTGTGATTGAGGGGGCATTAAGATGAACTAGGATTTTGTGGAGGTTGACTGGGCAATGGAACACTGCTTTAGGAGTGGTTGGAAGGATCTTGGTTAGGATGTCCATAATTTTGGGGCATAATGATAACAAAGTCCTGATGAAGGATGTGGTTCAGTTGTTCCTGTCTGGAATGGTATTTGGTGATGAAGGGGCTGCTCCTTTGATACTGGTTCTTGGGGGTGTGCAGGGATATTATGCAGGGACTCTATTTGCAGTTTACAACTGGAGAACAGTGTCTGTCTGTGAAGACTTTTAGGCCTTTGTGAGACCTTCAGTATACTGGACTTGGGAGCTCCCACCACTGCAGATATGCCATCCCTGAATGACCAGGATGTATGGGAGGGATTTTTTGGTGTGGAAAAGATGAAAGCTATCAAAATGCAGGTACTATTGGTTATTATTCGGTTTAATGTGGAAAGAGGTGTGGATGGAGCTATCAGAAAGGAGACGATCAATGTCCAGGAAGGTGGCTTGCTTGGTTGAAGACGACTAAGTGAAGTGAATGGGAGAGAAGATGTTGAGGCTGTGAAGGAATGAGGATAGGGTATCTTGGCCCTGGGTGCTGATCATGAAGATATCATCAATGAATCTGAACAGTACCACGAGTTTGGGATTTTGGTAGCCTAGCATGGTTTCCTCTAAGTGGCCATGGACAGGTTGGCATATGAGGGTGCCAAGCAGGTGTTCATAGTTGTGCTGCAGATTTGTTTGTATATGCTACAGTTAATAAGTTGTATGAGGTGTGAGGTCATGGGTTTGGAGTCTAAAGGACTTTGGAAGAGGTAGTGTTCAATAGGAGCAAGACCATGGGCATGAGAGCTGCTGGTGTACAGGGAAGTGGCATCAACAGTAACGAGTAGGGATCCAGGAGGTACAAGGGTGGGGATGGTGGAGAGTCAGTGAAGAATGAGGTTGGTGTCTTTTATATGGGAGACTAGAATTTGGGCAATAGGTTGGAGATGTTGATCAACGAGAGCCAAAATTCTTTTAGTGGGAGAGCAGTTACCAGCTACAATAGGGTGTCCAGTATTCTTGGGTTTGTGGATTTTGAGGAGCATGTAGAAGAAGTGTGTGTTGGGCATCATATGAGTGACAAGTTAATCACATTCACGGGAGATGTTCTGGGAAGAGCCCAAGGCTTTCAGCAGGAATTGGAAGTTATGTTGAAATTTTGGGAGAAGATCACACTGGCAAAGTTTGTAGAGGGTGGTAAGGGGGGAAAATCATGGTTGGATCATGTGAAACGGGAAAGGGAATGGTTCAATGATAGAATTAGGGTGGCTTTGGTCAGAAGGATTCATGGCAAAGTAGAATTTCCACTGCAGGAATTGGGAGTAGGGGAGCAGGTCTTTGACAAGTCCAATATGGTTAAATTTTGGTGTAGGGCTGAAGATTTTGGTAGAAAGGTTAACAACAGTATTCTGGGACTGTTTCAGCTCCTGATTTAGTGGAGTCTTGCAAGGGAGTTTTGTGGGATGTGGCAAATTAGAAAGGTCAGCTAGGCAAGGTCTGAGTGCTATGAGGGGTTGGCATGGAGGAACGCTGTGGGTAGGATAGGGGTTCAGTGATGGTGCCCTATGGTGATAGTAGGACATCAGTAGGTAGGATAACGTATGGAGGTGATATCTAGAATGCTCCATCACATGCTGGAGAGCAAGAGATCCAATTTCAGCAAAGTGATGTATGTAGTATGGATTGCTCAGTAGCACTGTCTTATGGAGGGAGAAAGCTGATTCTGGGTTGTCTGTGCCATGGGGATGTGTTTGTGTAGAACCACTTTTCTCTCCTACTCTGCCCCTCCACAGCCTCCTGATGCTGTGCCTGTCAGCCCTGTCCTGCTACATCTAGTCCTCGCAAGCTCTACCAGGCAGCACTGATTGTGCTTCCATCATGTTGTACTCTGCTATCCCTCCCCTTTCCCTGCCCAACTCCATACTGTTGCTCCTGTTCAATCTGTTTTTGTTGCAATCTGACCTGAGGTGTCAGAGGTAGCGGTCGTGTATGTGTGAAGTGTGCTTGCTTGTGTGAATGTATGAGCATTTCTCTTTCCTGAAGGAGGCTTTGGCTGAAAGCTTATTCATAACAGTCTTTTCATTGTGCCTGTCTGTGACTCAGTGTGTCACCTTTATGCTGAGTAGCATTCTATCCTTTACATAATATCCTAACATTTTCATAATATTGTGGATGATCCAGTCTGGACTTTTCTTTGTTTAAAGAGTTTATTTACTTTTTTTCCATTTCTCTAATTTTGACTGCCCCTTATATATCAGCCAATGTAACAGCTAATGGGTTGGCACAAACAAAATATTAGGCCCATTATATTCTGGCAATATATGTAAAGTTTGTCATTTCTGAAACTCTTTGTTCTAGTGACACTGCTCTTTTGTAAATTATAATTAGAGGTTATAGAAAGTATACATGCATTTCTTTGAGTTAATTTAGTCTTGGAACTGAACCTGGGTACCAAAAATCCTGTAGAGTTGTGTGTTCCTATGTTCTCCTGCTTCTTCTGCTTGTCTTTGATATTGCTTGTGATGGTGGAGGAATGTCAGGTGATGAAAGGTCTTGCACTATTGAAGATTGTGGAAGAACCAATACTGATGAAAGTTCTTGTGCTACTGATGATAGATCAATAGCTGATGAGGTTTCTGAAACTACTGTAGATGAAACATGAGGAGTTGTAGGTTTGATGGCTGCTTTTCAAAATGGTAAAATCACTGCTGTTGCACCTGAAGCTTGTGGTGTGTTTTTATTGGTTCTTCTGTTGTTTGCACTGGTGTAGTTGGGCCCATCTATACCTGACACTACTGGCAGGAGAATTGGAATGCTGTTTACTTTAGATGTTGATAAAGCAGTTTTTACTACTTCGGCACATATGACTTCTTTACCACTGTTACTTCTGTGCATACCATGTTTTGTGTAGTGCTCTGTTACAGAGCTGTCAACTAGTATGAAAGTTGTATAACGCAAATCATTTACAACTTTTTGTAGTCTCCTGTTAGTATTTGAGATTTCAGTATCAACGCAAGAGTTTTTTAATAAGTCTTGCCTCAATGGAATAACAACATTAAATAAAGTTAATGTGAGTTATTTCAAAGTTTATCTTTGGAAACCCTCATTGTACCTCTCCTTCCATTACTTTACAGATTGACAATAAGATAGAATAACAGTTATAACAAAATAAAACTTTAAATAGTGTAATATACCTATGGAAAAATATAAAATAGGATGATGAATAATATGGGACCACATAGTAATACAAATTATTTGTAGACATAAAATGTTCTGAGTCATATAAAAAGCATCTAAAAGATATAGGCTGGATGTGAAATATACAAAGGTTACAAAATGATTCTAGTTTAGTATACTTGGCATGGTATTCACTGGAGAGTAACTAGTGCACCAAGGAGAACTCTCTGATGTGTGGATATGGCAGTGGAGATCTGTCACATGCCCCGAATTCTTCAACCAACCACACAAATCATCTGCAGACAAGCACCACTCTTACTACCCAATATCTGCATGGACTGGGACAGCTTAATCATATCTTCCACCATGGCTTAATCATGCCTTGAAATGGGGAAAATCTTCCCTGAAAGCCTTTACCACTCCAAACGATAAATCTACTCATCCCAGTTGGGCTGCAGCACTGTAATGTAGAGTGTTTGGGTATGTACATGTGTGTGTTTTTGTTTGTTTGGTCTAAACAAGGAAATTGTAAAAAAACTTAGCACAAGTTCAGTCTTATTTATGAGCTGCTCAGTAGCCGTGCAGTCTGAGGTGCCTTGTCACGGTCTGTGCGGCTTCCCCCATCGGAAGTTTGAGTACTCCCTCAGGCATGGGTGTGTGTGTTGTCAATAGCTTAAAAGTTAGATTAAGTAGTCTGTAGGCTTAGGGACCAATGACCTCAGCAGTTTGGCCCCATAGGACCTTACCACAAATTTTCAATTTTTTATTTATGTGCCTGTTGATCACTCAGTGCCTCAGCTATACAGTGACAGGTTACCTACACTTCTTCAATTGCTTCTTGGTAAGACTGCACAACATACGAAACAATAAAATTTTATGTTTCTTCTTTAATCTAAACATATTATAAAAATGTGTGTGTTTGTGTTTCTCCCACATTTCCTAAAACAATTTCAACCAAACTTGGTACACATATCCCTTACTGTCAGGTAACAATTGCTGTGGAGGTAAAAATCATTTACTTATCCCAGTTCAGGAGCTATGATGTCATAATCACTGAGATGCATGAAAAGTTGCCACGTGCATGGCATTTAAATTTATTACTTCTGTGCTACTATCTCCCCTCACAAGTTATTTGCTGCTGAATATACCTACACAAATATAACATTGTATGGCACACGGTTCAAGGAAAACGTGATGCATCATGCATGAAGTTTTAATATACACTCCTGGAAATGGAAAAAAGAACACATTGACACCAGTGTGTCAGACCCACCATACTTGCTCCGGACACTGCGAGAGGGCTGTACAAGCAATGATCACATGCACGGCACAGCGGACACACCAGGAACCGCGGTGTTGGCCGTCGAATGGCACTAGCTGCGCAGCATTTGTGCACCGCCGCCGTCAGTGTCAGCCAGTTTGCCGTGGCATACGGAGCTCCATCGCAGTCTTTAACACTGGTAGCATGCCGCGACAGCGTGGACGTGAACCGTATGTGCAGTTGACGGACTTTGATCGAGGGCGTATAGTGGGCATGCGGGAGGCCGGGTGGACGTACCGCCGAATTGCTCAACACGTGGGGCGTGAGGTCTCCACAGTACATCGATGTTGTCGCCAGTGGTCGGCGGAAGGTGCACGTGCCCGTCGACCTGGGACCGGACCGCAGCGACGCACGGATGCACGCCAAGACCGTAGGATCCTACGCAGTGCCGTAGGGGAACGCACCGCCACTTCCCAGCAAATTAGGGACACTGTTGCTCCTGGGGTATCAGCGAGGACCATTCGCAACCGTCTCCATGAAGCTGGGCTACGGCCCCGCACACCGTTAGGCCATCTTCCGCTCACGCCCCAACATCGTGCAGCCCGCCTCCAGTGGTGTCGCGACAGGCGTGAATGGAGGGACGAATGGAGACGTGTCGTCTTCAGTGATGAGAGTTGCTTCTGCCTTGGTGCCAATGATGGTCGTATGCGTGTTTGGCGCCGTGCAGGTGAGCGCCACAATCAGGACTGCATACGACCGAGGCACACAGGGCCAACACCCGGCATCATGGTGTGGGGAGCGATCTCCTACACTGGCCGTACACCACTGGTGATCGTCGAGGGGACACTGAATAGTGCACGGTACATCCAAACCGTCATCGAACCCATCGTTCTACCATTCCTAGACCGGCAAGGGAACTTGCTGTTCCAACAGGACAATGCACGTCCGCATGTATCCCGTGCCACCCAACGTGCTCTAGAAGGTGTAAGTCAACTACCCTGGCCAGCAAGATCTCTGGATCTGTCCCCCATTGAGCATGTTTGGGACTGGATGAAGCGTCGTCTCACGCGGTCTGCACGTCCAGCACGAACGCTGGTCCAACTGAGGCGCCAGGTGGAAATGGCATGGCAAGCCGTTCCACAGGACTACATCCAGCATCTCTACGATCGTCTCCATGGGAGAATAGCAGCCTGCATTGCTGCGAAAGGTGGATATACACTGTACTAGTGCCGACATTGTGCATGCTCTGTTGCCTGTGTCTATGTGCCTGTGGTTCTGTCAGTGTGATCATGTGATGTATCTGACCCCAGGAATGTGTCAATAAAGTTTCCCCTTCCTGGGACAATGAATTCACGGTGTTCTTATTTCAATTTCCAGGAGTGTATTTATTAAATAAATAATGGAAACTCCAGTAGGAATACAAACACTGTAGGAAAAGACAAATTGCTTACTTATGTATGTGAATGGCATGTGTGTGTGTGTCTTCCAGTGATGAAGGTTGTGGTCAAAAGCTTTCTGTAAGTGTCTTTTAATTTTGCCTGTCTGTGACTTGAAATGGTTTCTTTATGGTAAGTAACAATCTGTCTTTTCCTACAATGTTAATACACTAATTCTTCACTACTAAGACACTCCTACAGTTGAGTCAGCTTAAGGAAATTCATGACACCTAGCAGCACTTTAGACAGCTTTCAAGACAAGCACAAATGATGTAGGTGAAAACAATTGCTGTCTATAGAGCTATGAAAAGGCATTGCCATAGAGACATTTGCAAAATCACATTGTAGCCATGTGAAGCTGTCTGGGATATTACACTATAAAGACTATTTTATTTTTTTGTTTCTAGTAGAAAATTGGCAAAATAAATATCTGGCCAATGCTGTGTTTGTCAGCTATATAACCAATAAAATTACAATTTAATTATCAGTGGAATCTATTTCTTTTATTATCATAGAGCCTGCACATCTTCACTTTTCTGTTTACGAAAATCTGAAGAAAAATAGTGCTTTAACAGCCAATGTAATTGTCAAGCCCAATTACAAATATACTGTCCTAATTATGTTGTTCATATAAATACAAGTGAAGTTTTTGTATTGGCTTTCTCTTAGGCTTTTAATCTCGCTTTCTCTGCCTCTCTTTCTCCCCCCTCCCCTCCTTACCCTGTGTGCATCTGGGGAGGGTGAGCTGGGGAAGAGCGACATGCATATGCCTGCAATGAGAGAGAGAGAGAGAAAAAAACTTTCTTGGATTCTAACTGATTCATTAAATGTGTTAATGTTTTCACAAATTCAAATTATTGACTATTCACTGAAATCATCCAAACTGTGTGCTAGACTGAGACTCAAACTTTCAATCTTTGCCTTTTGTGGGAAAGTGTGCTACAAACTGAGCTACCCAAGCATAACTCACAACCTGTCCTTACAGCTTTACTTCTGCTAATACTTCATCCCTTACCTACCAACCTTCAGAGAAACTCTTCTGATTGCGAGACTAGCACTCCTAGCAGAAAAAGTATTGCAGACACATGGCTTAGCAACAGTCTGGGTGGCATTTCCAGAATGAAATTTTCAGTCTGCAGTGGAGTATGTGCTGATATGAAACGTCCTGTTAAATTAAAACTCTGTGCTGGATGGAGACACAAACTCAGGTCCTTGGCCTTTTGTGGGCAAGTGCTCTACTGATTCAGGTAGCCAAGCATGACACATGACCATCTGCACAGCTTTACTTCTCTCCAGAGGGCTAGTCTTGCAAATTTCATAGGAGAGCTTCTGTGAAGGGTGGAAAGTAGGAGATGAGGTACTGGCAGAAATAATGCTGTGAGAAAGGATTGTAAGTCATGTTGGGGTAGTTCGGTAGGTAGAGCACTTGCCCAATAATGGAAAAGGTGTTGAGTTTGAGCTTCAATCCAGCACACAGTTTTAATCTGACAGGAAGTTTCATATCAGTGCACATTCCACAGCAAGTGAAAATTTCATTCCAAGTTTATCCGGATTAATGTACAGTGACTTCAGTTTTTTCTAATGAATTTTTCTTACATTCTACTAAAAAATTGAGTAGTTAATAAAGTTCAAAAAAACAGAAGTATAGACAACAATTTCAAGTTATTTTGTATACATTTTAATTAGTTACTGCAAAGCAACATAAGTACATCAGAACAAAATCATGATTATGAAGGAAATTATTGTGTGTGGAAAAAAATACATTTAATAAAAGGCAAAGAACTGGATGTCCCAGTAACTCTTGATGATTTTGAACAATAAATCACAACAAACAGAATGGTTGATCTTGCTGATATAGAAGTTCTAATTCTTGGAATCATCAAATGAAAATAACACAACAGCAACACAAAACTGCAATTCCATCACTCATTTCTTATGCTGTTAAACAGAGTATCTTCTCGGAGTACTAAAATGTAAGTGATTCACATTAAGTAGTATGCTGGACACACACTAGAGGAAGTGATATTTTCAGGTACCACTTAAGAATTTAAATACGCAAAATGGAAGACTAATTAAATTCAGACTGTTAACAGGATGAGATATACAACTAATTATACACACGAATGTTGTGTGTAGAACAAGATCATATATACAACTAATTATACACATGAATGTTGTGTGTAGTCATAGTTCCAAATATAAGAGCAAAGTTTAATTTAAAACATGGATATAGCCTCTCAACATAGTAAGACCTTTTTTACATTTGGAGTGTTCCCAAACTTGACAATTCAATGCTCTACAATTAAAAGTACAGAAAGCAATGAAAGTATAAATGTTCAATGACCAGTAAAACTCGAATGAATTTTTCTCAGGAATCTGATCTTTGATTTGCAGACATTACAGTTTCGTATTTTTTGCCAATGATTCTTAATTATAGTAGATTAACATATTTTCTCTCCCATACTATAGAATTAATTTTCCTGATAATCACTCATATAGCTGTATTTCCTTCACACTTATAGTTATATCTGCTGCATATTAGCCCAGTCTTTGCCTTTCTTCATAATCACTGGCAATGGTACTGAAATTTGGATTTGAGACTCAGAGATATTGCTGCAGTCTTCCATGGATTTCCTGATGATATCTGTTGCAAGTAGAAGCAAACAGAAATGTTTTATTATTAATCTAATGTATATTTTATGCAGACAGGTTACAGTACGCTCCATTTTGCCTACAAATAAGAAATCGATGACATTTTTGACACAGAGGACAATTATCAAACAATGCAAAAAAAGATAAGAAATATTTCGATTGCAATTTCCTTTCTCAGAAGGAAAATTTGCTATTAACATTAAGTGTCAACCCATAAAGAGGACAGAATAATTTCAAAATGAAACCAGCACCAAAGAAAGATACAAAACATCATTTACTCTTTAAGTATCAGCAGGTCATCAAAAGAAATAACTACAGAAAATCTTGTTAATCTTAGATTTGCTCATCTGAAGAAAAAAGAGAATGATGCTCAGAGGAAAAGGAACTTTCCAGGAGCATTAACAAGGAGAATGCCATAGAAACTAGGCATCTTGCTCTGATGTCTTTCAAATCATCTAAATCTTTCACATCACTTAATTTACTCAATTAACCTTCTGTTTTATGCTTTAGAAAGTTTACTTTCTCCTTTCGTCTCTTGTAGAAAATTGATTCTAAGTTGCAGAGATATGAGAGTCTTGTTTATTCTCTAGCAGACAAGGAAACATACAGTTAACAATTTAAGAATGAACACACAAATTGTGATTATGGTTCTGAATCACCTGTAGAACATTTCAGAACAAATGAAAATTTGTGATGGACTGGGACTTAAACCCAAATTTCCCACTTATTGCAAGTGCTCATCTTAATCACTTTGGCTATCCGAGCATGCTTCCTGGAGTGGTCCAAATCTGCATTTGTCCTTGTGCTTGCACTTTATTACTGTGATTCCTGCACAGGATGAGAGACTGTTTTCTACATCACACCCAGCGGTGTGTGGCAGAGGGCACTTTACATTCCACTGTCATTACCTCCCTTTCCTGTTCCAGTCGCGTACGGTTCGCGGGAAGAACAACTTTCATCATAGCCTTACTATTGCATTAATACTGCAGTGTAGTGCCCCAGACACTGCACTGGTGATCAACAGCCACATTTAATTAAGAATGTACTTGTGAGTTGTGATTATGGTTCCACATCAGCTGTAGAATATTTCAGAACAAATGGAGATTTGGGCCACTCCTGGAGATGTGGTCAGGTAGCCAAAGTTCTCAAGATGACCACTCACAATGCATTTGAGTCCTGGTCCAGCACAAATTTTCATTTGTTCTGAAAGATTCTACAGCTGATGTGGAACCAGTATTGTAATTTGTGAGTTCATTCTTAATTGAATGTGGGTGTTGATCATCAATGCAGGCAAGAAGAGGTACAGTCTCTGACAACCCCATGAATGAAGATTAGGTAATGTGAACCATTCAAACTGAGTGTCGGCAAATAAGGTCCTATTAGTAACCCTTGCACAGTTCTAGCCATAATGGAACATGATGGAATGACACAATTAAAATAGCTTTGTACACTTATATACACAATTTGTGTTCAGAGAAGAATCCAGAATAAATAAGATTAATTTTATTGCTTTTGAAACAACATAATTATTTTGCATATATATATTGGATTTATTTCACAATGTGGTTATCCACTTGTAACCACATTTGAAGTCACTGAAAACAAAATTGTTAATTACAAATTCTCAAACTAACTTCAGAAATGATTATCAATACATGTAAAAGGTTTTCTCTGATGTATGTACTATATATCTTTGTTCTTATTAGTTAGATGTTGTTGAATGAAGTTGACAGGAAGTGAGATGTGAAAGTTACGTTTTGTATTATGCATTTGTTGCTTTGTGTTTGTAATTGTTTATTTGAAACTTTATAATTTGAAAAATATAGAATATATGTGTTAACAGTGAATATGGGCACTTGTGATTTTGATTATTTATTATACTTAACATTAAATGAACCCAATATATCCCTACATCAATCAGGAATTAGTATGCCTGCGACAACATGTATACCTAATATTTTGCAAAATGCTGTGCATAAAAATAGGATTTTCTGGTGCTTGTACCTCAGGTTTGATCGGTGATAAAAAGGTAGGGTCAAGTATTTTGGATAGCCCAACAGAAGGATTGTTTTACTGTCACTATCATACAGTACAGGATCAAAGTATGAATATTAAACACTTCCTCCTGCTTAGGCAAATGGAGCAAATTCAGTGGTTCTTTTTGCATTTGATGTGGTCTATGATGGGCTTGATGAGACTTATGGTGGCACCACTAGCTCATATGCAGTTTCTTGCAACACCCCACAAAAAGATTTTTTTCGATATTTTTGCTACCACCAGTGGACCAAAACACAGCCGAGAATTCCAAGATGGCTACCCGCAGCAAATTGCTGAAATTTTTGTGATGTATTCCTAAGATCATGGTCTCAATAAACCTTGAAAATTTTCTTGATGTCTTAATCTATTTTCAAGATACAGAGGTCCAAAGTTGCCCTACTTCTACAGATAAAATCCGATATAAGACAAAATCTAAATGATAAATAACTACAGCAAATTGCTCAAATTTTAACAGAATATTCTGTAGGCATTATCTAGAAGAGTTATTATCTAGAAGAGCTATTACCCCATTTTCAAAATTGTTTACCTGTTATCAAGGAAAACCTCAAAAACTTGTTTCTTGGGTATTAAATCCAGCTGTGGATTCCAAGAGGGCTATGCACAGCAAAGATCTGTAATTTTTACTATATGCTCCTAAGATCCCAATCTCCAACAACCTTGAAAATTTTCTTCATATCTTTACTGTTTCTAAGATATAGAGGTTCAAAAGATACCCTACATGTACACATAAGATATGCATGGAAAATCTGGTGTGGGGCAAAAATGTAGTTTGTAAAGTGATGTAACATGGAGAAATATGCTGTAAAGTGCCTCCATGTTATAGTACTGAAGCACATGCAAAATTTTATTCCACACAAAATCCAGTCTGTGGTGTAAAATTAGATTTGGTTTATTTCTGTGTCACATAAATAAACTATCAGAATTTTACTGACCCATGAAATCCTTTCTGTATGAGTGAGATGCTCATCTGTGGCAGGGAAAGTAAGGGAACCAGTGGAAAAATGCCACTATAGGAGCACAACAAAGGCAAATATGCTCCTATTTATGAAAAGACTCTTACTGAAAAGTGTGGTATGAGCTGCCTCATTCTACCTTCCTCAGCACCTTTAAAAATTTCCCAAAAAATATGGCATGTGAACATATTCACCCTTCTTCATGCTGAGAGAGAAGAAGAGATTGGCAGTGGCAAAGATATGGAAAAATAATAAATAATGAAAGATAAGAAATAGTAGTTCTGTTATAGAAAGAGCAAGGAGACAACAGCAAAGTGACAGATAGAGAGGACACAGTGGCATTGGAAAATAGTTAACAGTGACATAACAGTGCTATGACATAACAGTGCTAAGGAAAGTGTGAAGGAGACAGTGCCAGAAGGGAGGAGGGGATAAAGAGACATAGTGACTGTGAGAAGAGACAGCAGTAGTAGGAAGCAGCAAGCAAGAGAGAGCAAGAGGGAGACAGTGAAAGTGAGAGGAGAGTTTAGTCATAGGACAGAATGAAGGAGACTGTGGCTGTGACACAGGAGATGAAGACAGGAAGACACAAAGAGATAATGACAATGAGTTGGGCTGATTGAGAGTGTGGAAAGGGGCAACTGGGAGAGAATGGGTATGAGGAACTTACAATAATGGACTAGTGGATGTGAGTGAGTTAATGTTATAGGGGAGCTTATGGGAGCAAGGTTAAAGAAAAAGTGCAAATATGTTGACATTCCAAAATTTTTGGGAAAATTATTAAAAGTGCTGAGGAAGCTAAGTTGAGGCAACTGGTACCCCACTTTTCAGTCAAAATCTTTTAAAACAGGAGAATATTGGTCTTTTTGTGCTCTGATAGGAGCATTTTTCCAATGGCATTATGTATTTCAAGAAGAAAATGGAATGAGCTTCAAGAAACAACATAAGTAAAAATAATTACTTTCAATTTTCATATTGGAAATGATATAGAAATTCTAGTCTGCAACCTCTGTTCTTCAATTATTTAAGAAGCTGAAGAAGATAAACCTGAACCAGTTCATTGTAAAAGTGGGGATTTGGAAGGGGTTTTGATTTTTTACAATATTTAGCAGCTTGTTAGGTTATAGCATTGTGGGCGTATCAGGCAGGATGTAAATATTGTGTACATTAATATAACTAAATGATGCAGGAGCAAAATTAAAAATTACTGATGTTGTTGGGACTGGAAGTTATTTAGGCACTTTGACTTGTATCCTGTTGATGGAAATAACAAAGGCAGCATATGGACATGTGGAGATAAATAACTGTTTAAGTAGGAAAGTGCTTTACTCATTTTCTTGTGTTATGTGGGAAAAAGTTTGTGAAAAATGATAATTATGGAGCCCAAAACAGAGAGAGAGAAAGGTGGGGATGAATTTTTAGTGGGCATGGGAAACTTAGACAAAAAATTGAGAATGAGGAGAAAATGTTTGAATTAGATGAACTGGGCAAGTTAGATGTGAAAGTATTGATTCTGAAGACATACCAGTTCATGAAAAAGAAGAAGAAAGCCATTGGATAGTTAACATTAGAAAGTGAAGCACAATTTCAGTCCTTTCAGCAATCAGTGAACAGATCAAGGAATGAATGACCAAATTTGATGAAACATGTAGTAGAATCCAGTAAAAACATAAACTATTATTCAAAATGGCTTAGAAAATTTGCAAACTGTGAATGGTATTGTTGAAAGAAAAGACAAAATTGTGGCTAAAATAGTCAGAGAAATTAAACAACTAATAGAAGGATTGAGAGTAGGTGGAAAGGTGCACAATTAATATTGAGAAAGTGTATGTTGAAAGTAAAAATGCGAATAATTCAGAATGTGTTTTAATAGCTAAAACTAACCCCGCAGTTAATGCTGAAAACTGCGATAACTGTGATGTGTCTGATATAGCTATTGGAGAGGAACACATGAATAATTCATATAATAATGTAGAAATATTTGATGATGGTAAAATGGACGATCTGTATGAGGATATTGTAAATGCAGTAGATGATCTTCGTGCAGTGACAAATAGTTTTCTTGCTTTGAAAGACGAAATTGTTTCAGTGCAAAGCAAAAATGAGGTATCTGAACTGCTAATAACAGGTGAATTTTCAATACTAGGTGCAAGAAGTAAAACTGTAATTGATCCATGTAATGATGTGAAGCTAATAATATATGAAGTGCAGTAGTCAATGTTGATGAAGACGTTACCTGTTTACTTATTTTGAGGGGCAATTTTATAGTTGAAGAAAGTTTAAAGTAGGCATCTCAGTAGTTAGTAGCAAATGAGTTTTCAATGCTGTGTACATAAAGTCATTTAACATATAAATTTTATGAAAATGATCCTGAGTGGAAAAATATATGCATACATTGTAATGAAATGCAGACTGAGTAGCAGGAGAAGTGTCAAAACTATTTTTCAAAAGAAAACTGTTCTATTATAGCAGACGGTGTTGAGTAATGTAAAATATTTTGTTCACATGTGGGTCCACATCCTCCAAGAATTTTGTGAAAGAAAACATTGTCTGTAGTAGGCTGCATAGTTATCCTTTATTTGTTGTGCAATTGGCCAACTTCGATTCTGAAATCATTTTGCATCACTTATGAGTAAGCAGTATGCTGTATGCCCTACATGTTATGGCACACAATCAAAAATACCATTCCACAAGTTCATACACATGTGGAAGAAAACATCTGCATTGCAATTTGAGATCAAATACATCTTACTAGAAGCAAATACCTACTTTGTGTCATTTGTGAACCACATGACTTCTGCATTCAGACTGTCAAATGTCTGCCTGTGGAAGTTGCATTACATGTGAAATAAAGTGGTTATTCTACTTATGGATGAAAGTATGTAATGGTTTCTGCGAGTGAATGCCATAATAGGGGGGTATACAGCATAGTGCTTATGAATAAGTGCTTGAAAATGACTTAACACAATGTCTTGTTTCATGTAAAACAGTGATTTCTAATGAAAGTTATAAAGTGTTGATCTCTTAATTATAGTGAGAGAAAGTATCATGGCAGTTTGTGAAAGTGAAATTTGTTTGTCTTTTTTAAAAAGGTACACAGTTGTGATTTGCTACTAGGCTTAAAGAGAAAGCTAAATGTAGAGATTAAAAGTAATATAGTGTCTATTTATGAAAAATGTAATGGTAGGCTTGTGTTTCGGTGACAGTGAAATGAAAAAGGTATCCCAGTGTGACATAGCAAGCTGGTATTCTTTTACTTCCTCTCTTGTTTTTCTGTCTGCCTCCTTATACTCATTTTTTCATTTTTGACTAGTTACTATTACATGTTGTTGTAGTGGTCTTCAGTCCTGAGACTGGTTTGATGCAGCTCTCCATGCTACTCTATCCTGTGCAAGCTTTTTCATCTCCCAGTACCTACTGCAACCTACATCCTTCTGAATCTGCTTAGTGTATTGATCTCTTGGTCTCCCTCTACGATTTTTACCCTCCACGCTGCCCTCCAATACTAAACTGATGATCCCTTGATGCCTCAGAACATGTTCTACCAACCGATCCCTTCTTCTAGTCAAGTTGTGCCACAAACTCGCCGGCCGGGGTGGCCAAGCGGTTCTAGGCGCTACAGTCTGGAATCGCGCAACCGCTACGGTCGCAGGTTCGAATCCTGCCTCGGGCATGGATGTGTGTGGTGTCCTTAGGTTAGTTAGGTTTAAGTAGTTCTAAGTTCTAGGGGACTGTTGACCTTAGAAGTAAAGTCCCATAGTGCTCAGACCCATTTGAACCATTTGAACCACAAACTACTCTTCTTCCCAATTCTATTCAGTACCTCCTCATTAGTTATGTGATCTATCCATCTAATCTTCAGCATTCTCCTGTAGCACCACATTTCAAAAGCTTCTATTCTCTTCTTGTCCAAACTATTTATCGTCCATGTTTCACTTCCATACATGGCTACACTCCATACAAATACTTTCAGAAACGACTTCCTTACACTTAAATCTATACTCGATGTTACCAAATTTCTCTTCTACAGAAACACTTTCCTTGCCATTGCCAGTCTACATTTCATAATCTAATTCTCTCAGCATCACCCGACTTAATTTGACTACATTCCATTATCGTTGTTTTGCTTTTGTTGATATTCATCTTATATCCTCCTTTTAAAACACTGTCCGTTCCGTTCAACTGCTCATCTGAGTCCTTTGCTGTCTCTGACAGAATTACAATGTCATCGGTAAACCTCAAAGTTTTTATTTCTTCTCCATGGATTTTAATACCTACTCCAAATTTTTTTTTTTTGTTTCCTTTATTGCTTGCTCAATATGGAGATTGAATAACATCGGGGAGAGACTACAACCCTGTCTCACTCCCTTCCCAACCACTGCTCCCCTTTCACGTCCCTCGACTCTTATAACTGCCATCTGGTTTCTGTACAAATTGTAAATAGCCTTTTGCTCCCTGTATTTTACACCTGCTACCTTCAGAATTTGAAAGAGAGTGTTCCAGTCAAAAGCTTTCTCCAAGTCTACAAATGCTAGAGATGTTGGTTTGCCTTTCCTTAATCTATCTTCTAAGATAAGTAGTAGATTCAGTATTGTCCCACGTGTTACAATATTTCTACAGAATCCAAACTGATCTTCCCTGAGGTCGGCTTCTACCAGTTTTTCCATTCATCTGTGAAGAAATCCTGTTAGTATTTTGCAGCCATCACTTATTAACTTGACAGTTCGGTAATTTTCAGGTCTGTCAACACCTGCTTTCTTTGGGATTGGAATTATTATATTCTTCTTGAAGTCTGAGGGTATTTTGCCTGTCTCATACATCTTGCTCACCAGATGGTAGAGTTTTGTCAGGACTGGCTCTCCCAAGGCTATTAGTAGTGCTAATGGAATGTTGTCTACTCCCAGGGCCTTGTTACGACTCGATCTCTGTCAAACTCTTCACACAGTATCATATCTCCCATTTCACCTTCATCTACATCCTCTTCCATTTCCATAATATTGTCCTCAAGTACATTGCCCTCGTATAGACCCTCTATATACTCCTTCCACCTTTCTGCTTCCCCTTCTTTGCTTAGAACTGGGTTTCCATCTGAGCTCTTGACATTCATACAAGTGGTTCTCTTATCTCCAAAGGTCTCTTTGATTTTCCTGTAGGCAGTATCTATCTTACCCCTAGTGAGATAAGCCTCTACATCCTTACATTTGTCCTCTAGCCATCCCTGCTTAGCCATTTAGCACTTCCTGTCGATCTCATTTTTGAGACGTTTGTATTCATTTCTGCCTGCTTCATTTATTGCATTTTTATAATTTCTCCTTTCATCAATGAAATTCAATATTTCTTCTGTTACCCAAGGATTTCTACTAGCCCTCATCTTTTTACCTACTTGATCCTCTGCTGCCTTCACTATTTCATCCCTCAAAGCTACCCATTTTTCTTCTACTGTATTTCTTTTCTCCATTCCTGTCAATTGTTCCCTTATGCTCTCCCTCAAACTCTGTACAACCTCTGGTTTAGTTAGTTTATCCAGGTCCCATCTCCTTAAATTCCCACCTTTTTGCAGTTTCTTCAGTTTTAATCTACAGGTCATAACCAATAGATTGTGGTCAGAGTCCACAACTGCCCCTGGAAATGTCTTACAATTTAAAACTAGGTTCCTAAATCTCTGTCTTGCCATTATATAATCTATCTGGATTCTTTTAGTATCTCCAGGTTTCTTCCATGTATACAACCTTCTTTCATGATTCTTGAACCAAGTGTTAGCTATGATTAAGTTATGTTTTGTGCAAAATTCTACCAGGCGGCTTCCTCTTTCATTTCTTACCCGCAATCCATATTCACCTACTACGCTTCCTTCTCTTCCTTTTCCTACCATTGAGTTCCAGTCACCCATGACTATTAAATTTTCGTCTTCCTCCACAATCTGAATAATTTCTTTTATCTCATCATACATTTCATCAATTTCTTCGTCATCTGCAGAGCTAGTTGGCATATAAACTTGTACTACTGTAGTAGGCATGGGCTTCGTGTCTATCTTGGGCACAATAATGCGTTCACTATGGTAGTAGCTTACCCGCACTCCTATTTTTTTATTCATTATTAAACGTACTCCTGCATTACCCCTATTTGATTTTGTATTTATAACCCTGTATTCACCTGACCAGAAGTCTTGTTCCTCCTGCCAATGAACTTCTCTAATTCCCATTATATTATTAGAATGGACAAGATGTATGACTGCTGTGTACGGACGCAGGAGGAGCTGGCCATTGTTCGCGAACAGCTGAATGTGTGGATGGCTGCGGTCAGCCATCTTCAGGCCGCTGCCTCAGAGTGTAGCGGCAGTGGGGAGTCTGGTGCGTTGCATGGTACACCCCAGGTGTTACATGCTTCACCCACTGTCCCTGCTGTCGAGACATCTTCGCGGGTACCGGGCGCGGTTGGGCCACCCTCTCCCCAAGGGGAGTGGTGGGTTCAGCGGCGTTCGCGGCGCACGAGGCGGAGGGTCAATGTGGAAGCTGGCCATGTGGCATCGCCTGCTCTGCCTGTGAGTGGACATGTGGCCGCTCCTTCAGCAAGGTCCAAGCAGGCACACGGGGGAAGGGGTTTATTAGTTATTGGGAGCTCCAACGTTAGGCGGGTGATGGAGCCCCTTAGGGTAAATAGCAGAAAGGTCGGGGAAGAAGGCCAGTGTTCACTCTGTCTGCTTGCCGGTGGGTTTTATCCGAGATGTGGAGGAGGCCCTGCCGGCAGCAATAAGGAGCACTGGGTGCACCTGACTGCAAATTGTTGCTCATGTCGGCACCAATGACTCCTGCTGTCTGGGTTCAGAGGTCATCCTCATTTCATACAGGTGGTTGGCGGAATTGGTGAAGCCGGAAAGCCTTGCTTGCAGGGTGGAATCTGAGCTAACTATTTGTAGTATCATTCCCAGAACCGATCGCGGTCCTCTGGTTTGGAGCTGAGTAGAAGGCTTAAACCAGAGGCTCAGACGATTCTGCAGAGATCTGGGGTGCAAATTTCTCGACCTCTGCTATCAGGTGGAGAAATGTAGGGTCCCCCTGAATAGGTCAGGCGTGCACTACACGCCAGAAGGGGCTACAAGGGTAGCGAAGTACGTGTGGAGTGCACATGTGGATTTTTTACGTTAGAGAATTCCCTCCCTAGGCCCGACAAGACGCCTCCTGAGATGCGGCAAGGTAGGAGTAGGCAAAATGCAACAGGGAATAACAATATTAATGTGCTAATAGTAAATTGCAGCAGCGTCTATAGAAAGGTCCCAGAACTGCTCTCATTAATAAACGGTCACAATGTCCATGTAGTACTAGGGACAGAAAGTTGGCTCAAACCAGACGTAAACAGTAATGAAATCCTAAACTCAGATTGGAATGTATACCACAGAGACAGGCTGGACAGTGAAGGGGGAGGCGTGTTTATAGCGATAAGAAGTGCAATAGTATCGAAGGAAATTGACGGAGATCCGAAATGTGAAATAATTTGGGTGAAGGTCACAGTTAAAGCAGGCTCAGACATGGTAATTGGATGTCTCTATAGGCCCCCTGGCTCAGCAGCTGTTGTGGCTGAGCACCTAAAGGATCATTTGGAAAATATTTCGAGTAGATTTCCCCACCATTTTATAGTTCTGGGTGGAGATTTTAATTTGCCAGATATAGACTGGGAGACCCAAATGTTCATAACGGGTGGCAGGGACAAAGAATCCAGTGAAATTTTTTTAAGTGCTTTATCTGAGAACTACCTTGAGCAGTTAAACAAAGAACTGACTCGTGGCGATAACATATTAGACCTTCTGGTGACAAACAGACCTGAACTATTTGAAGCAGTTAACACAGAACAGGGAATCAGCGATCACAAAGCGAGATTTTTCTGTTTAGCAAAAGTGACAAAAAGCAGATTACAGAGTAGCTGACGGAGCAACACAAAAGTTTTGACTCGAGTACAGATAGTGTTGAGGATCAGTGGACAAAGTTCAAAACCATCGTACAGTATGTGTTAGATGAGTATGTGCCAAGCAAGATCGTAAGAGAAGGAAAGGAGCCACCGTGATACAACAACCGAGTGAGAAAACTGCTGCAGAAGCAAAGGGAACTTCACAGCAAACATAAACATAGCCAAAGCCTTGCAGACAAACAAAAATTACGCGAAGCGAAATGTAGTGTGAGGAGGGCTATGCGAGAGGCGTTCAATGAATTCGAAAGTAAAGTTCTATGTACTGACTTGGCAGAAAATTCTAAGAAATTTTTGTCTTATGTCAAAGTGGTAGGTGGATCAAAACAAAATGTCCAGACACTCTGTGGCCAAAATGGTACTGAAACAGAGGATGACAGACTAAAAGCCAAAATACTAAATGTCTTTTTCCAAAGCTGTTTCACAGAGGAAGACTGCACTGTAGTTCCTTCTCTAGATTGTTGCACAGATGACAAAATGGTAGATATCGAAATAGACAACAGAGGCATAGAGAAACAATTAAAATCGCTCAAAAGAGGAAAGGCTGCTGTACCTGATGGGATACCAGTTCAATTTTACACAGAGTACGCGAAGGAACTTGCCCCCCTTCTTGCAGCGGTGTACCGTAGGTCTCTAGAAGAGCGTAGCATTCCAAAGGATTGGAAAAGGGCACAGGTCATCCCTGTTTTCAAGAAGGGACGTCAAACAGATGTGCAGAACTATAGACCTGTATCTCTAACGTCTATCAGTTGTAGAATTTTGGAACACGTATTATGTTTGAGTATAATGACTTTTCTGGAGACTAGAAATCTACTCTGTAGGAATCAGCATGGGTTTCGAAAAGAAGGTCGTGCGAAACCCAGCTCGCACAATTTGTCAATGAGATTCAGAGGGCCATAGACACGGTTTCCCAGGTAGATGCCGTGTTTCTTGACTTCCGCAAGGCATTCAATACAGTTCCCTACAGTCGCTTAATGAACAAAGTAAGAGCATATGGACTATCAGACCAATTGTGTGATTGGATTGAAGAGTTCCTAGATAACAGAACACAGCATGTCATTCTCAATGGAGAGATGTCTTCCAAAGTAAGAGTGATTTCAGGTGTGCCGCAGGGGAGTGTCGTAGGACCATTGCTATTCACGATATACATAAATGACCTTGTGGATGACATCAGAAGTTCACTGAGGCTTTTTGCGGATGATACTGTGGTATATCGAGAGGTTGTAACAATGGGAAATTGTACTGAAATGCAGGAGGATCTGCAGTAATTGACGCATGATGCAGGGAATGGCAATTGAATCTCAATGTAGATAAGTGTAATGTGCTGTGAATACATAGAAAGATAGATCCCTTATCATTTAGCTACAAAATAGCAGGTCAGCAACTGGAAGCAGTTAATTCCACAAGTTATCTGGGAGTACGCATTAGGAGTGATTTAAAATGGAATGATCATATAAAGTTGACCGTCGGTACAGCAGATGCCAGACTGAGATTCATTGGAAGAATCATAAGGAAATGCAATCTGAAAACAAAGGAAGTAGGTTACAGTACGCTTGTTCGCCCACTGCTTGAATACTGCTCAGCAGTGTGGGATCCATACCAGATGGGATTGATAGAAGAGATAGAGAAGATCCAATGGAGAGCAGCACGCTTCGTTACAGGATCATTTAGTAATTGCGAAAGCATTACGGAGATGATAGATAAACTCCAGTGGAAGACTCTGCAGGAGAGACGCTCAGTAGCTCAGTGCGGGCTTTTGTTGAAGTTTCGAGAACATACCTTCACCGAAGAGTCAAGCAGTATATTGCTCCCTCCTGCATATATCTCGTGAAGAGACCATGAGGATAAAATCAGAGAGATTAGAGCCCACACAGAAGCATACCAACAATTCTTCTGTCCACAAACAATACGAGACTGGAATAGAAGGGAGAACCGATAGAGGTGCTCAAGGTACTCTCCGCCACACACTGTCAGGTGGCTTGCGGAGTATGGATGTAGATGTAGATGTAGATGTAGATCTAACTTTAACCTATCCATTTCCCTTTTTAAATTTTCTAACCTACCTGCCCGATTAAGGGATCTGAGATTCCACACTCTGATCCGTAGAACGCTAGTTTTCTTTCTCCTGATAACGACATCGTCTTGAGTAGTCCCCACCCGGAGATCCGAATGGGGGACTATTTTGCCTCTGGAATATTTTACCCAAGAGGATGCCATCATCATTTAACCATACAGTAAAGCTGCTTACTATTACATATGTGAGAATAATCTGCATTTTCATAAAAGAGGAAGGTTGGCCCTCAGTCTTAAAGAACATACCACCAGATTTAATTTTGTGCTTAGGTTTTCTGTATATAATTATTTTCCTAATTCATTTTGACCATTCCTAGTTGATACTATTGTTATAGGATGAAATCAGTAATTTTTTCATGACTTAAACTCTATAGTTGACTTATAATCAAATATAAATTCTATACTAATTATAAACATTTGGAAGAAGAACTACTAGCACTCTTTAAGTATTTATTTAGCTGTATACGAAAACATGTTAGCAAAGCCAGCTATTAACTAATTCCAAAATAATTACCAGATTTGTCAAAAGTATTATTCGCATAACTATATCTGTTAATTTCATTAATTAAACAAATAATTTGGCGTGAACTTTGTGGTAGAAAAAGAAGGAAGTTTTTGAGATATTCAGTTAATTGAATGAGTTATGTTTTAATTGTAATTTCTGTAACTTAAACATCAAACAACATGTAGTTTCAGGACCTATTATTGTGAGGATATATAAAGGCATGATTTTTGGTCACGAGACAACCAGTTCATGGCTGATTTTCAGACGAGAAACTTGTATTGGTTAGGTCAACAACAATGCATCAACTTAACCATGAAATAAGTGTAACACAAATAGTTTGTGTGTTAAAATAATGACAGTGTCTATTCAATATTGCTGCACATACCATATTATTCTGCAAGAACTGTGTGGTTGACTTTCTACTGCTCATAGATGTTCAGTGGGAAACTATTGTAGCAGCATGCTGATGTTTGCCTGCAAACTATTAATGAGGCTTATCAAAAATTAACCAATATAGTGAACTGGCCATATCAACTGTGTAATATTGGGGCACTGTGAACAGTGAAAGTAAAGAACTGTGAAACGGAACTGTGTGTGACTGTCAGTCACATCATTTACAGTGGTCAGTGCTGAACTTCCACCCTCCATTTTGCAGGCAGTATAACAATGCAGCACATTGACACTGAGGACTATTAATGAAGAAATAAAGCAGGTGAACATCACAACAGGATGTCCTAGTTGAAAGAATGAGAAAACTCAAAAAAAAGTAACATTTCTCATGAAAACAACAATGAATAGTGTAGAGTCCAGGTTGGAATATCAACAATTATGGAAAGAATACATTGCTGCTCGCTGTAAAGATGACACATTGTGTTGCAGATTGGTACAACGAAAACACTATATTACACATTAAGCTTTAAGTCAAAGCCTTCACAAGAAAAGAAAAACACACACTCATTCACACAAGCAAGGACACCACACACATACACGACTACTATCTCTGACTGCTCAGGCCAGACTCAATGAGGTAATTAACATTATAATTAACAGACAACAATTATTTGTGAAATTATGTGAATAGAAATCAGTAAACATCTTATTGTAATTTTATTGTAAATTAATGATGTATTCAGCCTGGGGGAGTTGCTAGTCTCCTACCAGGCGCCTCCCCAGGTGGCGGATAGGGGAATGCTCACCAGATATGGTGGGTACTGGGGAAATAAAATACCCGGGGTGGACCAAAACTAGCAAACTAGGGCACGACGGTTCCACATGTCAGTGGCGGTTTCCCGACAGCGTCTGTTCCACATGTTAGTGGCGGCTGATTTGTGTTTCAAGGCTCCACAACCTTGATCCTACCAACTGGCACATGTCAGACCAAAATACAATTACAAGTAAAATCATGGTTCGTGTATGTAATAACAAAAGTACCCCAGGTGGTGAAATCCACCCACCTAGCAGAAAGGTGGCAACCGGTCTATCGGATTCTGGGGAGACTGGACCTACACGACTTGTGAGTGGATCGGAGCACTCTGGAAAACTTCCCAAAAATGAAGATTACATTGGAACAGTAAACATACAGACACTAATACAAACCGGAAAATTATACACATTAACAGAAGAATTAAAGAAGCTGAATATCCAAATCCTAGCAGTACAAGAGACCAGATTTCCTGATAATCAAATCACTGACTACAATGGCTTCAGAATTTTCAAAAGTGGAACGGACAGAAAAATTGGTAAAGGGGCAAACATGCTTGGTATGGCCTTTATGGTCGAAAAATCCTCAGTTAAATGTGTAAAATCTGTAAAAACTATTAGCAATAGACTAATGTTTCTTAGGTTGAAACACAAGAATAAATATTACACCCTAATTAATGTTCACGCACCCTGCAACGTTGACAATAGAAAGGACCTAGACAATGTGGATAAATTTTGGGAACGATTAGAACTTGAAATGTCAAAGATACCGAGGAATGATGTCAAAATACTTCTTGGAGATTTCAATGCACAGATTGGCAGAGAAAAGAAATACAGGAAGACGGTTGGGCTATACCCAGCACACAAATTGACCAACAAAAATGGCATGCGACTAATCCAACTTTGTCAACAATTCAACATGAAAATCAGCTCAACGTCGTTCAATAAGAAACCAAGAAAACAGAAGACCTGGAGATCCCCTATAAGCCAATTGGGAGAATTTCAAATTGACCATGTGGCCATCTCATATAACTTCCAAAAAGAGATCAGAGATATCCAGGTTAGGAGAGGTGCAAATATTGACTCAGATCATTATCTCACAAGAGTTCGGGTCCAATTCACCCCAAGAAGGAAAACACCAAGAATTCCACCAGCAATCCCAAAATTTGACCTACAAAAACTAACAGAATCAGAAACAATTAAAAAATGGGAAAATTCTCCCGCAAACAACTGGGAAACATTCAAGGAAAAAATCACAAAAATAGCGAAGGAGCAAATACCACTGAAGAAGAAGCACAAACATCCATGGTGGAATATGGAATGCGAAAAGGCAATTCAAGTTCGTACAGAAGCCTTTGCGAAGTACAGTTCAAATAAAAATGAGAAAACTCTTCAAAACTTTTTAGAAACACGGAAACTTTCAAATAAACTTATTAGACAAGAGAAGAGAAAGTATGTAACTCAGCAACTGAAATCAATAGAAGCAGATTTTAAAAATTACAATACGCATGGATTCTACAAAACTTTTGCAAACCAAATTAAAGGGTATATCCCTCAAAATGTCTGTTTTCGGAAATCAGATGGGAATCTGGCACTAAGCGACGAAGAAAACTGTGAAGAATTAGCCAAATATTTTGAAACGCTACTAAACTGTCCAGAACCAACAGAAGCTCTTCCAATATCCAGCACTAAAGCCCCGCAACAGCAAGACTCTGTACCGCCAACTGAAGAAGAAATTATCAAACACATAAACAAACTCAACAATAACAAAGCATCAGGAGAAGATGGAATTGTAGCCGAATTTCTCAAAAGTCTAGGGTCTAACTCAAGAAATGGGTTACTGAAGAAATACCAGAAGATTGGAAAAGTGCCCTAATACATCCGTTACATAAAAAAGGGGATAAATCGGATGTGAACAACTATAGAGGAATCTCCTTACTAGCCGTCACATACAAGATATTATCAGCTTGTCTTCTTGAAAGAACACAAAAACTGCTAGAACCCAAAATCTCAGATTTCCAAGCTGGTTTGAGACCAAACAGATCATGTCCAGAACAAATTTTAAACTTGAAATTGATTACAAGGATGAGACAAATGCGAAGGAAGCCTACAGTATATGTCTTTGTCGACTTTAAAAAGGCATATGATTCAATTCACAGACCCACACTATTTAAAATTCTTGAAGAACAAGGACTGGATAAGAAGACACGGAACATCATAGAGCAGACATTAACAAATACAAAATGCAAAGTGAAATTCATGGGAAAACTTTCAAAATCATTTGAGATAAAAACTGGGGTTAGACAAGGTGATGGATTATCACTTCTGTTATTTAACTTAGTTCTGGATAGAGTCATGGCAGAATGGGAAAAAGAACTCAAAAAAGAAAAGTACTGGAAACCAATATCACTGGGAACCAAAAAAGATGACCTACAAATCCCCTACTTAGCCTACGCAGACGATCTTGCAATAATGGCAGATTCTAGTGAAATGGCTGTCAAACAGATAGAAACCTTAAAAGAGTGTGCAGGAAAAGTTGGCCTACAAATATCTTTTGAGAAAACGGTGTTTACAACAACAAATCTAGAAATTTCTAAGTTACAAACCAAATATGGAGAAATTAAGAGGGTACCATACTTTAAATATTTAGGAGAGATAATTTCTGAAAAATACTCACAACAAGAAAGAATATTAAAAGCTCGTAGGGGTCTAGGGCTGGTCCAAAACATTTACAATAAAAAATGTCTATCTATAAATACAAAAATTAAACATTATAAGTCGGTAATTAAACCAATAATGCTATATGCCAGCGAAACCTTGACACTTAAAAGGAAAACAGATATGGAAAACCTGAAGAAAGAGGAAAGGAAAATCATTAGGAAAATTCTGGGACCAAGATGGACCAAAGAGGGGTATAGATTACAGAAAAATTCTAAAATTGAAGAATATTCTAACATAGAGATAGACATGAGGAAGAGGCGTCTAAAATTCTATGGCCACATAATGAGACTTCCCGATCACAGACTTACAAAAAAAATAGTAAGATACGTAGCATCCCTTGTTAATGGAGGAGAATGGATCAAAAATGTAAAGAAAGATCTGGAATTAGCCAACATTACTACTGAAGACATGAACAAAAGAAACAATTTCAAACTTAAAGTTGACAAATGGGAGGTCAAACCAGAGACAAAAGCGCCGAGAACTGGAACAAAATGGAGCGAAGAAAGAAAAGCTGAATTCTCGCAAAGAATGAAGACCTGGTGGGCAAACAAGAAGAATAAGAAGCCCCAGAAGTGAACCATCTTTACTTAGCGTCTTCCATGTTGGGAGCTTTACGACTAATAATAATAATAATGATGTATTCAGAAGAATGTGTCTTGTGTATTGTACAAATAACTTTAATAATTACTGTTTCTTATACATGTGCAGTGTACTATTCGATGTTGAATTAAGCTATTATTATTATTATTTAACTGAATTTCCTCTCTTACAGAATATGCAAAAGAGTTTCATTATATTTTAGTAATGAACATTTTCTTGTCCTGTTATATTGTACTTCATGAATGGTTTACTTATGCTGGCTAACTTTTAATGATTATTTAATATTTCAGAATAAATTATTTTAGGATTTATGGTTGAACCATAGTTACTAAACTTTTTGCCTATTTTATGCTTAAAGTTGATGACTTTCATTTTTGCTAGATGCTTTTTCTTTGTTGCATTTAGTACTGATGACTTTGACTATGTTGTAGAATGATTGATGGTAGGAAACATTATATTAATTTATTTATTTATTTGTGGTCGAACATCAGCTGCTCACAAAAAAAGTTTGTTCCAGTCTTCTGGATAAGTCAGAGTCTTACTTACCAGAGTTGCATATTATTGCCTGTTGTTATTATCTACACATTTTTTTCTAAATTTAGTTGAGAGAACATATTACATATATGGACTATATATAAAAAAATTACTATTGCAATACATACAATACACAAATTAAGAAATTCACAGTTTGTGGCACAGTCTTCAGATCTGAGATTAATATTTACAGTTTGTGACACAATCTAAGATCTGAGATTCATGTACTTTTAGAAAAAGCATCTTCCATCACAGTAGTGTACTAGATCTAGAAATTCATCCACTGAGTACACAGGATTGGTTTGGAGCCATAATTTTAATTTCTTTTTTTGTTCTGTAATGGGCAATTTGGAGATATTAGGGTGGAACCAATTCAGTAGCTTTATGCCTGTATGTTGAGGACTTTTTTCATAAAATGTGATTCCATGAGAGATATTGTGGGGTATCTCTCTACATCTACTGTTGTGGTCATGTATTCCTTTGTTAAGTGTTTTGTTACTGTTTACTGCTATCATGATTATCTTAAGTACATACAGGTTATGAATAGTTAGTATTTTAAATTCTTTAAATAAATTTCTGCAGGATTCTCTGGCACATTTCTTTCCCATAATTCTAAGTGTCTTCTTCTGTAGCATAAGTAGACTTTTCATATTACCTTTAATACTGGATCCCATATCTCTATCCCATAGCTTAGATGGGATTCAAATAATGCAAAATATATTTGCCTCAGAGTGAAAATGTTACAAAAGGGTGTCAATTTTCTTAAGGCATATGTGGTAGTAGATAGCTTTTTGCAAATATTGTTTACATGATCAGACCAATTTAATTCTCCATCAAATGTCAGGCCACGAAACTTGGTCAAGTATTTTATTAATGTATTCGTCACCCATTAAATTTGGCTTTTTCTTCCCAAGATCAAATCCAATATAGAGTGATTAATTTGTATTTAATTTTGTTTTCATTAAAATACAACAGAATTATGCCTGCTGCAGTATTGGACTCCAAGTTGCAAACAGCTAGGATTACACCATATTAATGTGGCATCGTCTGCATATAAGACAGCTGTAGCAGAGTTTGTTATAGACTGAATATCATTAACATAAATAATGAAAAGAAGTGGTCCTAATACTGACCTGTGTGGAATACCAAAATTAATGTCAGTGGTGTTTGATTTGTTTACTCCCTCTGTAGTGCTAATAGATACAAACTGCTTCCTATTTGTGAAGTAGGATCTAATCAGATTATGGGCTGTGTTTCAAATGCCATAGTTCCACAGTTTTTCCAGCAAAAAGGTCATATCAACACAGTTAAATGCTCTTTCTAACTCTAGAAAGATGCCACACACACATTCTTTATTGTCTATTGCTTGACTGATTTCTTTCATTAAGTTGGATACTGATGTAATGGTTGATGATCCCTTGACAAACCCATACTGCCCCTTAAAAATCACTTTTTTGCTTCCTAGGAAATTCTATATTCTTTGATTTTGGATATTTTTGGAAGAACAAATAGGGGTCGAAATTTTTCTACTACATTTCCCTCATCGCAAAAATGTGCGTAATACCAGCAGTGGTACAGGACGGAGGCCTGAGTAGCACATATGCCAGTAGTTTCTTCATTTGGATTCATCTGAATGTTGGCCATTGTCCTGACATCACAGCTGGTGGGATGGTTCAGCTGTCATGGAGAAAAGTGGCATGGTGAGGTTGGTGTTGCTACCTTGATGTGGTGATATTGTTGTCAACTACATTGATGCATTGGCAGTGTTGCATAACAGGAAGAATTTTATCTGCTAAATTAAATCTGTAATACAATGGTTCCCACTCACTGGTAACCATGACAAGCTGTATTTAAGATGGGAGTTTTACTATCCACAATATATGATTGGACGTCAATTGAGGGTTGACTAATGTTCACAGTCAATGCAGTAGTTGGGATGGGGTTCTGTCTGTTAATTAGATAACATGTTGCAATTGCAATTGCACATGGAATAGACCAGAGGTAATGAAAACAGTTCCCAGTTCAGAAAATGGGTTTAAATCGGACCTGAGGCAAAGTACTCAGTTGATGGAATGCAGTAGGACTACTACCCAGCCCCCTGGTACATTACAGAACTACCAACAGAGGAGGATGTCTGCAAAAGCCAACACAGAACCTGCAAATGTTAACTATGATACATCTTTATTCTCTGCTGAGGTGGTGCAAAAAGCAAGCAGCCAGACCATGTGTAGCATGAACCAAACTGCAGTACAGGTGTCCTCTAGGGCAAGAAAGCTACCAAAGAGAAGCAACGATTTTTTATGATTATCTTCAGTGAATCTGCATCATCAGCGTCTGGATCCAGCACCAACAAGGAGTTAGCAGCATGTGTGAGTAAGCCAACTCCAAGTAACAGAAGACTTCACAAGGCAAGTTCACAAACTGATGTACAATTGCAGAACAATTTAGACCTACCATCATGTAACAATGAATCCCTTTTATTCTTGCATATAAATATCATGTCTTTAAGAAATAAAATTGATGACTTGAGTATTCTTTTAGGAAAGAACAAAACCACCATACTATGTGTTAATGAACATTGGCTAAGTGAAGGTCAGTTGGATTTGTATGCACCACCAGGCTTTGATTTAGTTACAGGATTCTGTAGAAAAACACAACAGCGTGGTCGAGTTTCAATTTATATTAGTAGTGGTCTAGATTTGCAATATAACGTCTTTAACATTACTGAATACTGTATAGATAATGTGCTTGAAGCTGCTGCAATGCTACTTCCAACACTAAAACTCATGATAGTGTCAGTATACCATACTCCAGATAGTGACAGTGAATTATTTTTCTTTGCTGTTTGTATATCTGGAGTGTTTGATGGATATCTAGTTTTTTACATTTATGTTGTATGTGTAGGATGGTGATACTGGTGTTGTTGACGTGGTGTTTTGTTTCATGCAGGTGGGCAGCTATTGCTGATGTGTGGTATTTTTTTGTTTTTTTAGTGCTGTCATGTGTCCTTTGAATCTAATCTCAAATGATCTACGTGCCTGGCATATGTAGAAACAGTCACAGTTCAAACATGCAATTTGGTACATACCTGTCTGATGGATTCTGTATTGTAGTTGTGAGATAACTTCTGCCCAGTCAGCTTTTTGATGGCAAAGAATATGTTCGAGCCTTTTCATTTGAAATATTACCCAGAAATGGTATTGAATGGAAGGTGTCATTTTCTTTTTTTTTGTGATGTGTTTGCTTTGGCACTACTGAGTGCTTAAGGGTGTCTACTATGAAGTAGTTATAACCATTTGTAATAATCATTTGTTCTGTTATTTCAATTTCTTGTTTTCATCTATCTTTAAAGAGTGGCAGTTTGATATTGCTGCTCATATGCTGGAAAGCTGCTGTTTTGTGGACTGTGGGGTGACAGGAGGAGCTATGGATGGAGGTATATGTTGTGGTTGGTCTCCAATAAATTTCAAACTCATGTCTATTATTCTTTATTCTAAGGTAAGGTCTAAAGAACCAGTTTGGAGTTCAACTGTAAATTTTATGTTTTCATGGGAATTGCTGAATAACTGGTTCAACTCACTGATATCATCTTTTGTATTATTGATTAAAATGATGTTATCATCTACATATCTGTAGCAGTAGGCGATATTTTTGAGCAGTGGTGATTGGAAATCTGGACTTTGTCTTCTAAATAGTTTATAAATATTTCAGATAGCAATCCTGAAAGGTTTGAGCCCATTGACAGGGCATCTGTTTGTTTGAAGAGTTTATTGTTGAATTCGAAATAGTTGTGTGAGTGTGTGAAATCCAGCAGGTCTATTAAATCAATAATATGAGTGGAAAGGATTTTTTTGTGCTGTTGTTGGTTGGTGTTAAATATCTGTAGCGTGGATCTATTGTCACAGAGGAATAAAGGTTTTCTATGTTAAATGCAGCAAGTGTGGCTCCATCAGGAACTTTTATGTCTTTGACACTGTGTAAACTTTAGACTTCTTCCAAACCAGCAATATAACAAAAATATTGAAAGATCCAACAGCCAGAATACAAAAAGAGATTAAACACATCTCAAATAACATAAACTTCATACTCATTATCCAAGAAGCAAGAAACATTGCAGCACTGAGCCCACAAGCACCTTACCTTAGATCACAACCTACAGTATACAAAAATGTGACCCCAATCAGGCTGTAGGAACAGCCCAACATTCAAGCTCAACAAACAGATCTTCAAAACTCATGAAGAAACATACACATTCAGTAACAATGGAACATTTAAAAACATACCTGCATGAAACAAAACACAATGCCAACAATACATCCAACCTAAGAGCAAAACACTACACATCCTTCAAACACTCCAGATATACAAACAGTGAAGAAAACAATCTGATTTCTTCTGAAAAGAGAAAAATGTCAACATTTGCAATAGCATTATCTCCATTTTCAACAACAGCCTACATTATTACATTTGCAATGCATGTAGCCACATCAACACATGCATGTAGCCACATCAACACACACACACACACACACACACACACACACACACACACACACACACACCTTCATATTTACCATAAATATTTAGTTATGTTACCATGAAAATTCTAAATGAATAATGGAATGGCCTCATTTACAAATTTGCCATCACACCAGCAGCTTGTACCCACTATCAGCTTGAAAGAGAGAGAGAGAGACACGGAACAGAGAGAGAGTGCATGAGAGGGGGAGGGAGGGAAGATTCATATATTCATATACAGGATGAAAGGAGTGATTGAAGGAAAGACACCTTTTCCAGAGCAGGGGTTCTTAAGATTATATCTGTTACATGTAACCAACAACATTAATTGTACATCTGTCTCCATAATACTAAAACATTAATCAATTTACATATACATTACTCCAACTATTACCTAGTCATTACATGTAACAGATATAATCTTAAGAACCCCTGCTCTGGAAAAGGTGTCTTTCCTTCAATCACTCCTTTCATCCTGTATATGAATATATGAATCTTCCCTCCCTCCCCCTCTCATGCACTCTCTCTCTGTTCCGTGTCTCTCTCTCTCTCTCTCTCTCTCTCTCTCTCTCTCTCTCACACACACACACACACACACACACACACACACACACACACACACTCTCTCTGCCGCCAACATTTTATCCCTATTTCTGAATCCCAGCCAAAATTGTTATTTATGTATAATTTTACCACTGTTAGCAATATACTTACTGTACTTAAAGTTTACAACATGTCACCTGAATGACCTGATTATATAAACGAGTATGAAATTGAAGCTATATAAACTTGACAGAAAAGGATCTGTAAACCCCTTGAAATATTTATTCCAATGCTTGCATTCATTGACTCAAAAAAGATCTCCCCACTCTTTAAAACTTATTCCAAAATAATAATTTTTTTTGGGATACGTATTCTTTGTACTTCGAGACAATGTTTCTGTTATGCTATATGTTCTCTGCACTAGTAGTTTCCACATACCATTTTTGTTTACATAATATGACAGGTTGTGTGTGATATGTTATGGTAGAGAAAGCAGCCTGTGACCACTGCAGGTATTTATTTCACTTGTTTATTTTCACTTTTGGATATACATTTAGTTTTTAGTCAAAAACGTACCTAAACCTTGTTTCTGAAATAGTGTTTTCGTTTCTCCACTGGACAGTGCCACACATTACCCCAACATAGTAACACAGCACACATCACATGTAAATCTGTCTGATGATGGAGGTTTAAACCTTCAAAACATGTTGTGGATATAAACAAATTGTGAATGGTAACACTAAACTGTGTGTTTCATATGTAAGGCAGTTTTTGAAAACTCTCATAAGTGAGGGTCAGGAGTAATTTTGTGAGTGGACTTGAATAATGATAAAAAAAAGAATGAAAAGAAAAGAAAAATTCTAAATATTACATATATGCAACATCACATGCATGTCAATATCACATGTCAGTCAATAAGGCACACAATAAAACACGTGAAAACATCAATTCCTTTATTTTTATTTCTAAAATATTTATTAAAATCAGTTTGCATAAATACTTGATTAATATTCTGACAGTTCATTGAATATGTAATTAACATGATCTGTTATGGCAACATTGAGTCTGATTTTGATCACTGTTCTAGTAGTAGTAAGAGCACTAAGAGTAATCACCCATCTATCAGTGAAAAGTGGTGAAGCAGTTCTTGTCTTTATTGAAACAAATGCACACACTACAATTTATGCAAGAAATGAATGTATACCCTTGACATCCAGGATATTTGCATCAATTTCTTTTGGCATTCTACATTACTGGCCATTAAAATTGCTACACCAAGAAGAAACGCAGATGATAAACGGGTATTCATTGGACAAATATATTATACTAGAACTGACATGTGATTAGATTTTCATGCAATTTGGGTGCATAGATCCTGAGAAATCAGTACCCAGAACAACCACCTCTGGCCGTAATAATGGCCTTGATACACCAGGGAATTGAGTCAAACAGAGTTTGGATGGCATGTACAGGTACAGCTGCCCATGCAGCTTCAACACGATACCACAGTTCATCAAGAGTAGTGACTGGCATATTGTGACGAGCCAGTTGCTTGACCACCATTGACCAGACGTTTTCAATTGGTGAGAGATCTGGAGAATGTGCTGGCCAGGGCAGCAGTCAAACATTTAGTGTATCCAGAAAGGCCCGTACAGGACCTGCAACATGTGGTCATGCATTATCCTGCTGAAATGTAGGGTTTCGCAGTCATCAAATGAAGGGTAGAGCCACGGGTCGTAACATATCTGAAATGTAACGTCCACTGTTCAAAGTGACGTCAAAGAGAACAAGAGGTGACCGAGACATGTAATCAATGGCACCCCATACCATCAGGCCGGGTGATACGCCAGTATGGCGATGATGAATACACGCTTCCAATGTGCGTTCACCGCGATGACACCAAACACGGATGCAACCATAATGATGCTGTAAACAGAACCTGGATTCAACCGAAAAAATGATGTTTTGCCATTCGTGCACCCAGATTTGTCGTTGCGTACATCATCACAGGCGCTCCTGTCTGTGATGCAGCGTCAAGGGTAACCGCAGCCATGGTCTCTGAGCTGATAGACCATGCTGCTGCAAACGTAGTCGAACTGTTCGTGCAGATGGTTGTTGTCTTGCAAACATCCCCATCTGTTGACTCAGGGATCGAGACATGGCTGCATGATCCATTACAGCCATGCGGATAAGATGCCTGTCATCTCGACTGCTAGTGATACGAGGCCATTGGGATCCAGCACGGCATTCCGTATTACCCTCTTGTACCCTCCGATTCCATATTCTGCTAACAGTCATTGGATCTCGACCAATGCGAGCAGCAATGTCGTGATACGATAAACCACAATCGCGATAGGCCACAATCCGACCTTTATCAAAGTTGGAAATGTGACGGTACGCATTTCTCCTCCTTACACGAGGCATCACAACAACATTTCACCAGGCAATGCTGGTCAACTGATGTTTGTGTATGAGAAATCGGGTGGAAACTTTCCTCATGTCAGCACGTTGTAGGTGTCACCACTGGTGCCAACTTTGTGTGAATGCTCTGAAAAGCAAATCATTTGCATATCACAGCATCTCTTCCCTGTTGGTTAAATTTCACGTCTGTAGCACATCATCTTCATGGTGTCACAATTTTAATGGCCAGTAGTGTAGTTAGGGCAATGATCAGTTGAGTCACTTCATATATCTCATCATGCAACAGCACCTCGTGAGACACATTTTATTTCTTGTCTTTAGTTGCTGCTGAATTATACAGGATGATTTCTGTTGCTTATTACAGACAAACTATAAAAGATAGAAACACATTTCACATCTCACTGGGTAGGGGAAGTTTTAATGTTTTGACATAGCTGCACTGTAATTTGTTTGTAGCAAGGTAACTATATCACAAGTGAAGTTATTTTGTGTGTTGGAATTTGCGTGTAGTCAGTCCATCGTTCACATGCAATGAGCTTTCCTTCATCGATTCAACAAGCAGATTTATGACTGTTGAGCGTGTCTGAGATGCGTCCACATGGAGCCCTCAGAAGCCCATAAGATGGGCAGGCCAGGAACTTCAAATTCCTCAAGCAACATAGTGGTGTCTTCGAAATGACTCCTGCATGTTAAGCCTTACAAGTTGCAGTTGCTGCAGCAGTTGCATCCTGGTAACTATAACAGAAGGTCCTCTGAGATATGGCAGAGGACACTTTTTCTGAATGACTATCTTTTTGGATGAACTGATGTTTCATCTATTGGGTAAAGTAAACTGCCGTAATGTAAGAATTTAGCAGTCACAAAATCCTGGTGTTATCATCAAATACGAAAGAGACTCACTGAAACTGAAGATGTTTTTGCCATTTTTGTCACAAAATTTATGGACCTTTCTTTTTTGTGGAGTAAACTGTGACAGGAATGCTATACCTGAACATGCTGCAAAATTGATTGTTTCCTCAACTTTATAAAGATTCTAATGGTTTTATTTCAATGAATGGTGGCGCCCCACTTCACTTTCAGCTTGAGGTGTTGTATTATCTTCATGACACCATTCCACAAGGTTGGACTGGAAGAGGTGAACAGCGATATCTCATTCCTTGCTTTTGGCCTCCCACTTTGCAATTTCTTTTTTGTGGGGGTATATAAAAGACAAGAGTCTTTGTTCCATCTATGTCAGTTACTCTTCAAGATCTGAGAAACTGAATTGTTGAAGTCTTCAAGAAGACTACCATTTTGATGTTTCTCAAACAACACCTAGTGCTCATGTTGAATGTATGGTATAGTGTCTGTGCAAATGTAAAACTTTGAACCTTCCTTTACCCAGTGACATGTGCAATATGTCTTTATTTTTCACAGTTTGTCTGAAATGTTGTTGTTGTTGTTGTTGCTGTGAACTTCAGTCAAAAGACTGGTTTAATGCAGCTCTCCATGCTACTCTATCCTGTGTAAGCCTCTTCAACTCTAAATAACTACTGTAACAAACATCCTTCTGAATCTACTTGCTGTATTCATCTCTTGGTCTCCCTTTACAACTTTTACTCTCCAAACTTCCTTCCAATACTAAACTGGTGATCCTGTATGTCTCAGAATGTGTCCTATCAACCAATTACTTCTTTTAGTCAAGTTGTGGAAAAAATTTCTTGTCTCCTCAATTCTATTCAGTGTTTCCTCACTAGTGCTTGATCTAATCACCTAATCTTCAACATTCTCCTGCAGCACCACATTTTAAATGCTTCTATTCTCTTCTTGTCCAAACCATTTATGGACTATTATTCACGTCCATACGAGGCTATGCTTCAGACACATATCTTCAGAAACGTCTGCACAGAATGTTGCCAAATTTATCTTCTTCAGAAATGCTTTTCTTGCCATTGCCAGTCTACATTTTATATCCTCTATATTTTGGCCATCATCAGTTATTTTGCTGCCCAAATAGCAAAACTCATCAGCTACTTTCAGAGTCTCATGTCCTAATCTAATTCTCTCAGCATCATATGATTTTATTCAACTACATTCCATTATTCTCGTCTTGTTTTTCTTACCTTATATCCTCCTTTGAACACACTGTCCATTCTGTTCAAATGCTCTTTCAAGACTTTTGCTGTCAGTAACGAATTATAGTGTTATTGACAAACCTCAAGGTTTTTATTTCTTGTCCCTGAACTTTCATTCCTACTTTAAGTTTTTCCTTGGTTTCCTTTACTGCTTGCTCAATGTACAGATTGAATAACACTGGGGATAGGCTACAAGCCTGTCTCGCTCCCTTCCCAACCACTGCTCCCCTTTCATGCCCATCGACTCTTACAACCGCCATCTGGTTTCTGCACAAATTGTAAATAGCCTTCCGCTCCCTGTATTTTACCCCTGCCACCTTCAGAAATTGAAAGAGGGTATTCCAGTCAACATTGTCAAAAGCTTTCATTAAGTCTACAAATGCTAGAAATGTAGGTTCGCTTTTCCTTGATCTATCTTCTAAAATAATTTGTAGGATCAGTTCCAACATTTCTACGGAATCCAAACTGATCTCCCCTGAGGTCGGATTCCACCAGTTCTTTCATTCGTCTGTAAGGAATTTGTGTTAGTATTTTGGTGCCATGAGTTATTAAACTGATAGTTCGGTAATTTTCACGCCTGTCAACACCTGCTTTCTTTGGGATTGGAATTATTATATTCTTCTTGAAGTCTGAGGGTATTTTGCCTGTCTCATACTTCTTGCTCACCAGATGATAGAATTTCGTCATGGCTGACCCTCCCAAGGCTATCAGTAGTTCTAATGGTATATTGTCTACTCCTGGGGCATTGTTTTGACTTAGGTGTTTCAGTGCTCTGTAAAATTCTTCACACAGGATAATATTTCCAATTTCATCCTCATCTACATCCTCTTCCATTTCCAAAATATTGACCTCAAGTACATCACCCTCGTATAGATCCTCTGTATACTCCTTCCACCTTTCTGCTTTCCCTTCTTTGCTTAGAACTTGTTTTCTGTCTGAGCTCTTGATATTCATACAAGTGGTTCTCTTTTCTCCAAAGGTCTCTTTAATTTTCCTGTAGGCAATATCTATCTTACCCCTAGTGATATATTCCTCTACATCCTTACATTTGTTCTCTAGCCATCCCTGCTTAGCCATTTTGCACTTCCTGTCCATCTCATTTTTGAGACGTTTGTATTCATTTTGCATGCTTCATTTACTGCATCTTTATATTTTCTCCTTTCATTAATTAAATTCAATATCTCTTCTGTTACCCAAGAATTTCTACTAGCCCTCATCCTTTTACCTACTTCATCCTCTGCTGCCTTCACCATTTCATCTCTCAAAGCTACCCATTCTTCTTCTACTGCATTTCTTTCCCTTGTTCTTTTCAACCATTCCCTAATGCTCTCTCTGAAACTCTCTACAGCCTCTGATTCTTTCAGTTTATAAAGGTTCCATCTCCTTAAATGCCCACCTTTTTGCAGTTTTTTCAGTTTTAATCTACAGTTCATAACCAATAGATTGTGGTCAGAGTCCACATCTGCCCCTAGAAACATTATACAATTTAAAACTTGGTTCCTAAATCTCAGTTTTACCATTATATAATCTATCTGAAACCTCTCCAGACCTCTTTCACATTTATATTCTTTCATGATTTTAAACCAAGTGTTATTGATGATTAAGTTATTCTCTGTGCCAAATTCTACCAGGCGGCTTCCTCTTTCATTCCTTAACCCCCCCATTTCATATTCACCAACTACATTTCCTTCTCTTCCTTTTCCTATGATCAATTTTCAGTCCTCCATGACAAATAAATATTCGTCTCCCTTCACTATCTGAATAATTTTAACTCATCAAGCATTTTCTTCAATCTCTTCTGCGGAGATATTTGGCATATAAAGTTGTACCATTGTGGTTGGTATGGGCTTCATGTCTATATTGGCCACAATAATGTGTTCACTATGCTGTTCGTAGTAGCTTACCTGTGCTCCTATTTTTTTTATTCATTATTAAACCTACTCCTTAATTACCCCTATTTGATTTTTTATTTGTAAACCTGTATTCACCTGACCAGAGGTCTTGTTTCTCCTGCCACCAAACTTCATTAATTCCCACTATATCTAACTTTAACCTATCCATTTCTATTTTTAAGTTTTCTAACCTATCTACCCAATTATGGGATCTGATATTCCATGCTCCGATCCATAGAATGCCTGTTTTGTTTCTTCTGATAACAACTTCCTCCTGAGTAGTCCCCACCTGGAGATCTGAGTGGGGACTGTTTTACCTCAGGAATAGTTTACCGAAGAGGACGCTATCATCATTCAACCATACAGTAAAGCTGGATGCCCTCGGTAAAAATTACGGCTGTAGTTTCCACTTGCTTTGAGCCGTTCGCAGTACCAGCACAGCATGGCTGCTTTGGTTAATGTTACAAGGCCACATCAGTCAGTCATCCAGACTGTTGCCCCTGCAACTACTTAAAAGGCTGGTGCCCCTCTACGGGAACCACATGTTTATCCGGCCTTTCATCAGGTACCACTGTGTTGTGGATGCACCTACGGTACGGCTATCTGTATTGCTGAGGCATGAAAGCCTCCCCACCAATGGCAAAGTCCATGGTTCATGGGGGTCCTCGCTTAACCCTCTGAATAAGCAAAGAAATTTATTGTGTGATAAAAGAAATTATTCTCCCTTAACTATCTGAATAATTTATTTTATCACATAGTACGAGAGTTGACTGCAAAGTAATGCCTCCACCTTCGTAACTCTTCAACAGTTGGCAGCATTGGTATGCGGCAGGTACTGGCTTGTTCTGTAGCCTCTTCTCTACAGCTCCAGTTGAATGACTGTGTGTTGTTACAGAGGTAAGTGTGGAACCCAGCGCAGACGGCCTGTCAGTGTGATTTAAGCAATGTACAGTCATTGAATTCTTGACAGCAACATGTTGATAGATTGATTCAGGACATTTGTTGTATCACTCAGAGAGAAATTGCAACCACAATTGGCATTTCACAACAATGTGTAGGTCACATTATTGCTTTGCTTGGCTATCAGAAGATCTGTGCACGATGGGTATCCCGGATGCTGACTCCTGAAATGAAAGCGCACAGGCTTGCAATTTGCCAGGAACTCCTCTCGCATTACGAGGATGAAGGTGACACCTTTCTCCATTCAACTGTGACAGGAGACGAAACTTGGGTACACCATTACGACCCAGAGATGAAATGTCAATCTATGGAATATTGACGCAAAGACTCACCCCAGAAAAAGAAATACAAGACGCAGCCCTCAGCTGGAAAAATCATGGCTGCAGTGTTCTGGGCTGCAGATGGTGTTATCCATGTTGATTTCCTTGATCATGGAACAACAATAAATTCAGAGCATTACATTACAATGCTGCGAACTCTGAAATGATGGTTAACAAGGGTCCGAAAGGAAAAGGGAAATGTTTTCCTGCAGCACAACAATGCCAAACCACACAATTCATGTGCCACTACAGCAGAACTTCAGAGACTGACTCTCACCACCATATGGCATCCTCCATACAGTTCAGATTTAGCTCCGCCTGACTTCCGTATGTTTCTGATAATGAAAGACAATCTGCAGGGACATCATTATGCTTCTGATGAAGATGTTGAAAAAACTGTGAGAGTGTGGTTGCAATAACAGAGTGTCAACTTCTTCCATGAAGGCTTCAGAAAACTTGTTCATCATTGACAGAAATGTATCCAATTGGCACAGAAGGTCAATTGGCAGTTAGCCTTTACTATATGAAGATGTTATCTGTTCTTTCAGACATGTCCAAAAGAACAGATACCATTGGTGACCGTGCAGATCTCTAGAATGAAATGATAATTAAATTAAGACCTTAAGCTGCTGACAATTGACCTTCTTCTGTGCAGATGCACACACATTGCCTGAACTCTTACGGGACTCAGTAAGATTGTCTGCCATGAGTAATGAGTGTAATGGGCAGGGGCACTACGAATGTAGTGTGTGTACATTAAGTTGGAAATGTGGGTCTCATTGGGAGTGTGCAAGGAATAAATCCCTGCACTGACTCTATCCTCTGTGTTCTCAGTGGCTCAGAAGGATAGAGCATCTGACATGTAAGCAGGAGATCCCAGGTTCGAGTCCCAATTGGGGTACACATTTTCAACTGTCCGCGTTGTTGTATATCAACACCTGTTGGCAGCTTACGGTCTTAATTTAATTATCATTTCATTCTAGAGAGCTGCACGGTCACCGATGGTATCTGTTCTTTCGGACATGTCTGAAAAAACAGGTACCATCTTCATATAGTTAAGGCTAACCGACAATTGACCTTCTTCTGTGCAGATGCACACAAATTGCCCGAACTCGTATGGGTATTGGTAAAATTGTCTGCTGCGAGTAATGAGTATAATGGGCAGGGCAGGGGCATTATGAATGTAGTGTACGGGCATTAAGTTGGGAATGTGGGTCTCATGGGGAGCGTGCAAGAGATAAATCCCTGCAGTTGCACTATCCTCTGTGCCCTCAGTGGCTCAGGTGGATAGAGCATCTGCCATGTAAGCAAGAGATCCCAGGTTCGAGTCCCAGTTGGGGCGCACATTTTCAACTGTCTGCGTTGATGTATATCAACTCCTGTCGGCAGCTTAGGGTCTTAATTTAATTATTATTTCTTAAATCATAGTTTATGAAAAGCTGTATTATTCATGAACCCATACAATGAAATGCAATGTTGCTATGAAATTGTGACATCAAGACACACACAACTTGATGTCCTCATATCCTCTGAGACTCTGCTGGAGTCAGCTGCAATATTTTTCATGTGTTTCCAAGTTATGTTCAGTAGCTGAAAGTGTCACTTGGCCACAGGCATGCACATCTCCCTTAACTCTGGATTTTCCTTGTCATTGCCTGTCACCTAATATGTTGATACTGTGTGCTAAGCTCTCTGTGCCAGGCTGTCTCACTGCTGCGTGGCTTTCCCAAATATCAGCTAAGACTAAACCAAGTTTGTAAACTCACTGTTTAGAAGGTGAATATAGTTGAAGGTAGGGAACTTTATTCTGAATTGTGTTGTGATGTTCATTCATCTCAAAGATTATATATTTTTACCAAAAAAATGACAAATATATATATTTTACCTACTGTGGTTCCAATACCTAAGAGAAAAATGCTAATTAAACCAAAAATCAAACAATGGAAAATCCAGGATGGAATATAACAATATTATCAGTAGAATTTAACTGCTGTCAGGTATCATGATGAGACCTTGGGACCTCATGTGCAGTGGGCTCAGACTTTGTACTGACGGATGATAATGCTCAATCTCATACAGCACGAATGCTTGATGTTTTCTTGGAAATGGAAGATACTGCACACATGGTATGGCCTGCTTGCTTGCCTCATTTGAATTCAATAGAGCATGTCAGGGAAGCACTAGGGAGATGGATTGCATCACGTCAGCATCCACGAAGCATTCTCCAAGACTTGTGAGCAGCTCAGCAAGAAGAATTGGCGTTATTGCCTCAACATGAGATTGATATCATTCACAGCATGCCCCATTGTTGTCACACCTGTATTAATGCCAGGGGGGTGGGCGGGGGGGGGGGGGGGGAGGGGTCACACAACCATACTGAGCATGTTAACCAGTTGTCAGAATGTGTGTGTAAATCTATTAAGTTGGAAAAAATGAAGAACATTTTTGTCTGCCATTACTCATGTTGCAGTTGTTTATATTCTGTATTATATCATTGTTTCTACTTTACTGTCACTTGTTTATTCTGTTTTGTGGCAAAATAAATGCAACCTTGCAAAATTTCCATTTGATGCTTTAATTTTGGACACCATTGTATCTTGGATCTAATGGCAACAAATAGACCTAAGCTCTTTGATGGTGTCCACATTGAAACTGATATCAGTGATCATTACATGGTATGCAACAATGATTACCAAAGTGCATAGGACAACTAAACCAAACAGAAAGATACAAATGTTAAATAAAATAGATAAAAAACCAGTAGTGTCAGATCTCAATGATGTACTTAAAACTTTTAGCACAGGGAAGAAGCATGCAGAGAAACTATGGCTCAAGTTTAAAAGAATAGTTGACCATGCACTGGATGGATATGTACCCAGCAGAGCAGTTCATAATTGGAGGGACCCTCCACTGTGTACAGTCACTGGAAAGAGATTTCTAAAGAAACAGAGACTACTGTATAATATGCATAAAACAAAGCATAGGACTATAGATAGAGAGATGTGAAATTAAATACGTTTGGGTGTCAAGAGGGCAATGCAAAAAGCTTCCAGTGACTACCATGATCCTTCACAAACACAAAGAAATTTTTGTCATATGTAAAGTTAGTGGCACCAAAGTTAGTATCCACTCTCTAGCGAATGAATCAGGAACTGAAATTGAGGTTAACAAAGCAAAGGCAGAAATGTTTAATTCTTGAGGGTATTTGTTCTTTCGTTGCAACTACAAAAATGTGTGAGTCTTTTCACAGGCGTGTTTCACTTTATTGAGGTAAAGCATCATCAATGGTCTGTAATTAAGTTATTTACATTTTGATTTGCTTTTAGATCAAAAAACTGTTCATTAAGAATAAACTGATTTGTACTCATGGTGATTCTTGGTTGATTTCTTGCTTACATCGGGAAATGCTGTCTACTAGCACTTCACTAGTACTTCAAGTACCACAGATTGCAGTGGTGTGCATAAAAGTGTGTTAAGAAAAACATAAAAAATGCATAGTGCTGCAGAAAATCTAAAAATTAGACCAATATTATTAGCAGTGTGTAAAGCAGAAAAAAATGATGTGCTAGCAGATGGAATTTCCCAATGAAAGCAAGAAATCAACCAAAAATCACTGTAAGTACAAATCAATTTATTCTTAACAAACTGATTTTCAATCTAAAATGCAAATCAAAATGTAAATAACTTAATTACAGACCACTGATGATGCTTTACCTCAATAAAGCAAAACACGTCTGGTGAAAAAAATTACGTGTTTTTGTAGTTGCAATGACAGAACAAAAATACCGTCAAGAACTATAACGCAACTATGGACCTATGGCCACACAAATGAAGAGCTTAATTCTGTTTTCAAATGTTCCTTTACAAAAGAAAACCCAGCAGAACTGCTGCAATTTAATCCTTGTACCACTGAAAACATCTACATCTACATGCATACTTTGCAAATCACATTTAAGTGCCTGTCAGAGGGTTCATTGAGCCACTTTCACAATAATTCTCTATTATTCCAGTCTTGTACAGCATGTGGAAAAAATGAAACTTATATCTTTCTGTGTGAGCTCTGATTTCCATTACTTTATTATGATGATTCTTTCTCCCTGTTGGTTGGTGTCAACAAAACATTTTCACATTCGGAGGAGAAAATTGGTGATTGAACTTTCATGAGAAGATGCTGCTGCAACAAAAAAACAACCTTTGTTTTAATGATGTCGACCTCAAACCCTAGATCATTTCAGTGATACTCTCTCCCCTATTTCACGATAATACAAAACTTGCTGCCCTTCTTTGAACTTTCTCGCTGTGCTCCATCAATTAGCTGGTAAGGCTCCCACACCACACAGCAGTATTCTAAAAGAGGACAGACAAGTGTAGTGTAGGCAGTCTCTTTTGTAGATCTGTTACATTTTCTAAGTGTCCTGCCAATAAAACACAGTCTTTGGTCAGCCTTCCCCACAACATTTTCTATGTGTTCCTTCCAGTTTAAGTTGTTTGTAATTGTAATTCGTACATATTTAGTTGAATATCATGTGGATGACCTCACAGTTTTCATTATTTAGGGTCAATTGCCAATTTTCACACCATTCAGATATCTTTTCTAAATTGTTTTGCAATTTGTTTTCATCTTATGAAGACTTTACTAGTTGATAAATGACAGTGTCATCGGCAAACAAACTAAGACAGCGGCTCAGATTGTCTCCTAAATCATTTATGCAGATAAGGAACAGTAGAGGGGCCTGTATCACTGTCTTGGGGAACACCAGAAATCACATCTGTTTTACTTGATGACTTTCCATCAATTACTATGAACTGTGACCTCTCTGACTGGAAATCATGAATCAAGCGTCATAACTGAGATGATATTCCATAAGCACTCAATATCACTACTAGCCACTTGTGTGGTCTGAAAATCTAGAAATACAGAATCAATGTGAAATTCCTTGTCAATAACACTCAGCACTTTATGTAAGTAAAGAGCTGGTTGTTTTTCACAAGAAAAATGTTTTCTAAATCTGTGTTGACTGTGTGTCAATAGACCGTTCTCGTTGAGGTAAGCCATAATGTTCAAACACAATATATGTTCCAAAATCCTGCTGCATATCTACATTAACGATATGGGTTTGTAATTTAGTGGATTACCTCTATTACTTTCTTGAATACTGGTGTGACTTGTGCAACTTCCCAGTCTTTGGGTACAGATCTTTCATCGAGCAAATGGTTGTATATGATTGTTAAGTATGGAGCTATTGTACCAGCATACTCTGTAAGGGACCTAACTGGTATACAGTCTGGTCCAGAAGACTTGCCTTTGTTAAGTGATTTAAGTTGCTTCACTACTATGTGGATATCTACTCCTATGTTACTCATGTTGGCAGCTGTTCTTGATTTGGATTCTGGAGCATTTCCTTAGTCTTCTTTGGTGAAGGAATTTCAGAAGGCTGTGTTTAGTAACTCTGCTTTGGCAGCACTGTTGTCTATAATATTTCCATTGCTATCAGTCAGAGAAGGCATTGATTGTGTCTTGCTGCTAGTATACTTCACGTACAGACAGAATCTCTTTGGATATTTTACCAGGTTTTGAGACAAAGTTTCATTGTGGAAACTATTATAAGCATCTTGCATTGAAGTCCGTACTAAATTTCAAGCTTCTGTAAAAGATCACCAATCTTAGAGATTCTGTATCTGTTTAAATGCACCACATTTTTTGGTGTTTCTGCAACAGTGTTCTGAGCACTTCCGTGTGCAAAGGAGGATAAGCTCTGTCATTTGTTAATTTATTTGGTACAAATCTCTCAACTGCTGCTGATACTATTTTTTTGAATTCAAGCCAAACCTGATCTACACTTACATTGTTAATTTGGAAGGAGTGGAGATTGTCTCTCAGGAGGGAGTCCTGCGAATTTTTATCTGCTTTTTTGAATAGGTACGGTATATTTTTCGTTTATTTTTGGAAGATTTGGGGATTACAATATTCAATCTTGATACGACAACCTTGTGTTCACTAATCCTCGTATCCGTTTTGATGCTTATTATTAGCTCAGGATTGTTTGTTGCTAAGAGGTCAAATGTGTTTTCACAACCGTTACTACTCGCGTGGGCTCATGAACTAACTGCTCGAAATAATTTTCAGAGAATGCATTTAGCACAATTTTGGATGATGTTTTATACATACTTCTGGATTTAAACATGTAGTTTTGACAACATATTGAGGGTAAATTAGAGTCACTACGAACTATAAATGTATGAGTCAGGTACATGTTTGAAATTAAACCCAAGTTTTCTCTGAACCTTTCAGCAATTGAATCATCTAAATTGGGAGGTCAGTGAAAGCATATAATGATTATGTTATTCCAGTTACCAAGAATGACCTTTGCCTGTACTAACTCCCAGGAATTATCTACTTCAATTTCTTGAGAAGATAAACTACATCTAACAGCAACAAACATGCAACCGCCAATTGTGTCTAGCCTATTCTTTCAGAACACTGTCAGATTTTTCACAAAAATTTTGGCTGGACTTGTTTCTGGCTTTAGCCAGAATTCAGCGCATATAACAATTTGAGCATCAGTGCTTTCTATTAGCATTCGGAGCTCTGGTACTTTCCCAACACAGCTATGACAACTTACAACTGTTATGCTGATGGTTCCTTTATCTATGTTCTTCCTGTGATTGACCCTTTGTGACTGAAGCCCTTTTTGTGCTTTCCTGAGACCCTCTAACCTAAAAAATTGTCCAGTCCACATCACACAGCCCCTGCTACCCATGTAGCCACCTCTTGCGTGTAGTGGACTCTTGATCTATTCAGCGGAACCCGAAACCCAACCACCCTACAGTGCAAGTCAAGGACTCTGCAGCCTACACAGTCGCAGAGCCATATGAAACTCTGCTTTAAACCCTCTACTCAACTCTGTACCAGAGGTCTGCAATCAGTCCTGTCAACTATGCTGCAAATGGTGAGCTCTGCTTTTGTCTTGAAAGCAAGACTGGCAGCCTTTACCACTTCTGTTAGTTTCTCGAAACTATAGAGAATCTCTTCCAATCAAAAGCGACACACATCATTGGTACTGATGTGACCCACCACCTGCAGTTGGCTGCACCCTGTGCTCTTCACGGCTTCCTGAAAGACCCGTTCCACATCTGGAATGACTCCACAGCTGCATCCCTAAGGTGCCCCTTAATGTGCCTGACATTGGAGCTCCCAACTACCAATAATCTCACCCTCTGTGATTGCCTGGATCTTGCAGGCTGAGTGGTTTCCTCTGAAACAGGATAGGTGACTGCATCTGGCTGAGCAACAGTGTCAGCCACAGATAGCACTTGGAGCCTATTTGTCCGACTAACTGGAGAGGCTTTATGTGTGGCCCCCGGAGAAGTATTTTGCTGCCCGCCATGCCCAGAGGCAACCTCCCACTTGATCATGGGTGACGTGTCAACCTCAGTGCGAGCAGTAACTGGGCTGGCCACCTGTGAGGACTGATTGGAGGACTCTGACATTCTGGACGTCCACTGAATCCCCACTGCCGGTCCACAACAGTGGCACCCATCCGCTGCAGCTTCAGACTGTGTAACCGAAGCCATCACAGCCTGGGGCTGAGAGCGAAGCATCACATATTTGGCCTGCGTCCACACAGCCCCTGTCCATACTAAAGATCATGGTAAACTACACTCAGTCCGGAACTGCACTGCTGCTTCGGTCGCAGGTTTGAAGCCTGCCTCAGGCATGGATGTGTGTAATGTCCGTAGGTTAGTTAGGTTTAAGTAGTTCTAAGTCTAAGGGACTGATGACCTCAGATGTTAAGTCCCATAGTGCTTAGAGCCATTTGAACCATTTTTGAAACTTCACCACTCAGAAAAACAAACTATCAACACATGCTGTGGAACTCTCCTGTAGACCCTGATGAAAACACAAGAACTGTGTCTGATAAGTTAGATTAATATGTGAAGATTAAAAAATTGAACTAATGAAGCACTCAGATAAAACTAAATAATTTGTTCCTGATTTGGAACTTCTAATATGCCAGAAAACTGGTTTACTTTCTGATGCAAACGAAAACTTGAGAACTGTATCTATTAGATATTAAGTTAACACATGAGTGGAATCAGTATTACTGCCACTGGTGTTGAGAAACAGCTGAAATTGTTAAAATTGAAGAAAGCTATAGGGCCTGGTGGACTCCCTATCAGCTTCTGTATTAAATTTGCTGATGAGTTGGTCCCTCATCTAGCTATAATCTACTGTAGATCCCTGAAACAAATACCTTTGCTCAGTAGTTGGAAGAAAGCACAGGTGACACCCGCCTGCAAGAAGGGTAGCAGAAGTTTTCAGCAAAACTACTATCTGATAGCTTAACATCAATTGGCAATTTCCTTCATGCTTCATAAATGTAAAATTATGCACTTCACAAAGTGAAAAAAAAACATAGTATCCAAAGACTATAATGCCAATGAGTCACAGCTGGAATCAGCCAATTCATACAAATACCTGGGCATAACACTTTGTAGGGACATGAAGTGGTACAATCAAATAGGCTCAATTGAGCATAAAACATGTGGTAGACTTTGGTTTACTGGTAGAATACTGGCAAAGTGCAATCCATCTACAAAGGAGATTGCTTATCAGTCACTTGTGTGATCCATTCTAGAATATTGCTCAAGTGTGTGGGACCCTTGCCAAATATGACTAGCAGAGGACATTAAACGTATACATAGAAGGATAGTAAAAATGGTCACAGGTTGTTTGGTCTATGCAAGAGTGTCACAGTAATGCTGAAGAAACTGAAATGGCAGACTCTTGAAGACAGATGTAAACTATCCTGAGAAAGTCTACTATCAACCGACTTTAACTGATGGCTATAGGAATATACTACAAGTCCCTATGTATTGCCCACACTGGGATTGTGAGGACAAGATTATAATAATTAAAGCATGCACAGTGGCATTCAAACAATCATTCTTCCCACACTGCACGCATGAACTAGTCAGGGTGTATACATGGACAAGGAAAAAAAATTCCCGGATTTTTCCCTGATAAAAATACACTTTCTCCCAGATGAAAACACACTTTTTCCGTATTATTAAGTAACGGTATATTCTCCCTCAGAACTTATCAATCCTTTGAATGGCTATGTTTTTATACACGGGCGTAGAATTTCCTGGCACTTTAGAAAATGAAACTCAGGGAAGAAAACTCCTTTTGGAAAGATTTTTGATGTGCAGCAACATGTACGCTGCATATTTTAGTATTACAAAAGTGTAAAATCGAATGCCACCAAACATCGCATGTTACTTTCCAAACCATTGTAATCGAGATTGTGATGCGCTTTTGTAAGCCAGTCATAGCTCATGTCACGAGATCCTGCCAGCTGATGACAGCGGATATTCAGACCACAGGACACGCGATGTAGTCAGCTAATAGCAACACCACTATTGAGTAGCGTGGATACACAAACAGGAAAAGTTAATGTTTTAAATTAATATACATAGTGTTGCTACAAGAAGAGCAAATCTTTCACATATAACATTGGTCTCTAAGGTTAATAAGCTGCAAGAGAAGCTAAGCTTTCAAATATAATGTTAATATTTTTTGGGCATGTTACACTTTACGATATATCACACAAATGTGCCAGTAAAATTTTTAGCCGAGTCCAGTGACTTGTCCTCAAAGTTTTCCACAAATAAATTAGCTGCAGCAGATGAGAGAGAGCTTCCTGTAGCACTACATCAATTTGCTCATAATAACGACATGAATGATCTTCTGGGCTCGAAATACTTCTAAATGGCTCGTCATCAAATGCTCTGTGATTTAAAAAATTCATCATACATTCTCGCACATAGTTCAACTTGCGTAAAGGAAATTTACTTTGAAAGTAACGCTTTTCAAACCACCATTTGCAATATTTTCCCGCAAGAGCACATTCGCATGTCCAGATTCCCAATGAAGTAGGCCTCGACCTGATATTAAGCTTTTCAGTTGGGTTTCGAGATGTAAATTTTCTTGGTGTACCAGTACTGTATTAACTCATTTTTGATTCTTTATTATGGCATAATGCCATACGTGCTAGAAGATGAAAAAGTGCACTTGAAATGCAGTGAGCAGTTTAAATTAGCCAATAGTGTGGGACTAAACACTTTGTTTCAAACACATTGACTGCCTCAGCGTAAAAGATTAATAAAAACCAAATTTATTTAGCAAACCGGCAAAAATAACTTCATTGTTCTACAAGGCAATTAATTCACGGCTGTCAGAAAAGTGGAAATAAAATAAAATCTGAAACTAATAACGTATATTAGCCTTCTGTAATTATGTGAATGTATTTTAATTCAGTTGATAGCTTCCGGTCACAGAAATCCATTTTGTTTTCATTTGACGTGAGAGCAGTAAACGAAGAGGAAACAGCAAAATCACTAAATGTAAACACGGGTCACATGGAGACTGCACACTTCCCCACTATAACTCAGACTGCTCTGCGCATCAGCATCGGATCTACGATATTTCCGAACCGGGGCAATGCTAAGATAGTGGCGCCCCCCTCCCAGCTCAGCTCCCTCCATCGAGCGTTTGAGATACGGCGTCAAAAATTTGAAAAAATCGAATTTTCAAAAATATGTTCATTTTGTAGCGCGCATCTTTCTGAAGAGTCAGATACATAAAACATACATGTTTGAGGAAATGTAGAGTGCAGTGCCACCCTGCTTCAAACAGCATTCTCCTATCTCACGTCACTGTATTTCGCTCCGTGGAACTGAAAAGTGTATATTTTGTACTGAATGCCATCAAACTATATTCACAACAGTGGAAATTAAAATGTCCTGTGGTGCCTCTCCCGCTCCCCGTCGCCCGGTTTGACATCCTGCCCCTCTAAAAAAAAAAAAAAACTTGCAATTAATACTGGATGGTATTATTTGCAATCGGGAGAACAAGAACTCTTCAGAAAATTTGCACTCTTTATTGCTTGTTAGCTAATAACTTTCTGTTTTGGGTGACATAAAATTAAATATAGGATACATAAAATAAGTAAAATGAGACAAGCAATACAGCACCCATTTCTTCAACCCTTAGCTTCTAGCATTGTTTTCTCTCTAATCTTACTACTACTTTACATGGCGTGCTTTCCTTTCTGTGAAAGAATTATTACCTCTTCAAAGTTCGTCAAACATTTTGCTACATGAAAAATCAAAATATCGCTGTCTAATACTGGGTAAGCTGTTAGTATCCAAGGCTGGTGTGGTTTCTTGATCTGATTACGTCTATTTTGTCACTGTCTGCTAAAACAAAATAGGCCTTTCTAAGACTGCAGAAATTGTAACACACACCAAATAAATGAGACTGTTTTGGAACAAATGGTCATTTTTATAATACGACAGAATATAATATACGAAGGCCAACATAAAATGCCTATTAGGCCTACTACAAGCAAAAAGCTTTATGTTAGAAAATAGTTTCACATTTCATTCACACTCTCAAGTTTCTCGACTATGAGATCGAAAAGTAGTAGTTCGAGATTTTTATATAAATTTAGAATCTTCATATTCTTCCCTAATTTGAGTGGTGTCCCCATTTCTTCTCCTTCCTCTCTCTACCAAACAATCTTGTCATGACTAATTCTGGAACTATTCCTGCCTTTGTCAAAACTTATTCGCCACTAACCCTGCCAGAATCACCGGTTTAGTTATACCTGATTATTCTCCGGTTAGGCGTTGTTATGTTCGTACAAACTATTTTCCACGCTACTTCCAGAACAGAACTTAAATGGCTGCTAGATGGGCTCTGTACAACTGGCCCTTACTAGTGTAGCGATATGGCCAAAAAATTTCTGGCAAAATTTTATTTTTCTGGATACACCGAGAAGATAATACATAATCTTTCTTACCTGTTATTCCTGTTAGCTGATTATTTCCAATCTGGTACTCTGAATCTATGGATTTCCCTAGTAATTATAACAATGCTGATCATTCACAAACCCAATCAACAACATAATCAGACAGAGATTGGCATTCATTTGCTCTGCTTTACTCCACTCCAATTGTATAGCCCAGTCCCCTTTTGCTTGTAGGAAAATTTATTTCTAGATGTGACGAGGATTCCCCTGACAGAGACATCATGTACACTATGCATGCATTCAAAAATCAACTTAGGATTTTTTTTTGTTTTATTTTTTTTTTTTTTTTTTTTTACTATTGGACCAATCTGGTGATGTTATCGGTCCCTAGGCTTACACACTACTTAATCTAACTTAAACTAACTTATGCTAAGGACAACACATACACCCATGCCCGAGGGAGGATTCGAACCTCCGATGGGGGGAGCAGCATGAACCATGACAAGTCGCCCTAGACTGCATGGCTACCCCGCACGGCTTATGATTCATTCAGAAATCAACTTGCAGAGTGTGTTCAAAAACCAACAGGGATGCGTATCAAAATCATATGAGTAATTGATAGACCAACGTGCGCAGTAAGCTAGGCACTTTGTGAAACAAGGTTTTTTTTCTGCTCAAGAATATGAATCTGGTGCACCCCCCACTCATCTGCATATATCTGGGCCCACTGCACATGCGTGAGTCTGGCAGCTTGGGTGCGGCAGTAAAATTTTTCCCGGTTGCATCTAGCTGCTTGCTGCGACTGTTTACACAGCCAACAGCCACATATCTGTAGCCAGAAACGGGAGAAGGTACTACTCATACGCCACTCAACTGCGCATGCGCATGAGCCCACTCATATCTGCTAAAATGAATCTACTGTTAACAGTTGTGACATCACACTCATCGGAGGCAATTTGTTGTTATGAAGCATTGCACAGTCTTCCTAAAGCCTTTGACACATTTTGCTGTTGGCAAACGCTTGTATGAGTTCAGGTTTTATTGTTGCAGTATTATTCTGCAGTAGTGGGACACAGTAATATCCTTTGTTAGAGTACCAATTCTTACCAGTCAAAATAACAAAAGATTGATTGAAAACTAAAACAACGAAAAATTCCCGGAATTCTAAAAAATTCCTGGGATTTTCCTGGTTTTCTTCTGGATGAAAAAATTCCCGGGTTTTTCCCGGATCTCCCAGTTGTCCTGGGTTGTATACACCCTGCTTGTACAGTGGAACATACCCTCTGATATGCACTTCACTGCTTGCAGAGTATGGATGTAGATGTAGATGCAGAAATCAGGAATATTATGCTCCTCAAGACTTCTTTGTCAACAATATGAGTAAAATGTAATGAATAACAAAAAACAAGATGAGTCAAAATAATTCCTTTTAATTTTTGTATTGGAAATGATACACAAATTCAAGTTTGTCACCTCCATTCTTTAATTGTTTAAGAAGATGAAGAAAACTGTCGTGGTCCAGTGTATTGTAAAAGCGAGATCTGGGAAGACATTTTTATTTTTAGATAATATTTAGTATTTTGAAAGTTTATAGTGTTAGATAGTCCATAGCTAATACAGAATCATTGCTGATGATCTGAAATGAATGTGACATATGAATTTTCATCACTCCAAGTATGGTTGCTGCACCAATTGAAAACACCATCGCAATTGACAAAAGTTTCATCTGTGAACAATTCCCCATGGAATCAAACCTGATAAGCAAAATAAGACATTCAACCCTTAGTATAGTTGAGGATATTCCATTGATACTGCTGGATGTTGTGTTTGAAATCATTTGGTATTATTGCTTGCACACATTGCTTATGGTAGTGATGTAACTTCCATGCCACCAGAACTCTCCATGGTTTTATCTAGCTACATTGCATAAGTATCTAATTATAAATAGAAGTGACAAAAGTCATGGGATAGCAATATGCACATATACAGATGGTAGTAGTATTACATACACAAGATATAAAAGGGCAATGAATTGGCAGAGCCATCATTTGTATCCATGTGATTCACGTGAAAAGGTTTATGACATGATTATGGCTGCATGATGGGAATCAACTGACTTTGAACATGGAACGACAGTCAGAGCTAGATGCATGGGATATTCTATTTCAGAAATCAATAGGGAATTCAATATTCCAAGATCTTCAGTGTCAGGAGTGTGCTGAGAATACATTTCAAAACAATGGAGTGGCCAATGGCCTTCACTTAACAACTCAGAGCAGTGGCATTTGCATAAAGTTTTCAGTGCAACAATGTGTAAAATAACTCCAGAAATCAATGTGGGATGTATGATGAACGTATCCATTAGGACATTGTGGTGAAATCTGGCATTAATGGGCTACGGCAGCAGACATCCGAGGCAAGTGCCTTTGATAACAGCATGACATCACCTACAGCATCTCTCCTGGGCTCATGACCATATTGGTTGGATCCTAGACAACTGGAAAACCATGGCCTGGTCAGATGAGACCTAATCTCAGTTGGTAAGAGCTGATGGTAGAGTTTGAGCATGGCACAGATCCCATGAAGCCTTCGACCCAAGTTGTCAGCAGGGCACTGTGTAAGCTGGTGGGGGCTCCATAATGTTGTGGGCTGTTTTTACACTGAATGGACTGGGTCCTCTGGTCCAACTGAACTGATCACTGATCACTGATGGCTATGTTTGGCTACTTGGAGACCATTTGAAGCCATTCGTGGGCTTCACGTTCCCATGGCAATGTGCCATGTTGCCGGGCCACAAATGTCGCAATTGGTCTGAAGAACATTCTGGACAATTTGAGTGAATGACCCGGCCACCCAGGTCGTCTGACATAAATCCCATTGAACATTATGGTACACAACTGAGAAATCAGTTTGTGCACAAAATCATGCAGTGGCAACACCTCCACGATTATGGACAGCCATGGAGGCAGCATGGCTCAATATTTCTGCAGGGGCCTTCCAACAACTTGTTGAGTCCATGCCATGTTGATTTGCTGTGCTACAACAGGCAAAAGGAGGTTCTACATGAAATTAGGATGTATCCCAAGACTTTTGGCACTTCAGTGTATACTGTTACATTCATTGTTACTGTGGCATTGCTTCAGTTGATTCCCCTGAATGCATGCTACTGATATTTACATTCATTTTCTGAGCAATACATCTTGCTGTGTCGAACATGAAGTGAAAGTCTACATGCTCCTCTAATGAATAACACTACATCTTCAGCAACTAGTTATGGACTGAAAACACTGCTAAATTCCATTATGGGCACATTACTGATTGTCTGTTGCTTTTCAATGTAGCAATATCAATGTCAATAAGGCATTTAGCTGTTTGTTATGAAACATAAACAATATATGGACATGTGCATGCAAATGAAGTGGTTTAATTTCATTACAACAATATGCGAATGTTATTGTGCTTACTTATCCACACACAATTTCCTACACACTCATTTCCAAGCATTGATTGTTTCCTTATGCGAAATATTCAGTTTAGGATCTTTCAGTGTCTGAAAAATTTTGACACTAAGTTCTGGGACTCCTTTCAGAATGTAATAAAAAGACAATATGAACTCTGTGTAGTTATGTTTTGTTTGAAGCATTGAACAAAAATCAAAAAAGAATTTGTGAAATTGTTGGACTAGTACCCCCAGAACAAAAGTATAAAGACAGAGACCAATAGCGAGAAAGATTAGTCATTTTAGGGACATTCAACAGCACAAACATCCACAACAAAATGTTAACATGAGGTAAGAGTCACAGCACACAGTGCTAGGAATTTAAGGGCAAATTCAGGCACATATGAACAGTTCAATATCCTATCATCCTTATTTTATTATCTGTCAACACAGAAGGCACGACACTAGGAATACTTCATGTTGTTTTTGTCTGTGAGTAAACTGTTCAATCTGTTCAATTAAAGTGTGTGGATTCTGTATGTGAAAAATGTGAAAATTTTACCAATGAGGAGAAACCTGGAAGTCACCTTATCCTGCCTAAAACCCATATTGTATGGCACTCAAACATTTCATAGCTTGTAGACCTTGTACTAACATATTATACCAGCCACGTAAAGTGGCACATACACTGAAAAATTTTCTTTATCTATGTGTGCATGGGCCAGTTTACGCAAATATAGTATGCAATTTTATAATTCTATTTACTTGTCCAATCATTCCTGCAGTGGCTAAAATGTTCTTACAAGGCCAAAGTGATTTCACTGACTGCTTGTTTCTTTAGCTAACAGCAGTTTGTTGTCCCTACTCCTAGTCACAAATTCTACAATTTGCTATGTAACCTCAAGACCCCTCAGTGAGGACATGGCATGCAACTGGACAATACAGTCTACTACACATAAACATCCTTTGTTGCTGTGTTTGCTTGACCAATGGATTTCCATTTGTTCTCTTGGCCAGCAGCAGTTTATCCCTTTCTCTTACTGCTGGAATAGTAAAAGGGTATCTTTAATGACCTGGACAATCTGCTCCACTGAGTGGATCTATCGAATAATTTTAAGTACACACTTGGTGAATCAAAACAGGTGACAATTCACTCCATAAACAATCATTTCTGCTCCATTGAGTGGATTTGTTGAATAATTTTAAGTATACTTGATGAATAAAAATAGGCAACAATTCACTCCATAAACATCTGCTTCAACTTGTTTTATCATCACCCATATGAATCACATTATTCTATGGTAAAATTTTGTTGTTAAATTAAAAATACTGTAAAATGATGATTTGGATTATACCAAATATGTATCTACTTAATAGCACCTCACATGAATTTCATGAATTTGTTCATGGACAGTTATTGCATTATTCTTTGTTGTGCTCTTTTAGGTGGCTAAGAGATAGGTAATACTTTATTTGGTTGTCACACCATCAGGAATTGTTTGGCAGTGAAATGTTTCAATTCACAATGTTAGAAGAAAATTCTGTGGCTTTTCTGCACTGTACATCTATAATGTTTACAGATTTTTTGGCCTTGATCAATATACTATTAATTTATTACAAAAAATGGATTAAATAAATTTTTAAAAGTTTGAAAATGAAGTACATAAATCTGTTCCTCAATTCTTGTGGCTAAAATGTTAAGTTGTTGCGCTATTAGGAATTGTTTGGCTGTGAAATGTACTCTTTTCTGTAGCTTCCCTCTGTTGTACATGTATGATGTTTTCAGATTTGTTGGTCTTGATCAATATAATATTAATTTATTACAGGAGATGAATTAAACAAAAGATTTAAAAGTTTGGTCCGCATCGTTTCCCTATGCTCTGTAAAGATGCATGGGACTTCATTTCCAATTCAATGGAGTAATTTTAATTTATTCCAGAAAATGGATTAAACAAAGGACATAAAGGTTTGGAAATGGAGGGTGTAAATCTGTGCTTCAATTGTGGTACCTAACATGTTAAGAATTTCAGTATAACTAAGAGGATAGTTGCTACTCACCACATAGTGGAAATGTGAGTTGCAGAAAGGCAGAACAAAAAGACTGTCAGAAAGTTAGTTCTCAGTCAAAAGGCATTTGTCAGAAATAGACAAGACACACACACACACACACACATACACACACACACACACACACACACACACAGAGAGAGAGAGAGAGAGAGAGAGAGAGAGAGAAAGTTTGGCTCCAGCTGCCAGAGACTGTGGTAGTGTGTGTGTAAGTTGCATGTGTGTGTGTGTGTGTGTTTTCTGTTTTTGACAAAGGCCTTGTTGGCCGAAAGCTAACTTTGCAACAGTCTTTTTGTTGTGCCTTTCTGTGACTCAGCATATCTGCTATATGGTGAGTAGCAACTATCCTTTTCATTATAATGTTACATTCCATCCTGGATTTTCCATGATTTGATGTTAAGAAGTTCAACAACTTTGATTCTTATGATCTGCCAGATGTAAGGTATAGGAATTAGACTATATTTCTCAAGGCACAATGAATAGAAAGCATAAAAAATTATTAAAACCAGTTTTTACAGTATGCAAATGTGGGTAGTGAACTTATATTTTTCTTTACTGCTAACGCAGTGTTATTGTAAGAGCTAGAAGAGGACTGAAGAATTGAAATCAATTCATAAAGAGGATGAGGATGAGTGAACTGGAGCTCATGGTGAATTAAATACTGTTAATAGCTGTGGCCAAGACCATTTTGAGGTTGAGAGACACAGTTCTATTATTCAAAAGCATTTAATATGATGTTGTGGTATTCAGATCTGCAGACAGCAGGATAGTAATGTATTAATACAGGCAAGTCACCATTGCTGGGTACATAAATGATTAGAGTTGCAGTTCTCTGTGACAGGCAGAGTGGCCACCAGAGCGCATTACTGTCGTTAATGTTCGGTTTTCTTACCACCCCTGGTACGGTATGTAAGGGGGATGAACAGCATCAGATGATGAGTGATTACTGGACCTCACTGTTGGTCTCCATTTGGCTGGCTGGTTGTGTGGCATTTGGATGTGACAGTGGCTTAAGATTGGACTGAGTGGGAGTGTGAGGACAGGTATACTTGTCATCAAGGTTTTGGTTGACCTTCTCTGATCACCACAAGGGATGATCGCCATATTATGCACAAAAGCGCAACATAACCTCTTCACATATGTGCCTGCCATCTGAAGAAAAGTAATGTACTCCCTGCAATATTGTGTGTCATTCTGCAGCTGGCCTAGAGAATTACTGCCCTATTTGTAGGATGTCATTAACACCACAACACAAATGGGTGTGTTTGGAGAGGTGCCATGGCAGGGATGCATGGGCTGTTGATGAATAGCATCACAATGTGTTCAGATTTGAATTGTACTGCTGCACTATCATGGATGACCATCACTGGCAAGTATGGTGGCAGACTGGGGAGAGGTCTCATTCTTTCCAATGTTTTGTTTCCAGTGTGGTATTACTCCTGGTATCATTATGTGGGAAGCCATTGGGTATGACTGCAGGTCACAGCTAGTAGTGATTGAGAGAATGTGTATGGTATGTCAAGGACATCTTGTGTCCTCATGCATTACCACTCTTGTAATACCATTGTTGCTACAATTTTCAACAAGAGAATACTTGCCCACACATGATACATATCTATATGAAATGCCTGTGTAATGGTGAAGAACTCATGTGGCCCTCAAGATTGACAGATATTTTCCTGATAGAACATGTGTGAGGCCATCTATGAGTTCAACTCCTTCCTCATGCCAGCATACAGGATATAAAGGATATAAGGGACCAGTCACAATAGTAATGGGCCAGCTTGCCACAGGAAAGGGTACAATGGCGTTATGAGACCCTTCCCAACTGAATCAGTGCATGCACTGAGGTCAGAGAAGGTGCAGCCTCATACAAATAGGTTGACTCATATTGCCAAGTTCTTTGTAAACTTGACTTGGTATTGTAATCGCTGAAATAACACCACATACTCATCATAACATGAAGTTTCATTTCATTTCCTCCTCCCATTCTGGGTGTTTCACTTTTTTGTCAGGCAGTGTATTTATACATTTACTGGAATTTGGCTTTGAATTCAGAGTGTGAGTTCTAGGTCTCTACTTGGAATTAGTGTCTTGCTGATGACAACTCATATTTCAGACTGAGCAACTATGGAAGTTCTCCAGATTCTGTACTTCTGGAATCCAAAACAAACCTTGCTTTGCTTTTCATATTTGTCTTAATAAATGGGAAAAGGCTTACACATAACAGTGGTGACAAGAGGTTTTGATATATTCCATACAAAATTGATTCCTATTACGAAAACTCTTGGACCAGATACAGCAGAAATTAACAACTTTGCAACAGAAAAGTTATCTTCAAGGGGAATGCCATCGACAGTAACTAACTTTGCTACCAATGGAAACATTGTTTCAAATAACTCTGCAAACTCTGATTCCAATTAATGAAGTTACAGAGGATATTGTAGCTCAGAAAACTGCATTGGGTGCATGAGTAAACAATAAAAGCACTGGTGGACTGTTAAAAGTTCAATCTCCTCATTCACAACATGTAACTTTTTGGGGTGCATGGTCAAGAGCAGTGATTACCAGTCCTTACTCTTTGAACTCCTTACTCTTGGACATGTGGTTACTGAGAATTTCAGTGATTTGTCAATTTAACTAAGAGCTTTTTTGTACAGTTTTGGACAAACTGATGCTGTGGAAGGAACTGTGGGACAGAAAACACGAACTGTAAAACATGTTTTCTGAGAAAAGTTCTGTGTATACCTGATCTTCTTGAGAAGTATCTCTGTGGTCAGTGCATAAGCCTGATTTAGTTCCTTGTGACTTTTTTCTTATGAGGGTGCCTAAGCTCAATTGTTAACATTGATCATCCAAGGATCCTTGCATACCTGAAGGAGAATACCCATCAAGCAATAGCCCACATACCCATTGCCATGCTCGAAAGACTCAACTGGAACTTCAGAATAATCATCACGAAACACTTGGCCACTCTACAAGTTACTAATGCCTTTGACTTAGCACACACATTAAGAAGGGCCATCAAAATGTAGAGATTTTGAATCCACTATAATCCCTCAGTGGGCTATCAATTCATATCTCTCTCCTTGGCCAGAGGACATATTTGCTAAAACAAAGGTAGCTGAATTTTTCTATAGAACAGATTTATTTGATTAATATTTACAGGTTTCATTAGGTGAAGAATTCCAAAAAATTGTAGAAATAAATATAGCTTTTGGAGTGTATTAATATAAGAGACTACCATTCAGTACCTGCAGTCTTTCAGCGTTTTTTGAAACAAACAAACCAAAATATGGCTTAGTGCACAAACTATTTAGTTGATGTAATTGTCACTGGGCAAAACAGACCCAAGAATTTTTGCAAAATCTGCTGGTTTCATTTTTGCCTGAAATGTAATCTACAAAAATTTCAATGTTTAAAACTTAATGTTCATACTCAGTAAAGAGGGCATCACACTCACAAAGAATATATCAAAGCCATTGATCAGTTGCCTCAGCCCTTTAATATTGTTGTGGTCTTCAGTCTGAAGACTGGTTTGATACAGCTCTCCGTGCTACTTTATCCTGTACAAGCCTCTTAATCTCTGAGAAAATACTGTGATCTAAATCCATTGAATCTGCTTACCATGTTAATACCTTGGTCTTTAATATTAAAGAAACTGAATCTTTTCTTGGCAAAGTTAACTATTCCAATCATTGCATCCCAGGGACTGCTGAAGTCACATACTTACTTGATCAGTTCCATATCCAGTTTACAGCAAATGGAGATCATTGTCTTACCCAAAATACAAGAAAAAAGGACCATTTAAAAAGCATTGCCAACTGACTGGTAATCCTTGAAATGTGACCTTGGTACTTAGATATCAAATTAAAACACAGTCTGTCCAAAAACAGTCAGAATGTTGTAAATGACAAGATTTTTCCAAAGAAGCACAAAAACCATGCGCTGGAAAAAGAAACTATACAGAGTTAAGGATAATCTAGTAAATCAAATCTGCATATGTAATTCTTAGTATTAGCAAGCTTAGTCAAAACCATTTCTCTTAATAACTAAGTGAATGTTCTTGAGTTGCCCTATTTTATGCATATTCTTTTCATATACAATATAATCAAATAAGAAATCAAACTCAGATTCTTGTGCCATTTAAACAGGCAGATAAACCTCTTTGTAGAGTCTGTAATCAAAATATATACCTCTCACAGTATCAAAATTCTCATCTTTGACTTCCCATACAAGCTCATCATGTATCTGTATTAATAAATGTACGTCCAGTTCAGGATGCTTTAAAAATTCAAGTTCTGTACGTATCATTGCACATTTACAGATATCAGCAGCTGAACCTATAGAGAAATCATACAACATTACTTAGTGTGCATTTAATATGTAAATAGATTTTAAAGCACAATTGCCTGGCATAACATTCAGAAAATGTCTTTCTTTGCTAAACAAAGTTTTTAAAAATTTAATTTCAGATACTTCATCGAGATGATAAAACAACAATATATAAAACAAAACCAGTATTCACATTTTTGTAAACAAAGTCGACTGAATATATTCAGCATCATCTTAAAATAAAAACGAAAGTGTCACAGTAAACTTAACAAACCAGTGTTCGCACAGTTAATGAGCATGAGTGGTAAACCCATATGGAATGATGAATAACACAAAACAATAATTTCAAATAGATTCAATCCTAGACTTATGCCTCCTCTAAAAAAAATGCTACCAATGTATGTAGAACTACTCTACTTTTTGTACTTCTTTAATTATACCTCTGGGGATCACTATAAGAATTAATAGAAACTTTAAATTAAAAAAAAAACTGGCCTGTGACATAGTAAATCATCGCCTTGCAGGTAGCTCTTTGAAGGCACATGTGGGTAGTGCTCGTCAGGCCAATTGTGATATTTGATAAACCATATGTGCCTGGGTGATTTCCAATGGTAAACACCTCATATCCAACTGTGAGCGCCTCAACTGTGGTTATGTGTGGGTTGGCAAACCTTGCTTAATGAGCTAGGAGTTCGTCAGTGGCACTAGTCCTTTCAGACCACAAGCTTCAGGAATGTTTCAACAACAACTGTGAAGAGTGATGATGGAACATTGTGTGTCATGAGAAACAGGGATCTTAGCTTAACTGCTTGGATTGTGAGGATGGTATAAAACTCTATTATAAAGTCCTTGATTTCAATATGTGTTAAGTATCTGTTCAGAGAAGGGAAATTGTATGTTCCCTGTATCTTCCACCAAGAGAGTCTATGGAAATAAAAACTCTGATGGCTTCCACTGACAAGCACCTCCTTCTTGGTTACATTAAGAGACAAAAAGGTGCCATGAAGCACATTGTCTGTTGTAAGGGAGGAATTGCTGAGAGCCTCATCCAATCTGATAACCTACACCTCATCAACAGTAGGCATTGACTCATTTGAGCAATACTTTGAAATAATTCTCTTTATAGCCATCATTATTCTTTTTAAACACATCATTATTCTCTTGATTTTTTGCAGATACTGTTCAGTTAGATGAGGAGGCCAATTTCCCCTCAAGCGACCACATTCCCTCCAAATTCACTTGCAAAACAGAGAAGCCCCTGGAAGAAAGCTAATGAAATGAGTAGTATGAATATGACTCATTTCAGCAGTACTTTGAAATAATTCTCTTTATACACATCATTATTCTCATGATTGTTTGCAGGTGCTGCTTAGTGAGATGTGAAGGTCAAATTCCACCCATGTGACTATATTCCCCTCTAGATGCACTTGCAAAACAGATGTCCCTAAGGAAAGCTAATGAAATTGATGCAAACTGTAAATAAGTGCATACTATTTGACCAGCTCTAGGCTGTTGGTTAACTGAAGAGTGAGCAGTGCTTGTGGTGGAAGAACTATATCAGAAGAATGCTACAAATGCCTTACAGAATGACTAAGAATCAGTTTCTCATTTCACAGTGCAGAAAAGAGTGCCTTGGTTAAGGCATTCCATTCGTGTTTGTTTCTTGCATCAGCAATATTAGTTATTAATTCTTTTATTCCATACAGCAATACACACTTAGTGGAAAACAAACGCGCCTGTGTGTGTTGTGCACTGTGTCTTCACTGATTTAAAATGCATGCTGTGGGAGTGTTAGTAAAAAACTTTATGACAGCTGGGTGGGGAGAGTGGGGACTGTCTATTCACTCTTCAGTTTGCACACTGACTATAGGGGTGTCTGAACATGATAACAGTATCCAGGATGAAACTGATCACATTATGAGCATAATACACCAGGTCACTAAAGTGTTCAGGCCAATTTAAAATGCATCTTGCCCCTTGCTGGAACAATGACTATTGGTCTGTGATCAGGGACAGGTGAGCAGTACTGGGAAGATTTGAATGCAGAGCAGTCACAGATAGTCTCCTGGCCTTTCAGGATGTCAAGGGAAAAATCAAGACAAATCATTAGTAAGACCAAAGAATACATACTGCACAGTTTCCTGGACACAATTACAAGTTCTATGAGAGTATATGTGCCATCTGTATGATTTCCAACAGACTATCCTGATCATAATTATCCATGAATCATGGACCTTGCCGTTGGTGGGGAGGCTTGCGTGCCTCAGCGATACAGATGGCTGTACGGTAGATGCAACCACAACAGATGGGTATCTGTTGTGAGGCAGGACAAACGTGTGGTTCCTGAAGAGGGGCAGCAGCCTTTTCAGTAGCTGCAGGGGCAACAGTCTGGATGATTGACTGATCTGGCCTTGAAACACTAACCAAAATGGCCTTGCTGTTCTGGTACTGTGAACGGCTAAAAGGAAGGAGAAACTACAGTCATAATTTTTCCCACGGGCATGCAGTTTTGCTGTATGGTTAAATGATGATGGTGTCCTCTCGGGTAAAATATTCCGGAGGTAAAATAGTGCCCCATTCGGATCTCCGGGTGGGGACTACTCAGGAGGACGTTGTTATCGGGAGAAAGAAAACTGGTGTTCTACAGATCAGAGCATGGAATGTCAGATCCCTTAATCGGGCAGGTAGGTTAGAAAATTTAAAAAAGGGAAATGGATAAAGTTAGATATAGTGGGAATTAGTGAAGTTCGGTGGCAGGAGGAACAAGACTTTTGGTCAGGTGAATACAGGGTTATAAATACAAAATCAACTAGGGGTAATGCAGGAGTAGGTTTAATAATGAATAATATATATATATATATATATATATATATATATATATATATATATATATATATATATATATATATATATATATAGAGAGAGAGAGAGAGAGAGAGAGAGAGAGAGAGAGAGAGATAGGAGTGTGGGTAAGCTACTACAAACAGCATAGTGAACACATTATCATGACCAAGATAGACACGAAGCCCACGCCTACCACAGTAGCACAAGTTGATATGCCAACTAGCTCTGCAGATGATGGACAAATTGATGAAAAGTATGATGAGATAAAAGAAATTATTCACGTAGTGAAGGGAGATGAAAATTTAATAGTCATGGGTGACTGGAATTCCAGAGTAGGAAAAGGGAGAGAAGGAAACATAGTAGGTGAATATGGATTGGGGGTAAGAAATGAAAGAGGAAGCCTTCTGGTAGAATTTTGCACAGAGCATAACTTAATCATAACTTACACTTGGTTCAAGAATCATAAAAGAAGGTTGAATACATGGAAGAAACCTGGAGATACTAGAAGGTAGTCCGCAGCTCGTGGTCGTGCGGTAGTGTTCTCACTTCCTGCGCTCGGGTTCCCGGGTTCGATTCCCGGCGGGGTCAGGGATTTTCTCTGCCTCGTGATGACTGGGTGTTGTGTGATGTCCTTAGGTTAGTTAGGTTTAAGTAGTTCTAAGTCCTGGGGGACTTATGACCATAGATGTTGAGTCCCATAGTGCTCAGAGCCATTTGAACCATTTGAATTTGAACTGGAAGGTATCATGTAGATTATATGATGGTAAGACAGAGATTTAGGAACCAGGTTTTAAATTGTAAGACATTTCCAGGGGCAGATGTGGACTCTGATCACAATCTATTGGTTATGAACTGTAGATTAAAATTGAAGAAACTGCAAAAAGGTGGGATTTAAGGAGATGGGACCTGGATAAACTGACTAAAACAGAGATTGTACAGAGTTTCAGGGAGAGCATAAGGGAACAATTGACAGGAATGGGGGAAAGAAATACAGTAGAAGAAGAATGGGTAGCTCTGAGGGATGAAGTAGTGAAGGCAGCAGAGGATCAAGTAGGTAAAAAGACAAGGGCTAGTAGAAATCCTTGGGTAACAGAAGAAATATTGAATTTAATTGATGAAAGGAGAAAATATAAAAATGCAGTAAATGAAGCAAGCAAAAAGGAATACAAACGTCTCAAAAATGCGATCAACAGGAAGTGCAAAATGGCAAAGCAGGGATGGCTAGAGTACAAATGTAAGGATGTAGAGGCTTATTTCACTAGGGGTAAGATAGATACTGCCTACAGGAAAATTAAAGAGACCTTTGGAGAAAAGAGAATCACTTGTATGAATATCAAGAGTTCAGATGGAAACCCAGTTCTAAGCAAAGAAGGGAAAGCAGAAAGGTGGAAGGAGTGTATAGAGGGTCTATACAAGGGCAATGTACTTGAGGACAATATTATGGAAATGGAAGAGGATGTAGTTGAAGATGAAATGGGAGATATGATACTGCGTGAAGAGTTTGACAGAGCACTGAAAGACCTGAGTCAAAACGAGGCCCCGGGAGCAGACAACATTCCATTAGAACTACTGACGGCCTTGGGAGAGCCAGTCCTGACAAAACTCTACCATCTGGTGAGTAAGATGTATGAGACAGGTGAAATACCCTCAGACTTCAAGAAGAATATAATAATTACAATACCAAAGAAAGCAGGTGTTGACAGACATGAAAATTACTGAACTATCAGTTTAATAAATCACAGCTGCAAAATACTAACACAAATTCTTTACAGACGAATGGAAAAACTGGTAGAAGTCGACCTCGGGGAAGATCAGTTTGGATTCCATAGAAATATTGGAACACATGAGGCAATACTGACCTTACGACTTATCTTAGAAGAAAGATTAAGAAAAGGCAAACCTATGTTTCTAGCATTTGTAGACTTAGAGAAAGCTTTTGACAATGTTGACTGGAAGACTATCTTTCAAATTCTGAAGGTGGCAGGGGTAAAATACAGGGAGCGAAGGGCTATTTACAGTTTGTACAGAAACCAGATGGCAGTTATAAGAGTCGAGTGGCATGAAAGGGAGGCAGTGGTTGGGAAGGGAGTGAGACAGGGTTGTAGCCTCTCCCCGATGTTATTCAATCTGTATATTGAGCAAGCAGTAAAAGAAACAAAAGAAAATTTCGGAGTAGGTATTAAAATCCATGGAGAAGAAATAAAAACTTTGAGGTAATTCTGTCAGAAACAGCAAAGGACTTGGAAGAGCAGTTGAACTGAATGGACAGTGTCTTGAAAGGAGGATATAAGATGAACATCAATAAAAGGAGGATGCTGATAGGAGGGGCAAGGGGTCAGCACAGTGCTCTCCCGGCTGTTATGATGGTATTCTTGATCGAAGCTGGCCCCATGCAAACAGTGACCAAAATCTAGGTCATTGTAACAGTAGGATGATGTAGTAAAATGTGTGTTTTACTAAACTGTGGTAGTTTACAGTCATAAGTCATATTTTAATTTCTTCTAACATCTCTGAATCACTCTGGTCCTGAGTAAACATATTTAATTACAATTAAAAACATGGAAGAAACAAACACAATAGTGAATGACTTCATAATGTTTGCAGGTTGTGAAGAGAACTGACTGACCCAATTAAAGTATTCAAAATTTTCACCTAGTGATCTACAGCCATAATGGAGGAACTGAATGAAAACTGAAATTTTCGACTAGAAAAGAATTGAGCAGTTCTATAAAAACAGTGGAATGCTTCTCATTATATTAAATAGTCAAATGACAAATTAAATAACTAAACGGTTCGATAAAAATGTAATTAGTGGAGCGATTTGATGGTACATACGCATACTGCAAAAACACTTTTCTAAAGGACTTATCCGTTCAATGTAATTTCTGGTAACTCCACTGTCCAGATGTCTTTGAAATAAAATTTCAAATCTGTGAGATGAAGCATGTGGGTCAGACAGGACGGAACTTCTAAATAGGGTTCAATATATTTATTTAGCAGCTTATGATGTACAGTTATGGAGTAAGTCCAAGTAAATATTTGCTTTGTCAGTTTTCCAATACAATATATTAATATACTACTTTTACTGACTCTAACTATAGTTTTGCTAAGATAACTAATAAATTTTAGCCACAACATTTCTGTAAACAGAGCGGATTTTATGAGGCATACATAGTCTATGTACCTAAATTACAGAACATTTAATTGCAATAATTCTATGCTATGGGTCCATCATTTTATATATACGGTATAATACAGTCACATAGCACATACATATTCTAGATCCCATTTTGTTTACCTTTATAAAAAAAATTGACAGCAATAATACTGTAGAAAAACAAAATCTTTAGATAAAACAATGCTGTTAAGAAGTTAACACATTTTACTTTTTCTTTTTCTCTATACCGGTGTACATTTTTCTTTTAGTGTACTATGTCTGCTTGTTTCAGTTATTTTCATTTGAAAGAAATTCTCTGATTGAATATTAAGGGGTTTCTAATAGCAGTTGTTTGATTGAATGTTTAAACTTATCCTTCGATTTGGCGTTAGTGATCTGTGGTGGTAAAGAGTTGTACAACTTTCCTGCCATGTAACCACTGCTTCTCTCATATTGAGTAGTGTTTTGCTGCAGAATTCTTAATTTCTTGGTGTTTCTGGTGTGGTGGTGGTGTACATCTTCATTTTTGTTGAATTTATCTTTATGATCCCACGCAAGGAGCAGAATTTTATATATATACAAGCTGTGGAAAGTTAGAATCTTTTATTTTTTGAAAAGAGGCTTGCAACTATCTCTTGCTCTTTTGTTTCCTATTATTCTAATTGCTCTCTTTTGTAATTTGAATATTTTAATTGCCTCAGTCGAGTGGTCTCAGATTTCTATACCACAGCTCATTATAGCATTGAAGTATGAAAAATACACCAAGTGCACGTCATCTTCAGTTATTAGTGGCTTAATTTGTCTCAGAGCAAAAACAGCACTGCTAAGTTTATTGCTTATATTGGAAATATGATCTTTCCATCCTAAACAACTGTCCACGGTGATCCCTAGAAATTTAGCACTTTCAGCTACTCTTTCATCTAGCTCTTGCAAATTTGTTAGTTCACTTGTTTTTTTTTTTTTTTGTTGTTCCTAAATAGGAATAGTTTTCTCATAATTGAGAATTAACCTATTCACTTCAAGCCAGTGAGTGATCATTTCAACTGTTTGATTACTTTTAATTATGGTCTCCTGTAAGCTCGGTCTCACAGTTATGCTTGTTGTGTCATCTGCAAAGAGTATCACTTCACTGTCTATGTTACAAGGTAAATCATTTATGTATATAAAGAAACGAAGGGGGTCCTAGAATACCAACCTGTGGCACCCCATGTTTTATATCTTGTAGTTCTGATAGCTGTTTCCATTAATTGTGTGACACTTCCACTGCTTGTTTTCTGTTCTGCAGAAATGACTTTATGATAACAAGAGCAGTTCCTCTAATTCCATAGTGGTGTAGCTTCATTATTAATATGTGGTGATTGACAAGATCAAAAGCTTTAGATAAGTCACAAAAAACACCAACGGGGATTTGGTCTTGATCTAGGCCTGCAGAGATTATATTAATAAGTTCAAATGCAGCTGACACTATAGATTTTTCCTTCTGGAACCCAAACTGTCTACCATTTATGATAGAGTTTTTATCAAAAAATGCCATTAACCTAACACATATTATTCTTTCTAGGATCTTTGACAAAATGGGAAGGAGGCTAACTGGTCTGTAATTATCTGGGCACATGTGATCACCTTTTCTGAATAGTGGTAGTACTCTGGCAATCTTCATTCTATGTAGGAAGATTCCTTTTTCGAGACATGAGTTCACTAAGTGACAGAGGGCTTTAGCAATTTCCCTAGTTGTTAGCTTCAAAATTTTATTTGACATGCCATTTATGTCTGTGGATACTTTATTTTTTAGTTTCTCTATTATTTTTCTTTTCTCTTGTTCAGTTGCCGGATACAGGTAACATGAGTTAATGGGTGACTTTTGTTTATTCTCAACTAGTTTTTGTGCTTGCAGAGAATCACTGTTGTTACCCTGTGTAAGTTGTTGGCAGATGCTTGTAAAATATTGGTTGAAAGTGTTGCTATGATTATTGGATCTTCTATTACAACATTATTAATTTTTAGGCTTAAGCTTTTATTGTTATTTCCTGATGGCTTTCCTGTTTCTCTGCTTATTATCTTCCAATATGATGAATGAGATGAATGATTCATTGATGATAGCAAATCACCTTAAGAATCAGTAGCACTTTTTAGGAAAGTCACAGACAGCTTGAACATATTGCATTTAGAAGAAAATGGTTGGCTTCTAACAAATTTAGGGTTAACAGAAATATTTTTTGTTTTCAGAAAAGAGTCTGCAAGTCACACAAAAAGAAAGACATCTGCAATAAGAATTTCTAGGACCACTTTATCAATTTTTTTGGAAAAGGAGGCCATCGTATTTAACATTTCATACTAGTAAAAATGTTTTTATGTTTGTTCTTTGCAATTTATAATTCATACAATGTGCACAATTTTTTGGATCGTGGATCAACAGTTAATCATACTGATTCAATTAGGTACCAAGATTTACATGTGACTGCTGACACACCACTGAATATTATAATATTCTGTAAAATCTCAGTAGATGCATAGCATCATAATATAGGAGTAGGAATACTTTTAAGTACTGCTGTTATATAGACACAGATGTTCAGGAGTCTTTGAGATGACAACTGTATTGAATCACCATGATGGTGTCAAACAGCATACTACTAATGGCGCATTTGAACATTACAGGACTGTTTTTCCTACTCATCTGCATTAACTTACATTTTTCTACATTAATAACAAATGTCGTTCATCGCACCAACTAGAAATTTTACCTAAGTCATCTTGTATCATTCTACAGTGACACCTTCCTATACACCACAGTATCATTAGCAAAAAGCTGCAGATTGCTGCTCACCCTGTCTGTCAGATATTTTCTATGTATAGAGAATAATAGTGATTCTACAACAGTTTCCTGGGCCCTCCTGATGATGCCTTTGTCCCTTATGATCACTTGCCATCGAGGACAATGTACTGGTTTCTATTAATTAAAAAGTCTTCAAGTCCCTCTTATATCTGGGACATATAGTTGTAGCTTCATTAACAGTCTGCAGTGGGACACAATGTCAAATGCTTTTAGGAAACCTAGCAATATTGAATCTGCCTGTTGCCCTTCATCCATTGTCCTCAGGATATCATGTGAGTAAAGGACAAGCTGATATTTGCATGAGCTGTGCCTTCTGAAACCATACTGGTTTGTGGATAGAAGTTTTTCTGCCTCTAGAAAATTTATTACATTTTAACTGAGAATATGTTCAAGAATTCTGCCACAAACCAGTATTGAGGATATTGGTCTGTGATTTTATGGCTCTGTTCTTTTATCTTTCTTATATGCAGGAATTACCTGTTCCTTTTTTCAGTCACTTGAGACTTTGTGCTGGTGAGAGATTCATGATAAATGCAAGCTAAGTAAGGGATCAATGTTGTTTAGTACTCTTTGTAAAACTGCTTAGGTTCCATCAGAATTGGTAACTTATTTGTTTTCAACTTTTTCAATTGCATCTCTAGCCCAGGGATGCCTATTACAATGTCCTTCATATGGGAGTCTATGTGATGGTCAAATGATGGTATGTTTGTACAGTTCTCCTGCATAAACAATTTTTTAAATGGGAAATTTAAAATTTCAGCTTTCTTTTTGTCATCTCCCACTGACACACCAGGCTGATCAATGAGTGACTGGATAAAAGCCTTTGACCCATTTAATGATTTTATATAGGACCAGAATTTTCTCAGGTTCTCATCAAGATCTTTTGCTAAGGTATGACAGTGGTAGTTGTTGTGTTCTTCATTCATCAATATTTTTAGAGACACACAACACTGAGCACAGACCTTTTTTGAATAACTATAAAACTGTCATAGCAGAACTGGATGGTGTCTAAAAACAACCAATAATAGAGTTCACATAGAGCTGTTATATGCATCCACGTAATTTCACAGTCAGAATCAATTTTGACCTCGACAGACAAAAAATTTTTGTCAACTGCAATGAGCCCCCCCCCCCCCCCCCCCTCTTATGGCATCTAATCTGTTTTTCTGATATATGTTACATGACTCACTAAACATTTCAGTATTTTCTACTTAGGGATTCAGCCAGCTCTCGGTCATGAGAATAATCTGAGTGTGATAAACTTCCATGGAGGACAGTAAATAATTTTGGAACTCTGTTATGAATATTTCGACAATTTACTGATAAAATTTTGACATTCAAAGTGTCTTTACTCTAAAAGTGGTTTGACTTTTGCTGTTTGTGTCGACTGGTGATGGTTCATCATTGAACCTCAAATTGCTGCCTAGCCTAAAAAAAAACCTACTAAGATGTAAGTGGTGGCTGGATCTGGTTTCATGTTCATGTGGAGACTTGTTTCTCGGATACTGGCGAATGTCTTTCTTTATGTGACTCATTGTTTGCAAGTTGTATTCACATGGAACACTTAAGATTTCCACACATTTAAACAACTCTGTGTAATGAGTTCTCTTGCTATTTTTTGTCATAAATCATATAACCCTTTTTTTATAGTTTAAAGATTATTTGTATATTCTGCTCATTTGTTCCTTGGAACATTATCCTGTAACTAATTATAGAATGAACATATGCAAAATATTTGTTCTAGTGCATGAGCCACTACACACTGAACTTATTTTCTAAGTGCATAGCATGTTGAAGCTATTTACTACCTGAGGGCTGTAGTATTCTCTATCCATGTTAGTTGTGTGTCAACATGCACCCCTAGAAATATGGTTCTTGATACACATTCTATGAGCTCATCTTTCATTTTTAACGAGTGACTGTTGGGTTTTCTGCTTAACTGAAAACTAATACTGTTGGTTTTTTTTACAGTTAAGAATAATTTGTTATTTTCTATCCACCAGCATACATACATGCGTACTTCTTGAGCTTTGTCAGTTGGCACACTTGGTGATGCATTGCTGATTAAAATGTTACTGTCATCTACAGGTAGTACTGATTCATCATGTTTGGCTCTCTGAGGAATATTGTTGATATATGAGGAATGTTCAGTGAGTAATGCAACACATTTTTTTCTTTCGATCAATTTCAGTAGAAAAAATGTGGAATTTGTTTTGGGGCATCATGGAATATTCCCTCTTCAGTCTCTAGATTTTCATAAATTGTGTCTGTAATGGAGGTGTGTTCCTAGCAGAGAACTCTCAGTGAGTTTCTTTTGGTGGAAAACCAGTGCATTGTAGATATTTATAGACACTTGTAGAATGTTTACAGAGACCTGGCAGTAAACAAAGTATGGTGAGTTGTTGGGCAAGGCATCCACCATCATTGCAACCAGATCATGCAAATTCATCAGAAAATTCAGAAAAGAATCTGATAGGGATTCCATTGGGCCCTGGAGGTTTGTTCAATTTCAATGATTTTAGCTGTTTCTCAACACTACTAACTCTTACTTCACTCATCTTTTCAATCTCATCTCATTAGTCATTTTACTGATTGCTGAGTGTCATGACCTCATTCATTCTTATATAGTTGAAACTTCAATGGTACGAGGGTTGAATTGTCCTGGTTTTTCCTTTGCAAAGAAGCATTTGGAAATTCAGTTAATCATTTCTGCTTTTACTTTGCTACTCTCAATTTCAGTTACTGTCTCATATGTGAATGACTGGATGCTAACTCTGGATCCACTAACAGCTTCTGCATGTAACCAGAATTTGTTTGGCTTTTGTGAAAGATCATTTAATAATATTATGCTAACATAGTCATTGAAGGCTTCACACATTGCTCTCTTGACAGTGAAACATGTTCTATTCAGCAACTCTCTATCTATAGTCCTATGCTTTGTTTTACACCTATAATGCTGTAGTCTCTGTTTCTTTAGAAGTTTCCTTATGAAGACTGTATACTAAGAGAGTCCCTTCCATTATGAACTGTTCTATTGTTTACATATCTATCAAGTGCATGGTCAACTAGTCTTTTAAACTTGAGCCATAGCTCCTCTATTGCTCCTGCTCTGTGCTAATAGTTCCAGGTTTCTTACTAATATACAACATTACTGCCTTTTTATCTAGTTTACTGATTGTATATATCTTTCTACTTGTTTTAGTTGCCCCTTGTACTTAATAGTTGCTGCCATGACTGTGTCATGATGGACATCTTCAAAGAGGTAAGACCTACTTGTTGTCATCAGAATTAAAATATTTCCATCACGAGTGGAGTTGCTTTCACTTAGTATAGAAAGGTTTCGTTAATAAGTTATATTATGTTGTACTACTTTTTGTTATTTGTTAGAAGAATAAACTAATTTTACTTTTCTACATTTTTCCAGTAGCTGACTGCTAAATAATACATAAAAGTTATTATAGATGTATGACTCACCTTGCATGAGAAAATTAACTGCCTGTCTCTCAGTGTATGATTTTAATCCATTGTTGCTACTACTAATATTAGGGAAAAGTCTGTGTCTGCCAGTAATCGTATGAAGGCATTCTTTTGCTTGACATTCTTTTACAACTGCATTAGAAAACCTTTTGATAGCTGGGAAATGTGCTGTTGACAGAGTTTATTAGGTTACAAATTGTAGTTACCATTGACAAAAAGAGCAAAATTAGTTAAAAAATTTTCTGTAAACTGATAATTAAACTTTTATACATAAATATAGGAACTACATTAGTTTTAAACTTTAGAAGCCCATGCTTTGCATACAGTTAGTCATTATAATAGAAACTGATGATTAGAACATGTGGACAGGATAAATACAAGTGATGCACAACACAATATAATTCACTTTCAGAAACATATAAAAAATTATTCTCATACTCACTGTTGATGTCAATTGTGAAGTGAAGACATACCTGCTGCAAGTGTAGTACATGGATGCATCACACTTATTTCATCACCTGTCACATTTAGAAAAGGTGCCAATTCATCTGGATCACTAGCAAGTAAATTAAACATGAAACGTGGTGATGCCGCTGTGTGAAAATAATTGCTCACTGCCACTGAATGTTATAAAAGAGACAGGATATGTGGGCTACAGAAATTTTCTATTGTGAGTCAGGACTGGACAATTTCATGCTCTCTAAATGAATCACACAAGGTGAGATATCAATACATAAACTGAACCAATTATTTTTCCTTGCTTATAGTCATTCATAACTATACCCTACTGGGAAGAAAAGAGACAGTAAGAGCAGAACTGTTGCAGGACTGTACATGAAAAATTACATATAAAATTGTTGAAAATCACCCTATAAATATTGGTTACCTAGCCTCAACAAAGTGTTTCTTTTGCAAACAGATTTATTATCTACTTTTATGGCATCAATTTTTTAAATGACTGCTAAAAAATAAATTCAATCAAGATGAATGATAAATCTGTTTGAAAATCAGTGATTGCAGATTTGTTCTCCAAGGACTTTATTTCAATTTTTGCGGTGTTTGTTATGCATTAGAAATGTGTAAGGTAATTTTACGTCATGTTTTGTAACACAGAAATGGTATCATTCCAAATGTTTTACACACTTTGAGCCCTAACATCATGTAATTGTTGAACAGATTTTAGTGGTTGTTCAACTATCGAGCTGTGCTATGTAGGTTTGGAAGTAAGCATACTTAAAGAGGTGGTGCAAAATACCGCTGTCAACACAATTATTACAATGTATGGTACATTAAGTGTCTGAACACTCTGTGAATTAAGAGAATAATATAACAGGGTGAAAAAAGCTGCACACTTTAAATACAGTGCACCTGAATACAGAATGTCATTAACTGGCAGATTCTGAAGCATCTCTGTGGACCATGACATAGTAAGCGTTGAATGTAACACAGCCAACTTGACAAGCAGAAATATAAAAAGATTGCTCATACCCATCACAATTGTTTTATAGAGTGAGTTAACTTTGTAGTGTAGTTTCCTGCCACTGTAAATATTAGTGTCACTTTGTTTACTGATTCCTACAATCTCTGCAAACAGTAAATAACCTTAAAAAACACAAACAACTAGGATGCACCTTGAAGGAATTAACCGAATGTGAAGGGAAGCAGTTGATGTGATTTACATGTACAGGCAAACAAATGATTATTATGTCAGAAAAATTGGATGATTCATTCAAGAGCAAGTCAATAACACATTGATCCACCTCTGGCCCTTTTGCAAGGAGTTATTTGGCTTGGAATTGTTTGACAGATATGTTGAATGCCCTCCTGAGATATATTGTGCCAAATTCTGTCCAAATAGGACATTAGATTGTCAAAGTCCTGAGCTGCTTGGAGGACCCTGCCCATAATGCTCCAATCATTCTCAACTGGGGAGAGATCTGGCAACCTTATTGACCAAGGTTGGGTTTGGTTAGCATGAAGACAAGCAGTAGAAACTCTCGCTATGTACCATCAGGCATTACCTTGTTGAAATGTGAGCCCAGGATGGCTTGCCATGAAGAGCAACAAAATGGGGCACCAAATATTGTCAGTGTACTACTGTGCAGCAAGGGTGCTGTGGATGATAACCAAAGGGGTCCAGCTATGAAAAGAAATGGCACCCCAGACCATCACTGCTGGCTGTCAGCCTTGTAGCAGGTGACAGTCAGGTTAGTATTCCACAGCTGTCTAGGCCATCTCCAGGCACGTCTCACTTCAAGCTGAGCCCCAATGACCAGCGAAGACATGTCTGGAGACGTCTTGGACAGTGGTGGAATACCAACCTGACAGTTGCCCGCTATACACCTCGACAGCCATGACTGATGGTCTGAGGAGCCATTTCTTTTCATAGCAGGACCTCTTTGGTTGCCATCTGTAGCACCATTACTGCACAGTAGTACATGATAATAGTCTGTACCCCATCTGTTGCACTTCATGACAAGGCATCCCAGGCACACATTTCAGCGAGATAATGCCTGCTTGCACATGGTGAGAGTTTTTATTGCTTGTCTTCATGCTAGCCAAACCCTACCTTGGCCAACTAGGTCACTGGATCTCTCCTCAACTGAGACCATTTGGAGCATTATGAGCAAGACCCAACAACCATTTTGGGATACTGACAATCTAACATGCCAATTGGATAGAAATTGGCACGATACCCCTTAGGAGAACATCCAACAACACTCTCAATCAATGTCAAGCTGTGTCACTGCTTTCAAAAGGGCCAGAGGTAGACCAACGCAACATTGACCTGCTCAATTTGTGAAGCTCTTTCTTTGGATAAACTGTCCAATTTCTCTGAAAATGTAATCATTTGTTTTACCTGTACATGTACATCACAAATACCGATATCTGTTCCATTTGGATGATTCCTTTGTGGTGTGCCATTTCTGTCTTAGACTGTACTTAGAGTTCCAAGCATAGAGCAGAACAGAGTTCAGCAGCAGCAGCTCACTGTTTATACGCACACTGTATACATAGTTTCATTTGGTAGTATTCCTATCTGAAGAGAGTGAGCAGTTTTAGTTTTGCTACTTATTTTATAGCAAGATTCTGCATATTTCCCCACCATTTCTGTAGAATGGATTATCTTTTTAGTGTAGTTTTCCTTTGCTGTAAAGCTAATATCCCTTTATTTACTTTATTTCAGACACATGTGTGGACTGTCTTTTCTTTCTCAGTTATTCCCTGATTGATTGGTTAGTAAATTTATTTATAATTTTATACAACTATTACATTGTAGGAAATGCTTAAGGACTGTGTTTATTGTGTGCAGACACAAGGAGCATTGGCTGCTGTCCATAAATGGTTAGAAGCTGTGCTGGCCAGGGTCAACAGAGTTCAGGTTGTTGTCCAAAGCAGCAGTGATGTTGGGCACAAATGGTGGAAGCTGGAACACCTCTGCTGCCATTGGAATCCCCTGGAAATCTCAATGTCACTGTATCTCCACATGCACAACAGCTGAACAATTTGTCCTCACTTGAGGGTGAGTGGAAAACTGGTGGGTTTATGCATCTCTGGATGAAAGGCAAAAGTGGGAACTGGCTGCATGGCTGTCTTCTTATGCTTTAGTAACAGATACTACATGTTACCAAGTGCTGATAATACATTTCAGCCAGCACAGGATGCCTCATCTGTTGAGTTACTGACCAATTTTCCTGCCCAGTCTGGACAGTCACAGAGTGTTAACTTGTTGGTTATTGGTAGTTCCAACATTAGTTCAGTAATGGAGCCGCCCACATAAAGAGCAAGCAGACTGGGAAAGAATGCCTAGGTGCACTTGGTATGTTTGCTGGCAGGTCTCATCTGAGATGTGGGGGGAGTCTCTGCTGGCAGCTATTGAATATACTGGGAGCAACAGGCTGGAGATAGTCACTCACATTTGTACAAACAACACTTGCTGCCTGGGCTCTGAGGCTATTCTCAGTGCCTCTAGATGACTGGATGGGCTGGTGAAGGCAGCTAATGTTGCACATGAAGTGGAAGCATGGCTCACCACTTGCTGTATCATAACCAGAGTTGAGTGCACTACACAAAGGAAGTGGCTACTTGGGTAGCAGAGTATAAGGTTAGCGGTACCACTCCTTAGGGGCAATGATAAAATGTCTGCTGAAAGCAAGGACAGAACAGCAACATTACCCTCAAGGAGAATTTTGCCTTTTTGGATTGGAAAAAGACAATATAAATGTACTATTAGCAAATTGCACCCATGGTAAAGTCCTAGAGCACTTGAGACACAACAGACACTACACAGAGAACATTATGAGTAAGTTTATCGATCATGATATTGCAATAGAGATAGATTTTAACTTGTCAGCTATAGGACAGGAGAGTCATACAATTAAAACTGGTTCCCAAAGAAAGTATTTGTGCAAAATTATTTATTTGTGGGAGAATGTTCTGAATGTCTTGTGTGAAAATTTGTTCATGCAGATAGTTAAGGAATTGATTCATGAGGGCTATGTCTTAGACACCCTTCTCACTAACAGAACAACAGTTTTCATATCAGTTAACTTTGAGAAGGGAATCAGTGATCTTAAGACAGTGATAGTGTCAATGATTAAAAGTATTGCAAGAAATTTTAAAACGGTGGGAATATTTTTCAGTTAACAAGAGTGGCAGAGCATAAACTGCACAGTATCTAAGTAGTCAAATTAGTTATTTAGCTCTGAGGATGAAGAAGTGGAGCACAAAAGGATAAAATTCAGAAGCATTGTACAGTATACCTTAGACAATTTTGTTCCACCAAGGTCATGAGCAATGGAAAAGATGGTTCAATAGCAATGTTAGAAACCTGCTATGAAAACAAAGAGAGTTTTACCTCTGACTTAAGCAAAGTGAAAGCCTGGTAAACAAATAGAAGCTGAATGGTGCCAAAATGAGCATGAGCATAGTGATGCAAGAAGCATTAAATGAATTTCTAAGAAAATTTTGCCAAATGATCTGACTAAAATCCTGAGAAGTAAGCAGACTGAAATCATCTATTCATAACTCAGAGGCACCAAAACAGAAGATGACACAGAGGAGGCAAAAGTACTGAATTTGATCATCCATAATTGCCACTCACCATATAGTGGTGATGCTGAGTTGCAGATAAGCACAACAAAAAGACTTGCAGATAGGCACAACAAAAAGACTGTCACAAATAAAGCTTTCAGCCCATAAGGCCTTCATCAAAAATTGATGACAGGTACACATGCACACTTATGCAAATGCAACTCACACACACATGTGTAACTGTAGTCACACTGTGAGCAGCAGCACTGGTGCATGATGGGAGTGGAGACAGGGTGGGGTAATGAGGAGGTAGGGGCGAGGAAGGGGAGCGATAGTAGGGTAGGAGTGGCAGACAGTGTAGTGCTGCTGGGCAGAATGTAAGGACGAAGTGGTGAGAGGGTAGGGCAGCTATGAGACAGCGGGCAGAGGAGAGGCGGGCAGGATATCAGAAAAGGAGAGAAGTAAAAAGACTGTGTGCGAAGGTGGAATGAGTGCTTTATAGTGCTGGAATGGGAACAGGGAGGCTGAATGGGTGAGGACAATGACTATCAAAGGTTGAGGCCAGGAGGGTAACAGGAACATAGGATATATTGCAGGGAAAGTTCCCACCTGCACAGTTCACAAAAGCTGGTGTTGGTGGGAAGGATCCATATGGCACAGGCTGTGTAGGATATAATGTTTGACAGCATGCTCAGCAACTGGGTGGTCCACTTGTTTCTTGGTCACAGTTTGTTGGGGGCCATTCATGCAGACAGGCAGCTTGTTGTTTGCCATGCCTACATAGACTGCAGCACAGTGGTTGCAGTTTAGCTTGTAGATCGCATGACTCATTTCAGGGGTAGCCCTACCTTTGAAGGAATAGGTGATATTTGTGACCAGACCGGTGTAGGTGGTGGTGGGAAGATGATGGGACAGGTGTTGCATCTATGTCTTTACAGGGGTATGAGCCAGGAAGTAATGGGTTGGGAGCAGGGTTCTATTGTATTGTATTATTTATTGGTCCTGTTGTCTACATAGCAGCTTATGCATAAGACATTGGACAAGTCAAGTTATAAATATACAGGCTGAAAGTCATTTCAAGGCATACATATTTAAGGTTACAATAATACACTTTACACGTAAGTATTTATATAACACATTTCATACATTTAAATATTCTTCATTGGAGTAAAAGCTGTGATGCTGTAAATATGACTTTAGAGATTTTCCAAATGTATTGACCTCAGTGATAGCTTTTATGTTTTCAGGAAGTTTGTTATAAAGCTTAACTCCCGTGTGAAAAGTACCTTTTTGGCACAGTGCTGTGCTGATTTGAGTCATATGTAAGTTTCTGTTTTGTCTGGTAAAGTGCTCACGTGTATCACAGTTTTTTGCAGTCTCCGGTCCTTGCCTATTACATTTAATTTAAAGAACAAAAGGGTTTCCATAATGTATACACATGGTAATGGAGGAATACCAGAGTTCTTAAACAGGGATTTACAAGCGTTTCTAAGCTTGCACCCAAACAAGATTCTAATGGCCCTTTTTTGTAGTTTAAAAGTGCTATTACCTGTTTTAGAATTTCCCCAGAAGGCGACCCCATATCTAAGACGAGAATGAAAGTACGCATGATATGCATGCAATACTGTTTTCTCACTACAGCATGATTTTAATGAACAACGAAGGTAACATGTTTTGCTCAGTTCTGCTTTGAGATATTCAATATGCTTATTCCATCTGATGTTACTCTGCAGCCCAAGTCCTAAGAATTTGGTTCCAGTATTGTTACCAACTGGTTCGTCATTGATAGAGACTCATGGGATAAACATGTCCTTGTTAGGAACATTGTGGAATTTTAGAGCAATGGTTTTCTTACTGTTTATTACAAGCTGATTACTCTGTGCCCAGCTGCTAAGTTGTTTCGTGACCGTGTTTACTGTCTGCTGTAACTGTTCATCATCGTCTCCTTTTAGTAGAATTGTGGTGTCATCTGCAAATATGATTGTTTTGTGTTCATCAACATTTAAGCTTAGATCATTTATGTACAGAAGAAACAGAAGGGGTCCCAATACTGATCCTTGGGGTGCACCACATTTAATTTGTTTATAGTCAGATAAGAGATTAGATATAGTTTTTAGTTCAATATCTGTGTGCTTGATGCACACTGCCTGCATACAATTAGTCAGGAAGGAACTGATCCACTTGTTGGACAGTCCTTGAATACCGTATCCTTCTAGCTTTGATAGCAGAATTTTATGGTCCACCATGTCAAAAGCTTTTGACAAGTCAATAAAGACTCCTATTGTTTCCTGTTTTTTGTCCATCAGGTTTAGGATGGAATTGATGCACTCATAGACAGCAGTTGTCGTTGGCCTCTTATTTCTGAATCCATGTTGTTCATTACATAGGATGTTGTTTTTATTTATAAATTTCATAAGTTTCTCATACATAACTTTTTCCAGTACTTTAGAGATGCAGGAGGAAATTGTGATGGGTCTGTAGTTATTTACATTGTCTTTATCCCCTTTTTTTATATACAGAAATAACTTTTGATGTTTTCAACACATCGGGGTAAGTGCCTGCCTGAAGTGAGCAGTCGCATAAGTGTGTGAGTACTTCAGTTAGGTTTGATGAGTATATTGTGTAGGTTTGGTGGACAGTGGAATACCTTTGTGGGGTGGGTGGGAAGGATAGTGGGCATGACATTTCTCATTTCAGGACACAATGAGAGGTAGTCAAAATCCTGATGGAGAATGTAATCCAGTTGCTCCAGTCATGGGTGGTACTGAGTTATGAGGAGAATGCTCCTCTGTGGCCGGATGTTGGGACCTTTGGAGCTAGTGGAAGACTGGAAAGATAAGCCACAGGAGTTTTATTTTTGTAGGAGGATAATTACTGTCTGTGAAGGCTTCAGTGAGACCCTGACTATATTTCAAGAGGGAGTGCTTGTCACTGCAGATGTGGTGACCATAGGTGGCTAGTCTGTATGGAAGGGACTTCTCGGTATGGAACGGTTGGCAGGTGTCAAATTGGATGTATTGTTGGTGGTTAGTAGTTTTAATATGAGCGGAGGTACTGATGTAGCCATTTTTGAGGTGGAGGTCAACATCTAGCAAGGTGGCTTGCTGGGTTGAGAAGGACCAGGTGAGGCAAATGGGGGAGGATTTGTTGAGGTTCTGGAGGGATGTGGATAGGGTGTCCTCACCCTTGATCCAGACTGCAAATATGTCATCAATGAATCTGAATGAGGTGAGGGGTTTAGGATTCTGGGTTTACAGGAAGGATTCCTCTAGATGGCCCAAGAATAGGTTGGCATATGATGGTGCCATGTGTATGCCCATAGCCATTCCTTGGATTTGTCTGTAGGTAATGCCTTCAAAAAAGAAGTAATTGTGGGTGAGGATATAGTTGGTCATGGTGACTAGGAAGGAGGGTGTTGGTTTGGAATCTGTTGGGTGCTGGGAAAGGAGTGTTCAATAGTGGTAAGGCCATGGGCATTAGGGATGTTAGTGAAGGGGAGGTGGCGTCAAAAGTGATGAGTGGGGCACCAGGTGGTAAAGAGACAGAAACTTATCCCTAGTCCAAACCCAGACCCACATACTGTTCCTGCATTGCTGTTTAGCTTATGGAATCCTCCCAAATGGCCTTAGCATCAAATTACCCATCTCCAGCTGCCATCCATCCCTCCATAATTTCCTCCACCTGTTCAGATTCTGACAATCCTTAGTCCTCGCCAACATAGTCCTGCAAAACCAAGCAACCAAGCCCAAACCACTTTGCAGTACCTTCTCTCCATCTGCAAAATTCTCCTGCTCTGCAGTCCCAAATCCCTAGAACCCATAACACATTCATACTTTTGCCCTCCAGGAACTAGAGCAACATGCACAGTGGCACCTCAAACAGCTCTCCACCCTGTTCACTTCCTCCTCCCATCTTGGAGTACCACTGTTCACCACCTCTACAACAACTTCCAGATGTCCTTAATGTTCCCTCATAGCTGACAAACAGTGTCTTGCAGACTTACTACATTAACCCCACCCTCCAAAGCTCCCACCCACCACTACACAGAATCCAGAACCTAAACAGACCTGAAACATTGTCATAATCCTTTCCTCCAGAAGCCTTAGCCCCACAAAAACATCTGTCTTTTTCAAAGGCCTCACCTTTTGCCCCACTCCCAAATTCAATCATCTGCATAAAGAACAGAAGTTCACCATCTACAAACTGATCCTAACTTTATAATCCAAACTGCAGACAAAGGCTCCACCACTGCTGTTTTGAACCACAAGGATTACCTGGCAGAAGGACTCTGCCAGCTGTCAGATACATTCACCTACAAACCTTGCCACAGTGACTGCTTTCTAGAAATTCAGCAGAATCTCCAGTCACTCCTCAAACCCTTAGGCCAATCCCAGAACCTCTCCCCATAGTCCGTCTCTCTGCTCACCCCTACCACTCCCCACACTCCTAACTTTTACATGCTTCCTAAAGTAGAGGTGTAGCAGGTAGGAATCCAGTGGCCTTCAGCCGCTCCGCATACTGATCTCATATACGTATGCAATTTATCTTATTCGTAAATTTAGCTGTGTGTCATATCTTTTAAAAATTGAACCTATTCAAAAGCATCTGTTTGGAGGCCTTCAGCCGTGAAGAAAATTTAATTATTTCAAAAGTGTATTTGTGAACTAAATGATAATAAATTACAATTGTGAAATGAATCCAACTGAAACTCCGTTGGCCCTTCCCACAATCCTAATTACCTGTTAGCCCTGCGTAATTTAGTGGGTGTTTCAATGGGTGTGCAGTCTTGACACTGGGAAAGATAATGTTCAACTTCAGCAAGAGGGATAGTGGTTGTACAGGGAAGTGGCATTAACAGTAACTGGGAGGGAATCAGGAAGTAAAGGGTAGGGATGGTGGAATGGCAGAGAACGATGTCTTTGTTATCTTGACATGTGGCAGTTGGCTAGAGGTGTTGGTAAATGAGGGCTGAAATTTTTAGTGGGGGCACAATAACCAGCTACATTGGGGCATCCATGATTTTTGTGTCTCTGAATTTTGGGGAGCATGTAAAAGGTTGGTGTGTGGGATGTCATAGGTATGAAGAGGGAAATTAATTCAGGGTACAGGTTTTGGGAAGGGCCTAAGGCCTTAAGCAGGGATTGGAGGTTATGTTAGATTTCTGGGGTGGGATCACTCTGGCAGAGTTTGTAGGTGGAGGAGTCAGTAGTCACTGTGTCTCATCACCACAGTGGTGGAGCCTTTGTATGCAGGGAGAATGTTTCAGCCAGAATCTATTTTGAGACTGTCCATCACTGTTGTTTCCCCTGCTGAAAGGTCAATGTTCTTAGGAAGCAACCTGGGACAGCATGGCGAGGCCAAGTTGGATGTAAGGAATTCCTGGAAGGTGACCAGGGGGTGGTCATGTGTGAGGGGGGAGGATCACACTTGGATAGTGTGAGAGGCACAGTTCAGTGATGTAATTAGGTTGGGTTTGGTTGGAGTGATTGCTGACAATGACGTTTCCATTTCAGGGATCAGGAGAAGGAGAGTGTTCTGTGACAAATCCAACATGGTTAAATTTGGGTTTAGGGCTAATGGTGAGGCCTATTGATGTGACTAAAACTTTTGTTGGGCTGAGGATTTTGGTGGAAAAATTAACAACAGTGTTGTGGGATTGTTTGGACCCTGGATTTGGAGTGATGGTATAGAGTTTTGGTAGATGTGGCTAGCTGTGAATGTCTGCTAGGCAGGGTACGGGTGATATGAGGAGTTGATGAGGAGGAACACTATTGGTAGGATAGGGGTTGGATAGTGATGCCCCAAGGTGGCAGCAGGATGTCAGCAGCAGGTTGGATAACTTACGGAGATGGTGTGTGGAATGCTCCTCTAGGTTCTGGAGAGCAAAGGATTCAGTTTCAGATACATGATGTATTTAGTAGGGATTGCACAGCAGCAGTATCTTGCAGAGGAAGCAGAGGTGATTCTAGGATGCATGTGCCATGGAAATGTATTTTTGCTGTACCAGGTTTGTAAGTGACAGGGACTGGCAGAGTTTGAAAAAGTGAAGGTCACTGTAAAAGGAGGGGTGGGATCCAGAGAAAGGAATTTTTATGGTTAGGCCAGTTGGGGAGGGGGGTACTCAATGGTTTAGGCAGCATTTAAGAAACAGATGTGGGGCTGGGTTTTAGCCAGGGGAATGGATACTTTTCTGAGCTGATGCAGAAAGATGGAGCAGGCATCCATTGTGGCAAATATGGTGTTGGAGAAATGGGAAATGACGTAGGAAATGTCCATATGAAGGTGTTAGGTGGTTGTGAGGGGAAATGTACAACAGAAAAAGATGCGCAAAAATTCGTACAGGCACGCAAAAACACGCACAAATACCTGGAAATATGCATAATTATGTGAAAATATATAAAAATGCATGCAAGCATGCACAGATAAGTAAAAACACACAAAACATGGCAAAAGGAGGAACAGATGAGATCTGGGAGTTCATGTGGCACAGGTATGTGTGAATATAAAATGCGACAATTCAAGAGGAGGAGGGAAAATATGGTCAATAAGACTAATTATTATTACCAGTGGGAAGAATTTGGGGCATAAGTTGCTGCACCAACAATCCACAAGGTCTCATAGCCATGTGTTGTGTGTGGATGAGATAATCAATACAGAGGGGCTCGGAAGTCAGAGCATGTATAGTTTGGAAGGCAATGAAACAGCACATGAAGGAAGAGAAAGAATGAACACTGAGAACAGTAATTCTTTAGATACATTAATAAAGAAGAGTAGCACAAGGTTGTAGGATGGAAGGAAGCCATTTGGAAAAATCAAATAACAGAAACTCCAAGCTGGAATATCAACAATATTAAGAAAAGGTTAGACTACTGCTCACCATAAAGATGACCAGTTTAGTTGAGAGAAGATTGTGACACCTTATAGCTTTGGCTCAAAGCCTTCTTGAGCAAAGAAAACATAAACACATTCGCAGAAGCATCACACCTCACACACACGACTGCTACCATCAACAGCTCCATTAGGAATATGACTGTCACATGAATAGAAATCTGGAATGGGGCAGGGAAGGGGAGGTATAGCAGGGTACTAGGGTACTAGTGGTGGGGGAAAAGAGTGCTGAGGGGCATGCAGGGAATAGAGACTGCTAGGCGCAGTGGGGCATGCAGGGAATAGAGACTGCTAGGCGCAGTGTCGGGGGATGAGGTGTGGGGGAAAGAAGAGGGGTAGAAAAGGAGAGGAGGGGGAAAGAATAGGAGCAGGGAAGGGGAAATGAGGGGTGGATACGCTGGCAGAGGGCAGCACACAAAGAGGGTGAGGGAATCTTGAAAGGGAGGAGGTGCTAGGACGAGAGGGCAGACTATGTAGGGTGAGTGGCATGGATGCAGTAGGTTACCGAATGTTGAGGCCAGGATAATTTCAGGAGCGGAGAGCGTTTTGTAAGAATAATTCCTAACTTCACAGATAAGAAAAATTGGTGGTGGAGGGGAGAGTCCACATTCTCTGCTCCCGAAATTACCCTGACCTCAGCCTATGGTAATCTACTGTCCCCTCACACTCCACCCAACAGTTTCCTCCCCACCATCTTATCACCTTCTCCTTTTTCACATTCCCTCAGCCTCTTTGTGTATCACACACTGCCAGTGTATCTGTCTGTCCTTTCCCCTTCCCTGCTCCTCTCATTTTGTGGTCAAAACTTTATGCACACATGACCACTACCAATGGCAAGCAGAAAAGGAGAGGAGCAGGGAAGTGGAAAGGACATGCAGGAACATTGGCAGGGAATATGTATGCCCCTCTGACAATGAACCTGCCTGTCCTTTCCCATTCACAGCTCTGCTCCTTTTCTCCTCCAACCCTTTTCTGCTTGCCATTTTCTCTTTCAGAACCCATTTCCTGATGCTGCACCTGGCACTCTTTAGTCCCTGCATGTCTCAACAGACATCTTCTCTTCCCCAATGTGTACTCTATTATCCCTCCCCCTTCCCAAATTACTTCAGATTGCTACTCATGTGCCGGTGATAGCAGTCATTGTGACAGTTCACCTCCTTTTTTCTTTGTTTATTGTTCTCGGTGTCAACATACTGGCTGGAAAAATAGGGGGTGGGAGTGCAGTACTGTCTACTGTAAATGATGTAGCCACAGGTACACATTTGCATTTCACAGTTGTTGACTTTCACTTTTCACAACCCCCCTATACACATTTAATATGGCCAGTTCACTATTGTTTAACTTTCGATAAGCCTCATTAATAGCTTTCAGGTGAACATCCACATACTGCTATAATAGTTTACTCTTGAATATCTATGTGCAGTAAAAACATAACTGTATAATTCACAGTTCTTTCAGAATAATCAGGTACATATGGAACAGACACTGTCATTCTTTTAACATGCAGCCTCATTATGTTACACTTATTTCACAGTTACGTTGATGCATTGTTGTTGTTCTAACCAACACAGGTTTCTTGTATGAAACTCAGCTGTGGAGTGACAGTCTCGGGACCAAAAATTGGGCCCTTATACATCCTCACAATAATAGGTGCTGAAACTACACATTGTTTGAAACTGTTAAAAAGAAAACAGTTTCTTCTACTGCAAGAGTTAGGCAAAATTATTTCTTTAAATAATAAAATTAACATTTATAGTTATGTAAATAATACTTCTGACAAAACGAAAATTACTTTGGAATTAATTAAGGGCTGGCTTTACTAACATGTTTTCAAATAGAGCCAAATAGATCCTTTAAGAATACTATTAGTTGTTTGTCCAAATGTTTATCCTTAGAACAGAATTTAAATTTTTACTAAACAATTACTGATTTCACCCTATAACAAAAGTATTAACTAGGGATAGTCAAAATAAATCAGAAACTCAATTACATACATAATACTAAGTGCAAAATTAGAACTGGTGTTATATTCTTTAAGACTATTGGCCAACCTTCCTCTTTTATGAAAATGCAGGTTATACTCATGTATGTTAATGGTAATTAATTCAAAAATTAGAAAATGAATTTTAAGGAGGCAGATGGCAACACAAGAGGGGAAGTAAAAATATCCAAGCTTGCTTCATCACATCACCCCCTCATTGGAGTGACCAGATAGATATTGCAAATAGCTGACTGTCTAATGTTTTCCTGATGACCGGAGACTGTGTGGTACTGGGGTGCAAGACTCACGTGTCTCTTGTGGGTGATTTACGTATTGTGTGCAGCCAATCTTCTTCTCATGACAGACAGCTGCATCGATCTTCACAATGCTTCTTCTCCGAAGATTTCATGCTGGTTAGGGAAATAATACTGAACTACTCCACTACTTTTGCAATGATTTCTTAGTCTCAGAATACTTCCATATCAGCTTCGCTATGTATTTTCTCCTTCACAATAAAACAACTACATAAGTTTCACATGCACTTTCAAGTCTTGTAAATCAACCCTGTCTGGAAAACCTTAGTACTTAGCATATATCATTACAGTCTCTTTTGGTTTTAATAACCCTTGTCAAAATAGTTCTTGCTCCTAGCAAGTCAAACAACAGAGTATATGAGTCTCTGGGTAAAACATATTTCGTTTGTTCCCAACAGTCACTACCATTTCACTGCCAAAGAGAAGCCCTTGATTACTCCTTGACTGGACATATGGCTTCCAAGGCATTTGTGGCCACCACTTGTCAGCACCGATACACCGCCACAACTTTAGTCTTCTCGTAACACACACCCGTCCTGCACACATAGAAAACTGGCGTGAGGTAGACACTCTCCCGTCTCTCATGCACTCATCCTTAAAATATCATGTGTTCGAGATGGTGAAATATGAGTGTCTCTGGAATTTACCCCGAAATTCGTGAGGCACTACAATGGGGCTGTTCAATGACCACAAGTGACTCCAGACAGTGGGTTAAAAATCTACACACACAAAAATATTACATACAAAATCTTATCAAACCTAAAGTACATATTTGTTTCAAATTCCTACTTATATGAACTGGCCTTATGAAATACCCCCCAAAAATATTTACATACAGTGTATTGTACATTGTCACAAAAGATCCACAAGTTATACTTTTAACAAAAATTATGCAGCTTCATCACAACTGATGTCCTTCTTGGGTAAACAAAGATTACATTCAAAGCAACATATCACTTTATACAAGTTCTGTCTTGCTAAACAAAATAAATCTTCATGGGTTGCAAAAAAAAAAAAAAATTACACAGCACATTGCAGTTCACTTTCAGGCAGAAAATTTCACTTGCTCAATGTTTAGTATTTTTCAAAAGCGCTTTCACACTTTTTATGAGCTTTCTCACATTTTCTCACCAAGTTGTCCATGCCTTCATCAGGTCCAAGTGGCAGTAAGGAAATGCACTGCTACCAGTTCCCTTTGAGGTGGTTCTCCTCCGCCACAGTACAAGAAAAACATAGACAAAATATCCTACTTTAGCACACTTACTTTTCCTTCAAACTTAAGTCTAAAAAAATATGTTTAATGCTAATGGCAAATGATAGTCATTACATCATAAATAAATACATTACATAGTTCTCATAACAATACAATGATTAGTACTAAATTTGACTATAATATGAAAGGTGTGGACTATTAAAAATTTAAAATCAAGTACACATTACACTACAAAACATTACTTTAAGTCATAACTGTCTGAAACTGGTTGAACTTGAAAGATTTGGGTCTCTTTCCCTTTAGCAAAATTGCAAAAACTCAAGATGTGCAGCAGCATAAATCTAGTAATCACTACATTAAAAAAAAAAAGAATAGAGTCACCATCACATAACTTAATTATTATTCAACTCAAAATTAAGGGGATGGAAGCTGTACCAAATCATTACTCCACTTCTCTACTCAACTCTGAGGATTACTCTCATTCAACCAGAAAATTAAATCCTCACAAAATTACAAAATGTTACCAAATGGTTGACCTGTCAGAATATTCACATCAGTCTAGCACCACAGTTATCAGTTGAACAGCAAACTTACTTTTCTTCATCCCAGTATTATCACTTTAAGCTCATAATTCCTCAGAACATAAATAGAAGTATTCAGATAACCTATAGACCTGACGATGCAATGCAGCATTATAGGACTTGTACCTCACTAAAATACTGCTGTTTCTGTTAAGCTCTCATTCCCAGCTGTAGTGCCATGAATTGCACAGCACAATCAGTACTCAGTGTTGCCTAGTTCACATCATCAGTACAGTTACATCACATTTGTTTGTATACAGTTATCTTTTTCATTACTCAAGCATGTCTGTCAGCTCCATTATTTTACATACATTTCTTACCTCGTTAGCTAGTGAAGTGCATTCTCAAAAAAAAATATCCCTACTGCAGCGACAGGATCCCTAATCATTAAGACCCTCACATTATTAATTATTTTATTATTTCACTATTGTTTCATTATCTAATAATTAAACACACGTTCTGCTTATCTCATGCAAGATTGATTCTACTGAAAAATACTCCACAGCAACAGATCCTTAAGCTAAGGCACACTGAACTCTCAGCCGGCCACTGTGGCCGAGTGGTTCTAGGCACTTTGGTTCGGAACCACACTGCTGTTACGGTCCCGGATTCGAATCCTGCCTCGGGCATGGATGTGTGATGTTCTTAGGTTAGTTAGGTTTAAGTAGTTCTAAGTCTAGGGGACTGATGACCTCAGATGTTATGTTCCATAGTGCTTAGAGCCATTTGAACCATTTTTGAACTTAACTCTCATTATCGATCAGACAAAATTATCACTCAGAAAAACTATTACTTCTCTGTATTCCTTCAAATTGGTTAAGATTCTAGCCTGAAGGGTGATATACATACAACTCTTGCTTACTCTTCCCACATACGTTACTCCAGGCAACTATGTTTTAAGTTGGAATTCCTTAATGTTAGAAAAAGCTGTACCATGACACAAAGATAGTTATCTCACATATACTGATTGCACTGAACACGAACACTTCTATTACACCACAATTAATGTTAATATCTAGTATTTAAGATGGTTTATAACGCATATTGCCTCTGCTACTGCACTAAATTATACTAATTTCACACATGAGCTTGTGTCATCGATAGGTCGTATCAACCACGATTAACACAATCTTTGGACTCTGATTGCTCTGCCCAGCCTACATGTTAGTTTTTAGTTCTGTTCTGTATCACAAACTGTGTACACATATATGACTTACTGCAAAATATATCTCTATGTGGAATTTAATGAGGATAGTTATTGCATTCAACCGACAATCGTATCCCATTATAATACTGGTGACCCTGAAGTTTCTACATCTTCCACGACTTCCACACTGGGTGTTGTAAATCACCCAGTTATGCACACGATGCCATTGCTATCTCACCCAATGCTTTGTTCGAAGATTTGGAAGCACAATAATGATCGCCGGACGTCTTCATTCCTTCGCCAACAACTGGTTCTACATTAATTCACAGTGATTCACAATCTTCAGCAACATTAACTTCAAACTTTGATGCTCTACAACGGTAGAGTGCTATGCTGCTAACACAAACAATGGACTCGGGTTTCATGTTGCCGGACTGTGCTCGCCATCATGTGAAATGTGAAGTGAATAATATTCAGAACTGTGTACCTACTGATTGATCGTATAATGCTCAAAGTGATCTACATTCGCACACATACTTTGACTCTCAAGGGACCACAACAACAGTTATTGTCATGCCGTGTGCAGCACCACCATTATTGCAAAATGCACCCAGCCACTATCAACTGCGACCTGTTCCGGTTTTGCCTCATTGACAAACTAATCAAGAACATTTTAGTGCGCACAATTCTTCATGCTCACTTAAGAAGAACTTAAACTTTGGTCATACGAGTTCTGAAGCCCAACCCCTGTAAACCCAACCCCCTCCCGCCCCCTCCCCCCACCCCACTCGCAGGGGACCCCAGTTTTGGTCACTTAGCCGTTCGCCTCTCCCACAGCACTGCCTTTGTCTGCCACGCTGGCCTTCTGCGTTATGTCCAGGATGGGTCAATTCAATTCAGTACCTGTAATCTCCGGTCCAGTTTACTGGACCCACACACATATTGTGCAACCGCTCGTTCCCACGGTACCGACTGTGTCAGCCGCGTCGGGTTTTCGTGACATGTCAAGGACAATGTAACCCGCCATTGCTACAGACATGCTTGCCAGTATCACACCTATGCCTACTGTGCTGGTCTGCTGTACGGCCTCTCCTACCATGGACCAGCCGGTTTTCCAAGGGACACCCAAGCCGCCTTCATCCCCTCCCCCTGGTCGTCTGCCAAAGCTGCCTCCTTTATACAAGGACAACCCTGTATCATGATTTGCTCTTTTCGAGTTGCATCATGTGTCCAATGACAACTCTAAATTCCTGTGTCTCGTCATGCACCTCCATGATCACTCAGACTTAATTTGTGATCTACTCCTCTCACCACCACCTCCACTGAAGTGTGAGTTTGTGAAGAAAACGATCATGGACTGATTTGCCAGCTCACCATAAGAATTAATCATCAAGATCTTGCATGAGGAACACCTGGGGAACCAAACTCCATCACAACTCTGGCGCCGCCTTCGGTTGCTCGTGAGTGAGCATACAATGCCGGACATCACTCTGTGGGCGGTATGGTCCGCCAGATTGCCTACTGACCCACAGATTCACCTGCTACCACACTCCTTCGAGTCAATTAGCTCTCAGCTCTGCATTACACACCAGCTTATGCATTGCTACGACAACACCAACAATCTCACCACTCATCACTGGCCGGCACAACTACTCCTGTTTACCGGCTGTCTGCTGGCAGTGGCAGAGCTCGCAGCACATCCGCACTTTCTACACTGCCTGGCAGTATTCGCTCGCTCTCTCCACCGGGAGAATGATGAACTGAAACAAAAAATAGCACACACTTACAACGAGCTTGTTGCGGCTTGTACCTTGCTGCTGAAACTGCAGTCCACAGTGCCGCCACCTAACCTTGTTTCTCCAGCAGACACCAGCTCGGACACTCAGCAACGTAGTCCAAAAAGTCCTCTCCACTGTCTGAACATTCCAGGATCACCCATGCACCATATGTGCCGGTATACGTGCCAAAATAAATCGACGAGGACAAGCCTCCTCCACTGCCTCAGTCACCACGACCACCACATCTGGCTCACCCATACTGCGGGTACCACAAGGTTTTCGGCGATAAAGCTAAGAAGTGCCGATTACCTCGCCAGCACCCAAGCCAACTGCAGGACCTAAAAGATGCCGAGTCGTGCATGTAACCTCACAGGCTTCCCCATACATTGCCCTATGTCCACTTGTCTGCCTGCCTGAGCGGTTGTTTATAAGTCACTGACATTTTGTCATGGCTCATTTTCCTAGTCGACACTGGTGCTGGCATATCTATCATACCTACATCGATGGCTCCTCCCGTCTTTTCACCGACGAGGTCACTTCTGCAAGCTGCCAATGCATCAACGTTACAAACCTCAGGCTCTGTCAAAGTTGCGGTGCACCTATCTCCTTCTCTGCGTTTTCTGTGGACTTTCTACATTGCCGACATTGATGAACCAATTCTCAGTATGGATTTTTTGTCCCATTACAAACTCTCTCCAAACATGGTTCAGGGCTCAGTGCTACAGCATCCCACTAACACTCAGATACTGTGTTCACGCACTTATGTTCCACTCTCTGTTCCTCTCATGACATGTGAGTTAGTACGCGAGTGCTCCACCCTCGCAGGCGACATTGTGACCTGCGTCACTAACCTACTGTCAGAACACGACTCTGTGGCAAAACTCCGCTGGGAAAACGACGAGCTGAAACAACAAATAGCACACACTTACAACGAGCTTGTCGCAGCTTGTATCTCGCTGCTGAAACTGCAGTCCACAGTGCTGCCAGCTAACCTTGGTTCTCCAGCAGACACCAGCTTGGACACTCAGCAACTTAGTCCAAAAACATTACTTGCGTGTGACGATTTGCGTCCGGTAGACACCACACTCCCAATGCGCTTGCCACATTCAGTGCCATATGTTTCAAACAGTGCTTCTAATAACAGTCATGTGTGGGAGAAGACCACATCCACCATGCAAGCATACACCCTGCGTGTTGATAAACATTCCCCCTCTCTCATGTGCCAACCACGTGACTCAGCGGCCGTTGCTGTTCCCCATGTGATGCCAACACCTCCCTCACATACGCTGGTTACCCAAGGCAAGGCTGACAACACACAGTCACTGCGTGTCCCAACCCGCTCCGTGCTATGCGTGCAGCCGACATCTCTAAACAAGCGCACGCCACCCTCACATAATAGGCATGTGACTTTCGTGCTGCCTTTTCCCACCTGTGCTAGTGGTTATGCATCACCACACCCCACTCATCCAAAAACTTCATGTCAGGATGTTACTCAGTCTCATGTGCAGTTCTCAGTTTCTTCCATCACTGACGGAATGACACACAAGATAATTACCACTGCTGGCCCTCCTATTATGCACAGGGTTAGGGGCTTCAACCCCATCAAGCAGCGCGCGGCCCGGCAGCAAATTAACGAACTTTTGGAGGCAGGTATTCTACAAGCATCGGAAAGCAACTGGTCTTCACTGATTCACCTTGTCGCCAAACACAACGGTTCTTTTCAAATGTGCAGTGATTACAGATGCTTAAACGCTCGTACCATCATGACCAATTACCCCACGCCGAACATAAACGATTTCACTCATATGTTATCGGGTGACACAATCTTCATTGTGTATACGTGCCAGATTCCCGTAGTGCTGGAAGACATTCCAAAGACAGCTATTATCATGCTGTTCAGTTTTTTACAATACAACTGAATGCCGTTCGGACTGAAACACATGGCACAAACATGGCAACATTTCATTGACTCAATCTTACGACAGTTTGAGTTTTGCTTTGCATATATGGATGACATACTCATTTTCAGCAACTCGGTTGAGGAACATGAAAATCATTTATAGAAGGTCCTCCAGACCTTGAACTCCAACGGCATCGAGGTCAACAAGGACAAATTCCAATTGCACCAGTCCTCTGTCACATTTTTGGGTTACACAATCTCCACAGACAGAATACAGCCTCCCAAATCCCGCGTGCAGGCCATAAAATCACTGCCGCCTCCGGCATAAATGACTACCGTCAGCACCTGCCTTCTGCCGCTGCCATTCAGGCCCCGCTGACAGACTCACTGTAGGGCAAACAGATTTCAGGCCTTAAACCAGTTCGCTGGACTGAACCCCTGCTGAAGGCCCTCAAGGCTCTAAAAACTTCCTTAGCTCACGCCGTAACACTCGCTCATCTCGACCAGTCAGCCAAGATGTTCATCACTATGGCCGCCAATGACATCGCAGTGGGGGTAGTACTACAGCAACTCAGGGGCGACATGGTTTCTCCCCTTCATCTCTTCTCTATAAAACTGTCTACTGCTCAGATGAAATATTCCGCTTTTGTTAGGGAACTTCTGGCAGTCTATGAAGCCGTCAAACACTATCACCCTGATGTCGTGGGCCGCTCTTTCTTCATCCTCACCAATCACAAACCACTAGCAGATGCTTTCTGCAACCCTCCTGAGGACCCACCCCCTCAGCGTTTCCGCCACTTTGATTTAGTCTCTCAATTCTCAACACACATTCACTGCATCAAAGGCACAGAAAAGATCCGCGCTGATTTTTTTCTTGTGGATCAAAACTGACTCATGCGTCATCAACTTATCCGACCTGGCCGCTCTCCAGGCCTCCGATGAGGAATCTCAAACTCTCCTTACGGATCCTCAGACATCTCTTGTGTTTACCAAAGCCAAGTTCCCTGGCGTTTTGGATGAGGTGTGCTGCGATTCTTCTACCGGCACCCTGCGGCCATTGCTCTCCCGCCTACATTGTGCCGGCAAGCCTTCGAGGCCTTGCATAACCTCACTCACCCTGACATCCATGCCACTACACGGCTCGTATCTGAGCGCTTCGTTTGGAAAAATATTAAATGGCACTGTCAGACCTGGGCATACAGCTGCATCCCCTGTCAATGCAAGAAATTGGCCGCCACACCACCTCTGCAGTAGGCAAGTTCGACATTCTGCAAGTACGATTTTGTAATGTACATATCAACCTTATCGGTCCACTACCACTGTCGGATGTAACATCCACAAGATAAATTTTTGGCTACAGTGCGACGAGAGGAAATTATGCCTCTAACAGTTATAAACATTATGAATTCGACGTATGAAAAAACAGTGAAAACTTATAAATATTAATTATTTGTATAATATTCTATGATGTAATTAGACATATCGATGTGTATCATACAAAGACAACGATAATTGTAAATTCCTTTTATGATCTGCGATTGTCTTCCTTTGTTTTTACCTTTTGTTGGATGGCTTTTGTAGATTGCGGATGCGTACCTAACTGAGGTCTGTGAAGAAACTGTAATTATTTGTTAATTATTACTTGAAAATAGAGTTCATTATTATTATAAATATGAGTGAATAATTATTTGTAACTTTAATTCCTCTCTCAGTAAGCATTACCTGTGTTAATTATTTCTTTCCGCTGCAACGAGCGCAGCCATTGATGATAGCGATTTGTATCGCGTTTTTGTCTGTGTTTTCCTTAGAAACAAATCAAATGTTTGCTTGATGAGGTCTAAATACTGCACAATATGAAAGTATAGTTTATAGCATTTAATAAACATTTTAAATATTTACTTACTTGCTCTAACAATAGAAAGTCTCTATCAATTGTCTGCCGCCATCTTAACAATTATCACAGTGGCAAATTCAAATTACGCAACTCTGCAGACATAAATGCCGAACGTAATACAAATGTGTAAAAATAAATGAGCACTGGTGGTCCCGAACTCATTTTAATGAAAATAATTCGAAACAGATTGGTTCTTAAAAAACAGTGCACATAGCACGAACGTTATAACAAACTTTTCTAGCTGATGTATGGAGCCGAAATTAATTACGCACAAGTTGCGAAGAATATTGTTTCAGGTAACATATGTCAGTGTTGTGCGCGGCTGATATTCGGTGGTTTTAATGATCATTTTGCTGAAGATAACTGCTTCCATCTTAATCAATAGTTGTATAGAATCTGTTGTATGAACTGTGATTTAGTGACAATTACACAACTTACAAACAACACTTTAACACGACGTTAACTTGGAGTTCTTTAGCAACTTGATCAAATCTTTAGCCGGGAGAAAAAATTATTTAGTAATTACTCAATGTAATAAAATAAGATTATCATTTCCATTTACAAATTAGTTAAATACAAAATCACTGAATAACACAGCGAACGCCACACGGAGGGCCACAGATATATTCTCTCCACAATCGACCGCATGTCTCACTGGGTGGAAGCTGTTCCTTTACCCAACATCACCGCTGAAACCGCGGCCAAGGGTTTCGTGACCTCACGGACTGCCAGGTTTGGTTGCCTGACCACCATCACCACCAACCAAGATCAGCAGTTTGAGTCTGCCCTTTTCACCATTTTATGTAACATCTGCAGCACTAAAAAAATTCATATAACAGCCTACCACCCACAAAGCAACGGGTTAGTTGAACGGTGGCACCGCACCCTCAAAACTGCCCTCAGGAGCCACGACTGCTTCTGGTCTGAGGTGCTTCCATGGGTCTTACTCAGTCTCCATTCGACCTTTAAACCAGAGTTACAGGGAACCATCTCTGAATTAGTTTTTGGGGAGAACCCAGTCCTCCCAGGGGAACTTATCCTGCCTCAAGCACCCGAGGATTTTCCCCGCTCCCCAGATTTCATTAGTCGCATGCGCACTCACTTCAAACATGCACGGCTACACCTGCCTATCAGCCATTCCCCGCTGGACACTTACATGCCAACCACACTCAACACTTGCATCCACGTTATGCCCAGGGATGATTCCATTAGACAACCCCTGCAATCACCCTACCTCAGCCCCTCCTGACGACTTTTCCGCCACGGAGCCTGAAAATGCTTTGTCTCATCCCACAGTGCTGTTTTCTTCAACCCCTGATTCATCATCGCCATTCGCAGGTTTTCCAGGCATGTCACCCCATGTGCGGGTTTCGCCACCATGTTACCGTATGCGGATCCTCGCTCTCCCACATTCATCCTGTGCTGCAATGTGCCACCACACCACATGGATGACATGTCAATCATCACCTACTGTGACCGTGTGCTCATGGTCCTAACAGACACCATGGCCTCGTTCTCCAACGGGCAGTTAAATGTCAGTGTGGTGCATAGCCTATCCCTCCCCCATGAGTGGGACCCATCAAAAATCCATGTTTTCATCTTGTCGGACGGCTCGATCTGCATATGGGGCGGACATGGCTGCACCACGCCGCAGGCTGTTCTACACTCCTGCTCTCAGGCCGGTTGACACATCGTTCACCCCCGCTGGTTAACCAACTACAAGGTGGACCTGCCGCCAGTCACTCGGCCTCTGCACTCTGCCTCGACTGTGATGGAAATCCCAGTCATGCGCCTGCTGACTTGCATGACTACTACAAATACCGACGCCCACATGACCTCTGCTCAAACTTCATATTGACCACGATTAACACTATCATTGGACTCTGATTGCTCTGCCGAGCCTCCAAGTTAGTTTTTAGTTCTGTTCTGTGTCGCAAGCTGTGTACACATATTTGACTTACTGCGAAATATATATCTATGTGGAATTTAATGGGGATAGTTATTGCATTCAACCGATAACTGTATCCCGATCCCAAAAGCTGACTACTTCAGATGTTATATTTTTCAGATAATTTGCAGCTTCTCCTTGAAATAATCCTGACACTCTTTCGATTTTATGTTTAACTTACCTTCTTGTTTGATAGAAATTCTTTAATTATGGTACCAACTTACTTTCTTCCATCCTCTTACTCCCTTAATTATCACTAACATAACATATTACACTCCTGGAAATTGAAATAAGAACACCGTGAATTCATTGTCCCAGGAAGGGGAAACTTTATTGACACATTCCTGGGGTCAGATACATCACATGATCACACTGACAGAACCACAGGCACATAGACACAGGCAACAGAGCATGCACAATGTTGGCACTAGTACAGTGTATATCCACCTTTCGCAGCAATGCAGGCTGCTATTCTCCCATGGAGACAATCGTAGAGATGCTGGATGTAGTCCTGTGGAACGGCTTGCCATGCCATTTCCACCTGGCGCCTCAGTTGGACCAGCGTTCGTGCTGGACGTGCAGACCGCGTGAGACGCCGCTTCATCCAGTCCCAAACATGCTCAATGGGGGACAGATCCGGAGATCTTGCTGGCCAGGGTAGTTGACTTACACCTTCTAGAGCACGTTGGGTGGCACGGGATACATGCGGACGTGCATTGTCCTGTTGGAACAGCAAGTTCCCTTGCCGGTCTAGGAATGGTAGAACGATGGGTTCGATGATGGTTTGGATGTACCGTGCACTATTCAGTGTCCCCTCGCCGATCACCAGTGGTGTACGGCCAGTGTAGGAGATCACTCCCCACACCATGATGCCGAGTGTTGGCCCTGTGTGCCTCAGTCGTATGCAGTCCTGATTGTGGCGCTCACCTGCACGGCGCCAAACACGCATACGACCATCATTGGCACCAAGGCAGAAGCGACTCTCATCGCTGAAGACGACACGTCTCCATTCGTCCCTCCATTCACACCTGTCGCGACACCACTGGAGGCGGGCTGCACGATGTTGGGGCGTGAGCGGAAGATGGCCTAACGGTGTGCAGGACTGTAGCCCAGCTTCATGGAGACGGTTGCGAATGGTCCTCGCCGATACCCCAGGAGCAACAGTGTCCCTAATTTGCTGGGAAGTGGCAGTGCGGTCCCCTACGGCACTGCGTAGGATCCTACGGTCTTGGCGTGCATCCGTGCGTCGCTGCGGTCCGGTCCCAGGTCGACGGGCACGTGCACCTTCCGCCGACCACTGGCGACAACATCGATGTACTGTGGAGACCTCACGCCCCACGTGTTGAGCAATTCGGCGGTACGTCCACCCGGCCTCCCGCATGCCCACTATACGCCCTCGCTCAAAGTCCGTCAACTGCACATACGGTTCACGTCCACGCTGTCGCGGCATGCTACCAGTGTTAAAGACTGCGATGGAGCTCCGTATGCCACGGCAAACTGGCTGACACTGACGGTGGCGGTGCACAAATGCTGCGCAGCTAGCGCCATTCGACGGCCAACACCGCGGTTCCTGGTGTGTCCGCTGTGCCGTGCGTGTGATCATTGCTTGTACAGCCCTCTCGCAGTGTCCGGAGCAAGTATGGTGGGTCTGACACACCGGTGTCAATGTGTTCTTTTTTCCATTTCCAGGAGTGTATAATACATACATCACTGGAAAAACTTTTTCTAACCGATGACCGTAGCAGTCTGGTCCCTTTAATCCCACAAACCACAAATTTTTTCTAACATATTCCTATACTAAAGTTACTAAAGTAACCTACAGCACAAAATCACATGACAGTTGAAGACAGAATGGCTCTGATTGACTTACGATCTACATATAGGATTGGAGAAGAGTTTGAGTGCCTCAGGAAACATGAAAAATGAGACAGATGGCTGGGGTAAGCATTATCACCATACAATAAATCCAGCACAGAATGTTGAACTCCCTGCTTGCTAATTGCACAAGCAATTAGTCCCAAATATTACATCAATGAAAAGATTTTGAATTGCCAAGAAACTGCACTCCAACAGCTGTCCTGCCAATGCCACAGTTAATAGTACCTCTCGTTTCACACTCTTTGATAGCTTAGCAGTAGCACCAACAATTTTTATTCCAGAAACATGCACCACTACTATACGCTCTGTGTTCCTAATAGAGTCAAAAAATGCCTGTGAAATGCCATTCAAATCACTACCACTGTCCAGTAAATACTTAACATGTATCCCTTGTACACTTGATATTATTACGGGATGCCATACTTCCTTTTTACTTACCATGTGATCTTCATACAACCAATCCTCATATCTTTTCCCTGGAAAAAACTATCATTCTGCTTACCAAAATGATTATCATACACACTTGTCACTTTCTCTATGCTTTAGATTTTGTACTTCTTCCACCTTTTTCTTTATTTTAGCCACTTTCGAAGCTACTTTTTCATTTACTTTTCCCAGGTTTTCCAATGACCACTAGTGCACACTTGGTTTCTACCCCTGTTTCTAAATCATTTTTAATCTGATTGATTTTGTTCTCAAGTTTAACCCTATTTTCAGCACATTGTTTCTCGGAAACCTCCACCTTCCTACTGTTATCAACACAAAGCTTCTTTTCCTATTCCACACATTTACGACTCAATGTTAATTTCTCAATCGTACTATCACAATCTTTAACTACCGCATCACACTTATTACTTAATTCTGAAAGATTAGCACTAATTACTGTAATTTCCTTTTTAATTTCTTTCTTCAGTTCATCTTTTAAACTAGTCATGTCAGTTTTAATACCACTAATGTCTACTTTCATACTACTGTCTTTTTTAATACTACTAATGTCTTCTTTCATACTCATACTACTCATAATTTGCATTAACATTGCTTCCAATTTTCCATAACCACTATTGGCCTGTGACTCAGTGCCCATTACATCTTTTTGTTATTTTAAAAACTTAACCCCTACAGCTTTGTTCTCAGTTACACTGTCTTGTTTGTTAAGGCCGCTCATTATGTATCACTTAATACAAAACAGCTTTGGCTATGAAATTACCTTGTCGTTAGTCACTCTCCTTCTGCTGCTGCTGCAGTTGTCATTCAATTCATCAACTGCATAGCTGCGCCAAGTTGTAAGTCTCTCGGTGAGGCATGTTGTTTAGCCACGGTCAACAGTGTCCACCTGTGTTCTGATTGGCTGCTCCTGTGCTCAGTGGCTGCTTTCATAGAACCCGCTCGGTGATTAGCTGCTGTCATAGTGTGGCCGTGAAACCTCAGTGCTGATTGGCTGTTGCATCACTTTGTGTTCACTGTTCCAAGTTCACAAGTACAAGTTTATTGTGGCTATGTACAATATTCCTCACCTGGGGCACCAAATGTGATGGTTCACATTATTTTTTTCTTCATTTCTTGTCCTCGGTGTCGATGTACTGGCTGAAAAAATAGGGGATGGAAGTGCAGTACTGTCTACTGTAAATGATGTAGCCAACAGGTACACATTTCCGTTTCACAGTTGTTTACTTTCACTTTTCACTACTCACCATATACACATTTAATTTGACCAGTGCACTGTAGATTAACTTTCAATAAGTCTCATTAACAGTTTTCAGGCAAACATCCACATACTGCTACAATAGTTTATTGTTGAATATCTATGAGCAGTAAAGGCATAACCACATAATTCACAGTTCTTTCGGAATAATCAGGTACGTATGGAACAGACACTGTCAATCTTTTAACACGGGGCCAAATTGTTTTACACTTATTTCACAGTTATGTTGATGCATTGTTGTTGTTCTAACCAACACAGGTTTCTTGTCTGAAACTCAGCTGTGGATTGACTGTCTTGGGACCAAAAATTGGGCCCTTATATATCCTCACAATAATAGGTGCCGAAACTACACAATGTTTGAAGTTAAATTTACAGAAATTACCATTAAAACTTAACTCAATAAATTAACTTAATAAATCAAAAAATTTGGTGTTTTTAACAGATTCTTCTACTGCAAGAGTTAGTCCGAATTATTTGTTTAAATGGTGAAATTAACATATATGGTTATGTAAATAATACTTCTGACAAAACGAAAATTACTTTGGAATTAATTAAGGGCTGGCTTTGCTAACATGTTTTCAAATAGAGCCAAATAGATCCTTTAAGTATACTATTAGTTGTTCCTCCAAAGAACAGAATTTATATATTTACGAAACAATTACTGATTTCACCCTATAACAAAAGTATTAACTAGGGATAGCCAAATAAATCAGAAAATCAATTACATGAATAAAACTAAGCACAAAATTAGATCTTGTGTTATATTCTTTAAGACTAATGGCCAACCTTTCTCTTTTATGAAAATGCAGATTATACTCATGTATGTTAATGGTAATTAATTCAAAAATGAAAAAATGAATTTTAAGGAGGCTGATGGCAAAACAAGAGGGGAAGTAAACATATCCCAGCTTGCTTCATCACATCATGTATGTATGAGGTGTGCCTCCTTGTGTGAATGTGTGTGTGTTTTCTTTGCTGAAGGAGGCTTTAACCAAAATTTATAATGTGTAACAGTCTTTTCATTGTCTGCAACTCAGTGGGTCATCTTTATCGTGAGTATGGTGAGTGCCTAATAGTGTTGATATTTAAATCTGGAATTTCCATTGTTTAATTTCTTAATATGTTATATTTAATTAAAATGTGTTCAAATGGCTCTGAGCACTATGGGACTTAACTTCTGAGGTCATCAGTCCCCTTAAAATGTGGTTTTCACAGGATAGTTTTCAGACTACTGATGACAATAGTACATTTGATTCTTATGGAAATACTTTTCTGCTACATCTGCATCTACATATCTAGTCGAAAATCACTGTGAAGTGCATGGCGGATGATGCATCCAGTGTAGTTGTTATTGGGGTTTCTTCTCATTCCATTCACATATGCAGCATGAGAAGAATGATTGTTTGAATGCCTCTGTGCATACTGTAATTATCCTAATCTGTGACAAACCTGTGACCATTTGCGCTGCCCTTCTCTGTATACATTCAATATTCCCTGTTAGTCCTATCTGATAATTGTCCTACACACTTGAGCAATATTCAGGAAGGGTACAGGAGTGATTGATAAGTGGTCTCCTTTGTAGACTGGTTGCACTTCCCCAGTATTCTATCAGTACTCCAAAGTCTATCACCAGCATTACCCATGACTGAGACTATGCGGTCATTCCATTTCATGGCCCTACAAAGTGTTACGCCCAGGTATTTATATGTGTTGGCCACCCTAACTGTGACTCATTGACATTGTAGTCAAATGATACTAGTTTTTTTGTTTTGTTTTGTGAAATGCACAAGTTTACATTTCTGAACATTTAAAGAAAGTTGCCAATCCTGGAACCACTTTGAAATCTTATCATGATATTGAATATTTATGCAGCTTCTTTCAGCCAGTACTTTACTATAGATAACTGCATCATCTGCAAAACGGCTGAAGTTACTATTAGCATTGTCCACAAGGTCATGAATATACAATACGAACAGCAAGAGTCTCAACACACTTCTCTAGGACACACCCAAAGTTACTTCCACATCTGACAACTCTCCATCCAAGATAACAAGCTGCCTCTCCCTACCAAAAAGTTCTCAGTCCATTCCCAAATTTCACTTGATACTGCATATGATCATCTTTCTGACAATAAGTGTAGGTGTGGTACTGAGTAAAATGCTAATCAGAAATTAAGAAATACTGCATCTACCTGATTGCCTTTGTTCAAAACCTTCAGTATATCATATGAGAAAAGTGTGAGTTAGGTTTCGCATGATCAATGTTTATGGAATCCATGCTGGTTGGCCTGGAGGAGGTAATTCTGTTCATGATACCAATATATGTTTGAGCTCAGAATATGCAGTAAGATTCTACAACAAATCAATGTAAAGGATGTAGTTTTGTTGATCACTTCTGTTACCCTTCTTATAGACAGGTGTGACCTGTGCTTTGTTCCCCCTACTGGACATGGTTTTTTGTTCAAGGGACCTACTACACACCATAGCAGGAAGAGGGCTAATCTAGCTGAAAACTCAGTACAGAATCTGATAGGGATTCCACCAGACCCTGGAGCTTTGCTCAGTTTCAATGATTTCAGCTGTTTCTCAACACCTTGGACACTAATGCTTATTTCATTCATCCTTTCAGTGGCATGAGGATTAAATTGGGCAATTATCCTGGGTTTTCCCTTGTAAAGGAACATTTGAAGATGGAGTTAAATAAAGCATTTCAGCTTCTTCAGTTTCAGTTCCTGTCTATTTGCTAGGGACGGGACACTAACTTTAATGCCCCTAACAGCCTTTACACATGACCAGAATTTATCTGGGTTTTATGAAAGATCAGTTGACAATATTCTTCTATGGTAATCACTGAAGACGTCACGCATTGCTCTCTTGTCAGCCAAACATGTTTCATTTGGCATTCCTCTATCTATAGCCTTACGGTTTGTTCTATACTTATTATGCAGTAATCTCTGTTCCTTCAGTAGTTTCTTTAGAGTGACTGCATAACATGGAGGTTCCCTCCCATAATCATCTGCTCTACTCATTACATATCTACCCAGTACATGGTCAACTATTCTTTTAATGGAAATGCAACTTTGCATTTGTGTTTGTGAGAGTGTGTTGTATAATTTCGACAAATACACTTTTGGCTGAAAACTTACTTACCTGAGAGTAATTTTGTTACTTTTGTTATGTCTATCTCTGACTCAACATCTCTGCTCTACAGTGAAGAGCAATCTATCCTTTTCATATATATATATATATATATATATATATATATATATATATATATATATGCAGACATATGTCTGCTTGTGTCTGTATGTGTGGATGGATATGTGTGTGTGTGCGAGTGTATACCTGTCCTTTTTTCCCCCTAAGGTAAGTCTTTCCGCTCCCGGGATTGGAATGACTCCTTACCCTCTCCCTTAAAACCCACTTCCTTTCGTCTTCCCCTCTCCTTTCCTCTTTCCTGATGAGGCAACAGTTTGTTGCGAAAGCTTGAATTTTGTGTGTATGTTTGTGTTTGTTTGTGTGTCTATCGACCTGCCAGCGCTTTTGTTCGGTAAGTCACCTCATCTTTGTTTTTTTTTATATATATATATATAAAAATAGAGGGAAACATTCCACGTAGGAAATATATATCTAAAAACAAAGATGATGTGACTTACCAAATGAAAGTGCTGGCAGGTCGACAGACACACAAACAAACACAAACATACACACAAAATTCAAGCTTTCGCAACAAACTGTTGCCTCATCAGGAAAGAGGGAAGGAGAGGGAAAGACGAAAGGATGTGGGTTTTAAGGGAAAGGGTAAGGAGTCATTCCAATCTCGGGAGCAGAAAGACTTACCTTAGGGGGAAAAAAGGACGGGTATACACTCGCACACACACACATATCCATCCACACATATACAGACACAAGCAGACATATTTAAAGACAAAGATAAGCAGACATATACAGAGGCTCTTTGCCTCTGTATATGTCTGCTTGTGTCTGTATATGTGTGGTTGGATATGTGTGTGTGTGCGAGTGTATACCCGTCCTTTTTCCCCCTAAGGTAAGTCTTTCTGCTCCTGGGATTGGAATGACTCCTTGCCCTCTCCCTTAAAACCCAAATCCTTTCGTCTTTCCCTCTCCTTCCCTCTTTCCTGATGAGGCAACAGTTTGTTGCGAAAGCTAGAATTTTGTGTGTATGTTTGTGTTTGTTTGTGTGCCTATCGACGTGCCAGCGCTTTCGTTTGGTAAGTCACATCATCTTTGTTTTTTAGATATATTTTTACCCACGTGGAATGTTTCCTTCTATTATATATATATATTAAAAAATGCTGTGACTTACCAAACGAGAAAGCGCTGGTAGATAGACACAATAAAAAAACACACAAACACACACACAATTTTCAAGCTTTCGCAACCCCTGGTTGCTTCATCAGGAAAGAGGGAAGGAGAGGGAAAGACGAAAGGATGTGGGTTTTAAGGGAGAGGGTAAGGAGTCATTCCAATCCCGGGAGAGGAAAGACTTACGTTAGGGGGAAAAAGGGACAGGTATACACTCGCACACACACACACACACATATCCATCCACACATATACAGACACAAGCAGACATATCTAATATGTCTGCTTGTGTCTGTATATGTGCGGGCGGTTATGTGATATCTGATATGTCTGTATATGTGCGGATGGATATGTGTGTGTGTGCGAGTGTATACCCGTCCCTTTTTCCCCCTAAGGTAAGTCTTTCTGCTCCCGGGATTGGAATGACTCCTTACCCTCTCCCTTAAAAACCACATCGTTTCGTCTTTCCCTCTTTCCTGATGAAGCAACCAGGGGTTGCGAAAGCTTGAAATTTGTGTGTGTGTTTTTTATTGTGTCTATCTACCAGTGCTTTCTCGTTTGGTAAGTCACAGCATTTTTTAATATATTTTTCCCATGTGGAATGTTTCTTTTAGTTGTCTGTTGTAGTTTGGTAATCACTGTTGCCAAAACAGCATCATGATCCTGATACCTGTTTCAATGTAAACATCCTCAAAGAGGTAAGGTCTATTTGTTGCCATTACATTCAATATATTTACATTACAAGGGGTGTTCCAAAATAACTGTTGGAGGTAATTTTCAGACGGCATTTAGTATTGTTTTACGCAATGTCTTGTCTCACCCACCACTAACAAAACTGTAACTTTCCCCGTTGATTGTTGGATAATTAAAGTCTCCACTAATGATTACAGCATGACAGGGGGAATTATGTACAAGTATAGTGAGGTTTTCTGTACAGTTTTCAGTTACATCAAGAAATAAGTCTGGTGGGCAACAGGAGGATCCAATTGCAATTATATGCCCACTTCTGATCCTGAGTCTAGACTAAACAATCTCACATGCCGTTTCTATTTCTGTCTCACTGGATTTGAGTGTTTTGTCTAAAGCAACAAATACACCACCTCCATTTCCCATTACCCTATCCTTTTGATATACACTTAAATTTTCCCCAAAAATCTCACTGCTATCACCTTCAGGTTTCAACTAGCTTTCTGTTCCAAATATGACATGCTTTTCCTTAAAACAATTTTAGTGATTAACTACGCAGGCAATCCAGGTGAAGATGAAATTTTCTACGAACAAATTGTTCTTTGTGTCTATGTTGATACGGCTCATTCAAAAGCCCTCATTCTTTTCTGTTGAAAAAAACAAGACCATTTTCCTTTTTCCTAAAACTTCATTTGTCTAAAGTATTTGTGTTCAAACTTTTCATCTTCTAGAATATTTCAGTCTTAAATCGTGATTATTTCTAAAATTCAGTACCATTGTTTTGCAGCCCTCATTGTTTGGATTCCAATAACACCTACTTCCATTAAAATAACTGTTGGTTTGTTAATTATTCAAACTATGAAATTTCATTTTTGCTAGATTTTACTAACAACATTTGCTAATTCCCTTTTTGATAGTGTTATTCACCCACAAAATTATACTACTACTCTATCAAACACATGTTGTTGTTGTGGTCTTCAGTCCTGAGACTGGTTTGATGCAGCTCTCCATGCTACTCTGTCCTGTGCAAGCTTCTTCATCTCCTAGTACCTACTGCAACCTACATCCTTCTGAATCTGCTTAGTGTATTCATCTCTTGGTCTCCCTCTACGATTTTTACCCTCCACGCTACCCTCCAATACTAAATTGGTGATCTCTTGATGCCTCAGAACATGTCCTACTAACCGATCCCTTCTTCTGGTCAAGTTGTGCCACAAACTTCTCTCCTCCCCAATCTTATTCAATACTTCCTCATTAGTTATGTGATCTAACCATCTAATCTTCAGCATTCTTCTGTAGCACCACATTTTGAAAGCTTCTATTCTCTTCTTGTCCAAACTATTTATCGTCCATGTTTCACTTCCATACATTGCTACACTCCATACAAATACTTTCAGAAATGACTTCCTGACACTTAAATCTATACTCGATGTTAACAAATTTCTCTTCTTCATAAACGCTTTCTTGCCATTGCCAGTATACATTTTATATCCTCTCTACTTCGACCATCATCAGTTATTTTGCTCCCCAAATAGCAAAACTCCTTTACTACTTTAAGTGTCTCATTTCCTAATCTAATTCCCTCAGCATCACCCGACTTAATTCGACTATATTCCATTATCCTCGTTTTGCTTTTGTTGATGTTCATCTTATATCCTCCTTTCAAGACACTGTCCATTCCATTCAACTGCTCTTCCAAGTCCTTTGCTGTCTCTGACAGAGTCATAATGTCATCGGCGAACCTCAAAGTTTTTATTTCTCCTCCATGGATTTTAATACCTACTCTGAATTTTTCTTTTGTTTCCTTTACTGCTTGCTCAATATACAGACTGAATAACATCAGGGAGAGGCAACAACTCTGTCTCACTCCCTTCCCAACCATTGCTTCCCTTTCATGTCCCTCGACTCTTATAACTGCCATCTGGTTTCTGTACAAATTGTAAATAGCCTTTCGCTCCCTGTATTTGACCCCTGCCACCTTTAGAATTTGAAAGAGAGTATTCCAGTCAACATTGTCAAAAGCTTTCTCTAAGTCTACAAATGCTAGAAACGTAGGTTTGCCTTTCCTTAATCTTTCTTCTAAGATAAGTAATAAGGTCAGTATTGCCTCACGTGTTCCAGTATTTCTACGGAATCCAAACTGATCTTCCCTGAGGTCGGCTTCTACTAGTTTGTCCATTCGTCTGTAAAGAATTCGTGTTAGTATTTTGCAGCTGTGGCTTATTAAACTGATTGTTCGGTAATTTTCACATCTGTCAACACCTGATTTCTTTGGGATTGGAATTATTATATTCTTCTTGAAGTCTGAGGGTATTTCACCTGTTTCATACATCTTGCTCACCAGATGGTAGAGTTTTGTCAGGACTGGCTCTCCCAAGGCCGTCAGTAGTTCCAATGGAATGTTGTCTACTCCGGGGGCCTTGTTTCAACTCAGGTCTTTCAGTGCTCTGTCAAACTCTTCACGCAGTATCGTATCTCCCATTTCATCTTTATCCTCTTCCATTTCCATAATATTGTCCTCAAGTACATCACCCTTGTATAGACTCTCTATATACTCCTTCCACCTTTCTGCTTTCCCTTCTTTGCTTAGAACTGGGTTTTCATCTGAGCTCTTGATGTTCATACAAGTGGTTCTCTTATCTCCAAAGGTCTCTTTAATTTTCCTGTAGGCAGTATCTATCTTACCCCTAGTGAGATAAGCCTCTACATCCTTACATTTGTCCTCTAGCCATCCCTGCTTAGCCATTTTGCACTTCCTGTCGATCTCATTTTTGAGACGTTTGTATTCCTTTTTGCCTGCTTCATTTACTGCATTTTTATTTTTTCTCCTTTCATCAATTAAATTCAATATTTCTTCTGTTACCCAACAATTTCTACTAGCCCTCGTCTTTTTACCTGCTTGATCATCTGCTGCCTTCACTACTTCATCCCTCAAAGCTACCCATTCTTCTTCTACTGTATTTCTTTCCCCCATTCCTGTCAGATGCTCCCTTATGCTCTCTCTGAAACTCTGTACAATCTCTGTTTTAGTCAGTTTATCCAGGTCCCATCTCCTTAAATTCCCACCTCTTTGCAGTTTCTTCAGTTTTAATCTACAGGTCATAACCAATAGATTGTGGTCAGAGTCCACATCTGCCCCTGGAAATGTCTTACAATTTAAAACCTGGTTCCTAAATCCCTGTCTTACCATTATATAATCTATCTGATACCTTTTAGTATCCCCGGGGTTCTTCCATGTATACAACTTTCTTTCATGATTCTTAAACCAAGTGTTAGCTATGATTAAGTTGTGCCCTGTGCAAAATTCTACCAGGCGGCTTCCTATTTCATTTCTTAGCCCCACTCCATATTGACCGACTATGTTTCCTTCTCTTCCTTTTTCCTACACTCGAATTCCAGTCACCCATGACTATTAAATTTTCGTCTCCCTTCACTATCTGAATAATTTCTTTCATTTCATCATACATTTCTTCAATTTCTTCGTCATCTGCAGAGCTAGTTGGCATATAAACTCGTACTACTGTAGTAGGTGTGGGCTTCATATCTATCTTGGCAACAACAATGCGTTCACTATGGTGTTTGTAGTAGCTTACCCGCATTCCTATTTTCCTATTCATTATTAAACGTACTCCTGCATTACCCATATTTGATTTTGTGTTTATAAGCCTGTAGTCACCTGACCAGAAGTCTTGTTCCTCCTGCCACCGAACTTCACTAATTCCCACTATATCTAACTTTAACCTATCAATTTCCCTTTTTAAATTTTCTAACTTACCTGCCCAATTAAGGGATCTGACATTCCACGCTCCGATCCGTAGAACGCCAGTTTTCTTTCTCCTGATAACGCTATCTTCTTGAGTAGTCCCCGCCCGGAGATCCGAATGGGGGACTATTTTACCTCCGGAATGTTTTACCCAAGAGGACGCCACCATCATTTAATCATACAGTAAAGCTGCATGCTCTCGGGAAAAATTACGGCCGTAGTTTCCCCTTGCTTTCAGCCGTTCACAGTACCAACACGGCAATGCCGTTTTGGTTATTGTTACAAGGCCAGATCAGTCAATCTTCCAGACTGTTGCCCTTGCAACTACTGAAAAGGCTGCTGCCCCTCTTCAGGAACCACACGTTTGTCTGGCCTCTCAACAGATACCCCTCCGTTGTGGTTGTACCTACGGTATGGCTATCTGTATTGCTTAGGCACGCAAGCCTCCCCACCAACGGCAAGGTCCATGGTTCATGGACATAACAAGCGTATATTTTACCATTTTGTGATTCATGTCTTACATGCATCTACAAATAGGTGTGGCACAGAAGGCCTCAGTCAGTCAGTAGCTGGCATTGATCTTGTGAATGACCTATGTTCCAATAAGGCAGCATTTGGGAATCGCAAACAAAGTGACTATGTTGTTTGGTAATTGAAATAATTACTATTATGTCACTTACTGATCTATGTTTAATACTAAGGCTCCTAAATACTTCAAAGCTGATCATCAAAAAGGGAATTTGTGCATCAGTAACTATGAAGAGATAGAAAAACATGTCATGCTGGGGTGTGTGTTCTCCATATCAATCAAGCCTGTTAACAGCAGGTCGATGATTCAAGACAACAAGTTATAAGTCTATGAAAGTCAAGAACCAGGTAAGTAAGACTTCATGGGACAGGTCATGGAAGTGTTTGAATGCCACCTTGTGGAAGTTGGTGTGAAGGTAAGGGTGGATGCTCTCAGTGGAGCCATCTGGGTGGTCGGAACTTGTGTGAAAGTTGCACCAAATGTGTAAGTCCATACCATCACCTGTGTGTGGTTTGAGGTTGAGGACAGTATTTAGATTACTGTGCAGTCTTAGCAGCTTTGGATAGGATGCCTAGGCAGCGACCAAGGCAGTGTAGTCAAGGAGGGTGATGAGGGTGCCAGAATGGCTGAGGCAGTTGGTGATGATATTCTTGATGCCTGCCACTTGCCATAAGACAGTTGCAAAATGTGCTATGTATTCCTGCTGATGGAATTGCCTGGGGGACATCTGTGTGCACTCCTTTTGACAAAAACCTTGTCGTAAGGATGTTGTGGATGATGAAGGCTATGAAGGGGTGTCCTTCCATCGAGGACAGAAGTGCTTCATAACCTCATACATGCCAAGGGGCTTGCAGTTATACATGATCCATCTCCACTTTGGCAGCATCCAAGAAATCATGATTCATTTATTTGAGTCTCTGTCATTTGCACTGTCCATGGACTGGGCCTGTTACCTTTAATGTGATCACCTTGGGGTGCAGCAGTGGCTGGTGCTTGTATGCTTGAAGCATTCTTCATGTGGTGCTGGAAAAAGATTTCCATCCCAAGAAACATGCAGAGCTCTTTGAGAGGTTTGGGATGTGGGAACCTGGCAATGGCCCAGAATTTTTTGTCATGTACGCAGGAGACTGCAGATGATAAGCTATATCCAAGGAAATCAATTTCCAGAACATCAAAGACACACTTCTCCAGGTTGATGACAACTCCTGCCTTTTAGGGGTGGAAAACTACCACATGGAGTCACTGGCTGTGTTCTGCGAGATCACATGAAGAGATGAGGATATCATCCAGGTAGGTGAACCATCCCAAGGTGCCGCGTAGGAGATTGTCAAGAAGCTGCTGCTAGGTCTAGATGGCATTGGAGAGCCAAAAAGGGTATAAATAAATTTTTGAAAAGACCAAAGAGGTTGATTATTCCTATCTTCTCCACGTCCTCTGTGGCAACTGCAATTTGCATGAATGCTTTTGTCCAGTCAACCTTAACGAAGATGACCGCGGCAGACAGATCATCATTGTAGCTGTGCAAAAGGGGCACTGAGTAGTGGATAGGGACCATCCTGCAATTGAGACCCCCAAAATTAACTGCATGGGTGTCAAGTTCCATCTTCTTTGGGGTGAGGTATAGGGCAGAGGCTTATGGTTTGGTAACCATGTGCATGGTGGGCAGCAATTTGCGGCATCACTGCCAAACTTTTTGTGATACCAACAAAGATCACAGGCATCCCAAATGTCCCAGCCACTACTACCTGGTTGGGGGAGGGGGTGCAGCTGCAGAAGCACGTGCACTGGCAGTTGCGGGAATTGCAGGACAGGGACAGACATGGTGCAGGGGCAGGCGGGTGCGCACACTCCAGGGTGCAGTTAACCTTCCGTAACTCACTGATAATGTGAGTTATGAGCTTTGCTATGCCCATTCAGGGTTTGTGGGACATGGAGAGCATGCTTGCCAATACGATGTGTATGAATGTGTTAAGGGCCATCACAACACTGCATGGCACTGGTGAAGATGTGGAGATTGAGGGACTCAAAGACCCTGTCCGCCAAGATGGCTCCCATGCCAACATTAATATACTTGTTCATGGCTAATGCCTTGCCAACAGCAGAGAGCAGACACGTGTACTAATTTGCAAGTAGCAGTGAGTAGTATTTCAGGTATGATTGTAAGCTGGGCAAGTGCATGGAGGTGCTGGAGGAGTTGTGAAGACTGCATGTCAGTACATTCCTCCGATGAAAATAGTGCACATGTTGCTGTATTTCTGATCCATCAGGCTGTGCCATCAGCTGGTCTTTCAGGGCACTGAATCTGCCAGCCTGTGGTGGGCTTGTGATGATGTCATGTGCCTCTGCAGCAAATGATGGCTCGAGCTGCAAACTGTTAGTGCAAATTGCTTGGAGTAGCTGGTAACTGAGGAGCAACCAGGGGTTGCGGGACATAAAAGGCAGATGGTCACATGGGTTGACTGGGGCTATGAGAGGGCATGTGATCCGGGGTGGAGTCATTTCCTGCGAGCTGTAGGCAGGGACTGATGAAAGCTTGGAAACCAGCCAAATGTGCTTGTAGATTTGGGAGGGGGCCTGGGACAGTTTGGTTACCAGCCAGGGCTAAACTCTAAGGTAGTGGTAAGCTGGGATCAGATTCGCCCTGTGGCACAACACTTCCCTTGCTGTATGAACAATGGAATGGTGGAGTAGTGTGTTATGCTATGCATGTGGCCTAATGTGGCAAGTGCTAGCTGGGTGTTGGGGGAATGTGACACTGGTAATTTCTCGGTGTGCAAGCATGCGGTGTGGTGCAGTGAGTGCTGGTTGGGCTGTGGGAAAGCATGATGTCAGCAGCCACTTGGTGTGGCTGACTACGGCATGGAGTGTGGCCTGGTGAAGATGGGTTTGGCCACATTCACTTGCTGTACAGTGTTGGTAGGCTGTGTTGGAGTTTTAGGGGGGGGGGGGGGGCAGTGGAGGGGAAGTGGGAGGGGAAGAAGAGAGAGGTAGAAAAGGGGAAAGACTAGTAGGAACATTGGTGGTATGGAAGGCATGAGTAGTGTTGGAATGGGAGCAGGGAGGGGGATAGACAGGTTCAGGAAAGGGACTAGTGAAGGTTGAGGCCAGGGGGGTTATGGGAACAAAGGATATGTTTCACAAAGAATTCCTACCAGCATAATTCAGAAAAGCTGTTGCTGGTAGGAAGAATCCAGATGGTGCAAGTTGTGAAACAGTCATTTACGTAATACACTTTGTATAGGGTCGCATGTGCAGCAACTAAGTGATCCAGCTGTTTCTTAGCCACAGTGTGGTGATGGTCATTCATGCAGACAGACATCTTGTTAACTGTCATGTCCATGTAGAAAGTGGCACAGTTATTGCAGCTTATAAGGGCACTACGATCTTACCTTCATAGTTTTATTGATATTGATAGTGTGTTTACAATTGGTATCAACCTGATTCATGCAGTGCTCTGTAGCTTACACATTATACTTTTCACAAATGTAGATGCAACAATAGAAATAAAACGCCTGTTCTGATTTGACTAAACGTTCTTGCATATTCTGTTTTCATACCCAATCTCTTAAGAAAGAACTTTTTTCCTTTTTTCAGGATAGAAATTATGAAAATAATGAAAGAATAATTAAATACTAATAATGTGCACACTCATAATAAATCCGTTGTTACAATTACATATGAAAGAAAACAAAACAATGATCTCATGTTTATGAAACTAAGCACTAACTTGATCACCTGTGGACTCCTTTATTAATAGTGACCACATAAAGAATACATGCGTGGCTATAGTTTTCAAATTTGATTTGCTCAAAGTGGTTGAGACTTACATCTTCTTGTTTGCATATGTTGAAGTCTGAGTCATGCCCTGCACACCCTGTCAATTTCAATAAAGTCGGTGGGGAGAAGCATGTATAGTGCTCTCGTTAGTTTTTAGATTGCATAGGAGCTTTCACAGATAGCCTGGCCTTTGGTGAGGTGGAAGATGCCTGTCACAGGACTGGAGTAAGGGGTAGTAGGAGGATATATGGGACAGATTTTGCATCATCTATTGCAGTGATAGGAGCCATGAGGCAAGGAATTGGGAACAGGGATGGAGTGAGTATGGACAAAAATAATTCTTATGTTCAGTGGGTGGCGGAATAGCACTGTGGGAGGGGTGGAGAGGATATTCCTCATTTCAGGGCACAAGAGGTAGTTGAAACCCTGGTGGAGAATGTGATTCAGTTGCTCGAGTCCTGAGTGGAACTTAGTCATGGGCTGGCTGGGCCATGGGTGTGTTGAGAGGTGGTAGATGACTAAGAGGGACGAGGCCTTGGAGATTGGCTTCTAGACAAAGTTGAGAGGGTAATTCTGGACAAAGTTGGGAGGGTAATTTTGGTGAAATGTGTGGGAAATATGTTTTATTCATCTCATAACATGCATAATTTCAGAACATAAGTCTAATGTACAGGAGACATGTCAGGGTTACATTTCACTTGTTTAGAATTTCTGTCAAACTTTATATATTTCTTGTTGAAGAATGCACTTATTTAAAATTTGTCAAACTTACATTATTACTTAATGAAGAATATATACAAGGTTCTTTCTAGTGCTGTTTCAGAATCTGCATCTGTTATAACTAGCATAAATCTGTATTTCATCTTAAAGATCCAGCTCAAAGCATTACTTTGCCCTTCATGACATTGCCTAGCCATATGCCCCTAACAATTGCATGTATAACATTTAACTGGAACTAGTTTGTACATGGCGCTAAGTGGTCCTCAAGGTAACACTGTTCACATTCAACAGGCACTAACCACTCATGACTTCCATTACCTCTAAATCTAAAAAAATCCACTAGTTCTCTCCTACAAATAATCTGCTTTATTAAATGCATGGCTGTCAAACCTTTTCTACATGACCAGAATACAAAAAAAATTTTTTGGGCTCACCATACCACAGGCTGTATGTTCTGATGTTGCTCTATGAAGGTGATATCAATGATCTGAAACCAGTATTAGACGGCCCATGGACTATTACCCACGGAGAATGAAATGAGACATCAGGATGACAATAGATTTGTTTAATTAACTTATTTATTTCAGTCCTCAGTCATAGGTCACAGTACATCAAGAACAGCTTGGTGGAAGGGACCAGTTGCCTCTCACGCAAAGCAACAGACATGTGACACTGCTGACAGTGCAAAGAGTGGGGCCATGCATGGCATCACTCGCTTGCTACTGTCAGCAATGTGTCCTGCTGTGACTGTTGTGATTAATGTGTGGCAATGCAGCTGATGATACCATGGAGGTGATCATGACCTACCTCCAGTGAGCAGGTGGCTCTCTGCTCTGGCGGCAGCTGCTCTCATGACTCAGGGCAGGCTGCCCCATCCCATGGTTGAACAGCAGATGCCATACTACATTCTAGGATGTTGTTCTGGGTGTCACAGGCTTGTGGTGTAGGGTGAGATATTTTAGTACACAAATGGCTGAGTATTTATATCCTCCAGGCTATGTTCATTTAGGGCTTTAGGCACATGCTCTAAACACTTCCATGTGCCAAGTGAAGTGAGGCTTCTGTCCTTCCACTAGCATATTGTGCACTGGCTGTTGCTATACCAAGCTCAGCTGGCTCTGCTTCACAACACTTGTCGAGCATGCAAGACCCATGATACGTTACATTTGTAAAGAACAATGTACTTAGCCTGACGGTATAGTACCAATGCTAGGCTAGCAAATACAAAGACCATGAAACCAGGGAACAAAAGAACAGCATGAGTATGTAGTCAATTCATGCTGCAAAGTAAAAGAACAGCATGTGTATGTAGTTGACCCATGCCGCAAAGTTATTTTCAGTAGACTGCAAGGGCAGGAATGATTTTGTAAATGTAAGATGCATGCAGGGAGCATGGGAACAACAAGTTCCCTGGTCATTCAGGTCAGTGAACTAAAGAAATCAGCACTGAAGGATATGGTGGGGAGTAACACTGATGAAAGAATAACACTTAAAGGCATCACTAAAGAAGTAATAGAGACACATGGAGCCATGATGTTAATTCTGAGGATATGTTATGATGATTGTGTATGTGTGTTTGTTTGTGTATGTATGTGAAACACAAGTTTCAAATAACAGTCACAGATTAAGCAATGAAGATGCTATCAGTCAGGGGCAGCCCAGTATGGTTAAAGACAAAACTCGAACCCAAATGGCGTACTGGGAGAGAGCCATGGAGAGATGAGCAGTGTCCCATGGAATTGACATTAGGCAGCCAAGAGAAATGGTTTACAATGGCAAGTGTGACACCAGAGGTATCAGTAGGAATCCAGGCAGAATCAGACATAGAGAACAGAGACCTCCACAAAGTTGATTCGAAAGAAATAAGAAGTGATACAGCATCATATGTAAATAAAGAAGCAAGGAACAAAGCTTTTGAGCAAAAAACAGAAAGGAAAGAGATCCTTTGTGAAGTTATACTAATAGGCTCACGAGGAGAAAAGATTTTAAAGATCGAAGTGCAGAACACAGACCTGACCAAAGGAACAGTGGAGAAGCAGCAACCTTGGTGGCCATGCAGGGAGGCACTTTTGTCGCAAGTATTCTGAATACCACAGAACAAGAAGCCTATTGCATGAATAGAACCAGTACCTGACAAGGGAGATGGCAAGGAATGCCACAAACGTAGTGTAGTTTCAGTGAACCAAGGACAAGGTCACAAATTGGCACGTTAAAGGATATGGTGTGAGTGGATCATAAACAAAGAAGAAAGGACTTCAGTTAATGAACTGGATGTTGCATATCATGATGCATTTCATCTCGGAGACAGATTAACATGCACTGAGATGGTTAAACAAGAAATTGAAAGTTGAAACCAGAGGCGCAAGGTACAGTGATAAATATCTGACCATATTGACAACCAGAGGCACAAAGGGAAGCCCTCTGAAATGAGACAGGTGTGATGTTAAGGGAGGATATCATTATGCTGCACACAGGTGGGTGGAATTTTCCATTACTGATGATTCCAATGAAGGTGGATGCCTTGGGGGAGCAAAAGTGGAGAATATTTGAGGACTGCTGGAGATTAAATGACATCTTCATTAGCTCTTCCAATACTCCTGTGATGACCTCAACATAGAGTTTTCTCTAGCGTCTCCACCATAGAAGTGGAGGATGGGGTGCCTGCTTCTCTTCTCCAGTACAACTTGAGTATATAGTGTCTATTTTCTTGACATGTTTCTCCATAGTGTAATTCATTGCATGATGGCCTCTGTTCTTACACTTAAAACGGTAATCTATCGGGTGACTGAATTCACTGAACTTTCCTTTACAGGAGGTTATGGATGCTGTTTCTGTTTCTGCCAGATCTACTGCTTGTGTTAATGTTAAATCCTCTCCTCTTGCTCTCATGACTGTTTTAATCTCCACATCCTTTATTCTCTACATGAACACAGGTCACACGAGCTTCCTCTTAGAGCACAGCTACCCAGAACATCTGATGCCCTCATCACTTCCTCAACAGCTTTTTGAAATTGTTGTTGAAATATGTCAATGCAACTCACACATTCGGCCATATTTTTGGCCCTTCTCTGTCTACTAGAGAATAATAAACACACATGGTAATCCAAAGTCCATTTCGACTCAAAGTTCTCCAGTAAAATTCCCTTCACATCTGTCCAAGTTGCTGTCAAATAATATACAAGTTGTTTACTTCAAGCTGCACCTATAATCCTAGTTTTGACAGATTTTAATAGCGTACTATTACTATGGCTTGGCATTAGTTCAAATGCTATGTGATATTTGTCCATAAATTCTAAATTCATCTTTATTTCCATCAAAAGCTCTCAGAATGAACTTAAATGTATCAAACAAGACTATTAACTGGGTGGGGATCTCAATACATTGCAGACTCATATTAGATGGTGTTTTCATCCTTTCTTGCAGTTGCAGACCTGGTGTCGTAACTATGTTTCGAACCACTCATAATGTTCCTTGGTCAGATGGAGGTGCTGTGTTGACGTCTTGTGTAGCTGTAAGGCTGCCATTTGGTGCAGTCATCATACACATGCCACTGATTTAAGTGTTGGTGTCCCTGACGGCAGTTGTAGTAATTGCTACAAAGGCATCCTATATTGTTAACTGCTACAGGCTGCTGGCTGCCATCCCATAGTTCTTTGACATGGGTGGTGACTCCTTCTTCTTGCCTCGCTCCTGCTGTACACAAACAAAGTGTATGACTGGAAGTTATGGGCACTCAATGTATACAAAAAAGGACTGCTTTGCCTGAACACTGTACCTGACATGTCTTGAAAGCACAAGCCAGTTCATCATAAGATGGCATTTGCTAGTTCTCCTAAGAGAAAATCCTATCTTCTGTACTCCAAGGCACCTTACTTCTTAGTAAAGGTACTCATCCAGGAATCAAAGACAGTATCCAGTCTGACTCAGTTTTATATGGTGTAACCTGAAATGAGTTATGACATGCTTACTATAGGAATTTACCCTCAGATCAGGGTGATGTGGGATTTTTGGTCATCAATTTCTTGGTATATGAGCAGCTCTGTACATGAGTGAAATGAAAACAGTGGCAAGCTGAGGTTTCTCAGGTCTCTGTTGCTGAAGACAATACAGAAAGATTGGATATCAGGCTATAATGGTAATGAAATGAGACTCTGGGTTGGCTTTCTGGTCTGCTTTTTACTGCTTCTCCACAGGTTATTAACGAATATACAGTAGAGCACAGACAATAGTTTATAACTCCAAGAAGCATAAAGTGTAGATGGGGCTTACAACCATTTATGAGAACAAATGGTCACCTTGGTCTATAATTTTATCAAGAATTCGGTATTCACAGTAATGTAGGGTATTACAGACCAAGAACCACAGAAGTGCCAGATTTTATTGCTTTAATCAAATGCTTTGGTTCAAGTATTTGTCACAGTGAAAGTAACATACAGACAAAGGTACATGTAGGCAAATATGTGATGGAATCCAATGACCCTAATTCACAGGTATGTTCAGGCAAGCTCTTGCAAGTCCTTCTTAGTGCAGAAAGTTAATTGACTTGATGCTCACTTACATAGTATCTGCTGTAGCCTTATTCATACAAGGCTACTGTTATTCACTGAAACTCTAGAACTCTGTCAAATTTTGCCTTGCTTAGCATTTGAGGGCCACTAATATGGTGTTTGGTGCTGTCTGCTTATAGATAATACATGACTGACCAGTTTTACCTTCAATTCGCAATCAGTGAGTGTGAAATCAGGAGCTTCCCAGTGCATGTGGTGCCTTAATGGATTCACGAAAGTAGCTTGCACAGTGAGTCTCTCACTAAGTTACAAGGATTACAACTAATATTCATACTTACTTTCTTTTATGTGAATAGGCCATTTGAGGACCACATTCCAATTTCAATTCTTAATTTTTTATTCTTTTCTTTTCTTCCAGTATGCTTTCATCTGTTCACTATGTTCAGACCATTTTGAACCAGTATATTTAGCTTCCCTGCCTTGGAATCCTTCCATTTTCAATACTTTTTTCCTGAAAGGTTTCTCTGTTGTTTATATCTTCTGTTTTTATATTGTTTCTTTCTAGATCCTTTTTTACCTTGTTGACTTAACTTGTTGTGGACTTCTTACCCCACAAATATATGAAAATCTTATTAGTTAATCTACTGTTTTGTTTTTGAAATAAATGTCACAAAGCATTAGTCTTTTTTTTTCTTATTACATTTGAAATATTTCCATATCTTGGTACATTTCAACATTACTTAGTAGTTTCTAACCTTCTGCTTTGTTTTGTGGTCTTAATAATTTCCTTATAATTCTAGTACTTCTAATTTATCTAAATTATAGTTTAGTCAGGAATCCAGTTGCATATAGGCATGAAGTCTTCACTATGTTGTAATGCCTTATTTTTTGCATTTTTGGATAGGCTCTTGTTATTTTAGAGGTCTTTGGTGATATCATATGCTCTCCCCGTTTTATGCAACCTTTCCTCTATTGCAGATTTTTGCAAAGCATTTTCTTGGATTATCTTCCCTAGATATTTGAATTTTTTTACTCTCTCTATTTGGCCAACATATGTTTTCAGGAATTTTGGAGTATCCTTAATGTTTGTTACAATTTTTTTTCTGCAGAAATTCTTAAGCCAATTCTGCTGACTATTTCTTCCAGGAGATTTATTTGTGTTATAGCAGATGCCACATTTTCATAAAGTATAGCAAAATCATCTGCAAATGCAAGACGATATTGATCTTTTTGCTTCCTCTTCCTAACCTTATAGGCAAGGTGTTGATTTCAATAAGTTTTTTGTTCCAAATTCCCACTGTTTTCTCCAACACACTATTAAAAAGAATTGAGATAGACCATCACCTAGTCACATACCTGTTTTTATTCTGAAAGGCTGTGAAATTACTCCCATAAATTTTATTTTACAGACTGTATCTCTTAAGTGTTTCATGGATAAGGTTTACCAATTTAGACATTATGCCAAATTCTCAAATTATTTTAGCTATATTTCTCTATCAGCAGAATGAAAAGTCATTTTGAAATCCACAATCATAACAACAATGTCCTTTGAATTAAATAATCTATGACAAATTACTGACTTAAGGTTAAATATTTGTTCTGAGCATGATCTTCCTTTCCTAAAACCAGCTTGATATTCCCCAAAATGACTGTCTAGCATTGTTTCTATTCTGCTTAACAAAATCTTGGAAAATACTTTATATGCTACTGGCAGTAAAGAGATTTCTCTGTAGTTGTTTACATCCTGTCTATTACCTTTTTTGTGGAGTGGATGTATCAAGGCAACTTTCCATTCCTACGGGATTTTCTCTGTTTCCCAGATATCTTCAAACAGTAAATTTAGCTCCTTTGCTATATTTGGTCTCAATTGGCAAGGACCACTTGAAAAATTCAGGTCCAATAGAATCTTCTCCAATACATTAATTGTTTTTTAAGGTTTTAATTATTTCCTCAATTTCTTCTACAGCTGGTGCTAAATCTTCTTCCAATTTTTCATTAATATCTGAGCATTCCAATTTATGACTTGGATCAGGACAGTTCAGAAGCTGATGAAAATATCTCGCTCGTATTTCACAATTTTCAGTACAGCTTAACCCAATTTTGCCATTTTCATTTTTGAAACAGGCATTTGGAGTTTGGTACTCTTTCAATTTGTTCTTAAAAGTTTGATAAAAGTAACGAGTATTATTTTTTACATGAAACAGGCATTTGGAGTTTGGTACCCTTTAATTTGTTCTTAAAAGCTTGATAAAAGTAACGAGTATAATTTTTTACAAAGTTTTTTAATCTGTTACCGAAAGTTTCTCCGTTTCAAAGGCTTGTTTGGTATTTCTGATTAACCTGGCTGTTTCCTTTCTTTGTTGTTTAAATTGACCATGAGTTTCAATTTTCTTTGAGCATTTCCATTTTTGCCTATTTTTTTAGCCCTCTCTGCTATGGCTTTTTCACATAGTTCATTCCATCATATTTCCCTTTTATTTTTTATTAACCCAAATGTTTTCTGTGCAGCATTACTAACTGCTTTGGATATTTCTTGCTAGTTGCCATGTTTAGCAAATTTAATTTCATCTTGATAGTTTTTAACTGATTCTTTTGTTATAGTAAGACTGTCTGTATTATTTTTTATTAACCTTTGGGACCTATATTATATTTTATTAACCTTTGTGACTTTCTTTGTTGACCCTAATTTTAGAGAGGTAATGGCCAGAATAAAATTCACCATTCCCTATTATTTTCACTTTTATAACTTCCATTGCACTTTTTTGCAAAGTAGCCACATAATCTAAATGAAATTCTCCTAACATTGGGTAGGGAGATATCTACATTTTAGCTTTTCTTGGGAGTTTCCTAAGGAATGTTGACATTTGTTTCAGAATTTTAGAGATTTCAGTTTATTAAAGCTCCCAGAATTCCCCTGTTTTTTGTGGATTTTTCCTGTTGTCTTCATTTATTGGTACATGGCAGTTAACAAGGTGTATATCTTGCCTTTGAATTTAACTTGGAGGAAAGATATTCTTTCTGAAGTGGGTTTAAATTCTGTTACATGCCCTATTATACTTTTATAAACATAGAAGGCTGTACCCAATAATGGCATCTGATTCATAAATTTCAATGCAGGTTTGCCATTGAAGATTCTGTAGTGAAAAGTATCTACATTTTGATCTAGGAACCTTGTTTCTTGAATGGCTAAAATTTGAATTTTGTTATTCTCTAAAAGTATTTATAGTTCTAATATAATAGAGGGAAACATTCCACGTGGGAAAAATATATCTAAAAACAAAGATGATGTGACTTACCAAAACGAAAGCACTGGCAGGTCGATAGACACACAAACACAAACATACACACAAAATTCAAGCTTTCGCAACAAACTGTTGCCTCATCAGGAAAGAGGGAAGGAGAGGGAAAGACGAAAGGATGTGGGTTTTAAGGGAGAGGGTAAGGAGTCATTCCAATCCCGGGAGTGGAAAGACTTACCTTATGGGGAAAAAAGGACGGGTATACACTCGCACACACACACATATCCATGTGTGGATGGATATGTGTGTGTGTGCGAGTGTATACCCGTCCTTTTTTCCCCGTAAGGTAAGTCTTTCCGCTCCCGGGATTGGAATGACTCCTTAGCCTCTCCCTTAAAACCCACATCCTTTCGTCTTTCCCTCTCCTTCCCTCTTTCCTGATGAGGCAACAGTTTGTTGCGAAAGCTTGAATTTTGTGTGTATGTTTGTGTTTGTTTGTGTGTCTATCGACCTGCCAGCGCTTTCGTTGGGTAAGTCACATCATCTTTGTTTTTAGAAGTATTTATAGTTCTTATTGTTTACTGGTCTTGATTAAATAATTTACATTTAAAGTGCCTAGAAAAACTTCTTTACCAATTTTATTTTAGGATTCCAAGGTTTCCCCAATGCAACCTTCTGACTGCAATTGTTGGGGCTCCCCAGAATCCTTGGTCCCAATGCACTGCATGACACAATGGTGGATTCCTCTTTCAAGTTACCACCTGGGATAGTGCTTTCATTTTGTGGACTTCCCATACTGCAATTGAAACTGTATTACATGCAAAACAAGGATCTGAATTCAAAGATAAAATACTTACATTTACTCCAAGATAAGCTACAGACTTATCTTTTACCACTTCCTGCCAGCCGCCCACTGATTTAGTCATTGCAATAGTATGAGGTAGTTGTGCAACAGGATATAAATTGGGTGTCTGTAGATGAAATAATGTTTGGGTGGTAAGTTGTTCTGGTTAAATGAAGTAAGCCTGACAGTAGAATGTGATACAATATCTTTAGTGAGTCTTGAATAGCACTTGGATCCAATAATCAGTTTCAATTAGGGTCTTGAGCTGAGCATGAAAGGAGATAACTTTACAAGTTCTGGGACAGATGTATTTAAATGTGAACAGTGTACCTGACGTTACTGCAATGATAAACTAGTGACAAGTATTTATGCTCACATTCAGATGTCACATATGGGAAAGGTAATAAAGCACTGAAAGCTAATTTAATTTTCTCAATAATGTTCTCAGACATGAGTGTATTTATTTTTGAGATCTATGTGTGGGTCATACTGTATAGTTAGAGAATAAGTTTAAGATGACTGATAGGACACATAATCATTTTTTATGGTTATTGTACCAAGAAAACTGAGAATCCTTGTTGATGAAAATGGGTTCACCAGTCTCAGTCTAGTAATATATCTGCATAATCATAATTATATTTTCTAGGATTATGGTATTGGTATTACGTTAATAATGTACAAGTTTAGAATGAATAATTATGAAGAAATGTTCTAAATAAAACGAAACTTGGAGCAGTATATCACGAGAAACTGGAGGAAGCAGACTTTGAAGTGAAGAGAATAGAATATGGTATAACCCTGTACAGGAAGTATTTGGGATTGGATAAAGAATATCTATCAGTGAGATTTCAGATTAAATATTAGGAAAACGCTTACACCATTACTTGTATTGAGAATAGTGCAAAAGAGAAGTAAGCAATGAGAACTGGGTTTTCCCTAAATAAATATTACAGGAAACGTCAAACATTGCAAACTCCAGGTTGTAATATCAGCAACATTACGATAAGGGTAGACTGTCAACCTGGAGTGGAACAACTGAACCACATCCTTCATCAGGACTTTAATTATGTATCAACATATCCTGAAATGAGGGACTTCCTATCAAAGATTCTTCCAACCCCTCCTACAGTGGTGTTCCATGGCTGACCCAACCTCCACAGTGTCCTAGTCCATCTCTAGGCCATTCCCAAACCCAGCCACTTGCCACAGGGATCATACCCTTGTAGAAGAGACCAGGTGCAAGACAAACTCAATCCACCAGCCTAGCACTTCCTATTCCAGTCCTGTCACAGGTTTACCCTATCAAAGGCTGGGCCACCTGTGAAAGCAGACGTGGTGTATAACAGCTCTTCTGCAATCACTGCACAGTCTTTCTTTATATTGGTATCATTACCAACCAACTGTCCATCAGCATAAATGACCACTGCCAAACTGTGGCGAAGAGACCTCCTGTGGTACAACATGCAGTTGACCATAACATGCTTGATTTCAATGGGTGCTTCACAACCCACACCATCTGGATCTTCCCCTCCACAACCAGCTTTTCTGAACTGTGCAGCTGGGAGTTATCCTTACAAAACATTCTCCACTTCCAAAATTACCTTGGCCTCAACCTATGGTAACCTACTGTCATATCACCCCCTCCCTTTTCATGTCTCCTCACCCTCACTGTGTGCCGCCCTCTGCTAATGCACCCGCAGATCCTTTCCCCTTCAGTTTTTTCCCCCAGCCCCCACATCATGACCTTGCAACCAGCAGTCTTGTCAGGTCACCATCTAGCCCTGCACAAGCCACCAGACAGCACTCTTCTCTCCCCCCACCTGTATCCTGCTATCACTCCCCCTTTCCTGCCCCACTCCTCATTGCTATACATATGACAGTCGCATTCTGGTCGGAGCTGCCAATGGTAGCAGTCACATATGCATGGAGCTGCCAATGGTAGCAATCACATATGCATGAGGTATGTCACTTGCGTGAATGCTAGTGTGTTTTCTTTGCTGAAGAAGGCTTTTGCCAAAAGCTATAGTGCATAACAGTCTGCAATTCAGTGGGTCATCTTTACAGTGAGCACTACAGAAAATATATATTAAAACAATTGTTATACTAATGACATAATTAAAAGCGATGTATTCATAGGAATGGTGGTTGGTCCATGAGAGCAGAAATTCTCTTGGTGGGGGTACCATAACTGGTCCCAATGGGGCATCCTGGGTAGCTGAGTTCGTGGACTTCAGGAAGCATGTAGAAGGTAGAAGTGCAGGGAGTGGTAGGGGTCAGAAGAGAGATAGCCTCAGGGGAGAGCTTCTGAGGTGAATCTAAGGATTTAAGGAGGGACTGGTTATCCTGCTGGATTTCTGGAATGGAGACAAGTGGCAGGGTTTGCAGGTGGATGTATCTTACAGCTGGCAGAGCATCTCCACCAGGAAAATTGCTACAGTTCATAACAGGTAAGATTATAAGTTTGGGATCAGTTCTTAGGTGGTTGAACTATGTTCTTTCAGCAGTTGTACATTTGGTTTCCATGTTGAAGGATTTGGGGAAAGATGGTGAGGCAAGATTGAAAGTTAGAAAATTCTGGAAAGTTAACTAGGGGTACTTTGGTGGAGGAGTGAACTGAGTCAGGTAGGCTTCAATATTGGTTTTGAATTGGGTCTGCTTCATACGGTTGGTGGCATAAAAGTATTTCCACTGTAGGGACCTGGAGAAGAAGGACAGTCTTTTAAAAAGCTCAGCATGATTGAACTTCATAGTGGGGCAAAATGTAAGGCCTTTGGAAAGGACTGATACCTTTGTGGGACTGAGGATTTTGGAGGACATATTTATAACTGTGTTCTGGATTTGTTTAGGTTTTGGATTCCACTGAGAGATGAGGGAGAGTTTCTGAATTATGCAAGTGGGAATTTTTCCTACAACATATTCTTTGTTACTGTAACTCCCCTGACCTGAGCCTTCACTAGACCCTGTCCTCCACCCACTTGCCCCTTACCTGCTCCCATTCAAACACTACACTTGCCTTTCATTGCACCAATGCACCTACTAGGCTTTCCCCCTTCTCTACACCCTCAATCCCATCTCATCCATCAGTACAGCCTACCAACACTGCACCTAACAGCCCTATCCTGTTCCTATCCCATCTCTGCATGCTCTTTTTTACCAGGTGGCGCCGGTAGAACAGTGCAGCGACACTTCATTCCTAGCTAAAGAGAAGTTTCATAACATCTCAGAGTGTAAATAATGCAAAAAACATGTGATTAAAGGCACCCTCTGTGTGAAATGTAACTTCTGGTTACACGAAAAATGTGCGAATGTGAATCTCAAGTTCATTAATGATGATATTAGGTGGTCAAGTTGTAGCTGTGTTAGTGATGAACATGAAGACTTCCTCAACACAATAAATTCAAAAAACGAAATTATAAAGTGACTGAATAGTGACATTGAGACTCTCAGACAAGAAATTGTAATATTGAAGCAAGAAAACACAAAGCTATTAAATGAAAAACGTTTATGGATCCGTGAAAATAGTGAATCAGTGAAGGAAAATGGCCAAAAACACAGTGAGACTCAAAGTGTTAAAAGTGATATGCAAACTGAAGAAAGTGATGATAATGACAAAAATCGCATAGAAAGAAATACAAAATATGTCGAACCTAGAAATAAATATAAGTGGGTTGCAGTGACGTACAAAAACAAAGGAAGGAAGCATCAAGAACGTGGCAAACAAAGCACTTTAAATGACTTCTTAATAACTGGTGATTCACTAATTAAAAACGTTGCAGTATCGAATACTAAAACTGATGTCCGTCCAGGGATGGGTATACAACAATTAAATAGACACCTCAAGAACATGCAGACAACAAAACAAAATGCATTCCCACCAGTACATCACAATGAAAACTACAAAGGTGTATTCATCCACTTGGGGACGAACTCGCTGTGAAACAGCAGTGAAGAAGAGATGGTAAACGAAGCAAGAAATCTAATCGAGGTGGCGAAAAACATGTATCCAGCATCAAAGTTAATTATTAGTAGTATCCTGCACAGAATATCGGTAAGTGATAAATACACAGACAGGATAAACAATCGCATTGAATCTATTAGGAAACTTCTTGTTGTTATTTACATTTGCACAAGTATGTATTGCATCCATCCTGGATTATTATATTGTAGTTAATAACATTTGTCATGTTGAAGTTTATGTTATTATTATTGTTCTTATTATTATATAAACACTGGCGACACCAATTGCATGTAAATATGCTCAATGGTGGAATAAAATGTTTGCATTTGCATCAGAGAGCAGTGCAACAGACTTGGTGCAGTTTTCATGAATTCGAATAAATTTGTTAGTGATACACGTCTAGGACAAGATGGACTGCATCTGAACAGGCTAGGATCAGCATCATTCAGCAATATGTATAGCAATATATGTAAGATAATACTTAGTAACGGAAACTAGTATGCAAAGATGGGGGTGTAAAAACCGACAACGAAGTTGAAACAAAAATACACAAACAGCGTTTCAAACCAGATGCCATTAGGAATATGCAAAAAAGTAACAATATGTTCGTAATGCACTTGAACATAAATGGGTTAAGTTCCAATTACATAAATGGCAGAGAAACAAAACTTAACGACTTGCAAATAATTTTGTCAGAAATTCCAAATATCAAGATTGTGTGCTTGAATGAACACTGGCTTACAAAGGATAGTATCAAAATCTTAAATAACTTCAATAATTTTTATGTTGCCAGCAGCTTTTGTAGAAGTAATTTAACTCAAGGAGGATCGTGCATAGTAGTGGAAAGATCAATGGAATATAAAGAAAGACTAGATTTCGATTCCCTTAATGAAGAATGTATATTTGAAAGTTGCTGCGTAGAGTTAAGGCAAAATATTGTAATTTTATCTGTGTACAGAATTCCGGGCGCAGAAATAACAAAACATTTTTTTGTCGAAATTCCAGTGTCTATTGCAAAAGCTTCAAAAAGAAACCAAAAAAAGTCATAATAACCGCTGATTTCAACATAGACCTAGCTAGTGAAGTCAATAACTCAACAAAATTCATTGATACGATTCAAACATCGGGTTTCAGTGAAAATTTCACTGATTTCACTTGAGTAAACAAACTGTCTGCAACATGTACAAATAATATTTTAACCAATTACAATTATAATGAGGCAAATAAGTTTTGTTTAGATTTAGGACTTTCTGATCATTGTGCTCTGTTTACGGAGTTACCAAAAACAATAGAACCTTGCCCCTGATAGTGTGAATCACTCCTTGCTACTCTGTAAACTGGAAAAGTATGGAATTACAGGCATGGTATTAGAATGGTTTAAATCCTATCTAACCAACTGAAGACAAAAAGTGGTTATAACATCAGAGAGAGGAACTTATACTTCAAAATGGAAAACTATTTCACAAGGAGTTCCCCAAGGTTCTGTCTTAGGTCTCATTCTATTTTTGTTTTACATAAATGATCTGCCACTTAATATTGAGTGTCATTCAGTTTTATTTACAGATGACACATCTTTAATCATTGAAAGTAACATTACAGATCTAATTCCACAAACTGTATTAAATACTTCAGAATACTTAGATACCTGATGTGATTTGAACGGGTTAAAATTAAACATGGAAAATACTCAGTTAATGCAATTTAAAACAAAACAAGCAAAATTAAATGATATTCAGGTCAGTCACAAAAGCAGGATTTGCAGGAAGCTAGCTGTGTGAAATTCCTTGGACTGCAACTAGATAAAAATCAATCATGGGGGTCACACATACAGTACCATGCAAATAAATTAAATAGCCTAGCATATGCAATGAGAATATTGTACAATGCTACCAGTATGGGCATAAGAAAAGTAACATATCACAGCTACTTTGAGTCAGTAATAAGGTATGGAATTGTATTTTGGGGTACCTCAAACCATATCTGTCTAATACTAAAATTTCAGAAACCATCATTAGAAATATACACAATGTAGGGAGAAGAAAATCATGTTGCCCACTCGTAAAAAATCTGAGTATACTAAGTGTTCCCTCACTATACATATATGAGATGATTATCTTTGTACACAGTAACCTGATTTGTTTGTAGCAAATCATTTTCAACATGATTACAACACCAGAAATCAAAATAATTTTATGCTAACCACCCACTGTTTTAAACTTTATGCTCAAACTCCACATTATATGGGTATGAAAATTTATGATAAAATGAAAGGAAAAGCATTGCTCATTATAAATTTAGAAACACTGAAAAAATCCTTTCTCAAAGAAACTAGTGCAGAAATGTTACTATTCAGTAGAAGAATTCATAAATGACAACCTGAAAATTTGAGCAGGAGAGAGCAAGTACTTATGACTGTTAATCTTAAAAGTTTGTTATTTTGATGAAAAATTATTAATTGCTTAATTAAGTGATTATTCAGTACTGTGTATTATATTACTTGTATTATAAGGAAAACTGTAAACCAGTTTTTGTGTTTTGATGAGTCTCCTGTACTTTTTAAGTCAATGGCTTGAAATTGTATGTTATGAGACAATAAACTTCCACTTCCCATGGGTAACCCAGCATTTTCTCCCCTCCTACTTTCTTACCGCTCCCTCCCTCCACTCCATGTCTTCACCTTACCGCACCACCTATCCCATCAGATTGCTGCTGACGTCACAGTCCCAGTTGGGTTCCAATGCCCTGAGGCAGCAGCAATGTGTATGTGAGTTGAACTTGTGTGAATGTGTTTGTGTTTTCCATTTTGGAAGGAGGTCTGTATCTTTTATTGTGTCAATCTGTGACTCAGTGCCTTTCTATGTAATTAGTAGCAATCCGTCCTTTCTACACTGTTCTTATTTCACCCAGGACTTTTCATTGTTTAAAAAATGAAGAATATGTAGAGACATGTAAGGTGAATTTTTTTTGCATAAATTAAGGAGCACAATGCTTTCTTTATTTCATCGACAAAATTTTGCAAGAAAACTGTTCCCTTCCTGCTGCCACCACACTATCTAGACCTAAATCCTATAGAACTGGTCTGGACCTTGCACAGAAAATAATCCATAGTCATCAAGCATATCAGTTTTTAACCTGAAAAAATAACAGTTGATGCATTTACTAAACAAATTTAGCGTGACATCTAGCACGGTGCAAGTCTTTCAATGTAATGCTACTTCAGCAAACTGCTCACCAATTTTGCTACTCTTACATTCAAGCAGCTTTTCAGTTGGCCTCACGACGTTGAGCGTACCTCCTTTCAGACACTTCCGCAGTGAGAAAAATTTAAAGTGATCACCAGGAGCCAATCCTGGGATCTCAACTACTACACAATTCGGTCAGTTTTCATTGCTGCAGTTAACATTGGCTTTTACTGTTGCAATATTAGAAGCCTAGAAAGGCCATGTAGCACAGCAAACGAGCATGTGATGACTACTGAAGGACAGATACCAGTACTTTAAAAGATAAGAAAACCATAATAAAATCAGTCGGCCTGGATTTGAACAAAGAATCAACATTTTCAACTGCAACTGAAACAATAGATGATAAATCAACAAGACAGCTGTGAAAAGTAGTGACATCACTGGGGAAGGCAGTTTTACAGAAATTGCCAACAAGGCACCATGTGCGTCACTGGTGAGATATATTGTATTTCCTATTTCTGTTCTTGTTTTAAACAGGCACTTCATTTAGAGGTGTGTGACAGTGCAACACTTGTCAGAATATTGGAGTGTACCCTTTTAGTATCTCCTTCCCCAGCTTCTCAGTATAAACATGGCAGTGCTGCACTGCCACCATGTTCAGGTAACCAACTGGCTTTGTCAGGTAGAAACAAATATGGACTATCAATATTCTTCTTATCTTTACAGATCACAGGCTAATTAATGACATTATAGGGAAAACATTATTTCAACCTAAAAAGGTGTTGAATATACTGGAGGCTTCAGAATGGTTAATATTTAGAAACTCTGCAAGTTTTGCTGGACCAGCACCATACATAACAGCATACACTATTCTTTTTGTTTTCTCACGGTCTTCTGTTTCTATTTCACCCTGGGTTTTGCCTAACCTGTAGAACAAAGGAACTTCATTAGTGATGTAAGCACAAATATATATGAAATAATAATGCATACATACACTCACACTAGGAAAACTGCAACACACAGAAAGAATGGCCTGAATGAAACCATACTCATATGATGCCTGCAATGATGAACCAGCAAAAACTGCTTAAGATTACTGAACAATTATGTACATCTAGTGCATAAGCACTCTCTCCTGAATTACCAGTAAAGCCAGTATTAGGCTGAGCTCATGCAATGATGAACTACCAAATGAAGTAGGAACGTGAAAAAAATGTCAGTAGGGCTTGTTGATGTCGGAGGACATGATATTAGCATTTGAGTGAGTTTGATCAAGGCAGAATGATCGGTCTGCAGGAAATGACATACCATGACATTCTGGTTGGTACAGGGTAAGTTGCTATGACAGTGAAGTGTGGATGGAGTTCATGTATAGCAGAGGACCTTATCCAGTGATTAACAGATATTAGACTGCAAACTGTGATGACAGGGCATGAGTATCTTGCCCATCTGACTGTAACAGATTGTGCAGCTTCATCCAGAGTCTTGTCTTGATGTTTAGGCACTGAAATATTTGTTACAGTGCCTTCACCAATTGCTGGACACAGTCTGCTGCTCGTTGGACTGGTAGTATGCATGCCATTGCAGTGACTTTCATTGTTCAGAAACAATAAACGTTTTAGACTGCATGTGAGACTGTATCTGCATCTGTCATACCAATATTATCATCAGCATACTGGGTGGCAACTTTCAGTGATTTCAGACAAGTCTCATTTCATACTATCCTATAGTGTTGGTGGCATACAAACGTAGGAAGAGATAATTGTATTAATGTTCAAAATAACCAGTAGTATAATTTAGGCAACTATTTAGAGAAAATAAAATTGTACCACTTTCCTATGCATACATGTAATTATTATAAATGAAAATTTGAAAAGTAAGGATCCTAATTCTCCAGTAACGAACCTATAATCAGCTACTGTACAAGGCATACAAAGGATGGACTTTTTCAGCAGAAGACTGTATAGTGCATCACCAATCCACATAAAAGTAATAATGAACAAAGATAAATTCAAATCATTACACTACCTCGTTGAACACTGTTTGTGTTGTGTAAGGTAGTATCTAAAAAATAACATTTCACTGCCCTTTGAAGCTACATTTGTAAAAGTCTTCAATAATATAATATTATGTAATGTTATACAGGATGAGTCAGGAGGAAAGTTACATGGGTGATACTACTGGTGATTCTGAACAAAAACTTCTAATAAACATATGCCATTTTCTTAACCGTCTCCGGGTAAACCAATGAAAACAGCTAGGAATGGAAAAAGTGCAAGTGGCAGTAAATTAAGCTACTGTTATGTTATGGTTTGTTTTATTATGTACATTTCCTCATAGAAGATGTTCAAACAGTCCACTGTCAACTTCAATACATGTTGCTGCTCTTGTAGACAGGTGTACCGTTGCCGATCAGAGCTCAGTTTTGCATTCCTTTACCTGGGCACAAGCATGTAAAATACGAGTGAGAAGTTCTTCTCTTTTGTCGACTCTGTGCTTGTAGGCGTCACTCTTCAGGCACCCCCGCAATCAGTAATCCAATGGGGTAGGCTTGGATGACCTCAGTGGCCAAGCAATGACTCCACAGTGACTGATCCAACAACCAGGATATGTTGTGTTGAGATACTGTGTCACTGGCTGTATGGAAAGTGTAGGAGCTCCGTCATGCTGAAAGTACATACGAGCTCATGTTGCCAAACGGATATCCTTCACATATTCTGGTAAGACATTTTGAAGAAACAGAAGATATTGTGTCCCAGTAAGATGGTTATCTAAAACAACTGGACCGATGAGTTGGTCATCAATAATACCGCACCACACACTGACTGAGAAACATCATTGAAAATTGGTTTCCACAGCAGCGTGCACATTTTCATTTGCCCATACTTGAGAGTTGCACGTGTTGTTGATTCCGTTGCGGGTAAATGTTGACTCATCAGTGAACAGAATATGTGGAATTAATCAATCAATGGCAACGATCCATTGACAGAATTCTCGCTGGGTGCAGCATCTCCTTCATGCAGATGTTGTACTCTCTGCCAATGAAAGGCATACAGACCTTGCTCGTGATCTGTGCGTATCACTTGTGTTTGTGGAATACCAAGTTGGGCAGCAATTCTTCTAGAGCTAGCAGTAGGGTTGTTTTCCATTACTTGAAGAATGTTCTCAACTTCCTTAAGAGTTTGTTGTACGGGACATTCAGAGACAACAGTTATGCTGGGAAGCATACCGCACGCACACAATCCCTGAAACACCCTGCTGTCTGGCACTCTGCGATTTGGAAATCATTGTTAGTATTCTCACACAGCACCTCTGGAATTCCCATTGGACAAACCATAGACAAACACCATTTCAGCATACTCTGCATGTGTGAAGATTCGTGGCATTTTCACTACACAAAACTGTATTCGTTGTTCATAACAACTCTGTAGTACCGTGCACTATGACAAGCACTGTGGGACTGAGATTTGAGGTGAACAACTACACATATGCAAGTTAACTGTGTACTGACATGGTTAGTAAGGATGATGCTACATGTTTCCCATTCCTGGTTGTTTTCATTGGTTTACCCGGAAATGGTTAAGAAAAGCACATATGTTTATTAGGAGTTTTTTGTTCAGAATCACCACTAGTATCACCTCTCAAAGCTTGTACCTTTCCTCCTGACTCACCCTGTATGTAGGTGAAAAATAATTGTGTTCCATTGTAAGGATACTTCATAGTACATACTTAAGGAGTGTATGAACATCTATTATACGCAATACAACACTAGATTACCAGACCATTAAATAAATAAATACTATGGTTACTAGAATCAGGTAGTGTGAATTGATGAGCAGCTTAGTGGATAAATGCTTAGCACAATAGGTGCAACTGGATAAAATACAAAATCTGAACTTCTTCATACTGTTTGTTTACTTTTTTCTTTAATCTTTGGCTTCCTTGGTCAGAATCACCTGTGTGAAGTGTTTGGGTAAAATCTATGTAGTTCTACTTTTTTCAACATTTGTGAACAAATAATGTAGTGACACAAGGATAACTTGTCATTTTTAAATATTTCTGGATCTCCCCCCCCCCCCCCCCCCCCCCCCCCCAATAATACTGTGTATGAATATTCTGAGGGAAAGACTCCCTACTCACAGTAGTCACCCCTTCTTAAGAAATTTCTCAATGGAAACTACAAGCTATGGAGTATTCCTCCCATCATGAACTGTCATACTGGATATGTAACTATCGATTGCTTGATAAACTATTTTTCTAAACTTGAGATATAGTTCTCTACAAGCTCATGTCCAGAGCTCAAGGTTTGGAGCTCTTCCTTGAGATATGACACTACTACCTCTGTGTTTATTTTACTGAACATGTATGTTTTTTTGTTTTCGCAGTTGCCCTTTGTACTTCTATAACAATTACTGCTACAATTTTCTCATGGTTATTCATACCTGTTTTCACGTGGACAGTCTCAAAGAGGTCAGTTCTACTACTTGCCATTAGATATGAAGTACTTCCATCATGAGTGTGCTTCCCAACTAACTGTTCACAGAATTCCAGAAAGGTGTTTATTACTGTTTCATGGAATCTCTTGTATCATTTGTCTCCATTACATTTCCAGCACACTCATAATTATATTTTCTACTGCTGTGTTTTCTAAACCATTTGTTTGTTTCCCTGTCTTTTAAAAATTTCCAATACGCAGTTCTCCATTGCTTTCTAAGGATTCCTATGTTTTTGAACGGTTTCATGTTAAACAAACCACTGCCAGAAGAGAAAACTAAATGTAAATATTGATTGTAAATAATTGTTTTGTGACAGACTGAATACTTAGCTCATAGAACAGGTCAGTACATAGAAAAGAAATATCATTACAAGGAATATGAATGGAAACCTGCATGTAGCTCCCCACCATTACTGAAACCCTGTGTTGGAAGTCATACCTTCATTTGTGGAAACAAAGTGAAAATTGCTTAGAGTGTGGTCTGTATTGTATGGTGGATGACCAAAATCCTCCATCGGAAACCGTGTTCCTCGCCGACATCGACAAATGTCAAAGATGCTGCCTTGTGCTGTTTTTTGTGGTCTTCTGAAAACAGTTTCAGTATCCATCTGGCACAAAACTTGAGATAGCCTTGACCTTGCATCACAACACCAGACAACATAGTTCATGAAATTTGAGGAAACTATAATGAGAGCTCCAAAATTCTGAAGTGCCACTTCTTGTGAATCTTTTCACTGATTTTCTCAACCATTTTAGAATTGACAACAGTCAGCCAGTCACTTTGCACATACTCATGAACATTAGTGTGGCCATTGTTAAACATGATGCACAAAATCATAAATTTCAGTTGGTCTCAGTTTTTTGATGAATGAACATCTTAATCACTGATCACAGTTCACAACTCATAGAATTTTCTATTGCAGCATAAATTTTAAATATTCACAGTGAACAAAGCAGAAGAAACACCCACCATGAATGATCACAACCCAATGCATAATGATTCCATAGATGGTCCAAATGCAAGACATGGATGCTAGTGCCATCTCTCACTGCACATCAGCAAAACGTAAGTTACAGTACTTTCGGAACAGTACTTATAATAAATTAGCCGGACCCCATGAAATTATGACTGGGAGAATATCAGCATAACAAATGACAGATACATTTGGATGGTTTTCTTTCTGATACAGTGTTTGGCACTGAATCACATTCTGGAGAGCAAAGTTAATATATCTTCCATCTATCAAAAAAATTTAATCCAAACAAGAAAACATGAAGTCATACACAAATAATTTTTACCATATTCTAGACATTGAAGTGAAAACATCATCAGGTTTCTGTAGTATCTCTTTCAAGAGGGGATCCTTGGATAAATGGGCCAGCATACGTAACTCTATATGTTGAAAATCAGCAGATAACAATGTGTACCCATCTCTGGTATGATATGGTGATCGCAATAGCAAAATTTTGTCTCTTCTATGCACTGAAAAAATAAATAATACATAAATAATTATAAAATGTAATATATAAGAATGTGTGTTATCAGGATCCCTAAAATTTAATGACACACAAACAATTCAAAGGAATGTAAATAGTTGACATGTTAACAATGATGGTAGGAAAGACTGGGAACCAACATAAAAAAGCTAAAAACTTGGCAAGAAAAAAGGAAAGAGAAAATAATGGTAGGACAAGTGACAAGAAATAATATGTAAATAATAAAATAAAATTTATAAATACTCACAGAATTTTAATCACATGATGTGGTTAGAAGCTCATGAAGATTTTTATCAAATTAAATATACTTGCAACAATGTCAAGGCAGAGTTAAAGTGAATGCTTCATATAAAACACTTTGCTCCTGTCAGGATGCAATATGAAATGTGAGACTGCTTTCAGTGTAGAGAATGTGAACAGTGGAGTGAGTCACTTGTGGTTTAGAAAAGGGTCATGTGAATTTAACACAAGACATCACAGTTAGTTGGTCTAAACATATAAGTTCACAATCAAACAATGGTAACTCCAGATTGGAATATCAACATTTTTATAAGGAAAAGTTAGATAACTACTCAGCATAAAAATGACTCACTGAGTTGAAGACAGGCAAAACAAGACAGTTACACATTTAGCTTTTGGCCAAAGCCTTCTTCAATAAGGAAATGCACACACACACACACATTCATTCACAAGAGCAAGCACACATCATCCACACGACTGCCAACAATGGCGGCTCAGACTGGAAGAATGCAACTGTAACATAGAATGGAAGCAGGACTCTGGAGTGATCAGGAAAGGGAAAGGGATAACAGGGTATGGGTAAGGGGAGAGAAGAGCACTGTGTCTGATGGAGTGTAGATGGACTAGACTGCCAACAAGCACAGCAACACGAGACTTTGGGACTGGGAGGTGAGGAGGGGAGGGCAGGAGAAACAGGGAGAGAAAAAGGTGAGGAGTGGGGAAGAGGAAAGATGGGCAGGTGCATTGGCAGAAAGCATCAGACAGTCAGGGGACAAGAATAGGGAAGACGTGATAGGACGGAGGGGGTGGAAACTGTTGAACGGAGGGAGTGGGGACAATAGGTTTACCATAGGTTCAGGCTGGGATAATTTTGGGAGTGGAGAATGTGTTGTAAGGATAACTGCCATCTGTGAAGTTCAGAAAAGCTGGTGGTGAAGGGGAGGATCCAAATGACTCAGGTAGTGAAGCAGCCATTGAAATCAAGCACGCTAGGTTTAGCTGCATGTTGTGCTATGGGTTGGTCTACTTTGCTCTTGGCCACAGCATGACGGTGTCTATTCATCCTGGTAGACATTTGTTTTGCAGTCATACCAGTATAAAAAATTGTGCAATGACTAAAGCAGAGCTCGTATATGACATGGCTGCTTTCACAGGTTGCCCAGCCTCTGATTGGGTAGGATAAGCCTGTGACAGGTGGAATAGGAAGTGCTGAGTTGGCGGATTGGGCAGATCTCACACCTGAGTCCTCCACAGGCATTTGATCCCTGAGGCAACGGTTTAGCATTGGGAGTGACATAGGGATGGACTAGGATGTTGTGGAGGTTTGGCTGGAGACAGAACAGCACTTTAGGAGGGTTGGGAAGGATCTTGGGTGGTGGTGGTGGTGGTAATGGGTGATGAATGGCACACTCCTTTGTAGATGGTTCTTGAGGGTAGTGGGAGGGGAAATGTCATTGGTGAGGGTTGAGAATAATGAATTATTTAGGAATAAAGGAGACAACTCACTGAAAGGCAGAAGCACTGTGTCATTGACAGGTACACAAACAAAAGGTACAGAGCTTTTGTTTACTAGCTTTTGGAATTAAATTCCTTTCTCAAGCTCACAGGAGAAACATGCACACAAACATACACATGCACTAGGTCACTCACATGCACATGCTTTTCCCCCTACACTGTGCTCAGTCAAGTCGACCTTTCCATACATTATTATACACAGAAGGGGTTTATCATTTTGGGAGGCTATAAAGGTCTCCTCTAGATGGCTCATACACAGGTTGGCATAGGAGGGTGCCAGGACATTGCCCATGGCTGTGCTGTGAATTTGTTTGTATATCTTCAAAGGAGAAGTAGTTGTGAGCTGAGGTAAAGTGTGTGAGGAATGAGGTAGTGGGCTTGGAGTCTGAAGGAAACTGGGAAAGGAAGTGTTCAATAGTGGTAAGATCATGGCCAGGAGAGATGTTCGGAGGGGGGGGGGGAGGGGGGAGGGGGTTCAGCAGTTTCGAGTAGGGATCCAGGAAGTAAAGAGGTGGGGATGGTGAACAGGCATTGAAGGACATGTTTGGTATCTTTGATGTGGGAGGCTAGATTATGGGGAATTGGTTGGAGATTTTGGGGTGCAATAACCAGCTACAATGGGGCATACAGGATTGTTACATTTGTGACATTTGGAGAGCATGTGGAAAGTGGATGTGCAGGGAGTCATAGGGGTGAGGAGGGAAATGCATTCAGGGAAGGGTGTCTGGAATGGGCCTAAGGCTTTAAGCAGGTGTTGGAGGTTATGCTGGACTTCTGGGATTCGATTACTCTGGCAGAGTTTATGGTGGAGGAGTTAGATAACTGGCAGAGGCCTTCCACCAAATAGTCACTGCAATTCATAACAATATTGTGGAACATTTTTGTGCAGTTAGGATGATTAGATACTTATGAAGTTGTGTAAGATTGTTCTTTCTTCTGCTGAAAGGTTGATGTTCTCAGGAAGGGACATGGGGAGGGATGGTGAGGCCAAGTTGGAGGCAAAGAATTCCCAAAAGGTGACGAAGTGGTGGTTAGGTGGAAGGGGGTGAAGATCATGGTTGGATGATGGTAGGGAGTGGGAGAGGCAGGGTTCAATGTTGGAATGAGTTTGGCTTTGGTCAGAGGGACTGGTGGCAAAGAAGTGTTTCCATTGCAGGGATCAGGAGAAGGAGAGTAGGTCTTTGACAAGTTCAACATGGTTAAATTTGGGAGCAGGGGTAAAGGAAGAGAACTGAAACTTCTGTGGTACTGAGGGTTTTATGAGTGATAAGGCTTGAGCTATTTATTGGATTCTGTGTAAAAAGATGCCACATTATGAATACTCAGACTATCATGTATTTAGAGGAACTAGGAGACTTAAGTAGTGGAATAAAACTATTGCTGAAAGTATAAGATATAAGGTTACTCTTCTAGTACAAACATTCAAATTTCTATCGAAGAAAGTGTTCTGATAAGATGAGATACTGTATGAATAAAAGGGAATGCAGCTTTTGTGATGAGAAGTCAAGTTCTAAAAGACATTGTTGGCATTTATAATACAATTAATTTAATTTATAATTAATTTAATGGGTCTGTGGAATTAGGTGGGCCAACCAGGAACCAATTTTTTTGCTTTAGACTGTTGAACTCAGAATTAATGAAGTTAACATGCAAAATTTCTTATTATTTGTTCACTCAGTACGTATTATAGTGTGTACCAGACAGCTCAATAGCAACTGATAACAGAAGGTGACTATAGGCAGCACAAATTGTACTTATACCTTTGATGGATTCTCAGATAATAATTTATGAAAAAATAAGATTACTAACATTTTCAGACAATGTATGACATTTTAGTTCCAGTTTGTCAAACATAGATTAAAGGAAACTTCACTGTTGATTTATGTATTGGACTGTTCATGTATAAGAACATTCACTTAAGAGCTCTGCATTATTTACATGAACATATTTTATGTAAACATAACACAACATGAATATTATTTCATGTGAATGTGATCTATTTACAAAGGTGAGGAATCTGATTTAATTACCTTGTGATGGGATATTATTTAAGTTTTGTGTGCCAGATAACAAAGAAAACATTTACCACAGCTTATGATATTATCATATTTACAAGGTTTTCCTAATTCACATGACTCAATCATAAGTACAGCAAGAGGAGCGATGTAATAAGATGTATACAGTGTCTACCATGATTTTGTTATAAATACTTCCTAAACATTGCAGTGGATATAGCTGTAAGAAAGACATAGTGCAGCACAAGATATAGTGCAGCACACTGGTATATCCCTAAACATAGGAATACGTGATATTTCTTACATCCATATGGCTCAGAGGCACATTGGTGATGTTAAAAGCACATAGTCATTTATGTAAATGGGGTAATAATTATTTTTTTTCTGAATATCATTTGCCAAGGAAGGAAAAACCAGACCAAATGATACTGGTAGCAGATATTCTCTGTGGACCATATGCTGGGCTGTGAAGTATAAATGCAGTTACAAAGGTATCCACTTACGCCTGTTCTGGCTGTTCTCTGGATATCAATTATCTGATATGATAGAAGATTCTTTATTGTTACCATGATTAAAATTTAATAGATTGTACACACACTAGATACTTTTTACAGTTAGAAGAAGATAAAAAACATATCATTTCCATACCTTTAGCAAACCTATGTAAGACAATATTATCATTGTGTACTGTACTATCAAATGTAAACCGAATAGCTGTGTAAAACTATCAGATACTGTAATCCACAGAGAACATAATACTTAAAATGAATATATAAGTAATACTTTTATAAATACAACATTACATTCACATGGCAGAATTTTTAAAACCACAGGTTGTTTTGGTATTGCTTGCAGGTTTGGATTACTTGAAGTTATACGCCCTGTAGCAGCACAATGCTGCCCCCTGAAAAAGTAACACATATGTAAATCATCATGGTATTTAAGGAAGTACAAAACTTGTACAATACATTTTACATTGAATGGCAACTGTAAAACATTATCAAAAAATCTGATTCTATTTATGAACAGAAAAGTTTAACTGAAAGTGATTCATGATCAAAGATATTTAACTACAGACTGTCTATCTACGAAAACAAAATTTCTAATATATACACAGGAGACACACTATAATCTCTTCTGGAAAAGTTGACACAAAATTTCAAACATACCTTGATCTGAATTTCTGCATCTTTAACTGATGAAAAGAATACTTAACATTGTTTGAGCATACAATAATTTTTTGTTTCTTGTGATACATTGTATTATTTAAGAGGAAAACAGGGAATGATATGTATTTTCCATTGATTCCAACTCATGCACAATATGCAAGTATGTACTCACTGTGTGATTTACAAGCAATATGTTGTGGCACATGTAGGTTTCAGAAAGTTAGAGACATTGTCTTTATTGGATCTCATTGATTGTTCAATTGATTGATTGACCGATTTTATTTCATGTTCCATAGGTCCAATTGTGTTGGGTTCACAAGCATATACAGACATTTGAGTACATAATTAAATGAAAATTTATACTGTAATTTCTCTGAGTAGCAACACAGAAAAAAGAAGACACAATTTTTTTTAGAATCATTAAAACACTACAGAAAAACATATACAGGGCACAAACGGATACAGAGCTCAAGTTAAATAACATTCTTAGAAGCATTATATTATCTTGTATTATATAATATTAAAATCTTACAATATATTTATTTAGAAATTCATCTAGACTGTAAAAAGCATTTTCTAGCAGAAATATTTTTAATGCTTTCTCAAACTTATTATTGTTATGAATCTCTGTCTTTATTTCAGGAGGAAGATCACTGAAGAGTTTTGTTCCATTGTAGTGAACACACTTTTGCACCAAGCTCAGATTTCTATGCTTGCTGTGCATGTCATTCTACCTCCATGTGTTATGCTCATGATAATATTTATAGACCAAACGCATGAGAGAAAAAATATATTGGCATGTAATTGTGTATATTTTAAATTTTTGAAAGCTATTTCTACAGGAGTCTCTGGTCAGATATGAACCAGGACATGTTGATAACTAGTTTGTCAAAGGTGTCTTTTAAAAAGACACTATGGTAGAGGTGACAGATTTTGAAAATAAATGTGGGTATTTTAAATCACACTTCAAAGATGTTTTAAGCTAACCATCCTGAAGATCCAGTATCAGGTATTTTTGAATGAGCAACACTTGATAAATGTGAACAAACTCTATGTCTCTTCTCACTCATAAAGAGTGTGTTATTATGAACAGTGGACCATTTGATCAAAATGTTTGCCATAGAGTCAAGGTTCAAGTTCTTTGTTTCTTGTTTATGGACATGCATGCTAACATTGTCATTCAGTTTCCATGTCATCATGGTGTTATTCAGGGAAAGTTATTAATCTTGTAAGGGTAGAGAAAGAACATTCTGCTGCACATGCAGAAATAGGAATTGTTAAAGCAATCTTCATCAATTTCATCACCTCAGGAATCAATTAACCAATATGCATGTTTGAGTAAAAGAAGCATATTAAGTCTTCTGTACTTTCAATGAAATAATTTTTATACTTACTCACATCTAACATCATATTTGTGGGCAAAGCTTATCTTTCTGGGTCAAAGTCATCTTTATAAAATTCTGTTACATTCCTGCATGCAATCTTTAGTGCTGAGATGAAGAAATGTTTCTATTTCTCTGAACTGAGTCATAGTAGCTTTGGAAAATCGATCCTCAAAACACTGAATCATAATATCAAAAACCTCAGAATAATCGTGGGGCTGACAAAAGCATAGGGCAGAGCACCATCATCAAGTTATCAAGAAATCTTTTGAATGTTTGGAAATTAAGGATCTTCAACATCAACTTTGTTGGTCAGTTCCAAGCAGCAATAGCCTCATATTTCATCAAAACTATCATCTGAGACACCATTAATATTGTCAATGGCTTTTTGGAGCTGTAGAGAGTAATTCTGTAGAAAAGTATTCAGAATTTCAGCTGCCTCTAAAATTTTAATAATTAGTGTAGTGACAAAGGTAAGTTTGAAAGAACACAGAAAATTTAAAAAACCTTTAGATTTAGCAGTGACTTCAGATTTTTTGCACTCAAGTTCCTTGAAGTGGTAGTCACATACAATGAATTTCCATTTGTATCCCCCACAACATCAACCAATACTGTTAGTACTGTATCAGCATTGTTCTATATTTTGTGTCTTTTAGGTATTCCCAAGATCCTTGTCTCAGCCAATGGATGACAATTCACATCTGCCAATTTTCTCCAGTTTTGTATTGATAAGGGCAAAGGCAGTCTGGTCATAGCAGCCACAGGCAGTGGTCATGTGTGTGAGATGTGCTTGTATAATGGGTGCAGGTTTTCTACTTCAGAAGAAGTAGAAAGCTTAATGTTTGTTTGTCCAAATGTATGACACCTAGACTAAACAAAAGGACCATAGACTTATGAAAATCAATTGTGCATTCTGGTCCACACCCTCAGACTCACAATCAAGCATAATTTAGTTAATAAAGGCGTGTCTGGTCACATGTGTGGAAACAATACTAGATGGGTCTACTGGGGGTATAGAATATAGCCAAAGAAGGGAAGCATAAATGGTCACTGGAGTGTTTGAACCCTGGGAAAATGTCACAGGAAAGCTGTAGAACCTGAACTGTGAGACAACTGAAGATAGGTGCCTGTTATTCTATGAATGCCTACTTACAAAGATTCAAGCACTACTATTAAGTTGCCGGCTGCTGTGGCCCAGCGGTTCTAGGCGCTTCAGTCTGGAACCGTGCAGCTGCTACGGTCGCAGGTTCGAATCCTACCTTGCACATGGATGTGTGTGATGTCATTAGGTTAGTTAGGTTTAAGTAGTTCTAAGACTAGGGGACTGATGACCTCAGATGTTAAGTCCTATAGTGCTTAGAGCCATTTGAACTATCAAGTTGACTTTTAGCAATATACTACCTCTTTCAATGTATCATTCCCACAGAGGCCATGAAGACAAAATTAAACTAATTACCATGCAGACAGAAGCAGTGAAAAAGTAATTTCTTTTGTTCTCCATATGCAAGCAGAATGTAAACAAACCCTAATACGAGGTGTAACTTGAAGGACTCATTAACCGGATGAGAGTTAAATGTGGCAGACTGCAAGCGCCTCTGGCACAGCCTTGTAGACACTAATGCTGGTGAATATCAGCACGCTACAAGAGTGCACTGGAACAAGAGTGCACTGGAACTGTAGCTGGAGACCAGAGGGCATGATCACTAGGAGCAGATACACAGTAACACGATAACAATGATGTAATGGATAATCCAGTGGGCACTATTAGTGAATGGTAGGTAATAAATAGCTTATGTCCTGAACAGGCAGCATGGCAGAATATGACGATTAATGTTACAGGGAGACACCAACTCATAGTAAATTCTGAAAGAAAATTACTGGTGATAATGGCTTCTCCATATGATAGTTGTTTCAAAAAGTATTAAGAATAAAAGGTAGGAAAGTGCTGGAATTTGTAAAATTAAAATTATAAATAATAATGATCACATTTTAACAACCAAGATGTCATTGGATACATGTTGGTAAAAGCTGCCAATTCAGCTACTCAGAATTGTAATACAATATCCCAGAATGATACAATAGTGCAAAGTATTATAATTACATGATTAATTAGTTAGTAGCAAAATAGTAGCAAGAAAACCATTTAAAGTGCTCACAACTGTTACAAATGCATAAACTGCAAACACAGCTAAGTTCAGTTTTTCACGACAGCCACAAGTCACACTCAGGAAGTGTTATCGACTATTTTTGTTCTATAATATTACAAGAGCTCCATCAGAATCTCTGAAATTTACTCTGTGAAATATACAACAGAGTGGGACAATATGGACTCTTACATTGACATTAATGGACATATTCCATTTACAGTAAGGTAACTTCCATTTAAAGTACAGTAATTTGCTGATTACATTGCTAGCACCAAAGATTAAATAGGATGTATTGTTATAACCTTTAATCACCAATAATTGCGTGGATATTCAAACACACTCACTTAGAAACAATAGCTCGTCACATGATAACAACTCAGTATCTCTTATTCGACCGCCGCGCCGTGACATGCGGCAGGTGCTGTTCGTAGCTAGGTGGCGCTCCCGCGCTCAGCCGAGTTGCGGAGCGCCTCTATCGCCATTTGCGCGTACTGTCGTGGCGGCACTGTTAAATGTCGTGGCACTGACACAACACTTTTCCCCCCTTGAAAAAAAAAAACCACTCACTTCCTTGGAGACATGGACAGTGCGGAGACATCCATGGCCTCTTGTGAGGCCCTGAGAAGATCCCACGGAGAGACACGAGAGTATGGTCGAAAATGTCCAGGATGGAAGCTCATGCGTGGAACGTGCCTCCTGGACAAGATGATGGGTGAAAACTCCGGAGCAGCATTCATAGGTGTCGTGGACCTGGGGGTGTGCTCCAGCGAGATGGGTCCCGGAGAAGGCGGCGGCGCGACTGGGGCCGGTTCCGGTGTACTTGGAAGTGGTAGCGACGTCGGCTGCATCAACACGTACGGTAGATCAGTAGCAGCGACAGGACTGGCTTCTCGGGCTGGTGGAGGCGAAGGAAGGGGTGGTGGCACCGGCGTGGCCACCACTCGTCGGCGCATTTGGTCGTAATGGCGAACAACCATGCCGTCGTCCATACGTATTTCACAAAGCCGGCGGCCGTGAAGAGCCTTGACCACCCCTGGAATCCATTTAGGGTGAGATCCATACCCTCGTGCCCACACATCGGCGCCCACCGAGTATTTTCCCGCACTAGGGGACACAGCACAAGGCCTGACAGGGTGAAGCAGGTGCAGTAGTATGCGCGGTTGGCGGCCATGCAAGAGTTCAGCAGGGCTGCATTCACCCAGAGGCGTGAAGCGATAAGAACTCAGAAATTGCAGCAGAGCATCATCTGTGGAAAAATCACTAAGGAATTTTTTCATCTGGCTTTTGAAAGTGCGGACAAGGCACTCGACCTCCCCATTCAATTGCGGATGAAAGGGCGGTGCTGTAACATGATGAATCCCTTGTCCAGTACAAAAATCACGGAAGGCCTGCGAAGAGAACTGAGGGCAATTGTCCGTGACGATCGTGGATGGAAGACCTTCTAGCGCAAAGATTTTGGACAAAGACAGCGTCGTCACCGCAGTGGTGGGCGACGGACATCGAACAACAAACGGAAACTTCGAGAAGGCGTCAATCAACGGTAGCCAATAAGTACCGAGGAAGGGGCCGGCAAAGTCAGCGTGCACCCGTTCCCATGACTGCGCTGGATCAGGCCACGGAGAGGGCATTGTACAAGGTGCAGCCAGTTGTTGAGCACACTGACCACACGCAGCAACCATGTGGGCGATATCCGAATCAACACCGGGCCAATAAACGTGCCCGCGGGCCAGAGACTTAGTTCGAGAAATACCCCAATGGCCTTCATGCAACAGTTTGAGAACATCTTTGCGAAGAGAGGCTGGCACCACGACCCGTGGAGATGCGACATCCGTGGCCAGAAGAACAACACCATCACGAACAGACAGACGAAGGCACAAGGCATGGTAGTTGCGAAGGGGATCCGATGCCCAGCCCTTGGTCCTGTCCAGCCAACCCCGTTGAACAAAACCGATCACCTGACGCAGGACCGGGTCCCGCGCAGTAGCCGACGCGACCTGCGAACCTGTAAGTGGAAAGCCCTCGACCGCACGACGTTCTTCCTCATCAATGTGGAAACAGAGTAGTTCATCACGATCGAAAACCGGGTCAGGGCCCATCGGCAATCGCGACAATGTGTCAGCGTTGGCATGCTGGGCCGTGGGGCAATAGTGAATCTCATAGTGAAAACGAGACAAGTATAAGGCCCAACGTTGCAGGCGGTGAGCTGCCTTATCCGGAAGCGACGCCGATGGGCTGAACAGAGAGACCAGCGGCTTGTGGACGGTGATGAGGTGAAACTTAGAACCATACAAAAAAACGCTGAACTTTTTTAGAGCATAAATGATAGCGAGTGCCTCCTTTTCGATTTGAGAGTAACGCAGTTGGGCATCGTTGAGGGTCTTGGAAGCATAGGCGATTGGTCGTTCCGACCCATCCTCATACCGATGGGCGAGAACAGCCCCTATGCCATACTGTGACGTGTCAGTCGCCAGAACCAAGTGCTGACCCGGACGGAATGTGGCAAGACAAGGCGCCGACTGCAAATGAGCCTTCAGGCGGACAAAAGCCTGCTCACACTCGTCGGACCAACAGAAAGGGACGTTTTTGCGTAACAGCTGATGCAGAGGATGAGCTACCGCCGCCGCGGATGGACTGAATTTGTGATAATAAGCAATCTTGCCTAGAAACACCTAAAGTTCTTTGACTGTAAATGGCCGGGGTAGAGCGTTAATGGCTGCAACGTGCTGACGTAGAGGACGTATACCCTCACGGGACAAGTTGAAACCAAGATACACAATGGAGGGTTGGAAGAACTGTGACTTGTCCAGATTGCACCTCAACCCAGCCGAATGCAAAACCCGAAACAGTGAACGCAAATTGCGAAGGTACTCCTCAGTGGAGGCCCCCGTGACAACAACGTCATCCAGATAGTTTATGCAGCCGGGAACGGAAGCCGTGAGCTGTTCCAAAAACCGCTGAAAAATGGCCGGCGCACTAGCGACGCCAAATGGTAACCGCTGGTACTGATACAACCCACAAGGAGTGTTGATCATGAGAAATTCCTTGGAAGAAGCATCCAACAGCAACTGATGGTACGCCTCCGATAAGTCAAGTTTGGAAAAGAACTGGCCCCCAGTGAGCTTGGTAAATAACTTCTCAGGACGGGGAAGAGGATAAGTGTCAATGAGGCTCTGAGCGTTGACAGTGGCTTTAAAATCACCACACAATCGCAGACTCCTGTTTGGTTTAGAAACCACCACGATTGGTCATGCCCATTTGCTGGAGGTAACAGGACGGAGAATCCCTGAAGCTGTTAACCTGTCTATCTCAACCTTCACAGGTGCACGCAACGCCACCGGAATAGGGCGTGCCCGGAAAATTAATGAGAGTTACTGCAGAGCCAGTGTCCACTTGCATGCGAATGTCTTTATCCAGAACATGAACAGCAACAAACAACTTATTTCTTTGAGAAAGCACACAGTTAACATCCATGTCCGATGCCTCGTCCTCGTCGACAGGAACTTTAGGGGACTGACACACAGAAGCAATGTGGCCTTTTTTCCTAGATGAATTACATGTGGCCCAATGTTTTGGACACACAGCCCTGTCATGCTGTACGAAATAACGTGGACAAGAAGGAAGTGCGGAACGATCCTCCTTCTGTGGTTGCTGTTTTCGCTGCAAGCGTTGCGGCCCAACGCGACGTTGTTTACGCGAGTGAACCGCCGCCACATCTTCGTTCTCCTGTGAAACAGGCAAATTGTCCATGTCAAAAGTTGACTGTACAGCGCCTACATCACACCACACATCTATTTGCGCGCCAGCAGCGTGAGACACTTCAAAGGATTGAGCGATGCTTAGAACTTCCGACAACAACGGGTTTGGCAGTTGTAGGACACGTTGCCGAACTTCTGTATCAGGAGAAAGCCGTAGAATAGCATTCCTAACCATTGAATCAGCATAAGACTCATGATGAGTGTCCGTGACAAACTGACATTTCCTACTCAGACCGTGTAGTTCCGCCGCCAAAGCCCAGTAAGATTGATGGGGCTGTTTACGACACTGGTAGAACGCCACGCGGGCGGCAACAACGTCAGTGTTTTTTCGGTAATAGTTAGACAATAAGTCACTCATTTCTTAGAAGGACAGAGAGGCAGGTTCCCGCAGAGGGGTCTAACTGAGATAGCAGCTGATAGATCCGTGGGGAAATCCAAGATAGAAATAATGACTTACACATAGGAGCGTCGACAACACCGAAAGCCAAGAAGTGTTGCCGCAAAAGCTTCTCATAATCCTCCCAATCTTCAGCGGCCTCGTCATAAGGAGGGAATGGAGGCAGAGAAGAGGAAGACAGATGATGAGTAAGCGACGTCGACAATGCCTGAATAGCAGCCGTCAGCTGTGTTTGTTGTTCAATGAGCGTTTGCATAAGCTGTTCCATGTCTGCCCCATCACGAACACACAAATCCACAACGCAGTGAAAATATTCGACCTCGTCACCAAAAAGTGTTATAACCTATAATCACCAATAATTGCGTGGATATTCAAACACACTCACTTAGAAACAATAGCTCGTTACAGGATAACATCTCAGTATCTCTTATTTGACCGCTGTGCCGTGACATGCGGCCGGCGCCTTTCGTAGCTAGGTGGCGCTCCCACGCTCAGCCGAGTTGCGGAGCACCTCTATCGCCGTTTGCGCGTACTGTCATGGCGGCACTGTCAAATGTCGTGGCACTGTCACAACATGTAAACAGTGTTTGTAATGTACATGGCAGTATGCATCCAAAGATACACCTATTGTTTTGAATCTAACTCTCGAAAAACCAATGCAGTTCAGTTACTCCACTAACATCAAAAAATGGTAAAATTCTTTTGTTTGTTACAAAATTCGTATTTCTACAGGAATTTATTTGATCAAATGCTCTAGATAACCAGTCTCAGCTACCTGCCATGTTATCCTAACAGAAATATTTTTCAAAAAACATGTTTTTATGTATATTTTTGGCGATACATTTGTAAAGATATTTTGAAGATGTATTTTGACAGACATTGCAGCATGATGATATTTTGTTCAGTGCAGAAAAGTTGTCTATACACATGCCCAAAGTGGCAGCTGAAATTTACATTTCTATTTCCCATAAGAATAAAGAGTACTTAACAAACGGAAGCTGCTTACCATATTTTGATGCTAAGCAATGGAAAACCCAGGATGGAAGAATGATAATATTATGAAAAGTATAGATGCTACTCACCATATAGCAGAGACGCAGAGTCACAGATAGGAACAACAAAAAGACTGTCAAACGAAGCTTTCAGTCAAACGTGCCTTCAACAGAATCCAACAACAACAACACTACACACACACACACACACACACACACACACACACACACACACACACACACACACACACACACACACACACACACACCAATGCAATCTATGGCTGCCAAGGCCAGACTGTGCACATCAGTGCACAATATGAGAAGCAAACTGAGCACTGGGGGTAAGGAGGAGGCTGGGATGGGGAGGGGGAAGGAGAGCAGGCTACGGGTGGTGGCCGGTAAAGTGTTGCCTGGTGGGAGCATACAGGACAAGGTAGGGAGAGGGTGGGGCAGCTACGTCCAGTCAGGACGTTAGATGGTGGACGGGGCAGGGGTCAGCAGAAAAAAGAGAGAAGTAAAAAGACTGTGAACAGGGAAGGATATAGGTAAAGGACAGTGACTAACGAAGATTGAGTTCAAAATGGTTCAAATGGCTCTGAGCACTATGCGACTTAACTTCTGAGGTCATCAGTCGCCTAGAACTTAGAACTAATTAAACCTAACTAACCTAAGGACATCACACACATCCATGCCCGAGGCAGGATTCGAACCTGCGACCGTAGCGGTAGCCCGGTTCCAGACTGTAGCGCCTAGAACCGCACGGCCACTTCGGCCGGCCAATGAAGGTTGAGGCCAGGAGGGTTACGGAAATGTAGGATATATTATAGGGAGAGTTTCCACCTGTGCAGTTCAGAAAATTTGGTGTTAGTGGGTATGATGCAGATGGCTATTCAGCATCTCCACTACTGGTGAATAGCAATATCCTTTTCATAATATTGTCATATTTTGATGTTAGTGTAGTAACTGAAATGCATTGGTTTTTCATGAGAGAGATTTGAATCAATAAGTATATATGTGGAACATTATCTTATACAATAAGAATACTACATTATCTTTGAATGCACATTGCCATGGATGTTGCAGACACTGTTGTACATCCAACTCAATTTCTGGCACCAGCAATGTAATCACCCAACTAGTGTACTCTGCTGGCCAGTGTGGCTGAGCAGTTCTAGGTGCTTCAGTCTGGAACCGCGCGACTGCTACAGTCGCAGGTTCGAATCCTGCCTTGGGCATGGATGTGTGTGATGTCCTTGGGTTAGTTAGGTTTAAGTAGTTCTAAGTTCTAGGGGACTGATGACCTCAGATGTTAAGTCCCATAGTGTTCAGAGCCTACTGTACTCTTAAGTGTAAGTTACCATACTGTAAATGGAATATATTCATTAATATGAAAGTAAGGTTACATATTGTCCCACTTTGTTGTTTATTTCACAGTGTAAATTTCAGTGATTCTGATGATGCTCTTGTAATATTATAGAACTAAAGTGATCACTAAAACTTACTGAATGCGACTTGTGGCTCTCCTGAAAAACATAATTTCAGCAGTTGCTGTTTCCTCTGCAGGCAATGCCTGCTCTCACTAAACACCACAGCTAAGTCTACGGTGAGTGGAGAACTGAGTAAACACAAAAAATGATAGCAAGTCAAAGTCCAGAGCAGGATTGGCATCAGTATAGAAGCTACGCATTATTGGAAACAACGCAAATAGTGTACTATATGAAACTGGAGCATGGCCACATGAGTAGATCCAAGCTGCTATTGGCCTCACCTACATGCCTCGGTGGCCATACCTCTTGTGGCACCTGCTAAACGTAGTGCCATTGATTGTGTCCACTGGGGGAGGAGGGGGCATATTAAATCCACTCTCCTGAAATTGGCACACAGAGCTGAAAATGTCATATCCTATGATGGTGACGGCAGCATTGGATGCATGGAGAGGCAGCACTTGTCGCCAGTGGATCTAGGACCGTAGGCTCTTGCCCAGCAGGAGACCCAGTCGAGGACTGTGTGGGTGGCAGAGGTGTTAGTGTGCCCAAAGGAGGAGACTGCTCTGGTGCCACTGTTGGTGACTGGGGGACAGGGCAGAGGAAAAGGATATACTAAGGTGCAAGAGGCAAGTGGAGAGGGTGAGAGACATGGTTAGTGGTGCCCCTGGTGTCAGGTGTGGGGTTTGGAGGGGACAGCAAGTTCATCAACATTATACGACTGCGGTCACAGCAGGAGCTGGTTGTGATGATGGGTTAAATGGACATACCTGGCTGTGACGTCAAACAGCCTAAGGCCCGTGTCATCTACAATGTCCCTTCAGCCCACACCAGACACCAGGTGAATATATGTGCCAAGATACAGGCACCCTGCAGAGAGATGGACCTGTAGGTAAGATGGGTGCACTGTACAGGATATGGGAGTTCTAACACCTGTGCCTGTGGAGTATTTGGCAGGGTCAAGTCCATACATGGGTGTGGCCCTATAGGTTGTGAGGAAACTGTGAAAGCAACCTAGGTCAATGACACCTGTAAGACCTTCCTTATCTAGAATTTAAGACTGTGGACCATCTGCCCAACCTTCATGTAGGAGGTGGGGTGAAGAGGAGTGGTGGTCATAGGATTGATGGCATTGTGGCGACAGGAGAACTGCAGCTTAGTCAATGTAAACTGGGGCCAGTCATCTTAAGCCAGGGTGCAAGATGCCCCCTCAATGGTGATAATCCTCTCAATGGCATGCGTGATGACAGGGTTGGTAGTGTACAGCATGTGTGCCACATACAGGAATCTGGAAAGTGTGTCCACCGCCAGCAACCAAGTAGCTCCCTGAATTGTCTCATCAACACTGACATGGACACTCTCACAGGAATGGACAATTGTGTCATGGTGAAAACCATTGTACTGGGATGCCTTATTGAGGCAGCAAGCATAGCAGGAGCAGCACACCAATTTAATGTTGGCAAAAATGCTAGGCCAATAACTTCATGTGCACCACATCCTCCAATGTGACACATGAAGGAGATGGGGGATGCAGAGTCAGAGAGGGAGCAGTATGCAACTCAGCTGTCAGAGCCCTACAAGACCAATGTTAAGATGCCCTGCATGGTTTTGAGTGAGTAGGGTCAGGTTATAAAAAATATGCTCCAGCCATTCTTTCTTACCACTGACAAAACCTTCCTCAGCCAGCACTGGACCACAGGACAATGCTGAGGCTACTTCATGCACCAGTATGAGGAATTCATCAAGGGTCATTTACAGGCACTGATCCAGGGCAAAACAAACAGTTTCCTGGCTATCAAATCCCATGTTGGTGCCAAGAAGGTTGTGGGACTGTTACACTTCTCACAGGGAGACTCTTGATAAGCAATAATAAGGAACAGGTATACAAGAACATAGGTTTATTAAGGCCTCAGTGAGAGATTTACTAACAAAAGAAAAATTCTTCTCAATAAAAAATAATGCAACTTCTCAGACAATAACAGGCACATACCTGGAACACACAGTGAATAAATGTAGTGGGACACAAAGACTACGCCACGGATGATCCCTAATGATGAAGGTTGAGCATTTGGCATAGCTGCCCGACAGATACATCTCAAGATATTGCTGGAAAGTCATAGGTCCCACTGTGGTGGCTTCTGATTGAGCTCTGACTCATGGGCTGCTAAGAGCTGGCACAAAGAGCTTTGTAGGACTGAACTGCCAAAGGCACCACATATGGCCGAAGCATGTAGGAATTCATGCCGATACTGTTCTGTACACAAGACACAGTGGAGAAATTAAATCTCTGACAGGGAGGAACTCTAGTGACACTTGTCCTGCTGTCTGTCATCCTTGTTGTGATGCTACAGCCTGGGGAGGCAATGCCTTGTACAATCCATTTAGATGATCTTCAGATATATGGAATCCCTTTCCCATAAGAGGATGAGAGAGACAGTAGTTGATTTTGCCATCAGGGTCAATTTACATGGCAACAGCAGGGCCCCTTGGTAGATGTTGGTCCCAAGCACTCTGCTGAACATCCATTGGTGTTGACCCGAGCTTGGGCAATGGAAGACCACCCTTCACAGGGGAAGACAAAGGAGCCATCAGATGTGAAGCCTGGGCAACAGCGTCCTGCTGTGATGCAGACAATATCCCATACTTTCATTATGTCTTTGGTTGTTGTCCTCGGTGTCCATGTACTGGCTGCTACACTGGCTGGAAAATAGGTTGTTACAACTACTGTCTACTGTAAATGATGTATCCGACAGATGCACATTTACATTTCACAGTCTTTTACTTTCACTGTTCACAACCTCCCAATATTACACAGTTATATGGCCAGTGCACTATTGTTTTAACTTTCCATAAGCCTCATTAACAGTTTGCAGGCAAACATCCACATACTGCTACAATAGTTTACTGCTGAATATCTATGTGCAGTAAGAACATAACCACAAAGTTCACAGTTCTTGAAGAATCAAAAGGTACATATGGAGCAGACACTGTCATTGCTTTAACACATGGCCTAATTGTGTTACACTTATTTCACTGTTAAGTTGATGCATTGTTGTCATTCTAACCAACACAGGTTCCTCATCTGAAACTCGTCCGTGGACTGACTGTCTCATCACCCAAAATCGGTCCCTTATATATCCTCAACAACAATAGGTGTTCATCTGGACTGGTCCCCTCCTGTGCTGTCAATTGAGAGGAGGCCAGAAAGGTGAAGAGTGCATTGTGCAGTGAGTGGTGATGGTGAAGCTTCAATAGATCATCCTTAAACATTTGAATGAACTGCTCCACCAGACCACTCAATACTGGGTGGAAATGTGCTATGTGGACAAGAGTATTTCTATTGGGTGCATGCAAAGACATGAACTCGGCAGACTTAAACTGAGGCCCATTGTCCATGACTCTTGTTTCTGGCAGACCTTCGATCAGAAAGATGTGGTTTAAGGCTTGATTCACAGGCTGAGATGATGTAGGAGACATCTGGGAGATGTATGGAAAACTAGATCCTGCATAGATCACGATCAACCATGAATGGCCAAGAAAATGGCCTGCAAATTCAAGTGTAGTCGTGACCATGGTGTTAATGTCTCCAGCCATGGAAAGTAGCAACTAGATGGGGCTGCTTGTTTGCTTTCACAAGTTGCGCACATGGCCACCAAGACAGCAATATTACTATCAATCCCCCTCCAATACATGTTGCTTCGGAAGGAGTATGATACCTCAATCACTTGGTGGAGCAGGTGTAAAATATGGCATTAAAGAGAGGATGGGATGATCACTCAAGTCCAGCCATTTTTGCCCTGAAGCAACAAGACACCATTGAGGGCAAAGAATTCATGCCAGTGGTGCTAATAACCTTGAACGTCTGGGCTGACTATCTGCTGGGAGTCTGATAGCCATCCCCACTGGACCAGAAGGAGAAATTTATTAAGAACCACATCCTCTGCAGAACGCTGGGCCACCAATTTAGCATCAATAGGGAGTGAGACAAGAGCTGCTTCATCTTCAGTATCTAAGTGGGTACAGACTTCCACACTGGAATCAAAGGAAGAGTCCTGACCTACCAGCAACCATGAAAGTAGGTCAGTGTTGGCATGGCGAGTTGTACAATGGCAGTGAATTTCATAGGAATCACTGACAAGAAACAGAGACCATCATTGAAGGCGGCAAGCTGATTTTGTGGGGATGTTGGCATCAGTGCGAAATAGTGGCAGTAATGGTTTGTGGTCAGTCAGTAGGATAAAATGACATAGTCATGAAATTTTTTTTAAGCAAAGACAATGACCATGGCTTCTTTTTCTATTTGTCCATAGCTGCACTGGGCCGATGCCAATGTATTTGAGATGAAGGTGATTGTTCATTTCACCCCACCAACTATATGCAATGGGATGGCTCCTACACAATAAATGGATGCATCCACCTTGAAGCCACAGAAAGTGACAGATTGTAAGCCATCAGACAGATGGGCTGAATCAATGTCTGCTTAAGGGCCTGGAAAGTGTGGTTGCTAGTAGTGTCCCGATTACATGCCACATTCTTGCATAAGACACAGTGCAGCAGGGAAGCGACAGTTGCACCATGGAGAAGGACCTTAACAATAGTAATTCCGAGGGCCAACATGGATTGAAGTTGCTTAACATTTGTCAGTGGTGATAAATCCTGCATAGCCTCGACGTATTTCAGAATTATCTAGATTCCTGAAGTGCTGTGGATATGATCCAGATATTCCACTTCAGGGATGAAAAACTGGCACTTCTCCCAGTTACAATGAAGATTTGCAGCTTGGAGGAAGGAGGAAAGAGCATCTAGGTTATCAGACAAGTCTTGTATGAACCGTCCTGCAATTTTGATGTAATCTAGGTAGTTGGCTGTGCCCAGCTATTCCTGCCTAATGTGTTCCAAATATTGCTGAAATATCGCTGGGGTGCTCTCAATACCAATAGGGATGCAGTTGTAGCAGAAGAGACAGAAAGGTGTGTTGCTTACCAGCAATTCACACAACACCTGATCCAGCAGAAGCTGTAGATATATATCCTTGAGGTCAGTTTTCATGCAGACCTTGTGCCCAGTCAGTTGGGTAAGAATATCGTCCATCTTTGGAATAAGGTAAGCATCCTCAATGGATTGTGCATTAATCGTGTTGAAATCACCAGATATGTGGAGGAAACCATCAGATTTGTCGACCGACATGATTGGTGTTGTCTACAGAGTTTTGGAAACAGCCATCAAGATGCTAGTGTCTTGCAACTTATCCCTCAGGGTGAATGAGACATTCCTAGCCTCGAAAAAGGGGGGCATGGCTGTTGGGAGGAGGATAATATGTGCTTCAAAACCCACAATGCCCATAGTACAAGGTTCAAATACTGAATGAGACTTCTCATGAAGAGGGAAGAAGTAAGGATTGTCAGTGCCCGGCTGGATGCCACTGCTCAAATTGTGCTCTTCTGGTCCCAAACCTGCAAAGATGTCAAGTCTTAATAAATCTGTAACCCCTGGGTTATCACTGATAAGGAGGTGCCCTTTACAGATAATTGTCCAACATTGGAAGAGGGCTGTGAACTGTCCTTTGACTATGTGATGAAGCAAGCCGGGATAATGGTAATTCTCCTCTTGTTTTGCCATCTGCCTCCTTTAAATTCGTTTTGTTACTTTTAATTATTTACGATTAGCATACATGAATATAATCTACATTTTCATAAAAGAGAAAGGTTGGCCCTCAGTTTTAAAAAATATAACACCAGATTTAACTTTGTGCTTATTTTTATTTATGTAATTGATTTTCTAATTTATTTTGGTTATTCCTAGTTAGTAACTTTCATTATAGGGGTAAGTCATTAATTGTTTCATAACTTAAGAGTCTATTTATTGTTGACATATAAACAAATATAGATTCTGTAATAATTTTAAACATTTGGAAGATGAAATGCTAGTATTCTTAAAGTATCTATTTGATTATAGTCAGAAACATGTTAGCAAAGCCAGCTCTGAATTAATTCCAAGTTTATTAACAGTTTTATCAAAAGTATTGTTTGCATAACTATATATGTTAATAAACAAATAATTCGGCCTAACTCTTGCAGTAGAAGATACTGTTAAAAAGACGAAATATTTTTATATATTCAGTTAATTTAATAAGTTAAGTTTTAATTGTAATTTCTGTAATTTAACTTTGAACAATGTGTAGTTTCAGTACCGATTATTGTGATGATGCGTAAGGGCCCAATTTTTGGTCATGAGACAGTCAGTCCACGACCGAGTTTCAGACAAGTAACCTGTGCTGGTTATAACAACAGCAATGCTTCAATTTAACTGTGAAATAAGTGTTAAACAATTAGGCCATGTGTAAAAAACCAATGACAGTGACTGCTCCATACATACCTGATTATTCTTCTAAAACTGTGAACTTTGTGGTTAGATATTACTGCTCGTAGATGTTCAACAAGAAACTGTTGTAGCAGTATGTGGAGTTTTGCCTGCTAACTGTTAATGAGGCTTATCGAAGGTTACATAATAGTGCACTGGCCATATAACTGTGTATTATTAGGGGGTTGTGAACAGTGAAATTAAAGTACTGAAAAACATAACTGTACATCTGTCAGCTACATCATTTAAAGTAGTCAGTGGCGGAATCCACAAACCCCATTTCAGCCAATGTAGCAACGAAGTAAGTCGACACTGAGGACAACAAATGAAATAAATAAAAACAGGTGGAAACACCACAACTTCCACTACATCATTGCTTGTAATTGCAGAGGCACTGAAAGAATGGTTGCACTGGAGGAGAGCCTAACCACTGGTAGGTGTTCCATATGATGGTCAATGCAGTAGAACGGGTGTCCACTTAGAGGTCGATAGGGTGATCATTGACAGAAATCTGGAAGGACTTTTGTTGGTCTCCGGACAGGAAGAATGGCATTGACTTCAAGCGTCTCTGGGGCCACCATGCCTGATTCCTCCATCAGGAAAATATTCACTTGAGCTGAATCCATATGCATCTTGGTGGAGGCCTGGCAGACCTCTACTTTGTGACCTGTCTTGCCGCAGGAGAATCATTTGGCATGGTGAAACTGGCACTGGTATGAAGGATGCGTGAGGAAACAGTTAATGGAGGAAGGCAACTGTTGGGGGCTGTTGGCAGGGAATGTCCATTTACCAATAGGCGGAGAGTCTGTAGGGAACAGGGGCTGCCGATTTAGCAAGCGGGACAATGGATCTAGTATGGAAGCTGATGCAAAGATGAACTGCTTGAAAGCTCAAATAATCTGAAGACAATCATCCAATGTGGGGTCTATCAGTATCAGTAAGTCCATCTGAAGCCCTTCAGCAGGTGCATGCACCAGGAGCATGTCTCAAATGTGTAACATGGCGTAAGACTGTTTATGTGCTTCATTGGAACACCAAAATTGGCACTCTCAAGAAAGACCTTGGAGTGTCGTGGTTCATTTCCAGTAGGATTGACCCCCTGCTTGTGGCAGCTGAAAATTTTATGTTGTGGCACAACAAGACGGCCTTCGAGGCAAAATATTCTTGCAAGCAAAATTAGGCAAAATTTTCTTGCAAGCAAAATTTCACTTCATTGTATGATGCTGCATGTGGTTCTAATTCAGATTTCAATTTCTGAATGAGTTGGTAAACCTCTGGTCCAACATAGACAAGGAGAAATGCCCTATGATGGGAATCACATGAGATACCAAACACCAGAAAATGCTGCTTAAGGCGCATCATGTAGTTCATCTAAGATTTTAATTTCTTGTCAAAAGGGGGAAAGGGTGGAGTTCCACCACAAAATCCTTTAGCCATGAGGTCCAGCTGAGAAGGGCATTGGAATCCATTGGTAGACACTGTTGTAAACCTCACTACCATGGTGATCAATCTTTATGGGACCACCTGGATCCAAATATCTCATCGCCACTGCTGTATCTCCATGGGGAGATGCTTGATAAGCAGTAATAAGAAACAGGTAAACAAGAACAAGAGGTTATTATGACCACAGTAGAGATTTTTAATATCAAAGAAAAAAATCTTCACAATAAGAAATAATGCAACTTCCCAGACACTAACAGGCGTATGCCTGGGACACACAGTGAATAAACATAATGGGACATGTAGACAAAGCCACTGATAATTCCTAACAATGTACACTGAGTGTACAGCATACCTGGCTAACAGGCATGTCTCAGGATATTGCTGGAAAGTTGTAGGTCCTGCTGCGCTGGCTTACAACTGGGCTCTGACTGATGGCCTGCTAAGAGCCAATGCATGAAGTGGCCCAGAGCTCTGGTGGAGCGAACTTCCAATGTATTGGCTTGCGTCACTGTATATAGCCACGGCATGTAGGAATTCCTGCCAATCCAGTTCCGCACACATACATGTTGGAGGAAATAGGCCCCTGACAGGGAGGACCTCTGGTAGCACTTGTCCTGCCACCAGATGTCCTTGTTGTAATTGATGCAATCTGGGGAGGCGATGCCTTATACATATGCTTCAGTGTCAGAGGGGTTGCCGATCACTTTAGGTGGACATTGGGTACATGTAGGGTCAGAACATCAGCACTTGTGTGTCAGCTGGTGGAGAGAAAACTGATTTCGTAGTAGCACCCACTCAAGAACCACAACTGGCACTGCAGACTCTGTGCTGCCTTGTCTGAGAATTTAGAGCAAAGCACGAACAAAGGATATCAAGATTTTGTAGTCAGTCAACAGGTGGAATTTGCAGAGATACAAATACATACGAAATTTCTTGATCTTATATATGATCATTAAAGCCACCTCCTCTATATGGGAATAGTTGAGCTGTAGAGCATTTAACAATTTTGAGGCAAAGGAAACTGGGCATTCAGAACCATCTGATGACTTGTGGGACAAAACTGTCACAATGTTGTACAAGAACCCATCCATAAACAGTGTTAATGGCAGCGTATATGGCATCAGACATGGTGCTGCTTGATATCATCCTTTAAGTACTGAAAAGCCTGTTGACAAGTGGTCAGCTACACAAGTTTGATGCCCTTTTTTGCAGCTGATTAAGAGCATGAGCTGCACCAACTGTGGAATAAACATGGCATAGTACGTGATTTTACACAGAAACAACTGCAACTGTTCAAGGTTATTAGAGACTGGTATATTGATAAATGCATCAACGTGGTCATGTGTGTGCATGATGCCCCTGCGGCTGAGAATGTACCCAGGTATTTGACACTGGTGGCAAAGAAACTGCAGTTTTCTAAATAACTGATGGTTTAAACATTTTTCTGGAGCCTTTTAAAAAGGGACTCAAAGTTCTTGTGATGTTCTTTGTGTGTCAGCTTCATAATGATAATGATTTCAAAATAATTAATACAATGTGGAATACATTGAATCACTTATTCTAAACAATTTTGAAAAATTGTGGGTGTAGTTGCAACTTCAAATGGTTAACAGGCTAAATTGAATAAGCTGAATGATGTATTTAAAATTAGCAACTGACATGAAACATCATCAAGGGGCAGCTGGAGATACATGTCCTTTAAATCCATCTTTGAACAATACTGAGCTTCAACCAGTTTAGCTGACAACTCACCTGGGCGAGACATTGTGTAGAGATCAACATTACCTTGAAAGTCTCTTCGGGTTTGCTGCCGGATCCTAAAATCAACTTGACTCGATATTTCGGTGATCCAGCTGATCTCCATCTTCAGGAAAATGCTGCTTCTGCTGATGAGTCCCGCTAAGAACTGATGCCAGGCTGCAAATTGACGTCCTATATAGGGCACGGTTCAGTACACGGAGCATGTGCCGCCCATCACGGATGCTGCCCTCCAAGACAGGGAGGTGGCGCTGCCCTTAGTGGAACACTGCTGGCAATGATATATCACACTCAGGGCCTCACCAAAGAATGTTCAATTTTGATGCGAGACAATACAGGATTCCACGTCATGCTAAGAGGAAACCCATTGTCTCTGTTGATTAAATTATCCTCCAACCTAATTTCAATCGCCTCTTTATAGACACTGTTCCAAAAACCGGAAATGTTGGCGACTAACACAGTTTCATCAAATTTCATACTGTGTCCCTCATTTAAGCAGTGTTCTACTACTGCCGATTTTTCTGGCTGTTGTAGTTTCATATGACGGCCATGTTCCACACACCTGTCATGCACTGTGCGAATCAAACAGCCAACGTAAGCTTTCACACCTTGACACGGAATTTTGTACACACCAGGTTTCCTAAGCCCCAAATCATCTTTCACAGAGCCTCCAGCATAAAGAAGAAAGGCCACCGATCTATGTTCCTCTTCGTGCACCCCTGGAGATGGTCCAAACTCCATTGCTCGATGAATCTGCTTCTTGGAGTATCCATTTTCCTTAAAAACAGCCATTAAATGCACAAGTTCTTGGGTTAAGCTATCTGCGTCGGAAATGGCTTATGCTCTCCTTACCAAAGTCCTAAGGATGCCACTGCGTTGGTGTGGTGGATGACAACTCTTAGGATGCAGATACGAATCTGTGTGCGTCGGCTTTTGGTGAACACTGTATCCAAAAGTACCATCTGGAATCCTTCGCCGACCGAGATGTCATCGCTTACAAAACCTGGCAGTGTGGTATCGAGTCAAGTTGATTTTAGTATCCGACAGCAAAAACGATGAGACTTTCAAGACTTATTACGCTGCGAAAGCCTACGTAATCAGATCAACATTAGATTGGGAATTAATAGTGGACTTGAAATCACCACAGATACATAATGACCCAATCAATTTTTTAATGAGTGCCATAGGCATTGCCCATTGGCTGGTATTAACTATGGAAATAAAGCCTTGGTCCTGAAGCCATGCAAGTGCTGCCTGAGCAGCATCACAATCCACAAATGGAAGTGGGTGAGTTCATCAAAATTAAGTCACTGCAGGAGGATGGTAAGAAATGTGAGCCATAAAGTTATGTGCAAAACTGAGTGCTGATTCAAAAATCTTCTTATATGAAGTGGACAGGGCGTAAATATCAGAAAAATATACTTTGTCTAACACTAAATTAACTAGCTCCCCCACTTGGAATCCAAAGCCGGTAAAGGCATCCAAGCCAAAACAGTGAGTAGCATTAGGGGAATACAGAACTATCAAAGTTAGTATGTGTTCAATTTTTTTTGTACTCTAACCAAGACAACAGTGCATTACAAGCAACACTGCAAAATTGGACATGACCAAAAACTTTGAAATTAAAAGAAGAATTTAAAGATAATTTGCAGCATTCCTTGCATGAAACAAATGAATGTTATGAGCAGATCAGCAAAGAATTTTGAAATAAGATGTGAATTCTGAGTTAGCAAAGCTCATTTTGTCATTGGTGATGCTCACATGAGAAATATAGCTTAATAGCACTGCTGGTAAGCAAAGCTAAAATCTTTCAGTTCAACCACTTTTATGCCATGTAGAATTTTCTCTTGGCAAGCAGTATACCTCTCTAAACAAATGTTAACATCAAGGTTGTACTTTTAAAGATGCCACTAATCTTTAAATTTTGTGCACTCACAATGTCTAATTCCAAGATGGCTGAACAGCAAATCTGTACTATCCTACATTCAAACAGGCTGTTTACTTTTTTTACACAGTGACAAACAAAAAGTCACTATCTAAGTTCAGATATATTTTTCATCACACATATTTCAACTCATGTCATGCAGAAACAATAACTTCTCTCCAGTTTCACAAGCAACTTTTTGTCTCACACTCAGCCCACTGACTGTATACTGACATATGTCAAGAACCACATTTCTGAGGCCTCTGTAGTTGGGGTTGGTGGCTTAAACAAGCCAATTATAGGCCTGTATATGTTTCTGATTCGAATGTTCTCTAATCAGCAATCTACAAATATCTTCAATTTACTGAAAGCGATCACGAACTGCTTTCCCATTTGGGCAGTTAGCAATTCATATCACTTTTATTTAGATAGATACAGATGGTATCCGTCTTCAGTCCAAGTTCCACACCTTCAGTAATAAAATCAGACAACATTAATTAAAAAAAAAGAGTTATGGATCAGATTTGTCTGATCTGATAAGCTCTGCCTGATCCATGTTTTGAGTATCTGTGTCCTACTACAGCCTCTTAAACTCATCTTACGCAAGGCTACCAACCGATTTTCCCCCCACAAGGTTATGTACACATACTGTATTACTGCAGTGAAACTATGCTGAAGTTAGGTGTTACTTCGCAAGTACATCAGTTGGTTCAGTTAAGAAAGTCATCAATGGAGTAAAACAAGTTGACCACCACTAAATCCATTAGGTTTCTCTTCAACTGTCCTACGTTGCTAAGAGGCCAGACTGAAACTTTCTAGGATAAATATGCAAGCATTGTCTGCAACATGACATATCACAGCACTGCACTGAACATAAATTTGAATGTTGTGCAGGGGCAGTTGAATTTAGTGAAACTAAACTTCTAATTGTTGTTTTTTATAGGTCCCCTAACCCTGACTTCAGAGCATTTCTGCTCAAGCTAGAAAGGGTTCTTGATTCACTTTATAGGAAGTACCAGAAATTAGTTATATGTGGTGACTTCAATAGAAATTTTGTATATGATGGTGCAAGAAAAAGGATGTTGGTTGCAGGCTGTGTTTTTTCCAGGTATGGTGCAGGGGAACAGTAGCACAGCCACAGATAATATTTTTATTCATTCTTTGTTACTAGATGGGCATTCTGTTAGTAAAAGGGTGAATGCCCTTTCAGACCATGATGCACAAATTTTAACACTAACAGGCTTTTGTACTCAAATAAATGTCACATATACTTACAAAATATGTAGGAAAGTTAATCCAACAGCAATAGAGAGTTTTCTAAACCTCGTCAGGAACAAGAGTGGCAGGATGTTTATAGTGCCAATAACATAGATGATAAATATAATGCTTTCCTTAACACACTTCTCGTGCTCTTTGAGAGTCGCTTTCCATTAGAATGTTATAAGCAGGGTACTAGCAGTAAAAGGCATCCAGGGTGGCTGACTAGTAGGATAAGGATATCATGTAGAACAAATCAATTATATCAAAATGTTAGAAGTAGTCACAATTAAGCTACAGTAGCACATTACAAACAGTACTGTAAGGTGCTTGAAAATGTTATTACAAAGGGAAAGAGTATGTGGTATGCAAATAGAATAGCTAATTCACAGGATAAAATTAAAATCATTTGGTCAGATGTGAAGGAAGTGTCTGGTCAGCAGCACAAGATCGATGTTATAAAATCAGTTCATAGTAAAAATATTTCTGTTACTGAGAAATCAGATATATGTTAAGTATTTAACAATACCAGAGAAGGAAAGTTGCTACTCACCATACAGCGGAGCTGCTGAGTCGCGATAGGCACAATAAAAAGATTCACACAATTTTTTCCCACCCCCCTTGTGCATCCATTTCGTCCTTTTCACACGTATTTGGGTGTATTTTTGCGTAATTTTTCGGATGTACTTCTACTTTCTTACGTAACTTTTCGCATTTTTTGCACCACCATGGATCCTTGCTCCTTCTATCTGTGTCAATAAAGAAAAGTTTCCTTATCCCTAGCCGGATCCCAGTCCCATATACTGTTCCTGCGTTGTTGCTTGGCTCATGAAATCCCCCCTAATGGCCGTACCATCAAATTACCCATCTCTGGTGGCCACACCTCCTTCCACAATGACCTCCACCTGTTCAGATTCTGCCAATCCTTAGCCCTCACCAACATAGTCCTGCAAAACCATATCAACCAAGCCCAATCCTCCTTGCAGTACCTTCTCTCCATCCGCAAAATTCTCCTGCTATGCAATCCCAAATTCCTGGAACCCATAACACACATTAAAACTCTTGCCCTGCAGGAACTTGAGCAACATGCACAACGCCACTTCAAAAAGCTCTCCACCCTACTCACTTCCTACTCCCACTTCGGAGTACCACTGTCCACCACTTCTACAACCATCTCCAAACCTCCCCCACGCCCCATCATAGCTGACAAACCCTGTCACGCAGACCTACTACATTTACGCCACCCTCCAAAACTCCCTCCCACAACCACACAGAGCCCAGAACCTAAACAGACCCGCAACACAGTTATGAACCTTTCCTCCAGAAGCCTTAGTCCCAAAGAAATAACAGTCCTTTCTAAAGCCCTCACCTTTCGCCCCACTCCCAAATTCAACCATGCAGGACTAGTTAAAGACCTTCTCTCCTTCTCAGGGTCCCTACATTAGAAACACTTTTTCGCTACCAACCCAACCAATCAGATTCAATCACAGACCAACATTGAACCTTGCCTAACTCAGTTCACTCCATCATCCAGCCGTGATCCACCCCCACTGCCTCCAAACCATCCCCCGTTAACTTTCCAGAATTTCTTAACCTCGAAACTTGCCTCAACATCATTCCCAAATCTCTCAACATGCAAACTAACCTTACATCCGCAAAAAGAACCACAGTCCACCATCTAAAAACTGATCCCGACCTTATAATCCTAGCTGCTGACAAAGGCTCCACCACTGTTGTTTTGAACTGCAATGATTACATGGCAGAAGGACTCCATCAGCTGTCAGATACTTCCACCTACAAACCATGCCACAGTGATCCCATTCCAGTAATCTAGCAGGATCTCCAGTCACTACTCAAATCCTCAGGCCCATCCCAGAACCTCTCCCTGGAGTCCATCTCTCTACTTACCCCTACCACTCCCCACACTCCCACCTTCTACATGTTTCCTAAAGTCCATAAACCCAACCACCCAGGACGCCCCATTGTGGCCAGTTACTGTGCCCCCACTGAAAGAATCTCTGCTCTCGTAGACCAACACCTTCAACCTATTACCCAGAACCTATCCTCCTATATAAAAGATACCAACCATTTCCTCGATCGACTCTCCACAGTTCCTGTCCCTTTACCACACGGTGCCCTGCTCATCACTATTGATGCCACCTCCCTGTACACTAGCATTCCTAATGCCCATGGCCTTACTGCTGTCGAACACTACCTTTCCAGACGCCCTATGGATTCCAAACCAACAACCTCCTTCCTAGTCTCCATGACCAACTATATCCTCACCCACAATTACTTCTCCTTTGAAGGCATTACCTACAAACAAATCCATGGTACGGCTATGGACACCCACATGGCACCATTCTATGCTATCCTATTCATGGGCCATCTAGAGGAATCCTTCCTAAAAACCCAGAATCCTAAACCCCTCACCTGGTTCAGATTCACTGATGACATCTTTGCTATCTGCATTGAAGGTGAGGATACCTTATTCACATTACTTCAGAACATCAACAACTTCTCCCCCATTTTCTTCACATGGTTCTACTCAACCCAACAAGCCACCCTCCTAGATGTTGACCTTCACCTCAGAGATGGCTGTATCAGTACCTCCATCCATATCAAACATACTAACCACCAGGAATACCTCCACTTCGACAGCTGCCACCAATTCCATACCTTTTCGTACAGCCTAGCCACCTGTGGTTGTCTCATCTGCAGTGATGAGCAGTCCCTCTCAAAATATACCGAGGGTCTCACTGAAGCCTTCACTGACCGTAATTATCCTCGCATTCTTTTACAAAAACAAATCTCCCGTGCCTTATCTTTCCAGTCTCCCACCACCTCCCAAAGTCCGGCCACAAAGGAGCATTCCCCTCGTAACTCAGTACCATCTGGGACTGGAGCAACTGAATTACATTCTCCGCCAGGGTTTCGATTACCTCTCGTCATGCCCGGAATTGAGAAATGTCCTGCTCACTATCGTTCCCACCCCTTCTACCGTGGTATTCCGCCATCCACCGAATGTACACAATATACTCGTCCATCCTTACACAACCCCTACTCCCAATCCCTTACCTCATGGCTCATACCCCTGTAATAGACCTAGATGCAAGACCTGTCCCATACATCCTCCTATCACCGCCTACTCTAGTCCAGTCACTAACATCACCTATCCCATCAAAGGCAGGGCTACCTGTGAAACCAGTCATGTAATTTACAAGCTAAGCTGCAACCTCTGTGGTGCATTCTATGTAGGCATGACAACCAACAAGCTGTCTGTCCGCATGAACGACCACCGACAAACTGTGGCCAAGAAACAAGTGGACCACCCTGTTGCTGAACATGCTGTGAAACATAGTATCCCTCATCTTAATGACTGCTTCACAGCCTGTGCCATATGGATCCTTCCCACCAACACCAGCTTTTCTGAATTGCGCAGGTGGCAACTTTCCCTACAATACACCCTACGTTCCCATAACCCTCCTGGCCTCAAACTTCGTTAGTCACTGTCCTCACACATCCAGCCCCCTCCTTGTTCCCATTCCAGCATTACACAGCCGTCATTTCACCGCCACACCTAGTCTTTTAATTTATTTTATTTCTCTTCTTTCCACTACTTACCCCCTCCCCCCTCCCCTGCATCTAAACTGCAACACTTGAGTGTCCACCACTCCCACCATACTATCCCTCCCCCTCCCCACCCCAGCCTCCTCCTTACCCCCACCCAGTCGCCACTCCCATCATGCACTGGTGCTGCTGTTCGCAGTGTGGTCTCAGCTCTCTGAGACTGCAGACATGTGTGCAACTTGCGTTTATGTGTGTGTGTGTGTGTGTCTACTGCTGACAAAGGCCTTAATGGCAAAAAACCTTTAATTGTGTGAATCTTTTTATTGTGCCTATTGCGACTCAGCAGCTCCACGATATGGTGAGTAGCAACTTTCCTTCTCTGGCATTGTTACATTCCATTGTTTGAAGTATTTAACAATCATTTTCTGAGCATTGCTGGTGAATTAAATAAAAATTTAGTTTCTACAGGGAATCATATAACACTCTTGGCAAATGCCTTTCTGAGATTGATGTCTGAAATACTCCTCTGTGATACAGACCAGGGGCAGATTGAGTCAGTAATTAAATCACTGAAGACTAAGGACTCTCATGGATATGATGGAGTGCCTAGCAGAATATTAAAGTACTGTGCTGCACATGTTAGTGCTGTATTTAGCTATATTTGTAATTTTAGGAATGGTCAGTTTCCTGAATGATTAAAGTACTCAGTAGTAAAGCCGCTTTATAAAAAAGAAGAAAGGAATAATGTAGACAATTTTAGACCTATTTCTACGCCATCAATAAAGTTATTGAAAAGGCTATGTATGTAAGGACAACTGATCATTTTATATCACACAATTTGCTATCAAATGTATAGTTCGGCTTTAGAAGTCATATAACAACTGAAAATGCTATATTCTCTTTTCTCTGTGAGTACTGGATGAGTTAAACAAAAGGTTTCGAATGCTAGGCATATTTTTTGATTTAACTAACGCATTTGACTGTGTTGATCACAAAATATTGCTCCAGAAGTTGGACCATTACGGATTACGGGGAGTAGCTCACAACTGGTTCACCTCTTATTTTAACAACAGACAGCAATGTTGAGAATGGCTGTGATGTGGATACTGTGTGGGGTACAGTCAAGTTAGTGGTGCTGCAGGTATCAGTGTTGGGGCCACTCCTGTTCCTTATTTATGTAAATGATATGCCCTCTAGTATTACGGGTAGCTCTAAAATATTTCTGTTTGCTTGGTAGTAAATAATGTTATGTACAACATTGGCTAGGTTTCAAATAGTGCAGTTAATAACATAAGTTCATGGCTTGTAGAAAATAAACTAATGCTAAATCACAGTAAGACTCAGTTTTTACTGTTTCTAACACACAATTCAACAAAACCTGACATTTTAATTTCACAGAATAGTCATAACATTATCAAAGCTGAACAGTTCGAATTTCTAGGTATTCAGATAAATAGTAAACTGTTGTGCAAAGCCCATGCCACTATCTTGTTCAAAATCTCAATGCTGCCTTTTTTTACTACTCAAATGGTATCTGAAGTGAGTGATCATTCAATACGAAAATTAGTCTACTTTGCTTATTTTCATTCGTTTATGTTGTATGGTATTATATTTTGGGGTAACTCTTCCCATTCTAAAAGGATCTTTTTGACCCAGAAATGGGCAGTTCGGGCAATAAGTTGTATAAGTTCAAAAATCTCTTGTCGACCCCTGTTCACGAGTCTGGATATTTTGACATTGGCCTCTCAATATATATATTCCTTAACAATATGTATATTCCTTACCAATATATATATTCCTTACTGCCATTTCTTGTTAACTATATTCGCTTATTCCCAAGAATAAGCAGCTTTCACTCAGTTAATACTCGGCAGAAATCCAACCTGCATTTGGATCAGACTTCCTTAACTCTAGAGCAGAAAGCTGTGCAGTACACTGCTGCATCCATTTTCAGTAAGCTACCACTAGAATTCAAAAATCTTGGCAGTAATCCACTTGCTTTCAAATTGAAATAGAAGAGTTTCCTCATGGGTCACTCCTTCTATTCCGTCGAGTAGTTCCTTGAAAAATTAAGCCGATTCTTGTTGTATTGTTGACTACATTTACTTAAACTTATGGCTTGACTTTTTTTGGGTTCATAAACATTTTATTTTTATCTCTTATTACTTTTATGTTGTAATTTCATGTACTGACACATTCCATGACCTTGGAGATTTGTTCCTCAGTTTGGTGCTATGGAACCTGACATGTAAATAACTAAATAAATGAATTTCCAAGTAATACAGAAATTCTTACCATGAAGGAAATACTTTCCCCTCAACTACATGCTGTAAAACACCATCAATGAATGTTGATTTGGTTTTCTGTAGGTGCCGATATTGCAGCACTGTTCCAGGAAGAGGGTGCCATGGTTTAAGGAGACTTAGCTACAATAATTAAAAAAGAAATGAAATTATAAGTATCAATACATGGCTTTAAATTGTTGTTCAATTGTACAAATATAAACATTTTAAAATAAAAATATATCTAAAAAGAAAGATGATGAAACTTACCAAACAAAAGCGCTGGCAGGTCGATAGACACACAAACAAACACAAACATACACACAAAATTCTAGCTTTCGCAACCAATGGTTGCCTCGTCAGGAAAGAGGGAAGGAGAAGGAAAGACAAAAGGATATGGGTTTTAAGGGAGAGGGTAAGGAGTCATTCCAATCCCGGGAGCGGAAAGACTTACCTTAGGGGGAAAAAAGGACAGGTATACACTCGCACACACACACATATCCATCCACACATACACAGACACAAGCAGACATTTGTAAAATAAAAATATATTCATGATTGTAAAAATGAAAGACAAAATATAATTCAAATAATGGGCAACTACATTCTATTGTACAACAATTTCTAGGTATCTTTAATTCAGATAATTTATTTACAAAGAAATTTCCTGAACTGATGATAATGTACTACACTAGCTTATGTAAACTATTATATTTTTAATAATTGTATAACAATGTAGGTGAATTTTGATGCATATATGCAAGAAAATGGAGTCTTACCACGTGCTCAGAAGTTGACTTTTGACCAAGTTTTGCAGTTTCTCTCACTTTAGTATTGCTTTTCTGATCAAGCTGAAGTTCTTCATACAGTATATTTCGTAACTGTTGTGGTGAATTAATTTGAAACTTTTTTCCTGCCTCTTTATATGCCTGGTCTTGTAAATTATCTAAATGTTCCTGTAGAAATAATTATTTCAAAAGCTTTGAGAGAAAAATACCATCCTTACGAGTGGCTCTCATATGGGCACTAATTTATGTTCTCTTCTTCATCACACATATATAATGAAGATACAATGCTACTGTGGATTGAAAATTTATGTGTTTTAGTATACAATGTGTACCAGAATAGGATTAAATAATACACTTTACTGATATCTGTATTTTCCATTCTTTTTCCGAACTCCTATAATTATTGTTAGTAAATTGGACATGTAGTTCACATGGTATTATGATCAGGCAAGTGATTATTATCCTGAATTGCTTATCTACAGATTGATGCGTTATCACAAAATAATAATGGATGGATAAAAAAGAACTTTCTTGGTATTCAGTAACAATTTTCGCTCATTCTGTGTTTGGCTTTTAGCTGACTAGGCTGTCATCAAGTGGCAACTAACTGTAGTAATAAGGTGATTTTGCTAAAGTCTTCACAAATGTACTTGGTTAATGCATGAGAATATTAAATCTTTCACACAGATCTCTTGTAATCCCTATATAGATATATGATATAGCCTCTGCTACACTTGCACAAAACAGAGTTATTCCACTTCCAAGACATTCTCAACAGTCAGTCAGGTGGCATGGTGGTTATTTCCCTTCTCAGTCTCTTAGTATCTGAAATTTTGTGGATAATTTTCAACAAGTACTACATCAAGAATCTCTCAACTGCAAAATTACATGCTTGATCAGATATGAGGATATTGGTCTGCGCTTGTGAACTGGTACAACCAAATGAAACACTGATAAGGAAATTAAATTCATATTTAAAATATGCATTTTTTTCTTCTTGGATCTTAATGTAGGTATTAGAACGTACAAAAAGTTGCTTAGCATTTATAGGAAAAATGACAGTATTATTTAAATTTATTAGCCAGCCTTGGACCATAAAAAACAATTACCTGTTATAACCATTTAAACTGAACTTAAGTAAACAATTTAAGTAAATTAACACATTTACTATACTACAGTGTAAAAGAATCTCTCTTTCCATATTATTATTTGACCCTCTGTTAATACACTTCCTTTTGTTGCTGAAAAAGTTTTAATGTTTGTAGGCAAGGCATTTCCAGAGGATGGTAGAGATGTTGCTAGAGTCCCCAGTGATTGAAACAAAGTCATGCTACTGTCACTACAAAGTTTCTGTTGAATCTACAATTTTGTTACCAATGACATGATGGGAATTAGGCTCATTGTGGCTTAGTGTCTCCCTTCGATTTCATACGACTGTTGGAGATTTTCATTCCCTGGTTGTAGTTACTATGTTACGAAGAATATTGTCAGGTGGCACTGAAGCAGTGTGTGCAGCTTCCTTGGCCAGAGTGTCTATGTTTTCATTTCCTTTTATTCTATTGTGCACTTTCACCAATAACATGATGGTCATCCTATTTAGTGGGAAAGCTCATGCACTGATTCTGTAACCTAATATATTAGATAATTTGTGGCATTGTTTATGTCATAACATTTTAACAGCATCAATGCTGAGCATGAGTCTGATAATATTATGATTGATTCCTCTTGCACTTCTTTTGCATATTTAAGTCCCTCTAAAAGCACTATGAGGCCTGCAGTGAGTATGGACATAACTTCTAGGAGCTTGAATTTGCCTCCTCAATTAGTCTTGCCATCTGTGAATGCACTTGCTGCCACGTCTTTCTGTTTCAACCCATCTGTGTAGATCTGTCACAACAATTGCCAAAGACAGTTATTAATACTGTAATCTCTGAAAGATCCCAGTGACTACTAAGTTATAAATACACAGCATTCCACTACACGGGACATTGCCTCATGTCTGTCCCATTGTCCAGAGGTAGCCAACTGAAAAATACTTCCAGAATTCAGGAAACAACCCCCTAGACTGTGGCCAGCCATTTCTCTGCAGTGTCTTTTCTTTCAGGAGTTCAAGTCTCGACAGGTATGTGGGAGAACTTTGGGGAGTTTGGAAGGTAGGTGAAGAGATACCAGTGGAAGTAACACTGTGAGGGCGGGTCATGAGTCATGCTTTGGTAACTCAGTTAGTAGAGCAGTTTTCCACATAAGGCAGTGGTCACAGTTTTGAAATCAGGTCTGGCACAGAGTTTTAATCTGACAGGTTGAAAATGTGATGAACATTTTCCTCACTGCTGCATTCACATTAAGAAGACATGATATGTCTAGACAGTAGAGATGTTGCTAGAATCTCCTGTGACTGAAACGAAGTCATGCCATTGCCACTATTTGCAGAAAAGTATCACAGACTCTTGCAAAAAATGAAATCCCACAGAGACAGACCTATGTTTTAAAATAGCAATAACAACAAGGATATTATTTGACAGTAGAGATACAATCAAAGCTTTAGGACTATTGGGATAATATGCAAACACAACAGAAAATTCTATGCAGATCAATTACATATAACTGTGACAGTTAGGTTTCCTGAATGTGACTCAAGCTTGAGAGTACAATAGATCAATTTAGTCTTTGCTGGGCATGTTCTATCACATAGTCATTCACATTATTTATAATGTGATTTTCTTCACACAGCTGAGAAAGTTGTAGAGATGATACTGCTGGAAATCAATGAGTTTATGTTTGTCTGTTTTAATGCAAAAGAGCAAACATAAATTCTCTGCTTCTTCTTAGTTTCATTCATGGAATATGACAGAACTAAATAATTAGAAAAGTAAGCTCAATTTTATTTTTAAAATGTAACATGTCATTTAATATCAGCTTCACTATTTTTAATGTTGTAGCTCTGCATCACATAATATTCATGTTTATTTCACATTATTGTGACAATTAATTGTCACTTGATAATGATCTAGGAAGTTGAAAACTGATTTGTGCATGAATGAAACAACTTTTCAATATTCTGCAATTTGCATCATAGGCCCCTGATAATTTCGCAAAACAATTTTCTAATGTCATCTCCCTTTATTTTTGTTTCTTTGCAACTCACAAAGTGGCAACAATTGTCACTTATTCGTGAATTTCTCAATATAAAAATTCATAATATTATGAATCACCACTAATACTTTTGCAGATATTGGAATTTTTACAGAGTTTTGTGAACAACAAATTTGGCATATATACCACTATAAGAATGAAAGTTATCAACTCTGAAGTGAAATAATTAGTAACACGTTTCAAGCAAAAAAGCAACTTTCTTATTTTATCCTATGCATCTTTCTGGACTGAGAGATCCTTCATCACCTGGGTATATGTTTTACTACTATCGTTTTTCTTACTTTGACCTGTCCAATATCAATTGTACAATTTGTGCTGTATGATAAAACTGGACCAATAAAAAATCAAATCAAACAGAGAAAGTGCATGAAAACTTTGACTTGCAGTTCTTCTTGAGGTATAACAACTAAATATCTGCATACCAAAGTTTAACAATAACCTGCTACATGCCACATAAGGTTAGGAAAGCAAGCCATAGAGGAAGAAAATATTCTCACATCTTAATGTTTGTAACAGCTCTGAGTCTTTGCAACAAGCAATACCTATTTCTTTATGGCAAAAGTACCACTTGGCAGGTTAAGCAACAACAGAATAATAAGGGAACACGCATGAAAAATGATTGAAACACAGTAACTAACAGAGAGACAACAGCATATGCTGAGGGAAACTGAATGACATAAACAGATTCAAAGTTTCTGCACTGCACCAAAAACCAGTTTTACATATTTTGGTTAATCTACATCTGTTGACTATTTCCTGTGGTAGGAATATATATTGCACTATGTCATGTAACATTGCAATGACATATAATTAATTGTCAGCACTTTGAGAAATTGAATATAGTGAGTATTATGTCAGACACATGTGTGCAGGAATCAGGCCTTGAGGTTTCTTGGTATTTTAGTACTCGGAACCCCCTCAAACCATGGACCATACCATTAGTAGGGTGGTTTGTGTGCCTCCATGACACACATAACAACCACAGTGGAGGGATATATGTTGAGGAGCCAGACAAATGTTTGGTTTCTGAAGAAGGGCAGCAGCCTTTTCAGTAGTAGCAGTGACAACAGTCTGGATGATTGGCTGATCTGGCCCTGTGTTATCAACCAAAACGGCCTTGCTGTCCTGGTACTGTGAGTGGCTGAATTCAAGGGGAAACTACAGCCATAATTTTTCCTGAGGGCATGCAGCTCAACTATACAGTTAAATAATGATGGCACCCTCTTGGGTAAAATATTCCGGGCAGGGACTACTGAGGAGGACGTCATCAGGAGAAACAAAACTGGCATTCTGCAGATCAGAGTGTGGAATGTCAGCTCCCTTAGCTGGTTAGCTAGATTAGAAAACTGGTAAAGGGAGATGTATAGATTGAAATTAGATAGAGAATTACTGAAGTTCGGTGGCAGAAGAAACAGGACTTCGGGTCAAGCAAATACAGTGCCAGAAACACAAAATATAATTAAGGGTAATGCAGGAGTAGGTTGCAATGGGACACCCTCCCCAAACACTACCTTTTTTAAAAAAATTTTTTACAGAAATAACCAATACCATGTATACTATAGATTCTTGTATAGGTGAACATTCTCGGCCGTTTCACTGAAAGAATTTCATTTGATTTTGTATACGATGCATTATATTTCAGACTACAAGGTATAAAAAGAAATTAATTTGTTATTACTCTGTATGTACAATTAAAATTACTCTTCTTTTAAAAATATTTGAAAACAAGAAATTTCTGGCATATTTAAAATTCATATTATTAATTGCACAATCTAATGTTAAATTATGAAATTTATTTCTGGATTCATTTATAAAATAATGATGTGGCCTAGTAAAGATTCTTCTTTTGTCAAGAAAGTATGTAAACTCTTTTGCTTAGTAACTCTTTGGAATATTGTGACTACTACAGAATGTAGATAGTAGTGGGCATGCCTCTGATGGAAATACACATGCTTTTTAATTTTGTCTACAACAATGTAATTGATGGTTGTATGAAAATGGAGATTGCAAAATCAGTGTAATATAGAATAAGGGGATAAAATAAAAGAAAATCTAATACAGGCAAATCTTCATCAGTTATTTATATCAGGAACCCACAACATTAAATCAAAATTTCAGCTGCAAGAATGTACCCCACAGACACAAGACTTGGAGCTATGGGAACGGGAAATGATTATTGGTCGAATGCAATAACTATCCATATTAAATTCAACATAGAAATATATTTCGTAGTTAGTCATAAACGTGTTAATCTTAATCAATGTGACCTATCGACGCCATCCAGCACCCCCCCCCCCTCCCGCCCCTGCAGTATGGAGTACCACTTGTGAGGCTTGAGTGGAGGTCATGTGGGCATCGGCATCGGTTGTATTCATGCGACGCGGCAGGCGCATGACCAGGATTTCCATCTCAGTCTAGGTGGGGTGTGGAGGCAGAGTGTTTGGTGGCAGGTCCACCTCGTACTCAATCAACCAGCGGGGGCAGACGATGTGTCAGCCGGCCCGAGAGAAGGCATGTGGAATGGCCTGTGGCGTGAGAGGCATGCCTGCCCCAAATGCTGATCGAGCCATCCGAGGAAATGAACGCACAAATTTCTGACAGGTTGCACTCATGGGGGAGGGACAGGCTATTCACTACACTGACATTTAATTGCCTGTTGGAGGGCGAGGCTGTGGTGTCTGTTAGGACCACAAGCACATGGTCATCGAAGGTGACGATCAACATGTCGTGCACGCTGTGTGGTGGCACGTTGCAGCACAGGTTGAATGTGGGAAAGCGAGTCTCCGCAGATGGTGAAGTGTCGATGGATGGTGACATGCCTGGAAAACCTGTGAATGCCAATGACGAATCATGGGATGGAGAAAACAGAGCCATGGGATGAGACAAAGTATTTTCAGTCTCCGTGGTGGAAAATTCATCAGAAGGGTCTGACTGAGATGGCAGAGGGGCGTCAGAGTCCACGAAAGCAGGTTTAAGCCTGTGCTATGCAACAGTTTCAGGACGATTTTCAACCCTAATGTCAAACATTGTCTCTCCCCACTGGAGTACTTTAAAGGGGCTGAGGTAGGGTGATTGCAGCAGTTGTCTAATGGAATCATCCCTGAGCATAACGTGGGAGCAAGTGTTGAGTGCGGTTGGCATGTAAGTGTCTGGCAGGGAATGGCTGATAGGTGGGTGTAGCCGTGCATGTTTGAAGTGAGTGCGCATGCGGCTAATGAAATCTGGGGAGGGGGTAAAATCCTCAGGTGCTTTAGGCAGGGTAAGTTCCCCTGGTAGGTCTGGGTTCTCCCCAAAAATGAATTCAGAGATGGTTCCCTGTAAGTCTGGTTTGAAGGTCGAACAGAGACCAAGTAACACCCATGGAAGTGCCTCAGACCAGAGGCAGTCATGGCCCCTAAGGGCAGTTTTGAGGGTGCGGTGCCACCATTCAACTAACCCACTGCTTTTCAGGTGGTAGGCTGTTGTACAGGAGGAGGAAAACTATCCAATTTTAGGTTATTAATATCATGTACAAAACGATGATTATGCTTATCTAAGTCAATATCTTGATATATATGTATATTATTTTTACTATATATTTTGCTAGTATTGTGGTGAAATGACCAATTTGGTAACTGACTTTCTGGAATGAAAAAAAAAGGAAGATTTAAATAGAAAATCGATATCATATATATACATAAATGACAGAAACTTTTGTTTATTGAATGTGATGTCATCCATTAGGATGAAAATTTATACAGAGTGTGGTTTCAGGTACTGAAAAGACAGTGTTGTCCAAAGTGCCACATTGGACTGTAGAGGGTGGAGATCCCACCAGAAGAAATAACTTACACAGGAAAATGAAATTTCATGATGACTGTAAAAATATACCTTGTCTTACTTAGATAGGAATCCTATGTTGCATATTTTGAACTTTGTTTTGGCTCACACCTTGGGAGTACCTCATAAATGCTGTTAGGATGTTTTGTTGTAAGTGGTACCTCATACCACTGTAAATTTTATATTCCAAATTGCATGTTTCTAAAGTGTTATACACTATTAATGCTATACCTTTATAATACCATTGGAACTACTGACGGCCTTGGGAGAGCCAGTCCTGACAAAACTCTACCATCTGGTGAGCAAGATGTATGAGACAGGCGAAATACCCTCAGACTTCAAGAAGAATATAATAATTCCAATCCCAAAGAAAGCAGGAGTTGGCAGATGTGAAAATTACCGAACTATCAGTTTAATAAGTCACAGCTGCAAAATACTAACACGAATTCTTTACAGACGAATGGAAAAACTAGTAGAAGCCAACCTCGGGGAAGATCAGTTTGGATTCCGTAGAAACACTGGAACACGTGAGGCAATACTGACCTTACGACTTATCTTAGAAGAATGATTAAGGAAAGGAAAACCTACATTTCTAGCATTTGTAGACTTAGAGAAAGCTTTTGACAATGTTGACTGGAATACTCTCTTTCAAATTCTAAAGGTGGCAGGGATAAAATACAGGGAGCGAAAGGCTATTTACAATTTGTACAGAAACCAGATGGCAGTTATAAGAGTCGAGGGACATGAAAGGGAAGCAGTGGTTGGGAAGGGAGTAAGACAGGGTTGTAGCCTCTCCCCAATGTTGTTCAATCTGTATATTGAGCAAGTAGTAAAGGAAACAAAAGAAAAATTCGGAGTAGGTATTAAAATTCATGGAGAAGAAATAAAAACTTTGAGGTTCGCCGATGACATTGTAATTCTGTCAGAGACAGCAAAGGACTTGGAAGAGCAGTAGAATGGAATGGACAGTGTCTTGAAAGGAGGATATAAGATGAACATCAACAAAAGCAAAACAAGGATAATGGAATGTAGTCTAATTAAGTCGGGTGATGCTGAGGGAATTAAGATTAGGAAATGAGGCACTTAAAGTAGTAAAGGAGTTTTGCTATTTGGGGAGCAAAATAACTGATGATGGTCGAAGTAGAGAGGATATAAAATGTAGGCTGGCAATGGCAAGGAAAGCATTTCTGAAGAAGAGAAATTTGTTAACATCCAGTATTGATGTAAGTGTCAGGAAGTCATTTCTGAAAGTATTCGTATGGAGTGTTGCCATGTATGGAAGTGAAACATGGACAATAAATAGTTTGGACAAGAAGAGAATAGAAGCTTTCAAAATGTGGTGCTACAGAAGAATGCTGAAGATTAGATGGGTAGATCACATAACTAATGAGGAAGTATTGAATAGGATTGGGGAGAAGAGTAGTTTGTGGCACAACTTGACCAGAAGAAGGGATCGGTTGGTAGGACATGTTCTGAGGCATCAAGGGATCACCAATTTAGTATTGGAGAGCAGCGTGGAGGGTAAAAATCATAGAGGGACACCAAGAGATGAATACACTAAGCAGATTCAGAAGGATGTAGGTTGCATTAGGTACTGGGAGATGAAAAAGCTTGCACAGGATAAAGTAGCATGGAGAGCTGCATCAAACCAGTCTCAGGACTGAAGACCACAACAACAACAACCTTTATAATTTTATGTTTTGAGTGTTACACATGTTACCCATGATTTCTCTTATATAATTTAATGATTTAATGTTTTGGTGCTTCACACTACTTGTTATCTCACTGCTATTGGCATTTGCATCTATATTTGATAGTTTACCTCTGGGTACTTGATTGTAATTCTTTTTCCAAATTGTCTACATAACACCACCAGGATTGTAGAAGAGCATATTCACTAACCTCTGATTAGTAAAATCTCTTCAGGGGGTATTGAAATGGGGCAACCTTCAAATCCCTACCTGAAATTCCTTCCTCATATAAATATTCTCTCAAAAGGTCAGTTTAGCTTGAATTTTGGGCTTTCTGGTCTTTATACTGTTATGTCTATACCCAGTTCCAGTAGTAGTAAATGACCCTTTAAAATTAGTACAAATGAATTTACTACTTCAGATTATATTTCACATTAATATGTTACCCAGAATATATTAGCAACTAAGGGGAGTAAGCCATTTGTTAATAATCCAACTTTAAAATTTTGTGATATGAACTGTACAACAATGTTGCACCTCATATTCTTGAAACTTTACTTCTCCACTATTTCTGAAAAGCTACGATATTTATTCATTATGATTAGTTAAAGTGATAGCTCTACTTGAGAGCTATCCAAAATACACTTAACAATATTTTATTCAAAGTTATTTGCTTATAATTAACTAAAATGTAATTTAAATTGTTATAATATAAAACTCATTGATATTGTATGTGAAATTAAGTGAACTTTTCCAAACTGAATATCAGAACATGTAGGGCAATATGTGGCCCATTTTTTGATGTGAGTAATGAAAATCATCTAACAATTTTAATTGTTATTTTGTAAATCTTACATTTAACAAAGTATTCAACTGTTTAGTTTTATATTAATGGAAGTGGCGCACAAGCCACAAGGAGTAGTAAGTCAGTAGTACAAGAGGCAGTGAGAGAGTCAGTCAGTCTGCAAGTCTACATTATTGTTTCTTGCGAGCTGTTTTGTGAGACTCTTTTGGAGGCTATCAGACAAGAAATGTATATATCTTCAATGAACATCGAAATTGATCATAATGCAAAACAAGAAAAGTGAAATACTCTATGTTTTATTTAAATATTAGTACATCAGCAATGTCGAATGCTGGGACTTTCTGAAGCAACAACCCCTAAGGATATCAAAGTTGAGTATCTCTTCATATGTAGTAGCTAAATTATTATGTGAACTTTCATTAACTGTGATTGAAATTTTCTAGTTTTCACTTGTCTACATACCTGTGAATGGTAGAGGCCCAAACTATTAATTTGCTCAGATGGTATGATTGGCAATTCACTATTACCACTGTCCAGTTATAGATAGAACTGCAAAAATTGTAAATTTTATTCTCATTCAGCATTAGTGGTAATTAAAATGCTTCCCTCCTCTCACACATTTAAGGGTGGCATTTTAACAAGTGATTGCTGCAATGCCCCTCAGCTGGTCACACCGTACAGAGTATGGCTTGCACAAGAATGTTTGTGTTTAGAAGCTACTTCAATGGCTGATTGTTTATTTATTTATTTTGATCCAACATCAACTGACTACAAAAAAAGGTTTTTTTTTGTTCCAGTCTTCTGGATAAGTCAGAGCCTTACTTACTAGGGTTACATATTAATGGCTGGCACTTTTATCTACACAACTTTTTCTAAATTTAGTTGAGAGAACAGAGTTACATATATGGACTATACATAAAAATTGTTATTGCCATACTTAGATTAAGGAATCTACAGTTTGTGACATAGTATTCATATCTGACATTCAAATATTTACAGTTTGTGACACAGTCTAAGAGCTGAGATTACATATATTTTTAGATAGATGGTCTTCCATCATACGAGTTTACTAAATCTACAAAATCATCTATTGAATATACAGGATTGTTTAGTAGCCATAATTTTAATTTCGTTTTTAGTTTTGTAATGGGCAATTTGGAGATATTAGGATGGAAGAAATTCAGTAGTTTTATGCTTGCATAGTGAGGGCTTTTCTCATAAAGTGTTGTTCTATGAGAGATGATGTGGGGTCTCTCTCTACCTCTACTGTTGTGATCGTGTATTTCTTTAATAAGTGTTTTGTTACTGTTTACTGCCATAATGATTATCTTCAGCACATACAGGTTATGAACAGTTAGTATTTTAAATTTCTGCAGGACTCCCTGGCACATTTCTTTCCCATAATTCTAAGTGCCTTTTTTTGCAAGATAAGTACACTTCTCATATTTCCTTTACTGCTGGATCCCCATACCTCTATCCCATAGCTTAGATGGGATTCATACAGTGCAAAATATATTTGCCTCAGAGTAGTGATGTTACAAAAAGGTGTCAGTTTTCTTAGGACATATATGGTAGTGCTCAGCTTTTTGCAAATATCATTCACATGATCAGACCAGTTTAACTCCGCATCAAGCGTCAGGCCGAGAAATTTGGTCAAGTATTGCTTTTTAATGTATTCGTCACCCATTAAGATTTGGTTTTCATGAGTTTTTTGCCTCCCAAGATCAAATTCAATATAGACAGATTTATTTGTGTTTAATTTTAGTTTGTTTTCATTAAAATACTGCAGAATTAAGCCTACTGCAGTATTGGATTCCACTTCAAGCTGATATGAAACCTCCTGGCAGATTAAAACTGTGTGCCGGACCGAGACACGAACTCACTACCTTTGCCTTTCGCAGGCAAGTGCTCTACCAACTGAGCTACCCAAGCACGACTCACGCCCAGTCCTCACAGTTTTACTTCTGCCAGTACTTCGTCTCCTTCCTTCCAAACTTTACAGAAGCTCTCTTGCGAACCTTGCAGAACTAGCACTCCTGAAAGAAAGGACATTGCGGAGACATGGCTTAGCCACAGTCTGGGGGATTTTCACTCTGCAGCGGAGTGTGCACTGATATGAAACTTCCTGGCAGATTAAAACTGTATGCCGGACCAAGACTCAAACTTGGGACCTTTGCCTTTTGCGGGCAAGTGCTTTGCCAGATTCCCACACATCTTCAGAAACACGCTACAGAAGACAAGTCCAAATGGGGCTCTCAGGTCTGCTGCTCAATCACATTTTGTGTATCTTATAATGTTAACTTGAGGCAACTACTTGAAATTGTCAGGTGGTGGCTGGTGGTCACTGCTGGCAACAGTTGCTACTTTCTAGCAGTAACCCGTATTCAAACTTGGTCCAGCACACAGTTTTAATCTGCCACGAAGTTTCATATCAGCACCCACTCCACTGCAGAGTGAAAATCACATTCTGGCCCTAGCTGTGGCTAAGCCATGTCTCTGCAATATCCTTTCTTTCAGGAGTGCTAGTTCTGCAAGGTTCGCAGGAGAGCTTCTGTTAAGTTTGGAAGGTAGGAGACGAGGTACTGGCAGAAGTAAAGCTGTGAGGATGGGGGTATGAGTCATGCTTGGGTAGCTCACTTGGTAGAGCATTTGTCCGCAAAAGGCAAAGGTCCCGAATTCGAGTCTTGGTCCAGCACACAGTTTTAATCTGCCACGAAGTTACTTAATAGTGATGTTGCTATTGGCTGACTCAATCTCATGTCCTACGCTCTGAATATCTGCTGTCATCGGCTGGCAAGATCACGTGACATGAGATATGACTGGCTTACAAAGGCGCAACGCAATCTCTATTTCAATGCTTCGGAAAGTAACATGCGGTGTTTAGTGGAATTCGAATTTAAATAATACGAAAATATGCAGTGTACATGTTACTGCACATCAAAGATCTTTCCAAAACATGTTTTTTTTCCCCCCTGAGTTTCATTTTCTAAAATTCTGGGAAATTCCACACCAATATATAAAACTGTAACCATTCAAAGGATTGATAAGTTTTACAGTTCCAACGGAAAGTGTACTGTCACTTAACAGGGAAAAGTGTATTTTACCCTGGAGAAAGTGTATTTTTAACAGGTAAATACAGGAAAAATCTGGGAATTTTTTTTTCCTTGTCCGCATATACACACTGATAGAACTCTAGAAAGTACATGATCTAATATACTAAATTGATGACAAACAAAACACAATTAGTCTTATAAATCTACATTCATAGTGTATATTTTCTTCAAGACTAGTTACGATTATGCATTCATGTTCATAAGTCTTGTCCACTATACTAAACGTTAACAGTACCTGACATTTTATGTATCTGCTTTGCTTACCAGTAGCTTCTCTTACCTTTACACATGCAATGGACATTTTCACAAAATCCTTACTATACTGGATCTTGTCTCTAAATTGTTGAGATATGCCACAAATTGGGCTACCTGCATCAATCAAACAGTTCCCTTCCCACTAATCAATCTTGATCTTAATGTATGGACATCCAAAATATGTCATCATCTCTCGTATTAGACATTTCATGTAAGAGATCACTTTCAGTTTCATCAAATGCTACATCCACACTGTTTTTGCAGAGTTTTATCAACTTTACTGGTTTTATAGCATTACTTTGGTTACTCACGTTGTCAGGTAAAGATTGAACACACTGAATGGGTTCCATAGCACAACTAACATCACTCATTTCAGAAGGAACATTAAATATACTACTGTCAAAATTACACTTCCTACTTAGAGTTTCTTTCACATCATTCCACCAATTTGGATACAAATTTTGACTAACCACAGCTAACTTATTCCAGAATGCACATTTATCTATGTTATCAACAATCTGGTCCCAAATAAATTTCATAAAATTTTCACCTTTTTTCTCTAAGCTTACAGATAACTCACCTGTACTGTTTGGATCATTATTCTGCATGACATTAATGAAAAACTGCTTTGATTGGACTGGTATTCCATGAATCTCACTTACATCACCACAAACATCACTTACCTAGCCTGTATTCACAAATAACTCAGAAACTTTATTATTCTTAAACTCCAAAATACCTGATAATCGTCATCCTCATCATCATTATCATCATATTCTTCCAAAATTACTTTAACTATAACATCATTAACAACACAAGTCTCATCACCATCAAAGTCACACACCTCACCTACATTCATAATAAGTTACCAATATCAGACTTACCGACGTCAGTCATTTCACAACCCTCATTCACATCTATATGAAAAATACCATCTAATTCAGACCCAATACAGTTATCACCTGTTTTGCATACATCAATAACACTGCTTTCTGACCGAGAGAAGAAATCATTAGTACAGACTACATTAAAATTATCATTACTCTCACATTCTGGTTTGTGATTAGTATCTTGATCACTATAATTAAACATAGTATTCCAAGACTTTTGATTAAAACATAAATTAGAAATCTGATATTCCTTCTGTTCAACTTCAGATACCTATGCCATATTATTAACACTATTATTATTGTCATGTTTAAAGCTTTCCCGGCGTACTGATTGTTCCATAAAAACACGGGAGAACTGCCGGATATCAGTAACGTTCTGCCACGATATTTCGGCGCAGAATGTTACTGATATCCGGCAGTTCTCCCGTGTTTTTATGGAACTATTATTATTGTCTAATTGTAAGTGTAAATTGGGAGTCCTCTGGTTGTTGTAATTCCTCACCCCAAAACTGTGGATTTTCATTGAGGCGGACTGCCGTTTCCCAAATAGTTACCTCTATGATTGTTTATCCTATTAAATTGCCCATGGTTATCCCCATTATTCCTATTCTGCTGATGTTCAAACTTTCTGTCTCTATTACCATTTTGATCCTGATAGAAGTTACCACTTTCTCTATTTCTGTAGTTTTCTATCATTTCAATGAATAAGGTACATACTTCTTTCTGTTGCCCTATCCAGCCTGTCAACATCATAAAAATTGGTCAAGGCAATCATCAGGTCCATCTATTAAATCCCACTGCATCCTTTCTGGTAATCTCTTTTTTAGTGCATCAATCAATGGCATTTCATTAAATGGTTTGTAGGAGTGGGTTAACTTCTTAAGTTGATTCTTACAAAACTCTTTCAGAGTACTGTTCCTATTCCTATAATTAGGACCATTCAAAAATTCACTTTTAATCTTCCCCTGTTCAGCTTCCGAGCAAAATTTATTTGAAAACATTTTTCAAAACTTTGGTATGTTTCCCACTGACTTAGATTTAGATTTATCCAAGACAACGCTTCACCTTCAAGACATCATTTAACAAATTTTAATTTTTGATCATCACTCATACCCGACACAAAACTATCTCTACAGTGGTGTAGAAAATCCACTGGATGTAAATTGCCTGATGGAAAACTTTTGATCGGAATGTTGGACCATATAATACCATTGTTCAGTGGAAGATTTTTGTGAATCAAACCTTCCTGAACTACTGAAATTGTTTGATGCAAAACATTTACATTAGTTAGCATACTGTTTCCAACATTCAAATTTTTTTGATCTAAACTACTGAAGTTCTGTACCGTTTTTCCCACAATGGCCTTCTGTTCAACTCTGACGTCATCAATGTTCTTCGTCTGTTGTGCAGATTAGTAACTAACTCATTTTCCGAAACAATAAATTTATTTTCTAAGATATTGACTTTTTAATCCATCTGACAACCCATTTTTTAGCTCTGAAACCTGATTACTAAGTTGATCTATTTGCTATTGTACTCTGCCCATTTTACTGTTGTTTTCAGTTTTTATGTCATTTAATTGTCATTGTAGTGAAATAAATTTGCTATCATTCCCCATCCTTATTTCAGTTAACTGCTCGTTCACTGCACTAAATTTGCTATTGTTATCTGTTTTTATCACTGTTAACTAATCATTAATTCCACAAAATTTGCTGTTGTTATCTATTTTTTATTTCTGTTAACTGCACTCAATTTTGCCAAAATCAGCTGCATAACATCAGTTTTAACTGTTTCTTAGTCATTTTCGTAGCAATCACCTGTCTTTTCTTCCTGTGTAACAGAAAAAACTTCATTATCAGTCAACTGATCACGGCTGATGCCCACACTTGTAATCTTACCGTCCCACACAACAACATTAATTTTTATTGTCTCTTCAAAAGTTCCAAAAGCTTCAAGAGGCATAAAATATACAAAAGAGAAACTTTTTACTTATTTTCATTTTCTCGTGTTGTTTGTTGCAGTTCTCATGTCTAGGGGTACGTTCTTGGGGCTGAAATTTTGATTTGGTGGATTCCTGTTGACTAAATAACTGTCTTACTCTTGAATGTTATTCTTTGTCACACTTTTCAATATCACACCATCTTTACAACTCCCACTTCTATAGCACTAGAATTTACATTCTTAATGTCAATCATAAAAATACGTCTGACTCCATCAGAGGCATGCCCACTACTCCTGACAGTCTGTGGTACTAACAATATTCCAAAGAGATCACAAAACAAAAGAGTTTACAAACTGTTTTGACAAAAGAAGAAGCATCACCAAGTTGTATCATTATTTTGTAAATGAATTCAGAAATAAATTTAATAATTAGCATTAGATTGTGCTATTAATGTTATTAATTTTAAATATATCAGATATCTCCTAATTTCAAACATTTCTAAAAGAAGAGTAATTTTAACCATTAGTACATAACAATTCTAACAAATTAATTTCTTTTTATATATTTTAACCTGAAATATAATGCACTGTATACAAAATCGTATGACATTTACTTACTTAAACATCTGAGATAATGTTCACCTATACAACTATACAAGTTACATGGTGTTGACTATTTCTGTAAAAGAAAACAAAAAAAAGGTACATTAGAAAAGGGTGTCCCATTACATGTTCCCCTGCCACTGCTTGATGACTAGATTTTTTTTATCTGTCCATTTACATTATAATATCAATAACTGATTCTTTCATTGTTATAAAAATTCCTTATTTGTATGGGAATATGAATGGCTGCAGATGGTCTCCAAGTAGCTGAATGTAAGCATTTCCAGTCAGCAATCAGTTTGGTTGGACCAGAGGACCCAGTCCATTTCATGTAAATACAGCCCACACCTATATGGAGCCACCACTAGCTTGCACAGTGTCTTGTTGACAATTTCGGTCCATAGCTTTGTGGTGTCTGTGCTGCACTTGAACCCTACAATTAGCTCTTACCAACTGAAATTTGATCTCATCTGCCCATGTTGCAGTTTTCCAGTTGTCTAGGATCCAACCAAACCCCACTAACATCTCCCACACTGTCTTAATGGAAAAGTTCATCACATATACCACATTGATTTCTGCATTTATTTCAAGCAGTGTTGCTTGTCTGTTAGCAATGACAATTCTACGCAAATGCCACTGCTCTTTGAGATTTAGTGAAGACCGTTAACCACAGCATTATCCATGGTGAGAAATAATCCCAAAAATGTGGTATTCTCAGGATGTTCTTGACACTGTGGATCTAGCAATATTGAATTCTATAATGATTTCCAAACTGGAATGTCCCATGAATGTACCTCCAACTACCATTCCGTGTTCAGATGCTGTTAATTCCCATCATAAGACCATAATCGCATCAGAAACCTTTTCACATGTAGCACCTAAGTACACCAATCAATGCACTGCCCTTTTATACTTCATGTACACAATACTACCACCATCTGTGTATGCGCATATCACTATCCCGTGATTTTTGTTACCTCATTGTAATTCCCCAATCTGATGCGACAGCTACTCTGATAAATAGCAAGTCTTCTGAGATTTCATCAATCCTTTCATTATCCAGTATGGATGCGAAAAGATAACTGTTTTATTATTGATGCTTTTGATAATTAGACGGAAGACCCCAAATGTATTTCTTTTAATATCCATGTCTTTGTACAAGCTGAAGTATTTTGATTTAGTTGTAGCAGTTTCAACTTAACTATGTTTATTCTGCAGCTCTAGCTTTCATATTAACCTACCCTAAAAAAGGTTTAGAGATTACACCAGAAATTACTGGGATAGCATGGATACTGCTCTGGTCATAGTGGATGCTTCTGGCAATCCAAGCTATTCGCAGCTTGAAGTGGAATCCAATACTGCAGTAGGCTTAATTCTGCAGTATTTTAATGAAAACAAATTAAAATTAAACACAAATAAATCTGTCTATATTGAATTTGATCTTGAGAGGCAAAAAACTCATGAAAACCAAATCTTAATGGGTGACGAATACATTAAAAAGCAATACTTGACCAAATTTCTTGGCCTGACACTTGATGCGGAGTTAAACTGGTCTGATCATGTGAATGATATTTGCAAAAAGCTAAGTACTACCATATATGTCCTAAGAAAACTGACACCTTTTTGTAACATCACTACTCTGAGGCAAATATATTTTGCACTGTATGAATCCCATCTAAGCTATGGGATAGAGGTATGGGGATCCAGCAGTAAAGGTAATATGAAAAGTGTACTTATCTTGCAAAAAAAGGCACTTAGAATTATGGGAAAGAAATGTGCCAGGGAGTCCTGCAGAAATTTAAAATACTAACTGTTCATAACCTGTATGTGTTGAAGATAATCATTATGGCAGTAAACAGTAACAAAACACTTAATAAAGAAATACACGATCACAACAGTAGAGGTAGAGAGAGACCCCACATCATCTCTCATAGAACAACACTTTATGAGAAAAGCCCTCACTATGCAAGCATAAAACTACTGAATTTCTTCCATCCTAATATCTCCAAATTGCCCATTACAAAACTAAAAACGAAATTAAAATTATGGCTACTAAACAATCCTGTATATTCAATAGATGATTTTGTAGATTTAGTAAACTCGTATGATGGAAAACCATCTATCTAAAAATATATGTAATCTCAGCTCTTAGACTGTGTCACAAACTGTAAATATTTGAATGTCAGATATGAATACTATGTCACAAACTGTAGATTCCTTAATCTAAGTATGGCAATAACAATTTTTATGTATAGTCCATATATGTAACTCTGTTCTCTCAACTAAATTTAGAAAAAGTTGTGTAGATAAAAGTGCCAGCCATTAATATGCAACCCTAGTAAGTAAGGCTCTGACTTATCCAGAAGACTGGAACAAAAAAAAACCTTTTTTTGTAGTCAGTTGATGTTGGATCAAAATAAATAAATAAACAATCAGCCATTGAAGTAGCTTCTAAACACAAACATTCTTGTGCAAGCCATACTCTGTACGGTGTGACCAGCTGAGGGGCATTGCAGCAATCACTTGTTAAAATGCCACCCTTAAATGTGTGAGAGGAGGGAAGCATTTTAATTACCACTAATGCTGAATGAGAATAAAATTTACAATTTTTGCAGTTCTATCTATAACTGGACAGTGGTAATAGTGAATTGCCAATCATACCATCTGAGCAAATTAATAGTTTGGGCCTCTACCATTCACAGGTATGTAGACAAGTGAAAACTAGAAAATTTCAATCACAGTTAATGAAAGTTCACATAATAATTTAGCTACTACATATGAAGAGATACTCAACTTTGATATCCTTAGGGGTTGTTGCTTCAGAAAGTCCCAGCATTCGACATTGCTGATGTACTAATATTTAAATAAAACATAGAGTATTTCACTTTTCTTGTTTTGCATTATGATCAATTTCGATGTTCATTGAAGATATATACATTTCTTGTCTGATAGCCTCCAAAAGAGTCTCACAAAACAGCTCGCAAGAAACAATAATGTAGACTTGCAGACTGACTGACTCTCTCACTGCCTCTTGTACTACTGACTTACTACTCCTTGTGGCTTGTGCGCCACTTCCATTAATATAAAACTAAACAGTTGAATACTTTGTTAAATGTAAGATTTACAAAATAACAATTAAAATTGTTAGATGATTTTCATTACTCACATCAAAAAATGGGATACATATTGCCCTACATGTTCTGATATTCAGTTTGGAAAAGTTCACTTAATTTCATATACAATATCAATGAGTTTTATATTATAACAATTTAAATTACATTTTAGTTAATTATAAGCAAATAACTTTGAATAAAATATTGTTAAGTGTATTTTGGATAGCTCTCAAGTAGAGCTATCACTTTAACTAATCATAATGAATAAATATCGTAGCTTTTCAGAAATAGTGGAGAAGTAAAGTTTCAAGAATATGAGGTGCAACATTGTTGTACAGTTCATATCACAAAATTTTAAAGTTGGATTATTAACAAATGGCTTACTCCCCTTAGTTGCTAATATATTCTGGGTAACATATTAATGTGAAATATAATCTGAAGTAGTAAATTCATTTGTACTAATTTTTAAAGGGTAATTTACTACTACTGGAACTGGGTATAGACATAACAGTATAAAGACCAGAAAGCCCAAAATTCAAGCTAAACTGACCTTTTCAGAGAATATTTACATGAGGAAGGAATTTCAGGTAGGGATTTGAAGGTTGCCCCATTTCAATACCCCCTGAAGAGATTTTACTAATCAGAGGTTAGTGAATATGCTCTTCTACAATCCTGGTGGTGTTATGTAGACAATTTGGAAAAAGAATTACAATCAAGTACCCAGAGGTAAACTATCAAATATAGATGCAAATGCCAATAGCAGTGAGATAACAAGTAGTGTGAAGCACCAAAACATTAAATCATTAAATTATATAAGAGAAATCATGGGTAACATGTGTAACACTCAAAACATAAAATTATAAAGGTTGTTGTTGTTGTGGTCTTCAGTTCTGAGACTGGTTTGATGCAGCTCTCCATGCTACTTTATCCTGTGCAAGCTTTTTCATCTCCCAGTCCCTAATGCAACCTACATCCTTCTGAATCTGCTTAGTGTATTCATCTCTTGGTCTCCCTCTATGATTTTTACCCTCCACGCTGCTCTCCAATACTAAATTGGTGATCCCTTGATGCCTCAGAACATGTCCTACCAACCGATCCCTTCTTCTTCTTGCCATTGCCAGCCTACATTTTATATCCTCTCTACTTCGACCATCATCAGTTATTTTGCTCCCCAAATAGCAAAACTCCTTTACTACTTTAAGTGCCTCATTTCCTAATTTAATTCCCTCAGCATCACCCGACTTAATTAGACTACATTCCATTATCCTTGTTTTGCTTTTGTTGATGTTCATCTTATATCCTCCTTTCAAGACACTGTCCATTTCATTCAACTGCTCTTCCAAGTCCTTTGCTGTCTCTGACAGAATTACAGTGTCATCGGCGAACCTCAAAGTTTTTATTTCTTCTCCATGAATTTTAATACCTACTCCGAATTTTTCTTTTGTTTCCTTTGCTGCTTGCTCAATATACAGATTGAACAACATCGGGGAGAGGCTACAACCCTGTCTTACTCCCTTCCCAACCACTGCTTCCCTTTCATGTCCCTCGACTCTTATAACTGCCATCTGGTTTCTGTACAAATTGTAAATAGCCTTTCGCTCCCTGTATTTTACCCCTGCCACCTTTAGAATTTGAAAGAGAGTATTCCAGCCAACATTGTCAAAAGCTTTCTCTAAGTCTACAAATGCTAGAAATGTAGGTTTTCCTTTCCTTAATCTTTCTTCTAAGATAAGTCGTAAGGTCAGTATTGCCTCACGTGTTCCAGTGTTTCTACGGAATCCAAACTGATCTTCCCCGAGGTTGGCTTCTACTAGTTTTTCCATTCGTCTGTAAAGAATTCGTGTTAGTATTTTGCAGCTGTGACTTATTAAACTGATAGTTCGGTAATTTTCACATCTGTCAGCACCTGCAGAGTGAAAATCCCATTCTGGAATCACTGTTAAGTAGTGTGAACACAAAAATAGGAAAAGTTAATGGTTTATACGAGGGCGGTTCAGAAAGAAACCTCCGATTGGTCACAGTGCGGGTTGTGGGGGGAGTAGCGACACCATCTGTGCGTTCACGCACTCAACAGGTCAGTCGGCATCAAGCCGTGGTCGAGTGAACGTCGTACCTGCGCTAGTTTAGTTTTTGTGGCAGTTTGAAATGTGGGCTGCAATAGAAAACCCCGCCAAATGTGAAGTGCGTGCTATCATAAGGTTTTTTACAGCCAAAGGATATTCTGCAGCAGCTATTCATCGTGAGCTTTGTGCCGTGTACGGACCAAGAGTTATGAGTGAAGGAGTTGTCCGTGAATGGGTACGTTTATTTAAAAGTGGACGAGAAAACGTTCATGATGAAGAGAGGAGTGGTAGACCATCATTGGTGACTGATGAACTCGTTCAGACAGTTGATGCAAAAGTTCGTGAAAATCGACGTTTCTCAATGTCGGAGTTGTCTACTGGTTTCCACAGATTTCTAAGACTCTCTTGTACGAGATAGTGACAGCAAGATTGGGTTACCGTAAGTTCTGTGCACGATGGGTGCCCAAAATTCTTACCCACCACCACAAAACTCAAAGAATGGCCTCTGCATTAGACTTTCTGTCACGTTATGAGGACGAAGGAGAACCATTGTTAAACAGAATCGTGACCGGTGACGAAACCTGGATTAAGTACGTGAACCCTGAGACAAAAGAACAATCAAAGATGTGGGCACATTCAAATTCGCCTACCAAACCAAGAAAAGCCTCGCAAGATTTTTCTGCCAGAAAACTGATGGCAACGATGTTTTGGGATGCCAAAGGGGTGTTGTTGGTTGAATTCATGGAACGTGGTACGACCATTAATCAAGACGTGTACTGTGAAACAATAAAAAAGTTACGACGGGCTATACAGAACAAACGCCGTGGTATGCTGACTTCCGGTATCGTTTTTTTGCACGATAACGCCCGACCTCACTCTGCTCGCAGAACGACGGCCCTTCTTGAGTCCTTCAAGTGGGACGTTATCAACCATCCACCTTACAGCCCAGACCTGGCGCCAAGTGATTATCACCTCTTCATGCATTTGAAGAAATGGCTCGGGTAACAGCGGTTTGATGACGACGAAGAGCTCAAAGATGCGGTCACAGGCTGGCTCCAGGCACAAGCGGGTGATTTTTATGCAGAAGGAATTTCAAAGCTTGTGAAGAGATACGATAAGTGCCTCAATCGCTATGGAGCCTATGTAGAAAAATAGTGCAAAGATGTAGTTGTAAGATGTATATATTAAAATATTTTTATTTAACTTGGTGTATTTTTTTAAATCAACCGGAGGTTACTTTCTGAACGGCCCTCGTATTAATATACATAGTGTCGTAACAAGAACAGCAAAGCTCCCACATATATTGATGATCTCTTCTGCATGCTGTTACACTTTAAGATACATCACACAAATGCACCAGTAAAATTTTTAATAATGACATAAATTTCTGATCCTCTGAGCTCGAAATTCTTCTAACTGGCTTGCCATCAAAGAGTTGATTTTTAAATGAGAGTCAAACGCTCTGTGCTTTAAATAATACATCGTACATTCTTGCACATAGTTCATCTTGCGTAAAAGGAAATTTGCTTTGAAAGTAACACTTTTCTAACCACCATTTGCAATTTTCCTGTGACCTGTTAGAAACGGGTTTATTCCAGCAGTTGCCAGAGAGCGCCAGATAGGCGTCACTGCGCTTGTGCAGATACAATGACATAGGAAGCCCATATGTTCATATGTGTAAAACATTAAAAGATCATTCATTATGTCATAGGAAACAAGACATTGGAGGATACTTCAAGAGCGTTGGAATCTACCTGTAGATTCATAAAACTATATAACTTTGTTTTGTTTGTCTGGAATTTAGTATGTGAGATGATGTGATTTCTAGAGTTCTATCTTATCTATTGACTGAGTTAAACTCTATGATACACTATATAGTTATGTTTTATAATAGATTTGTGCTTTAGAATTTGATACATATATGCCATGAGACTAAATGAGTAGATCATTTTACAATTTTGAAATGAGGTATTGTTCATAATTTTTACTGCAAGAATTAGGAATAGTATCTGAGCATATCTGTATGTAATACCTTATTAGTCAGTTTTATTATTGCATTTCACTCTGATTATTAATGTTTCATATGTGAACACTTTTTAACCACACTTGACTTAAATGCCATATAACTGACTTTGAACAATGATTGGGGAGAGCATATCTTGTGTGATGTGAAGAGGCATTGAACAGCATATTTAGTACACAAAACAATGTTTCAGGGTTTGATGTGAATCCTAGATAGGAAGCTACCTGTCTGTTGAAACATGTGATGAAAACTCTAGGGAGGAACTGAGAGAAGTGGGCAGATCCACTCCCCACACTGCTGTATGGCTGTACCCTGCTGGACCAGTCAACTTACCAGAGATCATAGGTGCTAGTTAATGTACTCAAGCATTTGTCAGCTACATCTGTGTTGTAACTGATATTTGTGAATTGCTAGCCAAACAGTGTTATTCTGCATAAAACAAAGATCCTGTAACTTACCAAACGAGAAAGCGATGGTAAGTTGGTAGACACAATAAAAAACACACAAACACACACACAAATTTCAAGCTTTCACAACCCAAGGTTGCTTCATCAGGAAAGAGGGAAGGAGAGGGAAAGACGAGAGGATGTGGGTTTTAAGGGAGAGGGTAAGGAGTCACTCCAATCCTGAGAGTGGAAAGACTTACCTTAGGGGGAGGGGCGGCAACTTCCTTATACACAAATATCCCGCACGTCCAGGGCCTCGCTGCGATGGAGTACTTCCTTTCACGCCGATCACCTGCCACCCTACCTAAAACCTCTTTCCTCGTTACCTTAGCCAGCTGAATCCTAACCCACAACTTCTTCACTTTTGAAGGCCAGACATACCAACAATTAAAGGGAACAGCCATGGGTACCAGGATGGCCTCCTCATACACCAACCTATTTATGGGTCACTTAGAGGAAGCCTTCTTGGTTACCCAAGCCTGCCAACCCAAAGTTTGGTACAGATTTATTGATGACATATTCATGGTCTGGACTCACAGTGAAGAAGAACTCCAGAATTTCCTCTCCAACCTCAACTCCTTTGGTTCCATCAGATTCACCTGGTCCTACTCCAAATCCCATGCCACTTTCCTCGACGTTGACCTCCATCTGTCCAATGGCCAGATTCACACATCTGTCCACATCAAACCCACTAACAAGCAACAGTGCCTCCATTATGAGAGCTGCCACCCATTCCATATCAAACAGTCCCTTCCCCACAGCTTAGGTCTTCGTGGCAAACGAATCTGCTCCAGTCTGGAATCCCTTAACCATTACACCCAATAACCTGAAAACAGCTTTCGCATCCTGCAACTACCCTCCTGACCTGGTACAGAAGCAAATAGCTAGAGCCACTTCCTCATCCCTTCAAAGCCAGAACCTCCGACAGAAGAACCCCAACAGTGCCTCACTTGTGACAGGATACTTTCCGGGACTGGACCAGACTCTGAATGTGGCTCTCCAGCAGGGATACGACTTCCTCAAATCCTGCCCTGAAATGAGATCCATCCTTCATGAAATCCTCCCCACTCCACCAAGAGTGTCTTTCCGCCGTCCACCTAACCTTCGTAACCTCTTGGTTCATCCCTATGAAATCCCCAAACCACCTTCCCTACCCTCTGGCTCCTACCCTTGTAACTGCCCCCGGTGTAAAACCTGTCCCATGCACCCTCCCACCACCACCTACTCCAGTTCTGTAACCCGGAAGGTGTACACGATCAAAGGCAGAGCCACGTGTGAAAGCACCCACGTGATTTACCAACTGATGTGCCTACACTGTGAAGCCTTCTATGTGGGAATGACCAGCAACGAACTGTCCATTCGCATGAATGGACACAGGCAGACAGTGTTTGTTGGTAATGAGGATTACCCTGTGGCTAAACATGCCTTGGTGCATGGCCAGCACATCTAGGCACAGTGTTACACTGTCCAGGTTATCTGGATACTTCCCACTGACACCAACCCATCTGAACTCCGGAGATGGGAACTTGCCCTTCAATATATTCTCTCTTCCCATTACCCACCAGGCTTCAACCTCCGCTAATTTCAAGTTGCCACCCCTCGTACCTCACCTGTCATTCAACAACATCTTTGCCTCTGCACTTCCACCTCGACTGACATCTCTGCCTAACCTCTTTGCATTTACATATGTCTGCCTGTGTCTGCATGTGTGCCGATGGATATGTGCATGTGTGCGAGTGTATACCTGTCCTTTTTTCCCCCTAAGGTAAGTCTTTCCACTCCCGGGAATGAAATGACTCCTTACCCTCTCCCTTAAAACCCGCATCCTTTCGTCTTTCCCTCTCCTTCACTCTTTCCTGATGAAGCAACCGTTGGTTGCGAAAGCTTGAATTTTGTGTGTGTGTTTGTGTGTCTATCAATCTGCCAGCGCTTTCGTAATTTATCAAAAAACAAAGATGATGTGACTTACCAAACAAAAGTGCTGGCAGGTCGAAAGACACACAAACAAACACAAACATACACACAAAAAGTTCAAGCTTTCGCAACAAACTGTTGCCTCATCAGGTAAGAGGGAAGGAGAGGGAAAGACGAAAGGATGTGGGTTTTAAGGGAGAGGGTAAGGAGTCATTCCAATCCCAGGAGCGGAAAGACTTACCTTAGGGGGAAAAAAGGACATGTATACACTTGCACACACACTCATATCCATCCACACATACGCCTGATGAAGCAACTGTTTGTTGCGGAATTTTGTGTGTATGTTTGTGTTTATATATAAAGATGATGTGATTTACCATATATATAAAAACAAAGAAGATGACTTACCAAACGAAAGCGCTGGCAGGTTGATAGACACACAAACATACACACAAAATTCAAGCTTTCGCAACCAACGGTTGCTTCATCAGGAAAAAGGGAAGGAGAGGGAAAGACGAAAGCATGTGCGTTTTAAGGGAGAGGGTAAGGAGTCATTCCAATCCCAGGAGCGGAAAGACTTACCTTAGGGGGAAAAAAGGACAGGTATACACTCGCATACACACACATATCCATCCGCACATACACAGACACAAACAGACAACCTTTACATACCCCTGGTCATTGCAACTGTGTGTGTGTGTGTGTGTGTGTGTGTACTTGAGACGAACGTACAACCATTGATTGTGACTAAATGCTTCTTACAATTACTCTTTGTATATGATTGAACTTATTAATATGAATCAACTTTATTAATTTTGTAGTGTTGAAGCATTTTTTGCTGGTTTGGATTCTTGGGTCGGTCCCCACATCGTAAACTTAGACCCTAATATTTTTCAATAATTCGTCCTTTCACGAGTCAACATATCCTCAAATACCCTGGTTTATGTGGCTGATTGATTTTGTACTATAATCCTACTCATGACTGAGTATATTCTTCTGGTCTGTACTTGTCGTGAGTTTTTCAAGTCAGCTCACTCATCATACACTTAGGCTGTGAAATTTTTCTCTTCTCTTCTGAAGATTTTGAACAAGTGATTTTATGTATGTAAACTTACAAATTGTAAAACTAATAATTTACATTGTCTCTGTATTTATTTCTATAGTTTAGTGGTGTAATGTTGTGGTTTTGACTTCGTGTTATTTGTCTTGTGACAGCATGTTCCACATAACTGAAAAAAAATTTTGTCAGGGGGATATTGTAATGGGTCACTCTTTTCTAACATAACCTTTTTTTATAGAAATGTCGACACCAAGTAGCTTTTATAGTTGAACATTATCTCAGCTGTTTAACTAAATGAATTTCATATGATTTTCTATATGATGTGTTATATTTGACACTAACAACTACAAAAAAAATTAATTTATTACAATCAATGTGTACTAATGGTTAAAATTACTCTTCTTTTAGAAATGTCGAAATTAGGAAATATCTGACATATTTAAAATTCATATTATTAATTGCACAATCTAATGCTAATGATTTAATTTATTTCTGAATTCATTTACAAAATAATGATATAACTTGGGGATGCTTCTTCTTTTGTCAAGACAGTTTGTGAACTCTTTTGTTTTGTGATCTCTTTGGAATATTGTTAGTACCACAGAATTTCAGGAGCAGTGGGCATGCCTCTGACGGAGTCAGATGTATTTTTATGATTGACACTAAGAATGTAATTTGTAGTGTTATAGAAGTGGGAATTGTAAAGACGGCATGATACTGGAAAATGTGACAAAGAATAAAGTTCAGGATTAAGACAGGCATATCTTCATCAGTTGTTTAGTCAACAGGAACCCGCCAAATCAAAATTTCAGCCCCAAGAATGTATCCCCATATGTGAGAACTGCAGCCAACAACAAGAGAAAAATGAAGATAAGTAAAAAGTTTTTCTTTTGTATATCTTATCCCTCTCGAAGCTTTCGATTTTGAAGAGACAGGAAAAATTAATGTTGACGTATGGGAGGATAATTACACACACACAAAAGGACTTAACTTTCACAAGCTTACGGAGCCAGTGGCTGCTTCTTCTGGTGAAAGAGTGAAGGGGAAGGAAGAAGGATGATTGAAAAGAACTGGAGAGGTTTAGGGAAAGGGGTACAGTTTAGAAAAGTCACCCAGAACCCCAGGTCAGGGGACACTTACCAGTAAGTCTTTCCTTCCATCCCCTGACCCGGGGTTCTAGGTGACTTTTCTAAACTGTACCCCTTTCCTTAAACCTCTCCAGTCCTTTTCCTTTGCTCCTCTTCCTTCCCCTTCAACTCTTCCACCAGAAGGAGGAGCTACTGGCTCCGAAAGCTTGAGAAAGTTAAATCTTTCTGTGCGTCTGTTCCCCTGCCGCTGCCGCTTGGTGAGTACATTTTTTTATCTGTCCATTTACATTATACTAACGGATTATTATGTATGACAGTGCAGCATGTCAGAACATTCTGGACAATTCGAGTGAGTGATTTGGCTGCCCAGATCAGCTGACAAGAATACCATCGAACATTTGTAAGACAGAAACAGGATGTCAGTTTGTGCACAAAATTCTTCACCGTCAACACTTGGATATAGAGACAGCATGGCTCAGTATTTCTGGATGGGACTTCCACTGTGTACATGTCATGTCGAGTTGCTGCACTAATTCAGGCAATAGAAGGTCCAACACGATATTAGGAGGTATCCCATGACTTTTATAACCTCAGTGTATTCATCACAGAGCCCTGCACAATTCTGTCTCAGGCTCTTCATTGTTTCTCATAATGTATGTTGATGATCTGTCTTGCGGTTCTGAATACTGTTGATTGCAAATTTACAATGTTTGCAGGCACAACAACCACTATAATAGAGAGATATCGGACACCATCACTGACAACAGTTTATTGAAAGTTTTTTTACCAGTTTCACAAACCTAAACAAGTCAAATTATATGCAGTTTTAATTAAGTCACAAAAACCCTGAGGAATACTCAATGACACTTAACAACCACCAGTTACAGGGAGCTGATAGCATCAAGTTACTGGGCGTTCACATAGACTCTGAAGCAAACATGGAACATTACATTTAGCATGTAGTGTGAAGAGACTGAGCTCAGAAACTTTTGCACTAAGAACTCTCTCTTGCACTAGAGACCACTTGGTCACAAAGGCAGTTTATTTTGTTTGTGTGCACTCTATCATGCTTCATCCAATTATTTTCTTAGTGAAGTCTCCTCTTGCTCAGAACACCCTCATTGCTCAGAAAAAAGTGATTATAGTGCATTTAAAATTAGTTGTGACTTTTGACAGTTCAGTGCACAGTGAATACTGGGCAGTGCAGTTGCCAGAATGAGCTGAATGTGGAACTTTTCAAACTTGCTTGATTGCCAGAACGGCAAGCTATGCAAGCTCACCTGTCTGCAATCTTGCTCAAACAATCTTAAAGAAGTAATTTGGGAATAAACTCTGATTCTCACATATCTTATGGCTTTATTTGTCAGCTTCATGATGAACTGCCTATCATTTTGTTAACGGTCATGTTAATGTGATATTTCGATATTAAGGAAACTACTGCACAAAATTCTTAGAGTTTGTAGTGAAAAATATGGGTAGCCATGAACTTGCTTTTGGTGGTTGTTAGATCATATGTAGCTGCATATGAAATTTAGGTAACATACTGAATTATTCTTTAAACTTGGAATGATATCGCTATCTATTTTCAATGTTGAGAAAATGGAATGTATGTAAAGGGCTTTGTCACAAACAAATGCACCAGTGAAAAAGCCAGAATAAAATATTAATAAATCCCTCATATCTCATAAATGGTCTGAGATACTGAAACAAGTTTTTAGCAAATGATACCACGCAAAGAGAAGAGTATTTTTCCACATGAGTGACATGCTAAACTTCCATATCTAACCTGATATTCAAGGAACTACAGTTTTTTAGATGAAATAATGTAACATTTAAAGACTGTCAATAGCTGGTGAAAAGAGATTTGCTGTGGATTTTGCGACAATATAAGTGAAGCAGTTACAAGTTCAATTTAATACTGAGAATGGGCTTAATCATAACTATTGACCTGTCTTGCACTCAATTGTTAGTTTAATAACACACTGTTGAGGATTCTGTCACAATTTCAATCGCATTAGAATGGCAATGAGATGAATATTTGTAAACTCTGCTGTGTTTAGACATGGCACAAGAGAATTACGTATTACTCAAAACTTGTCATAATCCTTCATGAATACATGTCTCCTCAGTCACATTACTTTTCACCTAGGCTCATATACTCTCAGTCAGATTTAAATAAGCATGATATGGAGGAAGCCTGATTAAACTATGCCCTTTCATATCAGCCAGTTTGTCAACATAGCAGTGTGGAGTTGTTGATTTGTACTAAAGTTCCCATTTACACAAATTATGTTTGCCTTCATCTCACAGAACATTTCTTTGTACCTAGAGCAAAATATTTGCTTTCTTCTGTGCATTGTTGAAGCTTTATCTATCAATCAGAGTGGTATGGCGCATTGTCCCTTACCGTTGTCAAATTCAGAGAAATATTATGCAGCACAACATTACCTTCACAACCAGTGAATGTATTCTTGGACGACCACTTTTATTGCAAATCTTGTGATCAAACGTGCTGCACTGATTTTATAAATGCAACACCAACACAAAACACTAGTTCAATTACTGAAGAACACTTCAGCACCAGAAAATATCACTTTACATTGAGAGCTAATGCACATAGGAGCATCTAGTGCGTGGCATGACATGGTAGTGTTTATCCACGGCCTGGCAACAGGGATGCTTTACCATCCAAACTGCTGGCGGCGTGGTAGGGAAGCCAGCTTGCCGTTAGTGTTACCTGGGCAATGGCATCATGTGCCCTCCAGTGAGCCAAACCTCAAAAGTTGCAACTGATTTTAAACACGCTATAGAATCATGTATAAAATAAGTCCAGGAAACTACTATTCAGTAATTCGTGAAAATGAGCTTATCACATAAAACATATAACTATTGTTTTAAAGGGGGGTGGTAGAGTGGTAAGGGACCAAACTGCTAGGTCATCGGTCCCTCAGACACTGCATAGTACGGATATGTATTATTACTGTTTATGTTTGCCGAACTGATCGTTTAGCAATACAATAACATTTAAGCCTATCAAAACTGTTCTGAACATACACTATTGAAGGGTGAAGATGATAATTTGTCAAATGTTAATACAAGTATTTTCTGTACATCATTTTACTTTCATTCAGAGAGTTAGTTTCAAAAATGCTTTGGATATGAAATATTTCCATAAAAACTTTCATCCCCTATTTTACCCTCTTAGGGGTTGAGATTCCAGAAACACTGAAACACACAAGTACAGTTGCATTAGATTTACTTGTGCAGACACGGCAGGCATCGTCAACAGACATTAGCTTCAAGAATACAACCCTTAAGGAGATTACAAAATTCATCATGTCACTAAAAAGTACAAACCTGTCATGCTATAACTGTGATTTTGACACAATACTAAAATCTTGTGCTGCCGTGTAATCAAACAATTAATGACCCAGAGCATATTTCCTGACTGATCTGCATAAGTGGTAATAATATGTCTCTACAAAACTAGATAAAAGCAAATCTCATCTTTTTACTGACCTACATCATTCTCCCAATCTTTTCAAAAGTGTATGAGAAGGTGGCCTATAAAAAATAGTGACTCATCTAACTGAGTAGAATTTATTAACTACCTCTTAATTTGGCTTTTGTACAAGGTTCTCCACAGAGAAATCAGTGTGAGACATCACATATGAAATGCTAGCAGAACTGAATAAGAAAACTTTTCCTTTTGGTATATTCTGTGACCTTGTCAAAGCCTCTAATTGTGTGAATCACAAAATTCTGCTTGGTAAACTAAAGTGTAATGAAATTAATGACATCCTTCTTGCATGAATGCAGTCTTAAATTCATAACAGAAAGAAAAAGTTGTTACTGACAGACTGCAACAAACATTATACAAATCTGACAATGGGAAGACCATAAAACGTGGAGTGCTACAAACACTGGTACTGGACCCACCCTTGTTTCTAACCTATGTGACTAATCTTGCACTAACTTTAAAGGACAGTTCAAAAACTGAAATATTTAGCAATTACAGAAACATACTATGAAGAGTTCCGAGTCAACCTTAGCAACATGGCTTAGGTAATAACTGAAAAGACCTATATCAGGGTTGCAGGTAACAGTTTAAATCTTACTTCTCAAAGACTAATATTAAGCAATTTCAGACCAACAATAATGATCTGTTGGCACCATATGTAATTGTTATATACTAAATGAAACACACTGTCAAAAATTACTTGGGGTCCAGTTGGATAATAAGTTAAAATGGAGCAAACATGGATATAAACTAATGAAGAAGCTCAGTTCAGCATGTTTTGCCCCTTAGAGGCACCTCTCATTGTGTTGACCAAAAGACACAAATGTTAGCTTCTATTACATATTTTCACTCCCTGTTATCTTACTGAACTATATTCTGGGACAGTGCATACAGAGAATAAAGTAATCACCAGAAATAAATAGTAAATGTAACATGTCAAGTACATAATATACATCTTGCTGAAAGCTCTTTAAGAATATTGGAATTTTTACACTCAGGAACAATATGCACTTTAACTCCTTAATAGTTTTTGTTCCTGGCAAAAAAAAATCAATGTTAACTAAACTGCGATTTGCATATTTATAATACAAGAGACAAAAATAGTTTTCATTTAGACTTTGGCTCCGTATCCACCATTCCATAGGAAGTTATGCATTCTAGAGCTACTTCCAGCTCCATCAATACATAAAAGTTTCCTGATCCCTAGCCAGAACCCAGTCCCATATACTGTTCCTGCACTGTTTCTTGGCTCATAGAAAACCACAAATGGCCTTGCCATCAAATTACCCTTCTCCTTCCACAGTGACCTCCATCTGTTCAGATTCTGCAAGTCCTTAACACTAACCAACATAGTGCTGCAAACCATGTCATCAGACCCAAACCTCCTTGCAATTCCTCCTCTCCATGTGTAAAAATCTCCTGCTATGCAAATTTATGGATCCCATATTCACACAATGAAAATCTAGCCTTCCAGGAACTACAGCAGTATGCACAATGGCGCCTCACAAAACTGTCCACAATGTCCACTTCCTACTCCCATCTTGAAATACCATTACCTACCAACTCTGCAACAACCTCCAAATCTCCCCCACATCCCATCAAAGCTGACAAACCTTGTCTTACAGACTTGCTAAATTTACCCCACCCTCAAAAATTCCCTCCCACTACCATACAGGATGCAGAGCCTAAACATATCCGAAACACAGTCATGAACCTTTCCTACAAACGCCTTAGCCCCACAGAAGTATCAGTCCTTTCCAAAGGGCTCACCCTTTGCCCCACTTCCAAATTTAATCATGCAGGACTATTTAAAGACCTTCTGTTCTTATGCCAGTTCCTACAATGGAAACACTTTTTTACCACCACTCAACTAAAGACCAATGTTGAACCCTGCCACTCCTCCATCCAACCGTTATCCACCTCCATTGCCCCAAACCATCCCCTGTTAACTTTCTAAAGTTTTGTAACCTCAAACCTTGGGTCATTATCATCCCCCAAATCTCTCAACATGCAAGCTAACCTTACACCCACAGAAAGAATCACAATCCAGCACCTAAAAACTGATCCCAACCTTATAATCCTACGTGCTTACAAAGGCTTCATCATGCTTGTTTTGAACTGCAAAGATTACCTGTCAGAACAACTACACTAGCTGTCAGATTCCTCCACCAACAAACCCTGTCACAGTGACCCCAATCCAGAAATCCAACAGAATCTCCAGTCTCTCCTCAAATCCTTAACCCCATCCCAGAATCCCCCCCCCCCCCCCACGTCCATCTCTCTCCTCATCCCTGCCACTCCCCACACTCCTACCTTCTACATGCTTCATGAAGTCCACACACCCATCTGTCCAGGATGTCCCATTGTGTACAGTTACTGTGAACCCTGCTGAGAGAATCTCCACTCTCACAAACCAACACCTTCAGCCTATTGCCCACAACCTAACCTATATACAAGATACCAACAATTGCCTCGACCGACTCTCCACAGTTCCTGTTCCTTTACCACAAGTTGCCATTCTCATTACTACTGAAGTCACCTCCCTTTACACTAACATCCCTAATGCCCATGTCCTTGCCACTATTGAATACTACCTTTCCCAATGTCTGACAGATTCCAAACCTATAACCTCCTTTCTAATCACCATAGCCAATTATATCCTCACCCCTAATTACATTTCCTTTGAAAAGACCATCTACAAACACATCTCGGGTATGGCTACAGGCACCTGCTTGGCACCATCCTATGTCAACCTCTTCATCGACCATCTAGTGGAATCCTTTCTAACTACTCAGAATCCCAAGTCCCTCACCTGACTCTGATTCACTGATGAAACCTTCATGATCTGGATCAAGGGTGAGAGCCTCAACACCTTCTCCCCCATTCACTTCACCTCATCCTCCTCAACCCAGAAAGCCACCATCCTCGATGTTGACCTCCACCTGAAAGATGGCGACATCAGTACCTCCATCCATATCAAACCTGCCAACGACCAGCAATATCCCCACTTCCACAGCTGCCATGCATTCAATACCAAGAAGTCCCTTCAATACAGTATAGACACTTTTGGCAATCTCATCTACAGTTACAAGCAGTCCATGCTGAAATATACCAAGAGTCTCTATGAGGCCTTCACAGACCATAATTACCCTCCCAACCTTGTAAAAAGACAGATCTCCCATGTCTTATCTCGCCACTCACTCACCATCATCATAAGTCCTACTGTCCAGCCACAGAGTTGCATTCCCATCATGATTCAGAACCACACAGGACTTAAGGAATGGAATTACATTCTCCATCAAGGTTCCGACTATCTCTCATCGTGCCCTGAAATGAGGAATGCCATACGTAATACCCTTCCTCTCCTCCCAGAGTGATATTCCACCACCCACTGAAACTGCACAAAATCCTTGTCCACCCCAACACAACCCCCACTCCCAACCACTTGCCTAATAGCTTATATCCCTATAATAGACCTAGATGCAAGACATGTCCCATACATCCCTCCTGCCACCACCTACTACAGTCCGGTCACAAGCATCACCTATTCCATCAAAGGCAATGACTACCTGTGAAAACAGTCATGTGATCTACAAGCTAGGCTGCAACCACTGTGTTGCATTCTATGAGGCCAAGAAACAGCTAGATCACACAATTGCATAGCATGCTGCCCTACACAAAGCTCGTTCATTTCAATGATTGCTTCACAGCCTGTGCCATCTGTGTTCTTCACACCAACACCAGCTTTTCTGAACCACGCAGGTGGGAGCTCTACCTCCAATATATCCTATGTTCCTGCAACACTCCTAGCCTCAACCTTCATTTGTCATTGTCTTTTACTCTCCTATCCCCTTCTCTGTTCCCATTCCACCACTACACAGCCCTCTATTCCAACAACACATGGTGCCCCCCCCCCCCCCCCCATCACCCACTATGTCTAACCTTCCGACTACAATTAGCTGCCTTACCCTCTCCCTACCTTGTCCCTGTATGCTCCCATACTGTCCCCACTCCTACCCTACTGTTCCTCCCCCTTTCCACCCCCCACCCTAGCCTCCTCCTTATCCACACCACCCACTTTGCTTCTCCCATCATGTGCTGCTGCTAGCAGTCTGGCCTTGGCAGCCAGAGACTTTGGTGATATGTGTGTGAGTTGCATTAGCACAAGCATGTGCACTTTGTGTGTGTGTGTGTGTGTGTGTGTGTGTGTGTGTGCCTGTTGTCTAATTATGATGAAGGTTTATATATCTAAAAACAAAGATGCTGTAACTTACCAAACGAAAGCGTTCGTATGTTGATAGGAGAGAATAAAAAACACACAAACACACACACAAATTTCGAGCTTTCGCAACCTAAGGTTGCTTCATCAGGGAAGAGGGAAGGAGAGGAAAAGACGAAAAGATGTGGGTTTTAAGGGAGAGGGTAAGGAGTCATCCCATTCCTGGGAGTGGAAAAACTTACCTTAGGGGGAAAAAAGGACAGATATGCACTCGCACACACACTTACCCATCCGCACATATACAGACACAGTTACCAACGCTTTCATTTGATAAGTTACAGCATCTTTGTTTTTAGATATATTTTTCCCACTTGGAATGTTTCCCTCTATTATATTCATATGATGAAGGTTTGTTAGACTAAAGGCTTTGTTTGACAATCTTTTTGTTGTGCCTACTTGCGACTCAACATATCCTCTATATGGTGAGCAGCAAGTATCATTTTCATAACATTATTAAATAAATATTAAGATATCAATAGCAGATAAAAAATAGTAGCTATCAAATATAACTGAGGAGGCAGCAGTGTTTCCCCAACTACCTGTTTTCTTTTTAATTTACTTGATTAAATTTAGTTGGCATAATCATGAATAGCAGTATAGCAATAGTTCGTTGTTAACATAATATACAGATCAAGTTTCTAAACTGCCTTTGTCTCTTGTTGATATATATACCCTAGGTTACTGCACATTCCTGGAGGTTCTACTTCTTGGGAAATATGGAATATGATGTATGAATGAATGTATAAATGATATCTGACCTGCCAGTCTGCCAATTTCCCTTTGTAATCGAACAAGAAATAGTACATACATTATTTGAAGCCTCTTGCTTTAGGACATGAAAACAAAAATATATGGAATGATCAATGCTTTCAGAATGTAGAAAGACAAAAATATGGCTTTATTCACAGCAAATTTGAATCTTAAAAATGAAGTCACATTGAAGATACAAAACAAAGTGAAGGAATTCTTCACTCATATAATGTATTCCAGAGATCTCACTATGAAAAGGAATCTATCTGGCTGTGGAGTATTCAAGGCACAGCATATACTAACAAACCTACTAAAACAACTAATATTTGCTCCTCTGCAATATATGTTATTTTTTATAAAACTGACATGTCACCTGCTTGCACACTAGACAGCATCTCAAATGTTATATCAAATCACAGCTGCTTTGTACTCAGTATGACCATGCCATACATACATAAGCAGACAGAAGCTCTCCAGCACGCATACAAAAGATCAACTGGCAACAAAAACAATATAGCACATCTCACAGATCGGTTCCATAAAGCTGACTAGAAGGTGTTTCATGTTAGTTCAGAAAGGAGTCATATACACCTTCGGTTTGGAAAATATTTCAGTTATCAGTTAGGATGGTGGTTTTTTGGAGAAGTTGAAAGAACATTCTGCAGATTCATTTCATCAACTTCACTGATGAGTATAATCTGAAGGGTCTTAAAACTAATATCATTGGTTGTAATATATTTCATTTTAGCACTTTTATATCAAGTACTTCATAACATAAATTATTCTGAAACTAAATAAAATGTGTGTCTCTAACTTCCATCTCCACTCTAGAGACTTCTTCCAGAGAGATATAAGCATATCATTCATGCATTGTAAAGTAAATCTAAATTACACGTGAAATTACAATGCAGTGTATCAGCGAATAATTCTAAAACTTATCCAGAAAAGATGAAAGTACAAAAATAAGTGAAATAACTGAAGTGCCAGTAACAGATATGGAAAATAAATGGATTCATCAGAAGTTTGATGAGTAAGACAGAAAAATCAGGCTAAAAATTACCAGAAACTGAGGTGATAGGGCACATATAAACATTAAAAGGGTTTTACAAACTGAACTGCAAAGGTCTGCTTCACATTTCTGTCAGACTTTGAACACAAGATAGTGAAATGGGAGAAGATACCAAAAGCATAGAAAAACAGAAATAAAAGTAGCTTCATGGGGTGTGTGAAAGAACAGTTAAGAGAGATACAGGGTTGTATCATGAACTGCAAAACCTAAGCCCAATCAAGACAATAGGTACATCTGAAATACCTTCATTCTGATGAATATGAACAACTTTTATCTGATTCTGTCATGTTCGGTTTATCTTTTTCTGACATCTGTTTATGATATCTATCTGAAGTTGATGTGTTATTCTCTAAAATAAAAGCTAAGTGACACTGCAGATTATGTAAATCAGCAAGAAAATGTTACGACAGCTGTATCATTTTCAAAGTGGTAGGTACCAAATATCAGAATGTAGGTTTGTACATTTTTCTTCGAGAAAAATAGTCCATAATTACAATTAAACCCAGTTAATGATCATATTAAATTCTGTGAACTTACATTGTGGCAAAAGTACATTATTTTGACACGAATATTTTGTTCCTGACAATAGTGTTTAGAAATACTGTTTCTGAAATACTGATTATTTTGCTACCACTATACAATATATTAAACAGTGAACAGAAGCTACTGCAGTGATGATTAAATTACTTACATGTAATATATTTTGCATTTCTTGCAGTTTTTTTGTATTTGTACAGATGCCTCTTGTCTCCATAACTACGAAAAAGACAAATATTATTAAAACAAACTGAGAATAGTTGCATAAAGTTGCTTTTCACACTAAAAGTCAGTATAAGTGCCAACACTGTTGTCTGTTTGTATACATCCAGGCATGCTTATTTGTCTCTAAAATCTGGATTTATTAAAGAAAGTAAAATGAATGGCTAAAACATATATAAACCATGTAACATCAGTGCTGAATGGAAACATCTGCCACTCATGTTATCATGAGCTACATCTTTACATAACTGAATAGAACACATTCTTCAAAGGTAATTGTAGGGAAAGAAAACACGAAAGAATCTCAGACTGTGAAATAACTCACACAGTAAATTTTCATGTGACACCATCACAAACTGAAACTAATGTACAAGCACATAATGTCAAAATTTCAAAGGGGATGGATAGAAAGTCATATCCTGGGATGAGAGAGACTCATATCTCTTAGTAACATTATAATTTTCTCATGTGAATTTTACTTTTGATAAGTACATAATACAAATCCCTCTAAAAAGTTTACATAGAAACAGAATCTAATAGTTATTTTAGTGTACCATTACAATACCATATGACTGAACATTTGTGGTCAAAGAACATTTAAAGAGAAAATATATTACTTAAATTTATGGCACTGAAATTAACACCTTGTTTGTTTGTTATAGCATTTCAATTTTGGTAACCATGAACCATTGCCAGGTCTCACAATTTTAATGGTGACACACTGACAGCAAAAACACTGCATCAGCTCTAACACTTCTAACAGCTGACAATATGAATTACCTCTTTCTTTAGCTTGAATGTAGCAGTATATTCTTGATGTGAGGTGAAACATGTTGGTTGACTTTATTTTTACAGACATGTGAAGTTGTGATTGAAACTGTTACACTTTAATAAAGTGTAACATTTACTTCTGAATGCCCACTGCCAAACTGAGGCAAACTGCAGACTTTACCATCCAGTTGTCGAAAATACTACACACCACAATACAAATGTCTTCAACAGCTGCTTCACTCTGCAGGTCATTTGGCTACAGCCTTTCAACACAAGTTTACATATCCTGCACTCTCACAATGCCCTGGCCTAAACATCTCCTAAGCTGTACCCACTGCCTCACCTTAGCTTTTCCCTTCTCTGTTCTGTTCGTGCCACTCCTTCTGCATTCCCCTTATTTTACACATTGCTCCATCCAGGAATTTCCATTATTATTATGAGTAACAGGTATTTTCAATCATTCCTTACGTAATGTGAAACATTTATTACACACTCTAGGAGAACTGTTTTATGAAAGATAAGTCACATTTGAGATGAAATGAAAGTAAAATTTAGCATAAAAAGGAAATAAGGTGCATAAGAACTGAATAAGATACTAAAAAGCTGTTTTAATACAGAAAAGGGATGGGGAAGTGCAATGTTTTATGTCATAAAAACTTTAACTATTTTCTTTCTTTTATTCTGAGAACCACTGCTCTACTGAAACACATTCTTCTGGAATTTCATAATACTGAGAAACTATGTCTAAAATTCTGATATCCAAGTGGTAATAAAAATATAACTATTTTACATGTTGTTTAAATTTTTCAATTGCACTTGATCACCATTTTTACCAGATTTGTGTTATGTTATAATGAAATGCTGGGTAATTATATTGAATTATTTTTCTTGCATTTACCTGCTGTAGTAAATGCATAACTAATTATTTGAATTATTTTGATTTTTATTTCATTTTCCCTGTAATGTAAACACTGTATTATTTTGCACATAAATTTGTCAATTTTATTATCTTTTTGCATACATGTAATAACAATACGCACATAATAATTATTTTATTGTGGTGAGCAATATAGGTTTGCTTAATATTTTTTAGTTTTTCACTTTTTGTAAGGCCGTGTTGCAGACCACACACACTTGAAAATGAAGCTCATGAAAATAAGTAGTTCATTCTGTAATAACTGTCAATTAAGTTAATATTACACCATAAGGAAATTAATTAGAGCCTGTTTCATCTTCTCTATTGAAGGCTTCACCTGTTACAACATATTTTAAAAAAAGGTGTGGGGGGGATGAAGATATGTGGGAAGTGGTAGGCAAGGAACGGGGGCCACAGAAAGAGAACAGTATAACAGTATCTGACAGTTTCATCATTGGCACAAACAAGAGATTTGACTTGTTACCTCAGTTAACTAAGGTAGAGACTCACATTGTTGTAAGTGTAGTTGATACTCAACAGACTTTCACCATGGAACCAACTGTTTAAAAAAAGTAGAAAGTAGGAAGAAGGTTCTGTTCTTAGTTAGTAGTCATGGAAGAGGTGTAGGACAGATCTTGCAGGAATAATTAGGTGACACGTGCCAGATCACAAGTTTTTCAATCTTTACGCTTGTTTTAGCCAAGTGACAGAAGATGTAGGATCATTGTGCAAGGGTTTTACAAAGCAGGATTATATTGTGATATTGGGTGGAGCATGCAACAGTACTGATAGGAATTAGGCCTACAATACTGAGTGTGACCTGGTAAAAATAGCATCTGCGATGAACCATATAAATGTTGGCTTGGTTCCTGTTTTCATGTGGTATGATCAGTCTGACTTGAAGAGCTCTGTCAGGAGAGTAAATACGGAGTTGGATCAGCTGCTTCAGGCAGTCACTTTGACTAGTATAGATATTGTTTCTATAGATGCTATTGGCAGGTGAGACTTCAAAAGACATGGCCTGCTTCTCAATAGCAAAGGGAAGGATAAGGATAATACGAAAATCTTTAAGGGGGGAGTGAGGCACTGAAGCTCATTGTAGTACCTCTTTCTTAGGCTAAGACCAGCGACCAATGATGCAACATTGAATAAAATTAAGCTTAATGAGAAGCTCAGACAGGCAGGTACTAGAGATGTTAAAATATCACAAGAGTCCCCTGTGAGCAAATAAAGAATGTTGGATCATAGATGTTGGCTATCTGGAAGCTCATCATTGTCAATAGTAAACCCACGTTGCTGACCCCTAGTCACATGAATACGTTTCAATTTGTGCATCACCTATTACTGGTTTCACCCCAGCCCAAACAATGTCTCAGTCTCAACCTTCCTGACAGTGCAGGATGCCACTACCATGGAACTGACTTTCAATTGTGAAGTGCAGCGTTTTTCTGAATGTAAGGAATGGATGAACCATTTCTCACAGTGTCATTTCCTTGTCAACGTGAAAGCTGACACTACTGTTGTTCCACTCTCATTCATTATAGCAGATGTAACACCAACCAAACTTTTCCTTTGAATGACTAATAAAATGACACTTTGCATCAACGGCATGGTATGTGCAGCAGTCAGAGAGAAGTGAGTCAATGAAACATTGCCAAGTTTGAGCCATGTTTTGAAGGCTGTACATTATCTGTTAAACTCATCCCAAGTGAACAGTTCATGTGGTCCTTTCATGTAGCTGACGTTGAAGACCCGGTACTCACAACTGATTTCCTGATTCACTTCGGTGTAAATTACAGAACCACTCGGCCTTCCACCGTCTCGAACACACAATATTTTAGATGTGAGTGGGAGAAAGGAACTGTATCTACTGCGCGTCAGCTGTCTGTGTGTGCAGATCTGAAGTTATCGTGAGAAGATGGTAGAGAAGTTGCTCGAACGGCACCGACCTCAACTTGTCGGTCGCGCCATAGAATTTGTAAGGAAAGCATACAGCAGAACCAAGGAACTTCTGTGTTATTCTGTGCTGATTTATAACTGTGACTATTGTTAGTGACGAAAGAACAATTGAGTGGGAAAAGATTTGTAGTAACTTTTAACTTGAACTTGCTAGAGGCAAGACAGGTGTATGATTTCTGTATAATAGAGTCGTGGTTAGCAAGCCAACTGTGTTGTATATGTAACTGTGTTTCTAACATTTGTAAATCAAGGAGACTTACTTAACAGTATTTATTCAAGTGGAGAGTGATATTTGTAAAAGTTTGATGTTTAAATATATGTCGTAAAGAGAAGCAAAAGAAACTGTGTATGTCTACTTATTTTTATAAGTAGAAAGAGTCTTGAGAAATTCCTGTTCCCAGCAATATACTGCAGAGAAGAAGAGAAAGGGAGTTTGCAGAAGCAAGCTAAACAGCTAGGAAAGTCAGCTGACCATCTCAAGTAAGTCACATCATTAAAGAAGTTGAAGTTTGCACACATACTTCAACATTTCAAGTCGTACAAAATGTTAGAACCTCCTGTTATCTGCTTCAGTGTACAATGCTTCAGGCACATGTATTGCATGCTCAGTTGCTCCATCAGCTCCATCTCTACCTCAGCTCTTCAGTGATACTGACATAGCTCTCATCAAGTGCTCTTCTCTGGTGAACTGCCTCGGTGCTTCCATCGCTTGGCTCCAATCTGCCCACTCTGCGGTCGATGATTGACAATCTTAATGCTTGCAATACAGATGTGAACCACACCATCTTGATGGCTAAGCTGGCACTTTTGGATGTGCAATCTCTCGTAAGGCAACTGTCTACACTGCTGCATCTCGATAGAAGTGACGCTCCTCTTATAACTGGCATGCCCACCCTCACTTGCACCGACGGTAACTCAGGTTAGTGACCCTTGTGTGCTACAGACTCTTGCTCAAGATGTCCCCTTGCCATGTTTGTCGGGTCAAATGAACACTATTAGGAATAGAATGACACATAAAATTGTCATGACAGATGGCACCCCAGTGCGCCTTGAAGCATGCCACCTTTCTCCGCACAAAATATGCCTTGCTAAGGCTACAGTGGATGAACTTCTGTGGGCAGGCATTGTTCAACCATTGGATGGTAATTGGTCTTACCCCATGCTAGACCCCAAGAAGCACAGCACAGTGCACCTCTGCAGTGACTATCATTGCCTTAATGCACATACCATAATAGACAACTATCCTATCCCCTATGCTCAGGACTTTGCCCAACTACTTAGCGGAGCAATCATTTACAGTGTTTTGGGCTGTCGCAAGGCATATTTACAAATACTGATGGTACACAGTGGCATACCCAAAACAACCTTGATCACCCCTTTTGGACTTTACAAATTTTGTTACATGCTGTACAGCCTAAAAATGCAGCTCAAACTTGGCAATCTTTCATCAATTCACTTCTCTTTGACTGCTCTTACTGCTATGCACATCTATCTGACATTTTCATTTTCACCTCCTCTGATGAGGAACGTGAGCTACACCTGACCATGGTGCAGGACTTGCTGGCGAGTAACAGAGTCGAGGTTAATCATGATACATCACAACTTCGAATCACCCATGTTGCCTTTCTCTGGTACACCATCTCTTGTGAGGGTATTTGTTCTCCACATCAGATCAACTGCATTCGCAGTCTAATATCCACTGTGACTTTTAGAGAACTGTGCCAGCTTTTCGTGACTATCAATTTTTACAGGTGCAACCTGGCAATGGTGGCAGATATCCAAGCCTGCCTTACAGACCCAGCTCCTGGCAAACAAACTTCCAATAATTGTTGGGTACAGCAGTCTGATAATAAGATGAAAGCTTCTGAGTACCTCTAAACAGCTCTAGAGCATGTCACCACTCTTGCTCAACCATTTCCAGATGCTCACATCTCTAGTACGATGGAAGCAAGTGATTTTGCAGTAGGTATGGTTCTTCAACAATACTTTGGTGACACAACTTAGCCACTCCATTTTCTTTCCAAAAGGCTATCTGCAGCTCAATGTAAGAGATCAGCTTTTGACAAAGAACTTCTCACAGCGTATGAGGCCATTAAATATTTCTGTGCAGACATCAAAGGGAGGAACATAACAATTTTCACTGATCATGGATGCTACACACAATCCTGCCACTGACCCTCCCGCATGCAGGGTTCGGTACATGGATCTCATCTGTCAATACATGATGGACATCTGATATATCAGTGGCTCAGAAAATGTGGTGGTTGATTATCTGTCATGTGTCAATACTTTTTTGTCTCCTGTTAATTTTGACAAATTAGTGCACTTACAGGACAATGATATTGAACTGCAGAACATACGTCACGACTCTTCCACTTCCCTACAGACAGTTTCTAGCAACTCATTGGGCTAGGTCAGGTTGTTATGGTGCATCATGTCTATGGGTATCATTCGGCCTATCGTCTAGGCTGATTTATGCTGCCAGGTTTTCCGTTGCTTTGCATAATCTTGCACACCCTGGGACTAAGACTACTATGTGGCTCATCATGGAATGCTTTGTATAGCCAAGCATGAAGAAGGACTGCCGTATGTGAGATTGCACCTGCGTTCCATGTCAGTGCAGCAAAGTCAGTCGACATACGTAACCTCCACTAGACAAATTTGATGTCCCTAGAGGCTGTTTCCGACACATGCACCTAAATGTCATTGGCCGTTGCCTTTGTCTAACAGTTTCAGATATACCATTGACCACAAATCTTAATGGGAGAAGGTGATTCCTCCTCCCGACATTGTGGAAGATTCTGTAGCACAAGAATTTGTATCTTCCTGGATAGCTAGATTCCATCACCACCGACAAGGGTAGACAGTTTGAATCACAGTTTAACAAACTCTGCATGCTCTGTGGTGTGGATAAATTTCACCCTACCATCCTCAGAGTATCGCCCTCATCAAGTGCTGGCACAGGAATCTGAAAGCAGCCCTCATGTGCTTGACACTCTCTCCTGGGACATGTTAAGAATCCACACGGCTTATAAGGCAGACCTCCAGGTGTCACTTGCCGAGGTCCTTTATGGCAAGACATCAGTCCTCCCACCTGAGTTCGTTGAACATGCTACAACCGTTGCCCTATCTGATCTCCCTGCTCTTGTAGAGTGTGTCATGCTTAACTGCCATCTGTATACCTCTCTCATGACTGCATACTTGCCCACCAGTTTTCTTGCACTTGACCCTGGGCTTGTGAGGTTATTATGTTACAGGATGACACTGTCAAACCGGCACTATAGCTGCCTTACTCTAGTCCACGACAGTATTGGCGTGCAGTGCTAATACTATGGACATCCTCATCAACAGCTGGTGTCAGACAGCTTCACTTCAGTGGCTTAAACTGGCCTAAATAATCAAGGAATCCATTCCACCAGAACCGCTCGAGACGAGTTCCCCACCACCACACAATGACCCTGGACCAATACATACTACTCCTCTACCTTTGCATCAACTTGATCTTGCATATATTGAGCCTATGGCCATCAGTCACTCAGTGACTGAGTTGTGATTATACCCCTCCCTTGCCTCACTCAGACTCTGCACGGGACAATCTGCTGCCTCATGTTCAAAAACACATTGCTTGTGATGTTCCATCACCACAAGTGCTGCCACCTGCCGCTCCCCCAATATGCCCTAGTGCTTCTGAGCTACAATATTTTTCACCACCCTCTCCTACAGTGCCACCTACAACTACCATCAACGAGATCTGCTTTTCCATTGACACTTCAGGTTGCCCATGCAATGAGCTTTCCTTATTGCTCCAAGATGAATCACCTGAGGGCACACCCACTGCACAGTCCCCATTCCAGATGAGGTGAATGCAGCTGGAATAACAGTGACACTGGGGCAATTCACAATCCTTCCTAAAAATCTTTACACGCACAAACAACAATCTTGACAGTTATCAAATAGATCAAACTTTGCCAGGCTGTTCTTTGAAAGGATGATTTATAGCTACACAGAGCATGACAATGCCATAAAACTGTCACTGTTGGCAGTAATGTAAAAGTACTAGACAATAGTGGCTCAACAATAAGCCAGGGACCCAAACCTTGGAAAAGAGGAATGAAAACTCAATGTGAGAGTCAATATATAGGGAAGCAGTGGGTTCAAACACTGCTAGAAATGACCAAAAAATGGAAACCAAGCACAGTGCAAGGAGTAGGCTAGGTCCAAGACAACTGAAATCCATGGAAGAACTGACAGGTATGGCCTATCACCACCAACAGGTAAACACCTGGATCAGTTGTTCTGTCCATACAACATGCTGCAAGACTAATGTCACCCCATCTGCTTCAATACAGATGTCTGCTGGCAGAAATACTAAAGACAGGATTTCTTCCTCTTCAATATCTTTACATTTCTGAAAGTGCACTGTCTACCAATAAACATGCAATAATATGTCCTAATGTTTTCCTCAAAAATGCAAAAATTAATGACAATGGTAAAAGGTAGAAAACAATCTTTCACATGCAGAAAATTAAAGCAAGTCTTCCCCAAACAGAAATGCTACACTATGGTAAAATTACTTACAATGAGCTACCAAAACAAATTACAATTATAAATGACCATGTAATTCAAAGCAGACATGAAAGGATATTTACTTATCCACTGTCTCTATAGAACAGATGACTTTCTTCAAATCCTTAAATTAATAACATATTCAATATTAATGCATATTTCTATCAGTTATTCAGTTGTATAATGGAAATTATACATTGGAATGTGAACAATATTAGATTGCTACTCACTATAAAGATGACTCATTGAATGATGGATGACAAGAAGACTGTTACACATGTAGCTTTTGGCAAAAGCTTTCTTCAGAAAAGAAAACACACATTCACACAAGCAATTACACCTCACGCACACACAACCACCATCACTGGCAGCTTGGACCAGAATGTAGCAGTCACGTTGAATGAAAACAGAAATCTGGAGTGGATGGGGAAGGGGGAGGGGTAGTAGGATGCAGGTGGAGGGGAAGAAGAGTACTGTCTGAACGAGCGTGAAGGAACTACATGGAAGCATGACAAGACTGTCAGGCTTACCATTGGGAGGCTGTCAGGTAGGGAAAATGAAATGTGGAAAAGGGGAGGAGCAGTGAAGGCGAAAGATGTGTGGGTACACTGGCAGTGGGCAGGACTCATTGACCACGAGAGAACATGAACAGGGAGAAGGTGATGGGACAGTGGCTTCAGATCTTGGATAGGATGTGCCTCATTTCAGGGAATGAGGATAGGTAATCAGAGCCCCGGCAAAGGATGTGGTTCAGTTGTTCCAGTCCAGGGAGGTATTCTGTGATAAATGAGGTACTCCTTCATAGCTGGTTCCTGGGGGTTGTGGGAAGATTACGTGATTGTGGGAAAATGGTGTGGGAGATCTGTCTGCCAGCTAGACCTGGGTGTAGTGCCTGTCTTTGAAGGCCTTAGTGAAGATATCATCAGTGAACCTAAACCATCAAGAGTTTGGAGTTTTGAGAGGCTAGGAAGCTTTCCTCTAGGTGGCCCATAAACAAGTTGGCATAGGATGGCGCCTTTTGGATGCTTTTGGCTGTGCTATTGTATACTTTATCTCCAAAGGTGAAGTTGTTGTGTGTTAGGATAAAGTTGGTAATGTGTAACTGGAATGAGGTAGTGGGTTTGGAATCTGAAGGATGTTGTGAGTGGTAGTGTCCAATATCGGAACATGAGCATGAAGGATGTTAATGTATGGGGAAGTGGCATAAACAGCAATGAGTGGGGACCCAGGAAGTGAAGCGGGAGGGCGGGGGGGGGGGAGATAGATGATGGAGAGTTGGTGAATGAAGGATGTTAATGTATGGGGAAGTGGCGTAAACAGCGATGAGTGGGGATCCAGGAAGTGAAAGGGGTGGGGGGGTGGGGGGGGGGGGGGGGTGGCGATGATGGAGAGTCAGTGAAGGAAGTGGTTGGAATCTTTGATGTGGGAGACTAGATTTTGAGGAATTGGATGGTGGTGTTGGACAATGATGGCTAAAATTCTTTCAGTGGAATCACAACAACCAGCTATACAGGACAGCCAGCATTGTTGAGTTTGTGGATTTTGAGGAGCATGTACAAGGTGGATATGCTGGTGTCATAGAGGTGAGGAGGGAAATGCATTCAGGGTAGAGATCCTGAGAAGGGCCTAAGGCTTTAAGCAGTGATTGGAGGTTACATTAGACTTCTGGGTTGGAATCATTCTAGCAGAGTGTGTAGGTGAGAAGTCAGATAACTGGCAGAGCTCTTAAGCCAGGTAGTCACTGCAATTCATAATGACAGTAGCAGAACCTTTCTCTGCAGATAGGATAATTAGGTCAGGATTTGTTATGAGGCTGTGTGTGGCTGTTCTTTCTTCTGCTGAAAGGTTGGTGTTCTCAGAAAGGGACCTGAGGAAGGATGGTGAGGCCACTTTGGAGGAAAGGAGCTTCTGGAAGGTGACCACAAGATGGTTAGATGCTTAAGGGGGGGAGGGGGATCATGGTTGGATGGTGATATGAGAGGCAGGGTTAAATGTTGAAATTATGTTGGCTTTGGCTTAGGGGGATTATTGGCAAGGAAGTGTTTCCATTGCATGGATGGGGGGGAAGGAGAGTAGGTTTTTGAAAAGTACAACATGGCTAAATTTTGGTGTAAGGCTAAAGGTGAGGCCTTTGCATATGATTCAAAATTTTTTGAGGCTGAGGATTTTGGAGGAAAGGTTAACAGCAGTGTTCCAGGAATAATTCACCTCTACATTTAGTGGAGTATTGGTAGGGAGTTTTCAGGAATGTGACAAGTTGAAAAACTAAGATACATAGAGTCATTGGGCTATGAGAGGTTGATGAGGAGGATTACAGAGGGTAAGACAGGGGTGAGGTATTGATGCCCGCAAGATGGCAGCAACAGGATGTCAGCATGTTGGATAACTTATGGAGATGTTATGTGGATACTCCTCCAGGCACTGGGGAGCAAGAGATCCAATTTTAGAGATGGGATGTATGTAGTAGGATTGCAAAGCAGTAGTATCTTGTGGAGGGAGCAGAGGTGGTTCTAGGATGCCTGTGCCATGGAATGTTTTTCTGTAGTAGCAGGTTTGTGTGTGCCATCTTCCTGATATGTGTAGTCAGGGCCAGGACATCCTATCCCCATTCCTTCACAACCTGGATGCCTTCTATTCTATCAGCTTCATCTAGTCATCCTCAACGCAGTGTGGCATCTTTATGAACACTGCTGTCCTCCTTTATGACGGCTCCATATACACTTTCTGTTCACATTAAATCCACCAACCACCAAGAGTACCTGCATTTCAACAGCTGCCATCCCTTCCACACCAAAAAATCGCCCCCCCCCCCTCCCCCCCACTCCCCTGCAGCTGTGTCACTTGGGGATGGTATAACTGAAGTGCAGTGACAAAAAAATTCTTTGCACAGTATGCTGAACATCTCACCAATGCCTTCACAGGCAGGCGCTATCCCCCAGATCTCGTTTGCAAACAGATCTCCCTTAGCATTTCTCCGCACGCCCTTAACCCTCCCACCACCCCCAATAACCAGCTACAAAGGAATGCTCCTTTTATCACCCTATACCACCCGTAACTGGAACAACTGAACCAAATCTTTCATCAAGGCTTTGATTACCTATCACCATGGCTTGAAATGAGGCACATCCTACCCAAGACCATCCCCATCTCATCTAAAGTGTTGTTCTGTTGTCCACCCAACCTCCACAACATCTTAGTCCATGCCCATGGCACTCCCAATCCCAACCCCTTGCCAGAGGAGTCATCCTGTGGAAGACCCAGGTGCAAGAGCTGCCCAATCCACACACCAAGAACTTCCAATTCCAGTCCTGTTGTAATATATTGATTATTCCTTGCTACTGTAGTGTTATCTTGAAGCTGTGAGAAAGGAGGACAGGCGTTCCAAGGTATGGAAGCAGAGATGATGTTGAGGGCAGATGAAACTAGGAGAGATATTGTTACATGAAGGAAACCATAAGGGGAAGGCCTTGTGAAACTGCAGACACCCCCAGAAGCAGTTCCAGGGCGTTAGTTACTCTTCACGGAACATGTAACTTCATATGTCATCTAGACGCTGTAGTAGGTTGTCACCATAGAACTTTCTAACCAACAGGCATGTACTAGTGTAGAAAGCCAGCTTGATACCAGCCCTGAGAACAGCAACATCAGTAGACTCACAATGGTTAGAAAGAGAGCGAAAACAGCAAAAACTGTTGACTTAGCAGTCCATACTCCAGGGAGCCAGAGGGGCTAGGCTAAATGATGTACAACAATAATGTTGCAAGCCTTATCTGGCACAGCAGTTACGTTTAGCTTTCAGCTGAACAATGTTGATACCAAATATGGACTTAGTGCAACTGCATTAACATCCCCACCTTAGGAGGAGTAGAGGGGACTAAACTAAACCGTTATTTGCAGTTACCTGCAAGAGACCTATGGGATTGGCTGGGCGGCTTTAAGTGGGAAAAACAGTGCCCCCACGTGATTCTTTCAAACCCCTAGAGTCTGCATTTTGGAAGAGTTCTCAGTCAGATGATCTGGGCGCCAAATCCGCATCTGTCGACTCCAGCCTCTGTCCAGCTCCGTGTAAGTCTGCTCTACCTGTCTTGAGTGCCTCAGTGAACAGTGTCACATTCAGTATGTTTTGTTTTGCAGCCACGTTGTTGCCTTAAGATGCTGCTAGTGTTCGCTACTGTGGTTAGCATCCACTCCTGAGATTTCTGCACTGGCTTCTGTTGTAACAGTATTATTCAGGGTTTTTCTAACCGTAGAACTAGCGTTCAGTGTATTAGTTAGTCCTGTCTGGAATAAACAACTATTTCAAATCCCTGTTTGTCCAAGAGCCTCCACAACGAGTTCCCTACCGAGTATCACCACCTGCATTTCTAGTAAATGCCTCTACCAATGTTGGCTCAGATAGAAGAAAACAATAAAATGCCTTTACTGTGAGTAGTCCTTCTGCCTTCCACTCTGTACCGCTCGGGAGCGCAGACTGACCAGTAACCCCTACAAACCAAAACCATTGCTTTCATTCAGCATGACTCCATTCTGGTCCAAGCTGTCAGTGATGGCGTCCATCTGTGCACAAGGTGTGCTTGCTTGTGTGAATGTGTGTATGTTTTCTTTCCTGAAGAAGGCATTGGCTGAAAGGTAAATGTGTAACAGGCTTTTTGTTTTCCTGTCTGCAACTCAATTAGTCATCTTTATGGTGAGTAGCAATCTATCCTTTACCTAATACTGTTGACATTCCAACCTTGCATTTCCATTGTTTGATTTTGACCAGTAGCTTATTTTCACCCCACAACTTGTGATGTATTCTGTTGTTACTAATCCCCAAAGCATTACCCTTCTCTTTGCATGTTCTTTCTCTTCTTTGCTGTGTTTCTTCATCACCTTCTAAATTCCATATACTCTGACTTCAAAGCCACATTGTATCAACAATCTCGTCCACTCACAACACACAGCTACGTCACCATGTCTGTCATCAGTGCAGCATCTCAGGTCCCAAATTCTTCCCAGCAATAATTATAATTATTCTTATTGATTGAGTTTCCTCCTTTATTCTTGACTTTTACATTACATCCTTGCCCATGCCACACGAGCTTGTGATCCTCACCCTAGCCAATTTCCCTTCCCCCCACTTCCTATTATCCTAACACAAGCACACTCTCCCATACCTCATCCATTCCTTTTCCCTCACATTTTTGTAATTTTCTTTTTTTTTTTTCTTTTTTTTTTTACATACTTGTGTGTATTTTTGGAAGTTGCACCGAATTTTTTCGTATTTGTGCACGGTTTTGCATGTCTGTAAATATTTTTATGCAACTTTTCTGTTATCGAGCTCTCCTCGCAACAACGTAACACCATAATTTGCCCATTTCCGCCTCATTTCCAGTTCCCCAGTGCTGTCCCTGCCACAATGGATCCCTCTTTCTTTATGTAGCAGTTCAGAAAAGTATCCCTTTCCCTGGCTAAAAACCCAGTCCCACACCCTGTTCCTTAAATGCTGCCTAACTATAGAATCATCCATAAAACGACTAACAATAAAAATTCCTTTCTGTGGATCCTACCAATCCTTTCACAATGACCTTCTCCTTTCCAAATTTTGCCAGTCCCTGGTGTTCAGGAACCCAGTACTGTAAAAACATGTCTCCATGACGCAGAACAATCTGTGCTCCCTCTGAAACATACTGCTACTTTGCAGTCCCTACTACAGACATCACATATCTGACTGAATCCCTCACTCCCCAGCACCTCGAGGAGCATTCCACACACCATCTCCGTAAGTTACCCAACCTGCTGAGATCCTGCTGCCACATTGAGACACCACGATCCAACCCCTAAACTACCCACAATGTTCTTCCTCATCAACCACTCATGGCATGCATACCTTGCCTAGCTGACCTTTCTCACTTGTTACATCCCCCAAAACTTCCTATCAATCTTCCACTAAATACAGAACTAAAACATTTCTGGGACAATGTTGTTAACCTCACCACCAAACTCCTCAGTCCCACAGAAGCTTTGCTCATATCCAAAGGCCTCACCTTTGGCCCTACATCCACATTTAACCATGCTGGACTTGTCAAAGATGTACTCTCCTCCTGACCACTGCAATGGAAACACCTCTTTGCCAATAGTCCCTCCAACCCAAGCCAACACAATCGCAGCACTGAACACTGCCTTTCCCTGTTCACACCACCATCCAACTATGAACCTCCCCCCTCACACCTAACCACATAGTCGTCTTCCACGAATTTCTTACCTCCAACTTAGCCGCATCATCCTTCCCAACGTCCCTTCCTAAGAACACCAACTTCTCAGCAGAAGGAAGGACAGCCAAACACCACCTCAAAACAAATCCTGATCTAATCAAATCCTGATCTAATCATCCTACCTGAAGACAAAGGTTGCACCACTGTCATTCTAAACTGCACTGACTACCTAGTAGAAGGCCTCTCAAAGGCCTCACCTCTGGCCTTGCATCCAAATTTAACCATGCTGGACTTGTCAAAAATCTAATCTCCTCCTGATCCCTGCAATGGAAACACTTCTTTGCCAATAGTCCCTCCAATCCAAGCCAACACAATCCCAGCACTGAACACTGCCTTTCCCTGTTCATACCACCATCCAACCATGAACCTCCCCCCTCACACCTAACCAGATAGCCATCTTCCAGGAATTTCTTACCTCCAACTTAGCCCCATCATCCTTCCCCCCGCCCCTTCCTAAGAACATCAACTTCTCAGCAGAAGGAAGGACAGCTATACACCACCTCAAAACAAATCCTGATCTAATCATCCTACCTGCAGACAAAGGTTGCACCACTATCATTCTAAACTGCACTGACTGCCTAGTAGAAGGGCTCTGCCAACTATTGGACTCCTCCACCTATAAACTCTGCCAGAGTGATTCCATCCCAAGTCCAATATAACCTTCAACCTATCTACAATCCCTGCTTAAAGCGTTAGACCCTTCCTAGAACCTCTCACCTGCATCCATTCTCCTCCTCATCATTATGACACCACACTCCCACTGTCTACAGTCTCCCAAAGATCTGCAAATTCAACAGTCCTGGACACCCAATGCAGGTGGTTATTGTGCTCCACTAAAAGGATTTCAGCCCTCATTGACCAACACCTCCATCCAATTGCCAGAAATCTAGCCTCCCACTTAAAAGATACCAACTACTGCCTTCACTGACTCTCCATCTTCCCACTCCTTTACTTCTTGGATCCCTACTCGCCACTATTGACACTACTTCCCTTTATACCAACATTCCTCATACCCAGGGTCTTTCGCTATTGAATACTACCTCTTCTCATGTCCTTCAGAGTCCAAACCCACTACCTCATTCTTCTTACACCTTTTAAACTTTATCCTAACACACGGCTACTTCTCCTTTGAAGCTGGCCGGAGTGGCCAAACGGTTCTAGGAGCTGCAGTCTGGAACCGCGCGACCGCTACGGTCGCAGGTTTGAATCCTGCCTCGCGCATGGATGTGTTTGATGTCCTTAGGTTAGTTAGGTTTAAGTAGTTCTAAGTTCTAGGGGACTGATGACCTCAGAAGTTAAGTCCCATAGTGCTCAGAGCCATTTGAATCTCCTTTGAAGGGAAGTAATACAAACAAATCCACAGCTCAGACATGGCCACCCGCATGGCACCCTCCTTTGTCAACCTTTTTATGGGCCATCTAGATGAAACCTTCCCAGCCTCCTAAAACCCTAAATCCCTGGTCTGGTTCAGGTTCACTGATGATATTTTCATGATCTGGACTCATGGCCAGGACACCCTACTTTTATTCCTTCATAACCTCAACACCATCTCTCCCATATGCATCACCTGCTCCTCCTCAGCTCAGCATGCCACCTTCTTGAACGTTGACACCCTCCTCTCTGATGGCTCCATCCACACATCTGTCCACATTAAACCCACTAATCACTGACAGCTGCCATCGCTTCCACACTAAAAAATCCCCACACCACCCCACACACCCTGACCACCTAAAGACAGTGTATCTACAGTGACAAGAACTCCCAGGCCCAGTATGCTGTAGGTCTCACCAGGGACTTCACAGGCAGGCACTATTTCCCATACTTAGTCCACAAACAAATCTACTGTGCCATTTCCACACACACCTAACTCTCCCACTACCCACAAGTGCCTTCTTTGTCACCCTATACATCTTTGGACTGAGAAAACTCAACTACATCTTTCATCAGGGTTTCACTTACCTATCGCCATGCCCTGAACAAGGCACATCCTGCCCAAGATCCTCCCCACGTCTCCTAATGTGGTGTTACATCATCCACCCAACTTCCACAACATCTAGTCCATCTCTATGTGAGTGCCAATCCCAACCCCCTACATCATACCCCTGTGAAACACCCAGCTGGAAGGACTGCACAATCCACCCACCCAGCACTTCCTAGTTCAGTTCTGTCACAGACTTATCCTGCACCACCAGAAACTGAGCCACCTATGAGAACAGCCACATACCTGCTCTGTACTGCAATTAATGCACTGCTTTTTATATTTGTATGACTACCAACCAGCTGTCCAAACTGTCAAACTACAGTCAGGAGTGTGGTAGACCTGCCTGTGGCACAACATGCAGCTTGAACATAAGTGCTTGATTTCAATGGTTCCTTCACAACATGGGCCAGCAGATCCTTCGGCCCACCACCACCTTTTAGAATGGTGCAGAAGAGAGGTTTCCTTACAAAATACTCTCTGCTCCCAAAATAATCTCAACCTCAACCTACAATAACATTATGTCCCCACTCCCTCCATCAACCAGTTTCCACTACCTATGTCCTATTGCCTCGTCCCAGTTCATATTCCCTCACTATAAAATTTTTCCACCTCTGCCAATTTACATACCTCTTTACTGGTTCCTGCACCTCTTCTTTTCAGACAGCACTACTCCACTCACCCATCTCACTGCCTCCTCCGCCCCTCCTCCCACACTAATACCAGGTGCAACAGCCGTGGATGGGCTCCCTGACCGCTGCAAATCGTGGAGCTAAGCCGAACAGCCTCCTGATGACCTCTGCCTCCGTGCCCAGTGATTAACTGTACCTCTGTTGACAGCAGATCCTCCATAGACTTTGCACACACATTTGTGGATATTCCCCACAGTTTCTTCCTCTGCAGTGAGAAATTCAATGGCTGCACATTGCTCGTAATATACATCACCTACAGACGCCATATTGAAACTGTTCTGCAGCTACGCTACCTGTCGGAAGTGACGGAACCTTGGTGCACTCATTCAGGAGACTTTAAATAATACATACATAACATTTCACATTCGTAGTGTTGTTTTTGGCTGAGAAAAAAAATGTGGTGCATTACTTTATGTGCAACCCTCATATAAAAAATATTCATATGCAGTTATCTTTTTAGATTTTTCATAGCTATAAATGATGGCTTGTTTAATATCTCATGAGCTTTACTGTATGTGTTAGATTTACTGGGCGTTATTGTGTTAGGACAGGTACTTCCTTACACTTGCCTCTTATCTCCCACCAATGACACGAAGAACCCCACCAAAGTTCTTCTGTCTGATATTATGCTCGAATTAATTCAATTACTGGACTTTATTTCATTCCCTTTCTCTAATGTTCATCACCAAGCCATAACTCTAGAACAAAAACTTATCTCAAAAATATATGTCCCTCCAACCCTGTATCTTACTGTATGTATTTCATTATACCAATTACTTCATACTGTTTATGCAGACTGTATGGTTCAAATGGCTCTCAGCACTATGGGACTTAACATCTGAGGTCATCAGCCACTTAGACTTAGAACTACTTAAACCTAACTAACCTAAGGACATCACACACATCCACACCTGAGGCATGATTCGGACCTGTGGCTGTAGTAGCAGTGCGCAGACTGTATGTATTTCACATATCAATTACATTGTATTGTTCATGCAGCTTGTTGATGTCAGGGTGCAAAAGATGTTTGTTCTCTCAGGTGTATGTTGATTTACCTAGCATCTTAAAATTTCTTTTGATGATGGAAGCATAACAACTGGCATCTACAATTATTGTCTGCAAGCCACCTCACAGTGTGGAGCTAAGGGTGTTTTGTGTACCAATGACACTTCCCCTTTCTCCTATTCCAGTCGTGGACAGTTCACAGGAAGCATGATTGCTATTAAGCCTCTGTGTGGGCTCAAAACTTTTGTATTTTCTGTTCATGGTCTTTTTGCAAGAAATATGTAGGAGGAAGCAATATATTGTTTAACTCTTCAAGAAATATACATTCTTGAAACTTCAACAGTAAGCCACACTGTTATGCAAAACAGCTCTGTAGCAGCATCTGTTACTGGAGTTGGCTGAGTATCTCTACAAAGCTTTCATGCTTACTACCTGAAAGATGCTGTTTTTCTTTGGATTTTCTCTATTAATTGTGTCTGGTGTTGATTCCAAGCTGATGAGTGATATTCAAGTATTGATTGAACGAGTGTTTTGTAAGCTGACTACATTTCCTGAGGAGTCTTCCAATGAAGTGCACTCTGACATCTACCTTATCTGTGATTAATTTTGTGTGGTTATTACACTTCAAATCACCCTCTACACATACTCCTAGACATTTTATGGAAATAACTGCTTCCAGTGACTGTTCTACAATCATGTTATCAAACAATAATGTATCTTTCTGTCTATGTATACACTATACATTACATTTCAGCCCATATTGATTTTCCCCTTCTTAAATCATCAGTATTGCCAAGGCTCTACAATATTGGAACAGCATCCCAGAATTGTACATAACGGGGAAATCCTTCCTGTGCCTCAGATGTAGGTGATTTATTGAGCTGGTGTAATTATATTTTCCTGGAGACATGAGTCTCAGCTTTACCTTTGATAAGGATAGAATCTGAAATAATGAATTAAAATTTGTGCCAAGTCCAGCACTTGAACCCAGGTCTCCTGCTCTCTCGGCAGATGTGTTATCCACTACACCACACTGGCATTGTAGCAAACATAGCTGCATGGAATACCCTAGTCAAATGCCCTTCCTAACACCAACTTCAATTCTCACCTCAGGCCATCTTGATTTTCTCCTTCTTACACTGTCAGTACTGCTGAAGCTCTCCATAATTGAAATAGCGCCCCAGCTTTGTACATAATGGGGAAATCCTGCCTGTATCTCAGGTGTAGATGATCTACTGATCTGATGTAATTACAGTTTCCTGGAGTATTCCGTGCAGATGTGTTAGCTACAATACCAGAGTGGTGCAGCAGATAACATGTCTGCTCAGCAAGCAGGAGACCTCGATTCAAGCTCTGGCCTTGGCACAAATGTTCCCCACAGTTTCTTCCTCTGCAGTGAGAAATTCAATGACAGCACGTTGCTCGTAATGTACATCACCTACAGACGCCATTTTGAAACTGTCCTGCAGTTACGCTACCTGTCGGAAGTGACGGAAACTTGGTGCACTCGTTCAGACTTCTAATAGTACATATCTAACTTTTCACATTTGTAATATTGTATTTGGCTCACAAAAAAGTGGTGCATTACTTTCTGCGCAACCCTCGTATAAAAGATATTCATGTGCAGTTATCTTTTTTGATTTTGTATAGCTATAAATGATGGCTTGTTTAATATCTCATGAGCTTTACTGTATGTGTTAGGTTTACTGGGCCCAATAAAAATACAGTACCATCATTTATTGCGCTACGAAAGGTACTTCCTTGCACTTACCTCTAATCTTCCTCCAATGACACTAAGAATCCCACCAAAGTTCTTCTGTCTGGTATTATGCTCGAATTTATTCCATTGCTGGACTTTATTCCATGCCCTTTCTCTAATGTTCATCACCAAGCCATAACTCTAGAACAAAAACCTATCTCAAAAATACATCTCCCTCCAACCTTGTATCTTTACTGTATGTATTTCATTGTACCATGGATGGATGGATGGAGAGGTTTGTATGGGCACATGAATGCAAGGTCTTCAGCGCCCACTCAGTAACAGATTGAGATGGGTGTCAAGAAAATACTCAGAACAGTAAGATAAAACAGAATGTAAAACACAGGTAACAAGCTTGGAAAAATATGTGCCTACCCACACCGAAGCGCGGGATGAAGCATGCCGTCAGCAGTGAAACAGGGACAACACAGGAAGAAATTGGTAGAGGGAGCCAAAACAAGATAGCAGATGGAAGTGGCTGGCTGTCCGTAAGGAAGAAAGGGAGGAGGCAGCCACTCTGCAATACACTAAAACCTCCAGCCTAAAAGTTTAGGCCAGAGTCCAGACACATCACAAAACTTTAAAACCATAGACACACACGTCTCATCATTAGCTAAAACACAGGGCAGCCCCCATCAACTTGTGCTTCTGCCCTTGCATTACACGGTATAAAATGCAGTCTGTTAAAATGTGCCGGACAGAGACGTGTACACCACAAGCATCACAAAACGGCGGATCCTCTTGCCGTAATAGAAAGCTATGTGTGAGAGGACAGTGCCCAATCCGAAGACACGTGAGGGCCACTTCTTCCCATGTGAGCAACCGGCAGGAGGAGCACCACAGCTGAGTTGTTGACTTCACCAACCGCAGTTTATTTGCTGTCATTGCCAGCCATTCTTCCTGCCACAACTCCATGCACTTCTCGTGGAGTGCAGAAATGACAGACTGCAAGGGAATAGGACACTGGACCACATCCTGCTCTCTGCAGGTCTCCTTGGCAGCCCGATCGGCCTGTTCATTGCCCCACATTCCTACATGACCAGGCACCCAGCAGAAAGACACCTTTTTACCCCACTGTTGGAGCAAGTACAGTTGGTCATATATCAGCTGGACCATCTCCTCAGTTGGGTACAGATTCTGCAACGATTGTAAGGCACTAAGAGAATCGGAGCAGAGGAGAAACGGAATTGCCCTGAACACGATTCATCTGCTCCAGTGCCTTCAGGATCGCGTGGAGCTCCACTGCGAAAATGGTATATTCATCAGGGAGGCGAATCAGGGTAACATGATCAGGGAAAACTACAGAACAGCCAAGGAAATTCTCTTGTTTGGAGCCATCAGTGTAAATGATGGTAAAACCGTGATGCACATCTAAAATGTTAAAAAACAGAGTTTGGAATGTAAAATCTGGTGTAGTATCTTTCTTAAAATTAGTCAAATCTAAAATAAGTCTGGGTCTCTGGAGGAGCTAAGGTGGAAATCTGCTCCAACCGCAATGGAAAGGATGAAGACCAGCCATATCCATCGCAGAGAGGCAATCCTGTGTGTGAATTCCATAGGGGTGTGTCACTTGTTGCCGGTTATGAAATGGCCATGCCAGAGGAAGCTGAGAAATGGTATGGTATGCACGTGTGTTTGGTGTGGACAAAGTTTTATATGCCTGGCACACTGTAAGTAGCCGTCACCGCATATGAAGTGGCGGTTCACCACAGATGCTTGGTATGGGGCTAGTTCTGAATGCCCCAGTGGCCAACCAAAGCCCTTCATGGTGCACAATGTCCAACATTTTTAAGAGAAGCCCTTGCAAACCCATACACCGTGCACCCATAATCGAGCCAAGATCGCACAAACACGCTGAAAAACTGGAGCAGACAAGTCCTGTCGGCTCCCCATGTACTGTGGCTAAGACATTTTAAAATACTTAAAGCCTTAAGTGATCGTCGTTTCAAAGATGAGGTAACTACATAAGCTTCGAGTCAAAAATGAGCCCCAGAAATCTCACTGTGTCTTTAAAAGCAAGGACAGTGTCCCTCATCCTCAACTCAGGGAAGGGTAAAATCGAACAAGAATGGTTTAAAAGAATACACATGGACTTCACAGTGGAAAACTTGAAACTACTCTTCTGCACCCAGTCATCCAAACATCTAAGAGTAAGTTGCAACTGACACATTGTCGTAGCAAGGCTTGAAGAAGAGCAAAACAAAGAGAAATCATCCACAAACAAAGAACACTGGACAGCACTTTTCATTATGGAAGTAATGCTATTAATAGCTACGGCAAAGACAGTCACACTTAAAACGCTATCCTGAGGGACACTGTTCTCCTGCTCAAAGCGATCGGACAGGATGTCACCAATTCGGTATCTAAAATATCGTGGCGAGAGGAAAGACCGAATAAAAAGAGGAAGACAACCACGAAAACCCCATTCGTAAAGCTGCTCCAGGATGAGACGCCTCCAAGTAGTATCGTAAGCCTTCTCGATGTCAAAAAATACACCTAGAAGGTGATGACGGCGTAGGAAAGCTCGTTGTATAGCTGCCTCCAGGAGGGAAAGGTTATCGAAGGTGGAACGAAACCTCCCGAACTCACACTGAAAGTGACTAAGGAGTTTCCGGGATTCTAACATCCAGACAAGATGGCAGTTTCCCATACAACTAGTGAGGGCAACACTATGGTAGCTACTTGGGCTTGTGCGGTCATTCCCAGGTTTTAAAAAAGGAATTAAAACTGCCTCACGCCAGGAGTCTGGAAAGTGACCTGACCCCCAATTGGCATTAAAAAGTGCCAGGAAGATTTCGTTGTTGCGCCTTGTGAGGTGCTGTAGCATACTGTAATGGATCTTGTCGTGACCACGGGATGTGTCGCAGGCTGCAGACAATGCAGAATACAGCTCCCACATGGAAAATGGGCAGTTGTAAACTTCATTAGAGGTGGACTAGAAGTCCAGACTACACCTCTCAGCAACCACTCTATGGTGCTGGAAACCCGGATCCTGACTGGCTGTTGCAGTAACCATGGCAAAATATGTAGCCATAGTCTGGGCAATGTCTCACGGATCCATGTGGAGAGTGCCGTTATTCATTACAGAGGCCATGGGGCACCTCCCTCCTCTTCCAGAAATGCTCCTGATGGTCTCCCACACAATGGAACTTTTTGTGGAACGACTAATGGTGTTTAGGAACTGTTGCCACGACCTCTTCTTGCTCTCTCGAATAATGCCCTCACCAGCCGATAGGCTGCAAGATTCTCAGCACTCGGCCGACACTGGAACCGACGCAGAGCCGCACGCCTGGTCCTGATTGCAGAGCGGCATTTGGTACTCCACCAAGGGACAGGTTGCCTCTTCCGGTGGCCTGTGGACTGTGGAATGGATGCTGCAGCGACCTGGTGGACCATTTTGGTAATATGATCCACCCATGCCTCAACATTTGCACAGTGTTCAAAATGGACCAACTGGCTATAAAGTGTACAGTCGGCCCCACTAAGCACCCATCGTGGTGGTCTTTCGGGGCCCATGCCATCTGGCAGGTGAATCCAGATTGGGAAGTGATCACTTCCGTGCAAGTCAGCAACCACTTCCCATTGAGCACTGGTGGCAAGAGCTGGAGAGCAAAGCGAGAGATCAATGGCAGAGAACGACCCGGTCGCTGTGCAGAAGTGAGTGCTCTGTCCTGCATTGAGCAAGTAGGCACAGGATGACAGGAGAAGCCTCTCAATTGCTCTACCCCTGGGACAGGTAACTGCAGAGTCCCAAAGCACCTTGTGGGCATTAAAATCACCACAAATAATGAACGGCTGGGGGAGCTGTGTAAGAAGGTTGGTGAGGGCCGCTTCATCAAGTGCATCATGTGGGGGTAAGTAAAGATAACATACAGTCAATGGATGACGCACTTGCACGGACACAGCGACGGCTTGTAAAGTCGTCGTAAGCGAGAGAGGTGAGGAGTGGTAGTCTGTGCTGATGAAAATACCTATGCCTCCTCTAGCTTTCTCTTCACCCAGGTCATCCTTTTTGTGGAGTGTATAGCCTTGTAGCTCAGGGGAGTATGATGGATGGAAATAAGTCTCCTGGAGACACAGACACACTGGTCTACCCTGGGAGAGTAGACGAAGTTCCTCCACAGGCGTCCTGAACCCCTGCAAGTTCCACTGAAGTATGGGAGTGGCACCTTCATCCTGTCTCTCCGATGGGGTGGGGAGAGTGCAGTAGGTGGAGGGGCAGGCGTGGGGCAAGATGATTGCCACACACACACACATCGTACTCCATCAGCTCTGGGGAAGAGTCAGATGAAGCATCATGTAAAATGACATCTGCATGGTCAGACAGTTTACCACATGATTTGAGCCACTGTTGCTACTGTATAGGAGCTTTCTGCGGTTTGGTGGGCTTTGGGGAGCCGACGTGGGAGTGGTAATGGCCTTATTGGACTTCTGAACTGCCTCAGCTGTTGGAGGCGCCAGGGGTGGCCCAAGTTCACCACTGTACCTTTGTCTGCCGCTCGAGTAGGAACCACAGGCTCTGAAATACTGGCTGCATTGCAAGTACACTGACATCTGTAGGTGTTAGTGCCAACACTCACCAATTCTGTCTGCATAGAGGCATCTGCTTTTGGAGTAGGCTTCTGAACGATTGATGCAAAAGATGTAGCAAATGTTGGAGGTTGCATCGACTTGTAGATCTTTTTGGCCTCACCATACGGGATACGCTTGGTTGTTTTTATTTCCTGGACTTTGCATTCCTCTAAAAATATTCGGCAGTCCCTCCAAACAGGGTGGTTTCCCAGAGCAATTGATATATTTGGCTGGACATGAGCAACCAACTCCTTCATGAGCAGCCTCACCGCAGTTGCCACAAAGTCGCTTCGCCTTTACACCCTACAGTGGTATGCCCAAAACGCTGGCATTTAAAACAGCACATTGAGGTTGGGAAATAAGGCATCACAGTAAGGCGTAGGAACCCAGCTTCAACATGTTCAGGAAGTTTCATGCTACTGAAGGTCAGAATAAAGGAGTCGTATTTGACAAGATTGCCATCAACCTTCTTCATGATATGTTGTACATCAACGATATCTTCCGGAGCCCACTCATGTTGCAGTTATACCCTGGGAATGTCGACTAGATTTCGGCATGTCACAACATCTTTGCTATAATTCAAGGTGCTGTGCAGTTCAGTATCTATGGCATACTCCCCAAGGCATTTAGCAGATTGGAGGTTAGTTGCTTGCTGGGAAGTGGAAGTTTCCACTAGCAAGGTCCCATTACCAAGCGCTTCACCGATTTTAAGGAGCCACAGATTCCCTCCAAACCCATTTGTATATAGAAGGGCAAAACCTTCTCGAAACTACCCTTCTTCCATTTCACAATGAGAAACACATTCTGATTACCAGAATGCATTCTGTTACCAAAGACTGGACTTGTCAAAGAAGTGCTGGAGTCAGGGGGACTGACTGAACGAGCCCTCTTGAGAGACTGGGTGTTAGAACCTTCCAGTGGCCCACTCTTTCCGCTGGGAGGAGGAAAAGAGGATTTCGAAGGATCCATCTGGGTCCCACGAACAGCTAGGGAACTAGATGCCAACCTAGACAGAGCCCTGCATGCCTAGGTAAGCCTTATACAATTGAGGTGCGGCAAGTTCCCCAGAGGTTGCCCGCTAACAACTGTTCCACCTCAACAGCCATGCATCTCATCAGCGCGCAGCACACCCTGAGATTGAGGGGTTGTTTATAGAGGTTTATTCCATCCTTGTGATCCAGGTGGTCAAGCCAAGATCCCCATTCCCTGAGACACAATGTTCCACAGCTGCGCCGCACGGTGGCCACTATAGTATGCCTAGAGCTCCAGAGCTTGCGGTGACAGGGGACTGGCAGCACTTACCAGTCCCCAGCTCAGGAACCCCGGGGTCACCAAGCCTGTAAGCGGCACCTGAATGCTGAGCCCCTGAGGGCTTCATTGTACCAATTACTTTATACTGTGTATGCGAACTGTATGTATTTCATTATATCAATTACTTTGTACTGTTTATGCAGCTTGTTGATGTCAGGGTGCAAAGATTACTTCAGCTTCTATCCTTATTAAAGATAAAGTTTAGACCTAGTATGTCACCAGGAAAATGTAATTGCATCAGATCACCCATGCCTAGGGTATAGGCAGGGCTTCCCACCATATACAAAGCTGGGGGCTATTCCAACATCAGAGAGCATCATCCACAAAAAGCCTCACGGAACTGCTGATGTTATTCACTATGTTATTTATACATACTGTGAAAAGTAATCATCCTATAACATTCCCTTGGGGTATGCCTAAGTTACTTCATGTCTGAAGACTTTTCTCCATGGAGAGTGACATGCTGTGTTCTGTTTGCTAGGAACTCTCAATTCAGTAGCTCAGTTGGTCTGATATTATAGTAGCTCATATTTTGTCCATCAGGCAACAGTGTAGAACTATATCAAATGCCTTTCTGAAACCAAGGAACACAGCATCTACTGCTTTACGGATTTCGTGGAGGAGCAGAGCGAGCTGGGTTTCACTTGATCATTGTTGATTCTTGCAGAAGAGATTTTTAGTCTTCAGAAATATAACATACAAACACAAAACACGTCAAAAATTCTACCTCTGACTGATGACAGAAGTATAGGCCTACAGATCTGTGTGTCTGTTGAATGACCCTTCTGGAAAATGGCGATCACCTGTGCTTACTAAATGAACCTGTAAAAAACATGCTGCTTCAGTTGCAGGCAGTAGAATTCTATGACAAGAATTTCAAAGCTTGTCGAATGTTATGACAAATATCTCAATGTGCCTGGGAACTATGTGCAAAAATAAATTCAAATGTATGCTTTCACAATATTGTAAAACACATTGTATAGGTTCATTCAATTTTTTTTAAAAATAAACAGAGGTTATTTTGCAAATAGCCCATGTATGTTTTACAATTTTGCTGTTGTAACTGATGCGTATGATGACAATAACTGGAAAGTTATCACTGTTGTCTTTGGCTGCTGAGTAAACAAAAAAACATCAAGAAGAAGTGCATAGCTAAATACATGCAATAAAAGTAAAACATTTGAAAGGAAATATTTAGCAAATAAATAGTACAGTTACTGCAAAAGATATATCACTGACAGACATTATTTCCAAAGGACAGAAGATTGGTGGCAGACAACTCTTAACGGCATTCATCAGGTCCCCAGCAATTACGCAGCAGTTAGCAGTATCAACAGCAGTTGCTCATGAGCCTACAACAACATGGCCTCACCAAATGCAGTGACCTGGCTTGTTATCACCATCATCTCAATGCAGGGAGACGTTCAACAAACTTCAGTGAGCTGTAATGAACTGAAATAATTTGTTTTAAATATTTATTTGGTGATGGTGAGTCTTCTGTGTAGTTGAAGCTGATTTTGTGTTTCTGTTAACAGAGTCACTTGCACTTTGACAGTTGTTGATTAGGGGCACATTGACTGTAAAACTGTAAACCTTAATACTGTTTTAATTGTGTGGTAGTGCTAACTAGAAAGGAAATTTTGAAAGGCTGTAGTGAGCAATGAGAAAATCTAAAACAGTTAAATACTGACTTAAAGACTGACTCAGAGTCTCAAGGAGCTAAGTTAAATGCTAAGTTAGATATCACTAACGCTGACATAAAAGCTCAGGGCTCAGAGTGCTGGCATAAGAGTCTTGCTGATATAACTAATTCTTGTAGAGACAATTAAATGCAACTATAGACACACAATATGTTAAACTAATGCACACTGTGTTGCTGCACCAAATGCAAAGTTGGATATGACAAATACCAAAATAGATCAACATATTAATAACTTATGTCACTTAATCACTCATGTCACCAAAATAGAAATGAATAGAAATTTTTTAGAATTACAAACCACTATCTTAAATATAACATGGGAATTACATTCTGACAAACTTGAACACTCTGATCTAGTCATAAAGGGAGTGAATGAATATTCTACTAAATTAAATACAGATTACATACAAATTTCAGAAACTAGTGTCAGGTTTAAGATGTCAAGACAAGAAACAAATCCAGATGAATTAGAAATGTCATATTCTATTTTGACAACAATGAAGGAATGAGGTAATCAATAATGTGAAGAAATGGCTCAACCGAATCGTGTGTTACCTACTACTGGTAATACATCTTTTTGTCAGATGTTGTGTGTAAACAAAGTACTTGTGAGAGATTATTTAAATTTAATACAAAGTTGCAAATGAACTGGTGAAACACACGTATAAATGAATTTGCTGACAATTCAGAAACATTTGGAGGTACTTCAGTTGTCAAGTGGCATTTGTTTTATCGGAAGTGTTCGATTTCTGTATAAAATTTAGTAATTATAACTTATTATTAATATTTAGTGAGAATATTACTGACTAAAAGAAAAGAGTGAGAGACTGTTGCACATTTAATTTTAAACAGTACATTATGAACAATGATGAATGTAAATATTTATGGGGAATGAAGAAGAAATGTGGCACCTATATTAAGAAAAATGAGGTATATGAGTTGACAGATGTTTCCATAGATGGTTATAGTAATACACTTTTTGAGCCCACTGGCAGGGAGTGGTAATAATTTTGTGCCAAGTGTCTTCTGGAGATTCATATCCATAGTGAATTTTGTAGCACAAGGGCTGAGGCGGCCGGAGTGGCCAAGTGGTTCTAGGTGCTACAGTCTGGTACCGCGCGACCGTTACGGTCGCGGGTTCGAATCCTGCCTCGGGCATGGATGTGTGTGATGTCCTTAGGTTAGTTGGGTTTAAGTAGTTCTAAGTTCTAGGGGACTGATGACCTCAGCAGTTAAGTCCCATAGTGCTCAGAGCCATTTGAACAAGGGCTGATTTGATCATTGTATTCTGTGTGTTTGTTTTCTGTAGAACAACCTTCCTTTTCCACTATCCTTTATACTTAAATCACATATTCTTCTAACATCCCTGACTATCTTCAGCATGAGGTTTTCAATGAAGAGTTAACATTTGACATTTAGTGCAGTATAATTTTTGTTTAGCCACATATTCACAAACATATTTCTTGGTGAACATGTAATCAACATTAGTCTGAAATAGCAGGTTGTTGTGACCAATATTAGTGGCCTGTGGGGGCAAAGCTGATGGTGTCCTTTGTGTAGGATCGACAAACATCATTATCCTCTGGATCACCAGTGATGTAACATGGGACGAAGAAACCTCTCTTAGCATCCTGGGGAGAGGGAAGGGAGGGGCATCTATCTTTGTGGCTGTCATCTTTCTTTCTTAGTGCTCAACATTCTCAGTCACTTAGTTCCTTTCTTCCTTCACTCTTTTGGGTACCAATTCCATCCTCCTCCCATTCACATTCAAAACTCCTAATAATAAGACCCATCTTTCTTCCACCAGTTTTATTTCCCAAAAAAATATTTTGGAGAAATTTACTAGGATTATAAGCTCACAAAAAAAATTCCACTAGGAAGCACACATTTACAGCACTACGTAAATTATGAAGAAGCCCTCTCTTAGGATGAAACTGCAACAAGATTTTTTTTCTATCACCAGCATTGAAATATATTGTAAACTATAAATGAGTCATTTGGAACATCGACAATTATTTGTACTTTCTAAAAAGAGTTTCAATTCATTATTTATATTCTCTTAAAATCGACATCTACATCTATACTCTATATACCACAATGAAGTGTGTGACAGTACAAACCCCCGTTACTAGATGAATAGGTCTAGTATGCAAGAATTGCTCTGTGGAGAGCGAGCGCGCAACATGGTGTGCCATTCGCGGAAGCGCATGGTGCACCTGTACGAGATTTGCAACGGTCGATGGGATGGTCTCCGCCACCGATTTTTCGTGCATTACGTGAAAACTACTGAACACAGTGAATAGCGATGCGGCAGTGGATTGTGGTCAGCAATATGCAAAAGTTATAGTAACCTCAAAATCGGTTAATATCATGAACACTGAAAGATTAATAAAAATAGTAAATAACAACTTACAGGGATGAGCAAGCACTCATTAAAAACATTTCATCTTAGTGGATCAAGTGCCGTAGTCATATGTTAATATTCATAAAGAATTAAGCCCATAAAGAACAATAAACAATGTTTGACAGAAAATTGTTTATAAAATTCAATAGAAAATTCGTGACTTAAAGAATGGCAATACATAATATTTTGGGTGGTATCACACATATTTTTAAACTAGTAAGTTATACTATATACTTGGCTTGGAGTAGTTTTCATTGTTTGTAAATTATTATTAACATTTATCACCCTTAATTAATTAATTACTATAGATGTGAAGATTTTCAGCAGCGCAATGTGTAGATTGCTATAGATTACGTCTAAAAATGGTGCTATATGCAGTTCTATGTTAAAACTTTGCAGCACAGATGTAAACAAACAAATTTGCGCTACGTGGCGAAATTTTGCAAAAACTAAAACTTGATTTATGGGCGATAGAATAATCCTAGAAATTAATGTAACGTAGTAAATAAGATGTATTTTTTAGCGGGGCTCTGATGGTGTACTTATTTCTGTCAAGGGATGTAAGTATCAAAATTTGTAACCTTAACTGGTGAGACTGATACTTGCATAACAATGGTGGGTAGATGTCCGAGCCTATATAAGCGAGCAGCCATCTTGGCCAGGGGTAGACTGTTTCGGCGGGTGAGTGGCGAGCGAGCCCCACTTTTTGGTGGCCCATGTGGTGGTTTGAGTATGAATTTTTTTTTTCGCGTATTTCGACAAAGAGTATTGTGTAATAGTGCATGCATATATTTGGTGAACTGGAAGTGCTACGATTATTTGTGTGAGTAAAAATTACGTGGTATACATCGGCATAAGTGAACACATGGCGATCTGCGATTTCAAGCCAAAACTGCTAGAACAAAGAGGACAGTGGGACTTGTGGTTCTGTTCAAATTGAGTGAGTAATTTTCGTTTATAGCAGCCTTCATTGCTGCTATTGGGGGCTTGGAGTCAAATTATTATTAAAGTAAATAAGACAGGCTGGACAGTGAAGGGGGAGGCATGTTTATAGCGATAAAAAGTACAATAGTATCGAAGGAAATTGACGGAGATCCGAAATATGAAATAATTTGGGTGCAGGTCATTGTTAAAGCAGGCTCAAACATGGTAATTGGATGTCTCTATAGGCCCCCTGGCTCAGCAGCTGTTGTGGCAGAACACCTGAAGGAAAATTTGGAAAATATTTCGAGTAGATTTCCCGACCATGTTATAGTTCTGAGTGGAGATTTTAATTTGCCGGATATAGACTCAGAGATTCAAACGTTTAAAACAGGTGGCAGGGACAAAGAATCCAGTGAAATCTTTTTAAGTGCATTATCTGAAATCTACCTTGAGCAGTTAAACAGAGAACCGACTCATGCCAATAACATATTAGAGCTTCTGGTGACAAACAGACCCGAACTATTTGAAACAGTTAACGCAGAACAGGGAATCAGCGATCATAAAGCGGTTACTGCATTGATGATTTCAGCTGTAAATAGAAATATTAAAAAAGGTAGGAAGACAAGTGACAAAAAGCAGATTTCAGAGTACTTGATGGCTCAGCACAAAACTCTTATCTCAAATACAGATCGTGTTGAGGATCAGTGGACAAAGTTCAAAACCATCGTACAATATGCATTAGATGAGTATGTGAAAAGCAAGATCGTAAGAGATGAAAAAGAGCCACCACGGTATAACAACCGAGTTAGAAAACTGCTGCGGAAGCAAAGGGAACTTCACAGCAAACATAAACATAGCCAAAGCCTTGCAGACAAACAAAAATTACACAAAGCGAAATGTAATGTGAGGAGGGCTATGCAAGAAGCGTTCAATGAATTCGAAATTAAAGTTCTGTGTACTGACTCGGCAGAAAATCCTAAGAAATTTTGGTCTTATGTCAAAGCGGTAGGTGGATCTCAACAAAATGTCCAGACACTCTGTGACCAAAACGGTACTGAAACAGAGGATGACAGACTAAAGGCCAAAATACTAATTGTCTTTTTCCAGAGCTGTTTCACAGAGGAAGACTGCACTGTAGTTCCCTCTCTAGATTGTCGCACAGATGACAAAATGGTAGATATCGAAATAGACAACAGAGAGATAGACAAACAATTAAAATCGCTCAAAAGTGGAAAGGCCGCTGGACCTGATGGGATACCATTTCGATTTTACACAGAGTACGCGAAGGAACTTGCCCCCCTTCTTGCAGCGGTGTACCGTAGGTCCCTAGAAGAGCGTAGTGTTCCAAAGGATTGGAAAAGGGCACAGGTCATCTCTGTTTTTAAGAAGGGACGTCGAACAGATGTGCAGAACTATAGACCTATATCTCTAACATCGATCAGTTGTAGAATTCTGGAACATGTATTATGTTTGAGTATAATGACTTTTCTGGAGACTAGAAATCTGCTCTGTAGGATCAGCATGGGTTTTGAAAAAGACGATTGTGGAAACCCAGCTCGTGCTATTCATTCACGAGACTCAGAGGGCCATAGACATGGGTTCACAGGTAGATGCCGTGTTTCTTGACTTCTGCAAGGCGTTCGATACAGTTCCCCACAGTCGTTTAATGAACAAAGTAAGAGCATATGGACTATCAGACCAATTGGGTGATTGGATTGAAGAGTTCCTAGATAACAGAACGCAGCATGTCATTCTCAATGGAGAGAAGTCTTACGAAGTAAGAGTGATTTCAGGTGTGCCGCAGGGGAGTGTCGTAGGACCGTTGCTATTCACAATATACATAAATGATCTTGTGGATAACATCGGAAGTTCACTGCGGCTTTTTGTGGATGATGCTGTGGTATATCGAGAGGTTGTAACAATGGAAAATTGTACTGAAATGCCGAAGGATCTGCAATGAATTGACACATGGTGCAGGGAATGGCAACTGAATCTCAATGTCGACAAGTGTAATGTGCTGCAAATACATAGAAAGAAAGATCCTTTATCATTTAGCTACAAAATAGCAGGTCAGCAACTGGAAGCAGTTAATTTCATAAATTATCTGGGAGTAGGCATTAGGAGTGAATTAAAATGGAATGATCATGTAAAGTTGATCATCGGTAAAGCAGATGCCAGACTGAGACTCATTGGAAGAATCCTAAGGAAATGCAATCCAAAATCAAAGGAAGTAGGTTACAGTACACTTGTTCGCCCACTGCTTGAATATTGCTCTCCAGTGTGGGATCTGTACCAGATAGTGTTGATAGAATAGATAGAGAAGATCCAACGGAGAGCAGCGCACTTCGTTACAGGATCATTTAGTAATCGCGAAAGCGTTACGGAGATGATAGATAAACTCCAGTGGAGGACTTCGCAGGAGAGATGCTCAGTAGCTTGGTACAGGCTTTTGTTGATGTTTCGAGAACATACCTTCACTGACAAGTCAAGCAGTATATTGCACCCTCCTACATATACCTCGCGAAGAGACCATGAGTATAAAATCAGAGAGATTAGAGCCCACACAGAGGCATACTGACAATCTTTCTTTCCACGAACAATATGAGACTGGAATAGAAAGGAGAACCGATAGAGGTAATCAAAGTACCCTCTGCCACACACCGTCAGGTGGCTTGCGGAGTATGGATGTAGATGTAGATGTAGATGTAAAGTAAAACTGTAAACCATCTCACCAGTGCTAATTTCATTGTGTGAAAGAAAAGGACAATGCCAATAAATAGTGATTGAACTGTGTCTTGAAAAACTGATTTTGCTATAATAGTCACCTAATTTTGTTCCCTAGCATAAACTGTAATCATGAATAGTTAATTCAAAAAACTGTAACAAATGTGCGGGTGTGGAACAGTGCACTAATGCACCAAGAGTGGAAATCATCCCCTGAGACTTACCCGAGAGCCAAAATTTGAACTAACATTTTTTAACCAACATTTGTATATGCACATTCGTGTGAACTCTTCAACCAAACTTCTTTAATTTTACCGCCCCATTGTAAGTGCATGGCAGAGGTTATGTCCTACTGTACCAGTTATAATCAGTTTCATCTTGTCCTATTCACATATGGAGCTTAGAAAGAATGATTGTCTGAATGCTTTTGTGTGTGCTATAATTATTCTAATGCTGTCTTTCTTTTGATAATTTATGTCTATCTTCAAGAGAAGAGTCTTATGTTTTCAATATGTCCTTAAGGTAAACGTGTACCCAATAATATATTGTAGTGTACACTACAGTGTGAGATCAGTTTGTAGATGTCAGAATGTTACATTGATGAAGGTAAGATCAAGCAAGGTGTGAGGTATTTGATTCAGAACATGCTTGACTATGTGCTGACATCAAGGTTAATATAAGAGTGTTATGCACACCCATATCAGCAAAAGCAGATGGCATTTCTTTTTGGATAAACTAATATAAGTTTTATAATGAGTAATTCACTGGTACAAAAAGCTTATCACAGAATTATACTTGTAAGTCAGTTACAATGATTAACAGGCTAAGGTGGTGTAAAGGAATGGTTGGGAGATTGACATCAAGTAATCCTTTTTTTAAAATTGGAATTAGTTTATCACAGAATGATAAATGTAATGGAGAGAGAGAGAGAGAGAAAAGAGAGAGAAAGGGGGGGGGGGGGGGGGGAGGAGGGGAGGTATGCACGTGCAAACTGAATCATGTAGCCTAATATATGTGCTATGGAAGAAAGAGGGTAGGTGTACTGTGAACCTACACCTGTATTGAGGAAAGGGATGTCATCACTGTCAAAAATATAGGACTGAGCATGAGAGGTCTTTCTGAAGAAAAGGGTGTTATAAATCATTTCTACAGAGGAATGAAAAGAGGTATTATTAAAAACAAAATAGAAAAAAAAGCATCTGAGATTGTATACTTAAAATCATGCAGGTTTAGAAGATACAAGAATCGCAGCAATCAAACTGTAAGAAACTCTAAGATAATTAAATACTCAAAATTTTACTCTGCCTGCACAGTTACTGTGACACCAAAATCTGTACCAAACTACATACAAAACAACATGAATATATAGATAGCAGGTAAAATGTAAATACAACTTCTGTTAAGAACATGTTGAGGCACTGTCATCAAGGACAAATGAAGCTTCTTAATTGCATCAAATGGAATTAATAAAAAAACTGGCAAGTCCAGAAAAGAAAAAAAACATAAAAGCACAAAGAAAATGTTAACTTGCAAAGGGTAGTAGTAGGTAGAGATTTTGAACATTTGTCTCAGCAACAGCTTTCTCTACTTTAACATCTTGCGTGTCTATACTTGCACTTAATTCACTCTGCAATAGTTAGTTATATAACCAAACATTTTATATCAGCACTGTGAGCCCTTATGTCTGCTTTTATGTCAGAATTAGTGGTATCTAACTCAGCATTTAACTTTGCCCCTTGCAGATGTGAAGATAGTTAACAGAATGCAGAATTTAAAAGGTAACTAAAGTATGTGCAATTTGCAACAGGATCTTTCAAGTAAGGGGGCAAAAATGTGGACTTACATGTCACTGTGGAAGAGTGATGTGTAATCCTACATTTACTTTTCCAGCAAATGATATAATAAATATGAAAGAGCAAGTTTCATGTGATTTTGTTATGTATTTTCCATGTAGCAAATCATCTCAAGTGATGACACTTGTCTTTCAGGAGGGACAATAGCTGCATTAACTTAAATTAGAAGAAGTAGGTGCAGTGGCATTCTTCCATGGTCCACAGATTGTCATACCATATTGGAATAGTGTGTTGGCCCTGGAGCAAAAGCCACAATCGACAATGTTGAAATCAATTGAAGAAAACGAATGCACATTTTGAGATGTATACATGCTCTTGTCATACTTAGAATTGCTAAGCTGACATTTACACTCTTATGTCAGATCTGGATAAAATAGTTTTATGTAATTTTCTGGTATTAAGAGAAATTTATTAAGGATAATTAATTGTATTCTGTCAAGGAATATACGGAAATTGTCTTTGAATAAACTCTATGTATTAATTCCAAAGAATAGCAACAACGTAAAAAATAGGATAAATTGCTACTCACCATAAAGATGATCCATTGAGTTGCAGACAGGCACAATGAAAAGATTGATACACATGCAGATATCGGCCAAAACCTTCCTCAGCAAATAAAACATACACATATTTACAAAAGCAAGCACACTTCACACACCCTCAACCACCTCCACCGGCAGCTCCAACCAGAATGCAACTGTCACATGAATATCTATCTGGAGTGTGGTGGGCAAAGGGGAGGGATAGCAGGGTATGGATGGGGAGAGAGACGAGCACTTACTGGAAGGGCATGTATGGGGGGGGGAGGGGGGGGTACACAGGGAGTGAAAAGGGAGGGGAGCAGAAAAGGACAGGAGAGGAGAGGAAAAGGAAGAGAGTGGAAAAGGAGAGGAGAGGAAAAGGAGAGCAGAAAAGGAGAGGTGCAGAAAGGGAGAGAAGTTGAAAAAGAAGGGAGAAGGGAAGGGGACAGATACACTGGCAGAGGATGGCACACAAAGAGGATTAGAGAATGTGAAAGGAAAAGAGGGGATAGGACAAGGGGGTGGAAACTGTTGGATGGAGGGTGTGGTGGCAGTAGGTTACCATAGGGGATAATTTTGAGAGCAGAGAATGTATCATAAGCGTAACTCCCACCAGCACAGTTCAGAAAAGCTGGTGGTGGAGGGGAGGATCTAGATGGCCCAGATTGTGACATAGCCATTGAAATCAAGCATTTTATGTTCTGCAGCATGTTGTGCCACAGGATGGTCTACTTTACTTTTGGCCACAGTGTAGTGGTGGCCATTCATCCTGGTGGACAGCTGGTTGGTAGTCATACCAAAATAAAAAGCTGTGCAATGGTTGCAGCAGAGCTGGTACACAACATGGCTGCTTTCACTGGTAGCCCAGCCTTTTTTGGGGTAAGACAAGCCTGTGACAGGAATGGAATAGGAAGTGCTGGATGGGCAGATTGGATGGATCTTGCACCTAGGTCTTCCACAGAGATGCGATAACAGGTGGCAATAGGTTGTGACTGGGAGTGGCATACGGATGGACTATCTTGTTGTGTTAAATTACATTACTACCAGCAGTGTTCCAAACTGCAATGTATATAAATAAAAAGTCCAGGAAAGCCAAAGAGTCACAGTGAAGAGTTACAGTGAGTTAAATAATATCAAGCATGAGAGGTCCACATGAAAAGATGTAGGTGCTCACAGCTCTGTGGTATCTACAAGTGGAACATTATGAGCATCAGTCAGTCTTTTGCTATTTTATATTTTTTTCAGTTAGATTAATACTGAGTGAACACAGTGACTTGCTTTTTCAAAGATATTCTTTGGAGCACTAACCAGACCAGACCTAGATGCTTCTTGTTCTATGTCTGGATGCATTAGTTTGCTGAGGTATCACATTATTCTGAGATAAAAGAAACTGCATATTGACAACAAAGTTACTGTTAAGTTGTGTATTATAGTAACCACCATCAACTGACAATTAGGAAAAGCACTGGGTCCATTCTAAATAAAATAAATAAAATCAGACTCATATAGATAATTACTAACAAGTTTGAAAAGTGCCATGTTGAGTTTAAGTTCTATGGTTCTTGCACAACACCTAAGAGGTTCATTTGACACAACAGACACATCATGGTTCCTTCATCTAAGCCTCATGTCTCCAGTTTGAAATAGACCAAGGAGTGACATCTAATACCACGCAAGCATTTCTCCTGTGCTGAAACTTTCATGGAGGCACACTAGTCTGTTTCCTGTTTTCGTGTTAGGACAGCAGTAATAAATAATCTCACTGTCCCATTGCATATGCATATGGAAGGCTCAGCATTAAATTATTCATTATTAAAAATTGCTAAGTGACTTGCTTCAGATGGTTCTCATGATTCATCATAATCTACTATACAACCACTGTGCTTAGTGGAGAATGATTCCTTCAAAATAACATTGTTGAATCTCACATGACATGTTAATCAATGGTGTTGCACATCTGTTCTCCCTGAGTTGAATCTCAGAAGCAAAATATGTACGTAACAAACTTTTGGAACCAAAGTTACAACAAAATAATTTGTCTGAATGTGTACATGACTGAAAGGGACACCTGTTTGTGATTTGCTTCTAGCACAGAAGACAGTCATATGATACAACTAGAACCAAAGGATATACTTATGTAACAATTTCCTGGGAACAATATACACAAAAAATGCTCCAGTACAAGCACTACTTTTCCTAAAACAGTGTTGATGTTTTTGTTCTTGTGTGGAAAACTAATTTTCCATTGTTACATTAATTCACATGAACAAGAATGAAAAATGCTGCACTGAAGTACCATTCTCTTTCTACCATGTGCCCAACTGTGAACTGTGGATCTTTGGTCTATAAATGAGTATGCCAAGTTTTATTTTTATTTGGGACACTGTCAGATCAATAAACTATCTAGTATTACTGTATAAACCCTGATGTCACTGTAAACTTGCTCTTTCTTCAGCCCAGTAAGATGTTTTATGACAATAAAATATCAGAAACTTTCTAGATTTGTTAAGTTCTATTTTTAAATGTCATACATATTATTGTCACTCACCTGAAAGAATTGAGACAAGTTTCATCTCAATGTCTAGAAAGAGTCTCCACAATCCAGCTTCCTCAAGTTTCTGATACAGCAGCTTGGCACACAACAATAGTTTATCCAAGGCTTGAGGTAGTGAGGACAGTTTTGTCTGAGTTGGCTCATCCTGCATAAGGAAAATAAAACTTAAGCTCTTTAACAAATAGTATCAGTAAACATAAAAAAAAGTGTTAAAATTGATAAAATGTAATAGAGACAATTTTTAGCTGATGAAGGTTCTAACACTACCATCCAATTATTGGTCAATCCTATGAATATTAACTACAATTTTACAAGAGAGTAAACTTGTTATTTTCAGATGGTTGCATCAGAACAAGCTGATGAATATCAAGATGCCTTCGCAGCGCTAAATGGTAATGCAAAATTAAAATTGCTTCTAAAATGGTACTTAATTTTTGGGTTGATTTGATTACTGCCTGAATCTGAAAATCATCAATAATCTGAAACTGCCTGGCAGATCAAAACTGTGCATCACACCAATATTCGAACTTTGGACTTTTGCCTTATGCAGGCAAGTGCTCCACCTACTGAGCTACCAAAGCACAACTCACGACACGTTCTCACAGTTTTACTCCCACTAGTACATCATCACCTACCTTCCAAACTTCACAGAAGGTATCCTGTGAAACTTGCAGAACTAGCACTCCTAGAAGAAAGGATATTGCTGAGACATTTCTTATTTTTGCCACAGCTTGGATGATGTTTCCAGAATGAATTTTTCACTCTGCAGTGGAGTGTGTGCTGATGTGACACTTCATGGTAGATATATACTGTGTCCCATCTGTGGCTGTGGCTAAGCCATGTCTCTGCAGTATCTTTTCTTCTGGGAGTCCTAGTCCTGAGTTTCACAGGAGAACTTCTGTGAAGTTTGAAAGGTGGTAGATGGGGCACTGAAAAATTCATTCTGGGCATGAATAACCTGACTGATGCTCGATTCATTAAATACATTAGTATCACATAATAATAACTTTCACATTCCACAAAAATTTTCATAACCTCACAGCATTGAGATATACTTAGTACTGCAGCTCTATTGCCATGGGGCTGTGACACTTGAGCGCCAACAAGAATGCTGCTTGTGGAACACAGTTAGGGCCTGCATCAGTGCAGTCTGCCCTGAAACCCTGAGACCTGGAGCCACCACCACATCACGCCAGCACCGGCTCTGGGAAGCAGCATTCGGCCATTAATATGGGGCTGTGGGTCACTGCCATTACATAATCACCCTGCTGCCTGCTGGACAGTGTAGGGTATCCAAGCCGTGCCACAACACACATGGCCACAGCTAGCTGAGACCACCCAGGTCCAGACTCACTGCTGGCAGAGGCAGTTACATCAAAAACCACTGCCCGACCAAAGCTATGCCGTGTCAGCATTGTGTGACGACAATTCAAAGTAGGCCATTGGATGCTTCAACCATGCAGTGACTTCCTTTATTGATCCATAGCAAGGAGCCATAGTAAAGAAAATAAGAATTTCAGGGTGTTTGATTGGCTCCACATGTCGTGTGCTGAGCACACCAAACCCAGCAGCTATTGCAACTGGTGTCAGAATATTGGCATCACTTTTTCAGTGCAATGTCTGAATCCACAATACAGTGAGTCAAGAAATTTAATTGTCAAAGTGTCTTGGTCATGGAAAGGAAACATGACTGCATTGCTGTAAGATGAATTTTGGTAAAAGTAAGGAACCAGTGGAACTATTGCACTTTAGTGGTAATGGGTGATATGACTGGCTGGTACCTATCAGATGTATCCAGTGTAATTTGGAATGTCATTCAGCAAAATGCACAGAATCAGTATCAGTAGCGTGTTTCACGTGAAAGCAGTATGGACATAAGGCTAGACACTGCTGTGAATCAAAATGGCTAGTGATTAGACATAAGAGTTAAGTTAATATACTTTATTTTATTATCTTGTGATTGCTGGTGTTTCAAAAGAAGTGTTATGAAGGACAAGACTTCAGCAAAGTCAGAGATGGAAAGGCAGTCTCCATATTGTCAGAAAGGGTAGCATAATTAAAAGCAGTAAAGGTAGTTTGCATATTGTCGGAAGGGTAGCACAATTAAAAGCAGCAATAGGGACTACGTGGTCTAGTAGAGGAGCAGCCACCACAGTGAAATATAGCTTTGTCTGCTGAAAGTTTAATTGCTCCTTTCTCTAGTAAATCAACTGAGAGTGTGCAAGAATTTGTGGAGGGCCTTGGGAACTTTGGAGAGATGACACAGAATGTTTGAGGGTTGTGAAATTAAGATTAAGTGAAGAAGCAAAACTTATGCAGGTTATACAGACGCTCTCAAGCGAACTGCAATATTTGAAGAAATTTTGCTAGAAAAAGTGAAACAATCTGTGAAAGTAATATGTCTAAATGAATGTTGGCTTAAATCTGAAAATATCAGTCTTCTGAATAAACTTAAAGACTATGAACTGGCTACCAGCTTTTGTAGGACCAATGGGTATGGAAGATCTTGCATACTAGTTCATTCCTTGGTAGACTATGGTATCAGACAGAATTTTAGCCATCTGAATGAAGAAGGTACATTTGAAACTTAAAGAGTATAACATATTAATTATCAGCATACATCACAAACCTGAGTACCATATAAGCTCTGTATTTTTAGATAAGTTTGATACATTGCTTCATAAATTAAAAAGTGAGAAACTGTACAAGAAAGTGGTTATATGTGCTGACTTCAACATAGATGTAAGGACTGATGACAATTTTTTTTTACACTTAAAGAACCTGGTAGCCACAAATGGGCTAAATCTCTATTTTGATCAGTATACAAGAATTACAGCAACCTCTGCAACATGTATTGACAATATTGTAAGTAGTTATAATTATTATGTAAAAGAAAAGTTTCTTCTAGATTTAAGAGTATCAGACCATAAAGCGCTATTTGTATCACTACCGAAGCAATATTCAGTCTGCACAACAAAAATATGTAGGAATTTCAGTCAAGAAAACGTGGCAGTATTTTGTAAAAACCTAAGCCAAACCAATTGGACAGTCAGCAAACACACTTCCACAAGTGACAATTACAGTAACTTTTTAACTGAATTCTCGGGTATATTCAATGAATGCTTCCCTTTTGTAACAGTGAGGACCAGGTCCCATAAAAGTAGATCATGGGTAACAAAAGGGATTAGAGTGTCTAGTGCTACTAAGAGGAAACTGCATATGGAGGCAAAAGTAAATCGAAGCCCTGAATTTCTTAAGTATGTAAGCACATTAAAAAAAATAAATAAATAAATAAATAAACAAAAATAAAAAAAAAAAAAATCAGCAAACTTAGTTCAACTAGCAAAATCTACTGTGAATGATAACTTCATTTCAAATGCAAAAAACAAATCAAAAGCTGTTTGGTCTGTTATAAGAAGCAAAGTTGGCAGTGACGCAGAGAGACAATGCCCTTCTAAAATAGTGATAAATGGTACAGCCGTTACAGAACCCAGTGCCATTTGTGAATCATTCAATGACTTTTTCATAAACTGTAACAAATTTGATGACTGTTCACCATTTGTGCCATTTGTGAATCATTCAATGACTTTTTCATAAACTGTAACAAATTTGATGACTGTTCACCACCAAAAACAAAGCCCAATATGACAGACAGTAATTGCCCGTGTTTTAAGTTTTCTCCTGTTTCCATCTCAGATGTCATCAAAATCATAATGTCCCTAAAAAATTCAAAATCTGTGGGGTGGGATGAGATCCCCACTGAGATAATAAAAATAGTCCATCACAATACTGCATATCCACTCTCTTTCATAATCAACCAATCTTTTGATGATGGATGCTTCCCAGATCAATTAAAATATGCAGAAGTTCAGCCAGTACATAAAAAAAGGCAAACAAGATGAATTGGGCAACTATAGGCCAATCTCACTGTTACCAATTTTCTCAAAAATATTTGAAAGAGCTGCATGTGATCAGATTGAAAATCACAATTCATCTAACAGTATTATCTTATGCAATCAGTATGGTTTCAGAAAAGGCCGCTGCACAATCCATGCAATAAATGAATTAAGTCACAAATGTCAGGAAATGTCAAATCTCTTAGCTGGATGTCATCATACTTGGCAAGCAGAAAACAAAGAGTACTTATTAACATCAATGGCAAGAAATTTCTCTCTGGCTGGAAACACACTCAATTAGGTGTTCCACAAGGTTCAATATAGGACCACTACTTTTTCTGTATTATATTAATGATATGCCGCGCCAGGTCCAGTCTGACACTATCCTCCATGCAGATGACTCAACAGCTGTAGTCTGTTGTAAAAATAAGGTAGACCTAATTTGTCATATTGAACAAACACTTGGGGAAGTGGAGACGTGGGTCAAAAACAAAAACTTGACATTAAATTTTACAAAAACAGAAATTGTTCATTTCACCACAAAACAATCTGCACAGTCTATTAGTGAAATATGGTATATGGACAAAAAATTAGAGTTGCAGACCTTGGCGTATTAGTCAATAAAAATCTGTTATAGAGTCACCATGTGGACAACATACTGGGTTGACTGAATAGCTTTGTATATATTATGAATATCTTGTATAGTATTACTGATTTAGCTGTAAGAAAAACTATATATAATGCATATTTTGTTTCAGTCATTAGGTATAGTACAATTTTCTGGGGGTCTGAAAAAACAAATTTACTTAGAGCTTTTAGACTACAAAAAAGAATCATCCGAGCAACATTGTAAACCTTTATTTCTAAAACTAGATCTAATGAGCATTCCAAGCATATGCATGTATGAAACTCACTTCCACAAAAAGAAACCCAACTCTTTTTGAGGGCAACTGCTTCTTGCATCAATATGACACTAGATATAGAACGAGCTACATGTTACCTACCCACCGATTAAAATAATATGAAAAAACCCAATACTATATGGGCATGTAATTTGTAAATAAAATATGGAAAGCTATGGATGAGCCAAATGTAAAAGGTACCAAACAGAATTGGAAAAAATTCTGAAAGATAAATGTTACTATAGTGTAGAAGATTTCTTGAATGGCAACAATGCATTGGAACTGCAATTAAAATACCTCTTTGATGATGTTACACCATATGTATTATTAGTTTATTGTCTATTATTAGTATTATTATATATAGTGTAAAACTGACAAGTCACCTATGTCACAATCTTACATTGTACAAGGCATGTTATGTGATAATAAAAATCGAAATGGAAAATAATTTAAAAAGGGGTGAGTTCAAAAGTATACAAAGCACAACAGTGCCAGGTATTTTATGGAACAGTCAGGCATGGTAACAAAGAGGTATACAGAATCAATGGAAGAATTTGCAGATAGAATATGAAACATCAATGATTATATATATGAGATGGTGCAGAATGAAGTAATTTTACAGAAGAGTGAGCAGAGGGCACTTTACACATTTTTACAAGGGTTGCCTTCAGAAATATCGAGGAGAGTATGAACACAGATACCAACTGATTAGCACACAGTTGTTAGACTGGCAGCAGAATGCAAGGGAATTGATGCGTCAATTGAGTTTGCAGTTAGATGGACAGTTTTTTTAGGCAATATAAGGTGTTACAGATGTGGATAGATAGGGCATGTGTGGAAGCAATGTCACCAGTCATGGGACAGTGAGAGCAGTGACAGAGGTCAGGGTAATGGTGGTGATAGTTTCAGGGGTAGGGGACCAGGGATGAAGCAAGTGTTAAATGCCCTAGGGAACCTGAGGTCCACCTATGGGCATTCCGACTAAAATTAGATGCTATGAAGTCATGCACACAGGTGGATTCTCCAGTCAAAGGGATAGTGGTAAGAAGAACTGCAGGATATTTTTGGATACAGGGACACCTGTGTAAGTTGCCAATGAGGATCTGGTGGAACACAGGCAATGGAACCAACCATGGTATAGATTGCATGGAGTTGGAGATAGCAATGTCACGCCAGTGGGATCGGTGGATATAGATGTTTGCCTTTGTGTGGTTCAGTTCAGACAATTTGTAGAGATTGTGTCAAACGTGAGTGAGAGCTATGAAATGAGTCTAGCATTGGATTTCTTGTAACAGCATTGTACCAAAATTGATCTTTGGCAACACATTGTGGAGCTCTAAATAAAAAAGTTTCAGTTGGACAAAACTGCTGCCAGGGTAGCACTGTTGTGGCACAAATCTTTAGAGTGTGACAAATTGTTTAAACCGAGAACAATCACACTAAGACTCAATACACACAACTGTGTACATAAGGGTACCGGGAAGTTGCTTTGGGTTAATGTTGAGTTTAATTTACCAGTAGGAGTGTTGTGCATGTGGATCTGCTGGAAGTAAATAAAATATTGGATGGGGAAGTGGCGAGGACTTAAGGATAACAAAGGGGATGTTGTTTGCTAATGTGGATATCCTGCAGGAGAAACAGTGAGACATGAAGGGTGTTGACCATGGACAGTCGCCAAATGTCACTGAGTTGCATTATGAGGGAAAGTGAAGGACCTAAAGGGGAATGATAATAAACAGGTGGCAGAGTTACTGTTGGAATTAAGGGATTTATTTATTTTCAAAAGGGCCATTACAAGCAGTCCATGTTATGCAGCACCAAACACTCAAGGAAATTAATCATCAGTTTACTGCAGACCACATAGGATGCCAAGGTATTTGTAGCCGATTCTGGGGGAATTCAGCTATCAGTAGCTGAGGGACTGGATTACTGAAGAAAGAAATAGCCCTTGGACAGAATTGTTGTCATGTCCAAAAAATCAGCAGGTGGATCATGAAAATATAGGTCTTATTGCAATTATCAACACTTGAATGCCAAGACTCTAATGGGTGCCCACCCTCTGCAGAACACTATGGAAACCTTAGACTATTTAACCCAGTGCAACTATTTTTTAATTGTGGACTTCAGGAGTGTCCATGATCAGCTAGAAATTGTTATCAATTCAGAAGGGTGCATTTTGATTGAAAAACACAACTGTGACATTTCAGAGGTTGTTGGATGGAGTCCTCAGAGTGTTGAAATAATGCCAATGTATGATGTATCTTGATGGTATGTCACTGCAAGTGATAAAGAGCAGCACATCCAACACGTAAGGAAGGTATTCATGAGACAGAGGGCCAAAAATTTAATGTTGAGCACAGGGAAGTGTAATTTCGTGTTAGATGAAGTGACTTATCTTGGTCTCATAATTAGGTAGGATGGGGTTAGGATGAACCCCAAGGTTAGTTAAAGCTGTAAACGAATTTTCTGTACCTAAATCGGTGGAGGAACTGCAATCATTTCTGGAACATTAATTATTATAAAAGGTTCATAGAAGGCTTTGCAGATACTGCCAGGCCACTGATGCAATTACTAAGAAAGGTTCAATTTTTTTGGTCAGAGCAGAGGATTGTCACTGTGCTTCTGAGAAACTGAAGGAAACTTTGACGTCGAGTCTGATCTTAGTGTTTCCAAATTTCTGTAAGGACTTCATTCTATCATGCTATGCATCCAACCATGTACAGTAGAGTCTCGATAGTTTGAGGTAAACAGGACCGGAACCACCTCGAACTATCGAAACCTCGAACTATCGAAATTTAAATGGGAAAAAGAAATATTACGATGTTGTAAGTAATACAGGTCAAAATATGAACTTTATTAAAATAAAACTATTTACACATGCATTTGCATTGGCAGAATAACAATAATTAGTTATTTAGACAACTAATAGTGAAGCGTCTTTTGTTTGGCGAAACTGCAACGTTTCCTCCCAGCAATGTCACGTCACCGTCTCAGGAGAAGTAGGTCAGTTGGTGTCGCCTCACGCTGTTATTCCACGTAGCATATGGTGGCCTCGAGAGCAGTGTAGCCATCGGTGTGACTCATCATTGGTGCAGCCTCTGCCTCGTCACTCTTACACTGCGATGGAATGTTAACCATGTCAAATATAGAAGAGTCTGTCACTTCCAACTGTTCGTCTGAATTTAAACACTCGCCTACTTCCACCTCTTCTGCCTCTTCACACCCTGACAATCTTCTGATTAAATTACACAATGATTGATCGTCCTCATCTGCTAAATCTTCAGTTTCTGTGTCTGGCATACTTTCCTGTAGAATTTTCCTCCATGACTTAGAAATTGTGTCTGACTTTATTTCACTCCAAGATTTGCTAATCCAGTACACGACGTCCTTCAAAGTCACTTTCTTCAAAGCTCCTACAATGCTTTCATTGTCTTTGGAATGCAGGATTGACTGTAGCAATCGTCGCCGATATTTTTTTTTTAGACATCGCAGAACACCCTGATCCATGGGCTTAATGAGACAGGTAACGTTTGGTGGGAAAAACAAGGTGCGGATACCGTCGCACTGCAGTTCTCCTGCACTTGGATGTGAGGATGCATTATCCATGAGCAAAATTGCATTGCATGGCAGTCCCCTTTCATTTAAAAAATTCTTGCAGTCAGGTACAAATGAGTTAAAAAACCAGTTCTTGAAGATTTCCTGATTCATGCAGGCATTATTCTGATGTGTATAGACAACCGGAAGAGCTGAGATGAATACATTCTTGAATGCTCTTGACTTGGTACACTTCCCAATCACAACTAGTCTTAGTTTGTGGTTTCCAGTTGCATTTGAAGCTGCCAGAACTGTGAGCTGCTTTTTGCTTTTTTTGCGATCAGGAGCACTTTTTTCTTCACAAGAAGCAAGTGTCCGAAGCAAGTGTCCTTGCTGGTAACATTTTACAATTTAGCCCAGTTTCGTCACAGTTATATATTTGTTATATTTGTTCATTAGACTAATTTTCGTCAGTTATGATTTTTTAAACTCGGCGATGAATTTTGAAACAGCCTGAGCGTCACCAGAGAGTTTTTCTCCACATATGTCTAGTTGACGCACTAAATACCTCTTGTTCCACTTGTCTAGCCAGCCCACACTAGCGGCGAAATTGTCATCTTCTTCCTGCAGCTGGTTTCTGGAAAACAAAGCTTTTATCTTGGAAGATTGGGCCAGAAATCGGAGCACCCTTCTGTCTCTGTTGGGTAAACCACATGAACAATGCCTCACTTGTTTTTTCAAAGTCTGACTTCTTTATACTTCTTCGACTGAGAGATTCGTGTGAGGATTTCTGTGAAGAAAACTGTTCCAATTTAAGTCGGTTTCTTCGCCAGTCACCAACAGTAACTTCACCGACACCATATTCGAGGGCAAGATTTTTTATTGTTTCTCCTTTGTCAAGTCGTCTTAGTGCTTCTAATTTTAGATGCAAAGGCACAAATTTCCTCTTTTTTGTTACAGGACTCATCTTTGTAAGGTGTACAATGGAACACACAGTCAACAAACAAATCGACACACAACACTGTACAGTACAGGTACTGGCAACTACAGCAGCGTATGAACTCCCCAGTTTTGATCGGTAGCAGCTGGCAGCAGTTGGGGTATTTCATGCCATACTGACAACAGATGTTCGTGCAACAGTGCAGCGAGCTAATCGTCGGTGTTGATTGCATTGTTGTCTGCTTGATCACTGAGCTGTACTCTCACTATCTATCTTTTGCAATGATGTTTTCATTATTTATCATGTCAGTAAAAAAAAGAAAGTAGATCGTTGCAACGTTAAAAGAGGTTCGGATTATTGGAAACTCAGACTATCGAGACTCAAACTATTGAGACTCTACTGTACTTGGTTGCATGTTGTCTCAAGATGTCAAGGGTATAAAATATCTGGTAGCCTGTGACAAATTAACTCATTGGAAAAAGGAAATGTTGTGCCAATCAATGGAATCACCTACTTCAAATGTTATGTCTATGGGGAAAAGTTTCTAGTGATAATGCAATATTGAAATAATTGCTGAGGTTGAAGGATTTATCTAGTAGACTGATATGATGGGCAGTATGACTGAGTGAATTTGATTTTGAAGTCATACATAAACCTAGAAACAAACACGGAAACATGGATGAATTGAGTAGGAAAGTTGTGATACTACAAATAGGAGGTAAAGAGCTTAAGGAATGGCAGACAGATGATGAATTAAAGCAGTTTCATGGCAATCGCAGTCTTGTGTGCAGAACGGATTGCTGTGCAATGAATCTAAGTTGGGACCATGCGTGGTGGTGCCACCAAAGCTGACCTGTGTATTACAGGAGACACATGACCACATTAGCAGGTCATTGAGGCTGTAGGTCTACCAAAAGAAGAGAAGCACAGAGGTACAGGTGGAAGATTAAGAAGGTGAACATGACCAATATGTGTGGAATTGCTACAGAGTGCACAGAGAGTGAATTTGTGTCAGCAAAGAGAGCCATTGCAGAGGTTACCTGAAGCATTAGCACCATTTCAATTGTTTGGGATTGATGTCTTAGGTCCTATCAAAAAACACCTGTACCAAATGCGTATGTACTCATGATTATACAAATAAAGACCATTTTTCAAGATATATGGAAATGATTGCAATGCCCGACCAACAAGCAGCAGTAGTGGTGCAAGTGCTAGTGAACAACTGGATACTGAAGTTCAGGGTTCCTGAGATAATAGTAACAATTCAGGGAACCAACTTTATGATGGATTTGTTCAAAGAATTGTATATGATATTATGTGTGAAGAAACTGAGCAAAAGTCCTCTATATTCTCAAGCTAATGGAAGACCAAAAAGAGTACATACAGTTACAGGGAAGATGCTAGGATGTTATGTGGATGAGCATCGTACCAGTTGGGATGTTTATTTAAGGTATGTGGTCTCAGTGTACAACTCAAAGCTGCACAGGAATACAAGATTTTCTCTGTATGAGGTAGTCCATTGTCACTCAAAATGTTAAGAGCCATGAAGGGTTATGCAGGAAAATCAGCTAATGAGTTCATGAAGATGATAAGGGACATATGGAACAGGATGCACAGGGGTAATACAAGGCACTAGAAAAGCAAGAACATGCAGTGAGCCATGCAGGAAAAATGTCACAACACAAGGTTGTTGCCATACAGGAAAAATGTCACAATACAAGGTTGGCCACTGGGTAATGTTTCTGACTTTCCACACTTCAAAGAGGAAGACAATTTTTTTTCAAATATCAAATGTCATATCAAGTTGTGGAAACAACATCACCAGTGAATGTCAGATCCAGTTGCTGATGGGAATGCAGGTGTACATATAGGAGACTGAAACAATTTCATGGGAGCCTGGAAGTTATCCTAGTAATTTTGGGATTGTACTGGAAGGAAAATTTGAAAAGTATGTATGAGGGAATGAGTTGAAGTTTAAGATGAACAAATGACAAGATGTCCTTACACGCTACAACCTAGGAGATAAAGAGTAAATTTACATGTTAGGTAGAAGTATAGTATAATGTATGGTGCAGATGGGATGAAATGCTGTGGGGCAGTAGGGGACTTTTAGGGAAATTAAAGGATAATGGGTATCCCTGTCCTCAGGTTGGATACATCAGGAGAAAAGATGGAGAGCATGCAGATCATAGCCATGCTACTGGTATTCATCAGAGTGAAGGTCTTGCAGAACCACTACCTAGAACGAGGAGCACTGTTCATGAAGCAAGACAATGTCACTGCTGGGATATCACTGTATGGGAAATCTGGAACAAAGTAAGACAACTAGAGAAAGCATTCAACAGTTTCTGGGAGGGTGTAAGGAATCATGGAGTGCTTAAAGTAGTTAAGGGGTGTGTATGAGGGTACATGGGACTCGTGAGAAATCGAGAGATGAGATGAGGCAGGTTCTGGGAATTATACTGTATGCAAGGAGGAGAAGAGGTTGGATCAATGAGGGAGGTCAACTGCTGGAAACTTGTGTCTGGGACAGCTGATGAGGAGGACAACAGGAGGATAAACAACACACGGCAGTAGTACAGCGATGGGTGAAAGGAAACAAAATAGCAAGTGAATGACACACAATGGAAATCAAAAGTTTGGAGAAAGATGTTTTAAACAATTCTTGGTTTTTATGCCAGCTGACTGGGGAAGTAAGGAACTATGCAAACTCTGTGGAAGCATCAGTGAACTGGAACATTAACAGGTTGCAAGCCACAGGAGAAATATTGGATAGAGAAGTAGTGATAATAAAATGATTACTTGGAGAACAGGGTGTGGGAAGCATGCAGAGATGTATCAGTATTGCAGGGAGCTATGCAGCAGGCTGTACAAAGACAACTGGGAGTAAACTTGCCATCATGTTGGTACCTGGAGAGGCTATCGAAAGTTCAAAAAGGACTACCACCTGAATTAAAGCTGACCTTGGAACCTAGCCATAAAAAATTGCCTTTATATTTCAACCTAAACACCATGGAATCAAGGACCAATGGAGCAACAGTGTACATTTAAGTTTCCTTTATGGTAACAGGGAAACAGGCATGGTACAAGTGCTCTCTAGCACAGACATATCCCGTCCAGTGGGGCATGCTGAGGGAGTTTGTCAGGGTAAGGGCAGCAATTGTTACTAATCCCAGAGGACAAGAGTGGGCATGTGGAAATGGAAGAAGCATAGTGGCAGTTACAAAGGTGAAGTTACAGTTTGTCCAACCAGGGTAGTGAGAGAGGGTAAGAACTCCTGCACAGTGAAGTTACCACTATGTCAGAAAACAGAAAAGAATTGCAAGAAAGAGGTGATTAGGCTTGAATTGTATTTGAAGCATGTGGAAGCACATTGGTTGTACTCTCCTTTAATAAGATGACAGAAGCAGCCAATTGCTGCGAATGGGGAAGTTCACAGCAGCAAAAGGATTGAAGCTAGATGGGAGTGGATTGCTGATGAATGAGACATCATGTGAGATAGAGGGACCCACCTTCTGTCTAACTGTCACAGTTTCAGAAATAACCCATCTGAGAATTTCACAGCCTCAGTTATAATGGCCAGAGGAACCTATAGAAGTGTTGCCAGCCACGAATCTGACTATGTTGAACCGTACTTTAAGACCCAAGTTGACTCAGTCCACAGGTAAAGTTGTTAATGAGCAGGAGGGGTGAATCTCCATGGTGACATTGATGCAGCATGTGAATGAGTACAGGGAAAACCAGTACCAGAGAGAAACGATCTTGACCATTGTCATACCAAGCACCGCAGCAACACTTACTTTGCATAGTCCTTGTTTACATGCACAAGAAGTGATACACCCACTGTTCAAATCTCAGTGGAGTGGATTCCCAGAGCCTAAAAGGCAGAGCAAGATCTATAACTGTAAGTTAAGGTAAGCTACGAAGGAACTAATGGAGCTTAGGATAGTTAGTGGTTAAGGAAACATAGTGCCAAGAGGAATCTTGAGTAAAGAGTGGACTACAGTCAACTGAGCCAAGTACCAGGGAATTTGTGACCTTAGTTCGCATACGGGTAATATACTATATGGCGACCCAAGGACTGAGTCTTGTTAAAGAGGAGGGCAATGTGGTGCACCATCCATATTTCATCAGAAACGCATAAAGTAGTAAGGGGTTTGCAGTAGCACCAGCCGCAGGCAAGTGTGAGTGTTATGCTTTGCAGAATATAACACAGCCGTCGCAACCCTGTGAGGTGAGCTGCCCTGGTGAGGTGTGGAAACAGTCGACAGAGCAGTACTTAAGCAGAAAAGGGTGGAAGCCCTTCCACACTGATGGCTGCCAAAATGTTCAGTATACATGCTGCAAGGCATTGCAAAGCCCAACCAAGCACAGCTCAGGAGTATACAAATACCTAGCTGTATTACACTAAAGTCACTTCTGGTAGTTTCAAGGCTCTATCGCTGTAGGGCTGTGATGCTGGCACACTGACTGGAGTGCTGTTACTGGACCACACTTTGACTCTGAATCAGGGCAGTCTGCTCTGAAACCACGGGACCAGGAGCCACCACTGCATCGGGCTAGCACCACCCTAGGAAGCTGCTCACCAGCCATCACTGCCAATAGATCACTAGCCTGCTGCCTGATGGACAGCATAGGGTGTACGAGCTGTGCCACAACACATGCAGTTGTTGCTGCTGGCTGGGACTGCCCCAGACCTGGAGTTGCCTCTTGCAGAGGCCATTGCGTCATGCTGTACTCTGCAACCGTTGTGTGGTGACAATACACAGGAGGGTGCTGGATGCCTCTTCTGTGGTGCAGCTTTCTGTATTGAGCTGCAGTGGGGAGTCATAATAAAGCAAATTACAATTTATTGCTGTTTCACTGGCACTACACGGTATCTCACTGCACTCTAAATCCACCAGCTATTACATATAAAATAACATAAACCAATTACAATACTACATAGTATTGTTCAGATGACTGCAATTACAATTATATATCTTTCACAATTTGAATACACGATTTGTTACTGTAGAGTATAATAACAAGTCTTATACAAGCAAAACAGTGAGCAATGCATTTCTAGAATGAAAATTAGATAAATACATCTTGTAAACAATTTGCAAAGACAAAAGTTAGTTTAGACTTTAATTACACAGCTGCTTTTGTTATTAACAATCTTATGGAACATTTGGCCAAGATTGACAAATTTATACAGCCAAATATTTGGTAGAGATTTAGTAAATATTTTTGAATTATTCTTGAGCTGTCATGATATCTTCCAGAATGTTACACATCCATTTTATGTAAAAGAATATTAATCTTACAATGGAAGCTACTGTGAATGTATAAATGTCATTTACCAGCTCTGCTGCAATCATTGCACAGCTCTTTATATTGGTATAACCACGCACTCTTCACTCCCATAATTATCCTAGCCTCAACTTACGGTAACATAATGTCCCCACACCCTCCACCCAACAGTTCCCACCCCCTCTGTTCTATAACCTCCTCCTCATTCCCGTCTCCTGCACTCTTTGCTTGCCACACACTGCCAACATACCAGCCAATATTTTCCTGCTCCTCTCCTTTTTTGCTCCATTTTCCCCACCTCACTGCCCCACAACCTCCTGATGCTGTGCCTGTCGGCATTCTAGTCCCTGCACACTCCACCAGATAATGCTCCCCTACCCTCACCCATACACTGCTATCCTTCCCCTTTCCAGACTGCTGCTACCATCCCACATGAAAGCTACTTTGAGGCACCAGCTGTTGGAGTTGGCAGTCAAGTGTGCATGATTTGTGGTTAGTTGTGTGAATGAATGGTGTGTTTATCTTTTTCTGATGAAGGCTGTGTTTAACAGCTTATGTGCAAATGTCTTTTCACTGTGCCTGTCTGCAACTTAACATGTTATCTGTATGGCAAGTAGAATATAAATCTTGACGTATGATGGTGCAGTATGTGGTATAATTATACTTGCAGCAGAATAATGTGTCAAAATTTGAAAATGACATCATTCTACAGTAAATACAATCAAGATCCATCAAAGAATCAATAGTACTGCAAAATTTGCAAACTATTAAACATAACTAGGCATTGTCATACACAGAATATGGTAACAGATTAACAGTTCATTACAAAGTATGCTTTCTTAATTAATAAAGGAAAACATGTTAATTTCTTTTAATTAATATTTCCCACGTAATCGGTACTAGTGACATCCATTTCTTATGTTACATCATTGTACTCTCCAATTTCTCTCTACTAATATTGGTTTCCTTTTCGCTTTTTGTCTTACAGTTCGTAGACAGTAATTACAACATCTCATTTCAATTAGTATTTCAGTCAATCATCACTGAATTACTTTCACATAATACCACATATATGGTTTACAGTTTGATTCAGATTTCATTTTTTATTTATTTTTGAGTTCCATGGATCCTCGATGTGAGTATATCAATAGATTGTAAAATTTAAGTTTTCGCGGCTGGAATTGTCACAATTAATAAAATATTCAGGACTACTCTGCCATAGTCGAAGGGATTTCACTTTAAAGCCTGACGTCTCATCTCCATCTATGGAGGACATTTTCAAGGGGTATCGTAGCTTTGTCGAATGTCCGATTCACACCCTGGCTTGCTACCGATGAGCCAAGATGTGAATCAGACATTCGACAAAACTATGATCCCCCTTGAAAATGTCCTCTGCAGATGGGGATGAAATGTTGGGTCTTAAAGTGAAATCCCTTTGACCATGGCATAATAGCCAGGAATATTTTATTAAATGTATCGCTAGGTTGTAGAACATGTGAGATTATTACAGTAATAACCATATGGAATGGTCATAAGGCTTACAATTTAAATCATATGTAAACAGAAACATGAGGTACACTTGTTCAAATAACAACACAGATTATAGTAGTAGTGATGGTTACACAAACAAATTACAAGGCTTACATTCTAACTCACACAAAAAGCATTCTGTCAACATTAATATATGAGTACTACACAGCCATTTCTTATAGGAAAGCTTAAAATTAAGCATATTTCACCAAATGTTACAGATTGTCAAAAACTTCCTGTAAAGAACAGAAGACCTATTCATTTTTTAAATTTTTTTTATTTTTTTATTCTTTTTATTTAGTTTTTTTTTTCTTTTTAAGCATTGTCCCCAGTGACAGATTTACCATGAACTGGAAGTTTATTGTATATTTGTATGCCTGAATAATATACTGATTTCTGTACCATGCTGAAATTTTTTATATCTTTGTGAAGATCATTTTTACTTCTGATATTCACTGTTGGTTCTGGAAATGTATGATTATTGTTCACAAACCGCTGTGTCGTTATTGTGGTCTTCAGTCCTGAGACTGGTTTGACGCAGTTCTCCATGCTACTCTATCCTGTGCAAGCTTCTCCATCTCCCAGTACCTACTGCAGCCTACATCCTTCTGAAGCTGCTTAGTGTATTCATCTCTTGGTCTCCCTCTACGATTTTTACCCTCCACGCTGCCCTCCAATACTAAATTGGTGATCCCTTGATGCCTCAACACATGTCCTACCAACCGATCCCTTCTTCTAGTCAAGTTGTGCCACAAACTTCTCTTCTCCCCAATCATATTCAATACTTCCTCATTAGTTATGTGATCTACCCATCTAATCTTCAGCATTCTTCTGTAGCACCAAATTTCAAAAACTTCTATTCTCTTCTTGTCCAAGCTAGTTATCGTCCATGTTTCACTTCCATACATGGCTACACTCCATACATATACTTTCAGAAACGACTTTCTGACACTTAAATCTATACTCGATGTTAACAAATTTCTCTTCTTCAGAAATGCTTTCCTTGCCATTGCCAGTCTACATTTTATATCCTCTCTACTTCGACCATCATCAGTTATTTTGCTCCCCAAATAGCAAAACTCCTTTACTACTTTAAGTGTCTCATTTCCTAAACTAATTCCCTCAGCATCACCCAATTTAATTCAACTACAATCCATTATCCTCGTTTTGCTGTTGTTGCTGTTCATCTTATACCCTCCTTTCAAGACACTATCCATTCCATTCAACTGGTCTTCCAAGTCCTTTGCTGTCTCTGCCAGAATTACAATGTCATCGGCGAACCTCAAAGTTTTTATTTCTTCTCCATGGACTTTAATACCTACTCCGAATTTTTCTTTTGTTTCCTTCACTGCTTGCTCAATATACAGATTGAATAACATTGGGGAGAGACTACAACCCTGTCTCACTCCCTTCCCAACCACTGCTTCCCTTTCATGTCCCTCGACTCTTATAATTGCCATCTGGTTTCTGTAAAAATTGTAAATAGCCTTTCGCTCCCTGTCTTTTACCCCTGCCACCTTTAGAATTTGAAAGAGCGTATTCCAGTCAACATTGTCAAAAGCTTTCTCTAAGTCTACAAATGCTATAAACGTAGGTTTGCCTTTCCTTAATCTAGCTTCTAAGATAAGTCGTAGGGTCAGTATTGCCTCAAGTGTCCCAACATTTCTATGGAATCCAAACTGATCTTCCCCGAGGTCAGCTTCTACTAGTTTTTCCATTCGTCTGTAAAGAATCCACGTTAGTATTTTGCAGCTGTGACTTATTAAACTGATAGTTTGGTAATTTTCACATTTTTCAACACCTGCTTTCTTTGGGATTGGAATTATTATTATATTCTTCTTGAAGTCTGAGGGTACTTCGCCTGTTTCATACATCTTGCTCACCAGATGGTAGAGTTTCGTCAGGACTGGCTCTCCCAAGGCTGTCAGTAGTTCTAATGGAATGTTGTCTGTTCCCGGGGCCTCGTTTTGACTCAGGTCTTTCAGTGCTCTGTCAAACTCTTCACGCAGTATTATATCTCCCATTTCATCTTCATCTATATCCTCTTCCATTTCCATAATATTGTCCTCAAGTACATCGCCCTTGTATAGATCTTCTATATACTCCTTCCACCTTTCTGCTTTCCCTTCTTTGCTTATAACTGGGTTTCCATCTGAGCTTTTGATATTCATACAAGTGGTTCTCTTTTCTCTGAAGGTCTCTTTAATTTTCCTGTAGGCTGTATCTATCTTATCCCTAGTGAGATAAGCCTCTACATCCTTACATTTGTCCTCTAGCCATGCCTGCTTAGCCATTTTGCACTTCCTGTCGATCTCATTTTTGAGATGTTTGTATTCCTTTTTGCCTGCTTCATTTACTGCATTCTTGTATTTCCTCCTTTCATTAATTAAATTCAATATCTCTTCTGTTACCCAAAGATTTCTACTAGCCCTCGTCTTTTTACCTATTTGATCCTCTGCTGCCTTCACTACTTCATCCCTCAAAGCTACCCATTCTTTTTCTTACTGTATTTCTTTCCCCCATTCCTGTCAATTGTTCCCTTATGCTCTCCCTCAAACTCTGTACAACCTCTGGTTCTTTTAGTTTATCCAGGTCCCATCTCCTTAAATTCCCACCTTTTTGCAGTTTCTTCAGTTTTAATCTACAGGTCATAACCAATAGATTGTGGTCAGAGTCCACATCTGCCCCTGGAAATGTCTTACAATTTAAAACCTGATTCCTAAATCTCTGTCTTACCATTATATAATCTATCTGATACCTTTTAGTATCCCCAGGGTTCATCCATGTATACAACCTTCTTTCATGATTCTTAAACCAAGTGTTAGCTATGATTAAGTTGTGCTCTGTGCAAAATTCTACCAGGCGGCTTCCTCTTTCATTTCTTAGCCCCAATCCATATTCACCGACTATGTTTCCTTCTCTCCCTTTTCCTACACTCGAATTCCAGTCACCCATGACTATCAAATTTTCGTCTCCCTTCACAATCTGAATAATTTCTTTTATTTCATCATACATTTCTTCAATTTCTTCGTCATCTGCAGAGCTAGTTGGCATATAAACTTGTACTACTGTAATAGGTGTGGGTTTTGTATCTATCTTGGCCACAATAATGTGTTCACTATGATGTTTGTAGTAGCTTACCCGCATTCCTATTTTCCTATTCATTATTAAACCTACTCCGTCATTACCCCTATTTGATTTTGTGTTTACAACCCTGTAGTCACCTGACCTGAAGTCTTGTTCCTCCTCCCACCGAACGTCACTAATTCCCACTATATCTAACTTTAACCTATCCATTTCCCTTTTTAAATTGTCTAACCTACCTGCCCGATTAAGGGATCTGACATTCCACGCTCCAATCCGTGGAACGCCAGTTTTCTTTCTCCTGATAACGACATCCTCCTAAGTAGTCCCCGCCTGGAGATCCGAATGGGGGACTATTTTACCTCCGAATATTTTACCCAAGAGGATGCGTTCATCATTTAACCATACAGTAAAGCTGCATTAGTGAAAAAATGTATTGGTATGGCATGGTGAGGACCCCAGCTGTTTGAATAAATGCAGAATGCACTCTGCCCATAGTTCTGATGATTCTCTTCTGCACACTAAAGACTTTATTTGCTAATGTCTACTTTCCACAGAGCATGATGATACATGTCATAAGTGAATGGAAATATTCAAAGTATGCAGCTTTGAGTGTTTCCAAGTCACAAATGGACAAAATTGAGTAAATGGCAAATGCTGCTGAATTCAGTCTTTTACATAGGTTGATGATGTGAACTGACCAGTTTAGAATGTTGTTTATGTATAATCCCAGGAATTTGGAAGACTGAACTCTCAATATTTCTTTGTCACAACATTTTATTTCAATATTGTCCAGTGTTTGAAACTGAACAAACTGAGTCTTGTTAACATTGAGTGACATATCATTAGAAGTGAACCACTCTAGAGCTTCTTTGAATACAGTCATTGTAGAGTTACCCAGACTGCAGTTTGGTTCTCTATCATAATGGTTGTGTCATCCGCAAATAGGGTGAAGTGTGCTTCTTGTGTCATACACCATGGCAGATCATTGATAAAGATTAGGAAAAGTACAGGACCAAGCACTAAGCCCTTTTGTAATCCACATCTCATTCTGCCTCTGTGATAGCAGGCAGGTACAATTGCAGAATTATTCAGTATTACTATCTGCCTTCTGTCATCTAGATATGATTTGAGCCACATCCCTACTTTACCGTATAAGCCATAGTGCTCAGCCTTCATAAGTACAATTTTGCAATCCACACCGTTGAATGCTTTAGACAGATCACAAAAGATTCCAGCTGGTGACATTTTACTGTTTATCAGTTTGCATAGCTGGCTGACAAATTAGAAAGTGGCATGTTCATTGAAATACCGTTTTGGAATCCAAACTGATTTTTATTCAGTATGTTATATTTATTAATGTGATACATGACTCTCTTGAATATGAGTTTCTCTAGAATTTTAGAAAGACTTGTTAGTAATGAATTGGCTGGTAGTTTGAAACCTCAATTGTATCACCTTTTTAGAGCAGCGGCTTAACAGTTGCATCTTTGAGTCTACTAGGGCTGGTACTTTGATATATAGACTCATTAAATATGTGACAGAGAACGTCAAGAATAAATTTACAGCAGTACTTCAGTACTTTCATGGATATATTATCCATCCCAGTGGAATTTTTATTCTTCATTTGGCTTATTACCTTCTCAATCTCATTGGTTGTAATGTATGTATCTGACTAATTTTGTTCTGCACTGATTTTTGAAGAAGGTGCATGGCTTCAACCATAGATCCTTTACAACCAACTTGATCTGCTACTGTCACAAAACAGTTGTGAAGATATTGGCAGCTACATCACCTTCATCTACCATGCTTCCATTATGACACACTTCGATACTGTCTGTATCTTCCGAAATTTTTCATCTCCCTTTTGACCGCCTTCCAACCAGTTTTTATTTCATTATTTGAGTTGTCAGTTTTAGATCTGATAAACATGCTCTTAAATTTTTTTTTAATTAAATTCCTTAGGATGCAATAGTATAATTTTTAGTGCTTCCTATCCTGAGGTCTGTTAGAATTTCTGAGTGAAACATTAAGCACTCTCTTTGTTTTACAGGATGTGTTGCTTCCCTTACTGAGTCACTGATTCCTGTAATCACTCAGGTTGGTACTTTATGAAATTCTCTTAGGAAATTCAGCTTGAAAAAGGGTAACAAATTCATTCAAGAAAAGGTTAAATTTATCACTGACATTTTTTGCCTTGTATACTGTGTCCCATTCTAATTGCTGCAAATGTCTGATGAAGGCTTCCAGAGTCTCACTGTTGATTAGTCTAAAAGATCTATTGACAGCAGAGCTTACATCATGCATTTTTAACAGCTGTTCTTAATTATCATAAAGGCCATTTGAGGTTTGTGTTATCATTTCTGTTACTATGTACACAGATATTGTCAATCAGACCTGTGCAGTCCTTTGTCACTCATATGGGTAAGTTAATAACATTCTCAAAATCTGTTCTATCACTATTACAAGCAAGAAAATTTACATTAAAGCAACCAAGCATGATTATTTCTTTGGTTTTTGAGACTAGATGAGTTAAAAGTGATTCTACTTGCTTGAGCACAAACAGGTAGAATATTAACATGGAGTTCAATGCACCAAGCCTCGAAATGTAAAAATTTCTGACATCTATAGACTTATACTCTATATTATTTTTAACAAAGATTATTACTTCACCTTTATCCATTGTATTCCTAGTGTGATAACCTGTTAAGTTCTACTTATGTAGTTGTATCATTTCAATCCTTTCCCTCAAATAATGTTCAGTAAAACATAATAAGTGAGCACTGTTTATTATTGGATCACTGTCATTAATGCAGACAGACATCTGGCCCAGTTTGTTCCTTAGACCCATTATATTCTGGTGAAAAATACAAAGTTTGCCATTTCCTAAACTCTTTGTTCTGATGTCACTGTTTTGTTGCAAACTGCAGTCAGAGATTATTGGAGGTGTATCTGCAGGTTTCTGACTTAACTCAGTCCTGGAACTAAGGCCGGGTACCAAAACTCCCATAGAGTTGTGCATTTCCTGGTTCTTGTGTTTCTTCTGCCTGTCTCTGTTACTGCTGATAATGGTGGCGGGTCTTGTGATTGCTGAAAATTGTGAGGCGAATAACACTAATGGAAGGTCTTGGGTCAATGATGGAAAATCAACACCAGATGAAATTTCTGACACTGTTGCTGGTGAATGCAGAGAGACAGTAGTTGTAAGTTTGATGACAACGTTTTGAGATTCCAAGATCACTGATGCTGCACCTGAACTTTGTGGTATTTTTCTTGTTGATTCTTCCACTGTTTGCACAGGTGTGGTCTTCTAAACTTGCACTGCTGGCAGGGGAATTGGGATGCAGTTTACTTTACTTGTTGACAGAACAGCTTATATTATTTTGGCAGACATTGCATCTTTGCCTTTTCTATTTAACTGCGGACCAACAGTTGTAAAATACTCTCTTATAGAGCAGTCATCTGGTATGAAAGTGGCACTGGAAAAAAATTTACATATTTTTTGTAGTGTTCTGTTCGATTTTTCTATTAAATCATGCCTCCTTGGATGAGTCACAATAAATCTCAATAGAATAGAGAAGGATATACTGGCTAGGTTAATAGCAAATTCTTCAAGGGAGGACACTGCAACTCATGGAAGTAGTTCTTTTTTAGGTTAAGCTCATTATCTACACATTCAATATTGAAACAAGATGTACCTGAAAATGTTAAGCATAATCCTTGTGAAGACAAAAAAAAGTAATGGGAAATTTACTACGTCAAAATATCAGAGGTTTAAACAACAAAATTAATGAATTTCAGACCTGGTTAGATGAGCCACAGTCTACAAATCCTGTTGATATTATTTGTCTTTCTGAACATCATTTAGGTAGTGAAATTGAAATTCTTAATATGGAAGGGTATACCTTAGCTTCAAAGTATTGTAGAAAAGAGATGGAGAAAGGAGGAGTTGCCACTTACATTAAGGTCATTCCATGTGAAGTGTCCTAGGGCTCCCAGCTCGACCATCTTCAATTTTGATTAAATTTGTACAGGATGTATCTGAGGGCCCTACATGAACTTACACAAAGTTTCAGGCTCACCTGTAACTTGGTTGAGGTGCTAGAGCCATTTTCATGAAGACCACTTTCACAGAGACCGAAAATTCATCAAGAAATCATCACGTTTGGCATTCCACTGCTCCTTATGTAAAAGAGCTAGACTCTTGCTTCTGGGTATAGTGATACAACTTTGTGTGCTCTACACACAAATGTTGCAAGTAGAGTTCAGAAAGCAATGCATTTGGCATAATCTCAGTTCAAAGTGGGCAACAAATCATGTCATGAGGAATTTGCCCCATAGTTTAACAAAGCATAAGTAGTGGAGAAAGTGCGCTATGGACCTGGTCTTTTGCCAGACTACTGTCTGCCTGGGTGTTTAGTATATCACAAATTTTGGCCTGGCTTATGTGTTTAATTATTATGCTACCATCCTGTAAATTTGCTAAAAAACATGAATGTATCAAAATATACCCATGTTCAAAGTCACATATCTCACAATAGACACCTACCACATGACATTCATTAACACCATTCAACAGAGCACATTTCATTCTATTAGAAAAACTTATTTTCATTTTGGTGGCTCTTTGAGTAAGGTGCAAAAATGTCGCCTAAAATTTGGAATTTTGTTGATTGTGTCTCCATTGTTTAAATATTCATTTTGCTGTTAGTTCGATGATTTTAAACCTGTTTGTGACACGTTCATTGCTAAATGTAACCATTTAACTGTACTAGAGACTGCTACATAATTTTTGGGAAGTTGAATGCTTATTAATTTAATTTCTTTTCTTTATTTAGGACTTGACAATTAGATTTTAGTGTCTGAAGCATATCAAGTTGTTGCTAAAATGAAAGAACAAGATCAAGTTAATGTATGCAGTTTTGGAAATACTGATTCCCCACGCCATTTAACGACATACGGTGCCTTAAAAGGACTGAAAGCTGTAAAGCAACTTTTCTTAGAAGAACAAGAATTACTTACTAGACAGAGTGGTTTACACTCAACTGAAAATACTCAACTATGCTTCCATCATGAAGCTGTACTCCTAAAAAGATTTGAATTTTGGCAAAGATCATGCTGCAAACCATTTGGCAAGAAAAACCACACTGCACGAAAAAGCTTGTGCGCAATCATTATAGAAACAGCTGACCTACTAAAAAGGATAACCATGTCCGATATTAAACCAGGCCAAAATATGTGCCCTTCCTGTAGAAAAGAATTTGATACACTGAAATATTCACAAACGGACATTACACATCCATCAGATGAAGATGATGAGCCTAATGTTGGTCACAATTTGAATACAAGATTAATATCTGTTGGAATATCACCATTAAAATTTCAATGAATTGGTGCAGGGGATACAAAAAGATATGCAAAGTGCAAAATACATCAAGTTGAAGGTGCAATTATTAAGAAAATTGCAGAAGTGTAAGGACTTGATCACAGTGAACTGGAGCAACCATCCGCAAGCAAGCAATGGTTGACTTGTTCAGATTACATTGAGCTGATCCAAGAATTGAAAGAAAAATTACATGTATCAAATTATAATTCAAAGTGGGCAACAAATCATGTCATGAGAAATTTGCCCCATAGTTTAACGAAGCATAAGTAGTGGAGAAAGTGCGCTATGGACAAGGTCTTTTGCCAGACTGGCCTGAGCTCCCAGTTGGTGCACATCGACAGTGCAGAAAGATACGTATATAGCTCCTTTTCTGTGTTTACTTCATAGATTCTTACTTACATTGTGTGTGAGTTTCGTATAGGAGGTGTAATTTCAAGTTTTAGTTACTGTAATCGTAAATTCAGGCAGATTTTAACACAGTCATTAGGCATTTGTTTTGTTTTGGTACGTCAGTGGCACTTAGTTTCGTATAGGAGGTGTAATTTTGGGTTTTAGTTACTGTAATCGTAAATTCAGGCAGATTGTAGCACAGTCGTTAGGCATTTGTACAGGTTAGTTCATACATTCTTTGCGTGTTCCCCTTGCGTTATCTAGGCACGGACTCGTGTTTCAGTAACTGTTATTCAACATCGATTAGAATGGACAGGGACTGTGATTGCTGTGTTCGGCTGAGGGCTGAGTTGGCATCCCTTCGCTCACGGCTGCAGGCGGCGCTGACTTCGGTTGCGCAGCTTGAGGCTGTTGCCAATGGGCACCACTGTGGGGAGCCTGACTTGGGTATCACAGGGATGTCAACCTGGTCCCGTCTGTCCCCAGGTCGGTCTGCCGCTGTGGTTGCCCCGGTTGCTGCCAGCAGTGGGGCTGAGCCCTCGCCTGTGGTTGATTGGAGGTCGTTCCAAGGCGTGGCAGGCAGTGAAAGACGTCCCCTGAGGCTGACCTGAAAGCCTCCCCGGTGCGTCTGACAAACAGGTTTCAGGTACTGTCTCTGGCTGAGCCAGATGCAGCTGCCTGCCCTGTTTCAGAGGATGATTCTCAGTCTTCAAGGTCCGGGCAATCGCAGAGGGTGGGCTTATGGTAGTTGGGAGCTCCAATGTTAGGTGCGTAATGGTGCCCCTTAGGGAAATGGCGGCTAAGGAGGGAAAGAAATCCAGTTTGAACTCCGTGTGCATTCCGGGTGGAGTCATTCCTGATGTGGAAAGGGTCCTTCCGGATGCCATGAAGAGCACAGGGTGCAGCCAGCTGCAGGTGGTGGCTCATGTCGGCACTAATGATGTGTGTTGCTTTGGATCTGAGGAAATTCTCTCTGGATTCCAGCGGCTATCTAATTTGGTGAAGGCTGCCGGTCTTGCTTACGAGATGAAGGCAGAGCTTACCATCTGCAGCATCATTGACAGAACCGACTGCGGACCTTTGGTGAAGAACCGGGTGGAGGGTCTGAGTCAGAGGCTCAGACGGTTTTGCAACCGTGTTGGCTGCAGATTCCCTGACTTGCGCCATAGGGTGGTGGGGTTTCGGGTTCCGCTGAATAGGTCAGGAGTTCACTAGACTCAGCTGGTGGCTACACGGGTAGTGGAGGCTGCGTGGCGTGGACTTCGCGGTTTTTTAGGTTAGAAGGCCTCGGGAAAGTACGGGGTGAGCTGCAATCTCAAAGGGGGCATGGCAAATACAGGACGTGCTTGGGTCAAGGAACAGTCAGAATTGTAGTTGTAAATTGTTGTAGTTGTGCTGGGAAAGTCCCTGAGCTTCAATCGCTAATAGAAAGCACAGAAGCTGAAATTGTTATAGGTACAGAAAGCTGGCTAAAGTCTGAAATAAGTTCTGCAGACATTTTTACAAAGTCTCAGACGGTGTTCAGGAAAGATAGATTAGGCAGAATCGGTGGTGGTGGAGCGTTTGTGTCTGTCAGTAGTGGTTTATCTTGTAGTGAAGTCGAAGTAGATACTCCGTGCAAATTGGTATGGATGGAGGTTATACTTAACAGCCGAACTAAGTTAATAATTGGCTCCTTCTACCGACACCCAGACTCCAATGATATAGTTGCTGAACAGTTCAGAGAAAATTTGAGTCTCGTAACAAATAAATACCCCACTGATACGGTTATAGTTGGTGGGGATTTCAACCTTCCCTCAATATGTTGGCAAAAATACTTGTTCAAAACCGGTGGTAGGCAGAAAACATCTTCCGAGATTGTCCTAAATGCTTTCTCCGAAAATTATTTCGAGCAGTTAGTCCACGAACCCACGCGAATTGTAAATGGTTGCGAAAACACACTTGACCTCTTAGCCACAAATAATCCAGAGCTAATAGAGAGCATCATGACTGATACAGGGATTAGTGATCACAAGGTTGTTGTAGCTACACTCAATACCGTTTCTTCCGAATCCACCAGAAACAAATGCAAAATAATTTTATTTAAAAAAGCGGATAAAGTGTCACTAGAAGCCTTCCTAAGAGACAATCTCCATTCCTTCTGAACTGACTATGCAAATGTAGACAAGATGTGGCTCAAATTCAAAGATATAGTAGCAACAGCAATTGAGAGATTCATACCTCATAAATTGGTAAGAGATGGAACTGATCCCCCATGGTACACAAAACAGGTCCGAACGCTGTTGCAGAGGCAACGGAAACAGCATGCGAAGTTCAGAAGAACGCGAAATCCTGAAGATTGGCTAAAATTAGCAGACGCGCAAAATTTGGCATGGACTTCAATGCGAGATGCCTTTAATAGGTTCCACAACAAAACATTGTCTTGAAATCTGGTAGAAAATCCTAAGAAATTCTGGTCGATGTAAAGTACACAAGCGGCAAGATGCAGTCAATACCTTTGCTGTGCAGTGCCAATGGTTCTGTTACCGATGACTGTGCAGCTAAAGTGGATTTATTGAACACAGTTTTCTGAAATTCCTTCACCAGGGAAGACGAATGGAATATTCCAGAATTTGAAACACGAACAGCTGCTAGCATGAGTTTCTTAGAAGTAGATACCTTAGGGGTTGCGAAGCAACTCAAATCGCTTGATATGGGCAAGTCTTCAGGCCCAGATTGTATACTGATTAGGTTCCTTTCAGATTACACTGATACAGTAATTCCCTACTTAGCAATCATATACAACCGCTCGCTCACCGATAGATCTGTACCTACAGATTGGAAAATTGCGCAGGTCGCACCAGTATTTAAGAAGGATAATAGGCGTAATCAATTGAACTACAGACCTATATCATTGACGTCGGTTTGCAGTAGGGTTTTGGAGCATATACTGTATTCAAACATTATGAATCACCTCAAAGGGAACGATCTATTGCTAAGTAATCAGCATGGTTTCAGAAAACATCGTTCTTGTGCAACGCAGCTAACTCTTTATTCGCACGAAGTAATGGCCACTATCGACAGGGGATCTCAAGTTGATTCCGTATTTCTAGATTTGTGTGACTGGATTCGTGATTTCCTGTCAGGAAGGTCCCAGTTCGTAGTAATAGACGGCAAATCATCGAGTAAATCTGAAGTGATATCAGGTGTTCCCCAGGGAAGCGTACTGGGACCTCTGCTGTTCCTGATCTATATAAATGATCTGGGTGACAATCTGAGCAGTTCTCTTAGGTTTTTCGCAGATGATGCTGTAATTTACCATCTAGTAAAGTCATCTGAAGACCAGTATCAGTTGCAAAGCAATTTAGAAAAGATTGCTGTACGGTGTGGCAGGTGGCAGTTGACGCTAAATAACGAAAAGTGTGAGGTGATCCACATGAGTTCCAAAAGAAATTCATTGGAATTCGATTACTTGATAAATAGTACAATTCTCAAGGCTGTCAATTCAACTAAGTACCTGGGTGTTAAAATTATGAACAACTTCAGTTGGAAAGACCACATAGATAATATTGTGGGGAAGGCGAGCCAAAGGTTGTGTTTCATTGGCAGGACACTTAGAAGATGCAACAAGTCCACTAAAGAGACAGCTTACACTACACTCGTTCGTCCTCTGTTAGAATATTGCTGCGCGGTGTGGGATCCTTATCAGGTGGGATTGACGGAGGACATCGAAAGGGTGCAAAAAAGGGCAGCTCGTTTTGTATTATCACGTAATAGGGGAGAGAGTGTGGCAGATATGATACGCGAGTTGGGAGGGAAGTCATTAAAGCAAAGACGTTTTTCGTAGCGGCGAGATCTATTTACGAAATTTCAGTCACCAACTTTCTCTTCCGAATGAGAAAATATTTTTTTGAGCCCAACCTACATAGGTAGGAATCATCATCAAAATAAAATAAGAGAAATCAGAGCTTCAACAGAAAGGTTTAGGCGTTCGTTTTTCCCGCGCGCTGTTCGGGAGTGGAATGGTAGAGAGATAGTATGATTGTGGTTCAATGAACCCTCTGCCAAGCACTTAAATGTGGATTGCAGAGTAATGATGTAGATGTAGAATTCAAATTTTGACCTTAGTTCCCCAAAGCTAGTCTATCTAAAAGACTATGGAAGAATTTTGTGTTTCACAAAGAATGGTAAGGAAGGCTAGAAAGTTAAAAGCTGAACAGGGGATACTGGCACAGCCCACAGGTAATGTGGGAAAAAGCTTTCTGAGGATGTGAAGGCAAGAGTCATAGAACATTTTGATGATGAAGAGTTTAGTCAGATTTGTTTAGGAAAAAAGGACTGTATTACTGTTCGGATAGATGGAGAAAAGGTTAAAAAACAGAAATACTTATTTCTGAGCAACTTAAAAGAAATGTTTGTTGCGTACCACAATAAAAGTGGACCGGAAAATGGATTTTCTAAATTTTGTGAACTAAGGTCAAAGTGGTGTGTGACTGTAGGCACAGCTGGTTCACATTCAGTTTGTGTCTGCACAATACATCAAAATGTGAAACTAATGTTGGCTCATAGCCCAATAAAAGCAGATTACAAAATTTTACTGAGCAAAATTGTCTGTAATTTGGAAACACAGGATTGCATGCTTCATCGCTGTTAAGTATGTCCACAAACAGAAGCTCTAAATGAATATTTGGAAAACGCTTTTGCAGATATTGATCCTGAGGATACAATTCAGTTTGAACAATGGACTCACACATGAAACCAGAGAAATGACAGTTGAAGAATTCATTGAACTATTAGTTACAAAACTGTTGGCCCTTTCTACTCACCCACTACATTGCAAACCATCAGTGCAAGCATTTGCAGTTCATTAAAGAAGGTCTCAAACCAGGAGAATTGATTATATTAATGGATTTTGCAGAAAATTACTCCTTTATTGTCCAAGACACAGTGCAGGGATTCCATTGGGAAAATAGTCAAGCTACAATACATTCATTTCTCATTTACTACAAAGGCAATGAAGACCTAAAAAGTGTCAGCTACTGCATATCAGCGATTGCCTCCGGCATGACACCGTTGCAATGTATGTGTTTTTAACGTACTTGATCAAATCCCTTAAGTGCATTTTTGAAGAAATTAAGCATATTCATTATTTTAGCAACGGTTCTGCTGCACAGTACAAAATTTTTAAGAGCTTCCTAAATCTTTGTCATCATCAAAAAGATTTTGGCATTACTGCAGAATGGAATTTTTTCAGAACAAGCCATGGGAAATCACCATGTGATGGAATTGGAGGCACACTTAAGCATTTAGCGGCAAGAGCTAGCCCTCAACAGCCAAATGACAAGCAAATCTTAACACGAGCTGATCTGTTTGAATATTGCAAAAAAAGGATTTCATGGCATGGAATTAATTTATATTAAAAAAAGAAATTATCGAAGATTCAAAAATTGATCAAGAGAAACGTTTTGAGGAGGGATGTACAGTGTCTCTCTACAAGAGACCATCACCATTTTGTGCCAATTGATGAAAAGCAACTTAAGATTCACAGAGTATCAAATGATACATTGTCCTTTATAGCAAATGTTAACCGACATGCTAAAGTTGCTACTAAACATGTTGCCACTAATGAACTACAGCCTGGCCAGCATGCTGCTTGCGTTTATGATGGAAAATGGTGGATAGGAAATATTTGTGAAGTTTCATGTGAAGAAAAAGATGCCTTGATTAATTTCATGCATCCTCATGGAGCTGCTCAATCATTTCATTGGCCTACTAGAAGACACATACTAGAAGACACATATGCTGGATCCCAGAACAACAGATAATTGCAGTAATACCAGTCCCATCTGCTTCAATGATAGGGCGGCAATACGGTTTGACAGGAGCAATAGTTTTGGACATCAGCAAAAAATTTTAAACATTTAACAATTGAAGAATTCTGTGTTATGGCTTGGGAACCACAGAGAGACCCAAAAAAGGCTTGGGAACCTGCTACGTACCCACATTCAGACTTGGGAACGTGCTAGATATTCACATTCTGGCTTAGGAACCTGCAGTAAAGAAACCCACCCATGGCTGACCTCGCAAGGCTATCGGGTGTGGCCTCTTGGCGATGGGGTTACCTGTCTTGAGACTGGTAGTGGCATAGCCGCCATGAACCAACACAAGGATTTTCCAAATTACCAAAAAAGTCAACAGTTTAGGCAAATTTTTTGCACCTTACCCATAGAGACACCAAAATGAAAATAAGTTTTTCTAATAGAATGAAATGTGCTCTGTTGAATGGTTGTAAGGAATGTAATATGGTAGGTGTCTACTTTGAGATACATGACTTTGAACACAGGTATATTTTGATACATTCATGTTTTTTAGCTAATTTACAGGATGGTAGCAGAGTAATTGAACACACAAGCCAGGCCAAAATTTGTGATATACTAAACACCCAGACAGACAGTAGTTTGGCAAAAGACCAGGTCCATAGCGCACTTTCTCCACTACTTATGCCTCGTTAAACTATGAGGCAAATTTCTCACGACATGATTTGTTGCCCACTTTGAACTGAGATTATGCCAAATGCATTGCTTTCTGAACTCTACTTGCAACATTTGTGTGTAGAGCACACAAAGTTGTATCACTATACCCAGAAGCAAGAGTCTAGCTCTTTTACATAAGGAGCAGTGGAATGCCAAACGTGATGATTTCTTGATGGCTTTTCGGTCTCTGTGAAAGTGGTCTTCATGAAAATGACTCTAGCACCTCAACCAAGTTACAGGTGAGCCTGAAACTTTGTATAAGTTCATGTAGGGCCCTCAGATACATCATGTACAAATTTAATCAAAATTGAAGATGGTTGAGCTGGGAACATCTTCTAAACTGGGACACTTGACATGGAATGACACATTAGAAAGGGTCACAATTATAAAAACAATGACATTCTTAAATACTGTAGTGATCAGCATTTTGAAGCATGTGCCACACAAGTAGAAACACACAAAATAAAAATAATTATAGTCACAATATACAGGGCTCCAACTGGTAATTTCCAGCTATTCACTAAACAGCTTGATGCAGTATTAAATTTCTTAACTTCTAAAAATAATGAATTCATACTAAGTGGAGATTTTTAAATTTTCTGGAGGATAGTCACTCAAGATCCATGCTAGAGTCTCTTACCACTTCTTATAGTCTCATTTCCTTAGTAAAGTTTCCAACTAGGGTTATAGGTATATAGGTACTAGCAGCATTGCTATTGATAACATTTTTATATATACTACCACACTAGCAAATCATAGTATAAATCCAATATTTAACGACCTTTCAGATCATGATGCCCAGTTGCTTACATTTAATATAGTGGGGCCTGATTCAACTAATAACAGGAAGCAGGAAACTATACAAATAATAAATGAAACAGGAATTGAAGGTATAAAAAAACTGTTTGAGGAATACAGACTGGAAAGAAGTATACAATTCACCCGGCATAAATGAAAAATATAACTGTTTCTCAAATAGGTCACATTGAAAACTGCTGCCCTAAGAAAGTAATCAAAGTAAATAGATTAAATGTTTCAAAACCTTGGATTACAAATGGAATAAAAGTATCTTTTACAGATGATATATTAGAATCACTAAATCAAAAGTTATTACCATTTGGAATATTCTGTGATCTGGCTAAAGCTTTTGATTGTGTTAAGCATGATAACTTTATAGAAAAGTTAAAATATTATGGTATAACAGGAGTAGCAGGCTCATGCTCTTATACTATCTTCTTAATAGAAAACAGTGTGTGTCTGTATCATGCTTACCACATAACAATAGTCATTCAAAATATGAAACCATCAGACAAAGGTTCTATTTTAGGTCCCTTGTTGTTCCTATTATATATTAATGACCTTCCATATGCAGTGTCACAAAATACAAATTTTGTCTTATTTGTCAATGATACAAGTATTGGTATAAAAAACTGTACCCGTTACCTCACTGAGCAATCAGCTAATGAAATATTTGTAAGTACCAATGGGTGGTTCACAGCAAATGGATTGTCACTGAATTTTGACAAGACCCAGTACATACAGTTTAGCACCTCACAAAGAAAACCTGTATAATGTACTCAAACAATGAAATTAAAGCTGTAAACAGTGTCAATTTTTAGGGCTACAAATTGACCACAACCTAAATTGGAAAACTCACACTCTAGACTTAATGGAACGCCTTAGTTCAGCTACATTTGCAGTATGCATGATAGCAGAAATAGGTGATTTAAAAATGAAGAAGTTAGTTTATTCGGCCTACTTCCATTCACTAATGAGTTATGGAATCATCTTTTGGGGAAACTCCTCTCACAAAGAGAACATTTTCAAAATTCAGAAATGAATCATTAAAATTATATCTGGTGTCAGTCCTAGATCATCATGCAAAGACCTCTTTAAGAAACTTGGTATTCTAACTACTACTTCTCAGTACATATACTCATTGATGTCCTTTGTCACTTCCAACATGTCTCTTTTTACACAAAATAGTGAAAAACACGATTATAATACCAGAACCAAAAACAAACTGTATAAGGACTATAAAAGCTTAACATTAGTACAAAAAGGAGTCAAATACATGGGCACTCATATATTCAATAACTTACCAGAGCATATCAAAGGTCCTGTAAGCGATAAAGATCGGTTTCAGAGTGAATTAAAGAACTTCCTGTTGGCCAACTCCTTCTACTCCATCGATGAATATCTTCACAAGGATTGTAGCTCATAAATCTGTCTGCATTAGAATTGTACAATATCCATGTATCTGAGTAAAAATGTATAAAAAAAACTTTGACTCTTTCCACATCCCAGAGACTCCTCTCCAAGGGATCCATGGAAAACGATAAATGTAAAAAAGATAATATGTGGGTTCTTTTGAAGTTCATCTTTCAGAACCCTCGTTGCCCACCTACTTTCATCATAGGAAATGTCATTTGCATCTCCCATCACAATACACTTGCTTCCAGACTGTAAGGAGCTTTCACAATTCTTTAGACTTTCACATACAGGCACCCCTGGTTTGACACTGATACTTATGTCAAGTCTTCATTGAGCATTAGCCTACATAAAATTTTGCTGATTCTTCTACCATGGCTACCTGCAAAAACATGTATTTTGTGATTGTTCTTCGGTACGTGGTTATATGTTGAATTGAGTTTTTCTTCCACTTTTCTTTGAAATTTATCACTATCTTCCCAATCACTAGGTTTTCTTGTCATTCTTTTTCCTGCAGATTTATAGTCTTTGAATATCGAATGTATTCTCTGTTTGTGGCACAAATTTCTCTGTCCTTCACACTAAACAAACTGAGTTTTTAGGCCTAATATATTTTTCCTGTTAGTTTCCTTTCTGAGCACATTCTTCAATGTTGAGCTGTGTTAATACTGATTTAATATTCTGCAAATAATTTTCTGTTACTGAATTTCCTTTTCTGATTACCTCTACCACAGATTCTTCCAAACCAATTTAAGTTTCATGTTCACAGTTTTCTGATGGGTACAGTCTGTTAACTAAATTCGCACAGCAGATTTACTGTGTTTAAATTTACCAAACACAATAGGAAAGCTCACAAATGTATCACTGGGCACATTTGAACACCTTTTATCACGGTTTTGTATACACTACACAATTTGAGTTAGTTAGATTCGGAAATTTGACAGAGCAATTTACTACTGTGTCTACGCATCATGCCATCTTGAAACTAATTGCTTCACTCTTGATTTGCAAAGTTCATTAATTACAATCACTAAAATTCTTCTTGTCACAAATTATATCCTTAATTATTCTCACATATTAGAAAACCCTTTACCAATATTTCATATCAAAACATTCCATGAATACACTCTAGTACTATACATAACACTGAGTTATTAACCACTGATTCCTCAACATGGAGAGCTGCATCAAACCAGTCTCAGGACTGAAGACCACAACAACAACAACAACAACAACAACAACAACATATTTGTCCCTAATACATCATCATAAACATCATCACTCACATAAAACATCATTATCACCATAATGCCCTAACACACTGTCATAATCCTATCCTCTCACAATCTACAAGGGTAGTCTGAAAAGTTCACGGACCTGAAAATAAAGAAAGTACTTACCTCAGTGAAACTTTTTTATTTTTCGATGTATTCCTCCTATGCTCCAATATAATTGGTCCAGTGATGTTGAAATGTTTTGATCCTATCTTGAAATTAAGTTCCTCCAGTCCTGCAAAATACCTGTCAGTTTCAGTTGTCAGCTCTTCATTTGAAGAGTATCTTCTCTCACCGAGGACAATTTTGAGCTTGGGGAAGAAATGGAAGCCTAATGGAGCCAAATCAGGTGAACTACGTGGGTCTTGCAACAAGTCATATCTTATTGTTAGTTTAAATACTTTTGGTATAGAACAGTTGTGTCTGGGTGTGCATTGTCTAATTGAAAGCTGATTTCTTCCTTGAAAGCCTGGCCTTTTTTTCACATATCTTTTGCTGTAGTTGGTCCATCAGGTTATTGTATTGTCATGTAATTGTTTGACCACTAGGAAGATAATCTAAGAGCAGAATCCCTTACACATTCCAAAAAACTGATGTCATTACCTTTCCAGCCAACCATATTACCTTTGCTTTCTTTGGTGGAGGTGAATCAACATGTTCTCCATTGCTTTCATTGTTGTTTTGTCTCTGGGGTATAGTACTGGACCCACATTTCATCTGTGGTCTCAAACCGGTGCAAAACATCTTGTTGGTAGCTCTGAAAATGGATCAGACATTCACTGAACGTTTCCATTCTACTGTGTTTCTGATCCTGCATTAAGAGTCAATGCACCCATCTACCAGACAATTTTCTCATATCCAGTTCCACTGTTAAAATGTGATATACCCATTCAGATGACATCCCTAAAGCTTCAGCAATTTCTTACACTTTCAGTTGATCATCTTTCATCACCATTTTATGCACATTTGGAATACTTTTTGGAGTAGTGGTGCATCTTTGCTGACCACTACATGAATCATCAGCTAAGCTCCTGAGCAATTTTAAACTCATTTGTTCATTTGACAATAGCTGTAATTGAAGGGGCGGAGTTCCTCATTGTGTTCTGAAAATTGGCATGAATTTTCTTTGCTTCCATACCATTCTTTACAAAGTATTTAAATCACTGCCTGAATTTCAATTTGTTTCATATTCACAGATTGCTACGTGGCAACAATATCAGAGGGAAGTCTGCTCCACATGTAAAAGCATTGTGGAAGCATTCTTTTACTCATAAAAGATGACCTATTATTATGTGGGAACCTTGTTGTGCTTGCACTGACAGCATGGCACTTCCACAAACTTTTCAGACTCTTCCAGTATTTCAGTATTTTGTAATATTTCATCAGTAACTTCATCAATAATTCCAATGATTCATCAATGACAACAGTCTCTGACGTTACTAAAACTTCATGACAGTAGAAAAGAAATATCCACTTCATCATTATTTTACTGCTGTAAAAAATATTCTCAAATACATTAATAGTATATGTCCAGCATAACATGCTTCAAATCGGGACAAGAAAATCATTTACTTCTTTCTTATCAGATTTACATAAGAATACAAAGTCTGACTTCCTATATTGCTGTTGTTTTGTAAAGGTTAACAAATGTCGTAAAACACACGACACAAATAAATATAGCTGTTGTAGATGACAAATTCATTCTCACTTGTCTTTGTTTCCAGTATAACATTTTATTACTTCTTTATTCCCCCATTAGTCATTACAATAGTATGACAGTAGAAATAATAAAAATTCCCACCACCTATCCGTAGTTTTGCCCATGTTGAGTACAATTTTGCATATCATCTCAAGATAATTACAATTTTGCAAAACATATTAAAATAATTATTGAAATGTAAGTAAAATGTGTGAGGAAGCATAACTGAATGAAAAACGTTACATAAGCCTCCACTCACAGTTAATTTTTCCCATAATTTTGCATTGTGACATCCTTCGAAGCCAAATCAGTGCATGCATCCATGTCTAAGGGGTGCAACATCATACTGACAAAAGGGCTCGTACTGCCAAGTTCTTTGTATATTAGACTCATTTTTGTAATATAAGCACTGAAATAATATCATTTATTCCCTCAACACGTGAAGTTTCATTTCATTTCTTCCTCCCCTTTCGGGTGCGTCACATTTTTGTAAGGCAGTGTATACCCTTATACAATGCAAATATAATTAAAAATATATTATCAACCTGGAATAATTTATAAAACAATTCTTACTGCAAATTTTCTATAAAACAAATAACTGTAAATTGAAGAATATGCAACTTGAAACACACAGAAAGATCTACAGCTTTCATCTACTAAAATAATTTCTTTAAGTTCGAAAATGAGTGTTGTGCATTTATATTCTTCAGTGTGATTCTTATGCCCATACATTTGTTCCCTTGTAAAAGATAAGTGCCAAAATTTGTAAGAAACTTACCTTAAGTGCAGAAGACTCTTTTAAGCCCAAAGAGGCTGTAACATCAGAGAAAAAGTAAAATGATTTATCAGGATTAAGTAACCAACAGCCAATGAGAGGATCCAAAAGAATCCATTTTAGGCAAACTGTAACAATTAATGATAAAGAAAAGTATTACTCATTTACATTTAAAGAAAAACTCAAAAAAATAAAAAAGGTAATTGACTTGTGACTGTATACCTTCACTTCTACTAAATTGGAATCTTTTAATTAGATGCATCATGAAATCTTGAGCACAAAAGCATATCTTTCGACATGAATGATTCAGAACAGTCTTCAACAGGCACCTTGGGCAAGAAAGAGTTAGTCATTGTTACTATATCATGAAAATAATTACAACCTTATAGAATGTGTGAAGGGCAGACAAAAGTTAATGTTTGAAGGATTTGTTGACCTGACTTTGATTAATTCATCTCAGCAATGTAACTATATATAATGACAGCTGTAAAAATTGCAATACCTATAAGGACACAAAGGACTGAAATGGACAAAAGATTTGCATATGATATGGTACACAAATGATTAAGATTACCGAACTGTAAATAGCATCAGACTTTTATGTACCTCAAAAATATGTTACAAACTGTTTTCCATAAAGTAATGCATGCTGTAATGTCACTATTATCTTTCGCTGAAAACTCTCGCATTCCCTTCTTTTGATTTCTTTATACTTGCAACACCATTTGCTATTGCATAAATATTTAATAACAACTGACATAAATATTTAATAACACCTGAATAATTGCTCTTTTCAGTGATGTCAGCATAACCTTCATTTTCTAAGATGTCAAATTTCTTGCTTAATCTTCTTCTTGAGAACTTCTGTGTCCTATAATAAATTATTGTAACATACATTAATGACAACCTGTCTCAGGAGTTTTTTATTATACAATTAGCAAATAACCTGTATCTCTTTTTACTCTACATCATACAAGTACATAGTCCCTCACAATTTGAGCCTTTAGGGACTGCTAGATCCTGTATGAAGACTTAGTTATTTGAGGAAAGTTAGTAAATTTCACTTTCAGTTTCACTTGCTCTTTGTTTTCTTTTGGAAGAATGTGTTAAGGACAATTGTGTTCTTTCTAGTAAAGCATACTAACACATGATGTCTGTCATTTCTTGAATCATATTTGATTTTTTCCAATGAATATCTTACCTAGTTTGTTTATATTTTCCCATTAAAAACCTTGTCAACTTCTTTTAATGGCAACTACTGTGGCCTATTAGCTTCTTCAGCTCTTTGTAAGGCTTTTCTATCTCTACAATACTGCGTGAAGAGTTTGACAGAGCACTGAAAGACCTGAGTCGAAACAAGGCCCCGGGAGTAGACAACATTCCATTGGAACTACTGACGGCCTTGGGATAGCCAGTCCTGACAAAACTCTACCATCTGGTGAGCAAGATGTATGAGACAGGCGAAATACCCTCAGACTTCGAGAAGAATATAATAATTCCAATCCCAAAGAAAGCAGGTGTTGACAGATATGAAAATTACCGAACTATCAGTTTAATAAGTCACAGCTGCAAAATACTAACGCGAATTCTTTGCAGACGAATGGAAAAACTGGTAGAAGCCGACCTCGGCGAAGATCAGTTTGGATTCTGCAGATATGTTGGAACACATGAGGCAATACTGACCCTACAACTTATATCAGAAAATAGATTAAGGAAAGGCAAACCTACATTTCTAGCATTTGTGGACATAGAGAAAGCTTTTGACAATGTTGACTGGAATACTCTCTTTCAAATTCTAAATGTGGCAGGGGTAAAATACAGGGAGCGAAAGGCTATTTACAATTTGTACAGAAACCAGATGGCAGTTATAAGAGTCGAGGGGCATGAAAGGGAAGCAGTGGTTGGGAAGGGAGTGAGACAGGGTTGTAGCCTGTCCCTGATGTTATTCAATCTATATATTGAGCAAGCAGTAAAGGAAACAAAAGAAAAATTTGGAGTAGGTATTAAAGTCCTTGGAGAAGAAATAAAAACGTTGAGGTTCACCGATGACATTGTAATTCTGTCAGACACAGCAAAGGACGTGGAAGAGCAGTTGAACGGAATGGACAGTGTATTGAAAGGAGGGTATAAGATGAATATCAACAAAAGCAAAACGAGGATAACTGAATGTTGTTGTTGTTGTGGTCTTCAGTCCTGAGACTGGTTTGATGCAGCTCTCCATGCTACTCTATCCTGTGCAAGCTTTTTCATCTCCCAGTACCTACTGCAACCTACATCCTTCTGAATCTGCTTAGTGTATTCATCTCTTGGTCTCCCTCTACGATTTTTACCCTCCACGCTGCCCTCCAATACTAAATTGGTGATCCCTTGATGCCTCAGAACATGTCCTACCAACCGATCCCTTCTTCTGGTCAAGTTGTGCCACAAACTTCTCTTCTCCCCAGTCCTATTCAATACTTCCTCATTAGTTATGTGATCTACCCATCTAATCTTCAGCATTCTTCTGTAGCACCACATTTCGAAAGCTTCTATTCTCTTCTTGTCCAAACTATTTATCGTCCATGTTTCACTTCCATACATGGCTACACTCCATACGAATACTTTCAGAAATGACTTCCTGACACTTAAATCTATACTGGATGTTAACAAATTTCTCTTCTTCAGAAACGCTTTCCTTGCCATTGCCAGCCTACATTTTATATCCTCTCTACTTCGACCATCATCAGTTATTTTGCTCCCCAAATAGCAAAACTCCTTTACTACTTTAAGTGCCTCATTTCCTAATCTAATTCCCTCAGCATCACCCGAATTAATTAGACTACATTCCATTATCCTTGTTTTGCTTTTGTTGATGTTCATCTTATATCCTCCTTTCAAGACACTGTCCATTCCATTCAACTGCTCTTCCAAGTCCTTTGCTGTCTCTGACAGAATTACAATGTCATCGGCGAACCTCAAAGTTTTTATTTCTTCTCCATGAATTTTAATACCTACTCCGAATTTTTCTTTTGTTTCCTTTACTGCTTGCTCAATATACAGATTGAACAACATCGGGGAGAGGCTACAACCCTGTCTTACTCCCTTCCCAACCACTGCTTCCCTTTCATGTCCCTCGACTCTTATAACTGCCATCTGGTTTCTGTACAAATTGTAAATAGCCTTTCGCTCCCTGTATTTTACCCCTGCCAGCTTTAGAATTTGAAAGAGAGTATTCCAGTCAACATTGTCAAAAGCTTTCTCTAAGTCTACAAATGCTAGAAACGTAGGTTTGCCTTTCCTTAATCTTTCTTCTAAGATAAGTCGTGAGGTCAGTATTGCCTCACGTGTTCCAGTGTTTCTACGGAATCCAAACTGATCTTCCCCGAGGTTGGCTTCTACTAGTTTTTCCATTCGTCTGTAAAGAATTCGTGTTAGTATTTTGCAGCTGTGACTTATTAAGCTGATAGTTCGGTAATTTTCACATCTGTCAACACCTGCTTTCTTTGGGATTGGAATTATGATATTCTTCTTGAAGTCTGAGGGTATTTCGCCTGTTTCATACATCTTGCTCACCAGATGGTAGAGTTTTGTCAGGACTGGCTCTCCCACGGCCGTCAGTAGTTCCAATGGAATACTGTCTACTCCGGGAGCCTTGTTTCGACTCAGATCTTTCAGTGCTCTGTCAAACTCTTCACGCAGTATCATATCTCCCATTTCATCTTCATCTACATCCTCTTCCATTTCCATAATATTGTCCTCAAGTACATCGCCCTTGTATAGACCCTCTATATACTCCTTCCACCTTTCTGCTTTCCCTTCTTTGCTTAGAACTGGGTTTCCATCTGAGCTCTTGATATTCATACAAGTCGTTCTCTTATCTCCAAAGGTCTCTTTAATTTTCCTGTAGGCGGTATCTATCTTACCCCTAGTGAGATAGGCCTCTACATCCTTACATTTGTCCTCTAGCCATCCCTGCTTAGCCATTTTGCACTTCCTGTCGATCTCATTTTTGAGACGTTTGTATTCCTTTTTGCCTGTTTCACTTACTGCATTTTTATATTTTCTCCTTTCATCAATTAAATTCAATATTTCTTCTGTTACCCAAGGATTTCTACTAGCCCTCGTCTTTTTACCTACTTGATCCTCTGCTGCCTTCACTACTTCATCCCTCAAAGCTACCCATTCTTCTTCTACTGTATTTATTTCCCCCATTCCTGTCAATTGCTCCCTTATGCTCTCCCTGAATCTCTGTACAACCTCTGGTTCTTTTAGTTTATCCAGGTCCCATCTCCTTAAATTCCCACCTTTTTGCAGTTTCTTCAGTTTTAATCTACAGGTCATAACCAATAGATTGTGGTCAGAGTCCACATCTGCCCCTGGAAATGTCTTACAATTTAAAACCTGGTTCCTAAATCTCTGTCTTACCATTATATAATCTATCTGATACCTTTTAGTATCTCCAGGGTTCTTCCATGTATACAACCTTCTTTCATGATCCCTAAACCAAGTGTTAGTTATGATTATGTTGTGCTCTGTGCAAAATTCGACCAGGCGGCTTCCTCTTTCATTTCTGTCCCCCAATCCATATTCACCTACTATGTTTCCTTCTCTCTAGTCGAATTAAATCGGGTGATGCTGCGGCAATTAGATTAGGAAATGAGACGCTTAAAGTAGTAGATGAGTTTTGCTATTTGGGGAGCAAAATAACTGATGATGGTCGCAGTAGAGAGTATATCAAATGTAGACTGGCAATGGCAAGGAAATACGTTTCTGAAGAAGAGAAATTTGTTAACATCGAGTATAGATTTAAGTGTTAGGAAGTCGTTACTGAAATTATTTGTATGGAGTGTAGCCATGTATGGAAGTGGAACATAGACGATAAATAGTTTGGACAAGAAGGGAATAGAGGCTTTAGAAATGTGGTGCTACAGAAGAATGGGTAGATCACATAACTAATGAGGAGGTATTGAATAGAATTGGGGAGAAGAGGAGTTTGTGGCACAACCTGACAAGAAGAAGGGACTGGTTGGTAGGACATGTTCTGAGGCATCAAGGGATCACAAATTTAGCATTGGAGGGCAGCATGGAGGGTAAAAATCATAGAGGGAGACCAAGAGATGAATACACTAAGCAGATTCAGAAGGATGTAGGTTGCAGTAAGTACTGGGAGATGAAGAAGCTTGCACAGGATAGAGTAGCATGAAGAGCTGCATCAAACCAGTCTCAGGACTGAAGACAACAACAACGTGAGGATATGAATGTGTGTGTGCACAGAGGTTTTCTATGGAAATCTTTTGTTTATTTTTTTAAACAGGTCTTAAGATTCTGTCTCAGATTCCTTCAAAAGCTGTAATAATGTTTTTGATTTTATTCTCTAATTCAAAGCCATTTGTGATTTTCTAGTTAACTTCGTTTCTTGGTCGTAAATCACTTGACCAGTTACTGAAAAGTCTCTATATAGAAGAGTAATTAATCATTTCACTTCATATAATTCACTGTCAAACATACAGTTTGGTTTTAGACATAGTTTAACAGCTGACAAAGCTACAGTCTCTTTTTTTCTGTGAGGCACTGAGTGGAATGAACAAAAAGTTGTGAACATTAGGATCTTCTTTGATTTAACTACGGCATTTTGATAACCAAATGTTACTGCAGAAGTTGGACCATTATGGAATAAGAGGAGCAGCTCACAACTGGTTCCTATCGCACTTTAAGACAGGTCATTCTTCACAAAAATCAGTACATCTATGAGGTGGTATCTGATTGGGGCATGATAAAGTGGTTTATGCCTCAGGGGCCACTGCTGATACCACTACTGTTTACACAAGGTGTTCCAGGAAGAATTTTCAATATACAGGGATATGATAGGAACAATATTTTAAGCAAAAAGCTTCATATGAACATATATCCTATTTCAAATGGTTTCTGAGATAGGACACATTTAATGTATGTCTGTATTTATTTTTTATGTTATTCAGTACATTGTCAGGTTTACATATGAACAACAGGTAGAAAAAATTAAATTCACTTTTCATTTGTACACCTCAGAATTGATCCAGCCCCATAAAAAAACCTAATAGTGTAAGATCTAGCATTCTTGGTTGGTGGCCAGTTGAGTGTATTGCCATGACGAATACAGCAATTATGGTAAATGTGGCTCAGATATTCTCTCACACATCTGGTAAAACATGGAGGAGCTTCATCATGCTGGAAGTACTTTGCAGTCTGCTTGGCCAATGCAATCTTCTCAAAGTCTTCGACAAATGAATTTTCCAAAAAATTCAAGTAATTCTGTCCTGTCATTTGCTCTTCTAAAATGAGTGGAGCTGTCAACATTTTACTGATCATGCCGCACCAAATATTGATTGAGAAATAAACTTGGGAAATGGTTTACACTGTAACATGAAGATTTTCTTACAACTACTGATGATTATTATGTGTATTGTTGATTCCATTCCAAGTAAAAAGGGCTTAAACTGTGAATAGCAGCAGTTCCTGCGACACTGATACATGCAGAAAGTTGGCATGTGTTGGTAGTAGGTCTATGTCACATCATTTCAACAATGTATTGCTGTTCCTGCACCGGTTGTTGAACTATACAGTAAGAAGAAAAATTGAGACTTGGGAGGGAACATATTTCATAGAATATACTTAATATTATGGTAAACACTCTATGACCAGGAATTTTACATGTCAGAAAGTGCTGATTGTATTCTTCGACAGCAGCAGGAGCACTACCATCACACATGCCATAAATATACTCCTTATCTGATAATTATACTAATCTTTGGTAGTTTTTCAGATAAACTTGATGAAGGCCTAATATAAAGGCTAAAACTAGGATTTCGAACTTAATAAAGAGCTTTAAAAAAAGTAACTAGAATGGTGTTTCATTAATTGAACAACAGTTGTGGTAGCAACAATGTCATCCAGACCCTGAGAAACTAATAGGAAATACTTTAAGTCATCACATACCTACAACAGTGATTAAATACTGTAAAGTGATCTCTTATTTTATATATATACTGTCACAAGATAACATGTAAATGAGAAGAAATGGCTTAGTGCATCAATTGTTTTGTTGTTGAAGTGATGTAATTAGGTAAAGTCCAGTCAGTTGTGGGCACTTATATAATATTTTATGAATGTGAAGGGAGAAGAGGTTAAAAGAAGCCACAACTTCATGCTCATATATGTTTGTGCCCGAAGAGTTCAAAATTTCTAAAATAAATACACCAATATTTTAAGGTACCGTATAGGAATGAAGAATTTATGGACATAACCACACACTATCAAAAATGATCAGCAGGTTGAAATGCAGTAATATAACTAATGAACTATATGTAACACCAGCAATGAGTTACCAGATGAATATAAGTATAAGAAGGAGTGTATAGATTACTCTGATGCACAACTACACTGGCAAGTGGTGTACTGCACGCCAAAGCAACAAATGGGATGCTCAGAGGGTGGTGGAGTACAGGAGTTTGCATGGGTCACAAATCATAAACAAGGCGAAGTGGTAACTGTGGCTGTAGTGGGAACTACGTTGGACACTTGACTAGGTAGAGCCAGGCCCTGCGCGACGGGCACAATGGGTCATATAACACATTAGATAAACCTTATTTTGGGTGTGCAGAATAAATAAGACAACCTGACGGGTGTACACCGATCGGTACTGGTTCATATTGTGTACGTAGATACGTAAAACGTGCAAGAAGGAAACCTTTATGTGCTTATGAGAGTTGATGGCAGCAGACCGTATTACTCGTTTCGGACCTCTTGATAAGTATGGAGGTGTGATTACACATGTCAATCACATCGCGATAACGGGGAGCATGGGGTTCACGCCTGAGCCTCAGGACGTGCACTAGCAGCGCATGTTGGGTGTTTCAAGCGTCAACTTCGCGTCTCAATATCTCGGGATGTAATGGGAATATTGCAATGCAATCATCGCCATTGTGTATGTGCTTTGTCATGCTATGGATTGCTGAAGAAAAAATATAGGAGGTCCATTTAAAAAAACATAAGTTTGTGTTAAAAAACACATATGCTTTCGTTTTAGAATGTTTCCAAATATGTACATTCATGGGCCCCAGCCCTACATTGATACCGGTGAAAGTCATTTCCAATAGCTGTTATTGTTCCAGAGATATTTTGGGTGGACGAGATAGCTGGGACACCCTGTATAGTGTTTGACAGTGATGAAGATGAGGAGAAAGAGATTGCTCGTTTGTTGATAGTACTGTTAGCGAACATTATGATTATTCCGTTAATATGTCTGTTTTCTACCCTACTCTACATACCTGTACTGTACCCTGTTGTAGGTTGGACGAAATGCTGTTCAGGCAGAACGACTGTACAGAAGACGATTCCCTGACAAGCCATCGCCTTCGCGCCATATGTTTGGTCGTCTCACATCTCGTCTACGTGAAACGGGAAGCTTAAATCAAAGACCTCGACATTGTCCTAGAACACGCACAGATGAACGTGCTGAAGTTGCTGTGCTTGCTACCATAGCTGTGAATCCTCAAATCAGCACACGTCAAATTGAACGTGAAGTTGGTGTGTCAAAATCAAGTGCACAGCGTATTCTTAAACGTCATAAATTTCATCCTTACCATGTTCATTTACACCAGGATCTTCATGGAAATGACTTCCGCAATAGGGTAACATTTTGTCGGTGGGCTCAGCAAAAACTTCTGACTAATCCAAAATTTTTTGCAGATGTTCTCTTTAGCGACAAGGCATCATTCTCCAAGAAAGGAATTGCCAATATGAGGAGTATGCATTATTGGTCCGCAGACAATCCAAAATGGTTCCGTCAGGTAGAGCATCAACGTCCGTGGAAAGTTAACGTTTGGTGTGGGATTATTGGAAATACCATTATCGGACCTTTCTTTATAAATGGCATCCAAAATGGCAGACAATACTCCAGATTTATACGACACAATCTTCCTGTTCTCTTGGACACCGTACCTCTGAACCAGAGAATGGTCATGTGGTATCAGCATGACAGATGCCCTGCACATAACGCCTTACGAGCACGACGACTTCTGAACCGTAAGTTTCCTGGTAGGTGGATTGGACGAGGTGGCCCAGTTAGGTGACCTGCCCGATCTCCGGACCTTACACTGCTGGATTATTTTCTTTGTGGAGCAGTGAAGGATGCTGTTTACCAACATGAACCAACAACACCAGAGGACATGAAGCAATGCATTATTGATGCTTGTACAGCCATCAAAGAGGAAACAGTAGCACGAAGTAGGGCATCCTTCATCCGCAGAGTGATCCTATGTATACAAGCCAATGGGCATCACTTTGAGCATGAGATGTGAACGCTATGTTTAGTATGCAGTGCTGGTATCACAGTGGAAGTTTCTACAAAGGGCCATTTTACCCAGTGATGTTAAGAAACATTTGTTTGCAACAATTTGTCATTTAACGCATTAGATAAACATAACATTGATAATTATGTGATAATAAAACTAATTGGTTAAACATGTTTACATTCATCTTCTATGTCCTACCTGAACTTCCCAAATCAAAACATTTTTACCTAAACAATGGTAAAACTTTTAGTCCACTTGCTCGTTTCACTAAAACCATCAACATGAATTTTACTATTACGAGTGAATGATTAACTGTCACTTGCGCTAGATCTACAGTAAAGTAAAGTTTCAACGTTGAACGGCATTACCTTTTTAGTAACAGATTAACGATAAGCGAAGTTAACTTTGTGACTAACGTTGCAGTACACAGATATGTTACAGAACCGCATCACCCCTAGCCTATGGGCTAAATACCTGCTGGAATGTACGACATTAATGCAGGATGGCAGCAGACCGTATTATTCGTTTTGGACCTCTTGATAAGTATGGAAGTGTGATTACGCATGTCAATCACATCGCAATTACGGGCAGCATGGGGTTCACGCCTGAGCCTCAGGACGTGCGCTAGCAGCGCATGTCGGGTGTCTCAAGCGTCAACTTCACATCTTAATATCTCGAGATGTAATGGGAATATTCCGATGCAATCAACACCATTGTGTATGTACTTTGTCATGCTATGGATTGCTACAGAAAAAATATAGGAGGTCCATTTAAAAAAACATAAGTTTGTGTTAAAAAAACACATATGCTTTCGTTTTAGAATGTTTCCAAATATGTACATTCATGGGCCCCAGCCCTACATTGATACCGGTGAAAGTCGTTTTCCAATAGCTGTTATTGTCCCAGAGATATTTTGGGTGGACAAGATAGCTGGGACATCCTGTATATTAAGCTGTCACTGTCACTGTCACTGTTACCAGTTGTAAAAACAAACATGGCGGACAGTGGAACAGTTGAAGGTATAAAGGGGTGTAAGTGGTTGCAGAGGACGAACTGTGAAACAAAACAGTCACTGTAAAATCACAATACATCAGAAACACCACACCATGTGGTAAAAAGTAGGAATTCATAATTTTATGTGTTTTTTTCAAATATCTGTAATTATGATTTAAAAACTAATAGTTACATGTATACAAACAATGAATAATATTCTTTATCTTTAACAGCCTTAAAATAAAAGCCCACTGAAGATGCTGCAACTGCAGTGAAACATGTTTGGGTTACAAAACAAAATTGTGTTTTGCTAAAGGCGGACCCTATCCAAAAACATATGTATAATTACAGTAATGTTATGATACCTGTAAAGTTGATAAAACCTTGTGAAGACAGTGAGGATATAGCATTTGATGAAACTGAAAAAGACCTTTGCGCGAAGTGTCTGACAACAGAGAGGATGATTTAGATTTTGAATGTCCTTACATTAAAATTAAGATTGATCAGTGGGTAGGCAACTCTTTGATTGATACACACAGCCTGATTTGTGGTATATCTGAACAAATTAGAAACAAAAGCAAGTATAGTAAGACTTTTGTGTAAATGCCCATTGTAGGTGTAAAGAGAAGAGGAGCTAGAGGTAAGCAAAGCAAATTGGTAAAATTTCAAGTACTTTTAACTTTTAGTATAGAAGACAACACCTTTGAACATGGATGCTTGGTGATCCCTAGTATGGAAGAAAATTTAAATTCTTGGTTTGGATTGGATAGTGAAAGTTGGGGCTTGTTTTGGGTGGAGTGCTAAAGAATTGTTTATTTTGAAATCTAAAAGTAATACTTATGTGAAAACTAATTTCTTTATTTTAAACTGTGGGAAGAGTTGTAACTATTTGCAAAATATTGTAAACCAAGGTGAGTACCAGATGTTTTCTGACGATATAAATTTTGATGAGACTGAGGATCAGGATTTTGAAAGTGTAGTAGATTCTAAAGTGAGGGAAGCTAAAACTCTTAATGACCAACAAAAGGTATAACTTAAGAATTTGTTATTGGAGTTTAGAAATGTTTTCAGTGAAAGACCAGGGAAAGTGAAAGGCTATCAGTGCATGCTTTATCTTAGAGATCATCAGCCTTTCTTTCTCAAGCATACCATTTTCAGAAAGGAAAGATGCAAAGAAAGAAATTCAGAAAATGGAAATGGGGGGAGTAATTGAGAGAAGTAGTAGTGCTTACAATAATCCTTTGGTAGTGCTAAGTAAGACAAATGTTGGAGTCAGAATTGTTTTGGACTCCAGACATCTTAATAAGTTTCTTATCAGACAGAATGACCATCCTGAGAACATGGATGATTAGGTAAAATTCATGAGTATTTTGGACTTGACCTCTGGATTTCACCAGATTTCACTTGAAATTAATTCCAGAAAGTAAACTGCATTTTTGTATAGAGGTAAGTGTTTACAAAACTGTGTGGTGTCATTTGGGCTAAATGTATCTGTAGCTGAATTCATAAGAGCTCTGGATTATGTCTTGGGAAGTGACATGAGTTCAAAATTAATTGTGTAAGTTGATGACATTTTGGTCATTGAAAAGACATGTGAACAACATTTGGATCTGTTAAGAGATGTGTTTGCAAAACTGGAATCATGAGGTATGACTCTGAAAATAGGTAAGTGTAAAATTGGTGTGGAAAAAGTAAAATTTTTAGGACATGTTATATCTGAGAAAGGAATTGCACCTGATATAGAGAAAGTTGATGCTATTGCAAATTTTTCTGCTCCTCGCATCAAAAAACAGCTTAAATCATTTTTTGGGTCAACAGGATTCTACAGAAAATTCTGTATCAGCCAAACTTTGAATGCTTTATGCCTGTGTGAACTTTTGAAGAAGAATACTGTTTTGGGTTGGAATGAGGGATGTCAGGATGCTTTCGATGAGACCAAAGGATAGTTGTGTCAAAGTCAGATACTGTTTAGATGGGATTTGTCTCCTCCTTTTTGTATTATGACAGACAGTAGTGATGTTGGTTCGAGTGCTCATTTATTTCAGGAAGTTGAAATTGATGGTGTTATAGAATATAGATCACTTGCATCTGTTAGTAGATTTTTGCAGAGGCATGAAAAGACATACACTGTAACTCAGAAAAAACTCTTGGCTGTACATTGGGCATTCAACAAGTTTAAAAATTATTTACTAGGTCACAAAGTCATCATCTATACTGATCACAAAGCATTATGTTTTCTCCAAGAGTGTAAGTTGTACCATAACAGGATTTACTTGTCGGGCCTTGTTTTTACAGCAGTTCAATTATGAAATCAGAAACATTAAGGGCACAGACAATGTAGTTGCTGATGTCAGGCTACCTTTAGGGAGTGAATCATCTAACAACTTTAGAGAAAGAGTTTAAAATTATGTACTTGAGAGGTGAAAGAGGAAAACAAGACATTGAAAATTTGTAAAGGCATACGCAGGCATCAAAATCATGGTCAAAACTGGAAATTGGACAAGAGCATGTTGGGTAAGAAGGGAGGAGAAGAGAATGAATAATATTATAATATTGAAATATATTGAAATGTGACAATGTCAATAAATTCTTGTTTTAGAATACTATTAGTGTTAAATATTATTATTATTATTATTATTATTATTATTGTGTACTCTGCAGAAAGTGATTTAATTTAATTGTCAGAAACTCTTCTGGGAACAGTCATGGGTGTTCTGGTAAATTGAGTGAAGACTTGGTTTATTCTTGTGTACTGTAAATATTAGGAATAGTATCTTGAAATTTCATATGTTCATATCAGGACTTGTGTATGTTGAACTCAGAATTCTTATGTCAGTACAACGTGGGCTATGGTCCATACCTCATCTTATAGGCATTTGTCAGATGCTGCATCAGCACAGTCCAACTCGTCTTGCTCTTTGTACAGAATTTCTTTTAATCTGCTATTTGCTAAGTAGATGTTACTTTGAGATATCTTTACTATATATGTGTATATTCATGTCTTTCATTGCATTTAGCTCTGTTTATTAATGGACCATATGTGTGAACACTTTTTAATCCATTCTGACATGAACTCTGAATACTTATTTTTTCAATATAGATAGGCAAAACATATGCTGTGTGATATGAGTGAGGTACTGAACAGCATACTTAGTAAGCCTATATAAAACAATATTTCAGGATTTGATGTGAAACAAAGGAAGTTACCTGTCCATTGGAGCATGTTATGAGAAATCTAGGGAGGAAACTGAAAGATGTGGGTGGATCCACTCCTCCTGTATGGTTGCAACTTTGCTGGTCCAGTTGACTTTCAAGAGATCATAGGTGCTGGGTAATGTACTCAAGCATTTATCAACTATATCAGTCTTGTGAATGAAATTTGTAAATTGTTACCCAAAAAATTATCCTGTATGCAAAATTCTTGTATTTATATGAATTTCAAGGAACTATTTGTTTAGAAAAGAAGTCATTGCTACAGACAGTGTTATTCCACATAAATGTACGTTTATTCAAGTAGGGAGGTTAACTTCCCAATACATTATGTAACATTAAATCTTCTTTGACTTGGGTTGATGTTCTATGACTAATGATTTGTTATGTGCAACTCAGAAATGTGAAAACTTAAATGTTCAGAAGTATATTCTATGAACCATGTTGTAAATAATTACCAGAATCTCATAAAATTAGACACTGTGAAGTTAGTAGTCGTACATTTCAATGAATTTTCTTATCTCAACACTCACTTTTTTTTTTTTTTAAATCAGTTGCAAATGAATCTTCTAGGTTTCTATGTACATAAATTAGTTTGTAGGAACAATTAGCAAATAGTATGGAAAACATTTACGTTTGTGATCATAGGTCGTGTATAGACTGTATAACAAGATGTTTACATTCATGATCTTACACACTAATTTTGGTCCTCATGCTACTGGATTATGTCATCATTCCAAGCTATGAATGACTCTGATTACCTGTATTTATCCCAAGTACTCATTATTGTATCTCATTGGAACTTGAGTTGTGTGAAAACTCACGCTTAACTCTGTTTTGGGTACCCCTAGTCATCACAACTGTGTGTGTGTGTGTGTGTGTGTGTGTGTGCGTGCATGCATGTGTGTGTGTACTTAAGGAGAGTGTGCTACTATTGATTGAGGTTAGATGATTCCTCTAATTATTCTTGACATATGATTGGATTTATTGATATAATTATGAACTTTATTCATTTTGTTGTCCCGAAACATTTCTGCTGGCGTGTACCCAGTATGGCTTGGATTCATGCGTCGGTCCCCACATCGTAAGCATAGGCCCTAATATTTTTTCGTTATTTTCTCCTTTCATGGGCCAAAATATCCTTAAATACTCTGGTTTATGTGTCTGATTGATTTTGTGCTCTACTCCTACCTGCAATCGAGTATATTCTTCTGGTCAGTACCCATCAACCAGTCACTGTGAGTTTTTTGAGTCGGTTCACTCATCCTACATTTTGGCTCTGAATTTTTTCTTCTCTTTTGATGATTTTGAAGGTGTGATTTTATGGATGTAGACTTGCAATTTGTAATTCTAGTACTTCACATTGCATCTGCAATTATTTCTATAGTTTAGTGTTGTAATGTTGTAGTATTATCTCAGTTGCTTTTCTGAAAATTTTCAAGTAATTTTAAACACAGTGTGTTATATTTCAAGCTAAAATTTATGAAAATTAATTACTTTATAAAATTTTTTAGTATTGATGTTATAAACAACAAGTTCTAGTTCTGAATGTACAGTTGAAATTACTTTTTTACAAACATTTGAAATTACGAGCTGTTGGCACACTTAAAATTTCTGTTATTAATTACGCCATATGGTATTTCTTACTATGTTTATTTCTGGATTCATTTATGAAATAATAATCGAAAGTAATAATGTAACAGAAATTAGAAGAAATTCATTTGTCACGAAAAATTGTAAACACTTTGGAATATGACTATTTCCACAGACTGTGTGTCGTAAGCAGGCCTCTGATGTGATCAGACGTATTTTGCGCGAACAATGTAATTTTGGCTTTGTTAATGTGAAAAATCAAAAGACAGTATTATATACTAAAATGTGAGAAAATAGATTTACATAAAAACAAAAATTCTGCAACAACAATCTTCAAATTTCTTTAGATCGATGCAACTATTGGGACATAATCAGACCCGTAGCCAAGAAGAACTGGAGCCAACTCTACATGACAATTTAAGTAAACTAGAATGTTTACTGTAATCTTTGCTCCTCTCAAATCTTCATAAAACGTTAATGTGGACAATAGATAGGATTAGGAAGGAGGGGGGAGATTACAGTGTGAAGTAATTATTAAAATCTTGTCCTCATGACTCCTGTGTGAATGATACGTAGGGGGTTGTATTATATCCCTAGAGTAATCATTTAAAGCCAGTCCTTGAAACTTTCTTAATAGACTTTTCATGATAGTTTACGTCTGTCTTCAAAAGTCTGCCATTTCAGTCCCTTGAGTGACACTCTCCAATGGATTAAACAAACCTGTGACCATCCGTGCTATCCTTCTCTGTATATGTTCAATATCCCTTGTTAGTCCTATATGGTACGGGTCCCACACACTTGAGCAATATTCTAAGATGGGTCACACGAGTAATTTGTAAGCGATCCTTTTATAGGTTGATTGCACTTCACCAGTATTCTACCAATAAACCAAAGTCTACGACCTGCTTTACCCACGACTGAACCTATGAGATCATTCCATTTCATATCCCCACAGAGTGTTATAGCCAGATACTTGTATGAGCTGGCCGATTCCAACAGTGACTCATTGATATTATAGTCATAGGATACTATGGTTTTTCATTTTGTAAAGTGCAAAGTTTTGCATTTCTAAACATTTAGAGCAAGTTGCCAATATCGTGACAATGTTGAAATTTTATTGAGATGTGACTGAATATTTATATAGCTTCTCTCAGATAGTATTGTATTGTATGTTAACCAGGGACCTAGAAACAACAGAGAGGCTCCGTCCTCGCCGCAGCCACAGTGGTCCACAACCCCATGACAACTATCGCAGTCCACTTCACTCCTCCGCTGCCCCACACCGAACCCAGGGTTATTGTGCGGTGCGGCCCCCGGTGGACCCCCAGGGAATGTCTGACACCACCCGAGTGTAACCCCTATGTTTGCATGGTAGAGTAATGGTGGTGTACATGTACATGGAGAACTTGTTTACGCAGCAATCGCCGATATAATGTAACTGAGGCGGAATAAGGGGAACCAGCCCGCATTCGCCGAGGCAGATTGAAAACCGCCTAAAAACCATCCACAGACTGGCCGGGTCACTGGACCTTGACACAAATCTGCCAGGCAGATTCGTGCCAGGGACCAGGCACTCCTTTCCGCCCGGAAAGCCGTGCGTTAGACCGTACGGCCAACCAGGCAAGCACCTCTCAGATAGTACTTCATTATAGATAACTTCATCATCTGCAAAAAGCCTGATTTTACAATTGTTTGCAAGGTAATTAATACACATCATGAACAGCAAGGGCCCCAACACACTTCCCTGGGGCAAACCCGAAGTTACTTCTACATCTGATGATGACTCTCCATCCAAGATAACATGCTGTGTCCTCCCTACTTAAAAGTCCTCAATCCAGTAAGCCCCTCATATAATCATATTTTTGACAATAAGCATATGTGTGGTACTGAGTCAAATGCATTTCGCCTATCAAAAAACACTGCATCTACCTGCTTGCCTTGATCCAACGCTTTCAGTATGTCATGTGAGAAAAGTGCAAGTTGGATTTCACATGATCGATGTCTTTGCACACAATGGTGGTTGGCATTGAGAAGGTCATTCTGTTCAAGATCCATCATTATGTTTGAGCACAGAATATGTTCTAAGATTCTACAACAAACTGATGTCAAGGATATTGGACGGGAGTCTTGTCGATCACTTCTACTACCCTTCTTGTAGACTGGTGTGATACCTACAGTGGGACAGTATAGATGATTGGCTAAACCAATAGAAGACCTGAAGTTGCAGGTATGTTAGAAGTGTGACAACTTAATAAGAAAGATAGTCTCTTGGTATAGTGAAATATTATACATATAAGCAGACCTAAATATAAAGTAGAAGGTAACTTTAGGATATAATGGTTGAAGTGGAGAGTGGGGCTCCCATTGATTCTTGAAAGGAAAGTTTGTGTACATGGAAATGGTTACAGTCATTGTCATGTAGACAATCAACAATATATGTACTTAAATTCCTTTACTGTCAGTTTATACACTGAGATGACAAAGGTCATGTGATAGCAATATGCACATATACAGATGGAGGTATTATCGCATACACAAGGTTTAAAAGGGCAGTGCATTAGCAGAGCTGTCATTTGTACTCAGGTGATACATGTGAAGAGGTTACTGATGGGATTACAACCCATGACAGAATTAACAGACTTTGAAGTGGAATGGTAGTTGGAGCTGGACACATGGCACATTCCATTTTGGAAATCGTAAGGCAATTCAGTATTCCAAGAGCCACAGTGTCAAGAGTGTGCTGAGAATACCACATTTCAGGTATTATCACTCACCATGGACAATGTAGAGACTGACAGCCTTCACTTAACAACCAAGAGCAGTGATATTTGTGTAGAGTTGTCGGTGCTAACAGATAAGCAACACTGCATGAAATGACTGCAGAAATCAATGTGAGACATGTGAGAAATGTAACTGTTAGTATAGTATGGCAAATGTCCAACATGAGTTCCTTTGCTAATAGCACGACAAAACCTGCAGTGCCTCGCGTAGGCTTGTGACCATATCAGTTGCATCCTACATGACTCAAAAACTGTGGCCTGGTCGGATGACCCCCAATTTCAGTTGGTAAGAGCTGATAGTAGGGTTGGAGCGAGGCGCAGACCCCACAAAGCCATGGAAATGGAGTGTTTGCAGCCATTCTTGGACTTCATGTTACCAAAACAACTACGGAATTTTCATGCACTATGCCACCAGGCCTCAGTTATTTGTGACTCATTTGAAAAATATTCTGGACAGTTCAAGTGAATGACATCGCCACCCAGACCACACAGCATTAATCCCATTGAACATTTACAGGAGATAAACAAGAGGTCATATGCAAAATCCTGCACTGGCCCAATTTTCGCAATTACCGGTATGGACAGCTATAGAAGCAGCCTGGTTCAATATTTCTGCAGGAGACTCCCAACGACTTGTTGTGCCCGTGCCACATTGAGTTGCTGCACTACACTCGGCACAAGCATGCCTGACACAATACTAGGAGCCTTGACCTTTGTCACCTTAGTGTACAGCGTGCATGGCTGAAGCCACAGGAAGCAGTGCTGGATCAGGTTTGTGGTATCAGCTGCGTATATATATTTGTCATAGTCTCTGTCTCTCATTAAATAGTTAACGTGTAACTGTGGGATGTTGAGTACATCATTTTGTAATTAGTATGCTGCACAAATGTCCTGATTGCACACTGAATCTTAGCCACGATTTACAGGATAAATTATTTACACTTCATCAAGCTGAGCTACACCACAGAGGCAGTGAACTGCACATTTTCAGTTAAATACTGAAGTGTGCTCATGGCAAGATTGGCACATTTCAACTGTAAACAGTGCCCATGATTTCAGTGTCCAATATCAGGACATTTGTGTCATATACTAATTACAAAACAACTTGACACACCACAGCTACACTTTAAAAACTGAGACTGTGACAAAACTACATGCTGAATTCATGCAAGAAAACCTGATCCACCACTGTCCATTGTGGCTTCAAGCACATGCAATGCACAAACTGACTTTAAAGGAACTTACGTACACACATCTTTGATAGTCTACTTTCATAAACAGCAATTAAAATTTCACAAATCTCAAATCTGAACAGTTTATTGATGAAAAAAGTTTACTTCTGATCTGAATATCCACGAATGACTACTGAATGGGGTATAGAATATTGTTGATGTACTGCTGCACTGTAAGTGTTCCACCAATGACAAGCAAAATGGTCCTGCTATGAAAAAAAAATGGCACCCCAGATCATCAAACCTGGTTGTTGGGCTGTATGGCTGGCAACAGTCAGGTTGATATCCCACAGCTGTCTGGGGTTTTTCTCCAGATATATCTTCAGCCTGAAATCTCACTAGGTGGAGGGGAATTGTCTTCAGCCATGAGTCCTGCTTCGAACTGAGCCCTTACTACCAGTGAAGACATGTCTAGAGACAATCCGGAAAGCATTGGGGTACCACCCTGACTGTTGCCCGCCATACTGCTCTACATCTACAAGTGGTGGTCTGGGGTGCCATTTCATTTCATAGCAGGACCCTGTGGTTGTCATCCATTGCAACCTTACCATGCACTGGTACCTCGAAGATATTCTATGCCCCATTTTAGCAAGCCATCCTGGGCTTACATTTCACCAATACAGTGCCGACCTGCATATGGAAAGTGTTTCCACCACTTGTGTTCATGCTTGCCAAACCCTACCTTGGGCAGCAAGGTCACCAAATGCACATGATGTAAGGGAACAAGATGACTAAGTACTGTCCTCAAAATAGAATTGTCAAATGTTTATGAACCATGATTTGCCTAGCATTCCATTCTATTTGTGTTAGTATACAGCACACATAGAGCTAATAGTGATGTAGAGTATTGTTTTTTGCAAACAGTTGAATTTTCTTTTCTTTACTTGGTATTGTGGCATTTATATTACTAGAGACTGAGAAGACAGGAGGATTGTATGTTGCGCATGTTTTGATTCTTTGTTGTATCCATAGATGCTGCACTGTGCTACTATTTACTTATGCTGCAAGCTGATGGTCATGATGTTTCGAGCTAAGGTTCCTGCCCCACAGAGTGAGATGCACAAGAGAGCTGATCAATTGCCCAGTTTCACTTTCTGTTGCCCACCCTAACAGCCACAGGTCACCAAACTTTACCCATGCAGCCAGCCACCAAAACAACACCCACTATCTCCTGGTGTGATGTGAGAGTTGGTACCCCAGCGCATTTGGATGCACAGTCACCCAGGCATTCTCAGCAGCGGAAAATGCCAAACTCTGCTACTACAACCATCTGTCAGCAAACGAGTACATTGTTCAGGCTGTTGTGTGGCAAAGCAAAGACGCCACTTATGCGTGTATTTGTTACTACTCCGTAGTCAACTACAAACACCACATTTATGTCTGTTTGGCTTTGCTTACACAATAGATATTTGTGTCACGTTGTTTACCTTTCAGGTACAAATACACTCATGCTCATAAAGTGAGATAATTGCAGAATGTGGTGCCACACAACGTGGCACTACACAAAACTGGCACTAATAGCATAGGCACATAGGGAACACACACGACACAGATCTGTAAGTCCACGGTATTGGTGATAAGTTGAGAAGACCGTCCCAAAACACATGTGCTACAAAATGCCACTGTTTCCTGCACGTGTACCCCAACATAAATATGGGATATGATCACCATGCAAACGTACACAGGCCACACAATGGGTTGGCACACTCTGGATCAGGTGGTTGAGCAGTTGCTGGGGTGTAGCCTCCCATTCTTGCACCAGTGCCTGTCGGAGCTCCTGAAGTGTCCTGGAGGTTTGAAGACGTGCAGCGATACGTCGACCAAGAGCATCCCAGACGTGCTTGATGGGTTTAGGTATGGAGAATAGGCAGGCCACTCCATTCACCTGATATCTTCTGTTTCAAGGTACTCCTCTACGATGGCAGCTCGGTGGGGCCGTGCGTTATCATCCACAAGGAGTAAGGTGGAGCCCACTGCACCCCTGAAAAGGCGGACATACTGGTGCAAAATGACGTCCTGATACACCTGACCTGTTACAGTTCCTCTGTCAAAGACATGCAGGGGTGTACGTGCACCAATCATAATTCCACTCCACACCATCAAACCACGACCTCCATACAGGTCCCTTTCAAGGACATTAAGGGGTTGGTATCTGGTTCCTGGTTCACGCCAGACGAAAACCCAGTGAGAATCACTGTTCAGACTATACCTGGACTCGTCCGTGAACATAACCTGGGACCACTGTTCCAATGACCATGTACTGTGTTCTTGACACCAGGCTTTACGGGCTTTCCTGTGATCAGGGGTCAGTGGAATGCACCTTACAGGTCTCCGGGCGAATAAACCATGTCTGTTCAGTCATCTGTAAACTGTGTGTCTGGAGACAACTGTTCCAGTGGCTACCTGCAGTACTCCGAGGCCATCTGCGGGCACTGATGGTGAGATATCAGTCTTCTTGTGGTGTTGTACACTGTGGACATCCTGCACTGTAACACTTGCACATGTTTCCTGTCTGCTGGAATCGTTGCCATAATCTTGAGCTCACACTTTGTGGCACATGGAGGGCCCGTGGTACAACCTGCTGTGTTTGACCAGCCTCCAGTCGCCCTAGTATTCTACCCCTCATAACGTCATCAATATGTGTTCTTTGAGCAATTTTCAGCACACAGTCACCATTAGCACGTCTGAAAACGTCTGCACACTTACTGGCTACACTGTACTCTGACATGCACCAACACACCTCTGCGTATGTGGACTGCTGCCAGGGTCACCATGCGATGACCGCAGGTCAAATGCACCTCATGGTCATACCCCGAGGTGATTTAAACCCGCATACTGCCCACCAGAGCGTTGTTTCACCATGTATCAGCATTATCCTTAATTTATGAGCATGAGTGTATTTTCACTTTTGCTTGTGTGCCTGTAGACTTGGTGAGTATATAGCAAAACTTTCTTCTCTTTAATTAGAAGTACTAAAGTAGATAGTAAATATTCTTGTGCTTTGTTTTCTAGTTTATCCTACTAACACAAGCTGAGTAAACATTTTCATGAATAGTCTTAAGATGTTTCACCACATCAGTCCAACTGTTGGTAACTAGTTTATTTCCAGTTTTATGAATATTTCAGTTTTGTTTAATTGTTTCAGCGTACTAAGCTATGGGTATAGGTATAATTGTCATGAGAGTGTTCTTTTTGCATAACTTTGTCAATGGTCATGTGTGGGGGACATTAGAAGTGCTACAATTGCTAAGTTCTAGGAAATATGTTTGAAACAGGTTAAGTGATACATAATGAAGTATTAGGAAGCATTTTATTGATGATGAGCTGGATAATGGGAAGATTAAATTGTTTTTGAGTTGTGTAAGACATGCTGATTTCATAATGATATTGTATTTTCATCCACCTTGTGCATGTAACTTATGTAGATTTATATAAAGATATCTTCCTAGTAGCAAAACAAGATCTTACTCATAGGAAAAGTTAATGATTAGGATGAACAATATGATACAGAGATTTAATTCAACTGCTTCAAATATCTTTAGGCGCTATTTCCATGGATACTGACTGAATACATCAGTTCACTAAATTTTGTTGTTGTATGTCTACTTACACATATAAATGAAAATGCAAAAAAATTGAAATTTTCAGTCTAGAGACGAGAGTATGAGAAGTGTAACTAACATTTTTATTGAACTGTGGTACGACTCTGGTGACTGAGCCACTGTTGGGTTTTTCATTATTATGCAGTTATTTGTTTATCTGGGGATCTTGTTTCTGGGTCAAAATTTTGTTTGAGATTGCAAGTTTCTTTTTGGATTTTCAAAAAACTTTTTCTTGCATTTTTAAAAACATTCCACTGGGCAGACGTAAGGAGTACTGTTGTTTTTGGTGTTCTGACATAGCATACCATGTACTTTACTCATCACTGGTTTCTAGAATTTTCAAACCTAAGCACAACTTTCTTTGACAGGGGCATTGCTTACTATTAACATCAACAATGTCCAAGTGCTACTGGTCATGCACATATGAGCAGAGAGTCATTGTTCTAGTTATGTATGAAACAGTCATGTGCAGCTGCATCATGTATAAATGATCTGAAGAATTTGCTACAAAGTATGATTAAAAGCTGGAAGTATTACTTCAGTTTGTAGAATAAAGGTATGTTAGAGGACTGATTTGTTCATGGGAAGGTGAAAGGAATGATTTATGAAATTTATGGTCGTTGGTCAGTAACTTAAGTCAGTGAAACATATCGCTTTTTTAACACATAAAAAGTGATTCCATGAACTGTGATAACCTATAGCATTAATTTGAAAATACAATGCAGGAATGGTTACTCTAGCATGAATGTAAAATGAGCTTAAATGTTAACATAAGAGTGGACAAGCCTAAGGCTATTAAGTTACATGTCAAATAGATAATCAAATGAACTGATATTGATTTGCACTATTATTATATCCAAATTATTTTCTATTTTTTAAATGAGGAACTTTAATATTTAAAAACTATAAGAGACAAGTGTTTGTATTACATTGCATGGTCAGTTTATTTAGTAAGAAACCATGTTCTCTCTGTAAAACCCCCATACTCGCGTCCAATAGCCACAAAATTCATAAACTAAATATGTTAGAAGGAGCTTCTGCAGTGTGATGATTTAAAAAGATATTTTTCAAGATGTCTAATTGATAACCACATTTATTTTTTATACTGTAGAGGATTGCTATAGAACAGAAACTGATTGAATAATCATAGGGTCAAGAGAAGGAAGGTGTATTGAAACAGATTTTGTAATGTGAGGATACATAAGAGTTGCGCATTTACATTTACATCTATATTCTGCAAACCATACTGTAGAGCGTGGCAGCAGGTACATCCCATTGTACCAGTTATTAGAGCTTATTCCTGCCCAATTCACATATGGAGAATGACAATTTAAATGCCTTCATGGATGCTGTAATTAATCTAATCTTCTCCTCATGAATCCTATGCAAGTGATACATATGAGGTTCTGCTTTATTTCGAGAGTCATCATTTGATTCTTGAAACTTTGTAAGTAGGCTTTTTTAGTATAGTTTAAGTCTGCCAGTTCAAATTCCTGAGCATCTCTGTGACACTCTCCCATGGATCAAACAACCTGTCCTTCCCCATATATATTCAACTAGCCCCATTAATCAAACAATGGAAAATCCAGGATGACATATGGAGAATGTAACAATATTGTGAAACAGAAAGTTGATACTCATCATACAGCAGAGATGCAGAGTCGCAGATAGGCACAACAACAAGACTGTCACAAATATGGCTTTCGGCCAGTAAGGCCTTCCTCAAAATTAGATGACAAACACACACATACATACTCACGCAAATGCAACTCGCACACACATGACTGCAGTCTCAGGCAACTGAAGCCACACTGTGAGCAGCAGCACCAATGCATGATGGCAATGCCGACTAGGTGGGGGTCAGGAGGAGGCTGGGGCGGGGAGGTGGAGGGATAGTAGGGCAGGGATGGCAGACAGTGATGTGCTCTTGGGGAGCGCACAGGGCCGAAGTGGAAAGAGGGTAGGGCAGCTACGTGCAGTTGGGAGCTTAGACAGAGGGCAGCGGTGAGGTGGGGAGGGGGGGGGGGGGGGGGATAGTGGAAAAGAAGAGAAGTAAAGAGACTGGGTGTGATGGAGAAATGAGGGCTGTGTAGTACTGGAATGGGAACAGAGAAGCGGCTGGATGGGAGAAGACAATGACTAACGAAGTTTGAGGCAAGGAGGGTTACAGGAACGTAGGACATATTATAGGGAAAATTCCCACCTGTGCAATTCATAAAAGCTGGTGTTGATGGGAAGGATCCATATGGCACAGGCTGTGAAGCAGTCATTGAAACGAAGGATGTCATGTTTGGCAGCATTCTCAGAAACACGCTGGTCCACTTGTTTCTTGGCCACAGTTTGTCAGTGGCCATTCATGCGGACAGACAGCTTGGTTCTTGTGCCAACATAGAATGCAGCAGAGTGGTTGCAGCTTAGCTTGTAGTTCACATGTCTGCTTTCACAGATAGCCCTGCCTTTGATGGGATAGGTGATATTTGTGATTGGACATGAGTAGGTAGTGTTGGGAGAATTTATAACACAGGTCTTGCATCTAGGTCTATTAGAGAGGTAAGAGCCATGAGGTAAGGGCTTGGCAGCAGGCGTTGTGTAGGGATGGACAAGTGTATTGTCTAGGTTTGCTGGATGTTGGAACACCACTGTGGAAGAGGTGGGAAGAATAGCGGGCAGGACACTTCTCGTTTCAGGGCATAACAAGAGTTAGTCAAAACCTTGACAGAGAATGTAATTCAGTTGCTCGTCATGGGTGGTACTGAGTTACAAGGGGAATGTCCTCTGTGACCAGACAGTGAGACTTTGTGGGGTGGTGGGAGACTGGCAAAACAACAGTGGTGGTGCCATTATCCGCAGATAGGATCATAAGGTCAGGATCTGTTTTTAGATGGTGGACAGGAAGAAGGAGAGAAGGTCTTTAACATGTCCTGCATGTTTGACTTTGAGAGTTGGCAAAAAGGTGAGGCCTTTGGAAAGGACTGATTTTTCTGTCGGGCTAAGACTTCTGGAGAAAAGATTCATGACTGTGTTTTGGGTCTGTTTAGGGTCCTATATGTTGACCTCCACCTCAAAGACAGCTATTTCAGTACCTGCGTCCATATCAAATCTGCTAACCACCAGCAGTACCTCCACTTTGTCAGCTGCCACCCATTCCATACCAAGAAGTCCCTTCCATATAGCCTAGTCACCCGTGTTTGTTGCATCTGCAGTGACGAGCGGTTCCTCTCAAAATATACCAAGGGTCTCACTGAATCCTTCACAAACCATAATTATCCTCCCAACCATGTACAAAAACAAAGCCTCCATGCCCTATCTTTCCAGCCTCCCACCACCCCACAAAGACCCACCATCCGGCCACAGGGGAGTAACCCCCTCGTAACTCAGTACACCCAAGACTGACCTCACGAATGGCCACCGACAGCCTGTGGCCAAGAAACAAGTGGACCAGCCTGTTGCTGAGCACGCTGCCAAACATTACATCCTTCATTTCAATGACTGCTTCACAGCCTGTGACATATGGATCCTTCCCGCCAACACCAGCTTATCTGAATTGCACAGGTGGGAAATTTCTCAGCAATATACCCTACATTCCCGTAACCCTCCTAGCCTGAACTTTCATTAGTCATTGTCCTCTCCCATCCAGCACCTTCTCTGTTCCCATTCCAGCACTACACAGCCCTCACACCTCCATCGCGCGCAGACTTTTTACTTATCTCCAATTCTGCCCCCCCCCCCTTCCCCCCTCTACACTCCCCAAGAGCACGTCAATGTCTGCCACCCCTACCCTACTATCCCTCCACCTCCCCACCCCAGCCTCCTCCTTATCCCCACACATTCGTCACTCTCATCATGCACTGGCACTGCTTCTCACAGTGTGGCCTCAGTTCCCTTAGGCTGCACTCATGTGTATGTCAGTTGAGTTTGCATGAGTCTGTATGTGTGTGTTTGTCATCTAATTTTGACAAAGGACTTACTGGCCAAAAGCTATATTTGTGACAGTCTTTTTGTTGTGCCTATCTGCGACTCTGCATCTCTGTTATATGGTATCAAGTTTCCTTTCCACAATATGTCGTGTTAGACCTATTTGGTACGGGAACCACACACTTGAACAATATTCTAGGATGAGGTGCACCTGTGATTCGTACAGAGTCTGTTTTGTAAACTGATTGCACTTCCCTAGTATTCTACCAATAAACTGAAGTCCACCACCTGCTTTATGTATGACTGAGTCTACATGATCATTCTGAAATATCTCTACAGAGTTGCACCCAGCTATTTGTATGAGGTGACCAATTCAAACTGTAACTCATTGATATTACTGTCATTGAATATTATGTTTTTCATTTTTTGGGATGCACAATTTTATATTTCTGAACATTTAAAACAAGTTGCCAATCTTTGCAGTACTTTGAAATCTTATCAAGATCTGACTGAATATTGTGTTTCTTCTTTCAGACAGTACTTCATTATACATAACTGCATCATCCCCAAAAAGTCTGAGGTTACTATTAATGTTGTGCACAAAGTCATTAATATACAACATGAACAACAATGTGTCCCAACATACTTGTGTGTGACACAGCTGATGTTACTTCTATATGCTCCGCTGACTCTCTCCAACCAAGATAACTTGCTGTGCCACCCTTACCAAATAAATAAATAAATGTAGATGTGATACTAAGTCAAATGCTTTTTGAAAGGAGAGAAATACTGTGTTTACCTGACTGCCTTGATCCATGTGATAAAAATGTCATGTGATAAAAATGTTAGTTGGGTCTCACATTATCTATGTTTTCGGAATCCATGCTGGTTGGCATGAAGTGGGCCATTCTTTTCAAACTATCTCATTATATTTGGACTCAAAACATGTTCTAAGATTCTACAAGAAAGAGATATCAAAGATATTAGGTGGTAGTTTTATGGATAACTTCTGCTACCCTTCTCATAAATGTGCTTTATTCCAACCACTGGGTACAGTTTTGCTAAGGAGATCTTGGATAGATTATAGTTGAAAGAGGGTCTAACTCTGCCACTAATCGGTTATAGGATTCCATTGAGTCCTGCTGCTTTATTTAATTTTAATGGTTTCAGCTGCTTCTCAGTGCCATTGACACTATTATCTACTCCACTCATCTTTTTAATGGTACGAAAATTAAATTGGAGCTGTACTCCTGGGTTTTCCTTTGTAAAGGAACATTTGAAAACAGAGTTAAGCATTTCTGTTTTTGCTTTGCTACCCTCAACTTCAGTTCCTGTCTCATCCATGACTGGACACCAACTTCATGCTGCTAATGGTCTTTACATGAAGCCAGAATTTCTTTGGGTTTTGTGAAGGATCTTTTGACAATTTCTGCTATGGTACTCATTGAAGGTTTCACATATTGCTCTCTTGACAATCAAATGCATTTCCTTCAGTATATCTCTATCCAGAGACCTGTGCTTTGTCTTACACCTAATTACGGAGTACCCCTGTTCCTTTAGAAGTTCCTTCACCACTCCATCTACAGGCCACAAGTGGCCCATCAGGACCATCCAACCGCCGTGTCATCCTCCGAGGAGGATGCGGATAGCAGGGGCATGGGGTCACCACACCACTCTCCCAGTCGTTATGACGGTATTCTTGAACGAAGCCGCTACTATTCAGTCGAGTAGCTCCTCAATTGGCATCACGAGGCTGAGTGCACCCCGAAAAATGGCAACAGCGCATGGCGGCCTGGATGGTCACCCATCTAAGTGCTGACCACACCCGACAGTGCTTAACTTCGTTGATCTCATGGGAACCGGTGTATCCACTGCGGCAAGGCCATTACCAGAAGTTCCTTTACAGTGACAATATACCATAGAGGGTCTCTGACATCATTAAGTGTTCTACTGGATATACACCTAGCTAGTGCATTGTTAACTATTCTTTTAAACTTGAGCCCTAGTTCCTCCACATGCTCCGCTCCTAAAAGTTTCAAGTTCCTCATTGAGATGTGACACTACTGGATCTTTATCTAGTTTATTGAACTTATAAATCATTCTACTTGTTTTAGTTGCCCTTTGTTCTTTGCGAAACATTGTTGCCACAACTACCTTGTAGTCACCAATACCAGTTTTGATGTGGACGTGCTCAAAGAGGCCATGTATATTTGTTGCCACTGTTGTTGTTGTTGTGGTCTTCAGTCCAGAGACTGGTCTGATGCAGCTGTCCATGTTACTCTATCCTGTGAAAGCTTCTTTATCTCCAAGTACTGTATTTACTCAAATCTAAGATGCACTCGAATCTAAGCCGCACATTAAAATGAGACTCGAAATGAAGCAAAAAAAATTCGCGAATCTAAGCCGCACCTGAAATTTGAGACTCGAAATTCAAGGGGGAAGTAAAGTTTTAGGCCGCATCTCCAAATCAAAACAAAGTTGGTCCATTGTAATATGAGACACAGTATAGGTAGAATGAATGACGATACAGCTACAGTAGTTTGGTTCGAGTCGTAAGCTTAGCAATTAAGCTTTACCAGGTAGCCATTGCTATGCGTCATGCGCTCCGTCCGTATTTATACGGGTACCCTTCCTTTTTCACGTGATTCGTCTGGTTTGATTTGATTGCCTATTTTTCTTTGACCTGATAAGTGCCGTTCTCTTTGTTATAGGTGTTTGCAGACGCCTCTTTAGTACATTACATTCTGCACAGAAATTAGAGTCGTCTTAGATTTAAAAATCTAGTCAATTGCCTTGCTTCATTTCTGACTGTATCAGTATTAGGCATAAGAATAATATGAATATAAACATGACATGATATGTATATCCTTCCGCGTTTGCCGTCGTCTCACTATAGTTTTGTAGTTTATTAGGCAGACAGGATTTAAATGAGATAGCAGCAAACACGAAAGAATACATGGCAAAATGTTTATATTCGCATTGTTCTTATGGTGAAGAGAATACTGCATGTGATTCACAATTCATAAAAGTTCCTATTAGCAACCATCTCCTGTCACAGGTAGGAAAAAATTCAGAATGTAGAGATGGCCACATTGACAAACATCCCAAACAGTCTTGCCAGTCGGATTTTCGTAGCTCATTGAAATGCTGCTACATTCGAAGATGAACAATACGGAATTTGTATTTACTTCATTCGATAATGTAGCAAATGCAGTGGTCGAAACTCGGGGCGAAGAAAAAAAGCTCGTCTTCCCCATTTTTTTAATTTATTTACTGACACAGAGGTTTTGGCGCCAGTATTTATCTTTGTGCCTGCAAAGCATGCCTGTGTAGCGCTACATCTATTCGACGGCGGAAGTTAGTTGTGGCGGCACCTACGAACATTTTGCAGAACTTGCGCTTACTTTGCACTCCATTCTAAGCCGCAGGCAGTTTTTTAAATTACAAAAACTGGAAAACACTGCGGCTTACATTCGAGTACATACGGCAACTACTGCAACCTACATCCTCCTGAATCCATTTATTGTATTCTTCCCTTTGTCTCCCTCTACGATTTCTACCCTATGCACTTCCCTCCAATACTAAATTGATGATCCCTTGATGCCTACCAACTGATCCCTTCTTCTAGTCAAGCTGTGCCACAAATTCCTCTTCTCCCCAATTCTATTCAGTACCTTCTAATTAGTTACATGATCTACCCAATTAATCTTCTTGTTCCTCCTGCCACCGAGCTTCACTAATTCCCACTACATCTAGCATTAAACTATCCATTTCCCTTTTTAAACTTTCTAACCTACCTGCCCGATTAAGGGATCTGACATTCCACGCTCTGATTCATAGAAAGCCAGTTTTCTTTCTCCTGGTAACAATGCCCTCCTAAGTAGTCCCCGCCTGGAGATCCAAATGGGGGAATATTTTACCTCTGGAATATTTTACCCAAGAGGCCACCATCATCATTTAACCATACAATGTAGGTGCATGCCCTCAGGAAAAATTACAGCTGTAGTTTCCCCCTGCTTTCAGCCATTCACAGTACCAGCACAGCAAGGCTGCTTTGGTTAATGTTACAAGGCCAAACCAGTCAATCAGCCAGACTGTTGCCGCTGCCACTACTGGAAAGGCTGCTGCCCCTCTTCAGGAACCCCACATTTGTCTGTCCTCTCAACAGATACCGCTCCGCTGTAGTTGCACCTACAGTATTGCTAACTGTATAACAGAGGCATGCAGGCCTCACCACCAGTGGCAAGGTCCATGGTTCATGGGAGGAGGTTGTTGCCATTAAATCCTGTGAAATATTCCTAAATCCTTATCTGAAAACCCCACTCATGATGGAAATACAGGGTGAGGCAGTGAAACGGCACGATTTTGTAAAACCACCAAAGATTTATTTACAAGTAAAATCATAATAGTTGAACATGAATCTCAAGTACAAGAGTGGAAATTAAAGATGTAACTTAAAAACAATCATTTTTTAAATATGGTGTCAGTGAGGTGTCGTCCTTGGTTTTGCACACATTGTCTAAGCCTGAGATGAAATTGTCCCATTACGTTTCGTAGCATCTGTACTGGAATGTTGTTAATTGCCTGTCGAATTCGCTCCTTCAGGTCTTCATTTGTTCTTGGTGGATTTTCCTGGAAGACTTTGCACTTGAGGTAGCCCCAAAGAAAAAAGTCTGGTGCCGTCAGATCTGGTGAACGGGCAGGCCAGGGGAAATCGCCATTCCTGCTGATTAGACGTCGTGGAAATGCAAGTCTGAGCAATTCCATTGAGACATTAGCAGTATGGCTTGTTGCACCATCTTGCTGGAAGAGTGTTTCAGCATCTGGATCATGTCGATCAATTCCAGGCAGACCAAAAATGGTCAACATGTCAGCATAACGTCCAGAGTTTACCGTCACTGTGTTGCCATCTTCATCTTCAAAAAAATAGGGCCCCACGATTCCACGAGATGACATTGCGCACCAGACTGTTACTTTTTCAGAATGGAGAGGTTTTTCATGAAGTTCGTGCAGGTTATCTGAGGACCAATATCTGAAGTTTTGCTTATTTACGTACCCACTAAGATGAAAGTGGGCTTCATCACTCATCCATAAGTTATGCACTCTTTCTTCATTTCGTTCAATAACGTTAAGCATTGACTGGCAAAAGCGTATACGGTTATTGTAGTCATTAGGTTTAAGGGCTTGCACTACCTGAATGATAGTGAAGGTCACTCTTCAAAATCCGTCTTACTGATCGATTGCTGAGACCAAGTTCTGCGCTGTGCCGTCTCGCGGATTTTCGTGGACTTCGTCCCAACGCTTCGCGCACACGATTAATGTTCTCGGGTGTCCGGATTGTTTTTGTGCTGCCGCCTCTTTTCTTTGTTGTGCTAGCAGTAGCTTCAAAGGTTTTAACCCAAAGGAGAATGGCTTTCCTTGATGGCACGGGAGCCCGTGGCGGCAGGTTGAATTCACGACGAAAGGCGCGTTGAGCACCAACCACACTATCCGCGTTTTTGTGATATGCCTTTACGGCATATGCACGTTGCGCACTCGACCAACGCTCCATGGCTACTGAAACTTCCACCACTCTAGACGCCCAAGGTCACTTCCCCCACTCTCGCAACCCCCCTCCGCGCCCGACAACCACTATCGAAATCGTGCCGTTTCACTGCCTCACCCTGTATATTAGATTTTTTGGTTGCCATTAAATCTATTTCCATCATGATTGGGGTTCTGAATGATCTGTTCTGGGTAGTTTTCAGGTAAGGCATTTAGGGATATTTCACAGGGTATCATTTCATGTCCATCACTAACAAAATTGTAACTATATGCAGACTGAAGTGACAATGAAAATTTGTACCAAGGCCAGGGTTCAAACCCATGTCTCCTGCTCACTAGGAAGTTGTGCTAACCACTGTGCCATCCTGGCACACTGGCTTTGCTCAACTGCATGTACTACCCTAGCACACTTCCCTTCATGCCTCAGCCCACTGATGGTTCTCTAGGACATTCAGTTTACCCGAAACCCACTCATACTGATTTGTACCCGAAAGCATCGAGTTGCCATCAACCATCGCAAACCATGAGTTTGCTTAAAACACTTGTTCATAGATCTCATACTGTCTCAGATCTAGATAGCTTACCTCAAGAACTCGCCCATCTAAAGAGAGTATTAAGTGAAAATGGGTATTCCATCCGGCAGATTAACAGGGCACTAACAGTTAAAACTAAGAAGCAGGAAGTGAATGAAGAAGAGAACATGCCGGAACAATCTTTAGCTTTTCTTCCTTTCGTTGGCAACACTTAGTTTAAAATAGCAAAGAATCCTCCGATAATTTCAGGTAAAAGTGGTTTTCCGCCCACCATCAAAGATTGCGGACCTTGTGGGATCAGTTAAGGACAATCTGTTACTACGAAAAGCCAAAATTTACAAGATACCGTGCCTATGTGGTATGGCTTACATAGGTCAAACCACACACACTGTGAAAGAACGCTGCACTGAACATCAACGTTACACCCGCCTTTTGCAGCCAAGCAAGTCCGCTATTGCTGAACATTGTATTTCTACTGGACATTCAATAGAGTATGAGAAAACAATGATTTTGTCCACAGCAATGTCTTTCTGGAACTCCATTATTAAAGAATCCATAGAAATATGACTGGCGGAAAATTTGTTAAACCGTTAAACCATGACAGTGGCTACCAGCTGGACAGTGCATGGAATCCCATCATCTCCATGATTTGCTCTAATCGAAGACGACAGAGTGCATCGACGGCCGCAGCAAACAGCAATGCAGAGGGCGACTGAGTTCTGCTATTCCACCAGCGAGGGTGCTGCCGGCGGGCAGTGTGGTTCATCTATCAAGTTTGCGACGCATGCACAGAATAGTTACAGTACGCTATATATTGCAGAACGGAGGACGTTTTCACCAGTCTGCGACGGCTCACCTGAAGATGACTGGCAGGTACCCAGTTAAAATATCGTGCAAAGTATTGAACGACGACCAGCTGCATGCCCGAAATTTGGTTGAACAGTCAATTCGCTGGGAAAATTTTAAAATTCACAAAACAGTGCCTATTATTTTGTCCCTTTCTGATTATACAGTTTTCTGTTAAACAAATTTACTTCAAGGCCTATTGTGTCTTTGATTTTTTCCTGTCTATATGTTGATGTCAAAATGAATTAATTTAGTATTTTACCATTTGTTATTTATGTAAGATGCGAATCTGTAAATAGGTGTCACCCACTAAGTTGTAGTCAGTCATGGTCGAGATTTAATCAGTACAGTTACTATGGCAATTAGTTAGCATCGTTTAAAGTAATATGTTGGTCTTTGCCACAACTGAACTTTGAGAAACTCTTCGTAATTGGTGTAGCTTAGTGATCTGTGTTAAAATACTGAAGCTGCTGGATTTAATGAAGCTGACCATCGAATTTGAAGTTAGTGTCAACAGATATGACGAGAAGAAAAAAAATAATTTCTGGAGTATGTGTTATTTAGCAACTCTTCAACAAATACAATGATCAAAGGAGGATTAGCAATGAAGAAATGCCATGAGACTTATGAGATACAAAACAGGTCAGTAAGTTATAACTGTTTACAGAGCAGACTCTATGAATGTCCCACACCACCTCCTTACCCATGTCCATTCCACACTGCACTTCTGTAAGGATTGTCAAGACAAAAATAATGGTATACAGAAAAGCATATGAGCCACTATTTTTCCTACTCTGTATCTGTGAATGAAAGGGAAAAAAATCCTAGCTAATGTTAGACTAAAAAGTATCTTCTCTCATGAACTATGTTGGTTCTTAGAGTATAGAAGTAGATGTAAAGATAATAAGAAGAACCTCTTGACTACAAATTCTCTGAGATGCACGCCAGAGGTATAGGTCATAAAAGTAATGCTCCCATTTACGAAAGGTATAAATTAACCCTTTTTTTGTCATCTTCAGTCAGATGACTGGTTTGATACAGCTCTCATGCTACTCTATCCTGTACAAGTCTCTTCATCTCTGCATCACTACGACAACCCTCAACTCCTCCATCCATTACCAAATTGAGATATCCTTGATGCCTCAGGAGGTGTCATACCAACAATTCCTTCTCTAAATCAATTTGTGCTATAAACATCTTTTTTTTTTTCGGTACAATACCTCTTCATTTGTTATTTTATGTATCCATCTAATTTTCAGCATTCTTCTATAGTAATACATTTCAAAAGCTTTCATTCTCTTCTTGTCAGCACTGCTTATCGTCCGCATTTCCCATCTATATAAGACTACACTCCCAACAAATACCTTCAGAAAAGGAGGGGGAATGAATCACAATAAATGTAAATTTAATTTGCAACAAATTCCACAATAACAATATAACACAATTGTAGACTATTTCTTTGAAGTCTATATATGACTTTGGTGTCAAATAACCTCTTACTTTGGTGTAGCAATATTCTTCCAATCATTCTCATCAAAACTAATGAAGTAAAAGTTAGGAACCTCTGAGTGGGAAACTTTTATGCTCAGCAGAACACCCACTGCTTTGTGCACTGACAATGCTGTGCTGTCAGTTGGTTTGTTGAGGTCACAAAAACCACCCCTGTAAGATAAATGTTATTATTATTATTGTTGTTGCTATAAATAAGTTGACAAAGACTGCATGCAAGTCATATGGCATAACATGAAATTTCTGAAAATAAAGGGAAAAATATGTACATACAGAACAAATAGAAGGAAATAAGAGAGCAGTAAGGAAGGAAAAAACATTAAATAATTTACAAAAAAGTGAAAAGACCACTGAATAAAAGATATAACTCAGACAAAGAAAAAATATTATCACTGAATTACATGCATAATCTGAGATAAAAGTTACTGAAAAATAATCAAGATAACATTAATCCAGAAGTACAGCATAAAAGTGATATCATCTCACAAAGTGATAGCCTCCGTGTCAGTCAACAGCAGAAGATGTTTGCTTTTTCTGTTACTATCTAAACTTAATAAGGATTTACCTTTTACATGTTTATTCAATGTTTGTTGATTAAACCATAGTACAACAGTTGATTGCTATTTTCAATTCACATAACAAGATACAAATGTGATATCCAACAAGACTGTGAAAGATGTGTGTCTGTCGACTGTATATATACACAAAGACATGCAAGTGCATTTAGTAAGGAGAGAGGGGAAAATTTGTTATTCCTAATTTTAGCGTATACATTTATAGAATTTAAGAACTGACTGATCTGTGTGTGTGTGTGTGTGTGTGTGTGTGTGTGTGTGTGTGTGAGTGAGAGAGAGAGAGAGAGAGAGAGAGAGAGCGAAAGTGAGAGAGAGAGAGAGAGAGAGAGAGAGAGAGAGAGAGAGAGAGAGAGAGAGAGAATGTGTGTGGGTGTTTTCCACTAATGACATGAGCAACCAGATAGTATATTTACTGTGATTAACAGAAGACATCTATGTGCCCTATGAAGAAGCCGATATGGAATTGCTACACCAATTCTTCTGTTGCATATGTTACAGGAAAACTTTTTTTTTAATCTTAACTTTTTTTAATCTTAACTTAATCTTAACTTTTTTAATCTTAATCTTAACTTTAATCTTAATCTTAACTTTTTAATCTTAACTTTTTTTTAATCTTAACTTAATCTTAATATGGACTTCATCATAAATTATTGTTGTTTGTGATAACGATGGCTTAACACACTGCCTGCTATCTCAGACAGTCATGTATACAGAGGTGAGGCAGTGTAATATGTGTGACTTTTATCTGATGCTCACACCATCAAATTTTTTCTGAAACATTTGTTCCATTACAGGAAAGATATTTTCCAAAAGCGCACTTTCTTCCTTAACAAACCTTACATACTTCAACACGTCACCTCAAATCTGCCTTCACAGTACTTAATATACTGTGCAACCTGTACTCGCAGAAAGGAGCGAATGGCAGAACTGCAGTTCACAGCAAGCAGAAAGTGAACAGCATCTGCATCGCGGTGTAGCTTGCTCGCCAGGTTTCGAGAGGGTGCGTTTCTGGATGAGGTATCGAACATATTGCTTCCCCCTACTTATACCTCCCGAGGAGATCACGAATGTAAAATTAGAGAGATTAGAGCGCGCACGGAGGCATTCAGACAGTCGTTCTTCCCGCGAACCATACGCGACTGGAACAGGAAAGGGAGATAATGACAGTGGCACGTAAAGTGCCCGCCGCCACACACCGTTGGGTGGCTTGCGGAGTATAAATGTAGATGTAGATGTAGAAAGCTGCCAGTGCACAAATTTACCATTATGGGAAGTTTCGGTACTGGTTTACTTACAGGCATGAGGAGGTCAAAGTAGTGTGAGTGGAACCTCCATAGCATGCAGATTTGGATATGTTGAGGTCTGATTACCAAGTCATAGGCGACATGGGACAAGTAGAAAGTCGTTTGTTTCTGAGTGGGACATGATTCAGTGTTTTTCCCAAGTCACATGATCAGATGATGTGCTCATAACACTTGGAGACTGTACACCCTCTTTAATTCTTTACATATTGACTCTACTTGGATAGCATTTTGTGTGTGTGTGCGTGTGTGTGTGTGTCCCTGGAGTGGGAACTTAGCTCCACAGCAAGATAGTGACCATGGGGCAAATGGAGGAAAGGCAAAAGATAATAGAAGAGCTGCAAGAGCGTGCTGGAGAGTCAGTTGCAGGTATGTCCCACATGCATGGACTCTGCCTCCTCGGAACCAGCTGAAAAAAAAAATGTCACATGCACAGTGCCGTCACACCAGTACCTCTCACTGTTACTGGAATGGTGATAAGCACAAGATGGGTGTTTGTTAGGCTGCTGCACTTTTGACCCCACAACCCATTGATGTGGTTCATGTTTGCAACCTCGCCAAAATCAGCCACATCATAAGTCAACTAGACCAATACTATGGAGCCGAAGTGCAGGACATAATCACTGCTCTCCTGATGCAGTCTTCATACAAATGGCTGAAGGATGAGTTAATCTGGTGGGTTTCATCATTGTGACAGGTGCATCACTTGCTACACCAAGAAGAATGCAGCAACAGGAGGCCATCTCAGTTCCTGCATAACCCGCACAGCCTTGCGCTGGTCAACATGGCGCCAGACTTGTTGTTGCATGTTATCTGGATAGGCAGCCTCTCTGCTCAAGAGCAAGTGGTCATCACCACACAGACAGAAATGCAGCTGGATGCCATTGCAGACTTGACTAGTCAATTAACTGGTGCACTGGCAATGATTTTTAATATGACAGCCACAGCAGCCTATGATGCCATAGTCCAGTATGAACTTCCACTCTGTGGTGACACAGACCTTCTGCACATACCACCACAAATGCTGACCTACACCAGCTAGTTCAGAATCTGGCTTGCCCAGGTGACAGTACTAACCATACTAACCACACGTGTTGACTGGCTGGCTTACTCATGGGCAGACATCAGCAGGCACTGGAGCAGCAACAGATGCAGCTACCAGCAACCCAGCTTGCAACTGGCAATGTGGAATGATTCCAGCAGTACTTCAGCAATGTGGTAACAACTGCTTGAATGGTTTTTGCAGGTACCATGCCTGTTTCAGTAACAACACAGCAAAATTCTGGTTGCCCTGTGTGCACCCAAATGCTTGCTATGACTGGGCTTAGAGGCGCCCAGCTGCAGTGTAATATCAAAGAATCTCTTCACAGTGAAATGGGCTAGCAGTGTGAAATGCCTCATCAACATTGGGTCTGACCTATCAATGTTCCCACGAACTATGGTGAGAGACCACAAAACCACCAAAGCGTTTTCCCTTAAGGTGGTTAAAAATTCTAGTACTAATGGATCTCAGGCTATGTTGCGTACTTGCACAGACATTCACTGCAGCAGATGTCAATGAGCCAATCCTAGGTGCAGATTTCAGGCTGCTTGCCAGCATCACAAATGACTTACTGACTGATTCAACAAGTTTGAAGATAGATGGGCAGCAGCAGCAGGTCTTGTTCTTCAATGTGAATTCAAGTAATTGCCCTGGACTGACATTCTCAATAAATTTCCAAAACTTACTCACCCACTTTGTGTATCATGGGATACTAAGCACTGTGCGGTGCACTACATTGTAGCCATGACCAGTCCTCTCATATCATGCCCAACTCATGCCGAATAACTCACTATATCCAAGGCTGAGTTCAAAGCCATGCTGCAAAAAGACATCCTTCAGCCATTGAGCAGCCCACGGTGCACTGCCTTGCACTTAGTCCCCAAGAAAGACAAATTCTGGGACCCAAGTGGGGACTACCATTGTTTAAATGCATGAGCAGTGCGGGACTGATATCCAATACTGTACCTTCTGAACTTCAGCCATGCCATGGCAGGATCAATTACATTCAGGAAAGGTGTTAATGCAAATTCGTGTTGCACCCAAAGACAATCACAGCCATTATCAAGCCTTTTGGGCTTTTTGAGACTATGTAAATGACAATTGGTTTTCAGAATGCATCCCAGACCTGACAGCAATTCCTGTGGATAGCATGTTGCCAGGCTTACCATGGCGCTTTGCCTGCCTAGATGTCAACCTGGTATTTTCTAAGTCACCCAAGCAGACTGAGTTCAGGAAATTCCCCCCTGAGAAATTCATACCTATAGTTGTGGTGAAACATAAAAATTATCACCTGGTCTGTTAACTTGTACCGTTGTGACAAAATGTAAACTACGCCAGCTGCTGTTGTTAACGAAGTTTGGAGTCAACTATGGAGAAGTCGTGATGACATGCAGTTTTTACAAGCAAAATGAATGTGTAACATAATAGGTGGCGGCTGGGTCCCTATAGTTTGGCCTCGTTACTTATTGGTTCGGTTTGGAACACTTAGCGTCAATTGTTCTGTTTTTATTATTATTATTGCCAACACCAACAAATTAGCAGTTGCTGTATAATAAGTGTGCGGTAAAGCTAAGCGTTGCAAGGTGTGTTGGCAATGTCGATTGTGGAATAAGTCAGCCTTCCCTCTCACATGTCGTCCCTCACCGCACCTCCAATCGGCCTAATGTGTAAGCTAATCCCTTAGCTACGCAGCCCACCCTCACTGTGAACTTTATTCTTATCCGTCACTCGTATCTACACTTTATTTGCCCTTAAAATAAATCTGATTTCGCAAAACACGTCCCTGGGTATTGCTACAGAATTGGAAGTAGCATCTGACATTATGAAAGATTGTTTTAATTTTTTTATTGAATTACTGGGAATATTTCCAAGATTTAATAGCCATATAGATTTTTCCTAACCGATGAGTCCAAAGCTCAAACCAAATATTTGTGTACACTAGACAATGATTTTTGTAGTGTCATTGGGGATATTCAATTTTTTCCTAAAGAAGCAGTACATTCCACCATGAGTGGGACATTTGGCAACGCTGCTCTACGAGTATAATCTAAGCTTTCATTGTTGTATAAAAACTCAATGCATTGTTCAAACTGTTGTAAGGTTGTAACAGTCAATCGACAGGTTACTATCGAAGTGTGATGTGATTATGTAGTGTACTATGTGCAGTCTTCATCAGTTTATAACACAAAAAGAAGTGTTAGTGCCGAAATACAATGACGAAACAACAAACTTTAATTTCTTTCTTTTCTAATAAAAGACAGTATATTGCAAAAGACAAAGATGAGTGTGAGTCAACTGAAAGAAGTGCTAGTGATTGTGATGATGTGTATGTCTACCAAGTCTTCAGTTTCCCTTCCACAATTTTCAAACGATAAATGTGCTATTACTGGCCCATCCGTAAACTGCAATTCTAAACAAAGTATTGAACGCGAGATGAAGTATCAGCAAAAATGGGAGTGTAAGTACAATTGGTTGCACTTTGATCACAAGTGGGGTGGGGCTTTCTGCAAATTGTGTGAAATGCATTTAAAAAACGATATCGAAGCTCTACAGAAAACAGGAGGAGTGTTCATTTCTGTACCTTTCAATAAATTTAGAAAAGCTACCGGAAGCACGGGAAAACTAGAAAAGCACGCCAACTCAGAGAAACATGCAAGAGCCGTTGCACTTGAAAATTGCAGATTACAGGGATTAACGTTCCAATTCATACACAGATACTTAAACAAAATGCAAATGAAAAAGCTTTAAACCACAAAGCATTGTCATCATTAATTCGAAGTCTGTATTTCCTTAGTAAGGAAGAAATATCCTATACAACAAAATATGAACCTCTAATTTGTAAGGTAGTACTGAAAAGCAACATTAATATTGAAAAGTGATTAAAATTTCAGAGCGAAAGATCCACATATCTTAGTAAGTATACTGCATCAGAATTGTTGACTTGTTTAGGAGAGTTTTTAGACTTTTAAGATGAAACACTTCTCCATGACAAATATTTTTCATTAATGGCAGACGAATCTACAAATGTTTCCAACCAAAGTGAACTGTCTTTAGTAGTTCGATGTGTTGCACCGTCTCCATCGTTTGAAGTGAAGGAAAGGTTTTTATGTCTTGTTGAGTTAAAAAGCACTTCGGCTGAGTCCATATTTACAGCAATTGATACTGAACTAAAGAAAAGAAAACTTTCTTACGACAGATTATTATCTTGTTCTTTCGACGGTGCTACTAATTTTAGTGGTTCTATCTCAGGAGTCCGAACTTGGTTGTCAGAGAGGAAGGGCCATAAGCTGCCATACATTCACTGTAGAGTACATGATGTGTCAATTGCTGCCACCAACTCTAGGGATAAACACCCCATTATAAAACGCACATTACATGTTGTTAAAGACATTTACAAACTTTTTCATGGTTCTTCCAAACAAGAAAATGTTTTGCATGAAATTCAGTGTACTTTAGAGCAACCTGTTTTAAAAATACCTAAAGCTGTTGACATCCGATGGTTAAGTACCTATCGCACAATTCATGCTATTTTCCTAACCTACAAGTCCATTATAATGGCATGTGAACAGATACACAAGGACGGCGCGGATTTAACAAGTTTAGCTGGAGGAATCTTGTTAGAAATGATGAATTCAAATTTCATTGTAGGTTTAGTGATTTCAGACAATATGTTAAATGCAGTCTCAAACTTATGTAAAGTTTTGCAGAGACAATCACTTAAAATTTCGCAAATCCCTCTACTTGTTTCTGGAACTCTGGAACATTTAAGACACATCGACTGTCTTTGTGACTGTGATGGACATAGTGCAGAAAATGAAACTCTTAATAAAATTAAAAAACTGCAGGAGGAATCAACAGAAGTTAAAGGTGTGCTATTCACGAACATAGAGGAGCAGATTCAAGTTATGAAAAGCGCAAGGAAATTTGTTAAAAGTATGACTGACGAAATTGAGCAACGGTTTGATGAGAAGGCAATAAAAGTGATAGAACTAAGTGCGTATTTTGAAAGTTTTAAAAAATTTCTAGAGTTTGGTGATAATGATTGTAAAGAACTGTGCTTGATTTTGGGACTTACAAACGTCGGCACTGTTATTGCAGACTTGCATTCTTTTAAGTACATGTCGTTAGTAATAAATTAGATGATACATCTTCTGATGTAGCTTCTTTCATTCTGAGAGCCAACATCGGCTACGAAGCACTACGGACACTCGCTGAATGTGTACTGTGCATTCCCGTTTCAACTTGCAGTGTGGAAAGATCATTTAGTACAATGAACAGGGTGATGACAACATTAAGGAATAGGATGAGGCAGGAAATGCTCCAAGCTTGTGTGAAGATTTCAACTGAAGGGGACGACGAGCCAACAGAAAGTTTTATTGATGACGTCATCAAGAGATATGCTTTAAAAAAGCCTCGACATATTAGTTTGATGGAAATGTGAGTTTTTTTGTGTGTAATAAAATTATTTTATTATTTAATATAATTAACTTAGGCTTAGCCTAACAGCTTAGTACTTAACCTACATATTATTTAATTATATATTAGCTATTCATGAAAAATTTTAAATATTAATTAAAGACATTGTATGTCTTTAGAATGCTATCACTTAAATTTTAAGCCTATAACTTTGTCCTTTGTAACTATGATCTCTTTCTCTTTTTCTCCTTGTCTTCTAACAGTGACATCAAGGAACAAGTGGCTCCACCCAGCAGGCGGAGACACCCACTCACCATCCCACAAAGTAGAAGTGATGTGTTCAAGACATGCTCCTGTCTGCACATATCATAATATCTCCCACAGTGAGATGTCCTAACACTTAATTACTACAAAACATCATGAACATCTTTTGTTGCCATAGAACCGTGGAAGTCCAACATGTTATTTCATAAAAATGCTATGTCGTACTTCATATCCTTTCAAAGCGGCAAAAGATGTCAACGTCATGTAACGTAGTGATTTTAATTATAACAACATTACTTACAACTGATGTCCCTTTGGGCCCACTCAAATTTTTATTACACAACTAAGGAAACAGATGAGAGCCTAGCTTTTCTCCATCAGCCCTAATCTCAATAACTTTCACTTCTGTCTTTATTAATCTGAGTCTGGTTTACAGACACTCTTTTTATATTTATCAGGCACATTGTCTTTGATCACACAGTTTCTTATATAACACAATATCAATTAACACTTCTCTGCATACATGACTGCAACAAGTTCCACACACACAAACTGTCCTCTTCAGAATCAACAAAAGCCCTGCTCTCCTCTTCATCTATTATGTCTTAAAATTACCTTTTAGTTTTGTCTTTAGGTCTGTTCACATGCATAATATTTCATGATGCCAAGATACTATTTTTTCCTATTTAGTCATCACACTCTTAACATTGCTGCAACTTCATGTCTTCTGTTGGTTTAGCCAATCTGTACAGTTCCACAGTAGGAGTCAAAATACCTATGGAACCTGTTCTCATCACATTAACTTACTCCCATACAAAGTTTGTGTGTTATTTCCACTTACTTTAGATAATATCCACATTCTACGTAATGTCTTCATGCAAATGAGAGGATTTACATGTGAGACGTTTCACAAGCTTGCTTTTGCCTTGTCACCTTGTATTTATAATCACGTACTGTGTGTCTTCAACGCAACAAACACTGCCACTGCAACTTCACCTCAACTCATTAAATGTTTAAGCACAGGCTAGATGCATTCCATCTTTACGCACCTAAGTAGCTACACGCTGATTGGCACATTCAATTAGCAGTTGCTAATTGCAAATCACAGACATTTATGAAGTTAAGCATGCATGGAAACGCTGCTATTCTCCTTGGACATTAGCCAAATATGTGTCTTCACATTACAACACTTTGGCAAACTCTTTGTGAATGGGAAAAACACTTAATCACTTCTACATCCTCTTTTAGGGGCAGATACTTCATATCACCTTTCAATTTGAGACACTAGGGCCCTTTACAAATCCACCTTTCCTAATACAGCTCGTGTCGTTCCTTCTGTGGATTCACCTGACCCAAGTATAGGCTACACATTCTGTGGTTTTGCCTACCCTTTACTCTCCAACACAAATTCGATTCATGTCAGTTCTTCTGTAAATTCAGCTGACCTGCACATAGGCCATCTCTTCCACAGATCCCCCTACTCTTTACTCTCCAACACTGTCATTATACTGGGTACACTGCATAACAGACACTCATCAATATGGGAAGCATCCTACCATCTTTCAAGATATTGCTCCATAACTTTCCAACTCCTCCCATGCTCCTCTAAATTTACATTCATATCTATACTTCTTTTAGTTTGGTATCTCAGTGCTGTTGTTACAAACAGTTTATTACTTCTGTTACCATTTTCCAAACCACTGATCATTTTAGTTGAGTGCAGTAATGTCTGTAAAATCTTTGGTCCTTCATGCTACCGTTAAGGAGTATGTGAGTATGAAGTTATGGCTTCTCGTAATCTCTCCTACCTTCACATCCATAGTTTGTATTACGTAAGTCTCCGCAGTGAACTAGACTTCACCCACTTTCATCACTTTGGAGACAAAACAAATTAAGCACTAATTATTTCCTTCTCACCCTGTACAGTAAGTCTCCCCTGACCTGTAGTTCTGGGTGACTTTCCCGAAAACTACCCCCTTTTCCGAGACCTCTCCAGTCATTTTCCTTCACCCCTCTTCCTTCCCCTTCAACCCTTCTGCCTGAAGAGGAGCCACTGGCTCTGAAAGCTTGCCAATTACAACCATCTTTTATGTGTGTGTTCCGCTGCTGCTTGGCGAGTAGATTTTTTATCTGTTCAATTAAATAATTTTATCAATAACTGATTGTTTTTGTTGCTAAATTATGCACTATGCTATTTCTTCTCACTTGCAGTTTAGTATATCACAACCTTCTTTAGGGAATTGTTTCTGTTTTTCTTCCGCTTGTTCAGCTGATGTAGCTAACATGTTTTTAATAATACAAATGATCCTATAATTTATATGACGTCAAAAAATGTTCTGTATGTTATACAAATACTGTCGGTACACTTTGTCTTACGTCTGTCATGGTTTCTTACATGCAGTATCTCTTGGTTACCACAATATAACACAGGTAAAAGAAGGATTTCAAAGACAGAAACATATGAATCTAAAATTAGGGATGATAGAAGTGATACTCCTGCTGGAGAAGAAAGAAAAGAAAGGTAAGAATTAGTGTCTTGTGATAGAAGAAATAAAAAAAAACAGAGTCCCACCCCACCCTCTTATACACGACTCTGTCCCTGCCACATTCTTCACCATAACGTCAAAGTACAAAGAATGTTAACATACCCTACACAATGGACCTGCTCTGGTTTCATCTGAACAGACCCCGAAAACTAATCCTAACAATGCCCCTATCCATAACCAACAGAGATCAGGTAACACCACAGAATAATCATCAGAAGTAATTTAGTCCTAGCTGTCAGTCTTTAGGTTTCTGGTCACTTACAGTATTTCACCACTATCAGAATCATGTATGTACATGGTGCTTTCAAGTATTTCATCTCTGTCATAAGTACTTCTGTACTCGGTAATTTATAGTACCTTACCTCTCCTATAAAAGATATACCAAACTCAATCAATATTTATTAGAGGAAACTAAAAAGGCCACATACCAAACAAACTATAGCATCTTTTTAATACATAAATAACACTTGTACATATGAGATGCTACCACGGAACCCACTTACAGCGCAGGTACCTGGGGACTTTGTTTTCTTTACCATACCAATATTACATAAACCATTTCCTTGCCCAGTTTTGTGATCTACTAAACAAACTACTTTTGGATATGTAATTCCCATTGTTTTAAATCATCCACAATATCTTGGAAAGAACTTGCTAGCCTCTTTGTTTGTATTTGAACTATGGTGATAATCTTCAACCAATACTAACCCATCAATATGGAACACAAGTGTCTGCATACTCTCATTCTAGTTCTTCACTTTTATCTCTGCTTGCTTATGTAAACTTTTACCTAGTATCTCCTGTAGTTCCTCTGTTCCTACCTTCCTTGTAGATGGCCATTTAAATAATTTTAATAGGGATTCTCCACTAAAATTTTTAATTCGTAGCTTTGACAGGAGGTAGTCCTGTTGACAGATGTGGTAGTTCATTTATCATCAATTCATACTCTGCAATCACCTGAGCCCATGTACTATGTTTCTCAGAGCAATATGTTCTGCACAATCATCCAGTTTATTTCATTACTCGGTCACAAGGATTTGAATGTGGGTGGTCATTTCAAACAGCTATATGTTTCACACCTTCCCAGTGCTGATAACCTTGACATTGAGCACCCTAACCCACAAACACAGCACTTTCCCATGGTAGATATTCCTCACGACTATTGCTCATAAACTGTGATCCATTACCTGTTATTAATCATTGTGGTTTCCCTATATCTATAAAATATTGTTTTAAAAAGTTTGTTACTGTAGCTGTTGCTTGTTTAATTTGGTGCAGTTTTATGCATTTCGACCAGCATTCAGTAACGACAAAAATGTGCCCAACCCATCCTTGACCTTCAAGGCAATTGGCCATAAAAATCTGCTGCAGCTGGTTCACGTAAAGCTTTCAGTATTATCAGCTACAGTTTGTATGGCATATTAATGTTATCCTCTTTAACTCTTTGACATACTTCACAGCATCTCAATACCTTTCTAATTTATCTACTTAGAATCTTAAAATACCAGGTGTACCGGTATGAAATGAGCGTTAAGATACAAATGTGTCGACAGGGAACATTTGTTGTGAATGAGCCTTAATTTTTTTTGTTTTTGTTTGGTTGGTATGACATCTGTCAAAGATATTTAGTATACATCAAGTCATGGAACAAACAACATCATATGTTTTCATTGTGTTAATAATGTCAAATTTTGTACCAGAAAGTGATGATTTGCGGAAAGCATTAATTTTTTGCTTTCATTTGAAAAAAAGTGCTGCAGAGTCGCATCGAATGCTTGTCAAGGCATATGGTGATCATGCTCTATCAGAAGCAACATGCAAAAGATGGTTTCAATGGTTCAGAAATAATGATTCTGATGTAAGAAATGAAGAAGTGGAAGACCACCAAAAAAGTTCGAAGACGCCGAATTGCAAGCAATATTGGATGAAGTTGATACTTTGAGTCAGAAGCAAATGGCAACAATGCTAAATGTTGCACAACAAACAATTTCTGACCGTTTGAAAGCTATGGGAAAGATCCAAAAGTGTGCAAAATGGGTGCCACATGAATTGAATTAAAGACAGACGGAAAACCGAAAAACCATTTGTCAAATTTTGCTTCAAAGACATGAGAGAAAATCAATTTTGCATCGAACTGTTACTGGCGATGAAAAATGGATTTATTTTAAGAATCCTAAACGGGAATAATCATGAGTTAATCTGGGACAGCCATCAACATCGACTGCAAAACCAGATCGATCTGGCAAGAAGATAATGCTCTGTGTTTGGTGGGATCAGAAAGGTGTGGTGCATCATGAGCTTCTAAAACCCAGTGAAACTGTGAATACTAATCACTACAGACAACAAATGATCAATTTGAACTATGCATTGATTGAAAAAAGACCAGAATGGGCCAGAAGACATGGCAAAGTAATTTTTTCCATGACAATGCACCAGAACACAAAGCAAAACTGGTTCAGGATACAATCAAAACACTTGGCTGGGAGCTGCTGCCCCACCCGGCATATTCACCAGACTTGGCCCCTTCCGACTATCATTTGTTTTCATCAATGGGACACGCATTGACTGAGGAACACTTCGATTCCTACGAAGAAGTCGAAAATTGGTTGTCTGATTGGTTTGCTTCAAAAGACGAACATTTCTATTCGTGTGGTGTCCACAAATTGCCAGAAAGGTGGTCAAAATGTATAGAAAGCAATGGTCAGTACTTTGAATAAAATGTTTTAACTTTTCAATTCAAAATTAGTGTTTCATTTTCACAAAAAAACACTCATTTCATACCGGTACACCTGGTAATAGGATTTCTTCATATGTAGCATATATTTACACATTCCAAAATCCTCATATTATTTATGGATAAACCATACTAAATTGTTTTCTACTATTTGTGCAATACATAATTTCCAAGGGGGTCTATATTCCCCTCCAGACTAAAGCACCTTCTCTTACTGTCAACTGAGATTTCTCATCTCACAATAACAATATTGCTCATATTGCAGCAACTTTTCTCTAAATTATTCATCTATCCTTACATCACGCTTTATTCTTAAGGCTAACCTTCTCTGCTCATTGCTGGTGTAACTCAAAGCTAGGAAATTTATTGAGGAAATAACATCTGCTCCCTTGGTCCTCGTCATTTCCTTCATCCCTAATGGTAGTTGTGACAACGCATCCAGTACTTTATTTTACACCCCTCTTATGAAGTTAATCTCTATTTGAAATTTGTGGAGAAATAATAACAATCGCATTAATCAGCCATGCAGTAACCTACTTTCCATAAAGAATGCTCACATTTGATGATCCTTATGTATAATTATCTTAGAGCCCCAAATTAAATTTTGAAATTTCTGTCTGCTCCACACAATAGCTAGTAGATCCTTCTCAGTTGTTGTATATCTGAGTTACCAATTTCAAAGATTCTTTATTATGGGATGTTTTAATATTTGCACATTCACTACAGCTTGCTAAATATTTTGAAAAGCCTCTGATGCCCCTAGGTTCACACCCAAATAGATCTCTACTTTAACAGTGACAGCAGCCTAGTATTGTTCATGTTGTTGTTGTTGTGGTCTTCAGTCCTGAGACTGGTTTGATGCAGCTCTCCATGCTACTCTATCTTGTGTAAGCTTCTTCATCTCCCAGTACTTACTGCAACCTACATCCTTCTGAATCTGCTTAGTGTATTCATCTCTCGGTCTCCCTCTATGATTTTTACCCTCCACGCTGCCCTCCAATGCTAAAATTGTGATCCCTTGATTCCGCAGAACATGTCCTACCAACCGGTCCCTTCTTCTTGTCAAGTTGTGCCACAAACTCCTCTTCTCCCCAATTCTATTCAATACCTCCTCATTAGTTATGTGATCTACCCATCTAATCTTCAGAGTCTTGAAAGGAGGATATAAGATGTTCATAGGTTGGCCTTATATACAGTGACGGTAAAATTCAGCCAGTCCTAGGAAAGAACACATTTGTTTCACTTTTTTTTTTTTTTTTTTTTTTTTTTCTGGGCTGTTGTTTAACTGCATGATGGTGATACCCTTTTTGTAAAATTTTTGTAAAGTTTTGGTTAGTAATGTGCAATACCAATCCAATGTATCTGATACTAGCAAGTTATTTTCCATTTAAATGATTAATTCCTGCAATAAATCTTTACCTAAACCTTCATGCACTGCCATTATGAACACTGAGACTGAGATGTTTATCACAAAAGGTAGTATTCTAAACTGATATGACTCTCCATCAAATAAAAATGCAAAAGACTTTCATGCATTCTCATCCAGGTTTACCTGCTAGTTAAATTCATAGAGCTTTAATACCTCCCCTGTTCAAATGTAGCTAACAACTCGGCAGTACAGACAGGTCTGTTTCTACATGTTTATTAAGTGTATGTGCATATAATACCATGTGCACGCCTCCTGTATCTTTTCATACTACTAATAAGGGATTGTTATATACATTTAAACTTCTTTCTGTTACTCTGTTTTCCACTATCCTATTTATCTGTACTCGTGCTGCAGGTCTTAAACTTAAGGGAATGGGATAGGTTTACAAAAGAATAGTAAATTATCTTTTATTTTAAGCTGGCAAACATGTTTGCCATTAACTACTGATTTATCAGGGAATACATTACTATACTTTAACAGGATACTATATAAATAATGCCTTTGTCCTGCAGTTAAAAGGCTGGTTTCATAAGCTTCGATCCATATCTGTTCTTCGAATCCACTGAAATTCATTACTGACTCCTCTTTACTCCGTACTTGGGCTGTAGCAACTAAATACATGTTATCTAATAATACATTTTGCTTATTTGCTATGTGATATATCTTACACGGTACTACATAATCAGAATCTTCATCTTTCCCATACAATATAACATCAAAGTCAAACTTCACTTTGTTTGTTAAAAATCAATAGATACCTAGAAGTATTTAAAAATTTATGTTTGAAACCACTAATAAAGTCTGCACGAACTTAAACTTATTTATACCTAAGGCTAACTATGTTTCTTCTTTAATCAGCTTTCCTTTATTCCTGATTATTTTAGTAATATAGGCTCCATACACTGGTAATATAAGACAAGGATTCTTATTTCTAATTGTCTCTAAGAAATTCTGGGGCACAGGAGATACTTTGTGCCCTGAGTTGATGTAAATGCCTACCTTCTTTCCCCTTTACATTTCCTATTACTACAGGTTTTGTTTGTACTCCCACTAATACTTCATTTTCTTCCAGTAACCTTTCCAGTGTACGAATAGTTTGTGTGAAAGCAATCAGTTTCTCTACATAAGGGTCTATAGCTATATTGTTACATCCTGGATTCGGGCCCATGTTTCAGCATGTTTCCCATCACCATAATAATACCATGCCTTGGTTAGGAAAGATACATTATAATTTACATTATCATTGACAGCATTTTCAGAAATGGAGGCAATTCCTGGGGACTGCATGTTCTTTTGCCCACAGTCTCTTTGATTCACTTTATTCCCATTTTTTTGTCAAGTTACTTTCCTTTTTTTTATGAGTTTGTTTGGATAACAGTTGGTCTCATTAGTGTAGCTTATATGATTTTTCAAAGAATGGAAAATCCAGGCTGGAATGTAACAATATTAGATATTGTGCCTATCTGTGACTCCCAGTGTCTCTGCTATATGGTGCGTTACATAATGTTTACCTTTATGTGTAATCAACTCCTTCCGTATTTAGTGTCAAGACCCTCAACAAAAGTTAGAAAATCATTAACATTTGTCCACCTGTGATACCAGATATCTTTCCTAACATAATATGAAAGTCTACAGACTAATACTTTTCAAGATGGGTCTTTTCTAAGGGGTTATTAAAATATTTTGACCTAGTAAGATGCCACTCACTATACTCATTGCTTTTCCATGAACTGTTATAATACTTTGGATCTAATAGTTCTAATGTCTATTTTTCTGTTTGACTGTCAAACATTGTTTCTTTTAATTTATTTTTTGAAAATTGTCCAATGATTCTAATTTCTCCAAATGGGCAATTCTCCCCATTCTATGGTCACCAGGAACAGCCTTGAAAAATGGATAGGATGAACTTTGCCATCAGGTTTGAATTTACGAAACTGTTTTGATGAATGCATTGCTATTCTGAACTGAAGTTTTATTTTTATTGTACTTTCTGGTCCACAAATTCCTGAAGCCATTCCTCCAAACTAGTCAATGTGTTCTGAGCACTCAGTGTTTTGTTGAACTCTGTACACTGCTCTACCATGTCTGCTCATCCTCAAACATCTGAGATTTGATCATTTAATGCCTTAAGTCCCTCATGTATCTCTTTAAACTCCTGATTCACTTCATTTCTCACTAGGTCATACATTTTATTTACTTCATTCTGTAACTCCATAGGCAAATTTGAAATATTATCAGTTGTATATTAATGCTACTCTGTCTTAATGTTTTTAATCTCAGTGATCAACACCTCCAATTTTGCAAATATAGCTGTTACATTTCCTTCCATGCTTCAGATGACCACAGGTATAAAATACTGACCCAAATAAATACTTAGTTTCTAAAAATATTTGAATAACGACATTTCATATCTATGCCTCTACAACAATTCAATTCTTTGGGAGTTTAAACAAAAATTAAGCGTACAAAATCTCAGTTCTGGGATGAGTATGGCATGCTATGTTGTGATCAGTGCCATGTTGATCTGCTGCACTGTGGATGATGCACCAAGATGAGCCACTGTCATGTCAATCATCAGCTGCTGTTGTGGCATCATGGACTGCTAAGTTGGTTGTAGCACTCTGACCCAAGACAGGAAATCTTCTTAGTCAAATGATAAAATCTTCTCGTATTTCCTCGTCTAATTTGACTTGAACACTCTTGTATATGCCGTTGTTGTCAGAGATGCTATGGACAACAAAGTATAACCTCAAACTATCCTCTGCAGTTTAATTTCCTTACATTCTTTATTTAGAAAGTTTATGAAGTTACTGTTCTCCTTATAATTCAGTTTATTATGCCACACCACATGTGCCTCACTCTTCTCTACTGTTTGTTGTTGATGTTGGTTGTCCTTGATTCAAAATGGTTCAAATGGCTCTGAGTACTATGGGACTTAACATATGAGGTCATCAGTCCCCTAGAACTTAGAACTACTTAAACATAACTAACCTAAGGATGTCACATACATCCATGCCCAAGGCAGGATTCGAGCCTGCGACCGTAGCGGTCGCGAGGTTCCAGACTGAAGCGTCTAGAGCCGCTCGGCCACAACGGCCGGTGGTTGTCCTTGGAAATGATGTATTTTCCCAAGTTATCTTGAAGAAATTTGTGTAAAATGTTCATATTACCTCCTTCTTTAGCACTGCTGATCCACGTCCTGCCACGACTGCCACAATGAAATGCAATGTTGATGGTATTGTGGTATGGTATCAGTGTTACATTTCCTCAGTGTAATCTACAATCCTTTTGACATTCAATGTTAGTAAATTTATTTAGTAAATTTCACTTGGTCACCTATCTTAAGGTTGCCTGAGGTGGCCCTGCTGGTCCATTCCTCCTAATTGTGTTAAAGAAGTCTTCATTGGACTTCATCTCCCTGTGCTTCGATGGGTGCTGAAGGAGAGTGTTAAGAGCATTACAAGCTACTTAAATGATGTTAATGACTGAATCTTAACCTTCTATACTAAAACCTTCTCTTACAAAAACAGTTTTGTATACAAAGTGGGCTGCCTGACCTCTTTACACTTATGTTGCTTGGACAAGGTCAAGACAAGAAGTTTATCTACACAAGCCAATTTGGCAGTCATTGGTCACTGCATCCACGGCCTTTCTTTCTATTTCAACTTATCTTCTAAACTTCTTCAAGCCATGATGCCAAGGAACCAATGCCCCTCTCAGCAGGGGAGATGCCCACTTGCTGTCCCACCTTGTAGATGTGATATTGATATAGGTTCACAATGTTCTCCCACCTGCAAATATCATTTTAATATCTCCCACAGTGTGATGTCCTGTCATGTACTATTAAACATTACAAACATCTTTAGTCATCACGGAAGCCTGGATGGGCGAACGGAGGGCAAAGCCAGCCACTGAAGTGTAAATAGGAGTGTAAGAGAAGAGGAAAATAGTATAATGTTATTTTAAGTGAAATACAGATCTAGCAGCTGCCGAGGGTTTGGAAGGCCAATCTTCCTAACGGGGTGAAGTGATATAACACCATCAGAGTTTGCAACCCACTGACAGGCATAGAGACAACCTGCCTGCAAAATCCTGGAGCCAGATGCCAAAATATTTCTTGTGCTGTACTCTACAATACTGTGAATCTGCCACAGTGTTGGTGCAGATTTCCATAAGGCATGTTACAACATTGTGCTTCCATGGCCATCTAAGTGACCAGATGCAGACTCCTGTGACAACATGGTGGGGCAAAGTGACTATAGAGACTCGCCATTCTGCCCTTAGCAGCACTGGTTTTCATACTATAACTGGTTATGAGGCTTCTGACTTCAGCACAACTGTCTACACACCAGCCGATGGCCTTATGTGGACAAAGAAGCTGCACCTCCGCCTAGCAGCATCACCAGCTTAGTTGCTGGTCTACAAGCTACTGTTAGACCTGATGTTTCCAACTGGTACTACCAAGGTAAGCCTGCTTCTAGATTGTCTTTGTTGGGCACTCCAGACAACTCCAAGGGACCTGGGTCTGGTGCTGGGCACCTGCATGCTGGGCCCACTGCTCACAGTCACTGAGGTGCAAGCCTGCCAGCCACTGGAGGTACCTTCCTTATGTTAGCACAGCCTACGCACTGACTACGGTCTTTCAATGATGCAGCACTGTTGTGTAATATGCAAACACACTGCTAGAAGCCATGTATGCCACTGGGAGTTATTCTGAGATAGCAATCGCTGCCTCAGTGACCACGCACGCCACCAAGACACTGTCAGCAACCACTGTAAGGAGCCTTCCAGAATAAAGGAGAATAAAGAATATTATTGCTAACTGAGCTCTCCTGATGATTCAGCAATCACAATAGTACATGCAGAATGTAACCTCCCCCCCCCCCCCCCCCCAGCCCTTGTCCTCTCTCTCTCTCTCTCTCTCTCTCTCTCTCTCTCTCTCTCTCACACACACACACACACACACACACACACACACACACACACACACACACACAAAAGAAAAGAAAATCGCTCACATACCCTTCAAGGGTACAAGCGATCATCTTGGCTAATAGTGGTGTCTGCATTGCCAGTACCGTTACATTGTATACAAAATAGAAATAACATGGATGTACAAAACAGTTAATGCATTAAACAAATTTCTCTCAAGTAATATGTCATGGTTGTGGACCCTGTTGCAACTAAATTATCGGACAGTAAACACAGCAGCAGATACATGTAAAGAAACAATTTCTAAAACATTTTCTTCTGTTCTCCAATTTGACAGCTGAACTAGCTGACTTTTTTAATTTCATTCATTTATTCCTCCAAGCATTGTATTCCAAAATCATACTATGGAGAGCTGTGAAATCAGGCACACATAATAGGAAAAATAAGTCGAGAGGGCGTGAGAAGATCCCTTGCAGTGCTGTTGCTAACCTTCAACTGTGAAGTGCAAAAGGTTACAGGCAGAAACACTAGCTGTCTACAGGGTTGTGACAGCAGTGAGGCATTTTCACTGAGACATTTGCAAAATTGCATTATGTTACTGGTTGAGGTAGGCCCATGAAGCTGCTGTGTCCAACCCACAACAGTTAGGGTACAACACAACACTGATTCAACAGTTAATGCTAACCTACTTATAATGGCAAAATAAGTCTAAGAATTCCTAGGTCCTTGTGTGGGCTTCTGCAAGTTTTTCTGTCATCCATTTTACAACATATTGTTACTACACACTCTGCATAAAAATACTTTTTTGATCTGAGCTGCACTTCCCCAGATGGTTGCACCACAGGACAATTTAAGTGATTGTATGCAAAGAATATTCACAACCCCATCTACAGGTCTATATAATGAGAGAGATTTCAAAGTGCAAAGTGGGGAGAACTGAGCTGTTTGGTTAAGTTATTCACATGCTAGTACCACCTCAGTTAATATAGATCTGAATGTCTAGAAACTCCACTCATGGAGTATTATTAGACTCTGCCCATCCAATCACTACGTCTGATACCTGGAGGTCATTTGATTTGTTTGTGTTGTGACCTGACGAAATTTCAATCATGCTGTCATAACAGTAGGTTCTTTGATTGCTTTAGGGGATGAAATCCTTATTTGCGTGCATGATTTTTTATTATTGTACATATTTTAATACTTTAATTTAGCGTTATTAAATCTAAGTTGCAGATACCTTAATACGAAATTGATTAGTACTGTTTACATAGTACCACAGAATCTAGCCACAACAAATTTTTAAAATGGACTCGTTCCATATCCTGTGGTATATTCTCAATATGGATTAAAGAACACAAATTAAATAAATCAAATTTCTTGAAGAGTCCTCCAAAGTCCCAAATGAATCTTTTACTTATGCTAAAATAGGAACAAGCCAAGCACTGAAATATGCAGAGGAAATTCTTTAACGCTCTATCACTTTAATTTCCTATGCGGAATGTTATGATCTACACAACTGAAGGCCATGGAAAGATCACAGGAAATTCTAAGAGGAGGTCTGTTATTAGACATTAACTGGTTATCTGCAGTTTTATGAAAGTGTGTTACTCCTGCTTCTTCAGTCTGCCAGGAAATATACCTTGAGTGATTGCAAAAATAATTCGGGTATGATGCTACTGATGTAAGATTACTGTAGTAAGTTATCTATGTCTTTGGAGTTATTTGGATTATGTTGAGAGTTGAATTAAAGTTAGCATACAGAATGGAGTGATGCAGTGGTTGGAAATTAGAACAGCAACCAAAGGACTATGTACATAAGAAGGAGAAAAGAATAGGGATGTATTAATAACCATTTGTCATCAGAAATATGTGTTTAGTGAAATAAAGTTTTGATTTAACGTTTGTTTTCTCATAGTTTATGGTTTTGATTATCAAAGTAGTAATGAGTGACATGGCACATTTTAATTCAGTGCTTGCTTTCCATGCATCAATGCCTTATAAGTGGTGATGAGTTATCACGACAATCATTGGTGAAGAAGAATGTGAGAGAGAACAAACTGAAACCACAGTATCAAAATCAAAAGTGATGGTGATGGAGTATAACTATGTCCAACGGGAGGCATGAGAGTACATATTGTTGAGCAGCAAGAAGGAACCAGCATAGTGAATCACATCACCAGAATGAAGTGTTCACAGAACAGTGAAGTGAAAAATGAAATGGATGTATTTACATGTTCAACTATGACAGAATGCCATGGAGCACTTTTCAACAGTGCAGAAGTCACCACAGCTTCGCAATCACTGCAATTCAGGACAACAAGTAGTAAGTGTTTCAGGGAGTAATGACACCATTTTGTCAAGCTCTTCTGCAGTACAGTTATTATGGGAAAGATTGTATTTTCAAGTGTGAAATAGTGTGTGAAGATTTTAATTAATTGTGTTGGGACAGTACCTTGGGTATTTATGGAAGCTGGGTGATAATTTTTATGATTGAATTATTGCAAATTATTTATTGTAACTGAACAGCAGAAATATTTAGCAGGATAAATAAGGAACAGGATGGTAACAAAATGAAACAAGGGAACACAGACCATAGCAGAAGTATGCAAGAAATGTAAGGAATTCTATAATGAAATGGAAACAGTGAGAAATGAAATTGACAAAATCAATAACAAGAGTAAAAAAGCAGTACAGAAATGCATCAAAAAGAAATGAAAGACACAGTCAAGTGGTTTACACAGTGAAACCATACTTGCAAAGTGTCATGACCCTTTGTTAAGTAATGCTGACGCATTCGATCAGAAATGCATGATCCTCTACATCAAATTATTAGCAAATTTCAGAGGAGGTTACCCTACCAGTCCAGTTGGGTAGAGGAGGAAAAGATCAATTTTGTACGAAGGAATGCAGTAGTGAAGTACATGCTCAAAAAAACTACAGTACACAGCTACACAAATTCTGAGGCAGCATTCCTGGAAGAAGACTGCTCAGAAGAGAAAACAGTCTTATTTATAAAACTGACTTTAGTGAGTGGACCAAAATATGGTGAGACATAAACAGAGGGAAAGCATGGCAACAAAAGGAGAGCACAGCATGCTCAAGATGTGAAAGAAGAACAGAACAAAAGACCTGTGCCTGTCTGGAAACTATTGAATATGTATAATGGGCATTCAACAAGGAATGCAACACTTTTTTCTCTGAAAGCGAGTTGGTTTTATTCAGGATTCCCCACTCTTTTGGCTACATAACTGTATTTTTTTAACATAATCTCCTTTCAATGTGACGGCCTTACGCCACCTTACTGAGGGGGCTTGTATGCCCAGACAGTACCACTCTTCTTGTCAACATCAGGATCAGCATCTTGCTGCATCAATAACCCCCCTCCCCATCATTTATGTACTGCTTACTGCAGAGTGCATCCTTCGTTGAGCCAAACATCTGGAAGTTGTAAGGTGTGAGATCCAGACTTTATGGTGGATGAGGAAGGACAGTCCAATGAACATTTGTGACCTCCTCTTGGGTGCATAGACTTGTGTGAGGTCTTGTGTTGTCATGGAGAAAGAGAAGTTCATTTGTATTTTTGGGTGGCTGACTCACTGAAATTGTTTCTTCAATTTCCCGAAGGTGAAGGAGGAGTCACAGCTGTGAGCAGCAAGCTAACACATGGGAGATTGGACAGGTGTGTGTGACCTTGTTGCAGTGATGATAGATACGTCACCCAATGAATCACCACACTTTTGTCATGCCAGGTCTCCGTAGACACTCTGCAAACATCTATGAACATCTGCAATGCGCTGATTTTCACCAAAAGAAACTTACTGACAGCTCTCTACTTTGAATGCACCTCTGTTACAGCTGCCATTTTGAAGACTATATATGGTGCCACCACCTATCAAACTTCATGAAACTATGCTGAGGCAGTAATATTCCAAGAGTCCCACAGCAAATTCCACATATTTTTCAACCGAAACTGACTAAGAAATATGTTGCATTACTTATTAAAACACCCTTTGTATCACAGAAGAAAAGATGCAACATATTTTATGGTGTGAAAAGGGACAGAAAAAGAAGAAAAAGACAAACTACGAACCTCATCACAGAGCAGTAAAAACCAGAACATAGTTATGTTCTATAAAAACTTCATGGGCACGAATGAGTTCACTAACTTTCAAAATGGTAGTTGCAATAAAAGGGAATTTGGCATGCAGAAATGTTGGGTCAAAAACGACTGCATCTTAGAAAGTAATCACGCAGAAGCAAGAACGAATAACAAATTGGTGACACACCAGGCCCGCCCTCCTCCAAGCAGTGAGCTGCACCAGGGCCAACATCAACACTGCACAGATATGTGATGAGCCACCAGGCATTATTTGTGTGTGTATGCACGAGGGCCTCCTCAGTCATGCTTGTGGCACTGGTTGACATGCACAAGACTGACCTGGGTGCACTTGCGTAGCGTCAGCTGGAAATGTTCATCAATAAATATTAAGCTCCAGTAGTGCGGTGCAAACATGCACACACCGTACCACAACAGACACCAAGACATGTTATTAACCAGAAAAAAAAACAATGAATAAAAAGTAAGTCATGTAGTGTGGTTGCCCGTGAGACCCCTAAGGGCAGGTTCAGCCACCTAATTGGAAAGGCTTTCCTAATCCTTTGTGCATACTGGTATCTTTCCTTTCCAAAGTGTGAAAGCTGTGTGGTATATGTACCTGATATATGCAAGTCACTATAATGTGTGTGTGTGTGTGTGTGTGTGTGTGTGTGTGTGTGTGTGTGTGTGTGTGTGTGTGTGTGTGTGTGTTTAATGCAGTGTCATGTTTTTTGGATGATGATGAGAGAAGGAAAAGGGTAAAACCTTGTGCCAGCACACAACCTACTCCTCTCGAATAGCATGAAAGGAACCGCCAAGCTTAAGGTCCCCACCTGATGGATAAATCACCATCAACAGTGTCACATGTCCTCACTCATGAAACATTGCAGAGGGGTTCAGAATTTAATTTAGGACATAGGTGCAAAGTCTGATGATCCAGAACTTTATGTCATTACCCCTCCTCCCTTTGCTGGAAAGGCAAAGGGAAAACTGCCAATAGTACATGGTGTACTCATGCGGTTACCCATTTAAGTACCAGGCACACACGATGTTGTGTAACTTTGGTGATCTGACCAGGACCAGTGAATTCAACTGGCCAAGAAAGTAGCTGACAAAGAGTGATTCTGTGTGAGTGAATGTGAAATGTAAAGTGTTTATCAACTATTGTTTTGCTTGTTTGTTTTTCTTATTTTTCAGCAGATTATTGTAACAACAGTGTTCATACAGAGGATGTAATAATGAAAAATTAAGATTACTTAGTTTTAGTATGTTGCAATTCTGAAGATGCAATAGGTTCCTACTTTCCATACTATGAGTATTTGTACTATTTGTACAACTGACTGATCATCAAAGTAGTATGTCACATCAGCTTGTTTTGTTTAGTGATTAATCTCAATTTCATTAGGTAATTCAATTTAGTGGGTGAAGGGACACTGACTTTTGTGTACTGGATTAATCTATTTGATACATTTATATATGTATAATGATCTTAAGGTGTTATATGATGACTGGGAAAATGTAAGTGACAGACAAGTGTCACTATGATACCATAACAGTGGTGCATGACTGAGAGTAATTCATTAACAATATATTAATTTGCGAGATTTATATTTTCATGGCCTGAAGGATTTTTCTCGTTTTCCTTTCATTTTCCAAAGTTTGGTATAAATATGGAAGATGATTTAGTGGGAAAATGTAGTAAGCTAGATGTGTCTCTGGATTTCTTTCAATTATGTTGAGAATGGAGTCGAGGCTAGAGTACAAATAATGCCATTGTCGGAAGTTGGAATAGTAGCCACACTGCTACATGCATAAGAAGCAGAAAAGTGTATGTTTGTCATCAGAAATAAGTGCTGAGTGATATAAGAAGTTTTGATTTAACTATTATTTTCTAAAAGTTTATGGTTCTGATTATCAAAGTAATAAATTAGTGACATGGCACATGATTCAGTATTTGTCCCCCCCCCCCCCCCCCCCTCCCCCGTCTCACACACACACACACACACACACACACACACACACACACACACACACACAAACACACATAGACCAATATATTACATAGTCATAAGATTTTAGTACTTTGGTTTAAAAATCCTGTTTTCTGCATACCCTATCCTCTCTTTTTTCATGCTGAAGTACTGCCGTTTTTTTTTTTTTTTTTTTTTTTTTTAATTTATTTTTTGTGACAACATATTTCAGTGAATACTGTATGTCATATAAGGAGTTCTGATAGTGCAAACATATATTACCTGTATACTAAAGTCATTCCTATTTCCAGAGGTTCTGCTCTACACAACCTCTCTTCCAGCTCACTTGCTGTGATATCATCTAAGTACACCGACTCACTGCCAATTATTTCCTTTCTTGTTGTTTTTATGTGTTTTACCTGTGTTTATAAAGCTGATATTAATAAATCTGTAACATAATATTACATGCTTGTTATTCTGCTACATAAAAAGGACAACCTTACTATACAGGGGGTCAATGGTAAGTGTCTACACCACGGCACATCGCTGTAGGTGAAGTCGAGATGAACAAATTAATATAGACCACTTGTTATCTATCAAACCAGGAATCAGTATGAAACTAACTATAAAACCTAAGCTACAGCTCATCTGCATTGCACCAGATTTTGCTTAAAATCAATCCTGAATATTAAAAACCACTTAGTCTTGCACTTACAAAATATAAAATTGACCTTTGTGTAAATTTTACCCCAAAGTATTGTGAGTTTTAACAGCAATGAATTAACAACACGATATTTTTTGTTTTTCTGGCCTTCTTACAACAAAACTACTGTGCCTGTAATGGTTCTTACAAAAACTTTTAAATTAATAATATTAAAGAAATAGTTGATTACGTAGGTGGCATAAGAGAGTGAAAGGATATTGAAAACCTAGTGCAGTGCCCATTTGCTGCAACTTAAGTGGCTTTTGCAGGCCAATTTGAGGTTGTTTTCTGGCTTCATACATCGCAAGTCAAATTGTCAAATAATGGAAACTCCAGTTTGAAATATCAACAATATAAGGAACAGATAAATTGCTACTCACTGTAAAGATGACACATTGAGTTGCAAGCATGCACAACAAAAAGACAGTTATGCATTTAGTTTTCAGCCAAAGTTTTCTTCAGAAAATGAAAAGTACACACATTCATTCATACAAGGAAGCACACCTCATGTGCACATGACCACCATCTCTGACGTCTCAGGCCAGAATGCAACTGTCACATAGAACAGAAGCAACAGTCTGGAAGTGGCATGGAAGGGGAAGTGATAGCATGGCATGGGTAGGAGGAGAGAAGAGCCCTGTCTGGGGGAGCGTGCAGGGACTAAACTGCTAACAGACGCAATGTTGGGAGGCAGTGGCTCATGGAGGTGGTGATTGGGGGGAGGGGGGGGGGCAGGGGAAACAGGGAGCAAAAAAGGAGAGGAGTGAGAAAGGGGAAAGATTAGCAGATATCGGCACACAAAGAGGGTGAGGGAATAAGAACGTAAGGAACTGTTGGGTGGAAGGTGTGGGGAGAGTAGGTTGAGGTCGGGATAATTTCGAGAGTGGAGAATGTGCTGTAAGGATTACTCCAAACTGTGCAGCTCAGAAAAGCTGGTGGTGGAGGGGAGAACCCAGATGGCCTGGGTTGTGAAGCATCTTGATCTTCCCCTCCACCACCAGCTTTTCAGAATTGTGCAGATAGAAGTTATCTTTACAACACATTCTCTGCCCCTGAAATTATCCCGGCCTCAACCTATGGTAACCTACAGCCCCCAAAACCTCCACCCAACAGTTCCTGACCCCTCTGTCCTATCACCTCCTACATATTCTTGACCCCTCATCCTCTTTATGTGCTGCCCTGTACCAAAGCACCTGCTTGATTTTCCCCTTCTCTGCTCCTCTTCTTTTATGCTCCATTTTTCTCCTCCCCTATCTTCCCCCCCACCACCCTGCACCACAACCTCCCACTGCTGTGTCTATTGGCAGTATAGTCCCTGCATGCTTCACAAGACAGGGCTCTTCTCTCCTCCCCCCTGTACCCTGCTATGACTTCCTCTTTTCTGCCGCCTCCAGACTGCTACTTCCCTTCCACATGACAGTTGCATTCTGGTCCAAGCTGCCAGAGATGGTGGGCATGAGTGTGAATGAATGAACGTGTGTGTGTGTGTGGGGGGGGGGGGGGGGGTTCCTTTTATAATAAAGCTTTGCCCAAAAGGTAAATGTGTAACTGTCTTTTCATTGTGCCTGCCTGCAACTCAAGATGTTATCTTTATGAAAAGTAGCAATGTAAATCAAATTGTTTGTCTCTACTTACCTAACACTGCTGTAGTATAATGTAAACAGTTATTGTTTACAAGATGTATAAAAATACTGATACCGCCAGGATTGACCAACAGCTGCAGAAAACAGCTGACAGAAGATGACATATTGATTGTGTAGCCAATGATCTCTCCAAAGGTTTAATAGAGGAAATCATGTTGTAATGTTAACAAAACTGCAGACGCTGAGGTTTTATTGGAGTGTAGTCTATCAAATGACAATATAGCAACACCACAGAAAACACGAGGATTAAGATGGGGGACTTCATATCGAAGTAATGACTATAGAGAGTAATGTAGCACAAAGCAGTGAATTAGAGCTGCTGCTGCTGCTTTTTATGTATGTAAATGGCATGTGGGATGGTGTAAAATCAGAATCAAGATTGTGTGTTGCTGACAAAGTAGAGTGCAAGGAAATAAATAGCTTAGAAGATTCTTAAGTACTCCAGAAAGGTACAAGATCCTGAGAAATGGGGCGCTGGCAAATGCAGAGAAGAGTCAACTGGTTGCCCTCTCAGATACCAGTAGTACTTAAGATATGGGAATACACTAGGATTGGATGACATCACAACAGGATTGCAATGACAATACCTGGGTGTAATTCTCAGTGTTAGGGAACTACACTGGGTACTGCAAGTACAATATGTCACATTATGAAGTTGGCATATATGTTTCCGCAAATTTCAATGGCGCTGATAAAGGAAGTGAGTATGTTACAAAGGAGAAAGACTGGCCTTGTATCTCTGCAAATTCCAGTGACAGTAATAAAGGATGCAGGTAATGTTACAAAGGAGAAAGTCTAGATGTCCCTTGTAATATCCCAGTGGGAGCATGCTGCAGGGATATGTGGTCCCCAACAGATACCTGATAAATTAGATAGATGGAACACAATGGAAGACAGCCAGGAAATCAATTGGAGAATAAAGCATATGTACAAATGTTATCCACCACGTTCTCAACAGCCATATTTTTGGGCAAACAAAAATCATCTACCTTGTCTGAAACAGCTCAAAATACTCTCCGAGTCATTGTAAAAAACAGCTTTTCTTAATATGCAATATGATGATCTCTGAGACAGGTGTAGACTTAAAAAGGGACTATAGATGAGGACGCATAACACAAAAATGGATTAAGCAGTGAGATAAAATAAGCAGAGCAAGTACAGCAACAAAAATGATAAATGTAATAATAAAGACATTTATTCTGACATTCAGAAATAAATATATGGTTCTAAAAACTTATCAATAACTGTAACAACTTTCGGCAGGAACCAGTTAAGATATTTGAAGAAATCATTTATAACTATCAGTAAATCAGCAGTCAACCGCTGATTTCCTAAGATTAACACGAAAGAATTTAGTTACTGTGGCAGTTCTATGAACTGTTAGTTCCCAATTTATTTACAGGTTTGATGCTCTGCGACAAAATGTTATTGCTCTAATCCCTTTCCATAACTGTCAGCATGCAAACACCTGCAGCATTATCTATGTAAAGAACATGTTCTTCCTTCCATGGAGACATGAGTGTGTCCATGCCACCCCTCCACCCTTCATCACACCAACCGCTCCCCACCCACATGAAAGAATTATGTAGTATGGAACTGTAAAAGAAGGAAGTTAGTGATCCAAATTCTGTGTCAAGTTATGTATCTTGAATCATAAAAGAAAAACATCAAGAAAAAAATTCGTATAAAAAAGCATTATGCATTTGTATGGCTATCAAACTTCATTATTTTTTAGCTTTAATGTTATTAAATACAAGCATTATCTTAACATCCTACATGTTTAAAGCACTTATACACCATGTTTAAAGCATCTGTACATCAACATCTCAAGAGCCAGAAAGGAGTTATTTTGAAAAAATCTGCATCATCATTTGCATGGAACAAACTAAGTAGCCTATTGAGAATGGAGAACATGCCAGGCAATAGAATCAAATTATCAAAATAGGAGTTACCATTGTGGAACCGTTCAGGGAAGATAAAAATTTCAAGGAAACTGTCTGTATTACATGAGAAACTGACAATTTTACATATCAGTATTTAGCAGTGCATTTCACTGCAAAGCTTTAATGTTTTTAGTTATGCATGTATGGTACATCAAATTTATTTTGTGTTTGTCTTGGTAATGTCTGAGTCTTTCACTTAATCAGCAAAATATTCCTTTCGATACACTACAGTACTTCTAATGAATTTAATTAAAGTTCCATATGCAACCACTGGAATTTAGGTACATTACGAAAGATTTCCTCAATTTATCTCTAAATGAAAAAGCACAATACAAAGTATCATTATCACACACCATTGCTGAATGCTATATAAAAATTAAAATAGAGTTCAAATTCTAAGAAAAATGGGAATTTTCAGACAAATGGGAGGGGTTTGATTTTGAGTGCTAAGCAGCAAAGTCTTCATCAACTGTTCTCATATAGTGATACAAGTTGTATAAATTGTTAAAATTAAAAATGGCATCTTTAGTTTCAGATTCTCACTAATAGCAACTTTGTCAGGATGTGCAAATACAAACATGGGTAAATGCCAGAAATACGGCTTCCAGTACTGGCATCGCATGTGATATTTGTGTCAGGAAAATGCTTTTTGGGGGTGGTTTACAAAAATCTAAGGATGATGTGGGTAAATGTGACTTAGATAAATATCCTGAATATGTACCAGAATGAATTGCCACTCTATATTAGTCTTCAAACGATTACTGACGTTGTTACACCAGTCACAATATTCATGAATGTAAATGAAAGATTGCAGAAAATCTAAATGAAAGTAATAATCAAATGAACTGAAAATATTAAATCAAAGCACTTTTTCACAGTCAAAGCACATTTTTCCACTACATTGCAGGTAAATTGGTTGGCCACATTTGGTGCACTTTGTAATATCTCTTTATATTCGATGAATTATTCTGATACAATTCTACCCTTGAATGACGTTTACTAAATTTCTATCTTCATATTCGCAGACTCCATGCGCAAAGTAGTTTCACACAGTAGCTATGCCATGAGTGCACAATTATTCTTTGTAGTACTCTCTCTGGTGGTTGTTAGAAAAAAGCTTCCGAGATTGTCTTCGTGCCGATTAACCTGGGCTTTGTCTGAAGAATTGTAATCTGAGTATTGAGATTTATGGCAAAAGATAACTGATACGAAATTGTACGATTAAAAGGGAAATATATATATATATATATATATACACCTTTGTATGAAGGAGCAATATATATATATATATATATATATATATATATATATATATATATATTTATTTATTTATTTATTTATTTATTTATTTTGCTCCTTCATACAAAGGTGTATATTTGACATTTGAGAATCAATGATATTCATCGATATATTGCGTAGTTGTTAATCAGAAGGGAACTTCCGAAAGACTGAATACGAACCTGCATTTAATAATCCAAGAGCTCCATTATTTCTTTGGAAGGTTAAACTTCATCAAAGCCAAATATCCGCTTGATCTGAGGTTTCCCGACTGATTATACAACGTTCCCAAAATTACGAGGCATTTTATTTGTACAGATTAGCAGACGGCCGCAAAGCACGAAACTGCAGAGAAGAAGAATCATCGCCTCATTTCATTCTAACAAGTAAAATTCTGAATCATTTTGAATGACTGAGTTATGATTGTGTTTCCTATTATGAATGATTGATTGCTCGAATGAATTGAGAACTACACAATTACATAATTACAAAAATAGGAGGAAAAATTACAACTTGTAAACTAATTTCCATTTGTTGGACCCAGGACACTCTGTACAAGTCTTCCTTTTTTCCATTCTGTCACATGGAATGCCTCCAAAATTTCATCAGCAAATAAATACTCCCATATTTGAGAAAGAGTAGTCCTTTGAACTAAAATTTGGTTTTTGGCTGTTAGTCCAGGCATATCTCCTTTCAAGATGTTAAGTTGAGGTGTTTTTCTCACTCTAACAGGCTCAGAACATTCCTACTTGAAATTATTTTTGCCATAAAAGGACTGTGTTTGTTGTGAGGAATTATCGTGGCATAGATCACACCACACTAATCTTCCAATAAAATATTTTCTTTGCTAGTGTCACTCTCTGTTTCATAATGAGCATCAGTTACCACAAAATCAGTATCAGCATCAGAATCATCAAAAATACTGTAGTCGTTCCCATTTCCCCTCTTCACCTATATCATGTAATTGCTCTTGCACCCAAGTTTAAAAATTCTGATCAGCTTCAACTCTTAAGTCTTCTTAGAAAGCCATTCCATACTATGCCTAAAGAATAAAACGCTATAAAACAACAAAATACAAAAAAAAATTGAATGCAAATTATGTAGTACTTACAAACATGGAATCAGCTGGACTTGCCTAAATATTACATGTAATGAGAAACATACAGTACTCCAGGCACCCAGTTTCGCAGTCAGGTCTACTTTACTGCTAGACTGACAAAGTTAAACTGACTGTTGACAGTTGCTTTACATGTTGCAAGTATTACGAAGAAGATACTGAGCTTTTAAATTTGTACTTTTAAGAGACTTCACAGTAATATTTCATTAAGTTGCCTAGCAAGTAAACAGTGCTACATCAATGCTCAGCCATATTAAGTGCACTTAGTTCGCAAATAAACAATGTTAAATACCCATTGACATATTTTTAAGAATAAAATTTTGCATAGTGTTTACTATGTCAAAAATATGTCATTACTCTAGAAATATTTGAAAACAGCAACTTATCTGAATAAATAAATCACAATGCATGTACTTAAAATAAGTTCTTTATGAGATTTTATTGAAACTTTACTGTGCAATTTCTCAAAAAAACCAACCTGTCTCAGAGCACTGTTTACAGCCAAGGTCATCAATTGGGTGGTATAGTGGTTAGAGAGAGAGATAATGTGAATTGTTCAGAACTGACATAGTTATGCTAATGCACGTTTAGCCGGACCAGAAACTGTAAATCCACAAACACACATAGATACAGATGTGTGCAGGTTAAGAAGCACTGTGATTGTTCTGGAACACTGCTTGAAGATTAATTCCTTTGAGTTTTGATGTGTGGCTTGATATTTACCTCATCTCCCCAACTATGTACAAGAATGCTGGCGTGTCTGCATCAGCTATTCTCTCTTCATGTTAACTTCTCCAAAAAGGTGCACTGAAAAATGCAAGTCTTCGTCGCATCATGATGTAGAGATTAAGACATAGCTCGAATAGGAGAATGAAAACTTGCAACTTCTGCATATTACAACATTTAATTAACACAATATTGGGAGATTGAACATACATACTTCTTTATCGCACAAGCTCAAAAGACCGACAAACACTGAGACTGGTGAAAAACACAACTGAGGTACATAAACAAGTCGATAGTATAGCTTTCAATTTTCTGTCATCTGACTCGGATATAATCATACCTCCCTAAGATATGTTTGCCACACGGGGACAGTGGGAACAAAAATCATTACAAATATTTATTTATATGAGTAGGCCATTTAAAGAACTCACACAGTGGGCACTGTAGAATGCCTGACAAACAGACTGACATTGAGACAGCAAAAGAAAAGCAGAGAATCACTTATCTATCTTGTGTTCGCGAAATATCCATACAGACTGATAGACTCTTATGAAGCATGGCATTAACTTTATTTCACTCCTGTCAATAAACATAAAAAAATCTTCTAAGTTAAATTAAAGGTGATCTAGGTATCTGGAAGCTGGGTGTGTATCACATTCCATGTGAATATAGCATGTCTTAAGTCAGGCAGACCGCTAGTATGGTCAAGTAGAGATTCAGGAATTAAAAGAGCCAAGTAAATCATTCTGTCACCAAGCACAACTTCGAATATAATCATGCAATGAAATAAAAAGAGACTAGTATTAAGGTGAAAACACCAATTTTCTGGCGTAGTGTGATTAACAAGTCTGTAGAAATAAAGGTCTAAACCTAATAAACAGTCATGGAAATTTCAATTTAAATAAGGCTTGTGACCCAGCGCTCACTTTATCAAGCTGTCACTGGCCAGCACATCCACCAGAGGTGGAAAATGCTGAACATGTATTCGATCGAATTTCAGTGTGGGTTCTGAAAAACAAAAGTGCATTAAAATGTGTAGTGGGCATCAGTAGTCAAACTCACAATTATCTATAAACATTGATTTGAGACCAACAATAATTCACAGTCATGTTGGAGCCCAGTTAGTGAGTACACAACACAACTTGCAGCACCTGAAAAAAATGACTGGCCTGTTCACTGAAAAATAGAGCAAAAATGGAAACATCTCAGCTGTTTACCTGAAAGTACACCATTAATCAGTCACCCTGAGAGATCACACCACTGTGTGTTTGTGACACAAAAATAAAATACTGATTAAAAATTCCTTTTTAAAAATAATAGTCTGAGTGCATATCTTTCTGTACTCCGTTTTACCCAAGTTTTGTCTGGGCCTGATAACAATACGTCAAGGATATTTGGTCCATACCATCTTAAGAACAGTAACTTCCTCAAGGCATTTCTTTGTTCGAATTGGAAATGACTTAGTTGCCTGAAGGTTCTTAAACATCTCCTGCACACATTGTTCAACCCCAGTGCTGGAAATTACAAACCTGTGCATATACCTCACTTTATGTGCATGTTGCACCATGAGATCTAATTGGATGATAAGAAGTGACTCAACAACCACTGCACAAAATACGGGCATGGGATTGGCTCAGTCTACTGCCCACATGGCGGTCTGCATCCAAGATATTAATATAGGAAGATCCAATTGATCTGTCCTATATCAAACTATAGCCTCTTTACATGCGAACTGAGGCTTTATGAAATATGGGTCGGCTGTTTCAATCTGCATCCTCATTTTGCCATTAAGACATTTTATGATGTTTAGTGTCTTGATATATCTAAACTTCGGTTTGCAAAGGTGTGACAGCCATGGTAACCTAGTATCAAAGATGAAGAAGCTCAAGGGTCCTAGTAAGGTTACAAAATATAGAATGAGCCTCATAGTATACACACACACACACACACACACACACACACACACACACACACACACACACACACACACACAAAACAAAAACAAAAAAAACTGATGTGAATGATTAAAATATACTTACACAGTGTTTTTCTGCAGAGAATTTAAAAGCAACTGTATCAACCAAAATCACCAGTCTACTAAAGATCAGCTTTAGTTGGTGGGTTGTCGTCATGAGGATGGTGGCTCCTTACTGTGGAATAAGCACTACTTAATAAAAAGGGTACGGATCAGAATGCTATGCTGAGGGACACCATTCAGTTGAGGGAATTTGTCAGAGTATGGAGCACTCACTCAATACTGGAAGTACAATTCAGCAAGGGCAAGAGAGGCAAAATGTCCACAAAATCCCAATTCATATGGTTGACAGATGATGTCATCTCTCCATGTGGTATCATATGCTTTTTTCAGATTGAAGAATATGTCAATAAATTGCTGTTATCATAGGAATGATGCTTGTACCACTGCTTCTAGCTGGATTAGGTGATCATTGAGAAATGGTATCCCTTAAACTCAGATTGAAAACAGGTGATTAATATCCCGGTTTCAAGAGTTCACACAGGTCATAATCTGCTCAAGAGTCTCACCTATACAGCTTATGAGCACAACATTCCTGTACAACTTGGAGACAACTTAACTCTGGCTTAAGAAGAGATCTCATAATCACTTCCCGACATAAATGTTTGTAGTAACCTTCAACACACATTTTATTACAGAAATAAAAGAGCACTTCCTTCACATTTATGCTTAGTTGTTATGTTTATAGTTCCATGACTCTTCACCATCAGAGAATGGTGAAGCCCCATGATAAAAAGATCTGAATCTTGCTTCTTGGGTGTTCTTTCTGCTCATGGTTTTCCCTTTCTGTGGGGTAGATGCAAATAGGTAAATGGAGATACATTATTTCCAGACTTCATTTTCTGTGCAGAATTCGCCTGCTTACATTTTGTGCTCAACATTGCCCTCACAGCCTTACTAACAACTACATTAGTATCAGCTTTATGGACACAGGTGTATGAGCTAGCACCTGAAGAGGACATTTCCATGAGGCACCTGATATGGTTACTTGTTGCTATATGATAGGAACAATGGAGAATTTTTTTCCTCTCTGTTTGGAAGCTGTATTGTGACTCACTGTTCCTGAATCTTCTGTCTCTCTAAAAATCCATTTCAGAGACCATACTGAATGTTTTGCTGAGCATAAGATGGTAAAATGCATGATGAGCATGAATTGTGGTGACCAAATATTTATTTCCCATAGGATGGCTTCCCCCTCCACGCAGGTACTGAGTATCCAAACCTTCAGCACTGAAAGGAATAAATGGGATTTGGAATATATGGATGAAATCTGAGATGAATGTACTTCAGTAGGTGGGTGAGTTAAAGATATGCATGAAGGCAGATATTTTTTGTCTAATTCACTATTCATTCCTTTCAGAATGTTCTTCACCTCATTTACATCTTCATTTTTTCATTTCTCTAGAAGTTTGCATAAGATATTGACTTGATAAGACACATTGCTTTAATAGAAAGTGTTGTTCACTTCAACAAGTATGAGATATTCCCCAAATTATTTGTTACATAGTCATTTAGGTGCTTGACTGGATGGCATTGTCTCTACAAGCAAAGACCCATTCCACAACCTGTTTATTGTTCAAGCTTCAGCAATTCCATCTACACCCTTCTAAACACACTCCCAAATGTACTATGTTTTCTCCTCATAACAAAAAATACATTATTATACACTGGCATTGTTGTCTTAAAATTAACTATTTTCTTAATAGAAGTTTCTGCGGGGCTGTCTGCCGGAGGTTTCTTCGCAAAGTGAGTCTTACAAACTGCTAGTGGCTCATCTCTTCTTCTGAGAGTTTGTTGTTTCCGCTATTTGGATCCAAAAATAAGCTACATTATCAGTGGCCTATTCAGACAGAGCCCCATTATCTTAGTTGAACCTTACATATATGATGTGTGGCAGGTTAGTAAGTTTAATGGTAAACGGATCATTGCATGATTAATTGTAAAGATGTGGAATTAAACCATTTTACACTCACATTACACATTCATATATAATTAGGGCTACAAATTGATCATTTTGTCTGTAGAATAGAAGGAGTTGTCAAGGAGAAACTATTTCAGTTTGTATTCAAATATCAGATATTTTTTATCACGGGCAAAGTATTCAAAAATTGGGTAGCAGCATTGCACATCCTTTTTATGATAAAGATAACCTTAATGTGGAGTAATGAATGTAATTTTTTCTTCTGGTATTGTAATTATGTACATCTTTGTTCCTTTTGAACTGCAATGGATTATTTACATTAGCCAGTATGCCTAACTCCTTAAACTGACGTCTACAAGATGATCATGGATAAGCACCATATATTATTCTTACAGCTCATGTATGAACAGTGAACACTTTCTTTTTAAAGCAGAGTTATGCCACAACATACTTTGATATGACATTATTGAATGAAAATATACAAAGTCTCCCCCCACGATGTGCAATGATTCAAAGTGCAACTGTGGCTGAACTAAGTTGTTTTAGGAGTTTCAAAACGTGTTATTTCCACCCAAATTATTATTTCCTCACCATTTGATGCACTTGTCATTGGTGTAGTACCTCTAGATGTGCAGAACTAAATACCTTGTGTAATTGATAGTGGGGGGGGGGGGGGGGGAACTTTTAAGAATTTTATTTAGCATTTCCTCTAGTGCTTTACTTATGTTTGGACTGATTACAATCTTAATGTCACCTGCAAAATGAACTGATTCTGCTCATTGTAGATAGGTCATTTAGATATACAAGAAACAACAATCGTCCTAATATTGAGCCTTATGGGACTCCACAGTGATTTGTACCCTGTCAGAAGAATCTTACTTGCTTACGTAGGCTGAATTATTAAGTATAACAGTAATTTATCCATTTATTGGTTGCTGAGGTCTGTGGCTTTGCATTATGTTATTTCAATAAATACAGCAAACAGCCACATTTTTATGTATTTTTATTCGTGCTAATGTGTGTTTTGAGCTTTAATTCACCTTCAATTGGCATGACACACATTCTTCAGCTGTACATCATTGAAATGTCGATAGCAATTGGGATGCTGCAGCTGGCTTTCTACTCTGCTTGCTGTTGTTACAGTTTTAACCTTCATAATTATGACACAGACACACTTTTATATTCCACAGTTGGCAACACTGTGGATATTGTGCTGTCTCTGTGCAAAATATAACTAAAACAATGTGTCTTCACTCAAGTTTCCAACCCTGTAACTGTAAAGCAAGCTGCACTTGGACAAAAATAAACTAACTAACTTCAAAAATCAAGTTAAAGCTGGGCTGACTCAATAGGCGAAATATTTCCATATTACATTTTTCCTTATAGAGTCCTTACAGCTGTTGTTTGCATTCTAAAATAGGTTCAAGGTACAGATTGGAAGATTTCCTGTAGTAATGCAATGGCATTTTCTTTTATGGAGATTTTGTCAGTATTTTTTTGATTTGTTCTATTCAAGAACATGATGATTCTGAATTAATGCTCATCACTGCACTGCTCATCATTGCTGAATTATGCAGCCATTATTGAAAAATCCATTCTTTAATCCCAAGAGTACGGAGAAACATCTTTTTGCATACCTTATGTTTCCCATAGCATATCTCAAATGATAAATCAGTGTGTTTCATTTCCTGGATTTGTCAGTGGTCTTCCCTGGACATCTGATTGGAATTATGTCCACAACACTGAGTATGTAAATCTTCCTCTGATCACACGATTTCCCAGGATGTGTTAAATGCTGCCTACCTATCACTAGCAGAAAACTGATGACACTTTCTTTGAACAGAATTCTGACATTTCTGACCTAATTTTCATGCGTTTCTCAGAGTATTGTGAATAACTTTGCCATTTTCACTTCTTATATATCAATATAGGCTTGTCCAAGCATTCTCCATGTTTAATTGGCATTTTTCTTCCAATCTTAAGGGCAGACCTTAGGCTACATTTTCCTGTCACTGCCTAGCCCATCACAACATTCTTGGCCTCCACCTTCAAAATCCTTTCTTCCGTCATCTACCGATAAGTTATCTGAAGGGCCATCTGTAACAATTAGTGTGAAAAAGTACTGTCATCTCCAGTGGCAACTCTGACTCTTGTATCATTTTGAGCATTCTTTGATACAGCCAGCAAAGCTTCTAGATAAAAAATATTTGTAGATAGCTTAAGAAGATCACAGATGAAGCTCAAATTCATGTATTTATGATAATCATAATATCAATAACATTAAAATTAAAAATGATAATAATAATAATAATAATCACAAGAAAAATTCCTGAATTATTAGATGGTCCAGGAAAAGTGACTGAGAACTCCATGCACAAAATTAATTCTCCTTCTCTGAACATAACGCTGCTGTTACTACTGTTCTCCCCTATTGTTCATTCTGTATTTACAGAAGAACCTATAAATGAATGGGTACTTAAATATGCTTGGCATAAATGATTACAGCACAGAATAAGTGAAGTGTCAAAAATCGAACAATGGAAAATTCAGGATGGAATGAAACAATATTGTGAAAAGGAAAGTTGCTACTCATCATAGTGCGGAGATGCTGCGTCAAAGATAGGCACAACAAAAAGACTGTCATAAATAGGTTTTCAGCCAACAAGACCTTTGTCAAAAGTAGATGACACACACACACACACACACACACACACACACACACACTAATACAACCACAACTCACACACACACATGACTGCAGTCTCTGGCAGCTGAAGCCACAATGCGAGCAGCAGCAGTGCATGATGGGAGTGGCAACTGGATGTGGGTAAGGAGGAGGCTGGGGGATGATGAGAGCAACTGAATTACATTCTCTGACAGGATTTCGACTAGCTCTTGTTGTACCCTGGAACGAGAAATGTCCTGCCCACTGTGATTTCCCTCAGTTATATTCTGCTGTCCACCGAAAATACACAATATACTCGTCCATCCCTACACAACCTCTGCTCCCAACCCCTTACCTCACGACTCATATCACTGTAATAGACCTAGATACAAGACCTGTCCCATACATCCTCCAACCACCACCTATCTCAGTCCGGTCACAAACATCACTTATTCCATCAAAGGTGTGAAACCAATCATGTGATCTAAAAGCTAAGCTGCAGCCACTGTGCTGCATTCTATACGGGCATGACAACCAACAAGCTGTCTGTCCACATGAATGGCCACCGACAAACTGTGGCCAAGAAACAAGTGGACCACCCTGCTGCTGAGCATGCTGCCTAACACGACAGCCTTCATTTCAATGAGTGCTTCACAGCCTGTGCCATATGGTTCCTTCCCACCAACACCAGATTTTCTGAATTGCACAGGTGAGAACTGTCCCTGCAATATATCCTTCATTCCCGTGCCCCTCTTGGCCTCAACCTTTGTTAGTCATTTGTCTTCACCCATCCAGCCCCTTTCCTGTTCCCATTGCCAATAAGTGAAGTGTGGCGTTCTAATTCATCTAACAAAAAAAGTAGTTGTGGCACTACTTTCATAGTTTAAGTGGATTGCTGTTAATCTGAGGTAAATAATAAAACAGTTTTCCTACCACTTCAATCACTCACATGAAGGAGTCTCTGCTTTCAAAGGCTAATTTCACCCGAGAAACAATGTCCTCCTCAGTAAAAAGATTGCCTCATAAAATGCTGTCCATTTCCATAAACTGATGCTATGACTATGGGACCACTTCTAAACACTGGTAGATATGTAGTACACAATAACAATGTCCTGTGGCTGTGTGGGCTTTTGCATTTACGCGGTAATGTTTACCACATCCAAAACAGTACAGCTAAGTGGTAGTCCTGCCTATTTTTTCATTGTGTCACATAAGCTGTATTGTTTTACCTTATTTTCTTTGTATATAATTTAAAAAAATAGGCATTCTTACAATAGCAGCAGATGCACAGAGAGTCAAGGATATCAACTGCTGAAAAAAAGCAAAACTGAAGATTTGTCAGTTACGTGACATTGTTTATTCACCAATAATATATCAGCTGAAAAAGAAATGTCGAATTCTAAGGCAGACCTTAACAGCCAGTGCCAATTTATTAGTTCTGACATTGATTTCTCAGATTATTTTTACAAAATTAACATGATCAAAAACTTAAAAATCTTTCATCAAGTTAGGAGATAATTATGCTAACAGCATACTACCACACAAGGCTCTAGAAGGTCACCTGAAAGACACCTCAACAGAAATAAAAATTACCCAAAATGAAAAAAATATAATAAGGCATTGCTTATAGTTCTTTTTAATATACATAAATGACCTATGAAGACATTACAGAACTTTTTAGTAAGTACAATGTTTGTTGATGGTACGAATATGAGCTGTAACATGTCATTCATAGAATGAGATGTTCCACATCGATATCCATTGACCAATTAAATATGTTTGTGGGTTAAGGTAGTTAGTAAGTAGGAAGCAACCCACTTTTGGGATGTTTTTTGATGGTTTGTGCAGATTGGAAATTTGCCGATCCTGTGCTATTGCCAATGCTTCTATCTGCTGGACGGAGTCATTTGTCTGTGGGGCCGCGAGGCAAAGGTATTAAGTGCACATGACCTCCATGATGACAGAAAAATCATCAAGGAGTTGATGTTCAGATTTTATTGTATTACTGTTCTGAGTCTCATATGCGACAGATGCATGACATCTAGCTAGAATTTAACACATGTGTAGTCGACTTGTTAAGAAAGTAAGAGTTGTACATCATAGGAAATACATTGAGTTCAACTACTCTGAATGTGTTATTCCACAGGAGCAAGAAAAGTCTCTTCCAGCATCTTCGACGTACAGATCCAAGTCTATGGAGTACTGAATAGCAAGCCACTTGAAGCATTAGTACTATATGGCGACCATGAGAAAAAGTAAGAGAAGCAAGAAACCTGGCAATATATAAAAGTTATGGATAAAATATTGGACTGTTTCAATGCAGATTCAAAACTCCATTAGTGAAATAAAGACCAGGAAGCATTTCATTTGGCGACCTCAGTGAAGGATATGAAGAGAACATGCAAAGAAACAGATTTAAAAAAGGGAGAGAGGAGGGGAGAGAGAGAGAATATCCAATATTACATGGCATTGTCAAGGACAATGGGGTTCAACAACAGAATGTCTTACAGTACACACGTGATATAGTTATTTATACATTAAAGAAGAAGACATCTGTGTGTGGTGTGTCTGAGAGAGAAAAGGATGAAACTTGCGGAGAACTGAAAGATACAAATTGTTAACAGACACAAGCAGTATATTACTGTTTCCTATTTACAAAGAGGAGACACAAGTCATGCACACACAATTCAATGTGCAATATGGAAGAGTTTGCATCAGGCCTTGAGAAGAAGACTAATGACGTCTTAGAAGCTGACAGACCTTGCAATAGCAGTTGAACTTGCCATGAAGGTACATTCAATGAAATTCTCATACCACCTTACTTGCATTGGAGGAACAATTGCAAGAGTTTGTAGCAAAAAAATGTACACAGAAGAACTGATTCCTCTTTGGCACCTACCTCTATTGGCGAGTCTAATTATAATCAACAAAAGTTGCAAAAAAATCTGGGAGGCAATATAAAAAAAACATGAGAACAACTACTGTAAAGAGTATGGTATGCCAAAATTGTACAGGAAATCCAACAGAATGGTTAGAAGAACTTCAATTTGGGATACACATGTATTTGGCAAAGCAATTTCCAATGTTTCAACCAGATGAAAAAGTACATGCCACATATTTCTTGGAACAGCCCATCCTGATGATTTTAAATCATGAGAGGACTTTAAAGAATAGTTTAAAAGCAAATATTGGTCAACAAGTAAACAGGAGGAATTGATGCTACAACTGTAATTTATTATTAATAACTTTAAAGAGGGATGAGACATGTAACTGCCTCAAGGTACCACCCACAATCCAATCCATGTGAAAGAGTAAGGAAAGAAGTGGGAAGATTAAGTAGAACATACTGTTCAGAAAAATATGGGAAAAACTGGTTCCTGAATTTCAGGTGGTAATACATGAGTTGCCACACATGGCTACTGGGTTATCTCTAGTAGAAGTCATGAATAGAACCTCTGTGGAAGTACCATTAATGAAGTCATTTAAGTGGGCATCTGCACCCACAGAAAATTTGGAAGATGTACAAAGACCAGTACAATAGCGATTATACAGACATGCAGATATGAGAATTCACAAATTTAATAGGGAAGCACAGACTCCAATGTTCAACGCTGATGATTAAGTGCTTGTTCAAGATCATTGCCACAGTTCCCATAGAATGAAAGAAACAAGTACATTTTTCCCAAAGTAGTGTGGATCCTACAAGATTGTGAGTGTACCACACCCAAAGGCAATATGTCTTGTAGACCCCCGACATGCCAAGGTAAAGGTTTATACAACATCGATATGATAAAACAATTGAAGTCCTCAGGCAACCTGTATTCTAAGCAACTTCTGCAGCATGATGTCTGTAAGGCCCTAAGTTAACTGTTCTATTATTTGTGTTTTGTTTTCTGCAGAAAAGTTTTTTCAGACTTTTTTCTAACCCATAATCTTTTGAAAAATGTTACCTCTGACTATCCTATACTAGAACTAGATATATGAAAACTAAGTCACACCAGACTGTGTGTGTGTGTGTGTGTGTGTATGTGTATGTGTGTGTGTGTGTGTGTGTGTGTGTGTGTGAGTTTGAGTGCAAGATTTGTCTGATTCTGATAGGCCTGTTTGGCCAAAAGCTTTGTTCAGCAGTCTTTTTTTGTGCCTATCTGTGACTCAGCATCTCTGCTATATGGTGAGTATCAACAATCCTTTTCATAATATTGTTATTATTCCATCCTGGATTTTCCATTGTTTGATTTTGTAATATAACTATTATAAAGAGGAGGAGACACTTACATGTACACTTAGTATTCATCCCAAAAAGTACCTTTAACATGTTAGATTAAAAATAGGGGAAGGGTGAAAAAGAAGTTCAAATATGGTGACCATAGACCAAGATAATCACGTGGAATAGAGTTATGGGAGGAAGGTATTGCATGAGGAGAAGCGTATGACAAGGAAAAATAGATCACAATTCAGTTCAAATCTCAGCATGGAACTGGTAAGAGGTGTAAGTACTGATGCAAGGTAGTACTGAGGAAGGTGGGAATGTACGCAAGGTAATGATCACTAGATTTAAACACAGAAGAAGTAACATCTTCTAAGTATGAGAGTATAAGCTGGGTAGGATATTTTGTACAGGAACTGAAACATATTGGGGCACTGTCCTTGAAGACAAAACATTTGGGATGTACCGGGCTAGTGGACCTATGGAAAGAATGACTTATGCCTTAGGTCAGGTGGAGGCACGAAAGGATCTGAACTGCTTTTATGAAGGGAGAGTTGTAAAGGGACACTGGCATCTCAAATGGAAAGATAATTGGGAAGTATCTGTCCCTAGAATGAAGTGTAAACATGCACAGGAAGGATGTTGACATTTCAGAAGTGTTCTCCAGACTAGTTTAATGTGGCATGGACCTATCTGATTAGGCTTCATAAATTTGAGCACATTTCTAGCACAATTTACGGCAGCAAGTATATGACGTTAGTAATAGTTAAACAGATTTTTGATTCCAATCCAGGAAGTAACTCTTCAGGTGAATGAATGAATTAAACGAAGTAATTTAAAATTGCAAACAAACGTAATACAAATATCTGTGGCAAGACCTGGAGTAAAGAGAACATACCAGTAAACTAGTGTCACCTTTCTACAGCAAAGATGATTGATGTCGAGAATTTCATATATTGTAATGTGTCCCAGCATGCAGTTAAGTGAAATACCTATGGAAACATTTGTGCATGTCGGAATACCCATAGTTAAGGGAGATAGAGATCATGTAGCTTGCACAATAAGGATGAAAGGAGAATTCTTAAGTGTAATCACAAAATTAAAATGTTCTAATGAAGGAACAGGAGTGAAATTATGCAATGATAAACAAAGACTGCAATGAAAAAGGAAATTGTATGCGATTCCCTTAGGGACCGGTTCTGAACATAGCTTGGTGTTGGGTAAAGCTATGATAGAAAGTAATTGGTGAAATATGAGCTGACTTGAATGAAATGTTATGTGAAGCCCCAGAGGGAAATAAATTGCAAACAACCTTCATATTTTAGAAAGTTATAATGTTACACAACTGTTTGAAAATTTGGTGTTTATTGTAAATGTGTTAAACTTTTAGAATAAACTTTATGAGCACAGCATCTTTGATCTCAGTCGGGGAATATGAGGCATAACTTTTCATTCATAGAATGAGATGTTCTATTTCTTTGATACCCATTGGCCGACACAAGATATTCATGAGTTAAGGTAGATAGTAACTAGGAAGTAATCCACTTTCAGGAGGTTTTTTGCTGGTTTGTGCAAATTGGAATTGTACCGATTCTGTGCTATTGGCAACACAAGCTGCTAGGTGGAGTTATTTGCTACATGAGGCAAAGGCATGGAGTGCACAACACTTCCACAACACCAACAAAATCATCATTCCATTAATATTCAGATTCTATTGCACAATTGTCCTCGGTTTCATGTGAGATGGATGCATGACAACATCTAGATGGTATGTAACACACCTGTAGTTGATTCATCTGATAAGTTAAGAGTTGTACATCATAGGAAATATATTTGTGTTCAACTTCTGTGAACGCGTTATTCCAATGGAACAAGAAAAATTTCTTTCAGCATCTTCAACACAATGGATCAAAGTCCATGGGGGAAAAGCTGTGTCACAGTTCAAGGGTACTGAGGAGCAGAATCCTTGCAGCATTGGTACTGTATGGTAAGCACGAGAAAAAGTAAGAAAGCAAGAAAACTAGGAAGATATGGAAGTTACGGATCAACTACTGAACTGTTTCAGTGGTCTATTCCTGAGACTTGTGTCGCAAATCTGCGTAATTACTCATGCAGTTCAATACAGATATGGCTGCATTAATTACACTCATTACTTAAATAAGCATTTTGTTACATTAAGTTGTTACGCAGAAGCAGCAGTAGTAAACTATTTGTTCACTGGCAATGAGTCGACTGGCTTTGACTTCTCTGAACACAAGATCACAACACAAGGTAAATCTTGTGGCCTCAGACTTCCACCTTTACCACCATTTATCCAACAGTCTCTAGAGGAACTATTTTGACATGAATGATGTTTAGCAAATTTGTCTTTCCAAATTCTGAACTTCCAAGCAAACTTTAGTACCTACAGAAGGAGTGATAATGCTGCTACTCAACACAATTGCCCCGGACACTTCATGGGATGACAGTGACTCAGTAGCAAACAGTGAACAAAACCCTGTGAGTGGAACAATCTCCCCATGTGAACTGAATGACAGGAAGCAACACATCTGAATCCACATAGATACATGCATGGCAATATACTCAGTGTAAGGTTTGTACAGACAGCTAAAGACTAAGCACATGACAACACTTGGCACGAAACGAGGCTAGGTCTGCAACAGTTTGACTCCACATGAGAACTAGCCTGCTCTGCTTACTGCTGCTCACAAGTAAACACTAACATCTGCGGGTCTGCCCATGTGACACCATGCTTATGCCCTCCATGGCAGGTTTCTGAACTACTCCATTGTTCAACCCATGTCAGCTCATGTGCCTCCACCATAACATGAACTGGTGGGAATATGAAATCTCTCCCCCTGAAAAGGCCAATTAGGGCTGAAAATGGCCAGGCTTGGGGTGTGACTTCCAGCGTGAAACCAGGGAGGGTGCCAGAGAATATGGCAGCAGACTAACCATCAAAGGAAGCAACACCAATGGTACTGGGTCCATCTGAAAGGTAGAAGAACATGGAGGGTGCAGCAACGATGTGTCAGACAGTGGTAGTGGAGATGAGGCCACCTCTGATGAAGAGGGAGAGGAGGCAGAAAGGGTCAAAATTCATGGGCCCTACCACAACAGTCAGAGGCATGAGCCACACTGGGGTTTGAGGATGCAGGTAATGGAAAGACAGCAGAGGACGTGAAGGGGCTGGCAATGCATGAGGGAGCACACTTCACAAACATCGCAATTATCCTTGCCACACAGCTGACTGGAAGCCGCAGCTGTGATGCTCAAATGTGGTGTGGGTGCAACTAATTGGCATGATGAGCCAGCTGTTCCCCGCTGACACCCACCAAAAACAACTGCCGACCTTTGTGGCCCACCACAACAGCCGACAACCTCTCCAGCTGCAGCCCAAAGTACCAGGCTCGAACAGCAACCCAAAGAGGAAAATGTGGTGGGCCACAGTGTTCCATGGCAAGCAACTCAGGCTGCAACAAATCCAAGAGACACTGCAAGTGGCACCAATGCAAACATTCCACCTGACTGCACCCAATGACTAGCATCACCCAGCACTTGACAAGGCATCATCACGGGAAGAGGCAGACATGGCCTTTTTCATCTGGGTCTTGCATGTACCCACAAAGCACTCCATGTCCGAGACAGAATGGGATGGTAGTCAGAAAGAAGATGGATATCATTGTGTATACAAAAATCTTCAAACTCCTGTGACACAAATTGTTTACCGTTGTCACACGGGAGATTCCTCAATGGCAAAAATAACTGATAATGCCGTAAATGATGGCAGTCAACAAAGTGAAGGATAGCTTGGCTGCATATGGGAAATTTGGTACTGCATCTGCCAACAACAACCACATGCTGTCCAAAACTGGACGAGCAAAATCTACATGCACCTTGTCTCAAGTGTGCTGTAGGACCAGTCAAGGAGAGTACTGGGGCAGTGGTGCAGCCTGGTTCTGTGCACAAGTCCTTAAAGCCCACACCAGATGTTCAATGTCACGACCGTTTATCGGCCAGCATACGTGATGTCACACCAATGCCTTCCTCCGAGTCATACCCCATTGCGATGCATACAACAACTGGAGGTTGTGAGTATGTAATGCATTGTTCCTCTGTGGGGATGAAGACCACCTGGACACAATTGAATTCAGAATGCAGAAGAAAAAACAAATACCACACCGGATCTGCAACCGGGGAAATGTGCTCCAACCAACCCATCTGGACAGCTGAAACAATTTTTTGGAAAAGTAGGTCTGGAGGAACAGCGGCTGCAACCTCTTGTGCAATAAGCAGAAAATCAAACAGGGTTTGCTGCAAGGCATCCTCCAACATGGACATGAGAGCCTCCTGCCAGTCAAACTCCGGATCAGGCCCCACTGACAGCTGCGATAGTGCAACAGCATTGGCATGGTGGGTGGTGGAGCAGAAACCGATGTCATAAGAGTAGTTACTGAAAAAGAGGCCCACTGCTGCAGCTGGTGGGCAGTCCTATGCTGAAGCTTAGTATGAGAGCCAAATAAAGAAACCAAAAGCTTGTGGTCACCCAATCAGGAAAACATGAAACTTTTTAACCCTCAAAATAATAGCTAGAACCTCCTTTTCCACCTGTGAGTAGTTTTGTTAAGCAGCAGAAATTATCTTCAGTGCATAAGCAATGGGCAGTTTGATGCTGTCCAGATTCCAATAGGACAGGATGGCACAAATGCCATTCTGGGACACATAACAGGTCAGTTTACCTAGTGTAACATAGATAGCCTGATAGACTGAAAAGTCCACTGACAATCCACAGACCAGACAAACTTAATGCCATTCTGGTAGATCCAGTTAATAGGCTGGCAGACACGTGCAGCCTGGGAATGAAATGAGCATAATACAAAATCTTACTGAAAAGGACTTGAGCTACTTTGGGTTTTTGGGTGCTGGTAGGTTGAAATTGCTTTGATGTGGTTGTCCATAGGGACAAGACCATCTTTACTATGCCCATGACTCAAAAAAATGCACCTTTGGGGAGAAAAACTGCACTTTTCCAGCTTACAATGAAGGCCATTCTCCAGAAGGCATTGGAAAACCAATTGAAGGTTCTGTAAATGCTCTTCCCACGTAGGGACCATGACCCAGATATCATTAAGGTAATTGACGCAACAGGGAATGTCTCAAAGCAACTGTTCCAAATACCACTCGTAAATTTCCAGTGCAGACAAAATTCCCAAAGACAAGTGATTGAACTGTTAAAGCCCAAATGGGGCACTGAGGACCAGGAAAGTCAGAAAAACTGTGTCCAAAGGCAACTGCAGGTAAGCACTGTGCAAGTCCATGTGGCAAAAATATTGACACATTGTGCCTTGAGTCTGTTTAAAATCACCACAACGGCAAACAGAGCCATTTGGTTTCTGAATAACCACCAAAGGGCTGGCCAACTGACTCGACATCATAGGAGAAATTACACCCTGGTCCTGCCAAGGCTGCCACTCAACCTTTACCTTTTTGCGCATGGTAACGGAACTAGGATGGGGACGAGAACATTTAGGGACTGTCAATGGCTTAAAAGAAACATGTGCCTCAAAATTTTCTGCCTGGCACAAGTTATTCTAAAACAGTTGACCGAGACACTAAAAGCACATCATCAACCATTTGAAAGCTGAAAACAGGAGAAACGTCAAGCACAGAGGTATTTTGCACCAATAGTGAATTGATCACCAACAGTGTAAGTTGCTGTTCCACATTCTTGTAACAAATTAATGAATCTGACAGATGCCCCTGTGACTACTTGAAATTCAGCCAGCTGCCTATCCACAATAAAGCCAGCAAAATACGCTGGGGCAACACAAATGGGACAGTGGAGACAGCCCCAGAATCCAGGGAAAACACCAAGGTGTTCGATGACTGGCTCGCGACTCGCTGACTTTTACAACCAGTTAACAAATGTCCTGTCTGATGGCATACCCCGTACATGTGCAGGCAGTCTCAGCAAACATGCAACAAATGACAATCAGGGCAGGACTGCTGGCATGCCCAACAAGTGGAAGGAGAATGATGCTAAATTGCCAAGGGCATGAATTATGAAGCTGTAAGTGACACAAACCCGCCGGGCTTGATGAGGGCAAGAACAGTCAGTGCTGTGATGCTGCTCCAACTGGAATCGACAATGAGGGCAACACACGGTGACTTGACAGAAAGTGAGGCCGCCAGGGGTATCCAACAAGGCACCAGGGCTGTTGACCACGCACACGTAATTGTGCGCCACCTGCCAATTATCAGAAAGGACATCCCTTGCCACTGCTGTAAGATTATGCAATTCCACAATTTGGGCAATGTTGGCTAATGATGGGGTTGAACTTGGTCAATGCCCCAGTCTGAAACTCTGGATCAGGACAGTCACACTCCGGATTAGCAAGTCTGCATAAGAGGTAGCACATTTTGGACAGTCAAAATAACACTTGTGTGAGTGGACTTGCAAACCAGCAATCCATACCATATGACTGCCCAGTGCGCTAATAGTGCTGGTTAAATTGCAATTCAGCTGGTACCACATGGCTTTGATGGCCAACATACTGCATAAGCAACCTACAAAGCACATTGAAGGGGAGTTTCTTGGACTCAGTGGAGGGCTTAAAATTTCGGGTGGCTTCCTATAAACTCATGCTGCTGGACAACAAGACGGCTTTATAAACCACACTGACAATATACCTTACCTGACAGTGCAGCAAGAACTGACACAAGCAATCTCCCACCTTTCCACAGTCTCAATGAATGCAGCAAATGACTAATGGATTGAGAAAAAAACTGCCAAACGGATGGGTGGTCCCCTGCCAGCTAGGCAAGTGTGTGAAGTAAGTCTGCATTCTGGGTTATCTGTGGTTGCACCTGCCCCTGTTGCTGTTGCTGCTGCCGCTGCTGCAGCTGCTACTGCTCCTTCTGTAGGTACAACTGCTCCTCTCTGGATAGCAGAAATGCCATGTACATGGCAGGCCACAGTGAACACTATGAAAACAGGGAAAGAAAATTAAAAAAAGATAAGGGCATCACATAAGCACTTTAGTATCTGCAGACGGCATGACAACACAACTACCCAAGATGGTTCATGTGGGTACTTCACGAGCTGATGGTGACTCGATAACAACAGCGGAACAGAACCCTGTGAGTGGAACAAACTCCCATACAAATTGTACTACAGGAAGCAAAGTGTCCAAACCCATGTAGGGACATGCATGACAGTATGCTCAGCACGTGGCTGGTTCAGGTGGCTAACAACAAAGCACACGGCAACACTCGGCATGAAGAGCAAGGCTAGATCCATGACAGTTTAACTATGCATTTGAATTGGCCTCCTCCACTTGCTGCTGCTCACAAGTAAACACTTCTGTCAGTGGTTCTACCCATATGACATGATGTGTGCCCTCCATGTCAGATTTCTGAACTAGTCTGCTGTTCTACCCACCCAGCTCATATGCCTCCTTTGTGACATCTACTGGTGGGATACTAAATAAATGTGTTATTTCCCTGGAATAGTACCTCAGTATCACGTTGATCAGAACAGTACGTGTAAATTGTTCTGACAAAAGTGACAGAAGTGAAGTAAAATGTGGTAATAATTGTAAGGTATGTTACAAAAAAGGCAGGAAAGGTATCCAGTGCATATGTCTTAAATTGTCTTTTCATCAAAATTGTTGCAAAATAAATAGAAATTGTTAACTGTGAATGTTCATGGTTGTGTGATGAAAGCTTGTGAAAAAGTAATTAAATGAGATCAAAGGCAAGGATTCAATAATTCAAGTGTTATAAAGTGATATTGTAGCTTTACAAAGGGAATGTGCTGGTCTAGCAAACAAATGTAAAATTCTGGAAAACAGTAATTCCTTAAAAGTGGATGAAAATAAGTGTTTTGTGATATTTAGCTCACTTGTAAACACAAAAGGTGCTGCACCTCAAAAAACAGACAAGGATAACTCAGAAAAAAGGAGTGTAACTACAGTAGTCATGGAACAATGTCTTACATGTAAAAAGTTTGTGTCTGATAATTTATAAAGACAGCATTGCTATGTTAAAAATCAAGTGTAAAAGTTACTCTCACAAACATACATGAAATCTGCAAAGTACAGTCTGCAGGAAGGAAGGAAGATTAGGCTTTAATGTCGTATCAATAGCGAGGTCATCAGGGACAGAGCACAAACTCGGATTATTTGAAGGATTCAGAAGGTATTGTAATTGTAAACTGTCGAAGCTGCGTTGGTAAAGTACCGGAACTTCAAGCGCTGATAGAAAGCACCGAAGCCGAAATCGTTATGGGTACAGAAAGCTGGTTGAAGCCAGAGATAAATTCTGCCGAAATTTTTACAAAGGTACAGACGGTGTTTAGAAAGGATAGATTGCATGCAACCGTTGGTGGAGTGTTCGTCGCTGTTAGTAGTAGTTTATCCTGTAGTGAAATAGAAGTGGATAGTTCCTGTGAATTATTATGGGTAGAGGTTACACTCAACAACCGAGCTAGGTTAATAATTGGCTCCTTTTACCGACCTCCCGACTCAGCAGCATTAGTGGCAGAACAACTGAGAGAAAATTTGGAATACATTTCACATAAATTTTCTCAGCATGTTATAGTCATAGGTGGAGATTTCAATTTACCAGATATAGACTGGGACACTCAGATGTTTAGGACGGGTGGTAGGGACAGAGCATCGAGTGACATTATACTGAGTGCACTATCCGAAAATTACCTTGAGCAATTAAACAGAGAACCGACTCGTGGAGATAACATCTTTGACCTACTGATAACAAACAGACCCGAACTTTTCGACTCTGTATGTACAGAACAGGGAATCAGTGATCATAAGGCCGTTGCAGCATCCCCTGAATATGGAAGTTAGTAGGAATATAAAAAAGGGAGGAAGGTTTATCTGTTTAGCAAGAGTAATAGAAGGCAGATTTCAGACTACCTAACAGATCAAAACGAAAATTTCTGTTCCGACACTGACAATGTTGAGTGTTTATGGAAAAAGTTCAAGGCAATCGTAAAATGCGTTTTAGACAGGTACGTGCCGAGCAAAACTGTGAAGGACGGGAAAAACCCACCGTGGTACAACAACAAAGTTAGGAAACTACTGCGAAAGCAAAGAGAGCTTCACTCTAAGTTTAAACGCAGCCAAAACCTCTCAGACAAACAGAAGCTAAACGATGTCAAAGTTAGCGTAAGGAGGGCTATGCGTGAAGCGTTCAGTGAATTCGAAAGTAAAATTCTATGTACCGACTTGACAGAAAATCCTAGGAAGTTCTGGTCTTACGTTAAATCAGTAAGTGGCTCGAAACAGCATATCCAGACACTCCGGGATGATGATGGCATTGAAACAGAGGATGACACGCGTAAAGCTGAAATACTAAACACCTTTTTCCAAAGCTGTTTCACAGAGGAAGACCGCACTGCAGATCCTTCTCTAAATCCTCGCACAAACGAAAAAATGGCTGACATCGAAATAAGTGTCCAAGGAATAGAAAAGCAACTGGAATCACTCGACAGAGGAAAGTCCACTGGACCTGACGGGATACCAATTCGATTCTACACAGAGTACGCGAAAGAACTTGCCCCCCTTCTAACAGCCGTGTACCGCAAGTCTCTAGAGGAACGGAAGGTTCCAAATGATTGGAAAAGAGCACAGGTAGGCCCAGTCTTCAAGAAGGGTCGTCGAGCAGATGTGCAAAACTATAGACCTATATCTCTGGCGTCGATCTGTTGTAGAATTTTAGAACATGTTTTTTGCTCGAGTATCATGTCGTTTTTGGAAACCCAGAATATACTATGTAGGAATCAACATGGATTCCGGAAACAGCAATCATGTGAGACCCAACTCGCTTTATTTGTTCATGAGACCCAGAAAATATTAGATACAGGCTCCCAGGTAGATGCTATTTTTCTTGACTTCCGGAAGGCGTTTGATACAGTTCTGCACTGTTGCCTGATAAACAAAGTAAGAGCCTACGGAATATCAGACCAGCTGTGTGGCTGGATTGAAGAGTTTTTAGCAAACAGAACACATCATGTTGTTATCAATGGAGAGACGTCTGCAGACGTTAAAGTAACCTCTGGCGTGCCACAGGGGAGTGTTATGGGACCATTGCTTTTCACAATATATATAAATGACCTAGTAGATAGTGTCGGAAGTCCCATGCGCCTTTTCGCGGATGATGCTGTAGTATACAGAGAAGTTGCAGCATTAGAAAATTGTAGCGAAATGCAGGAAGATCTGCAGCGGACAGGCACTTGGTGCAGGGAGTGGCAACTAACCCTTAACATAGACAAACGTAATGTATTGCGAATACATAGAAAGAAGGATCCTTTATTGTATGATTATATGATAGCGGAACAAACACTGGTAGCAGTTACTTCTGTAAAATATCTGGGAGTATGCGTACGGAACGATTTGAAGTGGAATGATCATATAAAATTAATTGTTGGTAAGGCGGGTACCAGGTTGAGATTCATTGGGAGAGTCCTTAGAAAATGTAGTCCATCAACAAAGGAGGTGGCTTACAAAACACTCGTTCGACCTATAGTTGAGTATTGCTCATCAGTGTGGGATCCGTACCAGATCGGGTTGACGGAGGAGATAGAGAAGATCCCAAGAAGAGTGGCGCGTTTCGTCACAGGGTTATTTGGTAACCGTGATAGCGTTACGGAGATGTTTAACAAACTCAAGTGGCAAACTCTGCAAGAGAGGCGCTCTGCATCGCGGTGTAGCTTGCTGTCCAGGTTTCGAGAGGGTGCGTTTCTGGATGAGGTATCGAACATATTGCTTCCCCCTACTTATACCTCCCGAGGAGATCACGAATGTAAAATCAGAGAGATTAGAGTGCGCACGGAGGCTTTCAGACAGTCGTTCTTCCCGCGAACCATATGCGACTGGAACAGGAAAGGGAGGTAATGACAGTGGCACGTAAAGTGCCCTCCGCCACACACCGTTGGGTGGCTTGCGGAGTATAAATGTAGATGTAGAAGGGAAGTGACCATAACCTTGCAAAGTAATCATCCTGGAATTTGCCTGGAGGTATTTTGGGAAATCGTGGAAAACCTAAATCTGGATGACGGACATAGATTTGAACATCATTCTCCTGAATATGAGTTGACTGTGCTAACCATTGTGCCACCTTACTCTCTAACAGTTCTGCAGCCCCATAAAAACAAATATACCATGGACTCAAAGTGAAAATATTTGGATACAGCCATGCACACTATGTTTCAAACCTTGTATCAAACTCTGCTAAAGTAATCGTGAGTATGTCAGCTGTTGTTGAGCCTAGCACGAACTTCATAAACATGATCAGCAATATAAAAAAAGAATGTGCCAGTTCTACTATAAGAGACTGTATTATTCTCATATCATGATCAAAAGAGGTTAATGCAATGAGGCCACTCCATTTATCCACAAACTGATTATCATCTGGCAATTACTGTCAATTGAAAAAGTGATATTGAGAAATCTACTGACAAAATTTGATCTTCGGCATTAATAGTAAAGTCAATGAACAAGCAAAAAGTTACGTTCAAGGATTAAAAGGTAAGACTTCAACAATTATGAAAAAAATAGTTTCGTGATTCATACACACCACCTACTATTATTTCTCGTTCAGCTACAGGCAAAGCGTGATACACTTACAAACATCAACATAAAAATTTAAATTAACATTAACAATGATTTACAATAACATTTTCAGGGTTTCCAGCCACAAAAGTGCTTGGTCACTTATCACATGTATGTCCATCAGATTTCCTCCCTTAAGTCCGTGTACGTCGCACTCAACTATATGCTGCAGGGTTTGACTCTCTCCGCACTCACAATTGGGGTCCTGGGAGAAACCCCACTTTTTCAACAAATATCCGCACCGACCAACACCTGTCCGCAGACGATTTAGAGTTACCCACACTCTACGTTGGAGTTGGAAGCCTGGAACTCGTTGAGATGGGTCCTCAATAAGGAAACTGTTATTCACTTTGCTTTCCTGCCATTGCTGTTTCCACAGGTTATCGATATCAATCTGTTGTTTGAGTTCTTTCCAGAAGGGATTTCTTGACATCAATCTGTCAGGGGGAGGAGGTAGGTCCCTGAACTTTTCTTTGTACCTCTGGATTGCTCTTTCACGTCTAATCGAGGGTGGTTCGATATTGGCAAGGACGGGCAGCCAAGGTTTCGGGGTGGGTCTTACTGTTCCTGTTATGAGCCTCATTGTCTCGTTAAGTTGCACATCAATATATCTGACATGCCTACTGCGGGCCCAGACGGGTGCGCAATATTCCGCTACACTATACAGAAGTGCCAGTGCTGATGTGCGTAGAGTTTCAGTGGAACATCCCCAGGTTGTTCCTGCCAGTTTCATTATGATGTTGTTTCTTGTTTTCATTTTTTGGGCGACTTCGTACAGGTGGCTCTTATATGTGAGAGTGCGATCTAGCTTAACACCCAGATATTTTGGCGTTCTATCGTTTTTCAACAATTTACCTTTTATTTGCACTTTTAGCTCACGATTTGCATCTTTGTTACACAAGTGCATTATTGATGCCACGGATTTAGTCGGATTTACTTTGAGGTGCCAGTTGTCATAATATTGTTGTAGTCGTTCCAGATCCCTGTTTAAAATTTCTTCCAGTTCTTCGAAAGTGTTGGCGTGAGCCGCGATAGCGATGTCATCTGCATACATAAAAGAACGAGATTCCAGGTTTGGGATGTCCGCTATGTATAAATTGAAAAGGCATGGAGCCAGCACAGACCCTTGGGGGAGACCATTTTGTAGTGTCCTGTAGCTGCTTGTTTTCCCATTCAGAGATACCTTGAATCTCCTGTTTATCAACATATTTCTGACTAGATCTATGATCTTCTTGCATTTCACGACTTTTGACAGTTTATACAGTATCCCTTTTGTCCATACGGTGTCGTATGCTGAGGTGAGATCTAATAATACCATGCCCGTTTTCTTTTTGTTTTGGTAGCCTCTTTCAATGAAAGTGGTTAGGGCGAGAACTTGGTCACAACAATCTCTTCCTTTTCGAAAACCGCCTTGCTCTGGGGGAAGAGCAGCTTCTATTTTGCTTTCTATTCTGCCTAGGATGACTCGTTCAAACAGCTTGTAAGTGGTGCACAATAAAGATATCGGTCTATAATCTTTAGCATTCTCTCCTGTTTTCCCTGGTTTCTGGATGGCTATGACTTGTGCGTTTTTCCATTGCTTTGGTAACCGGCTGGTATGTATGATATTAGAGAAAAGAGAAGACAGCCATGCTCTTCCCTTTGGCCCGAAGTTCTTCAAAAATTCTGGAGGAAGGCCGTCACAGCCAGCTGCTTTACCAGGTGACATTTTCTTTAGTGCTATATTTATCTCTTCTTGTGTTACCCAGTTCACTAAACCTGCTTCCTCCTTGCTTGCATCTAGCTCTTCGTTCATCAGTTGGTGCAGTTCTTTTTTCTTCGAGGCGGAGGCATGGATTCTGGATGTTTGTAGTATAGAAGAGCATATCTTGTTAGGGGTCATTTTATTACTGATGTTCCGTCCCTTGAATTGTGCTCCGCCAAGTTTCCTCAGTAGACTCCAGCTCTTCTGTGAGGAGTGCGTAAAATCCATTTGTTCCATCCGCTTTTGCCACCTACATCGATCTGGTAAGATGACACTCGCATTGTATACATAGAAAGCTCTTGAAGAAATAATGCATGAAATCAGCTGTAAAAGCAAACAATCCATCACCCTAAATGTGCACATGGAGGGAAACTAATGAAAGGGGCCAATTCCAACTGGATATGGTCCAACATTAACAATCCAGAATAATTATTCAATAAACAAGCAGAGATACCTTTACTTTGTAATCAACTAGTTTTAAAAATGTTTTATCTGATAATATACTCAGCAAGAATTTCATTATGTATTTGAACATAGGAGATCTGTCTGTCTGAAGGATTGATCAGCAAGCTTTGTGATATGTAAATTCTGCTGAACATTGGCTTAAAATTGTGAATATTAATCACCTCAATAAACTTACATGCCACAAACTGGCTACCAGCTTTTTTGGAGCAAATGGGCATAGAGGTCCTTGCATGCTACTTCATTCCTCAACAAACTACGGAATCACACAGAATTTTATCCATCTAAATGAAGAACTTACATTCAAAAGTTGTTGCATACAACTTAAAAAAGTATAACATCTTAATCATCAGTATATCTCAAATTCCTGGATAACACATAAGCTCTGTATTACTAGATAAATTTCAAACTTTGTTACATAAATTAAAAACAGAAAAACTGCATAAGAAAGTTGTTAATGTGCTGAGTTCAACATAAATGTAAAAACTGATGACAAATTTTCTTCACATCTAAAATACCTGACAGCCACAAATGGGCTAAATCTAAATTTTGACCAATGTACCAGAGCAACAGCAACTGCTTCAACATGTAAATTGATAATATGGTAAGTAGGTATTATTACACTGAAAAAGAATGCTCTATGCTATATTCAGGTGTTACAGACCATGCAGCACTATTTGTATTATTATCAACATTAAATTCAGCCTGCACAACTAAAAGATGTTAGAACGTCAGTCAAGAAAATGAGAAGATATTTATTAAAAAGCTAATCCTCGCCATGTGGTCAATTAGCAAACACACTTCAACAAATGATAACTACAATAATTTTTCCAGCTGAATTCTTGGTTATATTCAATGAATGCTTCCCTTTCATATCAGAATGGACCAAGTCTCATAAAATTAGATCATGGGTAACAAAGAAATTAGTGTGCCAAGGGTTAAGAAGAGAAACTGCATATGGCAGCAATAGTTAATCAAAACCTGGAATTTCTTAAATACATAAGCACATACAAATTGACAAAATAACTAACCTAGCAAAGTGTACGACTAACAACAAATTTATTTCTGACACAGGAAATAAATAAATAATAAAAAGAAGCTGTTTGGTCTGTTATAGGAAGTGACATTGGCTGCAAAATGGAGAGAAAATGCCCCTTAAACCAAAGATGAATGGTACAGCTATATGTCGTAAATGAATCCTTCAATAACTTCATAAACTGCAATGAAATCAGTGACTGCTAGAGAGAAATCACTCTGGTTTTAAGTTTTTCCATGTTTCAAGCTCTGATTTAAGAAAATCATAATGCCCTTAAAAATAGGATAAGAAAAATAGTCTGTCATGGTAGTGAACATCAACTCTCCCATATAATCAACCAGCATTTTGATGAAGGATGTTTTACATATCAATAAAATATGCTGAAGTTTGGCCAATTCTTAGAAAGGGCAAACAAGATAAAACAGGGAACTGTAGACTTGTAGAGTTTTGGTAGGTATTGAGTCCCATAAACCAACTTCTTACAGCACAATAACGATTTATTCGGATAACGTTCACAGGTTAACATCACAGTGCAAGAGTAAACACTCGACTCTTCCCATCTCTAGGCGAAGCAGACCCAAAGATCGTAAATATAGCAAAGACATATACATTGGTATGCACGGAAGTACAGGTTATTACTGTACAATCGTTACAACTGATCTCACCATTACCAATTTTTTCAAAAACATTTGAAAGAGCTGTGTGTGATATTATAACTCACCCTACAGCATGATTTTATGCAAAGAGTATGGTTTCAGGAATCATTGCAGCAGAATGCATACATATAAATGAATTGGTCAGAAAAGTTTGCAGATGTTTTGAAAACAGAATGTTTGTGTCAGGTGTGTTTTGTGACCTCACCAAGGCTTTTGTTACTGTTAATTGTGACCTGATTCTTCGCAAACCAACAAACTATGGTTTTCAAGGAAAATTCCTTAGTTGGGTGTCATCATATTAAGAGAATAGAAAACAGAGTACTTGTTCATACCAGCAACAAGAAATTCTTCTCTGGCCCGGGAAAGAAAAACCACCACACACACACACAAACACACACACACACACACACACACTCTTAGGTGTTCCACAAGAGGCTCAATATTAGGGTCACTTATTATTTTTGTATTGTATCAATGATATGCCATGCCAGGTTCAGCCTTATTCAATCTTCTATGCAGACAGCAATAGTCTGCTGTAAAATCAATGAAGAGCTGATTTGCAATGTTGAATACACCTGAGGAAGTAGAGGCAAGGGTCAAAAATAATAATTTCAAAGTAAACTACGGAAAAGGAAGTGGGGGGAAGGGGGGTGGGGGGAAGGAAGGAGAGAGGGAGGAGGGGAGGGGGGTGGGGGAGGGAGAGAGAGAGAGAGAGAGAGAGAGAGAGAGAGAGAGAAACCAACCTGGACAGTGCAAACTGTGTCAAATTCCTTTGTGTATTAGTAAATAAAAATATGTTGTGGAGTAATAATGAAGTCGGCCGAACAGTCTAATTTACATCATGAATCTCTTATCTAATCTTACTGAGTTAGCTGTAAAAATACTATATATTTTATTTTTTTTATTTCAGTAATTAAATGTAGTATAATCTTCTGGGGGTCTCAAAAACTTATCTACTCAAACCTTTTAGACTACTGAAAAAGGGCATCCAAGCTGAAAAATCTCCACACTATAACACAATGAGGCCTGGAAAAAGACCTGAAAATTAAATGCTACTATAGTGTTGAAAGAACCAACAACATGTGTATTATAACCACAGATTATTTTTAATGCTAACCATGTAAAATAGTAATTATCTTATAAAAGTAACACCGTATGTATTATAACCTCAGATTAATTTTATTATTATGTATATAATGTTAGAATTGACAAGTCACCTATTCCACAATCTTTTGATTGCATGAGGCATGTTATGTGATGATAAAGATTTGATTTGATTAGCTGAACTATCCTAACAATGGACAGATAATGTATGATGATATACTGCCAATTACCTTTTATATGCTGTTTACCTCAACCAAAACAAAGCTTTTATCACATCTGAACTTTTCTTCAAACCAACAGTAAAAATCTTTAAAGAGTCACATAGTGTATTTGTAAATAAGCAACAGAATATTTACAGGCTGCAGTTTTCCTTCTTTCCTTCTTGGGGCCTTTGTCCTGCCCCACATGGGGTCGGCCGTGTTACTATTGATTTGGCAGTGTTAGTTGCAGAGGGTGGCCTGATGCCCTTCCTGCCACCACCCTGAACCCCCTGGGACGGAATTAGTGTACCCCAGCTGTCTTACAGCTAGTATAAGCCATTGAATAGTGTGAACATTTTCAAATGTCTGTGAGCTGTGTAACTGAGACGGAATGTGGGGATCAGCCTGGTATTCATCTAGTGGGATGTGGAAAATCGCCTAAAAACCACATCCAGGCTGGCTAGCATACCGGCCCTCGTCATTAATCCACCAGGCGGATTCAATCTGGGGCCAGTACGCTTACCCGAGTCCAGGAAGCAGCACATTAGCGCTCTCAGCTACCCAGGCGGGTACAAGTTGCAGTAATACATATTAATAGTTCAACATCAAATGCCACACTTAGTATAAAATGATTTGTTGCTCGTATTGATAATAAGGTGAAATAACAATACCAATAACTTGAACAAAATAATTTCAATGGTACACTTTGAATTTACAAGTATCTCTCATTCAGTTAACCTGTATCTACTGCCACGTCACAATGTAATTTCTTTTCCATTGCATGCACTACATATGCAGAGTCAGAAGTGTGGGTAAATACAACAAATTAATCATTACCTCTGGAAATGGGAATGATTTTAGTCCTTGACAGACCTTAAAGGAATTCTTCTTATGTTTTTTCATATGTACCATATTATCCAAAGTATCCTTTTTAGAAGACATGGAACTGGTTTTAGCAACACTACACTTTAATTTAGCATCAGATGCAGTGGAGTTTCTTTTGGGTAAAATAGCTTTTTGATTGGTTTCTGACACACAAGTCTTTACCTTTTTGCATGAGTTTATTATACTCTGAGGAGTTCCAAAACTGTTATGTTCTTTGGCTCTCTTCATGAACATATCCTTAATATTTAACTGTTTCATAATTACTTTAAATTTATTTGTTTTTATTTCACTATTTTCACTCTGATGTAACTCATGATATGCAGTGTCATTGTGCAAGAAATGTTTCCCAGATCTGTGTTGATTTCTCACAACAACAGGTTCTTCAAATACAGAAGGGCATCCTTGAAAGACTTCAGTGAGACTATTCACTTGCTTCTTTTTTTCATTTGCACTTACTCCTTCACTATCATTGCACAAACCATGATGTGGAGTATATGACAGTTTAATTCGATTCTCAGACAGTAGAATATCTTGTGTCATTCCTTCATCATCATTGCCTTCAAAGACAATTTCTTTCTCAGTGCTGTCTCCTAATCGTTCTGTAATTGAACTAAATGATGAACCTAGGGAAGGATCTGAAATACTTTTTTCTTCTGCAAAATTAACATCTCCTGCTTCTGAAGGCAAATCTTTCACATAGTTTCTTGTCTCATTCAGAGTGGAAGTATATGTCATAATTCTACCATTTGAGAAAAAATCACACACAGAGGATACTGAGCCAGCATTTAATCTGTGAATGGTATTGGTTAAAGGCTTGTTAGTGGTCAAATGCAATGACAAACAATTTGTTGCCCTTTGTCCTAACACTTCAGTGACATTCTGATCCTGTTTTGGTTTGATACTTTCTCCATCCAGGTCTAATAATTTTGTGAACTCCTCCATGTCACAAAAAAAAATTTCGGGTTCTGCAATGATTTTGTTAACATCTTGTAGCTCTTCTGGACTAACAATACCAGAGAGTACTAATTTCTCTGCACTGCATTCAAAGGCTCTATCTGCATGATCACCCACAGCAGATGGTTGTGTCAATAATTTACCACTTCTATTCAGAATTTCATTACTTCCTACTGCACTCTGAATTCTATTATAGTCATGTATCTCATTATTTAGTTGTAATAGATCATTCACTTCTGAAGGCTCATCTTCTTCTGAACTTCTTCCATCTGCTGATGACATCCCCACTGTTTCATTTTGCTTCCTTGGTGATTCTCTCATAGTGAGGTCACTTCTTTCACATATTTCTTTACTGGTCCAAGTGTTCAGTAGCTGATTACTGAAGCCTGCAGGAAAAAAGAATAATAAGCTTAATGACTGAAGTAAATATTACCCTCTGACAGAGACCACATCTGAAATGAAATGCAATATGGAACAATAACAACACTGTAAGCTAGACATGATCTACACAAATGCAGAATTAGCAGAAGTGGCAATAGAGAGTCATACAAATTCATGATAAAAAAAAGTTCACAGCATTAATTTCAAGAAGAAAAATCATGGAAACTCCTTCCTAAATTTTTGCCTTAAGGACACAGCTGCATCAGGCTATGTAAAATGAAGCACTGAGGAATTCTGAAGGAGGGAAATTGTATGCGTTACATAGAAACTGCTGCAGTCCTACACAGAAATGAAGAAATGTTGGTATATTTATGACAAGGCAAATCTTTCACATTAAATATCAGCACTACGTTACATACAGGCTGTTTTTCGTTCCATCGGTCCATAAAGGGGAGATCCTAAATGGTGCAGAACCTGTCGCAAAACACGAATAAGTTAAATATATGTTCCTTTCACAGATCATAAGTGATTCGATGTGTGGAATAAGTCAAAAAATCCTAAACAAATTGTCATTTAAGTTGTAATGTCAAACTTGCCATGAAATATACTCTTGAGGTGCTATTATAGTCACAAATCATCACAAAGAAAGCTATTGTTGATATTTCCTTTTTTGGAAACAATAGTCATCATAAAGTTTTTAAACGACATCATTGCCACTGTTTGAGTGTACATTTTTTTATTATTTCCATTATTGTGATTTCAGTTTTTGAGCCATTATCAAGTGCAACTAGGAAACTAAAGAATTATAAAATTTATAAATTATAAAACGTATGAAATAGCATGATCACATGTGGAAAAAACTACTTGGAGCATTGGTTACCATATTAGAACACGTCAAATAAGTCATCATCCAAATGTTACAATTCATTTCTTTATATAAAAACCAGATGTCCCATAATAAAATATGAGAATGATACAAGGTGTACAACTTTTCTTCCACCGCTTTTTCCCCAACATTTGAGGCTATAATGAAACAAATCCATTACACATGTATCAATCAAAGTATTTTCCATCGCTGGCTACTACTTTCTCCCATTTTTCGGGCAGTGTATGATTCCTGCGTCAAAAAAATTGTTCATCTTTTGAAGCAATCCATGAATTGATCCAATCTGTGACTCCTTCATGAGATCGGAAGTGTTGGTCAGCCAGGCCATGCGCCATTGATCTTAACAGGTGATAATCAGAGGGAACAATGTCTAGAGAATATGGTAGGTGGGATAGGACTTCCCATTTCAACGTTTTGACCTCTTTTGAAATGTGAGGTCGAGCATTGTCGTGCTGCAAAATCACTTTTTCATGCCTCTCGCTGTATTGCGGCCGTTTGTCTTTTAATGCTCTGCTCAAACGCATTAATTGTGTTCGATAAAGAGCACCTGTGATTGTTTCACTTGGTTTTAACACCTCACAGTACACGATGCTGAGCTGGTCCCACTAAATGCAGAACACGATCTTGGAGCCATGAATATTCGGTTTGGCCATCAACGTAGAAGCATGGCCAAGATATCGCCATGATATTTGCAATTAGGGTTATCGTAATGAACCCAGTTTTCGACCCCGGTCACAATGTGATGCAGAAATCCCTTCCATTTCTGCCTCTGCAGAAACTGTTCACAAACACCGTTCAACATCTCTTGGTTTCAGCTCACACGGGACCCAAGTTCCTTCTTTCTGAATCATGCCCATAGCCTCGAGACAATTTTTAAATGGCTTGCTGTGTAACTCCCACTAATTGTGCCAATTCTTCTTGCATTTGACGCGAGTCTTCACTCAGCAACGTCTCCAGTTCTGCATATTCGAAAACATTCTCTCTTCCACCACTATGCCGCTCTACAATGTTAAAATCACCGTTCTTGAAGCATTGAAACCACTCACGACACCTTTTTTTCACGGCTTTTGACACGGTACCACACAAGCAGTTCGTAGTGAAATTGCGTGCTTATGGAATATCGTCTCAGTTATGTGACTGGATTTGTGATTTCCTGTCAGAGAGGTCACAGTTCGTAGTAATTGTTGGAAAGTCATCAAGGAAAACAGAAGTGATTTCTGGCGTTCCCCAAGGTAGTGGTATAGGCCCTTTGCTGCTCCTTATCTATATAAACAATTTGGGGGGTCAATCTGAGCAGCCGTCTTCGGTTGTCTGCAGATGACACTGTCGTTTATCGACTAATAAAGTCATCAGAAAATCAAAACAAACTGCAAAACAATTTAGAACAGATATCTCAATGGTGCGAAAAGTAGCAATTGACTAAATAACAAGAAGTGTGAGGTCATCCACATGAGTGCTACAAGGAACTTGTTAACGTTCAGTTACACGATAAATCAGTCTAATCTAAAAGCCATAAATTCAACTAAATACCTAGGTATTACAATTACGAACAACTTAAATTGGAAGGAACACACAGAAAATGTTGTGGGGAAGGCTAACCAAGGACTGTGTTTTATTGGCAGGACACTTAGAAAATGTAACAGACCTACTAAGGAGACTGCCTACACTATGCTTGTCCATCCTCTTTCAGAACACTGCTGCGCGGTGTGGGAGCCTTACCAGATAGGATGACGGAGTACACTGAAAAAGTTCAAAGACAGGCAGCATGTTTTGTATTGTCGCAAAATATGGCAGAGAGTGTCACAGAAACGATACAGTATTTGGGCTGTACATCATTATAAGAAAGGCGTTTTTCTTTGTGACGGAATCTTTTCACGAAACACTGATCACCAACTTTCTCCTCCGAATGCGAAAATATTTTGTTGACACCGAACTACATAGGGACAAACAATCACCATGATAAAATAAGGGAAATCAGAGCTCATACAGAAAGGTATAGGCTTTCATTCTTTCCGCGCACTATATGAGATTGGAATAATAGAGAATTGTGAACGTGGTTCGATGAAACCTCTGCCAAGCACTTAAATGTGATTTGCAGAGTATCCATGTAGATGTAGATGTAGATGTACCATACATACTTGAAAGCATTCAATGAGACTCAGCCGCTGTTTTCTTCATACTGAAACAAAACAGTAATACCTCCCACAAATTATGAGAATTAGGCTCGTAAACTGACATTTTCAATCAAGAACAACTTTATGATGCAGACACAAATCGACTAATGTTTGAATGAGGTTACGTTGACTGAGGTCCAAGCTAACTGCATGTTGTCTGTGATCTGTTTCTTTTGATCGCTACTTACTGTTGTTGCCACCTATTGGCAAATGGCAGAAGAAAAGTTGTACACCTTGTAATAAGAGTTACATTTAACAATAAACATGGTAGATACACTTTTATGTCCTGTGCTGTGTTAATGTGACCAAACACAGTCCTGTGGTCTATTCAAACCATGTCTGAACAAGAACTTACAATGAGATTCACTTTTGACAGCTCAGAGATTGTTATTTAATTAGAGTAACATAAACCTATGTATGTTTCAGTTACATAGGTAATCTTTGGCATGCTAGCACTATAATAAGGATGGGAAACACGTAGTCTATTGGGCTGGGTACTTTATATATATTTATAAAAATTGGCCATTTTATTAGAATTTCACAAAACTGATGTACATATGTGTCCCTACTTGCAGTCCTGACATTCCATGCATATGTGTTATGACATTAAATCCTGAGCTACTCTGCTAAAGAACCATGCTGAGACAATGCTGTGCCCTTGGCAGAACTACAAAAGCTGCACCCCCTCCCCCTTTCCTAGAAAAAACTAACTTTCCACAATTTTTACTACGCAGATTTAGGAAATTGGTGGTAGTTGATAATTTGTAACAGGCAAAACATGTACTATCAAAGGGAGAGCCACCTGCAAAACAACACGTCATGTACCAGCTATAATGTAAATACTGTTCAGCATTCTACATTAGCACGACTACCCCCAAATTACCAATTATGATGAATTAGCATAGGCAGAGAGTACACACTGACAACTCGCAATATCCTGTTGCAGAGCATGCTCTACAACATGACATTAGTGACCTCGGCACCTGTTTCACCACACATGCCATCTGGATTCTTCCCTCAGACAGCAGTTTCTCAGAACTATGCCGGTGGGAACTAGTACTAAAACTTGTCCTTACTTCTCACAACCCACCTGGCCTTAATTTACATTAATTTCTTCCCTCTCAATTTTTCTTCACTGGTACCACTCTTTGCTTCACTCCGTTTTATTTCTCTACATCTTTCACTGTCTTTTCCGTCTATTTTTCACCACCCCATCCCACCTCCGTTACATACAATGCACTTAGCTTCTCACCCTCATTAACTCAAGCACAATGTTCTAGTAGTAATCTCTGTCTTGCATATTACCCTGTCTTCCACCTTTAAGCTCTCTTCAAATCTCATCTGATGCAGTCTGCAACAATCGGTCTTTCCTTCTTGTCCCATACGGTAAGTCTGCCCTGACCTGCAATTCTGCGTGACTTTCCCAAAATCCTAGACCTCTCCAGTCCTTTTGCTTCACACTCCTTCTTTCCCCTACAACCCTTCGGCCTGAAGAAGGAGCCACTGACTTCAAAAGCTTGTCAATCACATCAGTATTTTATGTGTGTGTTCTGCTGCCGCTCGGTGAGTAGATTTTTTTATCTACCCAATTAAACAATTTTATCATTGTTATTTGCATACAACAATTTTTGGTTCATTACACTACTTGGCCTTCTCCCGATCGTCTGTCACTAATTTATTCTGTGGCTCCAATTGTTGTGTGCGGATGTGAGCCTATTTGGTGACACTTCACTCTCAGGCTCAGGTGTGATGGCTCGGTTACACAACTTGAGGCTGCAGTGGATGGGAAAACTGTTGTGGGCTGGCCGTGGTGATCTAACGGACATCCAGCATGTCCTAGTCCTCCAGTTGGTTCTCACCAGTGGCCAGCCCAAATACTGCTCACACTGAGCAGGAAATCACCCCCGGGCATAGCAGGCAGCAAAAGACTTCCCATGCGGCCCCACGTAAGGCCTCCCTGATCTGTCTGACAAACAGGTTCCAGGTGCCATCTGTGGCTGACACTGGCGCTGAGCCAGATGCTGTCGCCTGTCCTGTTTCAGAGGAAACCTCTCAGCCTGCAAGATCCGGACAATCACAGAGGGTGGGATTATTGATAGTTGGGAGCTCCAACGTTAGGTACGTTTTGGGGCCCTTTCGGGACATGGCTGCCAAGAAGAGAAAGAAAACCAATGTGCACTCCATTTGCATACCGGGTGGAGTCATTCCAAATCTGGAATGGGTTCTCCCGGATGCCATGAAGAGCACAGCGTGCAGCCAACTGCAAGTGGCTGCTCACGTTGGTACCAATGAGGAGTGTCACTTTGGGTCACAACAGATTCTCTCTGGTTTTGAGCGCCTAACAGAAGTGGTAAAGGCTGCCAATCTTGCTTGCAAGATGGAAGCAGAGACAACCAGTCGGCAGATTCCTCGACTTGCACCAAAGGGTGGTTGGGTTTCAGGTTCTGCTGAATAGGTCAGGTTTCCACTATATGCAGGAGGCGGCTACACGGGTAGCAGGGCCTGTGTGGCGTGGACTGGGAGGTTATTTAGGTTAGAGGGCCTCGGGAAAACACAAGAAGGGCTTCGGTCACAAAGGGTGCAGGCCGAACACAGCAAGCATGTAGATACAGGAACCATCAGTATAACAGTTATAAAATGCCATAGCAAAGAAGGGAAAGCAGAAAGGTGGAAGGAGTATATAGAGGGTCTATACAAGGGTGATGTACTTGAGGACAATATTATGGAAATGGAAGAGGACGTAGATGAAGATGAAATGGGAGATATGATACTGCGTGAAGAGTTTGACAGAGCACTGAAAGACTTGAGTCGAAACAAGGCCCCAGGAGTAGACAACATTCCATTAGAACTACTGACGGCCTTGGGAGAGCCAGTCCTGACAAAACTCTACCATCTGCTGAGCAAGATGTATGAGACAGGCGAAATACCCTCAGACTTCAAGAAGAATATAATAATTCCAATCCCAAAGAAAGCAGGTGTTGACAGATGTGAAAATTACCGAACTATCACTTTAATAAGTCACGGCTGCAAAATACTAACGCGAATTCTTTACAGACGAATGGAAAAAGTAGTATAAGCCGACCTAGGGGAAGATCAGTTTGGATTCCGTAGCAATATTGGAACACGTGAGGCAATACTGACCCTACGACTTATCTTAGAAGCCAGATTAAGGAAAGGCAAACCTACGTTTCTAGCATTTGTAGACTTAGAGAAAGCTTTTGACAATGTTGACTGGAATACTCTCTTTCAAATTCTGAAGGTGGCAGGGGTAAAATAGAGGGAGAGAAAGGCTATTTACAATTTGTATAGAAACCAAATGGCAGTTATAAGAGTTAAGGGGCATAAAAGGGAAGCAGTGGTTGGGAAGGGAGTGAGACAGGGTTTTAGCCTCTCCCCAATGTTATTCAATCTGTATATTGAGCAAGCAGTGAAGGAAACAAAAGAAAAATTCGGAGTAGGTATTAAAATCCATGGAGAAGAAATAAAAACTTTGAGGTTCGCCGATGGCATTGTAATTCTGTCAGAGATAGCAGTTGAACGGAATGGATAGTGTCTTGAAAGTATAAGATGAACATCAACAAAAGCAAAACGAGGATAATGGAATGTAGTCGAATTAAGTCGGGTGATGCTGAGGGTATTAGATTAGGAAATGAGACACTTAAAGTAGTAAAGGAGTTTTGCTGTTTGGGGAGCAAAATAACTGATGATGGTTGAAATAGAGAGGATATAAAATGTACACTGCCAATGGCCAGGAAAGCGTTTCCGAAGAAGAGAAATTTGTTAACATCGAGTATAGATTTAAGTGTCAGGAAGTCGTTTCTGAAAGTATATGTATGGAGTGTAGCCATGTATGGAAGTGAAACATGGACGATAAATAGTTTAGACAAGAAGAGAATAGAAGCTTTCGAAATGTGGTGCTACAGAAGAATGCTGAAGATTAGATGGATAGATCACATAACTAATGAGGTGGTGTTGAAGAGGCTTGGGGAGAAGAGAAGTTTGTGGCACAAGTTGACTAGAAGAAGGGAAAGCTTAGTAGGACATGTTCTCAGGCATCAAGGGATCACCAATTTAGTGTTGGAGGGCAGCGTGGAGGGTAAAAATCGTAGAGGGAGACCAAGAGATGAACACACTAAGCAGATTCAGAAGGATGTAGGTTGCAGTAGGTACTGGGCGAAGAGGCTTGCACAGGATAGAGTAGCATGGAGAACTGCATCAAACCAGTCTCAGGACTGAAGACCACAACAACAACAACAGCTATGTTAGGAAAGTACCAGAGCTCCAAGCATTAATCTAAAGTACTGATGCTCAAATCGTTATAGGCACTGAAAGCTGGCTAATGCCATATATAAGCACAGCCGAAATATTTTCGAAGAACCTAATGGTGTTTCGAAAGGATAGCCTAAACACGGTTGGCGGTGGCGTGTTTGTTGTTGTTAGAAGTAGTTTATCTTGTCATGAAATTGAAGCAGATAGTTCCTGTGAGTTAGTATGGGCAGTGGTCATTGTTGGCAACCGGAATAACGCAATAACTGGATCCTTTCACCGACCTCCCAATTCAGATAATACAATTGCTGAAAGGATCAAAGAAAACTTCAGTTTGATTTCAAACACATATCTACTCATACAATTATAGGTGGTAGTGACTTTAATTTACCCTTGATATGTTGGCGAAAATACATGTTTAATTCCAGAGGTACATATAAAACATCATCCGAAATTGTGCCAAGCAAATTCTCTGAAAATTATTTCGAGTAGTTAGTCCATGAGCTCACACAAATTTTAAACAGTTGTGAAAACACAACTGACCTCATAGCAACAAATAATCCTGAGCTAATAATGAGCATCAAAACGAATACAGGGATTAGTGAACACAGGGTTGCGACAGCGAAATTGAATACTGTAACCCCCAAATCCTTCAAAAATAAACGAACAACATACCTATTCAACAAAGCAGATAAAAATTCACTTGGCACCTTAATGAGAGACAATCTCCCCTCCTTCCAAATTAATGATATAAGTGCAGACCAGATGTGGCTTGAATTCAAAGAAATAGTATCAGCAGCAACTGAGTGATTTATACCAAATAAATTAACAAACGATGTAGCTGATCCTCCTTGGTACACAAAATGGGTCAGAACACTGTTTCAGAAACAGCAAAACAAACATCCCAAATTTAAACAGATGCAAAATCCCCAAGATTCCCAATATTTCACAGAAGCTCGAAATTTAGCGCGGACTTCAATGCGAGATGCTTATAACAATTTCCACAATGAAACTTTGTCTCGAAACCTGGCAGAAAATCCACAGAGATTCTGGTTGTATGTGAAGTATGTTAGCAGCAAGAAACAATCAATGTCTTCTCTGCACGATAGCAATGCAGATAATATCGAAGACAGTGCTGCCAAAGCAGAGTTACTAAACACAGCCTTCCGAAATGCCTTCACAAAAGAAGATGAAGTAAATATTCCAGAATTTGAATCAAGAACAGCTGCCAACATGAGTAACATAGAACTAAATATACTCGGAGTAGTGAAGCAACTTAAATCACTTAATAAAATCAAGTCTTCTGGTCAAGACTGTATACTAATTAGATACCTTTCAGAGTTTGCTGATGCATTAGCTCCATACTTAACATCACATACAACCGTCCCCTCGACGAAAGTTCCATACCCAAAGACTGGAAAGCTGCACAGGTCACACCAATATTTAAGAAAGGTAGTAGGAGTAAATCATTACATTACAGATCCATATCATTAACGTCAATATGCAGCAGGATTATGGAACATATATTGTGTTCGAACATTATGCATTACCTCGAAGGAAACGCTCTATTGACACATAGTCAACATGGGTTTTAAAAACAATGTTATTGTGAAACACAACTAGCTCTTTATTCACGTGAAGTGTTGAGTGCTACTGACAAGAGATTTCACATCAATTCTGTATTTCTGGAAGCCTTTGGACACTGTACCACATAAGCAGCTTGTAGTGAAATTGTGTGCTTATGGAATATCGTCTCAGTTATGTGATTGGATTTGTGATTTCCTGTCAGAGAGGTCACAGTTCGCAGTAACTGATGGAAAGTCATCGATTAAAACAGAAGTGATTTCTGGCTTTCCCCAAGGTAGTGTTATAGGCCCTTTCCTGTTCCTTATCTATATAAATGATTTGGGAGAAATCTCAGTAGCCGTCTTAGGTTGTTTGCAGATGACGCTGTTGTTTATCGACTAATAAAGTCATCAGAAGACCAAAACAAATTGCAAAACAATTTAGAAAAGATACCTCAATAGTGCGAAAATGGCAATTGACCCTAAATATCGAAAAGTGTCAGGTCATCCACATAAGTGCCAAAAGGAGTTCATTAAACAATGGTAACACAATAAATCAGTCAAATCTAAAGGCCGTAAATTGAACTAAATACCTAGGAATTACAATTAAGAACAACTTAAATTGGAAGGGACACACAGAAAATGTTGTGGGGAAAGCCAACCAAAGACTGCATTTTAGTGGCAGGACACTTACAAAATGTAACAGATCTACTAAGGAGACTGCCTACACTATGCTTGTCCATCCTCTTTTAGAATACTGCTGCGCAGTGTGGGATCCTTACCAGATAGGACTGACAGGAGTACATCGAAAAAGTTCAAAGAAGGGCAGCACGTTTTGTATTATTGCAAAATATGGGAGAGAGTCACTGAAATGATACAGTATTTGGGTTGGACATCATTAAAAGTAAGGTATTTTTCGTTGCAACAGAACCTTCTCATGAAATTCCAATCACCAACTTTCTCCTCCAAATGTGAAAATATTTCATTGACACCAGCCTACATAGGGAGGAACAACCACCATGATACAATAAGAGAAAGCAGAACTCGTACGAAAAGATATAGATGTTCGTTCATTCCGTGCGCTACCAGTATACAAGATTGGAATAATAGAGAATTGTGAAGGTGGTTCAATGAATTCACTGCCAGGATCTTAAATGTGATTTGCAGTGTATCCATGTAGATGCAGATAGATATTCACAAATTTGACAGCTATTTTCTTTTCCACCATCCACTTACCTTGTTTATACATAATTCTTGTACGTTTTTGAGCGTTTGTTTATCGGCAAATCCCTCTGATCACTTTGATTGCCAAGCTAAGTAGTTTACATTTTCTCCTATGACTTTCGCTTTCTGTTTACCCAGTTTCTAAGATCTCATGTTTTCACGTCTTTACCGATTATGTATCATTTTTCGTATCAATACAGATCACCCACCCATTACCTCTTATGAACGATTTCCGTACAAATTTTTCTATTTTTTCTGAATTTTTTCATTGCTTTTCTTCTGTTTTTCTATCCTTTCCAACCCTCCGCTGATTTATTTTTTTGCACCCTCCCGATTTTTAACTCTCCAAACTGGTCTCTCTTGCCATGATGAATATCATCTCATATTACATCCATTCCTTTCGAAAACATGCATTTGCACTATCAAAACTAAGGTCCCACATTCTGTTTCTTGAAACCTGCTTGTCTCTTGGAATTACTCCAAATGGGATAACATTGAAAGTCCCTGTTTCTGGATGCAATCCTGCTCTTTTACAGTTTGAAACACAGCAATCTCTTCCTCTTACCCAGCTAAGCTGTGACCTATATGCCTCATCAGCAAATTTCCATTCTACCACACTTCTCTCCTTCTACAAAATCCTGCTGTTATCTACCCCTCATGTTTCCTTGAATGGTATCATCCGCCAATCCAACTTCAAATTGCAACCACATGCCAGACTTCACCTCAAAAAGCTGTCCCACCTTCTCCTGAACTACCCGAACGGTGGTATTTACCTTCCTGTGCTTCTGCAGCTCCCTAAACAGCCACACCATCAACCACCACTGCTCTCCTACAAACCAAGCTTGGCCAACCTCCTTAACATTCCACAGCCTTCACCACTCCCTCCCAGACAGAGAATAACCCATAATCCCAAGAACCAATCAAAACAGTACAGTGTCCTTAACCTCCGATCTAAAGCACTCCCCCCTCCTGAATTATCTAAGGGCTTAACTTTCAGCCATGAATCTGCATTTGATCATTCTGCTTTGGTGAAGGATCTCCTTTCCTTCACACGTAATATCCATTGGAAATATCATTTTACAACCCAACTCTAAAACCTTTCCAACAGCAAACATGACATTGAACCCTGCTTTGAATAGTTCAGACCACAATCCCAACTTGACCCATCACCACAACCTCAAAATCATTCCTTACAAGCCTTCCAAGAATTCCTCATATCCAGCATTGCCTCACAACCCTTCCTCAGGTCCCTACAAGATGCCTTAACCTGTCCTCTGCAGAACTCCTGGCTCTACGTTCCCTAAAAGCTGATGAGTCCATCATTATCCTCCCGGCAGACAAAGCATCTACCACTCTAGTACTTGAGCAAAAGGAATACATTAGTGAAGATCTATGCCAGCTGTCTGACACCTCTACATATGGCGTCTGCCATCAAGATCCGATCCCTATGATTCAAACTGACCTGCAGTACCTCCTTAAAACCTCAGGCCCCTCACAAGGCCTAATACCTCAATCCACAGGACTTCTCACCTGACCAAAACCACACACCCCCACCTTTTACCTTCTTCCTAGAATCCACAAACCCAATCATCCTGGCCGCCCTATGGTTGCTGGCTTCAAAGAACCTTAGTTGATGAACACCTGCAACCCATAGTAAAAAAAAAACCCTCCTACATCAGGGATACCAACCATATCCTAGATCGTCTTAAATCCATGTCCGTCCCACTCCCATCACACACCTTGCTTGTTACCACTGATGCCACCTCCCTCTATACCAACATCCCCCACGTACATGGTCTGTCTGCTTCTGAACATTCCCTCAGTCAGTGCCCACCTGATTCCAAACCTATGACATCCTTCCTACTCACCTTAATCAACTTTATACCTACCAACAACTACTTCACCTTTGATGGGCAGACATACAAAAAGATCAGGGGTACAGCCATGGGAACCAGGATGGCACCTTCCTATGCCAACCCTTTCATGGGCTGCTTGGGAGGGGCTTTCCTGGGATTCATACGTCTTCTGCCCCTGGTAAGGTTTAGATACATTGACAGCATCTATACCATATGGACTTGTAGTGAGGCTGACCTGCTAAAATTCCTGGAATCTCTGAATACATTCTCCCAATTTACATGGTCCTATTAGGAATCCCATGCCACTTTCCTTGATGTTGATCTCGTCCTCACTGAAGGCCAGCTACTCACTTCCATCCACACATTAAATGTACCAACAAACAACAGTATTTACATTTTGACAGTTGCCATCCTTTCCATGTCAAATGTTCCCTCCCACACAGGCTTGGCATCTGAGGCAAAAGTATTTGTTACGGCAATACACCACCATTCTCACCTCAGTCTTCACTGCACACAATTACCCCACCAGCCTAGTTCAAAAGCAGATTTCCTGGGCCATCACATCCAATCCTGGTACAGCTGATCCCTCCACAAAACAGCTTTGTATCACACCACTGGTGACTCAGTATTATCCCGGTCTGGAATGTGTCAATCAGCTACTTGAGAGGGCCATGATTTCCTAAAATCATGCCCTGAAATGAGATCCACTCTGTCAGAAATTTCGCCCATCACACCTAGAATAGCTTTCTGTCGCCATCCCAATCTCTGCAATATTCTTGTCACACCCTGTGCTCCTTTTGCACCCATCTCCCTATCCTATGGCTCCTATCCCTGTGACAGTTCCTGCTGCAACACTTGCCCTGTGCACCCTCCTACCACCACCTATAATTGCACTGTAACTGGCAAAACATATACCATCAGAGAGAGAGCCACCTGCGAAATGACACATCATAATATACCAGCTATTATCTAAACACTGTTCAGCCTTCCACATTGGCATGACTACCCCCAAATTATCGATTATGATAAACTAGCAAAGGCAGAGGGAATATACTGGCAACTCGCAATATCTTGTTGCAGAGCATGCTCTACATGACATTTATGACCTTGGTGCCTGTTTCACCACATGTGTCACCTGGATTCTTCTCCCAGACAGCAGTTTCTCAGAACTCCGCAGGTGGGAACTAGCACTACAACATGTCCTTGGTTCTCAAGACCCACCTGGCCTTAATTTACGTTAATTTCTTCCATCTAAGCTTTTGTTCACATAACTACTATTTGCTTCACTCTGTTTTAGTTTTCTACATCTTTCATTGTCTTTCCCGTCTATTTTTCACTGCCCCCTCCCACCTCCGTTATGTACAATGCAATTAGCTTCTCACCATTATCAATTTGTGCACTATGTTTTAGTAGTAATCTCTGTCTTACATACCACCCTCTCTTCCACCTTTAAGCTCTCAGGTTTTCAAATCTTGTCCAATGCAGTCTGCAACAATCAGTCTTTCCTTCTCATCCCGTATGGTAAGTCTTCCCTGACCTGCGGTTCTGGGTGACTTTCCCAAAATTTACCCCTATTTCTAAACCTCTCCAGTCCTTTTCCTTCACCCTCCTTCCTTCCCCTTCAACCCATCTGCACGATGAAGGAGCCACTGGCTCTGAAAGTTTGACAATCACAACAGTCTTTTATGTGTGTGTTCTACCGCCACTTGGTGAGTAGATTTTTTATCTATCCAATTAAATAATTTTATCAGTACTTCATTATTTTCGTTGCCACTGTAGGAAATAAGTAAGACACTGCAGAACTGTACTAAACAATTGGAAGTAAAACAAAATCTATGTGGGGAATAATACGGCATATTGAAATCCTAAATAAAACGAATCAGCTTTCAGAAAAAATGTGTTGTACTTCTTATTGAAACCCCTTGTATTTACTCTTCATACATTATTAATATTACATGAATTAGTAACTGGAAATAAAGAGAACGGACTATAATTAAGTGCTGAGGACACATATTTTCCAAGAATTGTGCTTTTACTATAATATTATGTTCCATTTCCTAGTCTGAGCAAAGCGAACTTATTTATTATGTCACTAAAGTCAAATTTAGCAGCTATGTCATGTTCTGTCGACAAGATGTCCGAATTTGACAGTCTGCTTCACCTTATGTAGTTTCTCATCATCTTTAATTTGCTGAAACTGTGTTGACAAGATGCTGCAGTCACTGGAGTTGTCACAAATATGCTCAAAGCTATTTCAATACTTGGGTAAGCATCTCGTAACCCACACTATAAAGAAAAAAGATCTTAAAAAATATCCAAATGGGAAGCTGTGTCAGTACTGTTAATCAGCTGTTTCTACTTTAATTTTTATTCTGCTATTTCATTAACTAGCTCAGCTGTATCCATACTTCTGCTATATTTTGCACCAAAACTGCTGCATATTTTTCAAAACAGGATACAGAGCTTTAATTTAAGGCAGTCCTGACAGAAAATTAAAGTGAGATGGCATGGTGTATTACATGTGACACCTGTTTCCCAGTTCAGCTAATATTCTGTTGAGTACTTTCAAGCTCTCCATCTTAAACATTTCCACTGTAGCCCTCAACTGGGGCAAATTGCCAAAAATTGAAAGCTTTCATCAAATAGCTTATTTGCTTCAGCATCTGCTCACCAACATTTGAGATACTACAACATTGTAGAGAAGTAGCAGCAAAAACTCCATTGCTGAATGTGAACGACCAGTAGCTGAGTAGGTGGCAGCTGTATAAACCAAGTGCACTGCTGACATATAATCCATGTCACACTTGTTGGGTAGTAGTTATTTCTTTATTACGCATATTTGGAAGAAACGACACTGTAACAACATCATGCATTTACAGTCTCTTTTGCTGGCAGAAATCATTTGAACGTAGTGCTGGAGAACTTGTGTACCACTCACAGTTAATTTCTAAACCATCTTTTCTTGCTTTTCTCCTGGCACGGGGCCTTGGTATGGCCCTGATCTGCTCCAGCACAAGTGTGTAACAGAATAACACAGAACATGTAGTAAAAAATAACAAAAATTGTGGCCTCTCAGTCAAATCTTACATAGTACAAATGCAAACATGAATGATGCAATTATAAAACACAAAGTCAGTAACATGTGCCTCTGTCAAATTAACATCCTATGTAGCAATTAAAGTAAAATGAATACATAATACCTAAATATGAGTAATGTCTTAACCACTACACATAGGGGAAGAGAAAGAGCACAAGGGGTGGTCAAAAACTGGAGGGTGGGGTGGGAGTGGATAAGGGAGAAAAGCATATTTTTGATGCAAGGTCAAACAGTGACAATATACACTGTGTCTACCTGTAACCTCGAATAAGAATGGCAGCTATGAATATATGACAACATACATCTTAAATTCCAACTAACCACAGGAAATAAGGACACTGTACTCATGTGTTGTAATTATATACATGACAAATACAAATTGTGGTACCTCACTAGAAGTTTTACATAATCATTCAATTACAAGTAATGCCTGTGATGTTGGACATTAAGTTGGATGGCAGTTGATGGCAGTTTGAGGTCAGGACGCTGTGGACCACCATCTCACAATGCAGGTGAATAGCGGCTTGGTGAGTGAGTGCCTGTCTGACACTCACTGGGTATTAGTGAAACAGTACTACACAACCAAACATTTATTATTCAACAATACACAAATGATGTAATGATACTGCAAGCTGCCCGCAGCAACAAGGCAAGAGCAGAGCATGCCTTGCCAGAAATGTGTCAACACCAGTGCACAGCCTGCATGGATGTTGCTATGACAACAGGGGCAGCACAAATCTGCTGAGGTAGCAATAGGGCTCTGGGCATCAACTATGCCACCAGCAGAATCTATGCATGCAGTTGTGTGGCATTATGCTGAATCATGCTGCAGCCAGCAACAGTGGAGTTTGCCCATAGGAACACAAGGTGGACAACCAAGACTGCACATCCCTGGATAGACCTCCAAGGCAGAATGTGGCAGCAGTTATAGCAGGGCTCCCAAGTGGTCCTTTGATTGAAGGTGCCTATGTCCTCCCTACCGGAACCAGCATGGCGGCAAACAGTGTCTAAGCCACCAGGGTGGGACTTGCTGTTCCATAGAAGCATGTAGACAGCTAGAGCACATAGGTCCCTCTTTCAGGCTGGTCAGCTGCAGACTAACACATCTCTACTGAAAAATGAGAAATATTTACAGAAGACTAGTTCATGCTTGTTTTGCTACCATTCTGGTTTCTTCGCTGCAACTCATAACATTGGAGAAAAAAGGCCACCCAAATTACAACTGCTCCGTCTTTCTGCTGCATCTATTGTATGGCCCCTCGGACTGTCCAGCTCAGCTATGGTCTGAGGTAACCACCTTGTGGTGTACCCATAATACTGTGATATCAGTGGTCTCCTCTACTTGAAATTCTGCTTGGCTGTTATGGCTTGACCCACTTTGCTCCACTGCTTGTGTCACCAAGTAAAGTGTCTGAATTTTTAAATTTTTACTTGGCTGCAACAAATACATTATTTCATGGAATAACATAACACTCCCCTCTCCTTTTGCTTGAAGTGTCTCTCAAAAGGTCTTGACACTCATGCTCAGCTCAACAATTATATACAATTCTCTTGGTTTCTTCCTTACTCTAGTCTAGCTTGACCAACATGGTTCATCAGCTATATTCTTAATCCTAAAACTTTATTTTCTCCCATCACTCCACAGAATTTGAATTCCTACATTTCCTCTAAGCCACTGTATACACACTAGTACAATTCACAACTACTCTATAATTCACAATTTCCCTCAGTCCTCCTCACTTATCAGGTAATCTATTACTTAACTAACCCTTGCATACTACTGCTTATCGAATTAACTAATATCTAATGTACTGGCAGTTCAGTGGGTGTTGGGGGAGAGGGGGGAGGGGTGTACAGGCCTTTGTTTATGGTGGATCCAGGTTACACAAAACGCAATCAGAACTAAAACAGCACTAAAGGTTGTAACACTAACAGTCATAACACTGTGGCATTGCTTTTTGTGATATTGCTGCACATGCTGAAACATTTGTTCCCCTGTGAGCCATCCCTTTTGTAACGCTATGAATTTGTCTAACGAATGTCGGAAGTCCAGTTTCAGGGCATTAATTAAGAATGTTAGGTTTTGGGTTGGCTACACATCTAGTGGCTTTTCCAGCCAATACAACAACGGTTGTGTCAGATTTACAGCAGTTGTTCTGATGACAGTGCCGGGAGACAGTTTGTCATTTGCGCCATATGACAGGTCTTACCACTGGATAGCATTCCACTATCCTGCATTTCCATCCTTGTCATGCCTTCCAGCTTTACTTGCTAGTAACAATTTATTACTACTACTTCCAGAGAAAATATCAAGTAAACCCAGTGCATGCCCACTTTCTAAAAATAATGGTGACAGCACTTTCTTTTGACATTTGGTTGCCTCTGTCTTACCCAAAAAAAAGGTTGTACTTCACATGCCTGTGCAGTAATTTGATGTGTCTTTGTGGGGCAGAACGTAATACTCTCTCTGTGCCACCATAGTTCATCTTTTGCTGACTGAGTAGGAATGTAGTATGAACCATTGGTAGCACGCATTCATATTCACAAGATGAAATTGCACCAACGCGTAAAGTCTTGCTCAATTTGTGTTAATTCCCACTGTTGACAGGTAATACAACAGTGACAAACTCCATTATGTTGATTCCAGTATGTGGTGCAGCCCTGTTGGTAACACTTGCTGTATTTTTCGTAGTCCAACTAGGAAGTGTTGTGGTGGCAACAACATGGGACTTAACTGTCCAAGTACTGCTTCTTGCAATGTTGCTATCACAATACTCGCATCATTCAGCTATCTGTCAGTGAGCATACTAACATTGCTACAACCAAGGGGGTGCCAAGTTCTCTACTGGATGTAACTGCTTTCTCAACTTCTCGTATGAAAGTTGTAACCCCTGATATTCTCTTTAAGCTTCTATTAAAACTTTTTCTTCTCTACTTCCTTATGCAACTTTACAAATGTTTCTTGCAATCTTCATATCTCATTTCTCACTTCCCACAAATTGCAGGTCAACCTTAACAACCACTGATGATTAGATTGTACAACATCTGTTTATCTTGAAAGCAAGGGCCAGGTTTCATAGAGTGTCCACAACTCCTTTTCTAAAGAAGTGTAAAAACATCAGAATTATGACATTCATCCTGGATGCTCTCACAGATATGCCACATAGGAAAGAGGACTATGTGTCACTTTCCCTTCCCCTTTCAAAAAGTATGTGTACAGGAGTCAATTACGCTCTCGTATTGTTTGACATCTCATGTCCTATACTTACAATGTATTCAGATACTATTGTAAAAGCCCCCAAAAAACAACACCACTTCATAATAGCAGGAAAAACATGGAATACACTCTGAATACATTAAAACAGTGGAAAATTACCGCACACATTATCCCAAAAACACTTCACAACCACGGTACATTGATATTTACTGATGCATTCTAAGCACATAAGGCACTTCGTGTATATTTCATTCTTCAACTTCTGCTTTCTTTTTCATTCTCCTGAATTAACATCAATTACTGACAATGGTACTAGTACCTGCTGCAAAGCATCCACAGCACTTTTAAATGGTCTAACATGTCCCACATGCACATCAGAAGTTTAACTTGACAGTGGTAGATGATGTCATCTCTATGAGTTGATATGATTCTTGGCAGTAGGTGAAACTTCTTTATTTCACCCTTAGGTGTGTAGGGGCTCATTAGCAAAACCCACTGTCCAACTCTACTTTGAGGTCTCTTACTGATATGCTGTTGTGTCTTTTCTGTTGCTACAGTGCTTTAGTAATTGATTTTTACACATCCTGTAGTATTTTTGCAAACTTCTTCACTAAATCCCCATTTTTCCTGAGATTAGGCTCAATTAGCTCACTAGGTGACGGCAGCCTCCTACCGTAAACTACCTTGTATGGTGAGAGGCCAACACTGCTATGTACTTTAAACTTATATGCTGACAATGTATGGAAGATGTACATCCCAACTGATGAGATATCTGTTTACATAATAGCTCAATACTTTGGCAGTTATTGAATGCTCTCTTTTCTATTACATTGATGGTATAAAGGGCTAGTCCTAACCTTCTGAGTGCATAGAAAATGACACAATTGTTGCATCAGCTCAGACATAAAATTAGTGCACTTATTTGTGATTACCATGTCAGGAATGCCAAACTTAGCAGCCAATTGTTTACTATGGATTCAGCCACTGTACTCGCTTGCTGATCCAAGGTTGCCAAAACTGTAACAAAACACAAAAAATTATCTGTCATAGTGGATATGTAATGGTTACCTGCTGGTGTTCCAATTTATTCAGACTCTCCATTATGTTTAGTATACGGTATGCACTAGTAATTGACCACTCCCCATGGACAATCAGATTGTTCCACAATGCCATCACCCAACTGTTGATCAATAAAGTATTTTATTGTCAGTTGTAGGTGCTTAGGAATTCTGTACAGCTATTTATACACTGAAGCTTTACTACCAGTGGTATTCTATACTGTGTTACTGCTATTTCTGGTGATGGTTCATCAGGATCAAACAGATTCTTCTAAACGTCCCATCTTTTCACATACTGCAAGTGCACTGACAGTTTGCTTATGGCAAAGGTATCCACTCAACAGATCCAGATCATCCTCATCCAGTATATATAAGTTGGCAATCAGTAAACCCTTTGGCAGACTCATCTCATCCATGCCAGAGTTATCCACACTCACTAGAATGATGTAATCCCCAACCCATCTTTTTATGCTTACTATACCTCTACACATAAAACAATGCAATGTATTCATCTCATCATTACATTCTAACAACACTACAATACACAGTATCTCACTCGGTTGGTCAGTACCTATACTCACAACACTCTTTTTTTCTATATCTCTCAGAACTTTGCCATGTGAATTGAGCTTCAGTGCACACAACTGCAGATTATTTGGTACCACCTTCATCACTGGTGAACCATGCGGCAATGTAACAACTGCAGTGATTGTTTCCTGCTGAAACAATGTACCATTGAGTTCAATAGTATACTATGAAAGGTCAAATTCTGCATGATGTTTATCTAGGAAGTCAAGCAGTAGGAACACGTAGTAACCCTCACTGACATGTGGCAACACTTCCATAAGTTGCTGAAAATTTCTTGCTTCAAGACTGGAACTAAGCAGCACTGACCCAATGGCACCACATCACTGTTCCCCACTCCTGGTAACCTATATTATGAAGACTTTGGTCTCTTCCTACCTGCAATTTCAAGACTGTCTACACATGAGCCCATGTCTACCAAAATTCTATGTTCCATTCAACTTACTAAGCCCAATGAGCAGCATTACACCCCTGCATATGTTTTTGTAGTACTTCATTTTCCTGGGAATACCGTCTGGCAGTTGACGAATTCCCTTTGGTGTTTAACAAATGCTTATCCTGATGCTGTCCACTCTGCTTCTTATGCTAACAGTCCCACATTTAATGCCCCATTTCCTCACATTCATAACATTGAGGCTGACAGCACTGCTTCCTAACATGGCCCATATGCTCTCAACTACAGCATAACACCATGGAGGAAAACACACTTCATTTATCTTGTTCTCGAATCGCAATGTTGACTCCTCAAGTTGCACAGCAAGCATAATAGTGGCAGCTATGTCTGTAGAGTTCTTCTTACCCTTCTCGACATACCACTGGAAGACTTATAACTCTTAGGTTTATGTAATAACTTTCCTAATTCTGCCTGAAAATGCTTTTATTGACTCAGTCAATTTCTGTGATGAAACATTAAGCTGTTCTCTAAAAAAACCTTGCCCTTTCTGTTTGCAATAACGTTGATAAGGTCCCTTTGTAAGCTGCTCAAATATCTGCTTTATTATTACTTCACAATACATAACATGTTTTTGCATCACCAATTAATTGTAACTTGGCCAAATGTAGGCATGTCTCATCTGACAGATTATCTAACTTTAGTGACAGCTTTCAGGCCACTGATACACAATGATACATCCTCAGTTGATTTACCCAAAAAAGAATTTATCAGATTAGCTGCAACAGGATCTATTGAAGGACAGGTACATTAACAAAAGTTTTTGCCTCTATTGACTCGACTTCTGCATGCTCATTAATGGCTTGTAGAATGCCTACTTGTCTTTGGAACATGGCATTGCTTTTCTGCAGTCCGGCTAATTGCCCTTTCAAAGCTTCATTTGCTTCCTGCATCGTGTTTCTGACACAATAAAAACAATACAAGGCACAACCACAGAAAACATACATCCAGAGAAATAATTAGACTAATTTTTATGCCGTACCATGGTCCAATGTGATTCAGATCACTGATGTGCTTCATAGCCAAACCTTCTGCATGTGCTACACGTACAGTAGCTGACACTACCTTTATACATTGCAACTCATGCTGAACTATAGTACTGGTACTTTGCCAGTCACAAATACCACTGTGTTGTTTTCAATGACATTTTTTGGTTTAAATATAGTCACCTGGGTTTTCAGTTCACTCTCTTTTCCCTCATTTACAAGCTTATCCCAAGTCATGTTATCAAATGCCTTTTTGAGTTCTATAAAATAATATAGGCTTCTTCCATTTTCAATAAAACTCTCTCTCAAAATTCACAAGTGTTCTATTCCACCTCTGGTGCTTGCATTCCATCTAAAACCAAATGGCTCCTCAGCCAAATTCTCCACCACCACATTTTTCCAGTCTTTTATGAATGATTCTTAATATAACTTTTGCAAAATGTGAAATGACTGTCCTGTGCTCACTACATTTCTTGGTTCCATGTTTCTGTGGTATTGAAATCATACTGTTGATAGAATGTCCTCTGGTCATTTACCACTTTCATATACAGGGGTTGGGCAAAAATAGGGCAACGCCAAAAACACAATATGTTACCATGCCTAATATGGTATAGTAAACCATTGGCATTTAAAACAGCTACCTGTCATCTAAGAATAGATAAATACAGGTCCAGTATGGTTTTCAAAGGACTCTTATACCATTCTTTCTTCAATATAGTGGTAAGCTCAGGTAATGATGATAGAGGTGAATAGCAGTCATACACCCCTCTCTCAAAAGTAGACCACAAGGGCTCAACAACATTGAGATCTGGTGATTGTGACAATTCATCCTCTCGTCCACAAAGCCAGTCCTGGATGATGTCAATTGTGTGAACAAGTGCCCTGTCATCTGGAAAAGCAAAACTATTGGTGAACAATCAGTGTACCATGGGATGGATCTGGTCAGCCAATATGGTCACATAATCCTTGGCAGTAACGTGACCTTGTAGGGTAACCACGGGGCCTATGGAATACCTCAGATCATCACCGAACCCCCGCAATGTTACACTCTTGGGATGTACACTCAGCAGTCCATTTTGCACCTGCCATCATCTCATTTTTCGTCACAATCCTCTTCAATGACTGTCCATCATGATCATGCAACACACACTTTGTGACAGTGGATGAGGTTTCTCCGCTTTTCCTGTATTCCGTATAAATCTTAGATACAGCACCTCCTGAAACACCAAACATTTCGGCTATGTTACAGAAGCACTCACCATTCTAGCACAAAGAATTACCCATGTTCAAATTCACATAGCTACGACATAAAGCACTCACAACTACACCACAACCCACGCTTTCAACATATTTGAGGACATTTCTCTTATTTGTTCTTGATTCAAATATTTTAGTATTTCTCCTGGTATTGTATCTGAACGAACTTCTTCCCCATTTTTCATTGCAGCTATTGCACACTTTACATCTTCCATTACCATTGTTGGTCCTTTCTCACCATCATCCAAATTATTCCAATGATTCAAGTTCCAGAGTTGTTGGTTTGTAATCTGTGTCATATAAAGCTGTTTTAAATTGTCTTCTCACCTCTGGAGGACACCCTTGTGAACTTTGTACATTATACTTTTGTCCTTACTGTTAATTTCCATAGTAGCACTTCCTAGTCTGTTTTGATTCCATGTTGTGGTCTTCACTCTGTTATCCAGAAATCATATCTTCCCTTCCTCTCCGGTTCTCCAATTGTGTCACACTTCTCATTACCCAATTTTTCATGTCCTGTTCTATTTTTCTGCGTGGTTTGTTATTTGACATTGGTACATTTTATTACGTCTTCATTGTTTCTGTGTGGTCCCCCCTTCCCCTCCCCCTCCTGTCTTTGAAGCCATTTCCTGTGTAACTTATGGCTTCCTGTCCTTTTCCCATTTACATACCCTATACTTTTCTACTCTGCTTTAATGACTCCTCATTTCAGCACATTCCAACATTGACTGACATTATGAGGTGGTTCTTTGTTTAATAATGTGTTAGTAAACTCAAGAATAGTAATTCTAAATCTTTTTTTACCTTGTCTTACCTTGCCTAGGTCCCACTTCTTCACCACAGCAGCCTTCTTCAGTTTATTTCATTTTTATGTAGATTTCTGCTCAGCTACGAGCAAATTGTTGTCACTATTAATATATGCACGTTTTTGATTACATTTCTGTACAAAATCAATTTTGTTTTTATATTTATCCCCTGGAGATTTCAAAGGCTCCTCCTGCTGTGATTTTTGAAACATTGATTTGTCACTACTAGCTACCTTTCCCTGCAGAAGTCAATAAACCATTCATACCTTCCAATCCTTTACTATTTTGCACAACATTTACTAGCATCCATTACTTACTCTATTATTTTTTATGTGTCCTCTAAAAGCTGGTCATCATGTTCTGTAGATAGAATATACACCTGGATAATCAATATATCTTTATCTACTCCTTTCAACCTTACAGCAATAATCTTGTTATTTGCATAATCTACATTTTCTACCCATTTAGCCAACTCCTTTATCATAATCACTCTTACTCCATTCCTTTATTTTATTCATCCTCTCAAGTAGTATATTATGTATTCATCTGACTGCAATTCTCCACTTTCATCCCATACTGCCCAGCAACTTTTATGAGATCCCTATTATTATTCTCAATTTCTCTTTTAAGGTTTTCATATTCCTGCTTGTAGCACTGTTCTGACTTCTCAAGTACGAGTTTTTGTTTTGATACTGCGACTCCTTTCAAGTTGTTTCCCCATCTCCAGAGATCCAAGCAGGGCACTATTTTACCTCTGGATATTGATTTAACGTGAAAGAAAACCGTGTTTTGCATATAAAATGAAGAATGTATTATGGGAGGGAAAATAATCAGCAGTGATACTCCCTTGCCTTTGGGATTCTGGTGGCTGCCTCTAATGTATGATGCAAACACATTTTTGCAGCTGCTTGCTTGAGATCAGATGCTACATTACCTGTTGGTCCCCTGAAGGCATTTCATTTTCCTCCTACCACCCATATCTGGAAGGAATTCCCCAATCTGCCAGCTGGAGACACACCCTCTAGAGGTTACATACTCCACTGAGGGCAATTTTTTTTAATTATTTTTTCACGCTGACAAACACTTTTTCCAGGCCAACAAATCCTATGAATATGTTTCGATTGTTCTTAAGTCTTGTTTCCATTATCAGTCACAACATGGTAACAGCATCACTGGTGCCCTTACCTTTCCAAAAGTCAAACTTGATCATCACTCAAAAAATCCTCAATTTTATTTTCCATTTTGCTGTATATTATTCTTCACTCTAGTACGTCAGAGCAAAAAGCCATGGCACCTCATTGACAAGAAAAGAAATAAGAATAGCATATTTAAAAAAAAAAGAAAGAAAGAAAGGAACATACTATTCTGTGACAACTGACTTTACTCCATACCATCAATGACTAGCAGTAAATGCTAACTGTGTAAACAGTTGCAGTAATAAACAACAAAAACTCATCAAAATAAATTTAAAAAAGCAGTATTTCAAATCTTGGGAGAAAGAAATATCAGAAAGCGGAAAACTCTGTTGATTCTGTCAGTATAGAAAATGCATAATTTACTACAGAACGAAGTCAATTTAATTTAAAATACATTTCAACCAAATGTCTTTCAATTATCACTAAGCTTAATTGTACAAACCAATAACTGCGTAAGTACCCAAATTAAGTTTTCTCATTCTTTTTTATAACACTAGAACCCAAGATCATTTGATGTGAAACAGTTTGTTTCATGACCAGTTTCAACAGTAACAAGCTGTCAACCTCAAATTCTCAGATCTCCCAGAAACACAAGGTGTGTGTGAAAAATAATGAGACTAATTTCCTTTCTACAAATATTTTTATTTATTTCAAACAACAATATTGCCCCTTCAAAGTAGTTCCCTTCAACAGTTACACAACAGTGGAGTCATTGTTCCCAGTCTTGGTAGCAGTGCTGAAAGCCTTCACCTGGTAGTGTCTTTAACATGTCAGTCACATTCTTTTGTATGTTCTTCAGAGTCCCAAAATGATATCCTTTCATGACATTTGTCAATTTTGGGAAAATAAAAACATCACAAGGACTCAGATTAGGTGAATAGGGAGGCTGTGGAAAAACTGGAATAACTTTTGAGGGCAAAAATTCCATGATGGAAGTGGCCACGTGACATGGAGTATTGTCATGATGCAGCATCCACCTGTCTGTCTTCAGTCAAAATTTGATTTACAGTGAAAGTATTTAAGTTTAACAGGCCACCCATCATCCTTATTGTTACCCATCAATCTGATTCCACAAGAGCAAGCACACCCTCAACGTTTCCAACAGTTTTTGAAATTGAGGGTCTCCCTGAGCGAGCTTCATCTTCAACATATTCTTGGCCTTCCAAAAAAGATTTGTGCCAGAGAAAGACATGTGCCTGTGATAAGGAATTTTCCCTACAGACCTGTTTCAACTTTTCAAAGGTCACACTTGTGGATCCCCCAAGTTTAACATAAAACTTGATGACATAACATTGCTCTAAATCCCACTGTTCCATTATCATAACACACAACAAAAACACAGTATCACTGATGGCACTCTCAACAATCATGTGATGGCTGTATGGACCTAAAACTCAAACTGATCTACACACATAGAACAAAACAGCATTGCCAGACTGCTCTCAGTGATGCCAGTATCATTAATTTTCTCACACACACTTTGTATAATTACACAACATTCTTGTCAACATACTGAGAACATGCTCCACACTGGTTTGTCAAATTTATAAAACTTGCTAAATAAAATATCCAAGGCACCAACAAGGAGTAAAAGAGATAAAACAGGTACATCAGTAAAGGTGATGCGACAATGACAACTCAGGAAGACTGACTCTTTCCTGATGTACCTGTTTTTGCTCTTGTACTTCTTTTGGTGCTATGCGTATTTTACTGTAAATTTCACAAACCAGTGAGGAGCCATTTTATTATGAGGATGAGAGTTAGTTGCTATTGAAACTGGCCACAAAATAAACTATTTCACATCAAGCGATCTTGGCTTCTAATACCATAAATTACAGCATTAGATTGCACCAACATTGTGTTGTTATTGTTTGTTACAATATATGCAGTGTTGACTACATCTGTGATGCACTAAAATGCAGGTAGGATCAGGAATAGAATACCGTTACAGCTTTAGGAAGCATTGTTCTTCCATTATTTTGCTGAGAAAATCTTACGAACTGACTAAGAGCATCAATACTTCAGCAACTCATCTCCACTGCCTCAGTTCGAATTCCAGTTTGGCATATGGCTGCAGCTTGTCATAAACATTAACAGTGATTATCATGCTAGAATGTCGCAATAGTAACCATAAGGTTACAGACAGACCATAATACTACACTGCATTCTTTCTCAATTAGCTGCTGCTATGCTCAGACTGGCGGAAATCCATTGTAAAGATCAAAAGAAATGGAGAGCAGTTACGAGGTATACATGCAAACAAGGAAAAAAAAAAAAACCTTTTGTGTTTCCCAGTTAAAAATACACTTTGTCCCAGGCGAAAATATGCTTTTCTTCAGCTGAAAACACACTTTTTCCATGTTAAGTGACTATATACTTGACCTCAGAGCTGTTAAAACTAATCAATCCTTTGAATGATAAAGGTTCTATACACTGGCGCAGAACTTCCTGGCACTTTAGGAAACAAAACCCAGCAAATAAGCAATGTCTTTTGGAAAGTTCTTTTATGCGCACAATATGTACGCTGCATATTTTTTTATTATGAAAGTATAAATATGAATTCCACCAAATATGGCACGGTAGCTTCTGAAGCACTGACATCGAGATAGGAATGCACTTTGTCAGCCAAACATAGCTTATGTCACTTGATCTTGTCAGCCAATAGCAGCAGATAATCAGAGCGTAGGATACATGATGTAAGTCAGTCAATAGCAACGTCATTGGTACAAAATGCAAATACACAGATAGGAAAAGGTAATAGTTTAAATTAACATACACTGTAGCTACAAGACAAGCTAAGCCTTCACATATAACCTTTAAGATATGTCAAACACAAATGTGCCAGTAAAATTTTATTAATAGCATAAATGGCTCGTCTTCTGGACCTGAAATTTTTTGAAATGGCTGGCCCTGAAAACGTTAAGTTTTGAATGAGAGTCACTCTATGATTTAAGACATTTGTCACACATTTTCATTAATCCTGCATAAGAAGAAATTTACTTTGAAAGCACAGCTTCTGAAACCACATTCACAATATTTTCCTGCGTCCTGTTAGAAATATAAATAGTTGTGATGTCACACTCATCAAAAGCAGTTTGTTGTTACAAAGTATTGCATGTTCTTTGTCTAAAAACTTTGACACATTTTGCTGTTGGCAAATGCTTGTGTGTGAACTGTGTTTTGTTGTGTAAACGGTGCATCTTCTTTGTAACTAAAGTTTTATTTTGGTGTTATTCTCTTGTTCATCTTTTATTGCTCTAGTCTTATTCTGTAGTTGTGGACTAAATTAAAATTCTTTGCTGGAGTATCAGTTCTTATCAGTCACAATTACAAAAAATTAATTGAAAACTAAAACAACGAAAAATTCCCATAACTCTAAAAATGTCTCATACTTCAAGTTCTAAAAGTGGAAAGCGTAAGTCATGACTGCGCAAGAAAAATTAATCAACCACAACAAGATAAGTGTTTTTAAACAATGCTCCAAGTTCCTACCATATGGAAAGCTCAGTTAGCCCCTGCCTCATATGCCCATAACAGGAAGTTGCTTCTCAACAAGCCTTCACTTCATGTCAGTCAGTTAAATAACAAGTCCATTAATTGAGCCAAAAAAGTAATGGTATTTTCTACAATTATTATAATCAAAATATTATTTTAAGGAAGCTCATTTTGTGTAACTAGTCTCATAACATGCATTTTTTATAAATTAAATCAAGGACAGTATATGATCAGACGTAATTATTTTTTATCAGGATGCCTGCATAAAAATAATACTCTATGCTGTTCCCCCATGGAATCATGGATCTTTCTGTGGTGAAGAGGCTTGCAGACCTCAAGAATACAGGTATCTGTACCATAGGTATCCTACCAGAGGAGTATCTGTAGGCAGTCCAGACTAACCCATGGTTCCTGAAGAGGGACAGCAGTCTTTTCAGTAGTTGCAGGAGCGACAGCCTGTACGATTGACTGATCTGGCCTTATAACATTAGCCAACAAGGCCTTGTTGTGCTGGTACTGTGACTGCCTGAATGCGAGGGTAAGCTACAGCCATAATTTTTCTTCTGAGGACAGGCACCTCTAATGTATGACTTAATAGTAATGACACTGTCTTGAGTAAAATATTCCAGAGGTAAAATAGTCCCCCCATAAGCATCTGTGGCCATATGAACCCATAAGCATCTGTGGCCATATGAATCACCTCATGATCGACAGTGTCAATGAACCGCAAATAAGAGGACCTCGCTAACCCATACACCATGCACCCATAGTCCAGCTGTGAATGCACAAAAGCCCAATAAAACTGGAAGTGACAGGCCCTGTCCGCTCCCCAAGACCTGTGGCTAAGGCACTTGAAAATGTTCAGTGCCTTCAGGGTTCTGGATCTCAAATCTCGCAGGTGTGGCTACCATGACAATCTGGAGTCAAAAATAAGGCCCAGAAACTGAACTGTGTTTCTAAAATGTAGGATGGTGTCCCCCATCTTCAGTACAGGCAAATTAAAAGGACAACGGGAACGATTAAAATAAACAAATACACACTTATCAGCAGAAAACCAAAAACCTGACTTTCCGTTCCACTCCTCCAACCACCGCACTGTATGTTGCAACTGACGGCTCGCTGTTGCAACACTGGAGGAGGAGCAGAAAACAGCAAAATCATCCACAAATATGTAGCACTGTGCAGGGCTCCTTACCATAGATGTAATACTGTTAATGGCTGTGGCAAAGAGGGCAAAGAGTTTGAATGTTAACACTGAACAGAATATAAAAGCTATTAAATCTGAATTCAAGAGTCGAAAACTGATTATTTTACGACACTTCTCGAAGACATGAACAGGAGTGTTGTATACAGTTTTAATGCAGGATGTATTTCAGGGGGAAAAAAAGAAAGAAAAAACATGCACTTTAGGAAATGAAACCCAGCGAAAAATAATGTGTTTGGAAAGATCTTTGCTGCACAGCAACATGTACACTGCATATTTTCATATTATAAAACTATAAACATGAATTCCACAAAATACAGCTAAGCAGCTTCTGAAGCACTGAAAACAATATTGCAAAGCTCTTTTGTCAGACAATCATAGCTCACGTCCCGTGACCTCGCAAGGCAATGACTGCAGTTACTCAGAGCACAGGATATGTGATGTAATCAGCCAACACCAACATCACTGTTAAGTAATGCAAACACACAAATAGGAAAAGTTAACATACATACAATATAGCTACAAGAAAAGCTAAGCTTTCACACATAATGTTCGTCATAGAAAATTTTTTGCTGTCCCCCCCTCCTCCAAGTGTGTGTGGCTAGGCAGGATACTAAGAGCATAGCTCAAATTTCAGCCCCTGAATATTTCTGACAAGCGCGGTTATAAATTTCACTGCTGTGCACCAAACATTTCGTGCATTACCTGGCTGGATAAATGTTACTTTGAACACTTCAACTTTTCCACAGAAAAGACAATTACATGTGAAATTGCTCAAGAACTAACCTCACTGTTTTTTGAATGATAATTATCCTTTTTGCTATTATTATTGCACTATTTGTAATCTATGAAAGAACTAAAATAAATACGAAAACCTAAGCTTGAAGCCTGGTCTTTTTTAGCATGTGTTATCCTTTAAGATAGGCCTACACCAAACACAAATGTTCCACTAAAATTTTAAATAATGGCATACATGGCTCGTCTTCTAAGCCAGAAATTTTTCAAAGTGGCTGGTCCTTGAAGTGTTAAGTTTTGAATGAGAATCAAACACCCCGAGACTTAAGAAATTCATCACACATTCTTACAAGTAGCATAAATCATCATGCGTAAAAAGAAATTTACTTTGAAAGTAACACTTCTCAAACCACCATTCCCCATTTTTTCCTGCGACCTGTAAGAAGTGGAAGCAGTTGTGATGTCATACACATCGATGGCAGTTTGTTGTTATGAAGTATCGCACAGTCTTCACCGTAAAGCCTTTGACACATTTTGCTATTGGCAGACGCTTGTGTTTTATTTTGGTGTTATTGTCATATTTATGTTACATTGGTGCAGTGTTATTCCGCAGTAGCATGCTGAAGTAAAATGCTTTATTAGAGTACCATTCCTTACCAGCCAAATTTATGAAAATTTAACTGAAGACCAAAACAATGAAAAAGTCCTGAGATTTTACAAAACTCCTTAGTTTTTACTGGATTTCCCAGTTGTCCAATGGCATATACACCCTGTAATGGCATGAATGAAAATACAACACTTTTATTAACAAATGGCTCACCTTATTTGAACATCATTTTCCCTAAAAACTAACCCAGATTATACCAAAATCTACAAATAAACCATGGATTACTCAAGGAATAATGATATTATGTAAAACAAAAAGGGAAACTGTATCTGTCAATCAGAAACAACTCTGATGTTGATGTTATAGCACATCACAAGACATACTGCAAAATATTAAAGGTATTATAGTATATAAAAATGAAAAAGCTGACACACTATGCTAACTTTCATTTTGTAATGTCATATGGAATTTTTTTTTTTTTTTTTGTAATAAGAATTTTTTGCTGTGTGAACTCAAGAGCATTCTGCAGAGATCTTCTTAGGGAACTAGGGATATGAACTACTGCTTCCCAATTTATTTATTTCTTAATGAAAAATTTGTCATTAAAAATATATCTCTTTTTTCAGACCAACAGACATGGAATCAACACTAGAAGTAAGAATATTCTTCACAAACATTTAAAGTCACTTTGGTCCATAAAGGTGTCCATTATTCAGGAGCACACAATTTTAATAACTTGCCAGAAACCATGAAATGTTTAACTATCCAAATTCAGTTTAAGAAGAGCCTAAAGATTTATTGGTGGCCAACTTTTTCTATTCAATTGATGAACTTCTTAGTAGAAACAATTGTGAATGAGTGAGTGTGTGTTTTATTAATAACATAAAATAATGTGAATATTAGTACAATCTAGACTTCTCTACAAATTCTGTGCAGTAATGCAAACTGCAAATAAGTGCTGTAAAATGATTATTCTACCTCATAAATGAAAATACGTTAGTAAGTTTTTTGCCTCATTCCACCTTCTTGATGATCATTCCACATGATGTCTGTGGAAGATACATTAGCATACTTGTACTGGTTTTTCATTGTAAATATCTATTGTATATTCTTGTTCTTCTGATACGTTCTACATCCTAAAGGATCTCCTCACCTTGTGTCAATTGGAATGATAATACATCCAATGTAATCTAATCTAACAAAGATATAGTGGAAATTAGCAAAGTATGGTGTCAGAAAGGACAGTACTTCTTGTTGGGTTAGTATATGGTCATAAATATAAAATCAAACAGGGCTAATGCAGTAGTACACCACATAACGATCATCTCTACTAATCTCGATGTCGATGTAATGTTGAACCATAATCTTCCTTCATTCTGCCTTCCAAATAATGAATAAGACAACATGAAAGTGGGTAGTCTACCATGAACAGCATAGTGAATGCATTATCATAGCAAAGAAGACATGAAGCCAGCACGCACAACAGTAGTACATGTTTAACTGCCAACTGGCTTTGCAGGTGATGAAGTGATTGAAAAAGGAAGTGTCTGTATCTACTTCTACATCTACATAAATATTCTGCACAAGATCGTACAGTATACGGCAGAGGTTACCATGTACAATGACTAGTCATACCCTTTTTTGTTCTGCTCATAAATAGAGCAGGGGAAATAAAGACTGTCTTATATATCTCTGTATGAACCCTAATTTCTCTTACCTTGCCTTTGCAGTCCTTATGCAGAAAGTACATCGGCAGCAACAGAACTGTTTTGCAAACAGCCACAAATGCCAGTTCTCTAAATTTCCTCAATAGTGTTTCACGAAAGGAAAGTCACCTTTGCTTAATAGATTCCATTTGATTTCACAAAGCATATCTGAAATACTTGCGGGTTGATCGAAATTACTGGTGACAAATCTACCAGCATGCTTCTGAATTCCTTCAGTGTCTTCCTTTAACCAATCCAGGTCAGAACCCAAATACTTGACCAATAATCAAGAAAGGGTCATGCTAGTGCTCTATACACGGTCTGCTTTATAGATGAGATACTTTGCTAGAATCCTCTCAATAAACCAAAGTCAGCCACCCACCTTTCCTATAACCAGCCTTACATGCTCATTCCATTTCTTATTGCTTGGCAACGCTATGCCTTGATAATGGGTTGGCCTGTAAGCCCTGGCAATTTTTTTAAAGTGAAAATATTGCATGAAAAATTAAATATTTTGGCAATGTGTTTTTATGTTATTTGGTACAAAATTATGTGTTCTAAAAATGGTACGTTTAGTTTTTTATGCTGATCTCCTTTCTGTTTTTTCAAGTCATTAAAATAGAGTGTCATGACGACACAAAAGAGTATTTTATACACCTGCTTTTTATTTTTAATCGAGGTGCCAAAGCCACAGAACCTGTTCAAGTGATTTTTGAAGACTATGGCAAAGAAGCGATGCCTCTTCAGATGTCCCAAAATTCTTTAAGTGATTCAAAATGCTAATTTCTACCTCAAAGACATGCATGATCCACCATGAACTAGTTGCTCAGAACCAAAATAGAACATCTCAACAATGCCTCCAGCAAAAATGACCTGAGCGGCAATGAAGCATTCTTCCGCAACATGACAAGCACTCACATCACCAAGGAAGTGATTTAAACACATGGCTGGGATGTACTGCCACATCCTGCATATTTTCCTGACTTGGCACATTCAGATTTCCATCTGTTACGATCCCTCTTGGATGCACTGCATGGCACTTTTCTCAATACTAGCATGAAATTGAAGGCTTCGCTGGATGATTTTACTGTCAACATGCGGAACAGCTTGATGAACACTAGGAAGAAGTTGTAAATAACAACAGAGAATACATTATTGATTTATGGGCCAATCAATATTTCATCAATATGATTGTCAAACAGGAAACCACTAATACAGGGTGTTTCAAAATGAATATATGGGTTTTAAGATTTTGTAGTGTTTATTGCAGCCAACTTACAATTATAACTAATACATCAAACAAAAGAGTAACTGAAACAGTTTTGGCTGCACACCTGTGGAGAAGGGGAAGAGTATGGAGCAACCACGAGTGATTGATGAACATGCTGAATGAGTGAGTCTTTCATGTGTAGCCCCAAGAAATCAGTTTGGAATGCTTTGTGAATTAACAATTCCTGTGATGTCTACTTGGAGACTTAAGGAGATGCTTACAACAATGTCCTTATTGTTTTCAGTTTTTATGCTCTCTGAAGCCTACAGCCTATGGTTTACATGCCACCTTTGCAAACGAAATGTCGCTGCATGAAAACAAAGATTTTTCTGGAACGAGTTGTCTTCAGTGATGAATCAACATTTAACTAATGTGAAAATGTGAACACACTTAATGTGCACATCTGAGGGTTAGCACATCCCCACAAGATGGTACAGCTGCAGCAAAACTCCCTTAAATTGAATTTTTTTTATCCCAGTGGAAAGTTTATGGGCCTTTCTTTTTCAACTGTAACTGGTGTTTCTAATCTTTATGTGCTACAACTATGGCTCTTTCCTCAATTGGAAGAAGCTGAACCTCAGAACTTTATTTGGCAACAAGATGGTGCACCACCTCACTGGTGTATCTCAGCACACGATTGGTTAAATGACAGTGTACCTGACTGCTGGACTGGCCGCAAGGGGCCAGATTACACAGCTTGTTTTGCACAACCCCCACATTCACACACAATCTGACACCATGCGATTTTTATCTTTGGAGGTTCATAAAGGATCATGCATATGTGATTCCATTACCAGCTGACACTACCCAATGTTAGAAACTGCAGTGTTACAACAATTACTCCAGACACACTGATCAATGTTTAGGAAGAACTTGCATATCACCTTGATGTGTGACATATAGTACTCACATTGAACACTTGTAAGAAAAACTGTTCGAGTTGCTCTTTCATATTACGTATTATTTATAATTATAAGTTGAATGTAACAAATGCTACAAAGCCTTAAAACCAATGTATTAATTTTGAAACACCCTGTACTGTATTTGAACATTACAGGGTAGTTTATCGTGCTCATCTGCAGTAACTTACATTTTTACGCATTTAGAGGAAGCTGCCATTCACAGCAGCTGATAAAATTCTGTCTAAGTCATCCTGCATCCTCAGCCACTCAATGGTGACACTTTCCCATACATTACAATATCTACAGAAAAACAGTTGCAGATTGCTATTCACTCTCTCTATCAGACTGTTTATGTATATAGGAATGTAACACATCTAACGCTGTTCAACTGTTGTACATAAGTGTTGGACAATGCATGATACAAGTTTTTGTGGTCACCATTACTTATCTCTATTAACCATTTGACTGGACTGTGTTACTCCATCTTGAGGAAGTAGAGTCCTTTCTCGAAGATGCCATACTGGAAATACCAAACACTATCACTATAAAATAAATTCACGTGCTGCTTTGTTATCGTGCATGTATTTCACACCTCCATTATTACATTCCATGTTGGATTTTAGTATAGCAAAACTTTAACAATTGTCACAATACATATACTCCTTTGTTTTATAGCTTTGTTTGTCTTCTATGAGCTGCTGTTGACATATGACACAATGATCATTGTCTTGCACAGCAAGATTCTGTGGTCCATGGTGAATCTCCACAGTGGGATGGTGGTTTCATGTCATAACTTCCCTGATAAACAGGTGTCTCCATGTGCAGGAATCCAGGTGCCCATCGCACCTTCCATGCAGATGTGCAGTGTCCACAAAAGAAACAAAATTTCCCACAAAATATTCGGCCCAAAACTAACACTTACTTACTAAAATCACAAAAATGTTTGTTCAATGTCATGACTATCCTTTGTTGGTTAGAGAGATAGAGGGAATAAAACATCACTTTCTCCATGGTGATATGTTACCCCTCATACGCCCCTCCACTTAAGCCAAGGATGTCATGACAATTGAATCATCCAAACAACTAAAAATATGTTTAACTGTTTTACAAGTGACTTTACACATAACTCATTGCACAAAGACAATAATTCTTTCTTAGCATAACTTATAATTACTTACACAAAAAATTGAAATATATTATTTTACATTGTTTTAGAGCTCATTTCAAAGTTAGAACATAGCTTAAACAACCCTTATGATTGTATTTCTGTCTTTAGAATAAGCAAGTCTGAGTAATTACTCAATATTGCCATACCTTTCCATTTATATGCATCGCTTTTCCACAACCTGGATAAGTTGAAAGAATCAGACGTTATTGAGAGTTTCAGAAGGAGTATTAGGCAGCAGCTGACTAGAACAGGGGAAAGGAATACGGTAGAAGACAAATGGATTCTTTACGAGATGAAATAATGGAGGCAGCAGAGGATCAAAAAGGTAAAAAGTCAAGGGTGTAGTAGAATCCTTAGATAACACAAGAGATATTGAATTTAAGTGATGAAAGAAGAAAATTTAAGAATTCAGCCGATAAAGCAGGCGAAAGGGAATGTAAACGTTTAAAAAATGAGACTGACAGGAGGTGCAAAATGGCTAAGCAGGAATTGCTAGATGACAAATCTAAGGATTTAGAGGCATATTTCACTAGTGAAAAGATAGATACTGCCTACGGGAAAAATAAAGAGGCCTTTGGGGAAGAGAGAAGCAGCTGTGTGAATATCAAGAGCTCAGATGGAAAACCAGTCCTAAGCGAAGAAGGGAAAGTTGAAAGGTGGAAGGATTATATAGAGGGAGATGAATCTGAAGGCAATATTATACACAGGGAAATGGACATTGATGAAAAGGAGATGGAAGACATGATATTGTGAGAAGAATCTGACAGAGCTCTGAAAGATCAACTTGAAACAAGGCCTTGCGGGTAGACGATATTCTGTCAGAAGTACTGATAGCCTTGGGAGAGCCAGCCATGATAAAACTTTTCCATCTGGTGTGCAAGATGTATGAGACAGGAGAAATACCCTCAGATGTCAAGAAGAATATAATAATTCCAAGTTGCTGACAGGTGTGAAAATTACCAAACTATCAGTTTAATAAGTCATAGTTGCAAACTACTAATACGAATTCTTTACAAACAAACGGAAAAACTGGTAGAAGCCGACCTTGGGGAAGATCAGTTTGGATTCCAGAGAAACATAGGAACATGCGAGGCAATACTGAGCCTATGACTTGCCTTAGAAGGCAGGTTAAGGAAAGACAAACCTACTTTCATAGCATTTGTAGACTTAGAGAAAGCTTTTGACAATGTTGACTGGAATACTCTCTGTGAAATTCCGAAGTTAGCATGGGTAAAATACACGGAGTAAAAGGCTGTTTACAACTTCAACAGAAACCAGACAGAAGTTGTAAGAGTCGAGGGGTATGAAAGCGAAGCAGTGGTTTTTGAGAAGGGAGTGAGACACGGTTGTAGTCTATCCCCGATGTTGTGAGACAGGGTTGTAGCCTATCCCTGATGTTATTCAATCTGCACCTTGAATAAGCAGTAAAAGGAACCAGAGAAAAATATAAAGCAGGGATTAAAATTCAGAGAGAGGAAATAAGAACTTTGTTTGTTGATGACATTGTAATTCTGTCAGAGACAGAAGAGCATTTCAGTGGAACGGACAGTGTCTTGAAAGGAAAATATAAGATGAACATCAACGAAAGCAAAACAAGGCTGACAGAATGTAGTCGAATTAAATCAAGTGATGCTGAGGGAATTAGGTTAGGAAACAAGACACTTGGAGTAGCAGGAGAGTTTTGCTATTTGCGCAAAAAATAACTGATGATGGCTGAAGTAGAGAGGATATAAAAAATAGCCTGGCAATGGCAAGAAAAGCATTTCTGAAGAAGAGAAATTTGTAAACATCGAATATAGAGCTAAGTGTTAGAAAGTCTTTCCTGAAGGTATTTGTGTGAAGTGTTGCCATGTATGGAAGTGAAACATGGACAATAAACAGTTTAGACAAAAAGAGAATAAGTTCTTTCAAAACGTGGTGCAACAGAAAAATGATGAAGATTAGATGGGTTGATCACATAACTAATAAGGAGGAACTGAATAGAATTGTAGAGACAAGAAATCTTATTTATTTATTTAATTTTTTTTTTTCATAGAATCAAAAAAATTATGACTATTACAAATGTCAGTGTTGTTAACATAATTATGAAGATGGCCTTAAAATAGAAACAAAATAATAGTTAATATAAATTAGCAATACAAGCACACAAAGGGAATGTAGTGTCACAGAAGTAGGTATGCAACTAAAATATTTCTAATTTCTCATACAAACTATAAGATTTTGTGTTTTAAACTTAGAATTCAGACAGAGAAAACATTTCTTTGCCAGGAGGAATTTGAGTTTCGTTTTAAAGATATTTCCATCATAGGCACTTAAGTCTTTTGGCAATTTGTTAATTCAAATTTGACCACTGATGTACAGGCTTTGATCTGTTATTTTTAACTTTGATCTTAGCCTAAAGTAACAACTGTGGCACAACTTGACCAAAAGAAGGGATTGGTTGATAGGACATATTCCAAGACATCATGGGATCACCAATTTAGTACTGGAGGGAAGTTGTGATAAAGCGAGCTGGGATATTTTTAATTCTCCTTTTGTTTTGTCACCTGCCTCCTTAATTTTTTTAAATTTTACCTGATTACCATTAACATACATGAATATAATCTGTATTTTCATATCAGAGAAAGGCTGGCCCTCAGTTTCAAAGAATATAACATCAGATCTAATTTTGCGCTTAGTTTTAGGTATGTAATTGATTTTCTAATTTATTTCGACTGTTCCTAGTTAGTATCTTTGTTATAAGGTGAAATCAGTGATTGTTTCATAACTTAAATTCTATTGTTGATGTATAAACAAATATAAATTCTGTACTAATTATAAACATTTGGAGGAACAACTAATAGTAATCTTATAAAGTATCTATTTGGCTCTATTAAAAAACATGTTACCAAAACTAGCCCTTCATTAACTCTAAAGTAATTACCAGTTTTATCAAAAGTATTGTTTATGTAATGTATTTGTTAATTTCATGATTTAAATAAATAATTCAGCTTAACTCTCACGATAGAAGAAACTGATAAAAAAAATTCAATGTATTCAGTTAATTTAATGAGTTAAGTGTTAATTGTAATTTCTGTAGATTAAACTTTGAACAATGTGTAGTTTCAGTACCTATTATTGTGATGATATATAAGGGCCTGATTTTTTGTCACAAGACAGTCAGTCCACTGCCAAGTTTCAGACGAGAGACCTATGTTGGTTAGAACAACAACAATGTTTCAACTTAACTGTGGAATAAGTGTTAAACAATTAGGCCATGTGTTAAAGCAATAACAGTGTTTGTTCCATACGTACCTTTCTATTCTTCAAGAACTGTGAACTTTGTATTTAGGTTTTACTGCTCATAGATGTTCAACAGGAAACTACTGTAGCAGTATGTGGAGGTTAGCCTGCAAACTATTAATGAGGCTTCTGGAAAGTTAAACAATAGTGCACTGGCTGTATTAAATGTGCATATGTGGGGTTGTGAAAAGTGAAATTAAACTACGGTGAAACGCAAATGCGTACCTGTTGGCTACATTATTTACGGTAGTCAGAGTCCAAATCACAAACCCCATTTTCAGCCACTGTAGAAATGCGGTACATCGACACCAAGGACAACAAATGAAGAAAATTAAGCAGGTGGAAAGTGTGGGGGATTAAAAATTGTAGAGGGAGACCAAGAGATGAATACAGCACACAGATTCAGAAGGAGGTAGCAGATATTTGAAGAAGAAGAGGCTCACACAGGATAAAGTAGTATGAAGAGCTGCATCAAACCAGTCTTCGAATTGAATATGAGAAGGGCATTTGAAAACTTATGTTCCATTTACTGTTACCAACATACTTATGCTCTTTATGCTGCAATTTGATAAACAAGCTCAGATGTCTGTCTCCTTTTTCATTAAATTTTATCATGATTTAAGAATACCATTGAGTTTATTCACTTTGCTAGCTTATAATAAGACAAAATAAAAAATTAACAGTGGTAGATTACCCTTATAAATGCCGTCAAATACATCACTTACTGCAGTCTAACAATTCTCCACTGAAATGGTGTCCCCTTATTCCTTCCCTCACTCCCCTTTAGATGTGGGTCATCCTTTTGATCCTGCCCTCTTTCTCTTACACAAATATGGAGGGTCATTATCCCTTGCCATATGAAGCATCTATCTACTTTCCATTCTATGAAACATACTCCTTTTGCCATCTAGGGCTCACTTCTCCATCTTGAACTTGCACATCCACTATGGCTACTCAAGAGTGCTCCTCCAAGTATTGAAACACTGCAAGCTCAGATATTGATACACTATCTTCACTAGGATATAGCCTGGATGCTACCACGTCATTAGCTATGGATCTGGAGTACAGTGACAAAACGTTTAAAAAATGAGAGAAACTTGTTTTATTCAGCGATTACTTAAATTTTAAATCATAACTCATAACACAGAAATCATAATAAATACCTGTGTTGCGCTAAACACAGTTTGGAAACCCTGATCTAGCAGCAACTGAGAGAACTACATGATGGCAGAACAATGTACCTTTTTTGGATATAAAGGAAAATTTTTACACAGTAGAACCAGTTATTTTAGCATTTATATTTTGATCTTTATTTTAGTTTATAACAGACAACAAAACAAACAATTTCATGTAAAAATGAAGCCCATTTGACACTTCATCTGTTACTTAAGTTAAACCTCGAAAATTCCAACATGGCAGATTCTCCACAAAGTGGATTTCTGGCGACTTTGGGATTTTCATCCGGACATCATCATGAGCATTTGTGCCAATTTTCAACTTGCTTTTTTGAAAGGCCCTAGTTGGGGCAATTTTTTATCTAATTTGACTGAACTGCAATTTTTTATTTAATTTGACTGGACTATTAGGCCAATGTTCACAATGGTTTTGAATACTTCTTATGCAACATGTTGACATTGGAAAATGATTTATAACACATTTACATCTTAATACTAGGAAGGGTAAGTTTTCACTACTAGCAGTGATCAATCCATACACAAAAAGTTACAACATTACTGTTTATATTATTTTGTGTTTACATAAATGTTTACAAGTTTCTTAATGGCTGGTTACACACTAATCAAGTTAGCTAACATGCATATCATTTATGAGGAGGTATGATAGAAATTCAAGCAGCATGGTATCTAGAACAAACCCACCACAAGCATACAATCCATAGACAAGGAACTAAATACCTCCAATGACATGGAGGGAAGTCTAAGGCATCTCCTGTATTCCTCCATCAACAGGGATTTACTGCAAAATTGTGGGCTAGTATCGTTTACAAACATCCAGTTGGGTCGCATCTTCTGTCTAACGTGCTCGGCTGAGGAAATTAACATAGCTGTCTCCATGAAATGCTACTGGAAATGACGTAAGATGTCCCACTAGCACTCAGGCAACAACTATGGTTCCAGCATAACAAGCCACACCGATTTTTACCATCAATGTCAGGTAACATTTTGACAATGCTTTCCTCAATTGTTGGATTGGGAGAATTTGGTCTGTACCATGATCACCGCGTAACCCCATCCCCACTACTATAGATGTTTCTTTTTGAACATAGAGACAAAGAGTTTAGTGTATGAGATGCCAACATAGACTCCAGTTGAGCTGGTTGCCTGTTTGGCTGAAGCTGGAGTCATTATTCATTAAACACCTGGTTGTTTTACGTGTGTTAGACATTCACTAGCATGCAGATGCCAGTTTTGCATTATTGTAAATGGACAACATTTTCAGCAACCACTCTAAGACATTATTCATCACATGGCTGTTTGGACACTGTCTTTGAAAATTATTATGTATACCTTGCAGGGAAACAGTGCAACTTTGACATTGTCACATAAAAATGTGTTTCTTTTTATCTCCTCAAAATTCCCTAAAATTTTGTAAACATGCCTTTTTTTACAGCTTGTATATTAAGAATAGAATTGGAACAAATATACTATCTGATGCAAAACTATGTTTGTGTGTTCCTTGTCTGACAACTGTTTGACTGAAAGTTTATCTTCAGCAGGTATGTGAACTATGTACCTAGCTTCTGCATCCTATGTTCCAGGTGAGACAGGAACCACTCTGTTGCTATTACTCTTACACCTCATACTTCTAGTATGTTTAGTAGCACAGGGCTACTGTAAATGATTCATTCATTTTCAAAGCTCTATATTTTCAAAAGTGTTACATATACAATATGATTTGTGCATGCAATGGAACCGTAAACCCACCACATCTGCATTTTGCATTCTACAAATGTTTTATGTGTGCCCCTCTGGTCACATGAAACACGTCCAAGCAGAAGTCAAGTTCTTCCATAAACCACGTAGCAACAGCCTGTCAGTAGTCATCACAGCAGCATTGTTGCATTCTCTGAGCTGTTCTAGTTTTTTTTTTTTTTGGCAGTTTAGGTAGAAATATGTAATCCTTGATAAACCACCAAGGCAAAAAGTCACAAGGCATTAGGTAAGGTGACCTGTGGGGGCAGGCAGACAACAGAAGAAAAATGGCCTATATAGCTTCATTTGTGACACTGCTTAGAAAACATTAATCCACAGCATATCTCGTTCATGTGCCACAATTTCATGAGGAATTTCAGTTGTCCACTTTCTCACATTGTAGTGATTAACCTTTCCAGATAAATGGAAGGTTACTTCATCACTGAATATAAGATTGGAGGCGAAATGTTCATGCATTGTGTTGAAGGCTCTGCCCATAATCTTCTGGCTTTAATTGTTGCATGAGGTGCAGACAACATAATGTTCCACACTGTTTGCTGTGGTATTTCAAGTCCATAGCTTGCATGGATTGTTGAGTTTTTTGGACTGCATACAAAACTTCCCCTCTCCCTCTCCATGGTTGCATCTGGCACACTTGGACAACCAGTACTTTTCTGTTTGCAAAGTAAACTAGTGTCCCTAAATTGTCAATACCAAAACTCAATGCTGTATTTACACGGCAGTTCTTTTCCATGATTCCTTCCACATACACAATGCATGCATGCACAGAACATTCCATATATTTTAACACACAAAAACTTTTTCATGCTTTGGGAAGGCATTTCACTTTTATCAGAATAGTCCCATTAGTAACACAATGTCAGTCGGCGATTATTTTTTTCTTCACTTAAATGATAAAAAAATACCAAGAATAATTATAAAGGACAATTGTTTTTACTGTAATTTCTACATAAATAAAGAAATACAATTTTCTTAATGTGACAGTTATGCTTCATTCATACAACTTAATGAGACTTGTGTAAAAAAACGCTTTGGTAATGGATGACATAATTCAATTAAGTACCTTGTTCTCATTTGCAATATAATAATAATTCAGATCACTCAATTCCTCTTAAAAATCACAAAAATTCTATTATGGAGAGGAATACATGGTAAACAAGATGGAATAGAAAATAAATACATTCAATAAATATTTTACTAATGAAATTCAAAAAATCCTAGGTAACAAAATGACACTTAATAGTAACGGAATGACACTTTCATTCAAATCAATAGTTTCATTCTGCTTTGCTGTTGCATGGGAAAAATGGCACTGCCCCACAAAAGATCTTGACCATTCTTTTCCAGCATATACAACCAGAACAAAATCCCCTTGAAACAAGGAGTATGATTAATCAGTTCATGTGAATTTGCTTTGGCAGAAGCTTGCTTTTTGAAATTGTGTGCAAGCGTCTAAGTAGAGGGGGGGATAGGGAGTATACTGGTATTCAATAAAAAAAAAAGGAGAAATAGGCATAACTACAAGAATGGTTTTGGACTGCTCTGTGGGATCAATTCCCATCCACATTTGATCTAATTCCTCCTCATTATCTGCAATTTGCAGGGCAGATATAAAAAATGTTTATGCTGCGACACTTTTCACTTGTAATTTTTGCGAAGTCCTCAGCACCAGATACGAGGGTGGTTTAAAAAGTTCTCAAAATCACCACGAAAGGTCAGCGGTGGCGCAAAGAGTTGTTTAGGTAATCCTCATTGCCTATAAACACGTGCCACGTCAGTGCTCTTGGATGAGAGCTGTGGCAGCGACATGGATCTGTTGTTGTTCCCGTGTAGTGATTTGCAAAGATGGAAAAAATTGAGATCTGAGCAGTGATTAAGTACTTCGTAAAGAAAGGTATGAAAGCAAAGGACGTTCATGCCGATTTCCAGAATACACTGGATACTCTGCTCCTTCATATTCAACTGTTGCCAAGTTGACAAATGAATTTCAATTTGTTCGGGAGAGCATAGACAATGAGCTGCACAGTGGTTGGCCAAGATGTGTCACTACTCCAGAAATCATTGCAAAAGTGCACAAAATAGTCATGGAGGATCGCTGATTGAAAGTGCGTGAAATTGCTCATGCTTGTTAGATGTCATCTGAAAGGGTACACCATATTTTAAATGAAGAATTAGAAATGAAAAAATTATCTGCAAGATGTGTGCCACAACTCTTGACACTTGATCAAAAACGCATGAGAATGGACATTTCAGAACAATGTTTGGCCAGTTTTAGGAAAAACAAACAAGATTTTTTGAAACTTGGGTGCACTACTATACCCCAGAGACAAAGCAATAGTCAAAACAGTGAAAACATGCTGATTCTCCACAACCAAAGAAAGCAAAGACAATTCCTGTAGCAGGAAAGGTCATGGCATCAGAGTTCTGGGATGCGAAGGGGATTCTGTTTGTAGATTATCTCCCCACTGGGTGAATAATTACAATTACTGGAGAATACTATGCTAACCTCCTGGACAAATTGCAACAAAAGATATGCGACAAAAGGCCAGCTCTAGCAGGGAAAAAAGTCATATTCCATCAAGACAATGCATGCCTCCACACATGCGCTGTCACCATGGCAAAATTACACGAACTGAGGTATGAATTTTTGCTACAAACACCTTATTCACCTGATATGGCCCTGTCAGGCTTCCATCTCTTCCCAAAACTGAAAATGTTTCTTGGTGGACGAAGATTCACTTCAAACAAAGAATTGTTGGCCAGAGTTGACAACTATTTTGCAGGCCTGGAGGAATCTCATTTCTGAGATGGGATCAAGGCACTGGAACGTCGTTGGACCAAGTACATTAATCTACAAGAAGACTACATTGAAAAATAAAAAAATGTTTCAGTTATGTAAGTACTTTTTTTTCTATTCAGTTCTGAGAGCTTCTCAAACCACCCTCCTAGTGTGTATTTCCTGGCTTTGCAGATATTCCAGATTGCACGCATTACAGTTCCCCCAATCCCAACCATGACACCCTTGCCGTGTGATGTTGCAGAGAAGCGCCATGAACAATTTATTCCATAGCATTCTCTGAAAAAGTCAAGCTGACAAAGAGGAGACACTGCTATAGTGGCTGGCTGCACCATAATTACAGTAAACTACTAACACATAAAAATTTTTTGGAACAGTGGTCTGGGAAAAGCAGCAATCTATATTATAAATTATTTCAATACACACAGTTGTTTATTTTTATTTTTAGATGGCTGGTTTCAGTTTTCTAAGAGATCACCTTTAGGTCTTCCATTGCTTGATGACGGTAGGAACCATTCACGTGGAGTAGGTCCATCTGTGCAAGCGTGGAGAACACTCAATGAAAAAGACTGTGTGTATTGCAACAAGACATAAAAATGCCTTTATCATTTAGGGTTAATTCACAGTGACCTTCAAAGATACCCAAAATTCTGCTGCAACAAATAGTCAGTAACCCAAAATTCTGCTGCAACAAATAGTCAGTAACTTTTTCCCCGACTGGCTATATAGAATGTATTCATAATTTGGCACATGCAGTACTTTCAGCAGAAAGTATTTAATTAGCTTAGATTACGGAAGAAGAAAGACTATTCTTCTGCATGTAGTATGCATCCATTTACTCACTCCATTTTATATTTTTAGTAATCAGGATTATTGGCCTGCCTTCCAGAAGCTGCTTTTCAGACACTGTATATAAGTTCCTTCTCTCTGAAAATTATGTTTTTGGTTTACAGTACTTCTCTACTTTTCTTACACATTCTCTTTGATTTTTACTAATAGCTATAGTCAACATATAACTGTACCTGATGTGCAACATTCTAAGGTTCTAGGAATGTCAGTAATTCCATTATAAAATTAATGTCATAAATTACTCCATTTACACGACTCTGTTACTGTGTGTGTGTGTGTGTGTGTGTGTGTGTGTGTGTGTGTGTGTGTGTGTGTGTGTCAAACTGTTACCATTATAAAGTACTAGCTGCATTGCCCAGCTTGCCCTGGATGTTTAATACCTGCCATGCAAAGTGGGGGCCCTGTGCCTTGTTGATATTCATAGCAAATGCAAGCCACTTGGGAAGCTGCAATTGTTTTAAATCGAAGGGCATATTTAAATCACTGGGCATCAACCGAATGTGAGGAACGAGTATGTCTTCATCTGTGGCATATGGCATGATGATGGTGGCCTCTATTACATTTAGCAATAGGCTCTTCACAGCCAGCCTTGTTCTGTTGCATATGTAACAATGGCAACTAATCAATAAATAAGAGTTCGCAGTCATGTTTCAGTCAAATTTTCAAGCTTTCGCTCATCCCGCAGTCCACTGATGTCTGATGGTTCTATCTCCAACACGGATATTGCCACTGTAATTCATTCCCACGAAAGGAATTACTGTCAGTTGACCGTGATATATTTCATTTGTTAGGCATTTAATCTTTCAGTAATTTTCTTCATTGTTTTACCTGTATGTAGAAATTTCATGGTATGTTTGGTAACAACATTTCTCCTTTATATATTTTGTATATATTAAAAAATACATGGTCTGTGTCATCCCAAATGTTCATTAGGGGATTGTGTAAAAATTTGAAGTAAATCACTAAAGCACTCTTAGGGATTTTTGGTAACAACCTTTCCCCCTTATATATTACATACATATATAAAATGTAGGAAAAGACAGATTACTACTTACCGTAAAGAAAACTGTCAAGTTTCAGACAGGCACAATTAAAAGACACTAACATAAAGCTTTCGACAACAACATGATGCATTCTGGCCCAAGATATTGAGGTTGGTGGTCGTGAGTGCATGAGGTGTGCTTGCTTGGGTGTGTGTATGTGTGTGCCTCTTTTACTGATGAAGGCTGTGGCCGAAAGCCTTATGTGAGTGTTTGTCTACAACCTGACGGTCTTCTTTATGGTAAGTAGCAATGCCTTTTTCTACATTGTTGACATTCCTCCCAGGAGTTTTCATTGTTACATACAGATATGTTTCAAGTCATATTATGAAGTCTTATGTAGTTAATGGTCTTCCTCACATCTCTAATACAAAGTGTGCAAAATTTCATCAAGATCGTAACAAAACTGTACATTTGTATGAATTACTAACAAACAAATGGACACTCTTCTTGATATATATATAGATCGCTAAAATTAATACTTTTTTGTCCTGTGTGACTATTATTAATCTCATAAATCTATAATTGCATGCCCATTTTCAGGCTTCTATAAAATTGCATTGGTACTGAAAAACAACTTTTAGGCTTTTTTAAGTGATGGAATGATGGGAGACAGCAGTTAACAACAAATCAGCCTGGGGCCCAGTTAATTACAAGGTGTACAACTTTGCTTCCGCCAGTTGCCAATAGGTGGCGACAACAGTAAGTAGTGGTCGAAAGAAACAGATCACAGACGTCAGGCAGTTACCTTGGACCTCAATCAACATAACCTCATTCGAACATTAGTTGATTTGTGTCTGCATTATAAAGTTGTTCTTGATTGGAAATGTCAGTTTACGAGCCTATTTCTTGTCATTTGTGGGAGGTGTTACTGTTTTGTTTCAGTATGAAGAAAACAGCAGCTGAGTCTCATCGAATGCTCTCAGGTATGTATGGTAAAGACACTATTAGTGAAAGAACATGTCGTGAGTGGTTTCAACACTTCAATAATGGCGATTTTAACATCGTAGACCGGCATAGTGGTGGAAGAGAGAATGTTTTTAAAGATGCAGAATTGAAGACATTGCTGAGTGAAGACTCGCATCACACTCAAGAAGAATTGGCACAATTAGTGGGAATTACACAGCAAACCATTTCAAAATGTTTCAAGGCTATGGGCATGTTTCAGAAAGAAGGAACTTTGGTCCTGTGTGAGCTGAAACCAAGAGACGTTGAACGGCATTTGTGTGTTTGTGAACAGTGCCTCAGAAGCAAAAACAGAAGGGATTTCTGCAACGCGTTGTGACCGGGGATGAAAAATTGGTTCATTACGATAACCCTAAACGCAAAAAATCATGGGGATATCGTGGCCATGCTTCTACATTGACAGCCAAACTGAATACTTACGTCTCCAAGATCATGCTCTGCATTTGGTGGGACCAGCTTGGCGTTGTGTACTACGAAGTGTTAAAACCAAGTGAAACAATCACAGGTGCTTGTCATCGAATGCAATTAATGCATCTGAGCAGAGTATTAAAAGACAAATGGCCGCAATACAGCGAGAGGCACGATAAAGTGATTTTGCAGCATGACAATGCTCGACCCATCATTGCAAAAGAGGTTAAAACGTACTTGGAAACATTAAAATGGGAAGTCCTACCCCACCCGCCGTATTCTCCAGACACTGCTCCCTCTGACTATCACCTGTTTAGGTCAATGGCGCATGGCCTGGCTGATCAACACTTCCGATATGAAGAAGTCACAAACTTTATCTATTCGTGGATCGCTTCAAAAGATGAACAATTTTTTTGACATGGGATTCGTATACTGCCCGAAAGATGGGAGAAAGTAGTGGCCAGCGATGGAAAATACTTTGAATGATACATGTGTAACCAAATTTGTTTCATTAAAGCCTCAAAAGTTGGAGAAAAAACTGGAGGAAGCAAAGTTATCCACCTTATAAATAGCTTCAATAAAAGCAGTTGGGATGTAGATGCTTAAGATTTTTGTATACTTTTTCAGAAATATTTTGTCAATATATGCTTTTACAATGCTTTATTGCACTGCTTTAAGAAATTACACTACTGGCCATTAAAACTGCTACATCACGAAGATGACGTGCTACAGACGCGAAATTTAACCAACAGGAAGGAGATGCTGTAATATGGAAATGATAAGCTTTTCAGAGCATTCACACAAGGTTGGTGCCGGTGGCGACACCTACAACGTGCTGACATGAGGAAAGTTTCCAACCGATTTCTCATACACAAACAGCAGTTGACCAGCATTGCCTGGTGAAACGTTATTGTGATGCCTTGTGTAAGGAGGAGAAATGAGTACCATGACGTTTCCGACTTTGATAAAGGTTGGATTGTAGACTATTGCGATTGTGGTTTATCGTATCGTGACATTGCTGCTCGCGTTGGTTGAGATCCAATGACTGTTAGCAGAATGTGGAATCGGTGGGTTCAGGAGGGTAATACGGAACGCCGTGCTGGATCCCAACGGCCTCGTATCACTAGCAGTGGAGATGACAGGCATCTTATCTGCATGGCTGTAACGTTTCGTGCAGCCACGTCTCGATCCCTGAGTCAACAGATGGGGACATTTGCAAAACAACAACTATATGCACGAACAGTTCGACGACGTTTGCAGCAGCATGGACTATCAGCTTGGAGACCATGGCTGCTATTACCCCTGACGCTGAATCACAGACAGGAGCACCTGCGATGGTGTACTCAACGACGAACCTGGGTGCACGAATGGCAAAATGTCATTTTTTCGGATGAATCCAGGTTCTGTTTACAGCATCATGATGGTCGCATCCATGTATGGCGACATCGCAGTGAATGCACATAGGAAGCATGTATTCGTCATCGCCATACTGGCGTATCACCCGGCGTGATGGTATGGGGTGCCATTGGTTACACGTCTCGGTCACCTCTTGTTCGCATTGACGGCACTTTGAACAATGGACATTACATTTCAGATGTGTTACGACCTGTGGCTCTACCCTCCATTCGATCGCTGCGAATCCCTACATACAGAAAATGTTTGACTGCTGCCCTGGGCAGCACATTCTCCAGATCTCTCACCAATTGAAAACGTCTGGTCAATGGTGGCTCGTCACAATACGCCAGGCACTACTCTTGATGAACTGTGCTATCGTGTTGAAGCTGCATGGGCAGCTGTACCTGTACACGCCATCCTAGCTGTGTTTGACTCAATGCCCAGGCATATCAAGGCCGTTATTACGGCCAAAGGTGGTTGTTCTGGGTACTGATTTCTCAGGATCTATGCACCCAAACTGCGTGAAAATGTAATCACATGTCAGTTCTAGTATAATATATTTGTCGAAGGAATACCCGTTTATCATCTGTATTTCTTCTTGGTATAGCAATTTTAATGGCCAGTAGTGTACTTTTCAGGGGTAACTAGATGTTGAAATTTTAGGACAGCCCAGCACCAGCTAGTGGACACAAGACAAACTCAGTGAGTAATGGTTACATTCATGCAGCAATCATATTTGTACATTTAATGCTTTAGAAATATAGAACTCTGAAAATGAATGAATCATTTATAGTAGCCCTTATTAAATACGTGGTCAACACCGTCAGAAGCCTAAATTTTAGAATATTCCTACAGCACAGCCATCCTTGTCAAGAGCTTCAAGTACCTCTTTTGGGAATTCTGTAATGGCTGATAATGTGCTTCTCCCACTTCGTAAACTAAACTGTGCTTCTTTATAAAGGTTGTAGTTAGTCATGTAACTCATTACCAGTAGTTTATCTTTCACAGCTGATTCAATTATTTTTGAAAATGTTGACAGTAGCGAAATTGCTGTGCAGCTTTTTATGCTCTCCACACTAAAACTAAAACTAAATGCACAAACAGGCCATGAAGGCCCAATGGTACCAACCAGCCGCTGTATCATGCTCAGCCCACAGGTTTCACTGGATACTGATATGGAGGAGCATGCGGTCAGTGATCAGCACACCGCTCTCCCGGCCATATGCCAGTTTACAAGACTGGAGTCGCTACTTCTCAATCAAGTAGCTCCTCAGTTTGCCTCACAAGGGCTGAGTGCATTCCGCTTGCCAACAGTGCTCGACAGACTGAATATTATGCTCTCAACACTGCCTTTCGTTAATAAAGGCACAACTCTCAGATGCTGTAGGTACTCTGAAAAATACCTGAACTGTAAAAGGACTCACTGAATATGTTTTTTAATGTGGGTTCTTATGCTGTCTATGTGCACCTTCAGAACAGAGACTAGAACCTCGTGCCTGTATCTCCTGAGTTCTTATTTTTTTTAATTTCTTTACTGTCTTCCCAACTTAAAGCTCTGTTGATGGAAACATCATCATTATGCTTCTTGTGTAATTCATTGTGAATGTTACATGTGTTTACCTGGAAGATTTTGTTGTAATATCTCCTCAACACCTCATTTGAAAATTCGTCCAGTTCCCAAGACTTTTCTGTTACTCTACTCCTGCCTTTGATTTTTATGTTTTTACACCTGTGTCTTCCACTTCAAGTTTTATGTTTTATGGCATCTCATACTACTTTGCTCTTATTTTTTGCATTACAAATTATTTTGTCGTTAAATGGAAAAGTAGGAAAAGAAGAATTCTACATACAACACATAGGAAGGAACATTTTGCATAATGAGACCAATGAGAATGGTCAGAGGATTATCAATTTAGCTATCTCAAAGAACCTGAGAGTAAGTTCAACTTACTTCGAACACAAGAGATTACATATGGGAACATGGTGCTCACCGGATGGAAGAACCACCAACCAGATAGATCACATCTTGGTGGACCAGCACTATAGCCATAGAGTCGTGGATGTCAGGTCATATAGAGGAGCTGACTGTGCGTCAGACCACTTCCTCATTGTGTTCAGGCTTAAACTCATGTCCACCTACATGCCTAAGAAGAAGGGGACACTAGAACCTGCTTTGAATGTTGAGAAAGTACGAGAGTGTGCTATTAAAGAACAATATGCTATAGAAATCAAAAACCGTTTCAAGGTCCTAGAGACCCCGGAAGCAATAGAGAACGTGGAGGAAAGGTGGAAAAAAATACAGTCCACGGTACTAAGTGTAGCAGAGGATATATTGGGAAGAAAGAAGATAGTGAAGAAGCGGAAATGGTTCGACGAGACATGCCAGAAGGCTACGGAAAAGAGAAGGAAGATGAGGGAGAAGTGGCTAGCTGACAGGGAGAATGAGCAGAAAAGGGAACATTTTATCAACATCAGAAGGGAGACAAAGCGAATCCTAAGGGCAGAGAAGAGAATATATCTAACCGGTTCACTAGAACAAGTTGGGGCAGAGAGCCAAAACAAGAACTCAAGGCAATTCCTCCAATACATAAAAAATCGGAAACATGAATTTCAGAGCCCAACTTTTTTCATTAGAGATAAGAACGGCAACTTGATAAGTGACAGGGGAAGAATTGTAGAAAGATAGAAAGAATACTTCTCAGAACTGTTGAATCGCCCATACCTAGATGAGATAGTACCGGCAAACACTACGGAGGAAAGGAAAGATGAAGAAGAATGGGAAGTTAGTGAAGAAGACGTGAAGATCGCAATCAATGGACTTAGAAACAACAGTGCCCCAAGGGAGGGCAGAATGTCAGAATTAATCAATGAGAGAGGTGAGAGCTTATGTTTAGAGATATATAAACTGATCCAGATGATATGGGAGAAGGAGACAGTGCCAGAAGAATGGAAATTGGCTGTAATATGTCCAATATATAAGGAGGGAAGCAGAATGGAATGCAGTAACTACAGAGGAATCAGCTTGTTGAATGTAACATATAAGGTGCTGTCCACCATTATCCTCAGAAAATTGCAAACATTCATAGAGAACAACGTACAGGAGGACGAAGCTGGTTTTTGACCAAACCGATCGACAATAGATCACATTTTCACACTAAGACAATTATTTGAAAAACACTGGAAATACGATAAAGATATCTACAGCCTGTTGGTCGATTTTCAACGTGCATATGACAGCATCCACACGAATAGCCTATACAATGCAATGTGTGACTTCAGAATCCCTGAGAAGCTAGTGAGAATGGTGCAAGCTTGTATGGAAGGGTCAAAGGCAACAGTACATTTCCGAGGAGCCACATCAGAAACATTCCAGATTGAGACAGGCCTCAGACAAGGGGATGCTCTCTCATGTGTTCTGTTCAAAGTCATCTTACAGGAAGTAATAAAAGAGTGTAGGCAACAGGAGTGGGCTGGAGTAGAAATGGACGGTAACTTCAATTGTCTCGCATATGCAGATGACGTAGTACTACTAAGTGAATCAAAGCAAGAGTTGAAAGGAATGTACCAGAAAATGGACAATTATGCACAGAAGGTAGGGCTCAAAGTGAATCGAGACAAAACAGAGTTCATGCAATTAGGAAGAAGACAAGGGCGAGAAGAATTTCTTAAAATAGGTGGCAAGAGGTTCAAGAGAGTACACCAGTTCAAATACTTGGGATCTTGGTTTACCACGGACAACAACATAAAAATGGACATCAAGGAAAGAATAGCAGTGGGAATGAAATGCATGCATTTCCTCAGACAGACACCCGGCTCTAAATCGATCTCAGTGAACACTAAGATGAAAATCTACAACACAGTGATACACCCAGCAGTAATGTATGGTTCAGAAACATGGAGCATGACTAAGTAAGAAAAGGAAAAACTATTAATATTTGAAAGAAGAGTAATGAGGAAGATATAGGGACCAGTTTTAGATAACGGAGAATGAAGGAGGAGGAAAAACGAGGAAATCTACCTTCTGATGCGACAACCAACTATCCTACAGAAGATAAAGAGCAAAAGAATACGATGGGTGAGCCATGTAGCCCATATGCCAGATGGAAGACAGGCGAAGATGGCACTAGAGGGAAAACCAAACACCAAATGCCCCATTGGATGACCAAGGCAGGGCTGGATGGACGACCTGGCGAAGGACCTAGCAGCCCTGGGAATTGAAGACACCTGGAGCAACCGGGCACTAAACAGGAAGGAATGGAGGCAGTTTGTAGAAACAGCGCGTGGTCTGCAGGGCCTGTGATTGCTGGATATCTATCTATCTTGAATGATTTTTTTGGAGCTAGCCGTACCCTCCTGCATATCTTCTTTTAGCCCCTTGCATCTGGGCATAGTAGTACAGCTTTCTTTGCTCAGCACATACATGATGCAAGTGAAGTTCAGAAAGCAATGCTTCTGGCATAATCTCAGTTCAAAGTGAGCAACAAATCATATCACAACAAATTTGCCTCATATTTTAACAAGGCATAAGTAGCCAGGAAAGGGCACTATGGACATGGTCTTTTGCCAAACCTTATCTGTCTGGATGTTAGATATTTCACAAATTAATGCCTAGTTTGTGTGTCTAATTACTGTGCTACCATCCTGTAAATTTGCTAAAAATGTGAATATACCATATTATACCCATGTCCAAAGTAGTGTCACACAATGGAGACCTACCACATCACATTCATTAATACCAATCAGTAGAGCACATTTCATTCTATTAGAAATACTTATTTCCATTTTGATGGCTCTTTCGGAAAGGCGGACTTGACATTTTGATGTTAGTGTCTGAAGCTTATCAAGTTGTTGTTAAAATGAAGAAAAAAGATCAAGTCAATGAATGCAATTGTTGAAATGCTGATGCCCCAAGCCATTTAATGACATACTGTGCCTTAAAACGACTGAAAGCTGCTAAGAAACTTTCATTAGAACAACACGAATTGCTTACTCAATTGAGTTGTTTACAGACTACTGAAAATGATCAACTATGCTTCCATCATGAAGCTTTATGCCAACAAAGATTTGAATTTTTGTTTGCAAAGATCTTGCTGCAACCCATTTGGTAAGAAAACCAAACTGCACAAAAAAGTATGTGCTCAATCAACAAGAAAACAGCTGACTAGCTAAAAAGGATAATCAAATCTGATGTTAAACCAGGCCAAAAAATGAGCCCATCCTGTACAAAAGAATTTGATTCAACAGAAAATTCACAAATGGAAGTTACACATAAATCACATAAAAATGATGAGACTAGTGTTTCTCACATTTTGAATGCAAGCTTACCAGCTGTTGGAATATCACCATTAAATTTTCAATGAATTGGTGTAAGGGATACCAAAGGCTAAGCAAAGCAAAAAATACATCAAGTTGAAGGTGAATTAATAAGAAAATTTCAGCAGCTGGAGGATTTGATCCTGGTGAACTGGAGAAACCATGCACAAGCAAGCAAAGCTTGACTTGTTTTAAATTATAGCCAACTGATCCAAGAATTGAAAGAAAAATTACATATATCAAATCATAATGATAAAATTGAAATTTTGACCTTAGTTCCCCAAAGCTGGTCTGTCAGAACAACTCTTGAAGAATTTGATGTTCCAGAAAGAACTGTAAGAAAAGCTAGAAAGTTAAAGCTAGACAGGTAATATTGGCACAGCCCAAAGCTAAGTGTGAAAAAAAGCTTTCTGATGCTGTGAAGGAAAGTCAAAGATTATTTTTTACGATGAACAATTTACCTGGGTTTACCCAGGTAAAAAGGACTGTATTACTGTTTAAATAGATAGAGAAAAGGTTCAAAAACAGAAGTACTTGTTAATGAGCCACTTAAAAGAAGTGCTTGTTACTTATCACAATAAATATGGACAGGAAATTAGTTTTTACAAATTCTGTGAATTAAGGCCGAAGTGGTGTATGACTGTAGGTGCAGCTAGTTCATACTCAGTTTGCGTCTGCACAATACATCAGAATGTGAAATAATGTTTGCACACAGTCTAACAAAAGAAAATTATAAAATGTTGCTCAACAAAATTGCCTGTAATTTGGAAGAGAAGGATTGCTTGCTTCATCACTGTGAAGTGTCCAGGAACAGAAGCTTTAAAGGAAAATTTGTCAAGTGTTTTTGGAGATATTGATCCTGAGGATGCAATTCAGTTCAAACAATGGATTCACACTGACAGACATACACTTGAAACCAGAGAAATGTCAGCTGAAGAATTCACTGAAGAATTAATTACAGAACTTTTGGCCCTTTCTATTCACCACTGCATTGCAAAGCATCAGAGCAAGCACTTGCAACTGACTATAGAAGGTCTCAAACCAGAAGAATTGATTAAGTTAATGGAATTTTCTGAAAAATTATTCCTTTATTATCCAAGATGCAGTTCAAGGATTTCAAAGGGAAAGTAGCCAAATTATGCTACATCCATTTGTCATTTACTACAATGATAATGAAGAACTAAAAAGCATCAGCTACTGCATAATCAGTGATTGCCTCCGACATGATACAGTTGCAGTGCATGTGTTTTACTTACTTGATGAAACTGCTAAAGTGCACTTTCACTGAAGTTAAGCATATTCATTATTTTAGTAATGGTTCTGCTGTCCAGTACAAAAATTTTAAGAATTTCTTAGCTCTTTGGCATCATCCAAAAGATTTTGGCATTACTGTAGAACGGACTTTTTTTGGAACAATCCATGGGAAATCGCCATGTGATGGGATTGGGGGCACAGTTACGCGTTTAGCAGCAAGAGCTAACCTTCAGCAATCAGTTGAAAACCAAATCTTCACACAAACTGGTCTGTTTAAATATTGCAAAGAAAATGTGCATGGCACTGAATTTGTTTGTATCAAAAAAGAAATTATTGAAGATGCAAAAATTGGTCAAGAAAAGCATTTTGAGAGTGGATGCAGTTTCCATTACAAGAGAGCATCACCATTTTGGCCAATTGATGAAAAGTGAGTTCAATTTCGTAGAGCATCAAATGATACGGTGTCCTTTATAGCAAATGTTGACTGAAAAAAGTTACTTCTAAACATGTTGCCACTAGTGAACTAGAACATGAACAGTACATTGCTTGTTCTGTATTTATGATGGAAAATGATGGATAGGAAATATCTGTGAAGTTTCATACGAAAAAAACAAGATGCCTTGATTAACTTCATGCATCCTCATGGAGCTGCTCAATCATTTCATTGGCCTGCTAGAAGAGACATGTGCTGTATTCCAAAACAACAGATAATTGCAGCCATTCCAGTTCCCACTGCATCAATCATGGGGCAGCAATATTATTTGCCAGAAGCAATAGTTTTGGACATCAGCAACAAATTTAAAGCAGTCAACAACTGAAGAATTCTGCATTCTGGCTTTGGAACCAGAAAGATATTCAAACAAGGCTTTGGAACCTGCCAGACACCTACATTCAGGCTTGGGAATTTGCTAGATACCCACATTCAGGCTTGGGAACCTACAGTAAGGAAACCCACCTGTGGCTAATCTTGCCTGGCTATCAGGGTTGGCCCCTCGGCAAGGGATGGGGTTGCTAGTCACTGTGATTAGTAGGGACATGGCCACCATGGAACACCACAAGGATTTTTCTTGACTTACAAAAAAATGTTACTAGTTTAGGTGAAATGTTTGTACCTTACCCAGAGAGATAGCAAAACGGAAATAAGTATTTATAATAGAATGAAGTGTGCTCCACTGATTGTCTAACATTTTGGATGACTTGAAATGGTGAAGGATGTGTGCAAACTTCAACTTCTTTAACGATGCGACTCGCTTGAGATGGTCAGCCAACTGTCCCAGCTCGTTAACCTGCTGCGACAAACTCCCTTTCTCTTCTTCTCCGCAGTATATTCCTGGGAACAGGAATTTCTCAAGACTCTTTCTACTTATAAAAATAAGTAGACATACACAGTTTCTTTTGCTTCACTCAACGGCATATATTTAAACATCAAACTTTTACAAATCTCACTCTCCACAAGAATAAATACTGTTAAGTAAGTCTCCTCATGCATCCAAACATTAGAAACACAGTTACACTTACAACAACTTGCTAACCACGACTCTATTATACAGAAATCATACACCTGTCTTGCCTCTAGCAAGTTCAATTTAAAAGTTACTAAATATCTTTTTTCAACTCAACTGTTTTTTCGTCACTAACAAAAGTCACAGTTATAAAACAGCACAGAATAAAACAGAAGTTCCTTGGTTATGCCATGTACTTTCATTACAACTTCCATGGTGCAATCGACAAGTACTTGGTGGTGCCGTTCGACTAACCTTTGAAAGCACTTCCTCTTTCCATTCTAGTAGGTCCGCCCCTTTATAAAACATTCCTATTTTTCAGGCCACAGTTCGTCCCATCTCAATGTAGGTACGCCTGCCCTATTTATTTAGCAAATGCCGGGTATGCTCCTCTTATCCTTCCTGAGTAGGCCTCATGGTTCATTACCCTAGTATACATTTCTATGTATACTACAATTAAGCATTTTCTGGTAAAGCTACTAATCTATTTTACACTTCACATTCACTTTTATAATACATCATTTAATCCCTTGAGTCCTCCTCTACTTCTCAACTCCTATACCCTTAGTATATACCATGTCTACCTATAATTCAAGTCTCACTATCCTACCATTCATCATTTTATCAGAGTATTTGCTACGCTGACTTTTCTTAAATGATTAACTCCAATCTTGCTTGCACTCTCTTTCATTACTCATGCCTCCTTCTTATGTACATTCGATGTAGAATCATCATATTTCATAGTTATATATATGTGATATGGAATCGTCGTAGTGTTTATGTACCTACAGGGCGTTTCAAAAAGAAAGAGCAGATTTCAAACATTTATTTCTCAAAAACTACAAATGATAGAAACACAATTCAAACGTTTCTTGTCAGAGAAAGGTTCAAAGTTTTTCAATGGTCCGCGCAGAAGTTCCATGCAAATCCGCAGTGGCGCTGGCGTTTGTTTGTAGGAAAATGGCGACGACACCACAGGAACGATCATTTTGTGTGCTGCAATTTGCAAAGTTAGAGTCCATTGTTGGTGTGCAACGTGCATTCCGCCGTCAATTCAACAAACAGCCGCCTCGTCATAAGCAAATTTATGAGTGGCATCACAGATTCGTAGAAGATGGTTGCATCTGCAAGCGAAAAAGCACGGGTCGTCCACGCACATCGGATGAAAATGTCGAGCGTGTCCGTGCAGCTTACGAAAGGAGCCCTAGAAAATCCACGGCACGGGCAAGTCACGAACTAAACATGTCTAAAACAACGGTATGGCGCGTTCTGAGTAACCGTCTGCACATGAAGCCGTACAAACTGCAGTTATTGCAAGCATTGCGTCCTGACGACCACAACAAAAGGTTCGAATTTTCAACTGCAATTCTACAGGACATGGAAGAGGACAATTTTGCCGAACGATTAATTTTTTCAGATGAATCAACGTTTCACATTTCTGGTAAAGTTAATCGGCATAACGTACGAATTTGGGCGAGTGAAACTCCGAGGGACGTTATTCAACATGAAAGAGACTCACCAAAGGTTAACGTCTTTTGTGCAATTTCGGTAAACAAAGTTTATGGACCTTTCTTTTTCATGGAGAAAACTATCACAGGAACCATTTACCTGGACATGTTAGAAAACTGGCTATTTCCTCAACTTCAGGAAGATTCAAATCACTTCATCTTCATGCAAGATGGCGCCCCACCACACTTCTCTGAACCTGTACGACGGTACCTAAATAACACCATTCCAGGACGGTGGATTGGAAGAGCAGGAGCACAAGATCAATGTCATCGTCTGTGGCCTCCCAGGTCACCAGACCTTACTCCCTGCGATTTTTATTTGTGGGGGTACATAAAGGACTGTGTTTATGTCCCACCTATGCCCGCTACTCTTCAAGAGGTACGACATCGAATTGTTGCGGCCGTGAATTCGGTAACTAAAGACCAGTTGCGTCGTGTGTGGCAAGAAATGAGATACCGGTTTGATATTTGTCGTGTAACAAATGGTGCTCATATTGAGGTACAGTTTTGATATTTGTTGTGTAACATTTGGTACTCATATTGAGTGAAGGACCGTTGGAATTGTGTTTCTATCATTTGTAGTTTTTGAGAAATAAATGTTTGAAATCTGCTCTTTCTTTTTGAAACGCCCTGTATATGTGTATGTTCTTATAAGTGATAGTTTTTATATAAATAGACGATGGAGAACTGTCATATGTTTATATACCTATATGTGCATGTTTCCCTATGTACACATATTCTTTCCCCTACAATACGTGGTGGTTCTCACATCGTAACAGGTTTCTAGTCTGTAATTTTAATGTTTGTGTATAAATGTAATTTTGTGTGTATGTGGATTTGTGTTCGTGTAGTCTGTAGGGTATTGGAAACCACGGAAACCTAGAAGGACTTCTGAGATAGAAGTAGGTGAATATGAAAAGAGGGGAAAAAATAGATAGGTCCTCAAATTAGAAGTAGAAAGGAAATAAATAGAAATTGTTGCTAAGATCGAAGAAGAGAAAGAAGACAGCCCCAAAGAGAGGAAACCCTTCCCACCCCTCTTCCCCAGGATCCCTACCTCGCAGGTACTTGAGAGAGATGCCGGAGGAGATTTGGTGCTAAATCGTCTCCTAGAGAACGGACATTCCCACCTTCACCCTTGAGGTTCCCGAAGGAAATCTTAACAACCCTACGGAAATGGCAAGTGATGAAGAATCAGGCACACTTGTTTGTGAGGGTTGTTTGAAAGGTGTGATGTGTGTTTTGTGTTAGTCATGATTTATGTGTTCTCGTAAATCATGCTTTTATCTACAATAACCACCCCTTTCAAAACTGATATAAACCCTCCCATCTACGTCACATCTCATAAAAGGTATAAAATATTCTATACAAAGTAGAAAATTATACACTACAGTATAATAGTTACCTAGTTAGTCACTTTATATTATATTTTATATACACATAAAATACTCTATCCATTTTATTTTATGCCAATATCACTTTCTTCTTTTATTCTGTGATTCTCTTGGATTGTTTTTTATTTTGTTGTCATATCCAGTTTTCTAAGTACTAAGAGTGCAGGATAGTTTAAGGTTTTAGGAATAGATGACAGAATAGTTTTGAGATTTGAAGGGCGTACGGTGTAGGAAAACTATTTTGGAAGAAACACTGAAAACAACTAGGGATCCAACAGTCGTCACTCCGCCTATTAACTCAGAACGTTGACGTCCCTGGGGGATAGATGCCTCTGCCCAGATCCCATGGATCTGATATTAACTTCACTTGAGCAAGTGCAGACCAGTACTTCTCAAAGTTTTGTTTAAAAGTCTCCCCACGACAAAAAAATCACCACTTCACTAGGTAACACAACATTGGGTGAAGTTCCTCATTTTTCTACTTGTTCCTGGACAAGTTTGACTTGTCTCCAGAGTTCGTCTACACACTTCCTGGTATCAGTAAGGTCAGAAGAAGCCATAGGTGATGCATTCCCGGATGTTATTCTCTCAGCGACTTTCCGATCTATAATTTCTTCTACCTGTTCCTCCACACTACTTACATTTATATAAGAGCTTGCTTTCTTCTCTTTGAAGCTTCTATCTACACTGTCTACTCGTGTTCTTATGCCTGTAATTTGTAATTGAATGACAGGCATTAATTCACTATGCTTATCAATGCTCTCTTTCAAAGTATGCCATCGATGCTTTACAGCATTAAACTTAGCATTACATACATCCTCCAATGATCCTAACTTTTCATTAATCTCTAATTCTCCTCAATATTCAATTCTAATCTTTTTGTCAGAGCCTGAAAATTATCCTTCTATTTTTGATTAAAGTCAGTAAATATTTGATTTACATGAATGTTTAAAGAATCAGTCAATTTCTTCTTTAAAACTAATTTCAAATTTCCTACTTTACTATTTAGGGTGTCAAATGCAGTCTTTAAAGCATCCATGCCTTCGCGTAGATTATCAAATTCTCTGCTCTGTGCATCAACCTTGGCATTTAATAAACCTATATTTTTTGCTTAATTATTCAAGGTTTCGCTCTGATTATTTAGAACTTCACTCTGGGCATCTAATTTATCATTTAAAGTTTTACTTTGATCATCTAATCGAGAATTCATTACGCCTAATTCTTCACATAGTCGCTTTTAATTGAGTTTTAATTAGATTTACTAACTCAGACCAGTCAGGTCCTTCTTTTGTAACTCTCGTAGCCATGACTGGCTCTGAAGTTTCCCCAACTTGCTGTTTGTTATTCATATTTTTACCAGCTTTGAACCGTATGAGCATTTAAAGTTTAAGTATAATAACTAGACTAGTCAAGTTCATTCCACAGTTTGTACCACATTGTATTAAAACAATAAAGTTCTGTTTTACGCTCATACGGCGTAGGATTTGGGCTGCGTCGGTGAGCCGATGTGGAATCACCACCGGTGAGCAGCAACTGGTGCCGGTGGCCTCGGTTGTTGGTTTCCACGTAGGCGTCAGTGAGCGGATGTAGAAGTAGGTCAGCACTGGTGAACAAAACTGGTGCCAGCGGTGTCGGATGTTGGTTACCGCGTCTGCGTAACCAACGATGTGTGTGAGGGCTATCCACTCCTCGCACCAGATCTTCTTAATCAAAGTGTATTTCTTCTTAGAGAAACACACTAGAATCCTCTTCACTATTTCTCAATTCAAATTTTTGCTCTTTTGCATACTGGAACATGTTCCAAAGTTTCGGATCAAATTCTTTATTATGTTCTGTTTAGTTGCTATGGCAACGTACAACATCCATTTCTGTTGTTTTTGGTCTTAGAATTCCTGTTTTTCGAGTCCTTTTTCCCTGGTTGCCGCATTCTAACGTTTTGAACAACTTGAAGTGGTGAAGCATGTGTGCAAACTTCAACTTCTTTAACGATACGACTTACCTGATACGGTCAGCGGCCTTTCCTAGCTGGTTAGCCTGCTGCAGCAAACTCCCTCTCTCTTCTTCTCGGCAGTATATTGCTCGGAACAGGAATTCCTCAAGACTCTTTCTGCTTATAAAAATAAGTAGGCGTACACAGTTTCTTTTGCTTCACTCAACAACATATATTTAAACATCTAACTTTTACAAACCTCACTCTCCACATGAATAAACACTGTTAAGTACATATCCTCGCGTGTCCAAATGTTAGAAACATAGTTACATTTACAACAGTGTTGGCTTGCTAACCACAACTCTATTATACAGAAATCATACACCTGTCTTGCCTCTAGCAAGTTCAAGTTAAAAGTTAATAAAAATCTTTTTTCAACTAAACTGTTTTTTTTTTTGTCACTTACAATAGTCACAGTTATAAAACAGCACAGAATAATACAGAAGTTCCTTGGTTCTGCCGTGTGCTTTCATTACAACTTCCATGGCGCAACCGACAAGTACTTGTCGGTGCTGTTCAACCGCTGTGTCTACAATCTTTCCAGAACTGAGAAGCATTTGTTCTCTGTCAGATTCATTTGTCTAACTTCATATAATAATAAGGAGGAATATTACTTTTCCCATGGCTGTGATATGATGCTATTCTTAATAACACTAAGTCAGATTCATTTGACTAACTTCATTCAATACCACGGAGAAATATTACTTTTCTCACAACTGTGATATGATGGTATTCTTAATAACACTAAGTGGAAAACAAAAGACAAGTGATTCAAATTGTGAGTCAGTGAACAGAAGCCAATCCCACACAGGCTACACTAAATCCAGTGACCAAAAAGATGTGTGACTGTTCCTAACATTCATAGATCGATTTAAATGTCCAAACTGACTAATCTAAAGTATTTAATAAGACAGTGCAAGTCTCCTCCTCACCTCCCCTCTTTGATAGCCACAACCCATCAATAAAAATTTGGCTGTGGTGAGAGATTGTGTCAACAGCAGTGTAGCCTGAAGTCTAGGTTACAATGGAATGTCCCGCGCCCGGGTTCCCGGGTTCGATTCCCGGCGGGGTCAGGGATTTTCTCTGCCTCGTGATGGCTGGGTGTTGTGTGCTGTCCTTAGGTTAGTTAGGTTTAAGTAGTTCTAAGTTCTAGGGGACTGATGACCATAGCTGTTAAGTCCCATAGTGCTCAGAGCCATTACAATGGAATGTGAAAGTATGGCAATGAACTGACAAAGCCAAAGAACTCAGGATAGAGAAATGTTCAATATGAGTTGTGGACTTTGACTAGTTACATAGGAAAGATGTGACAGTCGCTGTAAACAATATGATGACGTTAATGTGACATTACTAGCAATTTTTTCAAATGGGCTACGCTACACATCAGTCTGTCACCACAACCAGATTTGTTTAGTGTCACATTTAGTGGCTTCGACAACTCACAGCCAAACTGTCCCTTTCCAACCTAACATATACCTCAGGCTAGGCTACAGATCACCTGTCACCACGACCAGTTTTTAATGCTTTCAAATTCGCTGCTTTCACCAGTTAACAACAAAATGTGAATGCATGACATAACCACCAAATGGTGACAAGTCAGCAGCCATTAACATTATTTTGACTGGTATCGAACATTCCTCTTGGCCCAGAACTCCAATATGGAGTAGAGAACAGCAGTAAATTGATCTACGCCTATCGGATACATCATTGGTAACATTTGTTCCATATTTAAAATGTCATTATCACTACATGTGAACCTTATTTCGCAAGGGTCATTTCTACTTCTGGACAGAATCCTCGATTATTATTGTATTACCAGATCTGTATCATTTCCCAGTCACAACTGGGACTGCATCACAATTATGTACACACAAGTTACTTACAATTATTCATCTATATAAAGAATATAAAAAAGATTAAACAGTATCGTTTTGTCCATTCACTTTGGCCACTAGCACTGAAGAATGTTCAATTGGATTATAACAGGTACTCTTTCAGGTCCTGTGCAACTTTCCTTCTGAATGATCTGGCGGCAGGGCCTGCACTTCTCTGGTCAATGAGCTGAACATTTTTAAAGCAACCATTGGAAAACTATCTTGTGTTAAAGACACTGCCAGCTTGGTATATCAACGTTCCTCTTGTTGTGGTTGTCACAATTACGTAGGCCTATGTCTTTGCCTCTTGCTGAAAACCCCTTGGTTTTCTTTTACATTGATGAGGCATAAAAACATATACTGGCTGAAGATTATCATTATTCCTAACTGGATGAAAATAAGCTTGCAGTGCTCCAGCCTTGAGCTTGATGCAATAACACTGACTGCTTTCTTTTGGGTCATTCCATATCAAATCACCCAATAGAAAATAAATTTTACTCCCACCTCCTTAGATTTTCATGAAATTTGGCTCAAATGGTTCTAATACCATCCTGACAACACCTGCAAATTTTTTTTGCTGTATCTCTTATAGTTTTTTTTATAAATTTTTAAAATTTTTATGTTTTGCGTTTTCCGAGCCTTCGGAAATGGTAAATTTAATTTGTATTCAAAACTTTAAAATTGCTTATCTTAAAAACTCTTTTAGATAACATCATGAATTTTTGCAGCAAGTTTATATTATACATATTTGAAGATAAAAATGATACTATTAAAATATATTAATATTTTCTATGAAAAAAATATATGTTTTTTTTTTTTTTTTTTTTTTTAACGGATGTTTTGTTTTATAAGAATTGCAACATCTAGAGTCTCAGACTTGATAGAATGCTCAAATTTGTTTTAATTTACTCTTACACATATAGGCTACTTGATAAAACAAAAATAATGATGGCTTTTTAACATGTTTATTAATTATAGTAGATTACATTAGAATCATGAACAAAGATAGTGTACTTACGACACTTATGTATAACCCAACTGACTGCTTGAAACATTGAATTTTTTTAGTAATTTTGTCTCTTTAATAAACATTAATGCTGATTGAAATTGTTTTTCCACTTCATCCAAGAACTTTCAGTTCTTTTGATACAGTCTTTTTTGAAGTAATACATTCTTCCAGTGCCGCTTGATTGAGGTGCGTCTACTACACAGACTATGTGTTCCAAAGGCACTATGCAAGAATCTTCTCTTTCAGGCTAATAAAATGATGCATCTGGTCCTGAAGGATGTAGAAATAGAATTTCTGCATCTTCTTCATCATTGAATATTGTTTTTACCAGTCCAAAGTACCAGTTACCATCATAATTTGCAGTCACATAGCTATTTATGGATGGTTCAACACAAACCCAATCAGAAGAAGAATGGAAAGAAAAGACTAAGGAGGGTTTACACTATCTGTAGTCCTTCTAATTTCAAGGTTGTTTGTTGCAAATGGTTTGAAGTTATGAAAACTTCTTATTCCAGGAATAGTTCGGGTTGCTGAAAAACGTTTTTCTAGTTTTAACCGTAGCAAATCAGCTTCTTTTTTGCCAATAAAGTGAAAATTAATGTTTTCAATATTTTTTTCACAAAACTTGTACACATCGATTGCTGTCATTATTTGTTCTTCGTCTGAAAGCTGTAGACTGGCTTTCCATAAAATTCTTTTAATAGTTCCTCCTAGGCCATCACAAATTGACTTCCCATGACTTGTTGCAAAAAAAGAGTGTTGGGCCTTCAAATTAAAGTCTCTCAAGTGTTCAGTCAAATTTTTAAAACTGTTTTTATTTTTGTACTGCCCAGCACAACCACCTGTAAAGTAGCGAACTGAGTCAATGTCAGTATGATGTAATGACAGCCACTTTGTAATTTATTTTTGTACAAAGTTAACAAAACCAGTGTCATGTTCTTGGTCATCACTAATAAAACAGTGGTTGGAAACAAAAACAATGTTTTCCTCATTTCTTACAAAAACTTCAACTGTGTGTAGAGTACAACCACCTCTATTCCAGTGGTAACTTTGGATCTCATTTTGTATAACAAAGGAATAATTTTCACTGAAATCCATCACAATAATTGCTGTTTTGGGTGGTGGGTCTTCTTTCAATCTTTTAAAGGCTGCTGATTGGGATTTTGCTATAAACGAGTGCGGGGTGAGATTTTCCAATGACCTAACCAATGAAGAAATGTAGTCTTCAACACTGATCGACTGTTTGATCATTTCTGCCTTGTCTGTGTTAACCCACTGACTGATTACAATTTCTTCTTCTAAATCATAATCTACACTTAGTTTTTCAGTTAAGTACTCAGTTAGTGCAGTATTTGCAGGACAGCTGTCACAATGATGTAGCATGCAGTTTTGGTTTTCCGTGTTGCACACAAGCATCTTAATTAGGTCTTTATAAGATTCTTCAATTTTCACAGCATCCAGTAATAGTTTAACATTCTGGTGGATACTGCATACACATACAGTGTGTGTGCCTGCAGCACCAGCAAGGATACACCATTTAGGTCTCAAGAAACAAAATTTTGAAAATCCTACTTCTACCTCAGGATTCTCCCATTTGAAAGAATAATAGAGTTCTCTGAAGTTACACAAAATGATTCTTTTTTGCATGTACACATTTTTTTGAACACTTACTTTGTCTTTTGTTCCAGGTAGCACTCTGGAACTTTCATCCTTTTCATAAAAATCTGTTACAAGTCTTACTGTATTTTCAGAAAGAGTTTTACCTTTTTTTGGACCAGGAGATTCCAAAATACCCTTTTCAGATTTTAGCTTTCTAGCTTGTCGCACCATGTACTCACTTACATTAAATCCTTTCATCACTTTATTTCGACTCCAAAAATATGGAGCCAAGGTCAGAATCTGGATTTTTCTAGACCTCCCAACAGATGAAATCTTCTCTTTCATAAGAGAAATCATTACATCAAAATCCTTTGCTTTCTCAACCACACCTGTATCTTCTTCGCCATCATCAAAACTTGGTGCATCATATTTTAATGCTTTTGAAATCTCCTTTTTTGCAGTCTTTTCAATACTGCTAACCTTCCTTTTAAAATAAGACCCTTTACATTGTTCTGACAAGCCATGAAGCTTTATCGGTGTTAAACCTAAATTATCAAGAGCAATGTTTGTTTGTACGAGGGATTCATTTCTGGATTCCAATGATTCTAATTCAAACATGACTTCATCATCTGTTTCACTTTCATTGACTTCAACTCTTAATATTTCCTCACAAAAGTTACGGCATGTTGAGCAAAGCTTTTGTCCAGGTTTTACGCTAATATTTTTTGTCAGTAATTGTTTATAAAGATCCAAGCCTACAGTTCTCAACGATTTTTTGATGGGCTTTTTGTGTTTTTTTAGTGGATCTACACATGTTGTTTGATACTTTTCAAAAACATTTAAAAAGTAGTAGCTGCGGTGTGAACATATATTCTTAAATCCACACAGATTAATTCCAGATCGTAAGTGGATCAAATCTTTTTCTTCCTCACTCAATTCAGATACCGGTTGTAACTTTTTTGAAGGTGTGTAGGTTGTTTGGAAACAGTCAGATTTTTTAAGTAGGCCTAACCCTACGCTACAGGTTTGAATATCTGATATACTGATTTCACTTTTGGTCTGATTACTGTTCTGGTTACTTTTATAGGATATTGGAAAAGAATCTCTGTAAACTAAGTAACAGTACTCACTGAAAGTTCGAATAAACTTAATAAAATACTATCCAAGCACTATTTAACACTGTAATAATTTTTTACTTCAAAACACAGGAGTAACAAAACAAAATACAACTGTACATTGTTACTCCAAGAAGACAAAAAATTATTTTCGGTGTCTAAGTCACTTGGTACTTTTTATTTTTAAAATATAATTAATATTATTTTAAAAATTAGATAACTATTAAACAGGTTAAAAAGCCAACATAATTTTTCTTTTATCTAATAGCCTATACAATTAAGAGTACTTTAAAACAAATTTGAGCTTTCTATCAGGTCTGAGACTCTGGATATTGCAGTTTTTGTAAAACTAAACATCTGTTAGCTATAAAAAAAATAAATAAATAAATTACAGGTGCTTTCACGATGATCAAAGAAGTAATTGTACCAAGTTTCATCAAAATCTGACATGGTTGGTGTCAAGGCCTGGGTGACTTGACATGGAATGACCCTTTCTTAACATTAATACATCCTTGCAATCTGCAGAGTCCCCATAATAGTTGGCCATGATTTATGTGGCTATGAAATAATACATAATACACTGTCATCAGGTATCAGTCAGTTACACCTTTTAATCTCGTCAGAAGGTATATTACACAGGAGAGCTTGGAGCACACAAACACCGTGTGGTCATTCATTGATAGTTTGCTGTTAATCATGAATCCCAGCAGTATGAGAGCCTCCGTATTATGGCGGTATCCAACACTGCTAAGACTGCCTACCAGATGTGTTTTCTCTTAATTGATTTTCAGTGTGATGTCAATTATCCATTCTTTGATGTTTTCAAAGAGCACATTTATTGCTCGCAGAGCTTGTGCAGAAGCTTTTCCTTTTGCAAAAAGATTGGTTTCTTCAGCAAGCCGTTGTTACAACCCAGATGGTTGACGTAACTAAGGAACATGAGTGGTCCTATGACGAATCTCTGGGGTATGCCATGCTCCAGTTTTTGTTCTTGGGATATTGTACCATGAACTGATACTACCTGATTTCGGTTTTCGGAACAGGATTGCAGAATAGACAGTGCAGCACCTCAAATACCATAGCACTTTCATTTACTACGCAATATTTTGAGCGAGACGCAGTCAAATGCCTTTTCTGAGGTCACATTAGCACAGTATTTAGTGCGCTTTCCTTCATTAATAGCTAAAACAGTAAAATAAATTCGGAAATGCTGTTCTATGTAATAGAGATGTCGCCTACGAGTATGCAAGCTTTTCGTGAAGGCCTACCCACACAGGCCTACATCGCAGATCAATAACGGAACACAGCAGGACAAGAGTAGTAGCCAGTGTAGGCTAAACCAGCGCAATTGGCAATTTATCGATTTCCATTGAGAATAAACTACCCCAAATTGAAAAAAACAAAAGTTATGTATGTAATGGAGGTGCTCTGTCTGGACATCCTGATTTGCGTTTTCCTCGTTCTCTACGGCAAATGCCTCGATCGTTCTTTAATCAACGCCGCGGCCGACCACCTATCCTATACTCAAAGCGACAGTACGTTGTGTGTTGTATATCTGACCTATTGATTTGTATTGTATTACTTTGCCATACCCTGCATCATTGAGAAATGATCCTCGGATGCATAATGATAAATAAATAACAAAAATAAATAACACAAAAACGATGTAGAGAATGGTGATGCGTGTGAATCAAAATGAACTACCTGCCTTGACCATGTCCTTTAAAAATGCGAGTTGTGGAATGTACAATAACAAACTTTTAATCCGCAAGGGCCAGTTTATGTTACAATGTAAATTGATAATTGAATGTGACCAGTAATAGAAACCATTTTTCAAAAATGTTTTGAATTATGCCAACTGTGCCGTACTGTTACAAGATTGCTGCTGTGACTGGCGTTCTTAACTAATACGTACACTACTACAAAAATACGACAAGCCTTACTTTCCGAAGCACATGAACAACTGTTTGAAGCTGCTTCTTCGTCCGTTATCATTCTTGGTATCTGACTGTGGCTGTCTCGCCGAATTAGCTGCAACACTTGGCGTCCCATAATTGATAATTCGCTTTCTGCAATATTTTCCGATAACCATAGTCGTAATCTGTCCATACCAATCGTTAATTATTCTGTTATCGTAATATAGTTAACCGATCTCCAAACGTTCACAACAATAGCCACTAATCGACTTCCAAAAATGTATAACACCATCAATATATTACAAGGATTAATCACCGAATCACAAAGTGTTTGAAAAACCGCTACAACAATAATAGCGGAAGAATAGACTACGTATGTCAATACAAACCCGTAGGTCTGCATTTTTAAAAATATTGAATCCTACGTTATTATTTCATTAATGTAAACGGAATGATACTTACATTGATGTTAAATTACTTAATGACTTGCCATAGATTTACTTTTAATGGCACATTAAACTTAATTTTGCATAATACAATATTTGAAATAGCGTAAACAATCTCGGTTGTCAAAGGCAGGGATAGGGTAGAAATATCTGCGGAGTGAAAATTGCGTTCTGCACATGTCGTCAACATTAAGGTGAATTCACACTTGACGGAACGTCTCCGACACGTCCATTACGTTTCGAAAGATTTTCCTATATATACAGGGTGGTTGTTGTTGTCGTCTTCAGTCTTGAGACTGGTTTGATGCAGCTCTCCATGCTACTCTATCCTGTGCAAGCTTCTTCATCTCCCAGTACTTACTGCAACCTATATCCTCCTGAATCTACTTAGTGTAGTGTAGTGGTCTCCCTCTACGATTTTTACCCTCCACGCTGCCCTCCAATTCTAAATTTGTGATCCCTTGATGCCTCAGAACATGTCCTACCAACCGGTCCCTTCTTCTTGTCAAGTTGTGCTACAAACTCCTCTTCTCCCCAATTCCATTCAATACCTCCTCATTAGTTATGTGATCTACCCATCTAATCTTCAGCATTCTTCTGTAGCACCACATTTTGAAAGCTTCTATTCTCTTCTTCTCCAAACTATTTATCGTCCATGTTTCACTTCCATACATGACTACACTCCATACAAATACTTTCAGAAACGACTTCCTGACCCTTAAATCTACACTCGATGTTAACAAATTTCTCTCCTTCAGAAACACTTTCCTTGCCATTGCTAGTCTACATTTTATATCCTCTCTACTTCGACCATCATCAGTTATATTGCTCCCCAAATAGCATAACTCCTTTACTACTTTAAGTGTCTCATTTCCTAATACAATTCCCTCAGCATCATCCGACTTATTTCGACTACATTCCATTAACATCGTTTTGCTTTTGTTGATGTTCATCTTATATCCTCCTTTCAAGACACTGTCCATTCCATTCAACTGCTCTTCCAAGTCCTTTGCTGTCTCTGACAGAATTACAATGTCATCGGCGAACCTCAACGTTTTTATTTCTTCTCCATGGTCTTTAATACCTACTCCGAATTTTTCTTTTGTTTCCTTTACTGCTTGCTCAATATAGAGATTGAATAACATTGGGGACAGGCTACAACCCTGTCTCACTCCATTCCCAATGACTGCTTTCCTTTCGTGTCCCTCGACTCTTATAACTGCCATCTGGTTTCTGTACAAATTGCAAATAGCCTTTCGCTCCCTGTATTTTACCCCTGCCACCTTTAGAATTTGAAAGAGAGTATTCCAGTCAACATTGTCAAAAGCTTTCTCTACGTCCACAAATGCTAGAAATGTAGGTTTGCCTTTCCTTAATCTAGCTTCTAAGATAAGTCTTAGGATCAGTATTGCCTCACGTGTTCCAACATTTCTGTGGAATCCAAACTGACCTTAGCCGAGGTCGGCTTCTACCAGTTTTTCCATTCGTCTGTAAAGAATTTGCGTTAGTATTTTGCAGCTGTGACTTATTAAACTGATAGTTCGGTAATTTTCATATCTGTCAACACCTGTTTTCTTTGGGATTGGAATATTATATTCTTCTTGAAGTCTGAGGGTATTTCGCCTGTATCATACATCTTGCTCACCAGATGGTAGAGTTTTGTCAGGACTGGCTCTCCCAAGGCCGTCAGTAGTTCCAATGGAATGTTGTCTACTCCCGGGGCCTTGTTTCGACTCAGGTCTTTCAGTGTTCTGTCAAACTCTTCACGCAGTATCGTATCTCCCATTTCATCTTCATCTACGTCCTCTTCCATTTCCATAATATTGTCCCAAAGCACACCGCCCTTGTATAGACCCTCTATATACTCCTTCCACCTTAATGATTTCCCTTCTTTGCTTAGAAATGGGTTTCCATCGCCCTTGTATAGACCCTCTATATACTTCTTCCACCTTTCTGCTTTCTCTTCTTTTCTTAGAACTGGGTTTCCATCTGAGCTCTTGATATTCATACAAGTGGCTCTCTTTTCTCCAAAGGTCTCTTTAATTTTCGTGTAGGCAGTATCTATCTTACCCCTAGTGAGATAAGCCTCTACATCCCTACATTTGTCCTCTAACCATCCCTGCTTAGCCATTTTGCACTTCTGTCGATCTCATTTTTGAGACTTTTGTATTCCCTTTTGCCTGCTTCATTTACTGCGTTTTTATACTTTTTCCTTTCGTCAATTAATTTCAATAGTTCTTTTGTTACCCAAGGATTTCTACTAGCCCTCGTCTTTTTACCTACTTGATCCTCTGCTGCCTTCACTACTTCATCTCTCAAAGCTACCCATTCTTCTTGTACTGTATTTCTTTCCTCCATTCCTGTCAATTGTTCCCTTATTCTCTCCCTGAAACTTTGTACAACCTCTGGTTTAGTCAGTTTATCCAGGTCCCATCTCCTTAAATTCCCACACCATATACAGGGTATGGGCAAAATAACATGAACAGTGGCGGTAATGGCGTGGTTGTGTTCGATGGTCAACAACGCAGGTAAGGCACGTACCGCACTGGACTGTGCGTGTTCATTTCGGACTAGGCATCAGTGCAGATTGTTTACGAGTAATGCACACTTCGTATTTGCATTCAGAGGACGAAGTTGACGTGCAGTGAAAGATCTAACAGGGTACCAAAGAGGGCAGATTGTGGGGGTCCGATTAGTGGGAGCATCAGTAACCAAGACAGCCAAGTAATAAAACGATTCAAGAACAAATGTTTCAACAGTCGTGACAACCTATACGAAACATGGAAAGACATCATCGTGTAAATATAATAGTGGACGCAAATCAAAACTAAATGTAAGAGATCATCATGCGCCAACACGAATTGTGTCAAAACAAAACAGAACTCTTGTTGTGGTCTTCAGTCCAGGGACTGGTTTGATGCAGTTCTCCATGCTAGTCTATCCTGTGCAAGTTCCTTCATTGCCATGTAACTACTGCACCCTACATCCTTCAGAATCTGCTTAGTGTATTTATCTCTTGATCTCCCAGTACGATTTTTACCCTCCACACTGCCCTCCAACACTAAACTGGTGACAGCCTGATGCCTCAGAACATGTCCTAACAGCCGATCCCTTCTTCTAGTCAAGTTGTGCCACAAATTTCTCTTCTACCCAACTCTATTCAATACCTCCTCATTAGTTACGTGATCTACCAATCTAATCTTCAGCATTCTTCTGTAGCACCACATTCTGAAAGTTTCTATTATCTTCTTGTCCAAACTATTTATCGTCCACGTTTCACTTCCATACATGGCTACACTCCATACAAATACTTTCAGAAAAGGCTTCCTGACACTTTAATCTATATTCGATGTTATGGTAACAAATTTCTCTTCTTCAGAAACGCTTTTCATGCCATTGCCAGTCTACATTTTATATCCTCTCTACTTAGACCATCATTAGTTATTTTGCTCCCCAAATAGCAAAACCTATCAACTACTTTAAGTGTCTCATTTCCTAATCTAATTCCCACAGCATCGCCTGATTTCGTTCGACTACATTCCATTATCCTCGTTTTGCTTTTGTTGATGTTCATCTGATAGCCCACTTTCAAGACACTAACCATTCCGTTCAACTGCTCTTCCAGGTCCTTTGCTGTCTCTGGCAGAATTACAATGTCATCAGCAAACCTCAAAGTTTTTATTTCTTCTCCATGGATTTTAATTCCTACTCCAAATTTTTCTTTTATTTCATGTACTGCTTGCTCAATGTATAGATTGAATAACATCAGAGATAGGGTACAACCCCGTCTCACTCCCTTCCCAACCACTGTTTCCCTTTCATGCCCCTCGCCTCTTACAACTGCCATCTGTTTTCTGTATAAATTGTAAATAGCCTTTCGCTCCCTGTATTTGACCCCTGCCACCTTCGGAAGACTGCTACCATTAACAGGGGAACGTGAATCAATACCACCACAGACTTTCCATACCACGAACACATTCTAGAAATCCCCTCACATATATCTTCTATCATTATACTTACAATTAAATCTTACGATCGAGGTCTAAACTGAAACGTATTCGGCGATGAGCGAAGTATCGCAAATACATTCTGTTGACCACTGTGGCTCTAAAAACACATGTACCTTCCTTACCACTAGACATACTCCTCCCTTCGCTATCACAGTACTCCAAGTCAAATACATACCCTCCCTACAATAGCACATAAATGTTTCCCTTACACAAACAGATATACTTTATGAACCTGATGCTCAAAATGCGAACATATCACACTCAGCACTAATACTAAGTTTAACATTACCTCCTCAATAACTGGGTACATACGGCACCAAATAATACTGCCCGAAAATCAATGATGGGTGTGCATGTCTCTTATGTTCTTCCGGCGTGTCATAACACTGTGTCATAGACGTAATCGAGCACATGTTAAAGAAAAAACCCCGATCCCAACAACTACTGCATGTTACTCACACAAGCGCTCTTCGTTCTACAGGTGCACTCAAGTATCCATGTTCAAACCTATAACCGCTTTACGAATCGAGGTACGACATTACCTCTGAATGTTTTGCGGACAAATAACGTGACCATGATCGTATAAATGAGTATATTACGAGCCAACGATGCAACCTCACGATAAACTCTATGAACTTTGAATGCAGTATGCAAGCGCTATTTGCGACTCCATCACACCGCACACAACTACATAATCCATAAGTTTTTGCAGTGCATTCTGTCTCGAGACGATATCAGACGTTCCACGATATATCCGCTGAGTTATAGGCAATGACAGACAGTATTCTATACCCACCCCAACATAGAAAAATTACGAATTGTGAAAGCTCATGCAAATTAGAAGTCACGTAGACGTCGATGCATTCACAATGACACATGGCTGCGGTCGGCCTCCAGCTTGAAGAAAGAGATTTCACAACACGTCCCCAGAACAGCATAGTGTTCAAAAATGGTTCAAATGGTTCTGAGCACTATGCGACTTAACTTCTGAGGTCATCAGTCCCCTAGAACTTAGAACTACTGAACCCTAACTAACCTAAGGACATCACACACATCCATGCCCGAGGCAGGATTCGAACCTGCGACCATAGCAACAGCATAGTGTGCTGCCATCGAGGCATTCCTAGCGGTACTCCCCCTCCTCACCGGCTCTCACTTCAAACTGCTACTGCTATTCCTGCTGTGTCTATGACACCATTCTATTAAATATACAGACGCCGCATAGGCCACTTTAAAATTTCATCACCTATACTCCAAGCGAATTATCGTATGAGACACTCCCTCTGCTCCTGATTCAAACTGTTTCCTAACACGCTTTTGTACACTGCGAAAGATTTCATTTTCCATCACGACTTCGAGATTGGTGTCAGATTCTACTCACATTAAGACGCTCTGACCCACGACCTCTCACAGAAAACTAAACATCACAGGATGTAGATATTCTTACAGCGGACAGAATAAGAATCGATCATTTTTAAATAAAACACACTTACAACATGAGGAGCCTAGAAGAGTTTGGCAGTGTTCTCGAGAGTTTCCAAACCAATGTCCGAAAGTGATTGACGACCTCTACATTTAAATTCATACGAAACAGTGACGGAATAGATGATGGCTCCGTGTTCCATTTCCACTCATTCCTCATGTTGACCTCATGTATGCGATCGCTGTTTCGCTGCTAGCAACCCCAGGAAGTTGCCGTCCATCGATGAAAACTTTTTCCCCAACTCAAACAAACCATATCAGTCAATCATTATCTGCTAACTATTGCACGGATGCGATGGAAAAGACACCATCCATGTACTCTAATTATTAGAGTACTTGATAGTGCGAACAAATTAAACTAACTTCAACACCAGCCAATCAAGTGACAGCAAGTTTCCTCTAGTTCACTGTCATGGCTAAACCATCCATTCTGTACTTGGCATGTATCATTGCGAGCATGGATAGAGGACTACTCAGCATGTCCATTCACAGTTAATTCTCGAACACTTAAATCATCAAAGTATACAAGACAGCACTTAACATATTTCTAGGACCTCGAGCATAGTACTTAATTTACGATCCATCTCTATGCATATTGGGGTCACAGAGCATTCTCAACTCTAAATTATTGTTCTAGAGTCTGGTATCTGTATGTGGAAGGTATTGGTAAGAGAGAGAGAGAACACATGCACTCCTAAGACTACAACGTTCTGTGCTTAGAAACACGCTATAATGTTAGATCTATTACCTTTCCGTCCTATCAGACATACATCCTTCTTCACAGTTTCTCTACACTGAACTATCTTATTGAATCCTAAAATAAAAAAAAAACTACTTCCCTAAAAAATTTACTTTGCATCATACAAGCACAATACAGCTTTGCGAAGATGTATAGTGTCCGCTGTTTACACCCGATCACAGTTCAGAAATTATACCATGCCTGCATCAGCCCTATATAAAATGATAGTTAGCAGTGGTGGATACATCCAACAAGAAAACAGATAAACGCATAGCAGCAGCGTCCGACATGTGAAAATCACAACTCATTCCGCCACTAACTCTGTAAACACAACATATTTCATGCAAATCTGTACACGGGGATTGTAGCGCATCACAAGCTCATACCTAACTTAGTTATGACGCTGAAGTCCCGATTTTTGGAGATCGGTTTGATGCTCCAATATTCTTGGGAGTATAGTATGTATTTGATGACCTGTAGAGAAGTTTACGATGTTTAGTTGTCAGGGAAAAATGGAGATCAGTGTAAAATAGTTTATTACCACTGAGTGTAGTGTTTGTAGAAAGAAAGAACAGGTTGGGGGTTTATAGATTGAGGGAACTGTCGGTGCAATTTAGCAACCTTTGCAAAATAACGACAGAAAGCCCAAGGAAGAAAATGCTCGATTGATTGTCGTGGGATATAGGAGTGGGGAGAACATTTGCGTATGTTGAGAGTAGGAAGGCTATCATGTTATGTCCGGGAGGGAGACAGGATTCGGTGATATTGTTGGCAAACAGATTCTGTTAGACTTGGTTATTATTATAGATAGCAATGTGAGTTGAGTATAAGATTGATAACATAGCTAGATGAGTTTGCAATGGTATGTAGCTATGTGTGGTGAAGTGTGAGTCAAACGTGATGTATGGTCTGCCAGAATCGCTAAGGAGAAAGCAGGTTCTGCTATTGTGGAACGGAATTCTGCAGCGTCTTCGCTGGACCACAGTTAGAGTGAGGGTATAGAGTAAAGCCGAACGCGTGTGGCTAGGTCTGGAGCTCATGGTGAACCCACTAGGTGGCGCCATCTTAGATTACGGTACTTGCGTCACTACAGCGTCCTCTAGTGGCATCGATATGAACTAAGTCAGTTGGGTTCTGGACTCAGTGGCGAATACACTTTGTGGTGTTGCTGCCTCTAATTGTTTAAATAAATGCTGGTGTATGATTTCGACAGTTGACGATTAGTAAACAGAGTCTTTTATATTGATTATTATTTTGTCAATTTACCAGTTGTTTGGCTATCTAGAGCTCATGGCGAATACACATGCTTGATATTGGTTACATAATAAAGAGAAGTCCATTTTTCCTGCCATTTTCCTAGGTGTGACGGATTATCATGTTGGAATTTTAACTTCATGCCATTTTTCTGAGTGAGGGAGGCCTGGCACTTTCCCACCAAAATTCAAACTTCCTGCCAAAATCCGCCATCTTGGATGACATCATGCACTGTTGCCAAGTCTACACACTGCTATCTTGGATGACATCATCGCTGCCATCTGGGATACATCTGGCAACAATGCAGAGTGGGGTAGAAAGCAGGTTGTCCCAATACTTGGTTTATGTGGGGAACACAAAACTATGGCAGCTAAAGTGACTACAGAGCTCAATAGCCATCTTCAAGGCCCCATATCCATAGACACTGTCTGCCAAGAACTCCATAAAGTGAATATTCATGGATGAGCTGCTATACCGAAACCATTAGTGATGAAACCAACGCAAAGAAGTGTAAAACATGGTGTCAGGAGTACAAATCCTGGACGGCTCATCAATGGAATCAAAAAAATGGTTCAAATGGCTCTGAGCACTATGTGACTTAACTTCTGAGGTTATCAGTCGCCTAGAACTTAGAACTAATTAAACCTAACTAACCTAAGGACATCACACACATCCATGCCCGAGGCAGGATTCGAACCTGCGACCGTAGCGGTCGCTCGGCTCCAGACTGTAGCGCCTAGAACCGCACGGCCACTCCGGCTGGCCCGATCAATGGAATCATGTCATATGGTCCATGAGTAAACATTTTCATTATTTCCAACATCAGGTCTGGCTTACATCTGGAGAACGCCAAAAGAAGCCTACAACCGTGATTTATTGATTCCAGCGGTTAAGCATGGAAGTGGAAGTGTGATGGGGTGCACAGCCATATCAAGATATTCTGCTGGTCCTATCATTACTCTCTAAGACTGTGTTACAGCCAACAATTATATGAATATTTTAAATTATCACGCACACCCATTGATTCAAATGTTGTTCCCCAACGGTGATGCCATATTTCAGGACGATAATGTACCCACTCACACAGCCAGGACACTCATTGGCAGACCCAGGTTTTTGTTTTGGGATGGGCTTGACCCAACTGAGCGTAGGCTTTCTCAAGGTAAACATTAATATACTAAAAAGGGCACATAATTTTATTTTGCTCATTTAAAGCATAGCGAGTCTCCTCGGACAACGCTTTGCTAATTCTTCAATGACTTCGTAGATTGTAAGCTGCCAGATATATCTTGGTGAATATACATGGCAGCCAAATCATTCAACCTGTCATTCATCATTGTCGTATGAAGGTACTGGTATGACTTCGTCAGTTTAAGCGCCCGAAATATCAACGAACTCAACCCAATAAAAAGTCACAAACTTGACTAATCGTGTTTGTATGAATTTCATTAAGTACATACCTGCTGAACGTTGAGTCGTCAATGATAAGTCACCGACGTTGTTTCCAGGTAATACTGGTTCATTTTTGCACGATTCTACCTCTCCTTTCTTCCTTTTCAGTAAAAGAAATGGCGAAGATCTCCTTGTCTACGTTTCGATGTTTTTTTTTTTTATCTGACAAATACAAACAAAAGCACACCTTGATTAAATTAAAAACTATTTGAATAGCGCATTCTATTACGTCTCATCCGACAAACCCTACGCCAATGCCCTACGTGTACAGCAGTGCGGCACGCGTACTCGCAAACCGCACACTCATATCGGGCGGGCGTGTAGCGGTGGCAGTGGTATGTGTATGTAGCTGTGTTCTGAATGGGTGGCGCGCGATTTAAAAACTAGTCACACAAGCACCTTCTTAGAGAAATGTAAAATTTGAAAACGTACGACACCTACTTAAAATGGATTGTGTAACAAGTGATGAAAATTGTACTGTAGGTAGTATAGTACTAAGACAGTAGGATAATATCAAGTTTAATTTGAGATTTGTCACGATTGGACCCAGATGCTTTTTTTTGGGGGGGGGGGCGGCTTGAGCCTCTTACCCCTCCCCCCCACCCCGAATACCCTACTGCAGGACAGTACAATTGTGGTATGAGGAGCATGCAACTGAAATGGCCAGCACAGTCCCCAGACTTGAACGTTATCAAACCCTTGTGGATTGTATTGGTAGTGCAGGTGCACACTCCGGAGCAGATTTCCACCTCCCTTGTCACTACAGGAGTTAGAAGAGGTTCTGATCGAAGAGTGGCATAACATTCCACTGGAGACCATACAATCATTATATGCCAGTATTCCGAGAAGAATCGAAGCTGTTTTATGGACAAATGGGTGTCCAATCCCTTATTAATCAGCCATTCCCAAGTAAGTACAGGTGTTTAAATTATTTTGCCTATCCCTGTAGCTCAATTTGTGGCATTCGCGGACGCCATCAACGGAACGTCATCGACACGTCACGTCAAGGTTTCTCGGGAAGAATGTTCTGACGGGCCATGGTGTAGCCTACTTGGCGATCAACTGTTACATTATGGACACAGTCTGAACTAATGCGAAAGTATTCCCCACTGACTGCTATTGCCTTAACATGCACTGGAAGACAGTAATAACAAAAAATATTTCATTTTATACACTGAAGGAATATAATGCAAGTTAAACGATACATATCTTGTGCAGTGTGCTTTATTCACGATTTTTCCAGTGGAATAGCGAAAAGGAAAACTAGGAGTAAAGCTGATGCGGCATGCGGAACTTTAAAATAAGATTCGTAATAAATTAACGACGTACAGCAGGTAGCAGAAATACATATAAACATAGTTCAAGTACACTAAAATGGCCCATCTAGACATACTGTAGGCAAACCATCACCTTCTCCCAAGATGATATTGGACGCCTAAGACTTGAATTTCTCTTCGTAATTTTTATTTGTATCTTGCTTAACAAGTTAAAAAGTCTGTTGTTCAGTATTCTGATTATATATATATATATATATATTATATATATATATATATATATATTATATATATATATATTAACGTTTTTATAGCCCACACTCTTTTTGCTCTCTGTTCCTCATCATCAAGTGCAACAGCAATCATTGCAAACTGCTGTGAACTTAATTTTGGCATTCATATCGATCTACCATGAACTAAGAAACAGCGGCTCTGATAAGTATTTAATGATCCAGCTGTAACGTCACGACGTTCTTTCGATGTTTACGTGTCATGGAGTGTAAATGCGCAGGAATTCCTGACTGTCGACGTTCAGAAAGGCAACGGGGACATTCTGGCAAGTGTGATTCCTCCTTTATACTGGGAGGCGTTACGGCAAGTGTGAATCCACCTTTAAACTGGTATTGTCACGTAATCTCGGGATACCGATGTTGGCATACACCTTCTGCAGGGTTCAAAATTTTAATGTTGGGCGTATTTGCTGCGTTTTAACAATTTGTTACATTGGTAATAGCAGTGATGAATGACTGTTATTACGACAGATGCAAAGACCAATACGAGAAAGGAGAAAAGTTATGCTATGTGATTACGTTGATATGTTGTGCTGTTTTGGTTGCATTTTGAATAAATGTTTTGAATTTGTCGTTATGTACTAAATGTGTAGGACTGTTAAGCAAAGTCTTTGGCCATTTGCAGCGGTCGTAGTGAATTCCATCTTTGTATTCACACACATAAAAGGCAATAAATATCTACATCAAAAAATTTAAGTTTCTTAGTACAGTGAAACCCAAAAGAGACATGTAGGAGTTAGGCTCTTGCTGTCTTGATTCATTTCTATTCAGACTTTTTCCCTCTTCGTTCATTTCTGCTATCACATGCCTGCATTACGTAAAGTCAGTTTTGTCGTTTTAAACTGGAATATACTAACAATATGGTACTCCGTAAAATGAAGAAACTTTTTCTGTTTTATTCAAAAGCAAAATGTTTGTGAAATATTTCACTCTTGCCTGAACTGATGCTTTCCACAAAAAAAGTGTGTGTGTGTGTGTGTGTGTGTGTGTGTGTGTGTGTGGGTGTGTGTGTCCGAGAGTGAGAGAGAGAGAGAGAGAGAGAGAGTCAGAGAGAGAGAGAGAAATTTGGCATATTTTACCGTATCTGAGGTCTGTTTATCCATTTTTTCACTTTCTGCTTATGTGTGTGTGTGTGTGTGTGTGTGTGTGTGTGTGTGTGTTTGCGTGTGGGAGAGAGAGCGAGAGACAAATTCGTCATATTTTACAGTATCTGAGTGCATTTATCCAGTTTTTTTCCACATGTTAATTATTCTGTAATGTGGCAGCGCCGGCCGAAGAGGCCGAGCGGTTCTAGGCGCTACAGTCTGGAACCGCGCGACCGCTACGGTCGCAGGTTCGAATCCTGCCTCGGGCATGGATGTGTGTGATGTCCTTAGGTTGGTTAGGTTTAAGTAGTTCTAAGTTCTAGGGGACTGATGACCTCAGAAGTTAGTGCTCAGAGCCATTTGATTTTGTGGCAGCTTGCACGTAATATGTACTAAAAAAAAGTCCAAGTGTTATAAGTTTTGCAAAATTATGTGATAGCCTGCAAAAAAAGAGAAAAATTAATACGCTAATGATGAACGTGTGTTACTGGCGGCAGTGTTCTGTAAATTCATTGTTTTTCGGAGAATTTCTTACTGGGTGACAGGGAACGTTCCAATAACATAGTCAGAATGATAGATCTATAAATAATTTGTTTATAAAGCACAATACAATGACACATCCACATATGACCATGGCAGAGAACCATAGAGTATACACAGAACGCACTGAAGTATTTGCTCTGTCCACTGATATACTTATGCTTGCATGATGCCAGGAATGTAGGTCATTGTCAGCGCTCCACAGAGCCTCCCCTTCGTAGCGCAGAGCACTGAAGGGAAGGTGTGAACTACATCATTGTTGGCTGGGCTGGCATGCACAGGTGCTGACCAGCGTGTGTGGCTGGGTGCCCTGCAGAGAACAGCAGGACCATTTCTGAAAGTCGTGTCATGGGTGGCACTGGCCCCGTAATGCTGAGAGGTGAGCAGGTGGCATGAAAGATGCCTGGTGCACCCATACCTGGATACTGGTGGCTTATCCAGCGTTGAAGGCTCTGGTGACGATTGAGTCGTCTCTACAACGTGGTCCCCCTCATCCTGAGGTGAGTCTCTACGCAGCGATCGTGAGAGGACCCTCTAGCAGGTGATAGGGGACGCCTTTTGTGCAAAAGTGGAATGAATGGAGGCATAATCGATGTCACTGGGAGCGGTGTATATGTGGTTGGATGCATGCTGCAATGTGGGTATTATCATAGCAAGTTGTGAGGCACTGCTCATCATGGCTAACCCCAGTTCATCGTACCCAGGCGCCATTCAGCTCTATCTTAGTGACTTCAACCCAAACAATATCACTGTCTGACTCATCGATTATGATCTGTGCCTCACGGCTTGCAATGATAACACGCGATGTAGCATGCATCCAAACACATGTACTCCCACCCCAGTGATATCGACTACGCTTCCATATCATCTCACCTTTCCGCAGATGGTGTCCTCCCCATTACCTGCCAAGGGTCCTCTCATTAATTGTCATTGCTGTTTGTGGTGATGTTCTTTTGAAGAACACAAACTGGTTTCAAGTGGTTTATCGAAACAGTCGTTGGTTTGTCAGTAAGCAGAATGTAAAATGCACATATGCCTCTTCTAAGCAGTTTGAAGGGACCTGTGTGAGGCTGAAGTGTCAGACTGTGTCGTTTCATAGCATGACAGGTTTGCAATTTTAGAGCGCTTTATGTATGAAGACCCTGAATGCTGAGTGGGGAGTGGGAGATAGCACATGGATATCTCTAATGTGGTACTTTTCTCACTGAACTAGGGGAGGTTGGTCTGTTTTCTCATGGCCTTGTGCGTGTAAAACGAAGTCAGTGGGCAGAACTAATTATTCAGCACATAGTATCTCAGCGAGGGAAGCATATAAGTTCTCTTTGAAGGTGTTCAGACACCAAGTAGAACCAAAGATACTGCTTTGGTCCACAATCCACTGTGACCCATTAGATTTGCTTTGAGAGTCCAATGGCACCGTGCAACTATCCCATTACTCTGCAGGTGATAAGCTGTATTGCTGTTATGTTTGATTTACGGAAGTTACACAAAGTTGTGGAGAGTGCCAATTCAAACTGGTGGCCTTGGTCTGTAGAAATCCTTTCTGGTGTGCCAAATAGTACTATCCAAGCCACAAAAAAGTCGTGGGCAGTGGATTCCGCCATCATGTTCTTGATTGGGACCATTTCGACCCACCACAAGGTTCTGTCTATGAATGTCAGAAGCTATTTCAATCTATTAGACACTGGACAGGGTTCATTGAGGTCGATATGTACATGGAGGAAGCGGGCTTTGTAGATTTCAAACTGCCGTAACTGAGGTTAAACAAGTCTTCCGAATCCACTGTGTTGGCACAGTGCGTATGCTTGTGTCCAGGTGCGGCTGTCTTGCTTGATGCTGAGCCACACAAAGAATTCCATTATGAGGTGGACTGTGGTCTGACGACAGGGTGAGAAAGATCATGGAGTTGGTCGAAGAGCTCTCATTGCGTTGTTATTGGTACCAGTGGCTAGATCCTGGTTAAAGTGCCATAACTGAGAATTGGTATTTCAGTCCCGAAAACATTGCATTGTTCGATTTGTAGGCCTGTTGTGTCATTTCCAATCAGTTTTGCTATGCTCACATCATTGAACTTATCGGTAGTCAGCTTCTTGTAGTCAGAATTGAGGGAGATTGTGTTGATTCATGATAAGCAGTCGGCAGTGAGACTGCTCGCGTTTTGCGAAGGTGACGTATATCCATCATGTAGTGGGTGATAACGTCCAGTTGTCGGTAACACCAGGGGCCGACATCCTTTCTTGTGTGTCGAATGACAATGACGAGTGATTGATGGTCTGTAAAGACATAACATGGTGGCTTTCAGTATCTTCTTGGAAGTATCTCAAGACTTCACAAATGGCGAGAAGTTCTTGGTTAAATGGCGACAATTTCGAATGAAAGGACGACTAGTTGTTGCAGTATGGTGCCAATGGTGGTGTCACCTGTGTCTGAGGTGACAGTGATTATGCATCTAGAATGCGATGGGCCAACGTGGTCGCACATGCAAGGCAGTCTTTGGCAAGTTCAAATGCGTCTTTCGTCTTTCCAGTCCATTCGATCTTCCTCTTTCGATATTTGTTAGTTCACGCTAGCGCCTCGGTGAGAGGTGCTTATAAAGCTGCTGCCTGTTGCAGATGACGCTGGTAAAAGTTCAAATTCCCTTGGAAACAAAGACGTTCGTGATAAATTTGGGAGAGTGAAAGCTGTCTTATGGTGTCGACTCAGTGTGTGGCCCGGCTTGATCCCTCCCGCACTATCTAAACTTCCGAGAAAAGTAACTTTTACTTTTCATAACTGGGTCTTGTACTCATTGATCACTATACTGCAATCTCTAGTGGTAGTGAGAACTTGTTTGAGGTGTAGCTGTAATCAACACGAGAAAGAATCCTGTCAATGAAGCACTGCCACGTCTGACAGCATTCTTTAACCTGTACACCACGAAAACATACTGAAAGGGACCAAACAGCGTGTTAATAGCAGTTTTCACGTTATCGTGTTTGCCTTTGGAATTTGTAGATATTAACAGAATCTTCCGTCGATTCTTGGTAGAACAACATTATAATAAATGAAAAGCACCAGTTTGCTTTTGTTCTACAATATTTTAGAACAAAAGCAAACTGGTGCTTTTCATTTATTAATTTGTAGATAATTATTTTACACTAATTTACACTGAAAATGGGTGTGCCCCCTAGTGAATGCTAGAAGTATCATATATTGGGTACTTGGTAGCTGTCATGTACCATAGAGTGTTGGGGCTCTGTAATCGCTGTAGAGTCTCCAAGTTTTGTCTTTTTATGGAACTAATTTGATTGGCAAAACCTATACGCTGTCTGGTGGGCGAACAATGCCTGCTTGTAACATTTCGTCAATCAATGCGTTACGAGCATGCGAGTTAGCCAAGGCCAGTCGGCACACTTTGGGACATATAACATGAAACCATATGCATAACAACATTCATAATATGCTAAGTTATAATGATAGATGAATACAATTTAGTTTTCAATGAGCATTTTGGGTCATTACGATGAAGGAAATAAGCTACTGTATATTGAATGCTGGTGATTTAAGTATTCCTTCACACTATGAAAACTCTTTCTAATTAACATTTTTTTAAGTTCTTTTTTGAATATGTGGAATTTTGGTATACATTTAATTTCCTTTGGTAGTGCACAAAATAAGATATTTGGCTGATAAAGAACACTTTTTTGATACATAGCTTTTGTGTGACTTTCTCTATGAAAGTCGTTTCTATTTCTCGTTTTGTAGTTATGAACTTGATTGTTTAACAGAGAGTGTTCCTGGTGTGCCTTCATAAAACATATACTTTCATAAATATAGATACGAAGGCTATCCACAAAGTACATTACGTTTTCGTTTGTGTCCGTTAAGGGCGGGGCTAGCGCGGCCATCTAGGTGTCATGGCATTCTGCCGCTCAGTCGGCATCCTGCCGTGCTAGTGAGAGGTTCGTGCTGTACTCTGTTGAGTTACTGTGACAGTTTGAAATGTCAGCATTAATTGAAAATGCCGCGAAGTGCGAAGTGCGTGCTGTAATAAGGTTTCTGACTGCAAAAAACTGTACACCGATAGAAATCTATCGGCAGCTTTGTGAAGTGTATGGGGACAACATAATCACCGAAGGTGGAGTACGTCAATGGGTCATAAAATTTAAAAATGGCCGAACTAACGTTCACGACGAAGAGCGAAGTGGAAGACCCAGCATAGTGACTGCCGAACTTGTCGAAAACGTCGATGCCGCGGTCTGTGAAAACCGTAATTTCACAATAACGGAACTCTCTATGAGTTTTCCACAAATTTCACGAAGTTTGTTGCATGAAATCATTACCGAAAAGATTGGTTACCACAAGTTTTGTGCAAGATGGATACCAAAAATCTTGACAGAGATTCATAAAAGTCAGCGAATGGCTGCAGCGTTAACGTTTTTGGACGCTTACGAGAAAGATGGCGACTCATTACTCGATCGCATCGTTACTGGTGGCGAAACATGGGTTAAGCATGTCGAGACAAAATTGCAGTCAATGCAGTGGGGGCGCACAAATTCCCCCCAAAAACCCAAGAAATGCATGCAGACAATGTCGGCAAGGAAGGTGATGGCGACTGTCTTTTGGAACAGAAAAGGTGTGATTTTTGTGGATTTATTGCCAAACTCTGCACTACCTCAGAAGAGCAATACAAAACAAGTGAAGGGGAAAGCTGGGCTCAAAGATCTTGCTGATTCACGACAACGCCCGGGCCCACACGGCAAATGCCACTCGTGAAGTTCTCGAATCTTTTAAATGGGAGTTGTTTCCTCATCCGCCGTACAGTCCCGACCTGGCACCGAGCGACTTCCACTTATTCCCAGCAATGAAGAATTGGTTGGCTATGCAGCGTTTTGATGACGACGCACAGCTTCAAGAAGAGGTAACCACGTGGTTGAAGGCGCAGATGGCCGAATTTTACGACGAAGGAATTTCCAAGCTCGTCCATCGCTACGATAAGTGCCTTAATTTAAATGGCAACTATGTAGAAAAGTAGTATTTAAGTGTGGCTTTCATCAGTATATAACAAAAAAAATTCCAATACATTTTTGCCGGCCGGTGTGGCCTTGCGGTTCTAGGTGCTTCAGTCTGGAACCGCATGACCGCTACGGTCGCAGGTTCGAATCCTGCCTCGGGCATGGATGTGTGTGATGTCCTTAGGTTAGTTAGGTTTAAGTAGTTCTAAGTTCTAGGGGACTGATGGCCACAGATGTTAAGTCCCATAGTGCTCAGAGCCATTTGAACTTTATTTATTTTTAATTCCAAAACACAATGTACTTTGTGGATAGCCATCGTACATGGTAGAGTCATGATTTGTAGTTCCTTGAAAACTTTTTTACATAATTCTCTGTGTGTCATACCTCTGATTATCCTTATTGCCATCTTTTGAAGCACAAACGAGTGTTTGGCCAAACTGGTATTCCCCCAAAATATGATACCGTATCTTAGTGTACTATGTATGAGAGCAAAGTATGAACATAAAACTGCATCAACACTACAGGAAATTTGTAGTATTCTAAGAACATAACAATACTGACTTAATTTTTTGTTTAACGTTTCTGTGTGTTTCTCCCACATTAAATATTCATCTAGCCATTATCTTAAAAATTTAGTGTGAGGGGTTTGCTCTATCAAGCAGAACAATTTTGAACACAATAACTTTTAAATGCAGGCGCTAATCGCTAAAAACGAAGTCACTAAAGAAAGAAAAAGAAATTACATTTGAAACTACATGAAATGCTTTGAGTTATTACAGAGGGAGAGGGCTTTGCGTTGGAGCTTATCTCTTTGTAGTCGATGCCTTGCAAATTCGACGACCGCTCGTTGGGCGTAACGGCGTAATTAATACCGCTTTGTCAGCCATGAAACGGCAGGAAATACATTCTCTTACTCAATGTATGATTCTCTTTGCAAATACACTCTAAGACAAAATATAAAAAATTATGCACCATAAAGAAATTAACCAAATGGGACGGAAATAGGTAGATATGATGTACAAGAACAGACAAACAAATGATATCAATTTCAGAAAAAATCGATAAATTATTCAAGAGAAAGAGTTTCACAAACAGAAAGTTAATAACGTTGTCGCTGGTCATCAAGGCTTAATTAAAAGTGGCACTCATCTCTGAAGACGATTCTAGTCCAGTCAATGAGATCCCAGGCTGAAGAGGTGGCTGTAGATACCTAAACTGTCACTCACCAACGGCCAGACAGCCAGTGGTAATGGTCTGGGCTGCAATTTCTTTTCATAGTCTGACCTCTTTGGCTGTCATCTGTGGCACCCTTACAGTACAGCAGTACATTGATGATGTTCTATGCCCCACTTTGTTGCCCCTTGCCATCCCGGGCTTAAATTTCAGTGAGATAATGCCCACCTGCACACATCGACAGTTTCTACTGCTTGTGTTTGTGCTTGCCAGATCCTGTCTTGGCCAAGAGGATCGTCAGCTGTCTCCAGTTGAGAACGTTTGGAAAATAGCAGGCAGGACCCTCCAACAAGCTCGGGATTTTGTCGATAAAACGAAGCAGTTGGTCAGAATTTGGTACGATATCCCTCAGGAGGACATTCAATTACTCTGTCAATCAATGCCAAGCCAAATACATGCATCCAAAAGGGTTAGAGGCAGACCCTTGCTCAATTCACGAAGCTTTTTCTCTTGAATAAATCAACCAGTTTCTCTGAAATTGTAATCATTTGTTTACCTCTGTACATTTCATAACTTCTACCGATTTCCGTCCCAGTCGTAATTCCTTCATGGTGCACAGTCTTTTTATCTCTCTCTCTCTTATCCTCCTTGGTGTTCCTTTGGTCACAGATCTGTTAGACACAATTGTTGCTGTGTAAATCCATGTTCATATGTGTACAATTAAAACACTGACTCGCTGATTACGAAATTAAAGTGCACATGCTTTTAGCAATCACTATCGTGAATTTACAGTTCTCGCAACAAGAACACCTACCACACGTAACAAACGGTTTAAAATTCTCCATGCCGACAGTTAATTTTTAACGCATTCAGCAGCTCGTAACGTTGCACACAAGATAATAAAACCAAAGAACATTAGGTTGTACAGCTCAGTTATATTTAACACAGTTTGGTTCTAACATGGATAAATACAGCCCATTCTCATAAGCTTTGTCACTGCTGGTTACAGAACTCGCTGATGCTCACAGTATTCACAATCTAAAATTTTGTTTCATAACGTCCACATCAGCATGTAGACTGCGGTCATAAATTTTCCTGTGTTTCTCTCTAGAACGATTACACACATAAACGTGCGAACACCGCGCCACTGCACACAACTGCAACTGACTGTTCGACTGCACAAATCGGTATCACTCTCGCATCGCAGTCCATACAACAGTGCTGCATATTACATTTAGTTTTACACAGCGCATTTCACAAAAGCATTACAAAGAAGATGAAACATGCATTGACATTTTTGCATGTTCAGTGCTCTAGAGCACAAATAAAGCAAAAAAATATAGTCATATTACGTATTGCAGAGGAAAACAAAAAATATTCTAGACCATTAAAGATATTTGTACATAGTAAATGATGCAAAAGAAAGGATGGAAGAACAAATGTATGTCTTATAATTCGCAATATTTTCACAATGTGCTTTGGTGCTGAGGCAATAGTTATAGGAAACCCTTCGCTTGGCTTGCAGAGTATGTATGTAGATGTAGATGTAGATAGTTGTAAGGTGCGTGTGGTGGATCCTTGCATCTTGATCTTTTTTAATGTCTGTGTGCTCTCCAGCAATATTGAGCTAATTTTGGATGCAGTATCCACCAAAAGGTGCTCTCTTGAATTGATATCGAACATGAACAGTCGGTCACCTAGGTGTGCAGTTGAGTTTGGGACCCCACAGGAAGAATGGCAGTTGTGTGCTATGTTGCCAATCTGGGTGTGGTACCAGCAGATTTGTGACCTTGAGGACATGTCGTCACTAGGTGCAGTGTTGCCCACAGCAAGAGTGATGCAGTGCACAGCCTACCAATTGGAAACTGGGTTTGAGGCAGTGAGGTCACTGTTAGACATATTCAGCTCTGCTTGGGGTGGTCTGGAGTTGAGGACAGGCGGCCAAGTGGTCTCGTGCTGCGGTGATACTATATACTGGAAATTTTTACAGTGCCTACGTTGTGGTACCGTGAACATTCTGTCCACGAGAGTTAATCGTCTTTTCAGGGTATGGGTTTCATGAGATATCATTTCCAGTTGTAGTTGTCGCGGAACTTTAACAATCAAGAACGTCCAAAGGGCAGCATGTCAGCATGAAGTTAAGGTCCACAGACGATCGGAGTTGTCACCAAAGCTGGGACAGCATACTATTGTCCAAATGTTAGTCATAGACATTCTGTTTAAATTGTTGCTCAAGTGTCAGAGAAAGCCATTGTAGCAGTGCAGATTTGGCAATATCATATTTTTTGTGGGTAGATGGCGTTACAATGATGTTAATAATTAACTCGGCGTGTTCTGCCAGGTGACAAATGAGGGTAGAAGTCGGGTGTCGTCTAAAATGCTTGTGAGTAAAATACACACTCTACAGTGGCGAACTACACTGAAGCACCAAAGAAAATGTTATAGGCATTCATTTTCAAAAACAGAGATATGTAAACAGGTAGAATATGGGGCAGCGGTCGGCAACGCCTATGTAAGACTACAAGTGTCTGGCGCAGTTGTTAGATTGGTTACTGCTGCTACAATGGCAGGTTATCAAGATTTAAGTGAGTTTGAAAGTGGTGTTATGGTAGACCAACGAGTGATGGGACACAGCATCTCTGAGGTAGCGATGAAGCGTGGATTTTCCCATACGACTATTTCTCGAGTGTACTGTCAATATCAGGAATCCAGTAAAACATCAAATCTCTGACATCACTATGGCCAGAAAAAGATTCTACAAAAATGGGACCAATGACAACTGAAGAGAATCGTTCAGTGTGACAGAAGTGGAACCCTTCCCAAAATTTCTGCAGATTTCAGTGCTGGGCCATCAGCAAGTGTCAACGTGTGAAACATTCAATGAAAACATCATCAGTTAGGGCTTTCGGAGCCAAAGGCCCACTCGTGTACCTGTGATGACTGCATGACACAAATCTTTACACCTCGCCTGGGCCTGTCACCACCAACATTGAACTGGTGATGACCGGAAACATGTTGCCTGGTTGGACTAGTCTCGTTTCAAATTATATAGAGCTGATGGACGTGTATGGGTATGGAGACTACCTCATGAATCCATGGACCCTGCATGTCAGCAGGGGATTTTCCAAGCTGATGGAGGCTCTGTGGTGGTGTGGGGTGTGTGCAGTTGGAGTGATACCGATCTCTGATATGTCTAGATACGACTCTGACAGGTGACACGGACGTAAGCATTCATTCATGTCCATTGTGCATTCTGACTGTCTTGGGCAATTCGAGTGGGACAGTGCGACACCCCACACGTCCAGAATCGCTACAGAGTGGCTCTAGGAACGCTCTTCTGACTTAAAACACTTCCGCTGGCCACCAAACTCCCCAGACATGTACATTATTGAGCATATCTGGGATGCCTTGCAACATGCTGTTGAAGTCAGCCCCTTCGCACTCTAACCGATTTGTGGACAGCCCTGCAGGATTCATGTTGTCAGTTCCGTCCAGCACTACTTCAGACATTAGTGAAGTCCATGCCACATTGTGTTATAGCACTTCTGCGTGCTCACGGGGGCTCTACACGATATTAGGCAGGTGTACCAGTTTGTTTGGTTCTTCAGCGTATAAAACACTTCGTTTAGGTTGGAGTGGTGGCAGTTTAGGCTGAGAACAAAGACTGTGAGGTAGGTGATGGTTATGATGTGGCGCGGTTGCTGTTGGCCAAGCTGGTACTGGTGAGGAGAGACTTGCTGAAATTGTGGCGCAGTAAGAAATGTAGCTCCTGGTATGTGGTAGTACCCTATTGTTTGTGTAGGTATGTGTGAAGCAGTCAGATGTCTGATCACATAATACGACGGTGGCATCTTGGTTGAGTTGTGTGGCATACTATAGTTTGAAACAAGTTCCACTTGCTGATTTTGTGCACACTGTTGTGAGTTTGCAGCAGATACCTGTTCAGAGTCCAACAGAAAGTTGTCTGTTGCCTGTCATTGCATACTCATATGATATCACAGGTCAATGATCTGCACAATGATTGCATTGTCAGTACTCTTCAAATGCATTAATTGCAGATACGGTGTTCCACGGAAATGGTAGAGCTATATTCGTATTAAAGGATGACCACATTGTTGACTTGCAATAAGACAGCTCCTATGAAAATTTGCTTGATGCATTTCATAGTTGATTTGAGGGCACCATTGTGGGAGAATTCCCTGCTTCGTGACAGGGAGCCTTCCAATAATGTAGTCAAAATGGTTGATCTTATAAAATGGCTCCAAGCACTATGGGACTTAACATCTGTGGTCATCAGTCCCCTAGAACTTAGAACTACTTAAACCTAACTAACCTAAGGACATCACACACATCCATGCCCAAGGTAGGATTCGAACCTGCGACCATAGCAGTCACGCAGTTCCGGACTGAACGCCTAGAACCGCTAGACCACTGCGGCCGGTGGTTGATCTTATAAATTAGTTATTTACAAAGCATAATACAATGACACACCCACATTCGATCATGCCTCAGAACACACTGAAGTTTTGCTTCATCCATAGATACACCTCTCTTCACACACCAGCAATGCATGTCAGTATCAATATCCCCACACTTTCAAAGGTAGCAGTTTACTAGCAAGCCGTGTAGCAATGCTATCGAAGCAAAAATTTACTAGAACAGATTCGAAAATACGTTAAAATGGGCATAAAACCGACAAATGACGGCGACTATCACATAAGTAAAAAAAAAAATAAATGAACTGTGGCACTTGTTGCAAAGAAACGGATTGGCCCTTCATTTCTGACTTCATTGCTAAGAGCCTTGTTTTTTTTTGAGGTATCAGATGTATATGAACACTACATTTAAAACAGTTACTCGAACTACTGATATGATAAGTTTCGCTTCATTATACACAGTCAACAAAAACCATTGGGAATATAAGCAAGCTAAACAGAACAGAAAGCTCTAAGAGTATGAGAAGTTTAAGAAACACTGCACTTGTCACATATCGATCAGTCAATTATGTTACTCCCATACAGCCTCTTCCCTAAAATGCAGACCATGAGGTAAAGGGGTATTTGACTTGTCCTCACAGCCAGCTGGAGGTTGTGTGTAATGGGCATTTAACTAATGTAGGTGAGACAGCTGGCTCTGGGGAGTGAATGAAGGTGCAGCCATTGGTTGGAGACAGTGCTAGAGGGGTGTGACGTGTTGGTTCCCCTGGTGTCGTCATGGTGTCATCGGAAATTGGTGGTAAAATCCAGGCAGGCTTAACCAGCTCAGTGGAGACTTCGGGACACTTGCTGTTTTGAATGACATCCATCGTTATATCATATCGCTGTAGAACCATGAAGGGTACAGACTAGGGAGATTGTAGTGGAGTGTTGATGACATCTGTGCAATGCATGACATGAAAGCAGTCTGATAGTGCCTTGTGCATGAAAACTGGATGAGATTCGTGATGGATGCTGCAAGTTCTCACACTTGTACCAGGCAGGGAAACCGTAACTCATCCAGCAATGATGAGGGGGCGACAAAAACTGCTGGGATGGAAAGAAGTTCGCCATAGACCATCTCTGCTTATGAGTGTCCAGGGTCAGGTTTGAAGGCCATGTGTAGTCCTAACAGAACCAGGGGCAAAACTTGAGCCTGAGTATCATTGTGGCACATTAGGGCAGCTTTTTGGGTGTGGTGCCATCTCTCAATCATGCTGATGGTGCTGGAAACTCCACAACTTTGACAGATCGTTGAAAATGTTAGACTCAAACTGTCGACCTTGGTTTGTAGTGACGTGAAGAGGGCAACTGAAATATGCTAGCCAGGTCTTGATGGACGTCCTAGCAGTTGTCTCAGCTGATATATCCTTGATCAGAACAGTCTCTGCCCTACGTGTCCATCTGCCCACTGCTGTGAATTTATGTCTGTAGCCTTCAGATGGGGAAAGAGTGCCGACTAGGTCAATGTGCACGTGGCTGAGCCTTGTCACTGAATCCAAAAAATTTTCTTCATTTGTGTGCATTTGAGTTCTGATCTTGCTGTATTGGCACTGGACGCATGAACAAGCCCAGGTGCATGTTTCTTTCCTGACAGAAGGCCACATGAACTGATCAGTCATCTGTTTAACTGCAGCATTGGCCCCCAGGTCTGCCAGATTATAGATGCTGTCAAAAACCATCTCTCGAATCTGTGTCATGACCTAAGATCTAGGCTTGTTTACAAATACATCACACAATATTCTTGTGATGACACCAGGTGCATCCAGAAATTGGTGGCATAGGCCAGTGAAGGAGTCATTCAGTAGTGGTAGACATCTGTTGTAAATTGGCAGATGTTTTTGATGTGTCCAAATTGGTGTGGAGAGCATTTGTCATTGATAGTTTGGAATGCTGATTAGATTAGATTAGATTAGATTTACTTTCATTCCAATTGATCCGTAGTGAGGAGGTCCTCCAGGATGTGGAACATGTCAGAAAAACAACAATACATGACAAATATTTACAACTAAAACAAATAAGCTAATGTACCATTCCACAGGTCCCAAGTGGAATGATCGTCATTTTTTAATGAACACTATATGAAACAGTCATTTTACAAATACTAATGCACTGAATTTAAAATAGAAAAGTTTTTTATTTATTTATAAGGTAATAAACATGTAATACAACTACTACAATACTTATTTACAATGAACACATTACTGCACTGAAATGGTGCAGAAGTTAGATTGTACACACACAGGCACACACACACACACACACACACACACACACACACACACACACACACACACACACACACACACGCACATTTTCAACGAACACATTACTGCACTGAAATTGTGCAGAAGTTATATTGTACTTATATACAAATCAGTTGGTTTTACTGAGAAATTCATCAATGGAGTAGAAGGAGTTGGCCACCAATAAATCCTTTAGGCTTCTCTTAAACTGAATTTCATTGGTTGTTAAGCTTTTTATGGCTGCTGGCAAGCTGATGAAAATGTGTGTTCCTGAATAATGCACACCTTTTTGTACAAGACTAAGTGACTTTAAGTCCTTGTGAAGATTATTCTTATTTATAGTATTGATTCCATGAATTGAGCTGTTGGTTTGAAAAAGAGATATATTTTTAATGACAAATTTCATTAAGGAATAAATATATTGGGAAGTAGTAGTTAGTATCCCTAGTTCCCTAAACAGGCTTCTGCAGGATGTTCTTGAGTTCACACCACATATAACTCTTACTGCACGTTTTTGTGCCCAGAAAACTTTAGCTTGACTTGATGAATTACCCCAAAAAATAATCCCATATGACATTATGGAATGAAAGTAAGCATAGTATGCCAGCTTTTTCATTTTTATATCCCCTATGTCTGACAAAATTCGCATTGCAAACAGAGATTTGTTAAGACGCTTCAGCAGTTCTGTGGTGTGCTCCTCCCAGTTGAATTTATAATCAAGCTGTAATCCCAAGAATTTAACACTGTCCATTTCTTCTATCTTCTTGTCATCATATGTTAGACATATACTCGTGGGACACCCCTTACATGTTCTGAACTGCATGTATTGTGTTTTTTCAAAGTTTAGTGACAAAGAATTGGCTAGGAACCAGTGATTAATGTCCACAAATATTTTATTAGCTGATCTTTCTAAGACTACACTTGATTTGCTATTTATTTCAATGTTTGTATCATCAGTAAACAAAACGAACTTGGCTTCTGGTAATGTTACTGATGAAAGGTCATTGATATACACAAGAAAAAGTAAGGGCCCCAAAATGGAACCTTGTGGGACTCCACATGTAATTAGTTCCCAGTTGGATGATGCCTGATAGCTTGATACATGTCTCTTTCCTAATAACACCCTTTGTTTCCTGCCGGAGATATAAGATTTGAACAATTTTGCAGCATTTCCTGTTTCACTATAATATTCTAAATTACTTAAAAGGATATTGTGATTTACACAGTCAAATTCCTTTGACAGATCACAAAATATATCAGTTGCCTGCAATTTTTTGTCTAATGAATTAAGCACATTTTCACTGTAAGTGTAGATATCCTTCTCAATATCAAAACCTTTTAGAAATCCAAACTGTGACTTTGACAGCATGTTATTTGAGATAAGATGGTTACAAAGCCAACTGTATATTACTTTTTCGAAAATTTTTGAGAATGCTGGCAACAGTGAAATTGGACGGAAATTTGATGCTATTTCTTTATCTCCCTTCTTAAACAGTGGCTTAACTTCAGCATATTTCAGCCATTCAGGAAATATTCCACTGATAAACGACTGGTTACACAGATAGCTTAATATGTTACTTAGCTCAGAATCACATTCTTTAATTAACTTTGTTGATGTTTCATCATAACCGCTAGATGTTTTTGATTTTAAAGATTTAAGATGGACATTATTTCTGTTGGGGTGGTGAGGGTCAAATTCATATTATGGAAGTTACTTGAAATGTCTGGTCTGAGGTATTCCATTGCAGCATCTACCGAACCTGACAACCCCATCTTTTCAGTAACAGTTATAAAACGTTTGTCAAAAAGTTCTGCAACACTATACACATCTGTCACCAACGTATCATTTACTCTTAATGCTATTTGTTCCTCTTCATGTCTGGTTCTACCGGTCTCCTCCTTGACTATATCCCATATTGTCTTTATTTTGTTATCTGATATGACTATCTTTTCCTTGTAATATATTTGCTTTGACATCCGTATTACAGTCTTTAATATTTTGCAGTATTTCTTATAATGTACTATAGCATCAACATTGGAAATGTTTCAGATTGACAGATACAGTTTTCTTTTTGTTTTACAAGATACCCCTATTCCTCGAGTAATCCGTGGCTTCTTTGTAGACTTTGCTTTAACCTTGGTAAGTATTGGGGGAAAGCAGTGTTCGAATAAGGTAAGCACTTTATTAGCAGAAGTGTTATATTTTTCATTCATGCCATGAGCACTGTAAACATGAGTCCAGTGAATGTCTCTGAGGAGTGTCCTAAAATAATCAATTTTTGGCTTACTGAATACCCTCGAACTCAGATTTAACAGATTTTATATCCTGTTCAGTATTAACATTTAACAGAAGGAACTGCATGTCATGGTGTGAGAGGCCATTGACTATTGGTTTTGTAATATAATTTTGTTCATTGGCCTTTTCTTTATAGGTATTATCAATGGCTGTTTGTGAGCAAGTGGCTATCCTAGTGGGGAACTTTACAGTGGGAATTAAGTTGAATGATAGTGTTACTAACTCAAATAAGTTCTTATTGGGAGAGGCTTTCAGGAAATCTACGAGGGCTGTTCAGAAAGTAACCTCCGGTTGATTTAAAAAAATACACCAAGTTAAATAAAAATATTTTAATATATCCATCTTACAACTACATCTTTGCACTATTTTTCTACATAGTCTCCATAGCGATTGAGGCACTTATGGTATCTCTTCACAAGCTTTGAAATTCCTTCTGCATAAAAATCACCCGCTTGTGCCTGGAGCCAGCCTGTGACCGCATCTTTGAGCTCTTCGTCGTCATCAAACCGCTGTGACTCGAGCCATTTCTTCAAATGCATGAAGAGGTGATAATCACTTGGCGCCAGGTCTGGGCTGTAAGGTGGATGGTTGATAACGTCCCACTTGAAGGACTCAAGAAGGGCCGTTGTTCTGCGAGCAGAGTGAGGACGGGCGTTATCGTGCAAAAAAATGATACCGAAGTCAGCATACCATGGCGTTTGTTCTGTATAGCCCGTCGTAACTTTTTTATTGTTTCACAGTACACGTCTTGATTAATGGTCGTACCACGTTCCATGAATTCAACCAACAACACCCCTTTGGCATCCCAAAACACCGTTGCCATCAGTTTTCTGGCAGAAAAATCTTGCGAGGCTTTTCTTGGTTTGGTAGGCGAATTTGAATGTGCCCACATCTTTGATTGTTCTTTTGTCTCAGGGTTCACGTACTTAATCCAGGTTTCGTCACCGATCACGATCCTGTTTAACAATGGTTCTCCTTCATCCTCATAACGTGACAGAAAGTCTAATGCAGAGGCCATTCTTTGAGTTTTGTGGTGGTCGGTAAGAATTTTGGGCACCCATCGTGCACAGAACTTACGGTAACCCAATCTTGCTGTCACTATCTCGTACAAGAGAGTCTTAGAAATCTGTGGAAAACCAGTAGACAACTCCGATATTGAGAAACGTCGATTTTCACGAACTTTTGCATCAACTGTCTGAACGAGTTCGTCAGTCACCAATGATGGTCTACCACTCCTCTCTTCATCATGAACGTTTTCTCGTCCACTTTTAAATAAACGTACCCATTCACGGACAACTCCTTCACTCATAACTCTTGGTCCGTACACGGCACAAAGCTCACGATGAATAGCTGCTGCAGAATATCCTTTGGCTGTAAAAAACCTTATGACAGCACGCACTTCACATTTGGCGGGGTTTTCTATTGCAGCACACATTTCAAACTGCCACAAAAACTAAACTAGCGCAGGTACGACGTTCACTCGACCACGGCTTGATGCCAACTGACCTGTTGAGTGCGTGAACGCACAGATGGCGTCGCTACTCCCCCCACAACCCGCACTGTGACCAATCGGAGGTTACTTTCTGAACCGCCCTCGTACATTGAAATCACCAGCAACCACTATTTCTTTGTTTTTGGTTGTTAAATGGGCCAGTACAGCTTCAAGGTGGTTTACAAACAGATTGAAGTTACCTGCAGGTGCTCGTTATACACTTAATATTATGAAGGATTTTTTGTGAAATTCTAATTCTGTTGCACATGCTTCCATATGCTGTTCTAAGCAAAATTTATGAATGTCTATGTTCTTAAATTTATGACAGTTCCTGATGAATGTGGCAACTCCTCCTTTCTCCATTTCTGATCTACAAAAGTGAGGTGCTAACCTAAACCCTGTAACACTTAAAAGTTCTATACCAGTGGTCACATGATGTTCAGAGAGGCAGATTATGTCAGCTGGGTTTGAAGACTCTAATTCATCTATGCAGATAGTTAATTCATTAATTTTATTTCTCAGTCCTCGAATATTTTTATGCAATAAAGATAGCTGACATTTCACATTGACTGAGTTAAAATTGGGTAGAGTTAAAAATCTGCTGACTGTTGAAAATTCTTAACCAATGGCTGTTTATGCTGATGTAATAAGCTGGAATCATGTTTTTTGATTTCTTTCTTAAGGTCTGAAGGTTTGTCTCAGTTCTAACCTCTCTTAAAATTTGCTTTCTTTCCGTCCTCCCTACCCTAAAAAAGGGTCTTTTCTGAACCCAATAACCACTGGTATTTTACCACTCATGACAGTGCCTCCCCCCTTTAACTTTCCTGCTATTTCCTCAGCCAATTTACCCTTCCCGTTTCTGTTGAGGTGAAGGCCATGCCTAGTATATTCCCACCTACTGAGAGAATGGATTTGTGATAAGTGTAAATGGAGACATGGCAATGTCCATTCACTTATTGGTGTAGTATTGTGCTGACAGCAAATTAGCTGATGTCAACAACTGAAGCTAAGTCCGCCCCTGGAAATGGGATGTGGGTTGAGCGAGTGCTATAGCATTGGTGAGGCTGTCGTGTAAGGCCTTGAAACTAATTTCCATTTCCATTGTCCAATGGAGGGGCACATGCCTTTCTATGTAGTGGCCTGTCAATATGCTGTTACGGCAGTTCCTTGGAGGTGGTGTTGGTAAAAATTAACCATGCTGAGGAAGCTCCAGAGTTACTGATAATTCTGTAGCTGTGGAAAGGCATGTTAAGTATCCAACTTCCTGGGTATGGGTGTGAGTCCATGTGTGAAGATTTTATAGCCAAGGAAGATTACCACAGGTTTACTGATGATACACTTGTCCTCACTGAGCGTATTTCAGTAGTTAGTTAGTCTCCATTGCTCTGTCCTTAAGTGCTGTTCATGTAACTGGGTATCTTCAGGGAATACAAGTATGTCATCGAAGTACATGGAAGGACGCTTATAACCCTGCCCAAAACACATTGTCAAGTTTGGAATGCATTTTTAAGGGCAATAGGAATAACCAAAATCTCAAGCAGTCCAAATCATGTTATCACTGTAGTTATAGATAAATGATTATTTGCCATTGGGAACTGACTATACGCTTTTCGGCAATCTAACAAACAAAAAATCGTCGCACCAGCTAGAGAACTTGTGAAACCCTGGGTGTTTGGTTTTAGGTACCTAACTAATTGTTCAGGCGTACAGCACCCAATAATGGCTGCAAGGACACTATGAACCGTTTTTCTTGCATATGGGTTGTCCGAACAGTGTGTGATTCCATCCTGAAGCATCTTTTTGAAAATAGCTTTGATCTCATGCAGTTGTCCTGATGCAATCCAATGGATACGTGACGAAAGAGACATGGTACAAATGTGGTGCACCAATGTGTGTTCATGGCCACATTCTGTGGCTTCAAAATCCACTGTATTTCGAAAGAAATTGTTGTGTAAGACGCAAGGTTGCATTGTGAAGATGTCTTAACCATCTCCAGTGTTTGGCGAACTGCTTGTAGTTTACTTTCTGTCACCTTCAGAGTGTCGTCTAAAACACCGTTCTCAGTAAGGTAACCCAGTAGCTTTTACGCTTGACTGTTGAGTAATCCCTCCAATGGCATGGATTTCGGATAACAAGCTACAAGATCGAATTACCACTGGCCCCTATCATTGTCCAAGACCGAAGTATTTAAGTTGTCCGCCCTGTGATTGGTGTGCATTGTCGAATGGTCGTTTACCCCAGGTATAGTACGACCATTGACGGAATGTATCATACAAGCATTTTGTAAATCCACAGTCAAAGCAGGTTGTGCGAGTAAATATGTGCCCAAAATAGGTTGAGCAAAGCCAGTTAACACTTATGTCCATTTACAGCGATTGACGAGACCGATGTTGGACAACATAGTCTTATGACAGTACGTGCAGATGATGGAATCGTTGACTGCCCTTGAGGACACCATACTGGTCTGTTTGGCATCAGGGTAGTAAATGGCCGGCAGAATGCTGTCGTCCGATCCCATGCCGATTAAAAACACTAATCCTGAAGGTTGACTGGTGACAAACAGTCTCTGCCTTGTAAGGGAGTGTAGTCGTGCTGGAGGCAACTGTGTGCTCGTCATACCACAATCAGTAGCGAAATGAGCACTTCTCCGAGGCTTGTGTATCGTGGAGCACTGACAGATGTAGATGAGTGGATGTCACTCTCTTTTGCGCCAGAATCAGATCGCGTTTTGATGTTCAGGTGCGAACATCGCTTTGTGCACTGCTTAACCAGCTTCTCGACGTTTGCCTGGAGAGTTTTGAGGTCCTTGGCTACGTTCGATTGTCGTCAGACAGAGATTGCTTTGCAGTGAAACATTGATTCATTTGACTGATCCAGAATGGATGAGCTGTCGTCAGTAGGAACGATGGTGGCGCTATTGGCAACTTATGGTTACTTGCATAATGGCTATCCTTCGAGAGCAGTTAGGGTTAGCTGAACTTGTGGTATCAGTTGTTGCCAGATGCATAGCTGTGAAAGGTTCGAAGTGATACAGGCTTCAGTCAATCCATGCAAATGTCTACAAAATCAGATGGTATCTTCTCGCCACATTTCTCACGGTAAATGATTCGCGTGAGCCTTCAGTCTGTTGGTTTTGAGCGTCATTTTGAGGGTGTATAGACGTGTTGGAGAGACGTCCTTGGATTATGGCAACCCTAGACTGATGTATAGTCGTTTTCTAACTCTTCTCTGTTTTCGTGTTCTATAATTTTGCCTTGGGCGCGCATGACCCCAATTGTTCTTGCTCCCTAAAGCAAAATATGACGAAAAATGCAAAATTAAATTTACATTTCTGTTACCACAACGACTCACCACTGCAGCTAAGATATCTAACGCGCACCAGTGCGATGGTGCTCGACAAGGAGGTAAGCCAGTTCGAATCCTAGTGGTGGAAAATTTTCACAGCCAGAACTGGCCTTCAAGGGGAACAGAGGAAGTTCTTTATCGCCAGCCTCTGTGGCAAAGTCCTGGATTAAATTCTAAACCTCTCCACTGTTTCATAATGAAGTGAGAATATGTGACACTGTTGACACTGATTTGTCCATTGGATGCGGATACTGAGCCTGTCTGCTCTTCGAGAGGAGTAGGCTATGTTCCAGCAGTGTGTTTCACCCACTCCTTTCTCTTCATCCATAACAACGCAAACCTAACACTACATGTATAAGTACTCATCACAGTCAACCAAATAATGCATATTCGCTTCATAATAGTTCAGAGGAAGACAATGGTGAAACACTTCCACCAGTTCGTTGTCTGCCTGTGTGATGTGCAGTTATTTTCAGTGAGCTAGTGATTATGCAGCAGTTTCTTGTTTATTGATTAAAGATGGGCGGGCAGAGAGCTTGTTGTGTACAGACAAAGGGGCAATTGGCCACTGTCCATAAATAGGTGGAAGCTTTGTTGACCAAGGTTGACAGGCTTCTGGCCACTGCCTTGGACTGCGGTGGTATTAAGGCACCTGAGGCGAATGCTATGGTACCTCTGGACCCCAGAGTGTCGACTGGGAACACTGATGTTGATGGGCCTACTGGCAGTTACTTGACGGTGACTGGCGAACAGTGACAGGGTTGCAAAACTTCGGGTAGAAGGTGAAAGTGTTTACCAGCTGCATGGCTGTCCTCCTACGACCTAAAAACAAGTCTGAGGTATTGCCTGCTGCTGAAAGTACACCTGAGCCAGCACAGGATGCCTCGCCCTTTGGGAGTGTGGCCAATCATCCTGAGAGGTCCAGACAAGCACAGAAAGTGGAATTACTTCTGATTCGGAGCTCTAGTGTTAGTAGCTGATGGAGTCTCTCAAGGCAAGTGGGAAGGCCAGGAAAGTGGGCCAGAGTCCACTCTGTTTGCCTGCCACAGGGTCTTGTCCGAGATGTGGAGAAGGCTCTGCCGGTTGTGACTGAGAGCTCTGGGTGGACCCATCTGTAAATCACGTCTCATGTAGGCACAAATGACACCTGCTGCCTGCGTTCAGAGGCAATCCTTGGTTCCTACAGGTAGCTGGCTAATTTAGTGAAGCAGGTAGACTCACCTATAGGATAAAGGCAGAGCTAAAGTTTTGCAGGTTCGTTCCTAGAACCAATCATGGTCCTATGGTTTGGAGCAGAGTGGAAGATCTAAATCAGAGGCTCAGACGATTCTGCATTGGCATCGGACGTAAATTTGTCAGCCTCCACTATCGGGTGGAGAACTGTGGAATACCGTTTAAGGTGAGAAACCACATTAGGAGGTTCAAAAAATCCGTTTTTTATTGCATAAATCGTTAGCTTAACAATCCAAGAATACGCTGTCAAAATTTCAAACCGAAATTTGCATTCGTTTAGATTTTATGAGCATGGCAGCGAGTGCACATCAGGTATGTCAAGAAGAGAATGGGGACTCGACTCCAAAACATTCCAAAAACTAAAAAGCTTGGTGGAAAAGGCAAACTCACAGAGTCATTAGTGAAAAAGCCCAGCACTTATTATGGACTAGCGATTTGGATACATATAAATAGTGTGAAACACACGAAAAAAGTAATTATGGTGACATACTATCATATGATTTCCACAGATGAAAATCCTCGACATGAGTATTGCCCAGAGGGAGACGACAGCTGGCATCATACGAGGGTTGGCCTTTAATATGGGCACCTATTTATGTACAGCTCGTACAAAATAGATACTTTTTTCAAAGTTTTGCTGACCTTCAAAGTAGTCACCAGAATTGTGTATAACCTGTTGCCAGTGATGTGGAAGTCGTGGGATACTCTTAGCAGTGCCAGTTGTGTTGACAGTTCGAGCGTCATGGTCCATAGCCCGACGAATTTGTAGCAGTTCTGAAGCGAATGCTGTGAAGTGTTTCCTTCAGTTTGGAAATCGGGTTTAACTCAGGAGGGCTTAACCCAGGGGACTGCAGTAGGTGGTATAGCACATAGCAGGCCCATCAGTCAGACAAATCAGTAACAGCTTGCACTGTATGTGCTTGAGCATTGTCCTGCAAAATGATGGACAGGTCCTGCAGAAAGTGTCATCACTTCAGTCTCTATGCTGCTCATTTTTGGAACACACCTACAACCAGCTATCAGCTGCTGAACCACGTGCATGTGTCAATTCCGGTCCCATAAAGGTTGAGGCGGCAGCATCCCTTTCATACATGACACCTGAGAAATACCTGTCGAAATATGTATCACCCTCAGCGAGATGTTAGCATAGTGACTCACCCTCCCAGGCGCAGCTAAAAGGTTCTCAGTGTTATACTGACATCACACGTCTATATAAATAAGAGCCAAGTCTACCTCTCGAAAATAGTAAAGTGTTGCAGAAATAGTTGACGGTTGCTTTTGTAGGAGCTTTCGTGATGCCTCAACTTGTCTGCATGGAAATTCTGGTCTTAACAGGACCTGTTCACGAAAATAGCCCAGAATATCTCCGACTGCATTCTTCCTCGCGATCCTAACTGGACAGCCCATCCATTATTTATTATTTATCAGTCCCTTTTCGAAATTTGTAAAGTGTCACAGAAATAGTTAACCATCGCTTTTGCAGGAGCTTTTGTGATGTCTCAGCTTGTCTGCAAGGAAATTCTTGCCCTAACAGGAACTGTTTACGAAAATAGCTCGGAATAACACCTTGCCGTTGGTGGGGAGGCTTGCGTGCCTCAGCGATACAGATGGCCGTACCGTAGGTGCAACCATTACGGAGGGGTATCTGTTGAGAGGCCAGACAAACATGTGATTCCTGAAGAGGGGCAGCAGGCTTTTCAGTAGTTGCAGGGGCAACAGTCTGGATGATTGACTGATCTGGCCTTGTAACATTAACCAAAACGGCCTTGCTGTGCTGGTACTGCGAACGGCTGAAAGCAAGGGGAAACTACAGCTGTAATGTTTCCCGAGGACATGCAGCTTTACTGTATGATTAAATGATGATGGCGTCCTCTTGGGTAAAATATTTCGGAGGTAAAATAGTCCCCCATTCGGATCTCCGGGCGGGGACTACTCAAGAGGACGTCGTTATCAGGAGAAAGAAAACTGGCATTCTACGGATCGGAGCGTGGAATGTCAGATCCCTTAATCGGGCAGGTAGATTAGAAAATTTAAAAAGGGAAATGGATAAGTTAAAGTTAGATATAGTGGGAATTAGTGAAGTTCGGTGGCAGGAGGAACAAGACTTTTGGTCAGGTGATTACCGGGCTATAAATACAAAATCAAATAGGGGTAATGACGGAGTAGGTTTAATAATGAATAAAAAAATAGGAATGTGGGTTAGCTACTACAAACAGCATAGTGAACGCATTATTGTGGCCAAGGTAGACACAAAGCCCATGCCTACTACGGTAGTACAAGTATATATGCCAACTAGCTCTGCAGATGATGAAGAAATAGATGAAATGTATGAAGAGATAAAAGAAATTATTCAGGTAGTGAAGGGAGACGAAAATTTAATAGTCATGGGTGACTGGAATTCGTCAGTAGGAAAAGGGAGAGAAGGAATCATAGGTGAATATGGATTGGGGGGAAGAAATGAAAGAGGAAGCCGCCTTGTAGAATTTTGCACAGAGCATAACTTAATCATAGCTAACACTTGGTTCAAGAATCATAAAAGAAGGTTGTATACCTGGAAGAATCCTGGAGATACTAAAAGTTATCAGATAGATTATATAATGGTAAGACAGAGATTTAGGAACCAGGTTTTAAATTGTAAGACATTTCCAGGGGCAGATGTGGATTCTGACCACAATCTATTGGTTATGAACTGCAGATTGAAACTGAAGAAACTGCAAAAAGATGCGAATTTAAGGAGATGGGACCTGGATAAACTGAAAGAACCAGAGGTTGTAGACAGTTTCAGGGAGAGCATAAGGGAACAATTGACAGGAATGGGGGAAAGAAATACAGTAGAAGAAGAATGGGTAGCTCTGAGGGATGAAGTAGCGATGGCAGCAGACGATCAAGTAGGTAAAAAGACGAGGGCTAATAGAAATCCTTGGGTAACAGAAGAAATATTGAATTTAATTGATGAAAGGAGAAAATATAAAAATGCAGTAAATGAAGCAGGCAAAAGAGAATACAAACATCTCAAAAATGAGATCGACAAGAAGTGCAAAATGGCTAAGCAGGGATGGGTAGAGGACAAATGTAAGGATGTAGAGGCTTGTCTCACTAGGGGTAAGATAGATACATCCTACAGGAAAATTAAAGAGACCTTTGGAGAGAAGAGAACCACTTGTATGAATATCAAGAGCTCAGATGGCAACCCAGTTCTAAGCAAAGAAGGGAAGGCAGAAAGGTGGAAGGAGTATATCGAGGGTTTATACAAGGGCGATGTACTTGAGGACAATATTATGGAAATGGAAGAGGACGTAGATGAAGATGAAATGGGAGATACGATACTGCGTGAAGAGTTTGACAGAGCACTGAAAGACCTGAGTCGAAACAAGGCCCCGGGAGTAGACAACATTCCATTAGAACTACTGATGGCCTTGGGAGAGCCAGTCATGACAAAACTCTACCATCTGGTGAGCAAGCTGTATGAGACAGGCGAAATAGCCACAGACTTCAAGAAGAATATAATAATTCCAATCGCAAAGAAAGCAGGTGTTGACAGATGTGAAAATTACCGAACTGTCAGTTTAATAAGTCACAGCTGCAAAATACTAACGCGATTTCTTTACAGACGAATGGAAAAACTGGTAGAAGCGGACCTCGGGGAAGATCAGTTTGGATTCTGTAGAAATGTTGGAACACGTGAGGCAATACTAACCTTACGACTTATCTTAGAAGAAAGATTAAGAAAAGGCAAACCTACGTTTGTAGCATTTGTAGACTTAGAGAAAGCTTTTGACAACGTTAACTGGAATACTCTCTTTCAAATTCTCAAGGTGGCAGGGGTAAAATACAAGGAGCGAAAGGCTATTTACAATTTGTACAGAAACCAGATGGCAGTTATAAGAGTCGAGGGTCATGAAAGGGAAGCAGTGGTTGGGAAAGGAGTAAGACAGGTTTGTAGCCTCTCCCCGATGTTATTCAATCTGTATATTGAGCAAGCAGTAAAGGAAACAAAGAAAAATTCGGAGTAGGTATTAAAATTCATGGAGAAGTAGTAAAAACTTTGAGGTTCGCCGATGACATTGTAATTCTGTCAGAGACAGCAAAGGACTTGGAAGAGCAGTTGAACGGAATGGACAGTGTCTTGAAAGGAGGATATAAGATGAAAATCAACAAAAGCAAAACGAGGATAATGGAATGTAGTCAAATTAAATCGGGTGATGCAGAGGGGATTAGATTAGGAAATGAGACACTTAAGGGAGTAAAGGAGTTTTGCTATTTAGGAAGTAAAATAACTGATGATGGTCGAAGTAGAGAGGATATAAAATATAGACTGGCAATGGCAAGGAAATCGTTTCTGAAGAAGAGAAATTTGTTAACATCGAGTATAGATTTAAGTGCCAGGAAGTCGTTTCTGAAAGTATTTGTATGGAGTGTAGCCATGTATGGAAGTGAAACATGGACAATAACCAGTTTGGACAAGAAGAGAATAGAAGCTTTCGAAATGTGGTGCTACAGAAGAATGCTGAAGATAAGGTGGGTAGATCACGTAACTAATGAGGAGGTATTGAATAGGATTGGGGAGAAGAGAAGTTTGTGGCACAACTTGACTAGAAGAAGGGATCGGTTGGTAGGACATGTTTTGAGGCATCAAGGGATCACAAATTTAGCATTGGAGGGCAGCGTGGAGGGTAAAAATTGTAGAGGGAGACCAAGAGATCAATACACTAAGCAGATTCAGAAGGATGTAGGTTGCAGTAGGTACTGGGAGATGAAGAAGCTTGCACAGGATAGAGTAGCATGAAGAGCTGCATCAAACCAGTCTCAGGACTGAAGACAACAACAACAACAACAACAACAACACCGAATGAATTATTCCTAATGGTTCTAAGGAGCCATCACGTATTCCCTTCCTGGAAATCGTGATGACCTGCTTTCAAGATCCGTCTTAGAAATGGTAAATGTTCTCACTGCTGAAAGCCCTCATCATGGCCGTGCACGCTCCCAAAAACACCGTCAATCATAAAAGCATTCTTGTTGTTTGGAAGGAGAGCACTGCCTAAGCACAGAAGTTGAAACTGGAACAATTACGCAAACAGAATTCGAAGCACTGTCTTACAGAAGAGAAAAATGGCTGGAATTTTCAGTGTCCTACAGCTACTGGTCTAGAGATGCCCTAATGCCACAGTAGCGGATGAGTGAAGGCATCTCCACCAGAGATGGATGGTCTGCTTCAACTTGTCTTCGAACACTTGCTTTCTCAGAACTTTCTGTATATACCATGCCCCTTCTTGTTCGAATCAGTTTGTAGAGCCTCCTATGCCCCAGCATGAGCGACGTCTTGTGAATGAATGGAGCATTCTGACTGGATTACTGATGCTGTCGATGTGAAAGCACTGCCTGCCTTTTTTTCTGCAGACGAGACTTTCAGCGGCAAAGAACTGTTTTATACAGATCACCATATTGCACTGACAGTTAAACCCCATAAAAGTAGTCTACTGATCATCAGTCTGGATGTATAGTGAGTAGCACTAAATTTACAAGCAATTTTAGAACACGGGACGAGAGGTTATGTCATGATTGCATGGGTAGAAGTGACATAAAAAATTGATAGAACTGCGAAAAATGACGGAAAATATGTATAAATTGAGGGAAAATACACTGAAATGCGGGGAAATTGAGGAAGTACTTGCGTGTCTTCTGGTTGACGCAGAACAAAGGGGATAAGGGAAATAGTAACTTTTTTCTGTCGAGGAAGCATTCTACTGTATGTCTCTTGAGGTAACAGTGATACACGCGAGTTGACTACTGTATCTGACGCTTTGGTGGGGATGCCTTCACTCATCCGCCACAGGGCAGTGCTTTCAATCTTGTTTGCGTAATTGTTCCAATTTTCCCTTCTGCGCTTAGGTAGTGCTCTCTTTCCAAACAACAAGAATGCTTTTATGATTTAAGGTGTTTTTGCGAGCGTGCACGGCCATGATGAGGGCTTTCAGCAGTGAGAACATTTACCATTTCTAAGACGGATGTTGAAAGCAGGACATCACGATTTCCAGGAAGGGAACACGTGATGTCTCCTTAGGACCATCATGAATAATTCATTCGGTGTTATTCTGGGCTATTTTCGTAAACAGGTCCTGTTAGGGCAAGAATTTCCTTGCACACAAGCTGACACATCACGAAAGCTCCTACAAAAGCGACCGTCAACTATTTCTGCTACACTTTAGTATTTCTGAGCGGTAGACTTGGCTCTTATTTATATAGACATGTGACGTCAGTATAACACTGAGAACCTTTTAGCTGCGCCTGGGAGGGTGAGCCACTATGCTAACATCTCGCTGATGGTCATCCGCTAATCAAACATCTCTCTCAGCTATGCGTTATCGCCCCAGCAACAGTGCCTAAGTGAACACATATTTCGACAGGTATTTCTCAGGTGTCATGTATGAAAGGGATGCAGCCGCCCCAACCTTTGTGGGACCGGAACTGACACATGCTCGTGGTTGAGCAGGTGACGGCTGCATTGTCACTATGCGGGGACCGCCGGTACATCCTGACCCTGCAAGTGTGTGTGGTAGCGTCCTCTGCGGTCCAGTGGATAGTGGACAATGGGCGGTGTGTGCTTCGCGATTGAAAGATTTTTACTGGGTAAGTACGTGTGATTTGTATTTCATGACGGTATCCCTTGTGCAATCGGAACAAAAAAAGAACTGCGATCGATGTAATTACTTCTCACAAGACCTGCATCTTTCCAAACAGCAGATAATGATGAGCAAGAGAAATCCAGCTCCTGCAAACTGATTTTTTTATAAATAAATATTATACCCTTGAATTTCCCTTCATGAGATCCTTACTTTCCACTGCAGACCCGCAAATTTGAAGGTAGAGGAGGGGAGGTGGAGATGAAAGGGGGGCGTGTGAGGGGGGAGGCTGAGTTACTAGAGAGGAGGGGTTAATTAATTGATCAATTTAATTAAGTAGTCAATCAAATTGATAAGCATGAGAGGGGCTATTCGAATAACTCAGACCTGACAGTGTACCTGTAGCAGCGAGAGGGAGGGGGTGGATTGGAGATTTCCTGAGGGGGGAGAGGGGGGCAGGTTAACAATGGGTTAAGTACCTGTCAATCAAAAGGAAGGATCTTGTTAGCTGAACAATAGGTTATGGAACTGTCAATCAAAGGAAAACAATAGGTTAATGACCTGTCAGTCAAAGGAGAGCAATACGTTTTCCCCCAAGTGCGTACCTGCCCCTGATGTAGGCAACCCATACTAACAAAACACGTTGATGGCGGCCTTGCCCTACTACTATCATAAGACCGTTACAGGAACACTGAATATTGCTATATATAGGAATATAAGGAGAGGCGTGAAGATCCTTTTGTTTAGTAAGAGCGACAAGAGGCAGATATCAGATAACGTGATAGATCATCACGTAAATTTCAGCTCCAGCACTGACAATGTTGAACATAAATGGACAAAGTTCAACAACATCGTACAATACACTTCAGACTAGTACATCTGGAAAAAAATTGTGGGGGGTGTCATTCCGAAACCATCTTAGGAAGCTGCTACGAAATCAAAGAGAGTTTCACTGCAAATATAAACGTAGCCAAAGCCTCACAGATAAACAATAATCAAGAGAAGCCAAAACTAATGTAAGGATGGCTATGCACTAAACTTTCAACCAATACGAAAGTAGAACTCTAGCTACTAACATGACAGAAAATCCTAAGAAGCTCTGGTCTTAAGTTTAATCAGTAAACGGATAGAAGCCATCTATCTATCCAGACAGTCTTTGACCATTACTGCACTGAAACAGAGAATGACGCAGAAGAGGCCCAAATATTAAACCTATTTTTCCAAAACTATTTCATAGATGAAGATCATGTTGTAGTTCCTCCTTTAAACCACCACACGAGTGACAAAATGACAGATATAGAAATTAGTGATAAAGGAATAGAAAAGTAACTGAAATCTCTCAACAGAGGAACGTCCACTGGGTCTCACGGGATACCTCGTCAATTTTACATAAACTATGCGAAAGAACTTGCTCCTCTTCTAGTAGCAGTGTGCTGAAGGTTTCTTCAGGAGTGAAGCATTCGTAACAACTGGAGAAAAGCACCGATTATTTCTGTTTTCGAGAAGGTTCGTCGAACAGTTGCACAAAACTGTGGGGCTATATCTCTTAGTCCGCTGTAGAATTTTGAAAAATGTTTTATGCTTGTGTATTATGACATTTGTGGAGATCGAAAATCCCTTCCGTAGAAACCAACAAGGGTTCCGAAAACAACGATCGTGTGGAAACCAGCTCACTCTGTTCGTCTGTAAGATACAGAAAGCAATAGATGCAGGTGCCCAGATATATACCATCTTCCTTGACTTCTGTAAGGCATGCGATACACTTCTGAACTGCCGACTAATGAACAAACTGCGAGCATATGTAATATCACACCAACTATGTGACTGGACTGAAGAGTCCCTAGCATACATAACACAACATGTTATTCTATATGAAGAGGTCTTCAGACCAAAAAGTAACTTCGAATGTGCCCCAGGGGAGTGTTATGGGATATTTATTTTTCACAACATATATAAATGACCTAGCAGATATTGACGGAAGTGGCACGAGGCATTTCACGGATGATGATGTATACAAAGAACTCACGATGCTAGAAAATTGTAGCGAATAGCAGGAAGATCTGTAGAGGAACAACAATCGGTGGAGGAAGTGGCAACTAACCCTCAACATAAAAGGATGTAACGTATTGCGAATATATAGACAGAAATAGCCTTTATTGTATGATTACAAAATTGAAGAAAGTCACTAGAAGCAGTTACTTCATTGTACAGAGTGATACGATGTGGAACAGTCAGGTAGAATTAATCGAATTAGTCAAGAGTAAGACAGATGTCAGGTTCATTGGAAGAATCCTCAGGAAATCAACAAAGGCAACAGTTTACAAAACACTCTTTCGATCAGTGGTTGAATATTGCTCATCAGTATGGGATCTGTACCAGGTAGGTACGGATAGAGGAAGTAGAGAAGATCCTAAGAACAGTAGTATGTTTCGTTGCAGGCTCATTTAATAAGTGTGAAAGTGTCACAGAGATGATCAGGACCTCTTAATTTTCCTAGGGCTAATGTACGATCCCGTTTATTAAAAACTTGCCTCGTAGGTGTCTCAGGGTGGAGCATCACAATGCTTTACGCCCTGATGGCAGTGACCAATGATTCCACCACACTGGTGATCCTGTGGTCTAACGGTTGAGGGCAAACACGCAATGCGAGTTAAAATTATTAAATGTTGAAGTTCAAGGAAATCATAGTAACAACATACACTAGACTCCAGATTTCTATTTTATATAAGTAATTTATTCAGCAAGATATAACTCCCTACTAGATGGTGGTCCTTAATGAAACAAAATATGAGTTCATCTAGTAAGAATGTCCCATTTGCAACTTAACTAGCAGAACACGACTGATAATAGTATCCGTTTAATATGATCAAATTAATAAGCGCGTTTATGCACTGTTTCTTCTAATCACATCCTTAGTTGCATAAACTAAAGTCCACATATAACGAAATACAGCTCCATGCTCCAAATGATGGAGTAACAATTGCAAGTCTTTTCAGAATCTAGCACTTGGCTGCATTCCTGACCGTGTAGAACCCAAGTCTCCAATGGCCTTTACTGAAGATCCACTCTCTTATCAGAAAACTAAAATCACCTCTCTCTCTCCACTGGCCATAACATAGCTCGCCTCCTTGTATTTCAACAGCTCCTAATAGCACATCTCCGATCACTATGTTCGCCAATGACGCCAAACTTTAGCCAATGAGATCTGAAGTAGCTCCCCAACACATAATGCACTTCTTAAGAACCTTGATGCATTGCATGCAGTTGAAATGGAATGAAAATGAACTGGAAATGTAAATGTAAATGGAGTACCACTTCTACACTAATAATTCTGGAGTTAATTTATATATGCTACATGAAACATTGTTTGATACTGTGCCTACTGACACATTATTATTACTGTAAACATGGATGTATTATTTACTTAGGCAAGAATTTGCTTTTATCACACTATCAATCAAATACCATCGACAAGTTTAATATGTTAAATTAATCTATTATACTAATAATTAATACACCGTTTTATTTATAAGTGTGTGTGTGTGTGTGTGTGTGCGTGTGTGTGTGTGTGTGTGTGGAGTAACGGAGTAAATTTCTGGTGTGACACATTTAATGTAGATAGCTATCATAACAGCATATTTAACAATATAATTTGAATTGCTGGTCTTGATAACAGGTACTGTGCAATACCATTATCCGATATTATGTGTGCCTTTTAAGGCACCTTCTTTGTTACTTACTATTTTTAAACGTTTACAGTGTAGAGTTTAGTTATACTTGTAATTATAGTTGATGCTAATGTACATAGGATCACATTTCTTGGACTCACATTTAACCATTAAACTTATTGCGTCAATATTCCCCACCTCATTTTAAGGATACAGGGTACTTTTGCGGCTCAATATTATGTGAAAATCAACATCTATTTCTTTCAGACACTATTTATAAGGTATATGTTTTACAGATTTTTTGTTGGTATCAGGTAATGCAGCACACTTTATAGACAAATTAAAAGTATTTTAAATATTTTTGAATCTGCTTAGGGTTATTAAAAAATATTACAAAAAAATTGATGCAATTTTTTCCCAAAATGCTTCCTCAAGTGGAGGTACCATTTAATCCAATGTTATACGTTTGAAGGAGACCAAATTTTTACCAGATATGCATGACATGATGGCTGAAGTACTACTAGACCTATATAATTCCACCTATTATGTATATTACAAGGATACAAAATATCACATCCTTTATTTTAACTTTTTTAATTTTTCCTAGTAAAATGTTATTTTTTCTGTAATTCAGTTGGTCTACTATATACGTAAGGACGATTGCAAGTTACAGAAAGAAAATTAGAGCATTGCTTTATAAACTTTAAGAACTATTTGTACCTGAATTCTGAAAAACACAACTTGCAGGAAATTACGAATGGAGATATGAGTCCAAGTAAACTGTGCCTCAGAACATTCCTGAGGCATAGTCTTCATCCTGCAGCATTTCCACATCTTCAGGCTTCCTCTTGACATTCCCTTTAGCACTTCTCACTTCTTTCGTAACTTGAAGAGCAAATCTTTCAGCTTCATGCACCCATTGTCTGTCACACGCAAGCAATTGATCTTCCATATTAGAGCCACATTTTGAGCCTAAATTTCTCAGGACTTCCAACCTTCCTATCACCCTATCACTCTATCATTGAAACATATCACTGCATCTAGTACACCAGCTTTCAGTGTATTTAATCCTACAAAAACATTCTTGAGTAATCTTTCAAATATGCAATCGTTGAAACATTCATTTGTATTCTGAGTGCCCCCATGAAGACATTTACTAAGCAAAATGGGGTCACTCAGTTCTCTAAAAATTGGTTTTATTTCATTCATAACAGCCTCAGGAATAGAATGCTTATGATGATATGTTTGACCACTTTCTTTTGCTTTTTGGTAACCACACCAAGAATCTTCTTTAGGGCAAAGTCCGTGAACAGGGTGATCATCTGTGGACAACGTATGAAAGTAGGCGGCCCATATAGGTTTTCCCATTGCTGTAACATCATTCAGAGGTGCAGTTCGTCTAATGGTCCATAATAACACTGAAGAAGGTCTATTTCAGTTTCTGTCAATCTGCCTCAGCCAGACAATGATTTTCCATCAGATAACAACTTTACTTTCATTTCTCTTTGTAGCTTCCTCAATCTAGCAACCATCCTCTTTTGCACATGTCCACAACACTCCAGTTTTGTTACCAAAGTATCACCATAAACATTGAACTCATTAATTTTATTGAAAGCTTGAGAGTCCCCATCGCCTAGATACTTTGTATATCTAACGTTATAAACAGGCATCGACCTCTGAAATATTTTTAGATCTCCATCACACTCCATACCTCCACTATAACCATCATAATTCTTAGAACACTGATGTTCAATATGTCCTTCAGTATTACCATGGCAGGTGTGGCAGTACTTAGATAAGCACTCAACATAAACAACTTTGCCATTTCCAGAGAAGTAGCACTTTCAACACCGTTCAAGGAATGATGTCCTAGACATTGCCATGTCCCATCAAGTGCAACAGCAATGTCCCTGGTTCCACTAATATTTACAGTTTCTTCTACTGCACGTTTCATAGATGCTTTAGACACAACCGTCAAGGCACCTAAAAGTATTTTTATGCACTTGCTGAACCTACTGGGAGGAGAAGGAAAGTACATCAAACCCAAAACCTTTTTCTCCTTCTCCTATTGCATGTATTGCAGACACTAATTTGAAATTCACTTCATATGAATTATGCACAATGTTCAAAGTCACTTTCGAGGTAGATTTATTGCAGTACCTACACAGAACAACTAATTTTGATGCTAAGTCCTTCCTGCTTCTTTGTTATTCAGTTATTTCCAGACAGCCTACACCATCACATTATTTACATTTCGCCACTTCCTTTATCAAAGAAGATAAGATGCCCACATCAACAACAACAAATCCACTACAAACAGCATCATTGTTAAAAGAAATATTTGAGTCACCAGGAGGCATGCCATGTGGGAGTTTCTTCCTTGAAGAACTGATACATAGGTTCCTTTCAACAGTGTGACTTGCTTTGTTCGTGAACTAGTTACCACAGAATTTCCTTTTGTTGAATTTCTTGATGCGTGGCATAGTTTGTATTTATTGCGCCCTAAAAGTTATGTACTTCCACAAATATATGTAGAACTTTGGCAACAAACATTCAGTAACAGTTGAACAAAGTGCTTCAGCGAAACAAAAGTAAATATTAGCAAAGATAGTCATTTACAGATACTAGAAACCTCCACTATTACCAGCATATACGATATATCATACGTATAATCGCTCGAAACAGAAAGCTCACAGTTCTTTTCGAAATAATACTGCTTTCTGTAACAGAACTAAAGGTAACAAGGTGGCATACATGACCATAACTTTAAAATTTGTTATATGTAGCTCATTTTTCATTTGAAACCCTACAATGTATATATCAATGTAATCAGGAAAGACTATAGAATTTAATAAAGTCATAAAAAATTGAATTTTTACACCATTTATAAGTACCCTGTATCCTTAAGTTACTACAGTGTTCGTTACATACAGAGTCTTGGTAGTTTCCAGCAATACTTAGCTTTGGCTGTTTGCAGATGTTAGTTGCACTCTCAGCTTTTACCTGTAAGAGCCTAGTGAAGGCTGTAATGAACCTTGCCTCTTCAGAGCTTTTGTATGTCAATTCAAATGTTCGATTCCATATAAATCTGGCTGGACTTGGGTTAATTCCCTTATTTAAATTATATATCCTCATCTGAAAATATTTCTAATATATCTGATTGCCTAAAATCTATTTTTCAGATAATATAGTTGTATTATAGTTATCGATCAATTTCGTAGCACAATTCATGAACCACGAAAATTAGTAATCACAATTATCAACTTAAATAATCTACAAACCAATTTACAGAAAATTAATATTATTATGCTTCAGTTTTCATGCAATCCAGATTTCTGTTTTCGTTTATAATTTTTCTGATTTTGTTATCGATTGTAAAGTAGATCTTGGCAATAACAGGAAGTAGCTATTTTTCATATTATCAAAATATGCAACATTTGTTATTAATCATTAGGCATATAAATCTTCATATAAATAATTATTTCCAGAAAATATTAAATCTGAAAAACAATTTCGATTGCCAGTCACATTAATACTAATATGGACTGCATCCTGTTCTAGAAGGTACTGGAAGCTGGGTTTGTAACAGATATAAGGAGTTTTGGTGCCAAACACACCAGAGTTGTGCCAGAGTTGCTTTAGTCAGGTTAAGAATTGGTTAAGATGGCGAGAGCAGTGCTAGTAACTATTGAGCTTGGTACGTGTTATTCTTTCTCTGATGTACTTTCTTTGTCTTGTGTAAAATGGGTGCACACATATCTTCTTAAGAAGATGCTTCACTTGCGATGGAAATTAACATCTGACAGATTTTCTTGCTACATATAAAGACTGTTTCACACTGGCGAGGTCTCAAGTGGCAAAAAGAAAACTAGCGAAAAGATAGAAGAAGATATGAAATCGTGGGTAAATTAATTTTTTACCAGTTAGAGGCATTTTAAACATGTTTGTAAATAAATTCTGGAGTGAGGCAAAACAGGCGAGTCTCCAAAGCGATTTCTTGAATGGTCTGAGCTGTAGTGACGGCAGAATGACGATGAAAGAATTTTGTACATACAAGTTGCCTAAAATAGTCCACGTAACTCGACCAAAGGGCGTTCTAAATGAAACTGCAACTCTCGAGCGACAATTGTTAGAATCGCTGCAGTGGGACCTATGTCATCCCCCAACAACTCAACAGACGAATTCTTGATTTTATTTATTTTTTGTTTTTTGTTTTTGTTTTTCAGAACTGGGATAAGTGCTGAAATTTAAATTACAGAGTTTCAGCTACAGGCAAGGGAATGGGAACTACAATGGAAATTTTAAACAGCACAAAAGGAACCAATCAATTTCACAGGAACAGCAACAATAATCATGATAGGGAATTAAGGTTTGAGGGACCAGCAATGCAAGGAAAGCATAACCATGACAGGGGACTCGTAAACTAGATTTCGCCACATCTCAAGTCTGGGTATAGAAATCTAGACTGGCCTGGAAAAGGACACGCAGCAAATCAGGAGATTTATAGGGAATTAGAAATATGTAGATAGTAATAGTGATTCACATGTAATGGATGTGTGGTATGTCTCTGGAGACAGTTGAATCTATGGCGGTAGATGTAACTGATCATTGTCAAAGAAAAATGGGGAGGAGATTTCAGAGAATAAAGTAGTGAACAAGGATTGTGATGCCGCTGGAATATATGTTTCGGAAGTGGGAATCAAAGCATTTATTTCTCTAGAGGGAGAGGAGCCATTGGTATTATATTATGATAAAATCTCAGTGAGTGGTTTTGTGTCAGATCTGGAGAAGGTAGCTAGAAATTACGAGAGAACTTTTGAGGTGGATCTCGAAATTAATACTGAGTAGTACATATGAAGGAACTGGAATACAGTGTTAATGATTGGAGATGATATGAGAAAAATTTAAAATAACTGTTACCAAAATTGGTGCAGAATGAAAAGTTTCAGGTGGCAAAAGCACTTGACATGAGGAGAAAAGAGCTAGGCACAAGAGAAGCATGTAATGCATTGTTCATAAGAGATTGTGAAGTTGAAAAGATGTCCATGGTTAACGTTGATGATGTGAATATTGAGGGTGAGGACTTGGAGCAAGGGATTAGGATGGGTCTTAAATTTATGGAAATGGGGGATACCGTTAATTCAGATGTGTACTCTCTGTCAGCAAGAAAGATTTGAGCATAAATAGAAATTTAATGACGAATAATGTCGGTGAATGCGATGTAGTGTTTGTCTCATCAGCTGGGTTAGCTAAGGAGATAAGTTGGAGGAGTTAGATAAAGTGTTGTTGGAGGAAGACAAAAAGGGTGAAGCAAGTAATTATATTTTATGTGTAGAGGTTAAAGCACTGAAGAATAATATGCCAGAGGAAATATGGTTACATTAAATTCTGAAACTCCGCTGCAGAATGAAAATCTCATTCTGGACATTAAATTCTGTTTGTGGGTCTAACCACTGGCTTTGAATGATGAAGTCGAACTAGACTGGACTACAAAAGATCTACACGATTACACTATAGAGGACTGGAGATTGCAAACGTTATAGGGCGTGTGGGAGTTTGAAAAGGGCGAAATAGTTAGGGAACTCGTTGAGAGACAAGGTGAACCAGTGGTGATGGAACTACTTGACGAATTAATGGAAGGATATAACGAGGTTGAAGATTGTTGGACAGACAAGGTCAGTACATTGGAAGTGGAGGAAACTGGAAGAGACATTAAAAAGTATCCATTAAGGTAAAATTGTTTGCTGTGGGAAGAAGTTAAAAGATTTTAACTTATAAAAGAGGCCAAACGACAACACAAAAAAAACTGGGCTTCTGAATTTCGGTAGCAACATGTCAGTGCTGTTGGAATAGCTTATAAATTGATATAGGGATAATGTTATACTAATATTTCCCATCACTTCTGTCAAAATTAAAACTGCCACTGATGAACTGAGTAGACCAATAAAAAAGAGAAGACATTAAAGTTTGAGTGTGGCACTTATAGTTGTGATATAAGATATTTCAAAGTGAAAGGATTAATTGGGGATGCAGTACTATGTAAGGATTCTTTATGGAAGTATGGGTTCCCATTTAATTGTCAAGAAAGTTGCTTTGAGTTTGAGATAAGAAACATGACATCAAGTAAAATTTCAACATACGTTAACAGGATACACAGCTAGATAGTTGAGATAGGAAGGAGATGTTGAAAGAGCAAATGAACGATATCACTGAGCAATCTGATAATATTTCAGTTACTGAAAAGGAAGACTGGACCATTTGTTACGCCAATATGGAGATGTCTTCTCAGACAAATTTGATGGGTTGGCTGGGTTTGAGTATTCAGTTAAGGTTGGAGTACATGAATGGATTAAGGTAAAGCCATATCCAATTTCAATTGCCGACAGTGAAGTTGTTGTGGCCAGGCTACAACAGATGCTGGAATGGGACTTTGTGGAGTGGCCTGGAAGTGATTACTGAAACCTTGTTGTTATAATAAGAAAGAAGGATAACATTGTAAGAATAGTCCTGGAGCCACACAAATAGAAAAAGATCGTCATTAGAAAGCACATTCAGAAAGTACATGCAAAACCACTGCAAAATTTCCACAATGTAAAACTAATGTTGAGTGTGGACTTGACACCAGTCTTTTTGCAGGTCGCATTGGCAGAAGAAAGTAAAAGATGCACTACTTTTTCGTTTGGAGGCAGAAGCTATAGGTTAAGCATTGTACCATTCGTGTTGACTACCTCTGTTATAGTATTTCTGAGGACTCTCAGCCACATGTTATGAATTGAAGTTAAACAGAAACTGGTTGTTTATGTTAACGACATATTAATTGAGACCATTTCATGGGATGAACACTATGCACTACTGGAGGACGTGTTTATGGCTTTAAGGTTTTGAGGCAAATTGTCCAAATGTGACTTTACCAGGGTCAGAATTCAGTTTTTGGGGCATACCCTTACTTAGGAGAGCATACTACTGAGCAATGAAAAGCTAAGAGTGATTGCTGAATACAAGCAATGCACATAAAGAAAACAGCTAAATTCATATTTAGGGATGTGCAGTTTCTACCGTAAATTTTTGGATAACGGTAGTATGAACACCAAACAGTTGCCTAACCTGTTAAAAAAACTTGATTTGTAAATGGAACAAAGAATACAAAGAGGAATTCACATGCATTAAAAACAATTTATGTGATAGCAATCTATTGTATTTTCCAGATATGTCATTGCCCTTCTGTTTCACAACAGTGTCTCAGACTACAGAGTGAGATGCCGCTGTTCCAGTAGAAAGTAGTGAATGGAAAAGTTGAAAAACAAAATTTTGGTTTCTAGAGGCATATGCTGAATTATCGTGAGTTTGGATATAGCATACCGGAAGAAGGATTACTCGCAATGGCATATGGATAACAGAACAACCGCAGTGATCTGCAAGGTCAGGAGATGATTGTGTTATCTGTTCACAAGGCACTTAGCTACCTACAAGACTGTAGACTGCTAAATGACCTATTCATGTGGTGGGCAGGTGGGCATTATTCCCATAGAAGTTTAAGTGTATAGTAAGGAATAATAAAGGCAACAACAATCACACTGCTGAAGTTACCTGTTGGAGAGGAGGACCTGTATCAAGAGGATTTTCAGCGTCTATGCATGAAGGGTACATAAAGGGAGATGGACATTCATGGAGTCTCTAGGGGAATGCGTCAAGCATAAATTCGTAAAAAGCAAGTTTGACACCAAAGGGTATGAAAAATACCAAGTTACAATAAGTTCTACAAGGGAATTTTATTTAGGAGAAAGGTCCCCAGATCTGAAACTTGGAGATTATGTTTTCCAGATAATTATTCAGAGAAACTCATAGACTATATACATGAGAGCTATGGACATTATGGTGGCAAAAGTGTATTGGTCAAATATGTAAAAATCCGGCAGCATGCGATAAGTGCCAGTGAGTGAAATATTGTATTATGTCCTAGCAGGACGAAACGAAAAGCAATGTCCCTAGTTAAGTATGTTACCTATTGGCAGTAGATTATTTCGGACGTCTAACTACTGCAAAAGGTATTTTCAAAAATTATCAAACTGTATCTGATTCGCCACGTGAATAGTAAAATCCTAATTGCCAACACAAGAAGGATTATTTCACAAAGGTGAAGAAACCAGAGATACTGTTATCAGACGATGGATCATAGTTTACCTCAAAAATGTGGAATGAATTTACGAGTAAACAAGAGATCAAGGACATTAAAGTATCCATCTATCACCCGGCAGCCAACTCTTGCACGCACTATACAGGGTGGTCCATTGATAGTGACCGGGCCAAATATCTCACGAAATAAGCATCAAACGAAAAAAACTACAAAGAACGAAACTCGTCTAGCTTGAAGGGAGAAACCAGATGGCGCTATGGTTGGCCCGCTAGATGGCGCTGCCATAGGTGAAACGGATATCAACTGCGTTTTTTAAAATAGGAACCCCCATTTTTATTACATATTCGTGTAGTACGAAAAGAAATATGAATGTTTTAGTTGGACCACTAGTTTAGCTTTGTGACAGATAGGGCTGTAATAGTCACAAACGTATAAGTACGTGGTATCACGTAACATTCCGGTATTTGCTTCGTGATACATTACCCGTTTTAAAATAGACCGTTAACCAATTGCGGAAAAGGTCGATATCGTGTTGATGTATGGCTATTCTGATCAAAATGCCCAACGGGCGTGTGGTATGTATCCTGCTCGATATCCTGGACGACATCATCCAGGTGTCTGGACCGTTCGCTGGATAGTTACGTTATTTAAGAAAACAGAAAGTGTTCAGCCACATGTGAAACGTCAACCACGACCTGCAACAAATGATGATGCCCAAGTAGATGTTTTAGCTGCTGTCGCGGCTATTCCGCACATCAGTAGCAGGCAAACTGCGCGAGAATCGGGAATCTCAAAAACGTCGGTGTTGAGAATGCTACAACAACATCGACTGCACCCGTACCATATTTCTATGCACCAGCAATTGCATGGCGACGACTTTGAACGTCGTGTATAGTTCTGCCACTGGGCACAAGAGAAACTACGGGACGATGACAGATTTTTTGCGCGCATTTTATTTAGCGACGAAGCGTCATTCACCAACAGCGGTAACGTAAACCTGCATAAAATGCACTATTGAGCAACGGAAAATCCACGATGGCTACCACAAGCGGAACATCAGCGACCTTGTCGGTTTAATGTATGGTGCACCATTATGGGAGGAAGGATAAATGGCCCCCATTATATCGATGGCAATCTAAATGGTGCAATGTATGCTGATTTTCTACATAATGTTCTACCAATGTTACTACAAGATGTTTCACTGCATGAAACAATGGCGATGTACTTCCAACATGATGGATGTCCGGCACATAGCTCGCATGCGATTGAAGCGGTATTGAATAGCATATTTAATGACAGGTGGATTGGTCGTCGATGCATCATATCATGGCCCGCACGTTCACCGGATATGACGTTCCCGGATTTCTTTCTGTGGGGAAAGTTGAAGGATATTTGCTATCGTGATCCACCAACAACGCCTGACTACATGTATCAGCACATTGTCAATGAATGTGCGAACGTTACGGAAGGCAAACTACTCGCTGTTGAGAGGAATGTCGTTACACGTATGGCCAAATGCATTGAGGTTGATGGAGATCATATTGAGCATTTATTGCATTAATGTGGTATTTACAGGTAATCACGCTGCAACAGCAAGCGTTCTCAGAAATGATAAGTTCACATAGGTACATGTATCACATTGGAACAACCGAAATAAAATGTTCAAACATACCTACGTTCTGTATTTTAATTTAAAATACCTACCTGTTACTACTGTTCGTCTAAAATTGTGAGCCATATGTTTGTGACTATTACAGCGCCATCTGTCACAATGCGAAAACAGTGGTCCAACTAAAACATTCATATTTCTTTACGTACTACACGAATATGTAATAAAAATGGGGGTTCCTATTTAAAAAAAAACGCAGTTGATATCCGTTTGACCTAAGGCAGCGCCATCTAGTGGGCCAACCATAGCGCCATCTGGTTTCCCCCTTCAAGCTAGACAAGTTTTTTCGTTTGACGCTTATTTCGTGAGGTATCTGGCCTGGTCACGATCAATGGACCACCCTGTGTATGTGAGATAAGACGCTTATGTCGAACCTGGTACAAGCACTAAGCACTCTAGATGGGCAAAATATGTGCACTTGTTGGAGGGTATTGTAATCAGTGTAAAAAGCAATGCCACAGGTTAGTCACCACATGAAGTAATGATGGATAAAATGCTTAAGTATTTTTACAACAAGCTGGGTTTGTAATGGATATAGGTAGTCTTAACAGCAAGTGCATCAGCATTACGCCACAGTTGCTTTTGACAGGTTAAGAATTAGTTAATCAGGCGAGAGTGGTTACAGCAACTATTGAGTTTGGTGCGTGTAATTCTGTAATCGACTATGTTCTTTGTGTTATGTAGAATTGTTGCCGCAATTGTCTTCTTAAGAGGCGCAGCTGTAAAAAAAGTGTGTCAAGAATTCAGAAATAAATCGAGTTGGTGGTAAAAAACAACAAACACTCCAACGACTTATGTGAAAAAACCCTGGGCTAGATATTTTAAAAGTTTATATAGAAACAAAAAAACCAGCTTAGACACTAAAGCCGACTTGGCAAGGTAAGTAATATTTATCTCCCAAGTAATGTTTTTTCTCTTCAAAAACTGATACCACTAGAACAGTCAATTCAGTTTTGTAAATTTACTCTCTTACTTCTATGAACAGTAAGTAGAAGGGTTTACATAATAAACCTTACTCCCACTAATCCCTCCTTTGTCTATAGGCCTTCATCATGCTTACATCGACAGAATCCATTACCGTTTGCCCAGCCTCTGTTCTTATAAACAGAGCACAATGAACAGTCTTCTACAGAAATTCCGTATTGGACGTTTCTCCTGAAAGGGAACCATCGGCTGGTGATCTTCAACAGCTTAAATTAATGATTATACGCCTCTGTCGCTCCACAACACTTGTTATAGGCCATATGTTTATTGTTCATGCTTCTAGCTATAACTGCAGCAGTGGAACCTTACCTGATTCTCCACCTTCAACTTATAATAACTCAGCTTCAAATAACTCTCAACTGCAGCTTAACTCCTCCTCTCCAGCCTTGCCAGCCTTGTCACATTACAAAGCCTCCACATAATGTGATATTTAATTTATCAGATGCCACATTTAGTAGAATAGTATAGCATTGATGACAGCATGTTTTCTCTCTTTGCCTGACCAGTAAGGAATAGCTTCAATGGTAAATGAAACAGTACTACTAAGTACAGGGCTATAATGATCCACTTCAAATTTAATCTGCGTACTTTTGGCCGAGGAGGCAGCCTCTGTTCTTATTTTAGATATAATCATGAATGGTGTGTTATGACTCCCTATTCATTTACAACAATTATTGTTAACTCAAAACTTTCAATTACACATGCACATAGTGTTTGCTCCACAACAGTAAATCCATGATGTCACTTTACTTTTATAACAGCCAATTAATCAATGCACTTGGTGTTGCACTCTCTACTCTTCCCAGCTGCACATTGAATGGTGACGAATCTGGCACTTGACCTTAAGTAGTGTGACCATGCATGTCACTCTGCATCCAAAATCAGCAAAGAAGATTTGGAACCTATCAAAATTGGGCCATGAAGTAGCTACCAGAGTAATAAGTCTACAGTTATACACATACATAACCCATTTGATTACATTACCTCCTCATTAACCCTGCTTCACTGGATTCCTTCCTCTCTCTTTTTCCCAACCTCCATGCACTTAGCGTGTGGTCATTGTCTCTGTATTTTAACCCCCAAATTTCTACATTTGTTCTACACAAATTCACTAATCTTCTCAAGACATATTTATGTACTCTTATATTTTAATCTCTAACTCTCATTTTTCTATGTACAAACGTAATTCAGTCACATTTCTTACACCAAGCAGTTTCCCTGATTTTGTGTAGCTTATCCTGTAGACATTCAGATGCAGCAACCATGAACAGTCTGTAATATACTTCGAATAGTGTCTTCACCCTTTCGCTGCTGTGGGCATCTACACACGTCCTGCTATGCCATTTACCATGTGATGAGGGCGTTGTAGGGAATCAGCCTAAGTATAAAATTCACATCAGTCTTTCCACTTTGTGCCAGCCAGTCCACTGTAACTAGCTCTGACGTCATAAATGTTGCGCAATACTTTAAAAATCAGGTAAATAACCTGAAACGTTTCTAGCATGTCAGGAGTAATACTAAATCAATATGTGTTGAATATCAGTTCAATAACTTTAACCATTTTAGAAATTTGGATGTTTTTCTGTAAAAATCATTGGCGCAACAGAAAAGAACTAGAAACTTAAAAATTTATATTTATATTCCTTTTTCATAATAATTTAGTAGAAACAGTATTCTGGATCTCACAAATTAAAATTTTAGTTGAAATTCATGATTTTCTGGTTTTTGTCTTAAAAATTAAGGAAGCAAGATAGATTAACTAGGCGAATAAATAAAGCTAGGATGTTTAAATTTAAGTAGAAGGGAGATCCGCTATAATCATAAAGATATGAGAAGTTTCAACTGAATAACTATAAAACTATAGCGATAGCGTATCTCCAAAGGGCAAGTTCAGAGCTCGTCTACTGCGTGTAGTGTAACTAAATTATTTTTCTCGCCCAAAATAATTGACTTAGCCATGTCAGACTTTTATTATGATTACTTACCTGTGTGCTGATTGCACATTTAAAATGTGAGCTTCATCGGCCATCAGCAAAGGAAGCAATGATTTATTCGATAACTTAAAGTGGTGCATTACTAGGCCAGCGGCTAGTCGGAAGAGCCTATTTGATCAGGCGTTCCCTTAGCCGTCCGCACCGCGGTTTTATATATAAGAACGCTGCGTGAGAGAGAAAGGCCCCAGTTCTCTCCAGACGCTGAATAGCGCACCATCTGTGCCGGGAGTCCCGTCGCATCGGTATCATTGCTATAAACAGCCTCGGATGCCGTAATAAGTTACTCGGGATACGCGTAACCATGAAATCGTTTTCGAGTGACGTGTTAATTCTGGGATGACTTTAATGATCTATCTTCAGTTTGCGTATGTCGTATTTTCACGTGCCGCCGCGGGACAGACATTCTACCATTATTTAGCGTGGCGTTTGATGAACATTATCATGACATTATGGCGAGCATTCACTTAAACCTTTAATTTGAACAGTTATAGATGAATCAGCGCATTAGACTCTGAACAGCTCTGGTAGTTGGATTGTGTGGATTCTTTTTTGGTCTGTGCCTTTCAGAATATAGTGAACATTTTAGAGAGAATCGTTTTTTATTATGAATCCCAGACAATCTCCTAAGTCCTCTGAGCTATAAGCTGTAGCTATAAGTGTATTTCTCAGATGAAGTGGGCACTAGGAATTCTAATTACAGGCTTCACGTTTTGCTAATCACTTTCTGGTTGCCAATATTGTAGTTAGAGAGCCAGTGTTGAGAACGGCAAACAACATTAAATAAATAATAGGAACATTTTATAATAACAATTATTCCACCCGCCGCCCCACATATGTTGCTAATCGGCCGGGAAATGCATCTTTTCTACATTACATTCAACATTTTATTTATATAACAATATATCCACCCGCCACCCCACAAATGGTGCATCGGCCGGGAAATCGAAACTGAGTAAAAGTGAAAGTGATTTTTAAATAATCGGATTTGGGAGTGAAATGCGACACGCACTTGAGTAATAGTACAGTGATAGTGTTACGTGTGCATGTGGACAGCGCAATTGGATTAACAACGCATCTGGATTGACGGAGCTGGCACTGAGTCTAGCAGCGCTGCCGGCATCGCGAGAAGCCAGTTTCGCCTCACCGCAGCAACCGGAGCTGCCCCTGCAGTTGCGGGCCTCGCAAACACACAGCAGCCGTCGAAGTGCCGTCTGCAGTTCAACGCGCCGTGTCACATCAGTAATCCTGGCACGCTGATCCGGCAACGCCATACGTCGTGCAGAAGGAACTAAGTTAAGTGAAAAGCTGTTAAAAATTTTACTAACCTGCACTAAAAGACCGTCGGCGATGGAAGCGCCAGAAGAAACTGAGGTTAAACTTAAATCAGAACCTATGTCTGTTGAGGGAACTGTAAATCCAGACAACAGTTCAAGTGTAAATATGAATGAAAATAGTATTTTTAAAGTGAAATATGAAGTATTGTCTCCTGACAGTAGTGTGAAAAGGGGCAATGATTCAATAATAGAGACCCCTGTAGTAAAGCATAACTCAGAAATTGTTAATTTATTGGATGAGAGTTTATCTGATGAGTTCAGAACGATACAGTCATCAGAGGTGGTAGAGTTTAAAAAGGATAACTTAGATATGACTGATCAATCAGATGTTTCATTTCGTTTTGATGATTCTGGTATTGGAGCCAGTTTTTCATCACCTGAGTGTGATAAAAAACCAGCTAGTGAGCAACCCAATGATACTGGGGCTATTGATTTAAATGTTATATTACAAGTAATAGCTACCAGTAATGCTAAAATGACAGCTGAATTAAAGTCTGAAATAACTGAGGTCAAAAGTAGTAATGCTGAATCAAAGTATGAGATTGTGGCCAGCCAAGCTAATTTTAATAAACGATTGGAGGTAATGGACGATACCTTCAAGGCTGGTTGCAATAAGTTGACAGAGGATCTGGATAGTTTAAATTATAAAATTGATTACAACCATGAGGATATTAAGAAAAAGGTTGCTCATCAGTTATCTGAGATGTATAAAACAGTAAAATCCGAAGTTTCTGAGGTTCGCAAAGACTTCCAAATGGAAGATGCGAAGCTGGAGCACAAGTTAACAGAAAAGATCGAGGCGGAATCTGAACTGTGCTCAGAAAGGTTTAAAGATGTTAATATAAAAGTAAACATATGTCAAGCAGAAGTAGATGCAATCAAAACTGATACTACTCATATTGTGCAAAGAGTAGATAATGTTGAAATGAGAGTAGAAAATATTAGTACTAACATTGCTAACATTGAGAGTGAAGTAGCTTCAGTGACTTCTGGTAATGGTAGTATGCAACAAGTTGTAGCTGCAAACGCCGCTTTTATCGGGTGTCGGCAGTTGCGGTTCGATCCAGATAAAAATATCCACCCGCTAGATTTCTGGAACGATTTTGAAGATGTGATTCCACCAACTTGGTCTGAACGAGAGAAAATCTCATTTATTAGAAGCCATTCAGCAGGTGACTCCATGCGTTGGTCAGCTGATGTTATGTTGAAGTGTAAAACATTAGCGGAATTTAAAACAGCTTTCATTAATGAGTATTGGTCTAGCAATAAGCAAAATGAAGTGTTGAGAGAATTTTGGAGTGGAAAACGCTTCCATGTAGGTAAGGAATCTATTAAAGAGTTTGCCAGGTCATGGATCTCACGTTTGTCACATTTGGCCGAAAAGCTAAAACCTGAAATGATAATACTAGATCTTGAAACCAAACTGCCATGGTATTGGCAAACTAGAATTATATATGCCCCTAGAGACAATCTGGATCGTTTCATTGAATATTTGGAACGTGTAGAGCGTGTTGCTGCCATTGAAGAGCAAGCACGTAATAACAGAAATGCTAATAACACTAGTAGTAATTTTAAGAACGAGCAGAATGGCAATGTAAACATCAGAACAGTAGGTGTTCGCCATCCTAAGAGAGGCAGGAATTGGAGAAATAATTATCAGAACCAACAATGGCATCCAAATGACAGTAATTTTGTTCCGAACAAAATTATGCAGGTAAACAACAGTGCGGAAAGCAATGCTGTGCTACTTAACTATGATGGAAATAAAGGAAGCAGTAGAAGGCCGAGGCAGGAAAACTAGTTCCCGCCTATGAGGACACTGGCGCTCACCAGGCGGTTATTTTCCCTAAGCCAGTAGTTGCAGTAATTGGTATGACAGATCAGAATACTCAGACTGAACATGTGGATGAGGGGTCTGTAGCATCTAAGGATATGGCAGAAATATTAGATCACCCAGAGTATTTGATAGATACCGTGTTAGAAGCGCTTTATAAGTGAAAGAGAAGGTGCAGCCGTGTAACGGTAGGGAGGAGCTACAAAATACTGAATTGTCAGGTGAAGAAGCCGAAGAAATTCATGCCTATATTTACGATGAGGATGATGTGCTCTTCTCTAAAGTGCCTGTGCAGGATGTTGATACTGTACTAATAGATTTAGGACAGGAGGTAAGTGAGAATGTAGAGGATAGCCTGTTGGGGGTCGATGAACCCAGTAGTAGTGACCAGTTGTCACTTGAGAAGTGACCCAATGATAATAGTGAAAGTGGTTTAGCTGTAACTAGTGTTATGCCCCGTCTGGAGGCGCAGAATCGCTCGGACTGCAGTAATTTGGGTCATGTTCAGCAAACTAAATGTAATGAAGTCGTGTGGTGTTTCGATTTGAAATTAATAGACCGTCTGGAAAAGGCAGCTGAAAATGTAATTCAGGAAACCCCCACACACTTTGGCCTAAATGTAATGAAGACAGATGTCGATCACTTTAGTTGGAGACAAATCCAAAAGGAACTATTGGATGAGTTTGAGGAACCACCTGTACAAACTGGAATAAGCCACCCTATAATAATAGTGAATATGTTGGTTATCAATGTACGTTGTCTCTTAGACAGTGGAAGTGAGGTGAGTGCGATACCTCAGTCCTTCTTTGATGCATTACCTGGTAAAGACAAGCTTACAGTAATGAGGGTATCAGGACTAAGAATAATTGGTGCTTCTGGCAAGGTGTCAAAAACTGTAAAGCAAGAAGCTTTGCTGCCCTTTGATATTAATGGTAATATAATTGATCATCCATGCTTAATTGTAAACAATCTCAGTATTGAGGTTTTAATTGGCATAGATTTCTTGTCGAGATATCAGAGTGTTGTTGACTTTGAAAGAAGCCAGTTAAAAATGGTCTTGCCGATAACCGGAGTAATTACGGTACCTTTTATTGATAAACATGTAGTAACTAATGATGAAACTTGGGAGCTGCCTATACGAGTTCTGAACAATAGGAGATATTGGGACGAAGGTGTTAATCTTAGTAAAAGTAATCTAAACACAGAAGAAGAAGAATTATTTTGGACAAAATAGAAGCTAAATTGCAGGAAATCGATAAAATTTCAGCTAATCAGAAGGAAGAACTGAGGCAGGTTTTAAAAAGGCATAATAAGGTATTTTCAAATCGATCTGTCGTGGTCAAAGGTGAAACCTGGCGAAGTGTTTTTCAGGAAGCCATACCAAATACATATAGCTAGGAAGGAGGCGGTTCGAAAGGAGATACAGAGAATGCTAGAGTGGGGTATGACTGAAAAAGCGGTCAGTGAGTACAATAATCCTCTTCTTGTTGTACCAAAAAGAGACGGGAGTGTAAGATTGGTCTTGGGCGCTCGTTAGTTGAATGATATAGTGGTTAGGGAAAGTGATAGACCGCAGAACATGGACGAGTTATTGCATAAATTATGGGGAGTAAAATTCTTAACTTCTATGGACATCACGTATGGATATTGGACTTTGCCACTGGCGGAAAGTTCAGGGAAGTACACAGCTTTCTTGTACGAAGGAGTTTGTTACCAGTACCGTGTGGTACCTTTCGGACTTAATATCTCTGTTTGTGCATTCGTACGTGTGATGTGCCATGTTTTAGGACCAGCCTTAATTAATAAAATAACAGTCTACGTAAATGATCTGTTACTAGCATCTCCTACCTGGGAAGAACACATAGTTTTATTAGAGGAAGTTGTGGGGCGGGGTGTGGAGTAATCGTTATATATAATGTAGAATGTAATGTAGAAAAGATGCAGTTCCCGGCCGATTAGCAACATATTTGGGGCGGCGGGTGGAATAATTGTTATTATAAAATGTTCCTATTATTTATTTAATGCTGTTGTTTACCGTTCTCAACACTGGCTCTCTAACTACAATATTGGCAACCAGAAAGTGATTAGCAAAACGTGAAGCCTGTAATTAGAATTCCTAGTGCCAACTTCATCTGAGAAATACACTTATAGCTACAGCTTATAGCTCTGAGGGATTAGGAGAATGTCTGGGATTCATAATCAAAAACGATTCTCCCTAAAATGTTCACTATATTCTGAAAGTCACAGACCAAAAAAGAATCCACACAATCCAACTACCAGAGACGTTCAGAGTTTAATGCGCTGTTGCAACTATAACCGTTCAAATTAAAGGTTTTAGTGAATGCTCGCAATAATGTCATGATAATGTTCATCAAACGCCACGCTAAATAATGGTAGAATGTCTATCCCGCGGCGGCACGTGAAACTACGACATAAGCAAACTGAAGATAGATCATTAAAGTCATCCCAGAATTAACACTTCACTCAAAAACGATTTCATGGTTACGCGTATCCCGAATAACTTATTACGGCATCCGAGGCTGTTTATAGCAATGATACCGACGCGACGCGACTCCCGGCACATGTGGTGCGCTAATCAGGGTCTGGATAGAACTGGGGCCTTTTTTCCTCGCGCAGTGTTCTTATATATAAAGCCGCTGTACGGACGGCTAAGGGAACGCCTGATCAAATCGGCTCTCTCGACTAGCCGCTGGGCTAGTATTGCACCACTTTAAGTTATCGAATAAATCATCGCTTCCTTTGCTGATGGCCGATGAAGCTCTCAATTTAAATGTGCAATCAGCACACAGGTAAGTAATCACAATAAAAGTCTGACGTGGCTATTCAAATATTTTGGGCGAGAGAATTAATTTAATTTCACTACACGCAGTAGACGAGCTCTGAACTTGCCCTTTGGAGATAAGCTATCACTATAGTTTTATAGTTATTCAGTTGAAACTTCTCATATCTTTATGATTATAGCGGATCTCCCTTCTACTTAAATTTGAACATCCTAGTTTATTTATTCGCCTAGTTAATCTATCTTGCTTCCTTAATTTTTAAGACAAAAACCAGAAAATCATGAATTTCAACTAAAATTTTAATTTGTGAGATCCAGAATACTGTTTCTACTAAATTATTACGAAAAAGGAATATAAATACAAATTTTTAAGTTTCTAGCTCTTTTCTTTTGCGCCAATGATGTTTACAAGAAAAATCCAAATTTCTAAACTGGTTAAAGTTATTGAACTGATATTCAACACATATTGATTTAGTATTACTCCTGACATGCTAGAAACGTTTCAGGTTATTTACTTGATTTTTAAAGTATTGCGAAACATTCATGATGTCAGAGCTAGTTACAGCGGACTGGCTGCCACGCAATGGAAAGACTGATGTGAATTTTATACGGCGTGAGTAGGCTGCTTCCCTACAAAGTGTTAGAGGCTATTGAGAGAGGTGGCATGAAACTAAAGATTGAAAAGACAGAGTGCGTTAAAGAGGAAATAGGTTTCTTGGGATATATGATAAGTGGAAAAGGTATTCTGCCTGACCCAGGAAAGCTAGCAGTCATTGAAAAATTTGAGGCTCCCAGAAACAAGAAGCAGTTGAGATCGATGTTCGGTCTTTTCTGTTTCTATAGGCGTTTTGTTAGTGATCGGGCTTTTAATGCGCCCTGTCTTCACCTCCTGCTGAAAAAGAATACCCCTTGGGTTTGGACAGCAGAATGTCAACAGGCGTTCGAGGTGCTTAAACAATCTTTAATTAATAGTCCTATTTTACATCACCCTGATTTTGAAAAACCATTCTGTATGTCTGTTGATGCTAGTGGCTATGGTATAGCTGTGGAGGTATTCCAAGTAGAAATAGAGAACGAACAAGAAGTGCACAAGACTATAGCTTTCGCAAGTCGATCATTACAGGCAGCAAAGAGAAATTATGGCATCTCAGAACTGGAAGCATTGGCAATTGTATTTGGGGTACGGAAGTTTCAGCAGTATCTATTAGGTCACAAGATAATTGTTTACAGTGACCATAAGGCGTTGACCTTTTTAAAGACCTGTAAGTTGAGGAATGCTCGTTTGGTAAGATGGTCATTCTATCTCCAGCAGTTTGACCTTGAGGTTAGATATATTCAAGGGAAAGACAATCTAGTAGCTGATGGGTTATCTAGAAGTGCGGAGCTCTGTGATGACGCGGGAATTACAGCAACAGACCTAAGTGAAGTACGAATGTTTGCGTTGCACGAAGTAAAGGAAGAAAGTGCATTAAAGAGAGTGATTAAGAATTTGAGACGTGAGCAGAATGCAGATAACCAGCTGAAATTAGTGAAGAGCTATTTAGGAAATGCGAACTATCCTAAGGTTTCGCAATACTATTGTCTGCATAAAGGTATTCTGTTTAGGAGGGAAAAGATAGGTGTTTCTGAGTGGAAGCTGTGCTTTCCCTCACAACATGTAGACTTACTAATCGACTATGTACACCTGAGGTATGGGCACTACGGTGCAAAATTAAAAGAGAAGGTTGTGTTTGACAACATGTACTGACGTGTTGCCAAGCGTCTAGCATCTTGTGTAGTGTGCCAGAAAGTCCGTGCTGCTAACACCAGAAAACAAGGGGATATGCATTCAGTAGAGCCAACTGAAACCCTAGAATTACTGGCTTGTGATTTGTTTGGCACTCTTCCTGCTTCGAGAGGTGGGTGCACCCATGTTTCTGTTGTTGTGGATGGATTTAGTAAATATGTTAAGCTATACCCAATTAAAAGAGCAAATGCAGAAACGTTGATAGAAAAGTTGGAAAAAGATTTCTTCATGAACGTTGGCGTTCCGAAGAATTTGCTGTCAGACAATGGGCCTCAATTTACTTCTGATAGATTTTAAAAAATGTCTGGATAAGGCCGGAATGAAAGATCTGAAATTATCTGCGTATTTCCCCCAAGGAAATATGAGTGAACGTATTATGAGAGAAGTGAATAGGCTTTGCAGGACTTACTGTGCTCGGAAACACTCAAGTTGGGCAGAGCACATGAAGTATTTTGAGAATGTAATTAACAACTTAAGGCATGATGCAACTGATTTTGCGCCTTGCGAATTGATGTTTGGCCAAGAACCGCACAATGTGATTGCAGATATGGTAGAATTCCCTATTCTAACGCAAATATCCACAGACGAGAAGAAGTTAAAGGCTAGGGCAAATATAAGAAAAAGAGCATTGGAAAGGAAGAAGCGTCATGACGCAAAAGCTGTACCCACCAGTTTTGAAATAGGTCAGTTAGTCCTTGTTAAAACCAAGGAAAAATCAAAGAAAATAAATGCAGAAGCAAAGAAATTCATGTTCGTATACCAAGGATCTTTCAGGATCATAGGAAAACCACATGCCAATGCATATAGGCTAGAGTTCCCAAAGAGTAAAAAGCTATTAGGTCTCAGGAACGTGATCGACCTAAAGAAGTTCATAGGTAGTGAATGAATTCTGTAGGGAGGAGGTTGTTCTGTAACCTCTACACAGTGTGGCAGCTGTACAGTCCCAGCTGCGTGAGATCTTCTTTCCTTTTCAGGTCTCACTCATTCTTCATCTTTCCTATTCACCATAATTTCGGCTCTTACTCTCAAATACTAAAATCTTCCGTTATCGTTATCAAGCCAATAATAAACTAATGAATTCTGTAGAGAGGAGGTTGTTCTGTAACCTCTACACAGTGTGGCAGCTGTGCAGTCCCAGCTGTGTGAGATCTTCTTTCCTTTTCAGGTCTCACTCATCCTTCAACTTTCCTATCCACCTAAAATTTCGACCTCTTCTTTCCAACATATTAAATTTTCCGTTATGGTTATCAAGCCAATAATAAACTAATGAATTCTGTAGGGAGGAGGTTGTTCTGTAACCTCTACATGGTGTGGCAGCTGTGCAGTCCCAGCTGTGTGAGATCTTCTTTCCTTTTCAGGTCTCACTCATTCTTCATTTTTCCTATCCACCAAAGTTTCGACTCCTTCTTTGCAATACAAAAATTTTCCGTCATGGCTATCAAGCCATGAGTTCTGTAACCATTGTATCCACCGATTAGTGAAAAAAAAACCTAATGTGACAAACCTAACAGTGACATAAACAACAGAGAAGTATGATGTAATTAAGATACAAATGTATTTGAGTAACAAGTATGTATAGAACGCTGGTAATATTATAAGTACAAAGTTGTTGTTTTATTGGAAATGGTCCACCAACAGTAATTTAAAAAGATATACGAATTCGTGTACAAGCAGGATCTGAAGTGGCAGTGAAACCTATTGTATGCTGTAGAGCTAACTAGTTAATAGTAAAAGTGATTGCTTAGTGTTATGAAAAATATGCAGATAAGTTGTAAAAATGAACTCACCTTGTGCAGCAAGGAATGACAGTGTAATTGAATTGAACAGTGTTTGTGGTTGAGACGTGAAGACACATCCCTGAAGTATTTATAAGGTTGGAGCTGGCCATTATTTTGGTGTTGGGTGTGCAGTGACACACCTACAGGTATTGAGGTTATGAGTTGGAGGCGTGAATGCGACCTAGGTACCCTTATGTTAGATGAGACAGAGTAGCTCATGGTGTCCTATAGGTTTATGGAATTTAGCATTACGCTCGTCCATAATTACTTAATGCACTTTAGTGGTAGGTCAAGAGAGACTACCTGTGGTTTCAGCGTCCGATCGAGTGGAAATGGATTGCCACATGAGCAAACTGATCAGCTGCAATACACTATAGATATGAAATAAATGTGCTATGCTATGCTTTAAATTGTAATGGAGTGAGTATTACTTAAGTTCATACACTAGCAAAGTAAGTAAGTACATAATTGCAGATGTGGAACTGACACAGTAGCAGAGGAACAATAAGTGGATTTAGTAGTCAACTAAACGTAGTGTGTTTTGAACACTCAGAACTGTACTATTACCACAAGTTACTCACATATACAAAGAAGCTGAGAAGAAAACTACTAATCAAATATACTCATACTATCTCTAAGAATAAGGTAATCGAAGATGTGTCAGCTAAGTAAATAACATACAGATTTGTCAGGAATGTACCGAGCATTGGTTCAGTGTTCCGGCCCAGAAATAATAAATTGAAATTAAATGGGATTTATGATTGTATGCCTTGAGCATAAATTTTCTCTAGTACGTGACTAACGGCGTTTTGAGCCATTTGTTTACCGATTTTATGACAGTTAAGTAACTGTGAGAGTAAAATCGAAAAAGTTCTGTTAACTTTGTTCCAGTAACATATTGAAAGATAAAATGTATGTATCCCCATTTCATTGTGACCCACCCATAGATATTAAGTGAACAGACACATAATGCCAGCCTGGTAGCTGCATGGAAGCATGGAGTGACTTGGACACAACTCACAGTGACCCCTCCGCTTTCCCCATGTAATTTAGAGTGAACGTGAAGGACGCATTCCATAGCAACTTCCCCTCCTCTACCCTTGTGAATGGAAGTGTAGACCGACAGCCAAAGCGGCTACAACCATGTGTGTAAAAATTAAATTGTCATGATTTCTGAAATTTTCTTTCAGGTTTAGAAAAGACTGCTATTTATGTATCATGAATAATTGTGTTATTTTCTTTGAATTTGTGTATGTAAAAATGTATTTAATGGATTTAAGATTTTCATAATTTTACATATTTTATGTGTTTGTCTGTCTAAGGCAATATGTATGCCAAAGTGTTTCATTGATTTTGCTTAAATTTTGAGTTATAATGTTGCTTAAGAGGCAGTGAACATGCCAGAAATTTAAATAATTGAAGTAGGTAATCAGTTTTCCTTTAATATTTCTATATGTTTACATTCAAATTTTAATTTTCATTGGGAGTTAAGCTGTACTTTTGCTTCCCTTTTTGTAATTAATTTTTTTTCTTTCTTTTTCCCATTTACATTCAAAAAAAATTAAGTAGAGGGTGATGTAGGGAAGCAGCCTACTCACGCCGTATAAAATTCACATCAGTCTTTCCATTGTGTGCCAGCCAGTCCGCTGTAACTAGCTCTGACGTCATAAATGTTGTGCAATACTTTAAAAATCAGGTAAATAACCTGAAACGTTTCTAGCATGTCAGGAGTAATACTAAATCAATATGTGTTGAATATCAGTTCAATAACTTTAACCATTTTAGAAATTTGGATGTTTTTCTGTAAAAATCATAGGCGCAACAGAAAAGAACTAGAAACTTAAAAATAGAAATTTGGATGTTTTTCTGTAAAAATCATTGGCGCAACAGAAAAGAACTAGAAACTTAAAAATTTATATTTATATTCCTTTTTCATAATAATTTAGTAGAAACAGTATTCTGGATCTCACAAATTAAAATTTTAGTTGAAATTCATGATTTTCTGGTTTTTGTCTTAAAAATTAAGGAAGCAAGATAGATTAACTAGGCGAATAAATAAAGCTAGGATGTTTAAATTTAAATAGAAGGGAGATCCGCTATAATCATAAAGATATGAGAAGTTTCAACTGAATAACTATAAAACTATAGCGATAGCGTATCTCCAAAGGGCAAGTTCAGAGCTCGCCCAAAATAATTGACTTAGCCACGTCAGACCTTTATTATGATTACTTACCTGTGTGCTGATTGCACATTTAAATTGTGAGCTTCATCGGCCATCAGCAAAGGAAGCAATGATTTATTCGATAACTTAAAGTGGTGCATTACTAGGCCAGCGGCTAGTCGGAAGAGCCTATTTGATCAGGCGTTCCCTTAGCCGTCCGCACCGCGGTTTTATATATAAGAACGCTGCGCGAGAGAGAAAGGCCCCAGTTCTCTCCAGATGCTGAAAAGCGCACCATCTGTGCCGGGAGTCCCGTCGCATCGGTATCATTGCTATAAACAGCCTCGGATGCCGTAATAAGTTACTCGGGATACGCGTAACCATAAAATCGTTTTCTAGTGAAGTGTTAATTCTGGGATGACTTTAATGATCTATCTTCAGTTTGCGTATGTCGTATTTTCACGTGCCGCCGCGGGACAGACATTCTACCATTATTTAGCGTGGCGTTTGATGAACATTATCATGACATTATGGCGAGCATTCACTTAAACCTTTAATTTGAACAGTTATAGATGAATCAGCGCATTAGACTCTGAACAGCTCTGGTAGTTGGATTGTGTGGATTCTTTTTTGGTCTGTGCCTTTCAGAATATAGTGAACATTTTAGAGAGAATCGTTTTTTATTATGAATCCCAGACATTCTCCTAATCCCTCAGAGCTATAAGCTGTAGCTATAAGTGTATTTCTCAGATGAAGTGGGCACTAGGAATTCTAATTACAGGCTTCACGTTTTGCTAATCACTTTCTGGTTGCCAATATTGTAGTTAGAGAGCCAGTGTTGAGAACGGCAAACAACATTAAATAAATAATAGGAACATTTTATAATAACAATTATTCCACCCGCCGCCCCACATATGTTGCTAATCGGCCGGGAAATGCATCTTTTCTACATTACATTCTACATTTTATTATATAAACAATTAACTCCATCCGCCACCCCACAGCGTGTCACGCTGCAGTGCTATGAATGTCTGTATGTGTTCTGAGCTGCTGCTTCTCACTGTTTGGACCAGTTACTTACATATCTCGGTTAATAAAAACGTTTCGGGTATTTATCATACCACATATGTGTCTTACTGTCTGCTATAATTTGCAAAACACATCGTTTCGATATCTTGAATCGTTTATAAGAGATGGCGATTGTTATAATCACATAATTTGTGACGTGCAGGCGTGTGAATGGACGCGTCACCAGCGACCATCCTTTAAATATAATACCCAATAACTCTAGAGCGAAATGAGATACCTTATCTAAATGATTTCGATACCTTATATACATTTCATTCAGGTAAATGTATGAGGTCAAATCAGTCATAATCTAAGTTGATTTAATGCATTTTTATCTCTACAGATTATTTAAAATTTCGCGTGATTTGTTATGTAATTTGATACAGCGCAAAGACTGCAACATATAACGAAAAGAAATTACGTGCTTTATCGAAAAAAATATCAGACTGCAATATCTGGAAACATCAGGTTTCTTAAAATAGGATGATAAGTATTTCATAGCAGCCAGCAAGTCTGCATAGACAGAACTATGCATGTCATGTGGGACCATCTGTCGGATATAAACCTCAATAACTCGAGAACGATATGAGATATAGTTCTGCTCTCAATTTTAAATGAAATTTCGATATCTTACCTACATTTCGATATCTTACCTACATTTCCTCCCCACCCCCCCCCCCAACCCCATGAGTCATGGACCTTGCCGTTGGTGGGGAGGCTCGCGTGCCTCAGCGATACAGATAGCAACCACAATGGAGGGGTATCCGTTGAGAGGCCAGACAAACGTGTGGTTCCTGAAGAGGGGCAGCAGCCTTTTCAGTAGTTGCAGGGGCAACAATCTGGATGATCTGGGCTTGTAACACTAACCAAAACGGCCTTGCTGTGCTGGTATTGCGAATGGCTGAAATCAAGGGGAAACTACAGCCGTAATTTTTTCTGAGGGAATACAGCTTTACTGTATTGTTAAATGATGATGGCGTCCTCATGGGTAAAATATTCTGGAGGTAAAATAGTCCCCCATTCGGATCTCCAGAAAGGGATTACTCAAGAGGACGTCGTTATCAGGAGAAAGGAAACTGGCGTCCTACGCATCGGAGCGTGGAATGTCAGATCCCTTAATTGGGCAGGTAGGTTTGAAAATTAAAAATGAAAATGGATAGGTTCAAGTTAGATATCGTGAGAATTAGCGAAGTTCGGTGGCAGGAGGAACAAGACTTTTGGTCAGATGAATACAGGGTTATAAATACAAAATCAAGTAGGAGTAATACAGGGGTAGGTTTAATGATGAATATAAAAATTGGAATGCGGGTAAACTACTACAAACAGCATAGTGAAAGCCTTATTGTGGCCAAGATAGACACGAAGCCCACGCCTACTACAGTAGTACAAGTTTATATGCCAACTAGCTCTGCAGATGACGAAGAAATTGAGGAAATGTATGATGAGATAAAAGAAATTATTCAGATAGTGAAGGGAGACGAAAATTTAATAGTCATGGGTGACTGGAAGTCGATAAGAGGAAAAGGAAGAGAAGGAAAGATAGTAGGTGAATATGGATTGGGGGTAAGAAATGAAAGAGGAAGCCGCCTGGTAGAATTTTGCACAGAGTATAACTTAATCATAGCTCACGCTTGCTTCAAGAATCATGAAAGAAGGCTGTATACATGGAAGAAGCCTGGAGATACTAGAAGGTATGAGATAGAGTATATAATGGTAAGACAGAGATTTAGGAATCAGGTTTTAATTGTAACACATTTCCAGGGGCAGATGTGGACTCTGACCACAATCTATTGGTTATGAACTGTAGATTAAAACTGAAGAAACTGCAAAAAGGTGGGAATTTAAGGAGATGGGACCTAGATAAACTGGAAGAACCAGAGGTTGTACAGAGTTTCAGGGAGAGCATAAGGGAACAATTGACAGGAATGGGGGAAAGAAATACAGTAGAAAAAGAATGGGTAGCTCTGAGTGATGAAGTAGTGAAGGCAGCAAAGGATCACGTAGGTAAAAAGACGAGGGCTTGTAGAAATACTTGGGTGACAGAAGAAATATTGAATTTAATTGATGAAAGGACAAAATATAAAAATGCAGTAAATGAAGCAAGCTAAATGGAATACAAACGCCTCAAAAGTGAGATCGACAGGAAGTGCAAAATGGCTAAGCAGGAATGGATAGAGGACAAATATAAGGATGTAGAGGTTTATCTCACTAGGGGTAAGATTGATACTGTATACACGAAAATTAAAGAGACCTTTGGAGAAAAGAGAACTACTTGCATGAATATCAAGAGCTCAGATAGAAATCCAGTTCTAAGCAAAGAAGGGAAAGCAGAAAGGTGGAAGGAGTATACAGAGGGTCTATACAAGGGCCATGTACTTGAGGAAAATATTATGGAAATGGAAGAGGCTGTAGATGAAGATGGAATCGGAGATATGATACTGCGTGAAGAGTTTGACAGAGCACTGAAAGACCTAAGTCGAAACAAGGCCCCAGGAGTAGACAATATTCCATTAGAACTACTGACAGCCTTGGGAGAAACAGCCCCAACAAAACTCTATCATCTGGTGAGCAAGATGTGTGAGACAGGCGAAATACCCTCAGACTTCAAGAAGAATATAATAATTCCAATCCCAAAGAAAGTAGGTGTTGACAGATGTGAAAATTACCGAACTATCAGTTTAATAAGTCACGGCTGCAAAATACTAACGCGAATTCTTTAAAGGACGAATGGAAAAACAGGTTGAAGCCGATCTCAGGGAAGATCAGTTTGGATTCCATAGAAATGTTGGAACACGTGAGGCAATACTGACCTTACGACTTATCTTAGAAAACAGATTAAGGAAAGACAAACCTACGTTTCTAGCATTTGTAGACTTAGAGAAAGCTTTTGACAATTATGACTGGAATACACTCTTTCAAATTCTGAAGGTGGCAGGGGTAAAATACAGGGAGCGAAAGGCTATTTGCAATTTGTACAGAAACCAGATGGCAGTTATAAGAGTCGAGGGACACGAAAGGAAAGCAGTCATTGGGAAGGGAGTGAGATAGGATATAGCCTTTCCCCGATGTTATTCAATATGTATATTGAGCAACCACTAAAGGAAACAAAAGAAAAGTTCGGAGTAGGTATTAAAATCCATGGAGAAGAAATTAAAACTTTGAGGTTCACTGATGACATTGTAATTCTGTCAGAGAGAGCAAAGGACTTGGAAGAGCAGTTGAACGGAATGGACAGTGTCTTGAAAGGAGGATATAAGATGAACATCAACAAAAGCAAAACGATGTTAATGGAATGTAGTCGAAATAAGTCGGATGATGCTGAGGGAATTGTATTAGGAAATGAGACGCTTAAAGTAGTAAAGGAGTTTTGCTATTTGGGGAGCAAAATAACTGGTGATGGTCGAAGTAGAGAGGATATAAAATGTAGAATGGCAATGGCAAGGAAAACGTTTCTGAAGAAGAGAAATTTGTTGACATCGAGTATAGATTTAAGTGTCGGTAAGTCGTTTCTGGAAGTATTTGTATGGAGTGTAGTCATGTATGGAAGTGAAACGTGGGGAATAAATCGTTTGGACAAGAAGAGAATAGAAGCTTTCGAAATGTGGTGCTACGGAAGAATGCTGACGATTAGATGGGTAGATCACATAACTAATGAGGAGGTGTTGAATAGTATTGGGGAGAAGAAGAATTTGTGGCACAACTTGACGAGAAGAAGGGACTGGTTGGTAGGACATGTTCTGAGGCATCAAGAGATCACAAATTTAGAATTGGAGGGCAGCGTGGAGGGTAAAAATCGTAGATGGAGACCAAGAGATGAATACACTAAGCAGATTCAGAAGGATGTAGGCTGCAGTACATACTGGGAGATGAAGCAGCTTACACAGGATAGAGTATCATGGAGAGCTACATCAAACCAGTATCAGGACTGAAGACCACAACAACAAACCTACATTTAATTTGCTGCAATGTATCAGCTAAAATCAACGGCATCCAAAGTTTATGCAATGCGCTTTAACCACTGCAAACTCTTTAAAATGTCGTGCAATTAATACTTAATGTGATGCCGTGCAGTACATACGATCGATAACGAAAAGAAATTCAGTCCTTTATCGTGTAAAAATATCAGACTGAAAGATGTGCAAAAGTAAAATTTTTCTTCGGAGAGTATTCGAAAAATTAGATGATAAATATATGTTATTGGTCAGAACACCACCCCTCAGCACAAGCTTCGGCGTTTGGCGAGCAGTACGTCCATAACAACAGACGTCTCAGCACAGAATGCGGCGAGCATGTCTGTGTCAACGAAAGGCTTTTGTCTACCTCACTTGATGCTGTCTTTCTTCTCACTAATACTCAGCACCCGATTTTATACTTTATCGTCTTGTAACTCCCATCATGTCTCCTCATTCTCTCATATGCCATCTTCTTGCCTTTATTGCATTCCCCACTTCCTCTGCCATAATCTCTAAGTTTGGGCCCGCATCTCGTGGTCGTGCGGTAGCGTTCTCGCTTCCCACGCCCGGGTTCCCGGGTTCGATTCCCGGCGGGGTCAGGGATATTTTCTCTGCCTCGTGATGGCTGGGTGTTGTGTGATGTCCTTAGGTTAGTTAGGTTTAACTAGTTCTAAGTTCTAGGGGACTGATGACCATAGATGTTAAGTCCCATAGTGCTCAGAGCCATTCGCCTCTAAGTTTGGTGGAAACGTAACTACCTCTGTCAGCAAGAACTTAGGCATTTTACCCTCCATTACTTGATATCGTGAGTAACCTGTGGCGTTGCTTTTTACACTATCTAAAACGTCCCCAAAGAAGTGTTCATACAAAGCGCATCTAGAGCGCTTAGTCCTTGTGAGATTCGACATAAGCGTCCTATCTCGCACATATCCCGCTCGCAGGGTTGCTTGCAGCGCGATAGGCGGATACTTTAATGTGCTTCACACCTTGTTTACTCATAAAATCATTCCACATCTTCGAGGTAAACTGCGATCCATTTCCCGTAGCGGTTCCTTTGATTTTATCGCTGCTGTGAAATAATTCTCCTCTAGTTTGATAATCAGGATTTTTACTGTTTGCCTTACGAATCGATACAGTCTGTAAAATTTCGTAAACACATCTACAATTAAGAAGATGTACCTTATGCCAAAATGCCCAGTAGGTAGAGTTTCGAAATGGCTCACTTCCAATAGTTCACACACTTTTCTAGGGATAATTCCATTTCCATTCACTATTTTGTACTGGAACAGCTGGCATCTCACTCTGTAGTCTGAGCTGTCCCTTGTGTGACACAAAGGCAATTACAGTCTGGGAAATACAACAGTTTGCTAAAACTTCCTGGCAGATTAAAACTGTATGCCAGACCGAGACCCGACCTCAGGACCTTTGCCTTTTGTGGGAAAGTGATAGTTTGCTATAACATAAACTGTTTTTAATGTGTGTGCATTCCTGTTTACGTTCTTTATTCTATATCCACACTGTGTTTTTTCTTTTTTCTTTTTTGTAATGGGTTACACGAATTTTAGGTATTCATGGTACTATTCCCCAATAATTTAAGATAGAAACTACATAGTCCTATATAGGGCTTTAGCTGTCTTCTTCAAGGGAACTGCTCATAGATTTTCACTGCTTTGAAGTGCGCCCTCCTATGTAAGTGTATGTCCCAAGAACTGAATTTTGGCTCTGCAGAATCACATTTGGACGATCTGTGTGTCATTCCTCAACACCTTAAAACTGTAAGCACCTCCTCCAATTGTGCATAGTGCTCATACCATGAATTGGTTGCAATCAACACGTCATCACCATACCCAACGAGCTGGTGCATAATTTTAGTGCCTTACATGTAGCAGAGAGGCTCACAAAACTGCTGCTGAGATAGTCATTCTGAATGGTACAATGTTGAAACTATAGCTGTGGCCTTTGAACAAAGGCCTGTGTATTTTCTTCTCTCCTCTACCAACGTGATCAGCCAAAAGCCACATTAAGCCCACACTCAACATTAGTTTCACTTTGTGGAAACTTTACAGTAGTTCTGCCTTATTAACTGGCTGACTGTGTGTGCTCTCTAACGATGACCTTACTGAATTTGCTTGCATCCAAGACTATTCTTACAATGTTATCCTTCTTCTTTACACTGAGATGACAGACGTCATGGGATAGCGATATTCACATATACAGATAGCGATAGTATCGCTTACACAACGTGTAAAGTGGCAGCTCATTGATGCAGTTGTCATTTGTACTCTTATGGTTCACGTAAAATGGTTTTCACTGTGATTATGGCCGCATGATGGGAATCAACAGACTTTGAATGTGGAATGGTAGTTGGAGTTAACGAATGGAACACTCCATTTTGGATATCGTTAGGGAATTCCATATTCCGAGATTCAGGCATTTTCTCTTACCACAGACAATGCAGTGGCGGACGGCCTTTACTTAACAACTGAGAGCAATGGCTTTTGTGTAGAATTATCACAGCTAACAGATAAGCAACATCGCGTGAAATAACCGCAGAAATCAATGTGGGACATATGACGAATGTATCCTTTAGGCCAGCGCCAAGAAATTTGGCGTTAATGGGCTATGGCAGCATACAGCTGACGTGAGTGCCTTTGTTAACAGCGCGAGACCACCTGACTTGCCTTTCCTAGGCTAATGACGATATTGATTGGACACTAGACGTCTGGAAAACCGAGGCCTGGTCAGATGAGTCCCAAATTCAGTCGGTAAGGGTTGATGGCATGGTTCGATTGTGGTGTAGGCTCCTAGAAGCCATGGACCCAAGTTAGCAAAAAGGCATTGTACAAGGTAAATTACAGGGAGCGAAAAGCTATTTACAATTTGTACAGAAACCAGATGTCAGTTATAAGATTCGAGTGGCATGAAAGGGAAGCAGTGGTTGGGAAGGGAGTGAGACAGGGTTGTAGCCTCTCCCCGATGTTATTCAATCTGTATATTGAGCAAGGGGTAAACTAAGCAAAAGAAAAATTCGGAATAGGAATTAAAATCCATGGAGAAGAAATAAAAACTTTGAGGTTCGCCGATGACATTGTAATTCTGTCAGATACAGCAAAGGACTTGGAAGAGCAGTTGAACGGAATCGACAGTGTCTTGAAAGGAGGATGTAAGATGAACATCAACAAAAGCAAAACGAGGATAATGGAATGTAGTCAAATTAAGTCGGGTGATGCTGAGGGAATTAGATTAGGAAATGAGACACTTAAAGTAGTAAAGGAGTTTTGCCATTTGTGGAGCAAAATAACTGATGATGGTGGAAGCAGAGAGGATATAAAATGTAGACTGGCAATGGCAAGGAGGCTCTATAATGGAACAGACTGGATCCTCTTGTCCAAGTGAACCGATCATTGACTGGAAATGGGTGTGTTTCGCTACTTGGGGACCATTTGCAGCCATTCATGGACATCATGTTCCCAAACACTGATGGAATTTTTACATATAACAATGCATGAGGTCATCAGGCCACAGTTGTTTGCAATTGGTTTGTGCTACATGCAGGACAATTCGAGCAAATGATTTGGCCGTCCAGATCACTTGACATGAAATCCATTGAACATTTATGGGGCATAATTGAGAGATCAGTTCGTGCACGATGTCCTACACCAGCAACACTTTCGCAGTTATGGACGACTAAAGAGGCAGCAAGACTCAATACTTCTGCAGGACCGTCCAGCGACTTGTGAAATCCATTCTAGGCCAAGTTGCTGCAGTATGTAAGGCAAAAGTAGTTCTGACACGAAGTTTGGAGGGATCCCATGATTTTTGTCGCCTAGTGGCATTGTGAGATCAGCATTACAGTAATAAGTTCTACACCACTCCAAGATGCCCCATTTCAACATCTCTTCTAGCCTGAGCTTTACAACTTCCCCATCAGCAGTTGAAATTGGGTATGGCTTTACCTAAAACGATTTATGCACTCTCACCTTAACTGAATACTCAACGCAGCCACCCTATCAGGTTTGTCGGAGAAGACATCTTCATATTGGGGCAACAAATAGCCAAATTCTTCCATTTTAGTTATTAAGATATTTCAAATCTGCTCAATGATATTCTTCGTTTTCTCTTTCAACATATGCTGTCCATCCCAGCTTGCAATTCTTTCCGTGTGGCTACACATTATTCCTCTGTTAACATATCACTAAATTTCACTTTGTGCTTTATATTTCTTATCTCAGATTCAAAGCACCTTTCCAGGCGTTTAAGTGAGGACCCATATTTCCATAAAAAATGCGTACCTACTACTATATCTTTAATTAACCCTTTTGCTGGGAAATATATCAAAACTCTAATGGTCACACTTAAATTCTAACATCATCTCGTTTTTATTGACCTACTCAGTTCATCGTGACAATTCTGATTTTGACACCAGTGACAGGAAATATTCCTACATCCTTAGCCCCGTGTCTATTTATAAGCTCTTCTGACCTCACTGACATGTTGCTACCTGAATCCAGAAGTCCACCTTTTTTGTCATATACCTCTAGTACAGGCTGAAATCTTTCAACTTCGTCCCACTCCAAACCATTTTGCCTTAATGGATTTCTTTATGTCTCTTCCAATGTTCTCCACTTCCAATGCATTCATCTCATCTGTCAAACAATCTTCAACCTCATTGTCTCCTTCCATTAATTCATCAAGTAAGTCTTTCACCCGTGGCTCACCTTGTCCCTTACCAAGTTCCTACCTACCTCGGCCTTTTCAAACTCCCACATGCCCATATAATGTCTGTAATTTTGATGTAATATTCAGTCTTCTATAGTGCAATCGTTTAGATTTTTTGCACTCCAATCTAGTTTGACTTCATCACTCAAATCCAGAGAATTTAATGTATCCATCTTTCCCTCTGCCATATTACTCTCTGATGCTTTACCCTTCGCACATAAAGTATAATTACTTAATCCACCCTTTTCATATTCCTCCAACAACACTGCATATTCCTCCAACCTATCACCTTGACTATTCCTGCTGATAAGACGAACACTATATCACATACACCGAAATTATGTGGATTGAATCTGTATTTAAGCTTAAATCTCTCTTCTAACAGGGAGTACACCTTCAGAATTAACGCCGCCCTCCATTTCCAGCACATTAGATCATGTTTTCATCCATTGCTCTAAGGCCTGATCCCTAACATTCATATCATAGACTTTACTGCAGACATCTTTTCAACTTCACAATCTCTTAGAAACTATTCATCAGGTGTTTCTCTTACACCTAGCTCCTCTCTTCTTCTGTCAAATGCTCTTGTCACCTGAAACTGTTCATACTCCCACAATTTCGATAACAGTGATTTTAAAATTTTCCTGTAAGATCAATCATTAACACAGTATTCCACTTCCTCCTTTATGCATCACTCAGTAAGAAATTATGGGGAAACTATTGTGCTGGATCGTGAAATTAATTCTCCAGGTCTGACTGAAAACCACTCACTGACATTTGATCATCATCTGATACCAATGGCTAGCCTGCCCCTACAGATATAAATCCTTTCATTCCCTCTTCTGACACATCTAATCCAGCAGCATCACAGTCCTTCTCCACTACTTTATTCTCTGAAATCTCCTCCATCTACTTCAACCTCTGTTGCTACATTTCCTGCATTACTACCTACATCACAGTGATTACTGCTGCTGAATTTTATACCGGTTGAGATCGCTTTACAAATTTTTTCCCAAATGTTTTCTGCTATTACCTTCTTCTTCCCCTGAATTAAATAATTCATTTACGCCCCTTTCCTCATCATGTAATCTATTTTTCCCATATATTCCTCTCCCTTTACTGTTACGGTGCTTCTAAGGTCACGCTACTTTCTTCTCCTTTACTATCTCAGTTTCCATAATTTTAGCCTTTCTTTGTAATTCAATATACCCCTCTGGGTTAGCTGCCCATTTCGTCCTTTTTAGAGCCAGTCTACATTGCTATCACCAGACCTGATAAATGGCTATATCTAGTTTCCTGGTCTCTTGTTGTGGTTATGCTTTCTATACATTGCTGGTCCTTCAAAACTTCACTCACTATTGTCATTTCGAAGATTTTCTTCCTGGTTATTCCCCCTTTGATAGTTGTTTCCATTAGTGTTGCTGTTCCTTTCCATTAGTGCTGCTGTTCCTGTGAAACTGATTGGATTGATTCCTGCTTTGCTGGTTAAAATTCCCCCTTTGCCTGCTGCCAAAACTCCTTGGTTTAAATTTCTGTGTTTGTTCGAGTTTCTCAAAAACGATCTAGTATTTCACCCACTGTTTGTGTTGGGTGATGTGCTAAGTCACATCAACAGCATCATTAGCACATCACTTTCTTCATCAACATTTCTTCAACATCTCACGAAGGCTATACTTCACACAGTGTCACAACATAATCCTCAACTGAGCAGTTTCATATTAAAGAAAATGTCCCCACCATAATGCATCATTATGCAATCCATTATCAATCATGGTATATGTTCATAATTTCTCAAAAGTTATCATCACAAATAAAGATTAGCTACATTCTTATTACAATTTCCAAAACTTTCCATATGTATGTCATCAGAAAAACAGTCTTCTCTCTTAAATGTTACTCACAGCATTCTATCATTAGAACAATTATCTAAAATTTGTCAATGTATACCTCTAAAGCTTCCATAACAATTCAAATGCTAACTGTAAATCTACAATGCAAATTTAGTGACTACTACATTTGACCCACATTGCTATAACTTTTACCATAGAGGCTCAAATTGTGTTAAATATATTGTAGTTCCCCTAACATGTAGATGTGTGCGAACATTCCCATTTAACAAGACAGCCTAGAAATCCAAAAATACTTAAAATGAGATCATCTCTTCAAAATTTTCCAAGTTAGTAAATATACAGCTCAGAATTAACTTTAAAGTATTATAATACTTCTCAGGGTTTCTCAGGTTGGTTAAGAAAGTATCATAATATTGCTGATGCATTAAAATTACATCTTTCCACAGAACTACACAAGACAAAATAAGAAGCATACATAATGTAAAATCTGTAGATAATATTTACAAGTAGAAACACTAAACTCTTTTTTCATTTTAAAGTAATGTAATATTTTTCAAAAAGAAACAAACTTTGCCTACAAAACCTTTTCAATACAGTTTCAGAATTAAAGCATGCACAACACTTATGAATATTTTATGCAATAAATATTTTTCATCAAAACTTATAAAATGTACTTTTCAGTGAAGAACCAATCTGCAACTACAACTTATATTTTATTTTTCAATTATATTTTCCATGTCTCAGGTAGTAGTGACCTCTCTTCTATAACTATAATCTCACTGTACATTATAATTTGCATACAATATTTGGTTTATACTATGTCCTAGTGTCATTTGATTAGCACAGATGGTATCTATAATATTTCCTTTGATCTTCACTTGATAGTTAAATAAAATTATTATCATTTCAAGAGGCATCCATTCAGGTGAAGTAACTGAAGCACTGCTTCAGTAACAGTAAATGTAATGATATATTATGTGAATGCACGCACACGTTAATTGAACTATATCTAGATGAAATGGTTACATTTCTTCGAAACAAATAAAAGTACTACGTTCATTATGTTACATTATTTGTAGAGCGTTGTGAGCTGAGCTGAAACAACGTTCATTTTTTTAGCTGATCAATGGGAGAGTTCAGCTTGGGGTTCTGTTCACTATGGGCAGTGTGCACATTTCTCTGCCACAACCGAAGCTAGCTTCACACAGTGAGAGATTTGTGCATGCACCTATGTTGGCCATGTGCTGTGTGCATGTTTTTTGTCCAAAATTGATGTGTGCTTCAGATGGGTGTGTAATACAGAGACAGAGTAACAGAGCGTATCAGTGATAATACAGTACTGTTTTGCTCAATTTGCTAATTTGCCAAATATGAATGAAAGTGCATCAAGGTTCCAGGGTGCAAGGTAGTATCTGGTAAAATAATATGGAACTATGCCTAAATCTATTATAATAGAGCTTTTATCTCATCCCTTGTTTGCGTATTCTTTCTCAGAAAAGAGCATGTATTCAAACACAGATTTGCAACACTAGAACCACCAAACCTCGTTCACACGACCAATAAATTCACTAGACATTTTCATTGTAACATTTATACCAAATGTGACTGGATAGTCGGCAGCAGTGACCTAAATGTGTTGTTTTTCTGGTATTGTCTGTCTTTTGGAAGGAAATAAAAGTTGGACCAAAACTGGCTCATCCACATAGGAAATACACCAAAGTCGATAACCAAGCATGGGCTATCAACCATCTATGATCGTTTGTAGCTGCAACTGCTTTTGGAGAAAGCAGAATAACAACAGTGTTTGGTGGCTAACTTAAAAAAGGAATATTTTCTAGGAAAACAAGAGTTGGCATCAGGATGAAAATATGGAAGAGCAAATTCTTCAGGAAAATTATGTGGAGTTATTTAAGCATGCTGCAGAGTATCATCCCCTTTGGCGAAGCTGATAGCAACCTCTACTGTGTTTAGAGGAATTACTAACCGAATACAAAATGATCTAATATAAGCCATAGGTACTACCATTTTATCAGCTATAAAATGCGAAATTGTAGATGTTCCTTTTATAGATCTCATCTTGACGAAACTTCACATGTGGCAAACATAACAGAGTTTTCTATTGTCTTGCCTTATGTATATGAAGGAGAGATAAAAGAAATATTCTTGGGGTTCTATCATGTAAGTAGCGACAAACATAGCCAGGCCAAATGTAGTGTAGTATACAGGGTGGTCCATCGATAGTGACCGGGCCAAATATCTCACGAAATAAGCATCAAACGAAAAAAGGGGGAAACCATATGGCGCTATCGTTGGCCCACTAGATGGCGCTGCCATAGGTCAAACGGATATCAACTGCGTTTCTTAAAATAGAAACCCCCATTTTTATTACATATTCGTGTGGTACATAAAGAAATATGAATGTTTTAGTTGGACCACTTTTTTCGCTTTGTGATAGATGGCGCTGTAATAGTCACAAACGTATAAGCATGTGGTATCACGTAACGTTCCGCCAGTGCCGACGGTATTTGCTTTGTGATACATTACTGTTTTAAAATGGACCGTTTACCAACTGCGGAAAAGGTCGATATCGTGTTGATATATGGCTATTGTGTACTATGTATGCTGCTCTGTATCCTGGGTGACATCATCCAAGTGTCTGGACCGTTTGCTGGATAGTTATGTTATTTCAGGAAACAGGAAGTGTTTAGCCATATGTGAAACGGCAACCACGATCTGCAACAAATGATGATGCCCAAGTAGGTGTTTTAGCTGCTGTCGCGTCTAATCCGCACATCAATAGCAGACGAATTGCGCGCGAATTGGGAATCACAAAAACGTCGGTGTTGAGAATGCTACATCAATATCGATTGCACCCGTACCATATTTCTATGCACCAGCAATTGCATGGCGACGATTTTGAACGTCATGTACAGTTCTGCCACTGGGCACAAGAGAAACTATGGGACGATGACAGATTTTTTGTACGCATTCTATTTAGTGACGAAGTGTCATTCGCCAACAGCGGTAACATAGACCGGCATAATATGCACTATTGGGCAATGGAAAATCCACGATGGCTGCGACAAGTGGAGCATCAGCGACCTTAGCCGGTTAATGTATGGTGCAGCATTATGGGAGGAAGGATAATTGGTCCCCATTATATCGATGGCAATCTAAATGGTGCAATGTATGCTGATTTTCTATGTAATGTTCTACCGATGTTACTACAAGATGTTTCACTGCATGACACAATTGCGATGTACTTCCAACATGATGGAGGACATAAGATGAACATCAACAAAAGCGAAACGAGGATAATGGAATGTAGTCGAAATAAGTCGGGTGATGCTGAGGGAATTAGATTGGGAAATGAGACACTTAAAGTAGTAAAGGAGTTTTGCTATTTGGGGAGCAAAATAATTGATAATGGTCGAAGTAGAGAGGATACAAAATGTAGACTGACAATGGCAAGGAAAGCATTTCTGAAGAAGAGAAATTTGTGAACATCGAGTATAGATTTAAGTGTCGGTAAGTCGTTTCTGAAAGTATTTGTATGGAGTGTAGTCATGTATGGAAGTGAAACGTGAGCGATAAATCGTCTGGACAAGAAGAGAATAGAAGCTTTCGAAATGTGGTGCTACAGAAGAATGCTGAGGATTAGATGGGTAGATCACATAACTAATGAGGAGGTGTTGAATAGTATTGGGGAGAAGAGGAATTTGTGGCACAACTTGACGAGAAGAAGGGACTGGTTGGTAGGACATGTTCTGAGGCATCAAGAGATCACAAATTTAGAATTGGAGGGCAGCGTAAGGGTAAAAATCGTAGAGGGAGACCAAGAGATGAATACACTAAGCAGATTCAGAAGAATGTAGGTTGCAGTAAGTACTGGGAGATGAAGAAGCTTGCACAGGATAGAGTAGCATGGAGAGCTGCATCAAACCAGTCTCAGGACTGAAGACCACAACAACAATAACATAGCCTGCACGGACAGCATCCATTTCCTCATACAGGTGGCAAATACTGTCCTGGGATACGTCATGCAACACTTTCTCGACCTCTTGACATAGTTCTGTAAGAGTCATTGGTTGAATGAGTAGCATAATTCACTACTCGACCCATCATTGTCGACATGCTCGATTAGAGACAAGTCTGGATATCATGCTGACCAGGGAAGTTGCTGCATGTCTTTTACAGCAGTATGTGGGCGAGCATTGGCCTGGTGGAACTTCCTGTTGCACAAATGACAAAAGAATGGCTCTAACAACATTCTGCATGTACCGAGTGCCAGTTTCAATCCACTCCAGAAACACCAAAGGTGAACGAGAGTTGTAGCTTATTGCATCCCACACCATAAGCTGTTCGTAGATTGTGGTCCAAAAATAAACAGCATAGAGACAGATGTGATGACACTTTTTGCAGGATCTGTCCATCATTTTGCAGGACAATCCTCAAGCACGTGCAGTGCAAGCTGTTACTGATTTGTTTGACTGATGGGCCTGCTAAGTGACGTACCACCTACTGCATTTCCCTGTCTTAAGCCCTCGTGAGTTCAACTCGATTTGCAAACTGAAGGAAACACTTCACAGCATTCGTTTCAGAACTGCTACAAATTCGTTGGGCAATAGACCACACCGCTCGAACTGTCAACACAACAGGCACTGCTAAGAGTATCCTACGACTTCCACATCGCTGGCAATGGGTTGTGCACAATGCTGGTGACTACTCTGAACGTCAGTAAAACTTTGAAATACGTATCTATTTTCTTCGAGCTGTTAATAAATAGTTGCCACAGTTAAAGTTCCAACCCTCGTATAATCTTTTTTTTTGTTTTGCTGTTTAGTTGATACATATGACAATTGTTTTCATTCATATCTCTGCTTCCAGTATTATTAGTCATAACTTCTGTATTATTTCATTAGTCGCTAACTGTTACTACAGTGTGCCAGTAGAAAACAAAGCTAATCAGCTAACTGTCTTTTCAATAAGGAATATATTTTTACAAAGTGCTTCAGAATAGAATTTGAAAATCATACAGTACTGCTAAACAAAAGAGAAAAAGTATGGCATATTTGAAAGCTCCAAAATCGCTTACCAGCTTCAAGAGAAAACAGGAATAAATCATCAGATAGCATTTAACAAAGTAGTAAAGTGCACTCTACAATGTAAATCCTAACATTGCCTGCATTATAGTCAAAAATTTCAAAGTTCACTTTATTAAAGCTTTTTCAGGTATAGCTGATAATATAAGAGACTAAATGTTTTTACATCACTTTTATTTGTTATAGAATTTATCTGGCTGTCTGGAGGTCTCCTAAATTTTTCATTTAATTATGCATAGTGTTACTATTGCATCTTACATTCACTTTTCCTTTTAAGTGTACTGATAAACATAAACTTTGTACTTTTTGACCACTAATTAACATCATTTTACTTCTACAGACCGGCATTATTTTCTCCAGTATAGTTAACACATCATCATTTTGATATTTTTCATCAGAATTATCCAGCTGCCAATGCATACTGATTGCAGTGTTAAGGCTAATTCATACTGGCCATCACATTATGTCACATCCTGTCCCATCAGAATATTCACATTGGCTGTCCCATCTTGTCACATTGTTCTTCTTGGGAAGATAGTTTTCATAGTTGGCATCATCCATCCATTCCTGACCACATGACCCCCAAGCTCATTTCCTCCTGATACATGGCCATGGACTGATCTCCAAATTTCGTTTTATTATGGTTTCATGGTTGATATCAGCTGTTTGTTATTCATTATTTCTTATAAATAGTCTAGTTTCGTTATTTATTTTCTTAAAATTTATAAGAAATTGCGAAACACCAATTGAAGCAGTGAGGTAGAAGTCTTAATTGTACAGTACAGTACAGTTTAGTAAGAATCACTTGCCCTCCTCTTACATTTAGAAAGTGGGATTTATACACACTGGTACCATTTTTAACATTTTAAAATTAAATAGATTACATTACGCCTGTAACTCGAAAAGTGAAAGAAGTACTGTGTATAGAATCAGACTGATTAGTAGGTGGAATTTATTTTAATGTTGTCAGGTGCTTGTAGTTTTTTTATAAAGAAATGGACTGAAACATTCAGACACTGCAAGTTGTTTATTTTAATATGCATTTGTGATAGTCTTATTTATTGTTAAGTAGCATTTTGGATTGTATGTGAAACAGTTTTGCAAGTATCAGTGTTCAATATTTATGTTGTTTCACTAGCTAACCAAAGTACAAACAAGGAAATTTAACTATTAAAAGCCAAACACATGACGTAAGGAAAACCTATAAATCTTGAAGGGATAGATATTGTGGTAGATATGACTATTGCAAAAAAAATTGCGCTGAAATAGCAACCAGTTTTTCATGGGATGTGATGGCAGCTCATACCACTGACTTCCTTTTAGTAATTCTGGATGCTGTGTGACGAAACAAATGGAAAACTTATGCTTTGACTTCCTAAAATATAAAATGCAGATTCCTTTTCCTTGAGCTCCTTATGTAGTGTGTGAAATTCCCCTTCATACCACGTAAACGACATTTTCTGGACCCACACTCTTTTTTGTGTTGTATTGCACTTCTCTCTTCCTACTCTACAATACGAGGTATCCCTGCAGGCTACAATCCGTTTGAGTCCAAAATTGTCTTTTTTGTACAAATGTGCACTCCAGCACCCACATATATAAGCTAACACATTGTGTCTATGCACTTTGTGCAGTTGAAAGTTATCTTGCGATGATCGCAATTCCCGCGGAAAAAAAAAACAGTTAAGGACATTCACGTGCCCTGAATTGACTTGACATGTCATGATGCGACGGACAGTGTGAATGCACCTTGGTGTGATGGTACCATGATGTGATGGTTCCATGACGTGATGGTGCCATGACAGCCAGTGTGAATTGGCCTTTAATATTAAATTGTTTCCAGTTATTGTTAAATTGTCAGCAAAATACATTTAGATAATCTTCCCACCAATTGGTCTTGAATGTTTCACTGAACACTGACAACCTTTCTCAAATAGTTTGTTGTTACTAAATTCATGTTTTACAAGACTTTCTGCACCTAATGAATGAAATCTGTCTCAACAAGGGGATCCTCTACAGTGTTTTTCCTAAAAACTGTGTACTTCACTCAAAAGATTAACATCTTCTACAACATAACAGGAATCCATTATGGTACATCGTCCTAGTTACTAATCACAAATATACTGAAGCCTTCAACAGAAGCTCCAAAGTTAGTAACAGTTACCAAAACTGTATTTCGATCAGTCACATTTTGTTTATGCTTTCGAGTTTTGTGTCAGCACTGTGAGTGTAAACCACTTCATTCGAAAGTTCAGGTAATATTTTGTCTTGTACTTCAGACAAAGATTTTGTTTCATTGTTAATGCAATCAGCAACATGTAACTTCTTTTCACTCCTGCCAATTACGAAACTGTCTTTCAAAACACAAAGCAATTATCTTTCTCAGTGCCATTAACTGTTTCACACAAATAATTAACATCATAGACTTCATTAACTACATGATTGAGTTCTGTATTTAAAATAGGTTATGGTTCAGTTAGGTTTTTCACATCATCATCAGCATTCTCAGAATAACTTACTTCTTTACTACCTGCTGCTAACGTTTCTATTCCATGAATCTCGTTTTTGCCTTTTTCCTCCTCAATGAGTTTTAAAGTTTGCAACTTTCCTAAATCACATTGAACATTGGTCTTTACTATGTAGATAGTCAGCAAATGGTCTATGACTTTTTCTGTATTTTTGTAAATCTGAATTATGTCTGCCATCATATTATCAAGTTTTGACCAGCTCTCTTCCTTTTGATCAAATACATTTTCGTAAGAAATATCTTCTTTTTTAATTGTTTTGATGCTGTTTCCGAGCTCCAATGAATTTTCACACCCATACATTTCTACCTTTAGATCAAAACTGTTCATTTTTAAGAACAGTTTTCACATGCAAAGCAAAACAAACAAAATCACTTTGTACTTAATTTTTCGTGTCCTTCTGCCGCCATTGTTGACCATGTAGAAAAGTGGTTACCACTCATTGTAAGCATCATTCACAATTTAAGATTTTTAAGTGAGTTTTAGTCCCGTGTGGGGTTGCTAGTCACCCATCGGGCGCCTCCCCGGGTGGCGGATTGGGGAATGCTCTCCAGATATGGGGGGTACCGGGGAAATAAAATACCTGGGGTGGACAAAAACTAGCACGGGTAGGGAAGACTCGTTAAGCCATGGTGAAGGCAAATCCCTAGGGGTAGAGTACCCCAAAATCAAGACTCCTGGTCCTCCAGGTTGGGGGTTGCGCAGAGGGCTACCAACCCACTCATGTAAAACAATGGCCGGTCAGGACACTCAAGGTATGCCTCGGAAACAGGACAGAATTTACTGGAACATAAATTGGCAAAGTTACAAGGATTTCTCTTTTGGCTCGTGGAATGTCAGAAGTCTATACCGCCCAGGAAGCGCACAAATACTAATAAACCAACTAGGAAAATACAAGGTACAACTGGTAGCGCTCCAAGAAATAAGATGGCAGGGAACGGGATCAATGAAAATAGGATACGGGACAATAATGTATGGAGACTGCGGTCAGCGCCATGAATTTGGAACGGGCTTTTACATTCATAAAACAGCAATTGACTCAATAAAGGAATTCAAATCAATTAATAACCGAATATCACACATTACAGTTCAGGCTCAGTGGTTTGATATTACATTTATAAATGTTCGTGCACCCACAGAAGATAAGGAAGATGACGTGAAAGAAGAATTTTATAGTCAACTGGAACAGACATATAATTCAATAAGTAGACATAACATAACAATAGTGTTAGGAGACTTAAATGCCAAAGTAGGAAAAGAAGAAATCTACAAACCAACCATTGGGAATTACAGCTTACATGATGAAAGTTCAGAGAATGGTGTGCGACTCATAAACTTTGCAATGGCAAATGGTCTCACATTAAGCAGCACAAAATTCCAACACAAACACATTCATTTAGGGACATGGATATCACCAGATGGAAAAGTAATGAACCAGATTGACCATGTCGCCATCCAAAGACGATTTCAAAACAGTATTAAAGACGTTAGAACTTTTAGGGGAGCAGATTGTGAGACAGATCATATGTTAATCATAGCTCAAATGAAAATAAAGCTAAAAAAGAAACAAAGTACAAATAGGGTTGAAATTAAAAGGTACGATGTAGAAAATCTGGCAGAAGAAAAAATAAAAGAAAACTTTAGGAAAGAAATGGAAATTAACCTATCGGAATCTAGACTGACACATAGTGACCAGCAAGACGTGGAAAGTAGATGGAGACACCTCAGAAACAGTATTCAAGATGTAGCTTCCAAAACTATAGGTAAAAGAAATCGAACTAACAAAATCTGGTTTAATATAAAGTGCCAAGAAAGAGTACTGGAGAGGCAAAATGCGAGGAAGGCATGGTTACAGGACGTGGACAATATTACACTAAAGGAGAGATACTATAAAATCCGCAAGGAAACACAACGAACTCTAAGACAAGAGAAGAGAAAACACTACAACAACATGGTAAGAGAAGCGGAGGATGATTCCAAGCATCAAAGAGCAAGGCAGATGTACCAGAATATAAAAAAGTCCTTGGGAAAATTCACTAAAAGGGAACAGTTTATAAAGGGCCATAATGGGAAAATACTTACAAACAAGAATGACATACAAGAAACATGGAAGACATACTTTACACAGCTGCTCAACTGCAATGATCCACAATATTACTTTACATTTGAAGAACCAGATACAGTTGATATTCAAGTCACCACACCATCAGTAAATGAAATAAGACAAACAATAAAGAAATTAAAGAACAACAAGGCCTGTGGGGAATACCAGGTATATGCTGAACTTTTAAAAAATGGAGGACCACAATTGGAAATAGAACTACATTCCTTAATTGAAACAACTTGGGAGACAGAAAACATATCGGCCGATTGGAAAACTGCAATTATATGCCCCATCTTTAAGAAGAATGATCCCCTTGTCTGTGATAACTACAGAGGAATTGCCCTACTCGATGTCACGTATAAAATTTTGTCGATGTGTATACTACACAGACTGATTCCCATAACCGAGGAACTGATTGGGGACTACCAATGTGGTTTCCGCACTAACAGATCCACTTTGGATCACTTATTCACATTGAGACAAATAAATGAGAAGGTATGGGAATTTAATGTAGATATCCATATTCTATTTATAGACTTCAAGAAGGCCTATGATAGCATACACCGACAGACACTCTTAAACACCATGAATGAATTTGAAATACCATTAAAATTAATCAAATTAGTTAAAATGTGTTTGGAAGAAACCATATGCAAAGTTAAGACACCTGCAGGAGAGACTGAAAATTTTAAGGTGTACACTGGACTGAGACAAGGGGATGCCATCTCACCTATTCTATTTAATATTATCTTAGAGAAGATTGATAGAGAATTCACCAAAACTAATCCACAAGGGATCCAACTGCAGGGACAGAACATTACTAGACTTGCTTATGCAGATGATGTAGCCTTAATAAGCACTTCAAAAGCTGAATTAATCAGGATGATGCAAAATTATTACAAAATAGCTGAGAAAGCTGGACTTCATGTGAATGAAGAAAAGACAGAATATCTAGTTATAAGTAAAAAACTCCAAAAGAATACACCACTGACCGTAAATGGCCTCACTTTCAAGGCAGTTGACCACTTCAAGTACTTAGGGAGTCTTTTTAGCAGAGACAATAGAGCAGAAATAGAAATAGACGTCCGTCTAGCAGCAGCTAATAGAACTTTTTACAGCTGTATCAAAATTTTAAGGATGAGATCACTTAGTACTGAATTCAAAATCCGTTTTTATCAGTCAACTATTGTACCAGTAGCATTATATGGATGTGAAGCTATTACATTCAGGAAAAAAGATGAAGAAAAACTGTTGATATTTGAAAGAAAAATACTAAGAAAAATATTTGGACCAATCTTCGATGGAAATGTCATGGAGTGGAGGATAAGGAAAAATGAAGAACTACGGGAGCTGTACAAATATAGTACCATTGTGGAAATGTTAAAGAAGAGAAGACTGAACTGGGCTGGTCATGTAGCAAGGATGCCAGAGAACAGACTACCCAAAATAGCATCCACTAAGAAATTAGAAGGAAAGAGAAGAAGAGGAAGACCTCGAATTAGGTGGATGGAGAATATCCGGGAAGATGCAGCTAGGATGGGCATCAACTCTGATTGGACAACAATTTCCCTGGATAGGAATAATTGGAAGAGGCTCGTAGAGCAGGTGTATGGTCGATAAGGCCTTAGCCACGTGTAAAGTAAAGTAAAGTGAGTTTTAGTCCATCCATAATTCCAGTATTGGTGCTGATTTCCACGTGGATTGATATATATTTTCTTCTTTTTAATCTACAAAAGTATAAATACACAGCAGAATCCAAATTTTAGTCCTTAATTTATCCTGAACTTGAGACACCAAGCTCATCATAAACCTCCCCTCTGTTACTAATAACAAACATCAATTGTTCTTGCACTCATTTTTGGAATCTTATCGCTAACTGTGTGCATCCACTTTAAGCGAGAAACAAGTTCTTAATAACACTTAAAACTAAATAATGTATTTATATGGTTATTGTAGACCTTCATCGAAATTGTGGCTCATTCAACAATGAATAGAGATGTGGAAATGGAAATGGAATAATAATTGCTTGAATAATTGGAAAAATTGATTGCAAAGAATAGCTGAGAAAATTTTGTAGGTAATTTATCAAGCTGTGCACAATCTTGGGTGAACTTTAACTGATACCAATAATAACAGACCTTGAATATCATTACATTCAAGGTCAATAAACATAATTTGCATTACGTGCTGCTGCTTCCAATAGCTTGGGGTGCCAAATAATCACCATAACCATCGAAATTGCTGATCTGTCTTTAAGCTCTTAAACACACAAAGCACAATATTTTTAATACATGTGAACCAACTTCAGGGGAGTGTCTGTCAAGTCTGGGTGATTACCTTCACATTAATTCCATTGTGTTTAGTCTTGAGTGCGACAGTGTCGATGCAGGAAAGCTCCTCCAGATACGGCATTAATTATTCTTGTCTGCACTGAACCTCTTGATGCAGGATGTCAGTGGTAAGTGAAATGATGAACAGATAGGAGTTGAACTTATAACCGTGCAAATAAATGTTCCCCTTGTAATAACTTTTTATAATACATATAATGAACAGTTAAAATACACATTTTTAACAATGCTGGTACGATGGATCCAAGCATATGTCCATACGCTATTACTTCTTGAAACAAATGGGTGAAGATACATGAATTAATAAATTGTTTCATGCAGATATTTAACAATGCATCAAAACATGACCCTTGCCACAAAACAACTCGTTAATTTACTTTTGGCAGTGTCTTTGGTTCATAGCTCATTCAATTTACACATAGCTTATATATAACGAAAGAAAAGAACGAAATATAATATGCTTCAATATAATAATCGTTTTTTGTCTAGTAGGTATGATGGGTTAGTGCTTGATAAATAGGGACTCTGCTGTGTAATAAATTTTTAGCCATCCTTTTTAATTTACTTATATTTCAGTATACTTTCACAATTTTCGTTTAAATGCTTTAAAAGCATAATTTAACAACAAAAATGTCACAAAATTCCTTGACAACCCACTGAAACACTACTTCTGGCTAATACACAACTTTTACTACTTGGTACTCCATAACAGACTATACTGTACTGACACACAAAAGGAATGTGCATACAATGTGTAATGTAGCAAGTATGTTACATAGTACTGTTTAAATATAACCCCTCTATTTTGCAATTTTATTCAAAGACATCATTAGTAATTTTAATAATAATAATGATGTTGGGCTTCACCCGAATTTTAACCAAAGTAATTCACACCACCTATAAGCTGATGTGAATTAATATATTTTCGTTATTAATCAAAGTAAACGTAAATGAAAGAATGCAGAAGGCAATATGCAGGTATACTGCGAATTATCAGTATAGAAGGCTCTGAGCCATCTTGAGTGGGACGACATACTGGTTGACGTGGCCGGATGTAGATGAGGGTGCCAGTTGCGTAGGAAAATGATAAGTTTCTGATACCTTTTAGTACAATTTCAGCATAGTAATACCCTTCCGGTATCAGAAAGTGCGGGGCATTGTGAATTCTGAGGGGAACCCTGACCCCTGTAGAACTTCGATGGCGATATTGCGAGATATTGGCGCCGAGAGAAAATAGTCCCACTTGTTCAAACCCTTCACATTCAGTAAAATATATTTTAAATCTAATCTGAAGCACGTAATTGAGGACAGGACTTAAGAATATGGTCTTCTCTCTTACATGCTATTTTCTTTCATTAGTTTATAAAATGAATAAAGATGTGATTAGTCTTCGGCGTGGAGGTATGATTAAAGTGGAGGAGAGCGCGAGTTTTGGAGTTGGCACTTTCGGTCTAGAGGATGGCTGTGTGTCCTACTTGACAGACCGACCTGTAACTGACCGCTCCGACGAAATGCTAACTTTATTTGGTCAGTAAGTTGTTTTACAGTACAGTAGTTGAGTAGTGACAGGTTATTCCGCAATTTACGAGTAATACGCCAGTAAAAGTGTATGCGAGGCAGTGATTTTGATTATGTGATACAAAGTCTCATTGGAACTGTGATGAACTTCAGAACAACGATAAAACCGCTTATCGCAATCAAGGTGCACTCTTCGTCATGGGTAAGTGATTTCTTGCATGGCTTGGATCTGATTTGAAGCTCCGATAAGTCTTCAAGGTTTTACTGTACGCAAGATGGCCGTAGAGCTGAGCACAATTAATCGAATCTAAATTCTTTGTGTAATTTGATAATGTTCAGGCAAGTGAGTGTTTGTTGTAGTTGCTTTAGTAGAAGTCCGCGTGGCAGTGTAAAATTAATTGTTTAGCTCTGAGTGAAACCGGTATGTAAATTCGATGTATTGAAAGAGAAGACAGATTGTTCTATAAGGGGCTTACGTACATTGCATTTTTCTGAAGGATAGAGCGTGATTCACTGTGAAGATAATTTACGAACATAAATGAGAGATGTGTCATCCTAAGACGCGTAAGGGAAGACATTAGCCTGATACTCTGTCATTTGTGTGCTCTCAGATTAACTACAGGTGGGAAAAATTACTATAATAACAATCCTTGCAGTTGTAACATGTGCTTTATTGGAGGAAGTTGCACTTCTGAATTATACACTCCTGGAAATTGAAATAAGAACACCGTGAATTCATTGTCCCAGGAAGGGGAAACTTTATTGACACATTCCTGGGGTCAGATACATCACATGATCACACTGACAGAACCACAGGCACATAGGCACAGGCAACAGAGCATGCACAATGTCGGCACTAGTACAGTGTATATCCACCTCTCGCAGCAATGCAGGCTGCTATTCTCCCATGGAGACGATCGTAGAGATGCTGGATGTAGTCCTGTGGAACGGCTTGCCATCCCATTTCCACCTGGCGCCTCAGTTGGACCAGCGTTCGTGCTGGACGTGCAGACCGCGTGAGACGACGCTTCATCCAGCCCCAAACATGCACAATGGGGGACAGATCCGGAGATCTTGCTGGCCAGGGTAGTTGACTTACACCTTCTAGAGCACGTTGGGTGGCACGGGATACATGCGGACGTGCATTGTCCTGTTGGAACAGCAAGTTCCCTTGCCGGTCTAGGAATGGTAGAACGATGGGTTCGATGACGGTTTGGATGTACCGTGCACTATTCAGTGTCCCCTCGACGATCACCAGTGGTGTACGGCCAGTGTAGGAGATCGCTCCCCACACCATGATGCCGGGTGTTAGCCCTGTGTGCCTCGGTCGTATGCAGTCCTGATTGTGGCGCTCACCTGCACGGCGCCAAACACGCATACGACCATCATTGGCACCAAGGCAGAAGCGACTCTCATCGCTGAAGACGACACGTCTCCATTCGTCCCTCCATTCACGCTTGTCGCGACACCACTGGAGGCGGGCTGCACGATGTTGGGGCGTGAGCGGAAGACGGCCTAACGGTGTGCGGGACCGTGGCCCAGCTTCATGGAGACGGTTGCGAATGGTCCTCGCCGATACCCCAGGAGCAGCAGTGTCCCTAATTTGCTGGGAAGTGGCGGTGCGGTCCCCTACGGCACTGCGTAGGATCCTACGGTCTTGGCGTGCATCCGTGCGTCGCTGCGGTCCGGTCCCAGGTCGACGGGCACGTGTACCTTCCGCCGACCACTGGCGACAACATCGATGTACTGTGGAGACCTCACGCCCCACGTGTTGAGCAATTCGGCGGTACGTCCACCCGGCCTCCCGCATGCCCACTATACGCCCTCGCTCAAAGTCCGTCAACTGCACATACGGTTCACGTCCACGCTGTCGCGGCATGCTACCAGTGTTAAAGACTGCGATGGAGCTCCGTATGCCACGGCAAACTGGCTGACACTGACGGCGGCGGTGCACAAATGCTGCGCAGCTAGCGCCATTCGACGGCCAACACCGCTGTTCTTGGTGTGTCCGCTGTGCCGTGCGTGTGATCATTGCTTGTACAGCCCTCTCGCAGTGTCCGGAGCAAGTATGGTGGGTCTGACACACCGGTGTCAATGTGTTCTTTTTTCCATTTCCAGGAGTGTATTTTATCACGGCAGGTCCGTGTCCTTATTTGCTGCATGATCCTCTTTCCTTGCAAAATTTCTTGGTTGATTTGTTGCTCCCTGAGATTGCTTACAGTCAGTAACATCGAGAGCGGGACAGCAGGACAATCTTTGAGAGCCAAACATCTTCGAGAAATATAAAGGACTTGGTCTGTGGTGCTTATGACACGTAGCAAACGTTAGGCGGACGTTGGCCTGCTGCGCGCCCGATTTAATACAATCTATGGGGCACCAAGGCTCTCAAGTGACTAACCACTTTCACCGATGAATTAATAATAGTATGCAACCCATGTTATATCTTATTCCAGCTTTTGGTTTAGTCATAATGGTAGTCAGGTGTAATAAATCTCAGAGTACTAAATGGCTCCACCGATCCTGCTCACCGAACCTGCTAACTTCCAACGAGGTGCATCGGCCGGGAAATGGAAAAATTTCCAATGTGGCGCCGAAGCGCGCGTAAAATTTTCAGTGGTGACATGTTAGATGTAACGCTGAAGGCTTCCGGCAACAGAAGAAATTAAGTAAAACCGATAAGTGGGATGAATCAGGCAGTTTTAAAATTGTACGTTAACCACTAAATATTAAGAATTTGAAGGCATTATCGGAGTTCCGCACTGCGAGCCATCGCTATTGGAAGTAAATTGCGGAGCAACAAACGGAGCTGAGTAGAAGACATCGGCGCACCGCATAACGTAACTCGAGCAGTAGCTGTATTGGAAGAGCAGCCGTAGGCAATAGCAGGTGGCAGAACACGACGCTACGAAAGGCGAGGCACCAGCAGAGGTTCCGCCAGTCTATCGCTCATCGTCACCGGCAAGGGGAGGCTTCGGCGCCAGAGAAGACGTCCCACACAGCATGACGGACAACGCGCTCAAGCACGCTGTGAAATCAGCCATTCCGTCTCAGCGCAGCGGACCACCGCAAGACAAGGTTAAGTGATAGAAAACTATTCTGTTTACTCAAAATAATTTTCATCGTGAGTGAGAAAATGGCGGAGCAAGCAGACAAGGATAGGTTCTCACATGTTGACGAACTAGATGAATCCTCCAATAGTTTTAAAGATGTTAAAATTAAACGAGAGTCACTAGTTGACAGCATTGATGACTTGGCAAATGTTACGATGCCATGTGTAGAGGAAGTGGATTCTAGCATTAAAATCAAGAAGAAAGTGGAGGAATGGACTCTGGATGATTCAGGTAATGTTATGGCTGAGAGTACTCCAAACCTGGAAAATTCAAATCCTCAAAATGTTTTAGAACAAATACTTGCTGGAGAGGGAAATAACCAACTTCTGACAATAATAACTGCCTTAAGCGCTCATATGAATATAGTAAATGCGAATGTAGAATCGGTAAATGCAAATGTGGAATCTGTAAAGTCCTTGATAAAAAGCGAGCTGAAAAAGGTAGAAACTAAACTTACTGGCGAAATGACTGAATTGGAAAAGGAACTGGATGTTCGTTTTATTGAGTATTCTAAGCAAATGAGAAAGGAACGCGAAACGTAATTTTCGGAAATGGACACTAAATTAACGGAAAAATTAACGTTTGTTCAGAACGATTGCAAACAACTGATTACTGAATCCACATCTGCAGTATTGACTCAATTTATAGAGCATAAACCGAGTAAGGTGGCGCAGTGGTTAGACACTGGACTCGCATTCGGGAGGACGACGGTTCAATCCCGCGTCCGGCCATCCTCATTTAGGTTTTCCGTGATTTTCCCTAAATCGCTCCAGGCAAATGCCGGGATGGTTCCTTTCAAAGGGCACGGCCGACTTCCTTCCCCGTCCTCCCCTAATCCGATGAGACCGATGACCTCCCTGTCTGGTCTCCTTCCCCAAAAACAACCCTAAAGAGCACAACAAAAAATGTGATGACTTTCAGCAAATGATCCTTGTTGAACAGATGGAATATGAGCAAACTGTGGACGAAAAATTAGTAACTATGCATTCTCAAGGGAACAAAGAAAACTTACAGATGGTCAAAGGTGCTGTTTCTGAGATGAATCGCGTAATTAGTGTGGAACGTGATAATAAGCAATCGTGTCAGTCTACCCAAATTGCTCGTAACTAAGTAGTTGAGAAACAAATATTTAATCTTCCAGAGGAAACCAGTAAATTGTCACACAAAATTGAACATTATCTAACCTTTGGATATGCAGATGCAGCTTTAATTAACTGCAGGAAGTTTGATTACTTTGTTCCAAATGGTAAAGTGCATCCGAAAGTATTTATTCGTCCACAACCCCTAGGCGACTGCTGCAGTCCACTTCACCCCTCCGCCGCCCCACACCGAACCACTCTTTCAGCGTTATTGTGTGGTTCGGCCCCCAGTTAACCCCCTCCCCCCAAGGAACGTCTCACACCAGACAAGTGTAACCCCTATGTCTGCGTGGTAGAGTAATGGTGACGTACTCGTACGTGGAGAACTTGTTTGTGCAGCTATCGCCGACATAGTGTAGCTGATGTGGTATAAGGGGAACCAGCCTGCATTTGCCAAGGCAGAAGGAAAACCGCCTAAAAAACCATCCACAGACTGGCCGGCTCTCCGGACCTCGACACAAGTCCGCAGGGCAGATTCGTGCCGGGAACCAGGCGCTCCTTCCCAATCCGGAAAGCCGTGAGTTAGACCGCATGGCTAGCCGGGCGGACATTGCTATCTTAGTAGAGTAGAGCAATTACACAGCTGCAGACTAACAGGGTGCGAGACAGTCAGCCGCCAAGGGAAACGCACCAGCAGGTAATTACGATGCGCGCGCAGCCAGTGCGCATGTACAGAGGCAGAGGACGGCGCGGACCATGGCATGTGCAGAGTCGAAATTTCGACAACAATAACACACATGATGATCAGTTAAACTAATAGGTGTCTCAGTGCGGGATCGACTAGAGACAATACAGGTACCTGAGGTCTACGAAGTCACACACAGCCCATGAGGGAACCTGAAATGTCGGGTAATTTGCAGGCGGGGCCTGGAGGGGGCGCAGCAGTCGAACCCAGCCCAGGATACCCGAGCCAGGTCATTAAGTGCTGGAGACAGGGGGGGGGGGGGGGGGGGGGATGGGGGCGCTCTCATCTTCAAATGGTTCAAATGTCTCTGAGCACTATGGGACTCAACATCTGAGCTCATCAGTCCCCTAGAACTTAGAACTACTTAAACCTAACTAACCTAAGGACATCACACACATTCATGCCCCAGGCTGGATTCGAACCTGCGACCATAGCGGTCACGCGGTTCCAAACTGAAGCGTCTAGAACCACACGGTCACAGCGGCCGTCCTCTCATTCAGCATTTAAAAGATAATGGAAGTTCGCATGTAAGTAACGGAAAGATGGGGAAACAGAATTCAGACAGCATGTCTGACTTTTCCGAGTTGTTTAAAGAACCATTGACAGAAGACATGGTTAACATAGAATCAATGGATAACACCTTGCCTACAAGTAATTTCAGCCGTGAGGTATGGAGTTTGTGGTCTCCTGATAATGAAGAGCAATTAAAGAAGATTTATGGGGGTACCAGGGGTACCGGTATGAAATGAGCATTTTTTTTTTGTGAAAATGAAACACTAATTTTGAATTGAAAAGTAAAAACATTTTATTCAAAGTACTGACCATTGCTTTATATACATTTTGACCACCTTCCTGGCAATTTCTGGACTCCACGCCAATAGAAATATTCGTCTTTTGAAGCAAACCAATCAGACAACCAATTTTCGACTTCTTTGTAGGAATCGAAGTGTTCCTCAGCCAATGCGTGTCCCATTGATGAAAACAAATGGTAGTCGGAAGGGGCCAAGTCTGGTGAATACGGCGCGTGGGGTAGCAGCTCCCAGCCAAGTGTTTTGATTGTATCCTGAACCAGTTTTGCTTTGTGTGCAGGTGCATTGTCGTGTAAAAAATTACTTTGACATGTCTTCTGGCCCATTCTGGTCTTTTATCGATCAATGCATAGTTCAAATTGATCATTTGTTGTCTGTAGCGATTAGTATTCACAGTTTCACTGGGTTTTAGAAGCTCATGATACACCACACCTTTCTGATCCCATTGATCCTTGCCGAATCGATCCGGTTTTGCAGTCGATGTTGATGGTTATCCCAGATTAAGCCATGATTCTTCCCGTTTAGGATTCTTAAAATAAATCCATTTTCTATCGCCAGTAACAATTAGATGCAAAATTGATTTTCTTTCATGTCTTTGAAGCAAAATTTGACAAATGGTTTTTCGATTTTCCATCTGTCTTTCATCCAATTGATGTGGCACCCGGTTTCCACCCTTTTGGATCTTTCCCATAGCTTTCAAACGGTCAGAATTGTTTGTTGTGCAACATTTAGCATTGCTGCCATTTGCTTCTAACTCAAAGTATCATCTTCATCCAATATTACTTGCAATTCGGCGTCTTCGAACTTTTTTGGTGGTATTCCACGTTCTTCATTTCTTACATCAAAATCATTATTTCTGAACCGTTGAACCCATCTTTTGCGTGTTGCTTCTGATAGCGCATGATCACCATATGCCTCGACAAGCATTCGATGCGACTCTGCAGCACTTTTTTTCCAAATGAAAACAAAAAATTAATGCTTTCCGCAAATCATCACTTTCTGGTACAAAATTCGACATTGTTACCACGATGAAAACATATGATGTTGTTTGTTCCATGACTTGATATATACTAAATATCTTTGACAGATGTCATACCAACCAAACAAAAACAAATTAAGGCTCATTCACAACGAATGTTCCCTATCGACACATTTGTATCTTAACGCTCATTTCATACCGGTACACCTGGTATTGTAAGATTCTAAGTAGATAAATTAGAAAGTAACCACCTGGTAAATGGTTTGTGGTCTCCTGATAATGAAGAGCAATTAAAGAAGATTTAAAGGAGGTAAGTGATGTTAATAATAGTATGATCGCGGAACAGGATATTGAAAGTGGTAAGTGGTGTTAATAATAGTATGATCGCGGAACAGGATATTGAAGGTGGTAAGTGGTGTTAATAATAGTATGATCGCTGAACAGGATATTGAAGCTAATGGAATGCTTATTAATAATTATGAAGAGGATAGCGAATTTATTTTTGAAGGAGACCCCAGTGAGGAGCCTGAGTTTGTCTCCGAGAGGATTATCAGTGACGAGGAACTTCGTAATTTGGATGCACAAGAGGGGTGGCATCAGGCACAAAACCTGTGGAACTTACCGCTTCACGATAGGTTGTCTGGTTTTCGTTTTTTTTTAACCTATTGTCACCAATAATAAGGAGTGAAGGAATTGTTCCAATTTTAGTAAAAGAGAGATAATTGATGATATTTCGGAGGAAGATGATGAAAATGAAAATGTAATTAATTACGTGAATCCCATTATTACTTCAAAATTAGTAGACATCAGGGCATGCACAAGAGGGGTGGCATCAGGCACAAAACCTGTGGAACTTACCGCTTCACTATAGGTTGTCCGGTTTCCGTCTTTTTTACCTATTGTTACCAATAATAAGGAGGGAAGAAATTGTTCCAATTTTAGTGTGTGTCCAGAGAATTCTATGAACCAATCCCAAAGAAAGAAATTTTTTTCAGTTTGTTCAATTATGGGTGTAAAAATTGTAGGTGCAACAGGGAAACTTTCCAGTGCCATTAGACATGAAGTGTGGAGCCCATGATGATGAATGGAAAAATGGTGGATTTGCTTTTTTTTAAAGTAGCCAAACTGGTTCACGAGTTGTGTGTTTTCTTAAAATTATTTTGTTCTTATATTTTTGTGAGAGTGGCCAAACTGGATCACAAGTTTTAATTTTTTCCAGGTGATTTATCTATGGACTTTCTTCGTTCAAAGTGGTCATAAGGGTTCACAAGTTGCAACAAGATTTAATTTTTTCAATCTTCAGTAATATCTACGAATTTTGAAATGACAGATAGTTTTTGCATATGTTGTGTGTAACAATTCTATGTAAGACTGAGAGAAAGGGATTAATTTTATTTAAAGGCACCAATAGTAATTTTAACAATAATAGTGACGTATGAGCCAAACATCTTTGAGAAATATAAATGTTGTGGTCTGTGGTGCTTACGACATATAACAAACGTTAGATGGACGTTGGCTCGCTTCGCGCCCAATTTAATACAGTCTGTGGGGCATCAAAATTCTCAAGTGACTAACCACTGGCACTGATAGATTAATAAATTGTATGCAACCCATGTAATATTACATTCCAGGATTTGGTTTAGTCATAATGGTAGTCAGGTGTAATAAATCTCAGAGTATTAAATGGCTCCACCGACCCCACTAACTTCCAAACACTTCTTTCCTCGTGCCCAATTGTAGACATGTGGAAATGAAAGGGCATGCAGAAAAAATTGTGGAAATACCGCATATACGTGTTGACGTTCCTGTGTCCACATGTCGTCTCATTGCATGGGAAGTCTTCTCTGTTTAGAGGATTCAACTGCGTTTATTGTGATGAAAAGGCGACAGAAAAAGAAAAGTCAAAAGCAGCTGTAGGTAAAGAAGAGAAATACAAAGTGACAACATTTTGTTTCCGAATTTCAGTTTACAATGAGATTTCAGATTTTCTGCAAGGGACGTTGCAGCGATAAGGCTGGCAGTAACAATTCTCTAGCAACCGGCGATTTATATATGTGTTTGAACTATTTGTTTTGCATTTCGCCGGCTGAAGTGGCCGAGCGGTTCTAGGCGCTACAGTCTGGAACCGCGCGACCGCTACGGTCGCAGGTTCGAATCCTGCCTCGGGCATGGATGTGTGTGATGTCCTTAGGTTAGTTAGGTTTAAGTAGTTCTAAGTTCTAGGGGACTGATGACCACAGCAGTTAAGTCCCATAGTGCTCAGAGCCATTTGAACCTTTTTTTTTTTTGCATTTCAAAACTTAGCGTTTCTGTGATTATTCCTCAAACTGAGAAATACGTAGGGAAGTTTCTTTATTCCTATGTCAAAGGCTAATTAACTTTCAATATATCATTTGTATTTTATTTTTTTACACAACTTTAATCATGACATATTACATGTAGATTAACGAGCTCGAACTCCACAAATTTGGGAATTTCATAGATACCAGATTCCACCAGAACGGATGTTGTGTTTTCATCATCAGTGTCCTTTATTTCTAATTCTAGTAGTTTGTTGAGGAGCTACTCATACCACATCATTTCTTTTTTCAGATGTCAGTTGCTGTGCTATTAAGTTGCCATAGCATGAAAATTCGTCCACATTTTGCACAAATTCCTGCCTTAGTCTTCTTTGTTTTCCTACTTCAAAACTAATAGTATCATATTTCTTACAGTAATTTGATCAGGGACATTTTATCTAACACATGCCCTCAGGGCATCACATCTCAAATTTTGAGTCAAAATTAGAAGCAGCATTCCATATGCTTCCGAATGGTATACATCGGAACATAAAATTTACATTGGAGGTGGAGAAGGATGGGAAGTTACCCTTCTTAGATGTGCTGGTGGAGCGAAAATCAGATGGAAGTCTCGGACATTCTGTGTACAGAAAACCGACGCATACAGATTTATATCTAAACAGGCGTAGTTTTCACCACCCAGCTCAGAAGAGAGCTATGCTGAATACCTTGGTACACAGAGCAAGGACTATCTCGGACAAGGATCATTTCGGCTCCGAGATTTACCATTTGACGACGGTATTCAGAAAAAATGGATATTCCGATCGTGATATCAGATCTACTCTGGCGAAGAAACCTAGGAAGGACGCTGTCGAACAGATCAAGAGGACCAATAAATCGCGCGGCTGCCATTCTGCGGTGCAACGATCAGCAAGATCGGCAGAGTCCTGAGCCGGCAGGGAATCAGACCAGTCTTCCGGCCACCCAGGAAGATTAAGGAAATGTTGCGACCCGTGAAAGATAATCTTGGCCTGAGGGTACCGGGAATTTACAGTATTCCTTGCGAATGTGGCAAAAATTATGTGGGCCAGTCTGTAAGAACTGTTGCCGATCGCTGTGTGGAACATCAGCGTCACCTGAAATACCGGAATCTAGAAAAACAACGGTTGCTGAGCACAGTTTGTTAAATAAACATACGATTTTATTTGATGAAACAAGACTACTTGCTCACGTTTCTAACTATTGGGACTCTGTCATCAGGGAAGCAGTTGAAATTAGACTCTGTGAAAATAATTTCAACAGAGACTACGGTTATGCACTCAGCAATGCATGGAAGCGCGCAAGAGTGCAAAGGGAGACTTCTTACATTCCCTGCAGTTCTCCGCCTGTTGCGATGGATGGCGCTGCAAGCAACGCTGGATAAAGGCGCAAACAAAATCTATGGATATAGAGGACGCCACCTCGGTAAGCGCCGTTTTCACTGTGACATCATCCAGCCAATAGCCGTCCACTGCTTATAAAAGCGGAAGCCTCACCGGTCCACGACAGTCAGTTTTACCCCTGACGAAGATGACGGAGGTAATCGTCGAAAGCTTGGGATTTTATCCAAATTCGACGCGGCAAGTAAACCGAGAACTTTTTACGCAAGCATTCCATATGTTTTTTCTTGGCCTGTAATCGGCTACGAGTTTGAGCATGGTTCCTTTGGAGTCAACAGACATTATTGCACATAAATCGCTTCACACGGTAATCTCAGCACACTACACACTCAAACACACATGAGCCCCAACTGCCTGTCATCTGTTTAAAAGCGCAAAGCCAGGAAGCAATGCATTTTACACACGACCTCCATTTCCAAGAAATTATGCATACAAAAATGTGTATGCATAGTTGCGCTGTTGGAAATTTGTGTGTGTGCACAAAGCTGAACACAAGAAAGGCTCTGAATGGACCAATGAATTTGTGTGGGCGCACCTAAATGTCAAGGAGGACGCTAAGTTCACTCCATCAGGGTCTTGTAAGATTCCTATACAGGAGATCTAGGTATTGTGTGACATCATTATGAAGTGTGCACACTATACTGAAGACGACAGGGACTGTGTATCGGCTTTTAGTGATTGTTCAACTGTGGTAGCCATTCTTGCAGGTGAATTAAAGGAGCAGCTTATCGTATCTTCCATTGGTATATTCACTGCAATTATGAAAGGATCATCACAACTGAATGCTTAAGGTTACTTGACAGATGCATATATTCGTTTTCCCATTCCTCCATATGCAGGTGGAATAGCAAAAGGGGCCAAACCACTCCTCTCTCTCTTAATGTGCATGCCGACAAAATCAAGGGATGCACATTCATCTTCTGAGTGGCCTGTTCCCTTCTTCTACATGACATTTTCCACATGAAAAATGTCACCAGTGCCAGATGCTAGACCACAACTCTCCCTGTATTTAACACTGACCATATGTTAGAAATGCTAAATTTGTGTTCCAATGGATACTTACAAAGTAACACAGGTTAAAATGTGTTCGCCAGAGGCAGTCTCTCAATAGCGATCCATATTGTACAGGACAAGTCACACAAGTTCACCACACTCAAACACTTAACGTTATGTGACAGAGAAACCTATTCTTTCTCCCATTGGCCACATGGATGTGTAATAGCAAAAGGAGTCGTCCAGCAGCAACATGAAGTATTCTTCACAATGCGTTGTATGTATGACAGCTTATAGAGTATATATAGTCGTCTTTCTAAGGTTTGAGGCACATCAGAAGCGGCTTCAAAGGCTTTAACGCTACTCATAACACACACTTATCACTCTTGATGAATTATAGGGATGTTTGTGCAGGAAAATATATTGCAGTAGTTCGAACAGACGTGTGGATCGCTTTGGCTAGGTTGGTATAGTGCAATATTTACGTATGTAGTGATAGTAGTAGTAACAGCAGCAGTAGATTCAATTGATTCAAACAGTAGTCCTAATCGCGAATTAACATTGCAGTAGGTTCCCAGCTAACTGTAGGATTCTCAGCCACCTGTACTACTGTGACCCGCACACTCTTTTGATCGGCTGTAGTACAAATTTTTAACAAACACTGATTTTCGTTGCAGACAAGTCTTGGTGTGACTGAAATGTTATGTTGATGTGGATGAAACGTTAAACTCCAATCATCCTCCGTATAAGAAAAATGTGTCTAATATCTTGGCTGGCACTGCAATTTCAAGTAATTCCTCATATAAATAATGAGTGGTCTACGTTGTATTTAGGACTTCTAAGATTTCCAGCAGATTTAAATCCATCGCTCACCTGAACATCCAGGCTTACTACCCATCATGAACGAAATCTCTGCTATGTATTTCTAGCAAGTTGTTCGCAACTGACATTTCAAGAGAGTGAATCACTGAGCAGGGTAGCACTATTTCTATGATGTCACCCTGCAGGTACTAACTTACATGGTTCTGAGTTTAGAATCCATTTCATCTTCAGTGATGTCAGAATTCAACATGGCTGACGTGGGAACATGAATGCAGTCCAAAATAGTATTCCACTTTCTGTGGCCTAAGGTCGTCTAGTCCCTTCACCACCAAATCATCCTCAGTGCAGGCTTATTAGCAGTCAAATAAACCTATCACTTAAGCTCTGTACTCCATAGTGAAAGGCTGATCATCATCATCACCAAGTATCATCAGACATCTACCAGATCCAGGCAGAAGAAACTGACTCACACACTTAACATTAAGTATTAAGCCATTCCTCTCTCTCAATTTTTAGTATTTGTTATGTGTGTGTGTGTGTGTGTGTGTGTGTGTGTGTGTGTGTGTGTGCGTGTGTGTTTATATGTATTCATGGTCTTCTTTTATTTTTCTATCCGTTCAACAGCTCCCTGATTAAGACGATGCAGTGCCTAATACATTTAAGGGGCGGCAGTCGCAGCAGGAGACATCAAGGAAGCATGCAGATACACATCCTGACGCACCTCCCAACAAGTTGAAGTGAAAATCCCATACATTTAAGGAGAAGCAAAAACCAGGTCAGAATGCAGACAAGCTTCCTGATGGATATCCCAACCCAATGGAGTGGAGATGAAGTCAGCAATGAGAACTGTTTCCAGACTTTGAATTTATGCTATATCCATTACTGGCACCAGTGAGTCAGCATGCATACAGCCTCTCTGACGCAACACTTTATATACTGGAGCAGGACATGGATCTGTATCCAAACTCAGACTGTCCACTATGTCCAAAACCTGTACCACTCATCAAGCCTCAGCTAAGTCATCACAGAGAGTTATTGTTCATCACTACTTAAAATTGACAGCCAATGGATCGAAGTGTGCTAATGTTGGTTCAACACCTGACACAGACTTCGAAGTTATAGTGGACATAGAGAATGTCCAGTGGCGTACAAAGATGCAGTTCAGTAAATGGAGTGAGATCAATTATGCAACAAGCTGAAATACAGGAAGGATTGCATAACAACCGAGTACAAAGCATTCAGTCGGCATATCATATCCTTGGCAGCAACAGTGCATCCATCATCAACACATCTCGGGGTGATACAATGAAATTAACATCCAAGACTCAGCAAAATGTATGAATTTAAGGCATACAAGTGTCACGAACGAGCATTGCTTCTACAATGCAGTATGGATCACCAGGGAGAGACTCTGCCTCCGGCGATGGGAAGTTAAGCTGCAGTATATCGTCTGCTGTCTATTGGAACGTGAAGTGCACAATAAAGATGAGGAGTTAAGTCTGTGTACAGATGTGTTTATGTGTGCTGTACCCAAGTCTGCTAGTATTACTGCTATAAAAAGAAATTCCATACAGACAGAGCTTACAGACAGTGTTCCTAGAGCTATTGGTGCTTCAGTTAGTTTGTGTGAAATACATGCTGAATTCAAAGCATATAAAAATAGTTATTGGAAGGTATTGCAATATGATGAATAGGGTCGATCTAGAAAAAAGAGAATGGCTATGTTTTTTCTTAACGATGCTTATTTATTTTCCACAGTTCACAAAGTACAAAATGTATGTATATATTAACTGTGAATAATAGCTGTACAAAATAAATAATATTACAACAACTTGCATTGTGTTTTATTCCCTCATACTTACATCCCATGATACATAGCAATACAGATTTTGGAGAGAGAACCTTACTAGTTCATACATTTGCAAAGTCAAACAGGGACATTACAGTCTACTTGCTGCTGCTCTGACCAAAAGACTTAGCACTTTTTATGTGAGGTGAAATTTTTACCCTGAAGGGACTGAAGGTTATGTTTTCTGGTACACCTTCTCACAGTTCCTTCCAACATATGAACATTATCACATACCTTCCTATCACATTCCTACAGCAGTGTGAAGCGCCTGCAACGTATTCAACTGTCAGGAAGATAGATTTCCGACGTGGTAGTGATTAGATGTTTGAAATTCTATGAAAATACGCACAGGCTATAGGAAAAAGAATTGAAATAAAACATGTAGAAGAAACTAATCGAATATAAGGTCAAGGGCGAGATGGTTGGATTGACAATGAGCAAGACAAACCTACAGGTGATGTTGTATATCGAAGAAGAACTGACAACTACTGCAATATTCCAGACAGTTGTTCCACCAGAGCACTAATTTTAACTTCAGCCGATCCCAACTTAAATGGTTAGTTCATAGGTCTTTTAGATTCTTTTTTGCTGATTTTACAAAGTATTCATCCTGCTATCACAATTACACCTGCACATAGCAAATACAGCTTTTCAGGCTTCAAAGAGATGAATCTGAGAACAAGAGAAATTGTTAAAGGTATTACAAACATTCTGAAAGTGTTCATTGGTTGAACTCATCACCATATCAAGAAGTTGAAGCTTACATAACGAATGTTAAAATGTGTCAAAGACAGGGAGAGCTGTGGCCTAGCGTCTGGAACTGGTGACTATTTTTTGTGTTGAAATGTCATGTATAAGAAGGGATCACAGCACCATCAGGAGTATGAATGTGCAACTCTGGATTTTTCTCAACATGTTATTAAGAGAGAGAGGACTGTCTTGGGCACTTTTGTTTTTCCACTTGCATATGGAGCAATGGGGGAACGAATATGTGCCCCTGTCAAGAAACTTTAAGCGTTCACTTCTGGTGAACCAGTGCGATTTGTGCTCTGCAGTATGAATAGGTCCATGGAGCGTGCCTGAATGTCAGGTGCTGGAAATAGATATCCTACAGTGGAGGTTAACAGCGCTGCATTATAGACAACTGGCCTAGAATTCCTGGGAATCTTAGGGGAGGGTGCCTGCAGCAGAAGCGAATGGAAGGCTTAGATTTGTGGGAAACATTAACAAGCTGTTGTATCACCTGCGCCAGTAATCGACCAAAATGTGTATGGAGCTCTCAATTTCCTTGCTGTTTTGGCTTTGGATCTGTAACAGAAATGGGAATGATGGACAAATCTTAAACTGCCCTTCGATTATGCTACCAGTACGTGTTGTAACTTTCGAATGGTGTCAGATACACTTACAGGATGTCACCTGGAAAGTGGGTTAAATATTTTTAGGTGGAAATTTCACTGGTTGCGATATGCTGTTAATTAACTTGATCATAAAATTTATGTGAAAATTCTATGATTTGTTGTATAAATGTCGTCTGTCATAATTTTGAATAAGGCTCGTTAGTATCAGCTGATCTCGGATTCTGTTGAAACCCATAAATGGTTTACTTAAGACTCAACTGATGTCGGTTTTGATGTACAAATCAGTAATTTTATCGTCTTAAATGTTGCGAGCATTCTGTTTGGAGTTCTGTACAAGAGAAATTTGCTAGATGAGTGTATTTCAGGTGCTGTAAACGCAGTTCCTCCTACTATAGAGTGCGCCGATTGTGGCAGGGGCACATGGCCTGTATGTCATAGCGTTGGCCAGTTTAGGCTCATATCAAGCAGGAGAAAGTGGATGGTACAGCCGGAGACGATGGCAGCCACATGGTTTGTTGCTTACATGGAACCTTATGATGTCATGCAGAGTGTGGCGAGTTGCAAGTAGAATACAGTAACATGTAGATGAGAGATGCTGTCTTGCATTCCTCACTGTATGGTGTGGCGTCTGCTGCTCTATACTTGAGGGTGAAAATGGGTGAGTCTGTAATGGTGCATCGTGTGCCATGCAACATTGGGTGCCAGAGATTGAGAACAGTTTTATGACAGACTTGGAGACTTACACAGTGCTTCGTGGACTCAGTCCCTCTGTGGCAAGCAGCATGATGCGGCACTGGCGAGGCAGTGTGCCTTACTTGGTCTGTTTTATATGGTGGTGCAGGGCTGTGGCAGTCCCAAGGGGGGGATTGCAGATGGTTTACATGTTGTAAACTTACCAGAAGAGGCACTCCCTGGTGTGGTCTTTGTTTACATATAGAAGCAATTGTTCCTATCCTAACTTGGCTCTTAGCAGTGGTACGCAGATGGTGTGGTGGTGGACTTCTCGATCAGTCTGGTGATCATGAATTTTGTGAGCACAGAACAGGGTGCTTTCCCTGACAGCGTACCGATATTTGTTTAAATAAATATGCAAGTGTTCCTCCTATACAATGAACAGTTTGGACTCTAACTTAGGGGAATAAGTCAGGATGGCAGGTTGATGGCTGCTGCTGCCTGATACTCACAGCACTCACCGAGTGCAGAGCAGCGAAGGTTTGGTGTAGATTCGTCAGTTAGCACAGGGAAGTGGTGGAGGCACAAACATCTTCTTTCCTCACTGGTGTTTGTTTAAATAAGGACGCAAGTGGAGAACTCCAAACTTAGAGTTAAGAGAAGCAGTGATCATACACCACTGAATGAATAGTAGCTTACAATAGGACTGAGCCAGTATCTTACTTCTGGGCCAATGCAATGGAATTCTACACTGTCATAAAAATAGCTCAACAGGTCTGAACTGCTTTGTGATACCATAGAAATCAGGGCCAGTATTCCAACTGTGAGCCCGTATGCCACAATATCTCAAGTCTAGGGCTATTATGCCCCAGTATCTCAAGTCTATGCCAGTATGCCGCAATTCTTCATTATTGTAAATAGCCCAACAGCTCTCAGCTGGGTTGTAACACATTGTGTCAGTGTCAGTATTTAAAGACTGGGATTCTGACCTTACACTAAGTTTGCACCAGTATTCCAAGTCTCAGGTTGTGATGTCATAGAGCTAGGGACATTATTCCAGCTCTGGAGCATATCAGAATTCTATACCGTTATAATTAGCCCAATAGGTCTGAGCCTGCACAGTATTCCAGGACGGTCAAACTAGTAATGCACCAACTTGCATTTCTCTCCAATTTATACTTTGGACAACACCCATACTTCTATAGGAAATGCACTAGTGCACTTGCGCTGTTTTTTGAACTTCCCACCAAAATTTGAATTTAACGCGATTTTGTTCATAGCTCAATTGATCTTTGTAAGATGGAGGAGTGCTAAGGGTGGGGAAATCCCATGACTCATTGATGATGTAGATGGTACCTCAGATGACACAATCTGCACCAGATCCCACCCAGAGTAACTATAAACGTAACCTTCTTGGGAAACAACATCTGAACTATATGTTGTTAATGTCTTTATTGCGCCATGCAAGTGACGCCAACTCTATGTCAGTAGCTTGGACCTGTGTCAGGATGTGACAGAACAACAGCCTTCATTTCATTAATTTCATAGGCACTACCGCAAATAAGCACCACATTTGAGGATGATCGCTTCTATAAAGAGTTGTCAGGAAACTCAGCTGATCAATGCGATGTGAGAGAGTTGTTGGCAGTGAATGAAGATATATCCCAATTTTTCCATGCTCAACAATGAGTTTTAAGTTAGCAGTGATGTCTTAATGTGGTTTACTTAGAATAGAGCCAATCATGATTTAGTTTTTGCAACAAGATGCAGAGTTTTATGTTAGACACTATCCTATAGGTTGCATGTGAGTGAAATCACAATGTATCTTCCCCATAAATCGATTTCAAAATCGATGTTGAAGCATATGATAGTGGTTCAAAATCTAGAAATAAGGTAAATGTTACCCATTCGAAAATTTCAATGCAAAATAGCAAATGATCTCATCCAAAGTAGCTTTCAAACTCTTAATATGCACCACACTGAAAACCAAACTCCCTCCCCCCTCGCTCAGTGAGTTTATGTTTCTGAAACAGGTGACATACAATAAGCTCATACTGGCATTTATATCATTAAAAAAACCTTCATGTAGTTTTGATGTTATTCCAGACTATGTTATAAACGAAACAGGATATCATGAATCACTCCTTTACCACTGATACATTTCTAAATCTCCTTAAAGTTGTGAAGGTAACCACCTTGCACAAAAAGGGAGCCACAGGCAACGTTAATCATTACAAGCTTGCAGCTCAGCATACTGGCTTGTCAAAGATCTTTGAGAAGCTTTTTCACAATAGATTGCTAGAGTTCACTAACAAAAACTTCTTGCTGTCAAACAATCAGCATAGTTTCAGGCAATCAAGATCCACAACTACAGCAGTCTATGAACTCCTACATGCTATGTTAAAAGCCATAGATGAAAAGAAAATGGCTTCTGGAATCTTCTTGGACCTATCCAAAGCATTTGATATTATCGAACACAATGCTATTATATAAACTGGAAAGAAAGGGATTAGAGGTATTCCAAATGAGTGGGTTAGGTTATATCTTACTAACTGACAACAAAAAGTTTTTCTTAAACAGGACAAATTCATTGGAAACATTATAAGAACAACAATATATACATCAAAAAAGTACAATGAAATATGGTGTGCCACAAGGGTTGACATTAGGTCCAGTACTCTTTCTTTTGTACATAGATGACTTGAAGCAAGTTTATGGCTTTAATTTGACATCACTGGGATGAGCCCTCATCAGCTGATATATCACCACTGTTTTGTTTATAACCTCAAAAATACATTTCAAGTTGTCGCGTTCGCTTGAAACATCCACATTAGTTGAACAATGTCCTGTTATTCCTTTCTACTTACTGAAGGCGAGCAACCAGTGAATACATGCTGTAAGATTTCTAAAGTTTATGGTGAAGGTTGTATGAAATGTGGAAATTTTTACAAGTGCATAGAGCAGTTCAAAAATGGCCATGACTCAGTGACTAACGAACAGTGGTCTGGCTGACCAGTTGTTTCAACTCCCTCACTTGAAAGTCGAATTGATGACATTATTCATGCCGACCGCCGTCTGACTGTTGAAATGATAGTTGGTAAGGTTCAAGTTACTACTGGTACAGTTCATAACAGTGTCTGTAACAAGCTAAAGTACCGTAAAACGAGCAAGATGAGACCCAAAGGAGTTGACGTGGCAACACAAGGAAACAAGGTCAAGAGTGTGCACAGAGCTAAAGGAACATTATGAAAGAGAAGGTGAACACTTCCTCAACAAAATTTTAACTTGTGATGAAACTTGAGTTCACTATTATGAGCCACAATCAAAAAGCAAAGCATGGAGTGGAAGCACACCAACTCACCTGTCAAGAAAAAATTCAAAACCCAACCATCACCAGGAAAAGTCACGTTGACAGTGTTTCGTGATGCTGAATGTCCAGGTTTTTTTGTGATTATCTCGAAGAGCAGCACACAATGAACAACCAATTCTACATGGATTTGATTTTAAACAAGATGAAGCCAGCCATGAGAGAGAGATGTCGTGGATCTCAGAGGAGAGATGTGATTCTCCAGCAAGACAATGCACGTCCTCATAGTGCTCAACTAACATGTGAAACCATCGACAAAATGGGCTGGGAAGTACTGCTTCATCCCTCTTTCACTCCTGATTTAGCACCTAGTGATTTTCATTTGGTGCACTGAAGGAGGCATTGCATGGGAAGAGGTTCCAGGACAACCAGGACATGTGAACATGAAGATAAAGAGTCTTTGCAGCCGAAATAAAAGAGCTTGTAGCTTGTTGGAATAAGTGCATAAATACTCAAGGGGATTATGTTGAAAACTATAAAAAGTATTGTTTTGTAAAAATAAACGCTTTTTTCTCCAGAACACTTTGTCTCTTAAACTACTGAATGACCCATATATATATATATATATATATATATATATATATATATATATATATATATATATATATATATATATATATATCTGTGTTGTGTGGGGGTAATCTTCATCTCCCCTGTATTCTGTACTGGCTTGTCCTGTATCTGTACAAGATGTCACAGGACCAAAATTAAATAAATAAATTAGGCGCTTGAGCTATTATGTTGTATAGCACTTGTCTTGAGGGTGGGAGAAATTGCTTAAAAGTGAAAGTAGGTCAGAGTAACCATGACGAGACCTTGGCCTATCCCAGAAAGAACAATTCGCTGCAAATGGGTCAAACTGTCAAGTAGTTTTTGAGTTCATAACACTATGTATGCAGCATGAATATACAGATGGTTATTTTCTCAATTCAATTACAAATTGGTTTCTTTTCAGGAATTGGCCTAAATAGACCTTCAGAAAGTCAGTTCAGAAAAATTGTTCAATGAAAAGATAAAGATAGCAAGAAACTATGATCAGCACTTGGAAACTGGCTGCGAACAAGAAGACACAAATATGTTAAAAGTAAATCGACATGATAGTATTGTATTACAAGAACAAGATAATAAAACTGTGTCAGAAGAAATCAGGCACAGTCAGATCGCTCCAGCTGAGGTGGTCACTAACTCTGTGGAAGAAAATCGGTCAGAGCTAAGTCTTTTTCCAATGGCTAGCAGTTCTGCAGATGTTGGTGAAGCCTCCACAACTAATGTTGTCATAGATATACAACAAACTATGCAATACATCACTTTCAAAGTAGGCAACAATAAAAATCATTCACCATCTATTGGCTGTATTATGCATTACAGTGTCATGTTACCCCTCAGAAGGATGTGCGGACCAGTGTACTAGTGTTTTTAGTGAGGTATATAGATGACAGTTGTCATTTTTGAACGCTTTATTGAACCGATCACAAATAACGTGACAAAGCAACCTAAAAATGCCTCATCAGTGCCCCCAAACATATTTAAAAGTGTACAACAAAGTGGATAAAGAGTAAAGCCTTCTATAAGGTGAAGGAATTTGAAGAATGTACAATAGATGACATAATGTTTTGAAATGGGAGTTTAAAAAATTAAAATTGTAATGTTTTGTGAAACTACCATTGCACTACCGTGCCATATTGTATAAGGTAACACAGAGGTAAAGTTTATCATTATTAAAATGTTTACACATCGTGTAGGTATGAAGATACTAACATGATATGCTGATTCACTGTGAAGCACTGTATTAGGATCGCAAAATGTGATCAGTTTGTATAACAACATAATTTCCTAAAATAGTTACTCAAAAAAGCTCCTTGTAACACAATTAAGTAAGAATTAATGAAAAATCATGGTATGTTGTAAATATAAGTGTACATTAATTTATTTGATGACCCTGATTGCATGTCAACATGTTCAAAGGTGAATAAATAATCTATTCGATTTATACATAGGTTCAGAACACTAGATAAAAAATCAGTAGTGTGATATCTCAACGAGGAACTTTCAACACAGGGCTGGAGCAAGTAGCGGAGCTCTGGTCCAAGTTTAAAAGAATAGTTGACCATGCACTTGATAGATCTGTACCCAGTAGCACAGTTCACGATTGAAGATAACCTAGATGGTATATGGTCACTGCAAAGAAACTTCTGAATGTACAGAGATTACAGCATAACAGGTATAAAACCAAACGTAGGACAATAGATGGCGAGATGCTAAATGAAAAGCATTTGGCTGTTAAGAGAGCAATGCCTGATACTTTCAATGATTACTGCAGCAGAATATTGTCAAGGGAACTCTCACAGAACCCAAAGAAATTCTGGCTGTGCGCAAAGGCTGTTAGTTGCACCAAAGTTAGTGTCGAGTTCCTAGTGAATGAGACAGGAACTGAAATTGAAGGTAGGAAAGCAAAAGCTGAAATTCTTAACTCCGTTTTTAAATGTTACTTTGCAAAGAAAAACCCATTAGAATTGTCCCAATGTAATCCTCACACCATTGAAAGAAAAATCAATTAAGTATTAGTGTCAGTGGTGTTTAGAAACAGCTGAATTTGTTAAATTTGAACAAAGCTGATGGAATCCCTGCCAGATTCTGTACTGAATTTGAGGCTGAGTGAGCCCATCTTCTAACTATAATCCCTAAAAAAAAACCGTGACCAATTCTTGGAAGAAGGCACAGGTCACACCAGTCTACAAGAAGGGTAGTAGAAGTTATCCACAAAACTACCATTCAATATCCTTGATACAAATTTGTTGTAGGATCTTAGAACATATTCTGAGTTCAGACATAATGAGGTATCTTGAACAGAATGATCCCCTCAGTGCCAGCTAGCAAGGATTTCAAAAATGTCGATCATGTGAAACCCAACTTGCACTTTTCTGACAGTACTTTTTTGAGAGTTCTGGATCAAGGCAATCAGATAGATGCCATAGTTCTTGATTTCCGAGAAGCACTTGACTTAGTATCACGCCTATGCTTATTGTCCAAAGTATGGTCATATGGGATATCAAGTGAAATTTGTGACTTTTTTGTAGGAAGGTCGCACATGTTACCTTGGATGGAGAATCACTGCAGAGAGGTACAGGAAGGGATGGCTGGCAAAGCTTGTAGGTGACGGTGTAATGGGTAGTGGTGGTGGTGGGATCACTCATGGAAAAACTCCTGTAGTAGTTGGTGTTAGTAGAGCTGCACCTTTTTTAGACTGAAGTCAGAAAATCGGTATACCTGCTTAAAGAAAATCTCTCTAACTAAGGGCTCACCTTCAGAGGATGTAATGTTCCCAAGTAGAGAAGGAGTTAACGTATTTCATCACAATATAAAAGGAATTAGAGATAAAATTAGTGAACTGCTTATAGATGTTGACTGAAATTATTGGTATATCAGAGCACCACTTAAATAATCCGACAATTCGGAGGCTTCCGTTAGCAGGATACAGATCAGCTGGCTGTTTTTCAAGGAGTTCCTTGCGGGATGAGGGAGAGGCTATGTATGTAAAAAACAGTATTCCATTTGAGTCAATAGACGTATCATGGCACTGCACTGAACAGCTATTTGAATGTTGTGCAGGGGTAGCTGAATTTAGTGAAACTAAACTTCTAATTGTTGTTGTTTTCAGGTCCCCTGACTCTGACCTCAGAGCATTTCTGCTCAAGCTAAAGAAGGTTCTTGATTCACTTTGTAGGAAGGACCAGAAATTAGTTATACGTGGCAACTTCAGTATAAATTTTGTATGTGATGGTGCAAGAAAAAGGATGTTGCTAGATCTCATAAGTTAATATGATCTGATGTAGACTGTGTTTTTTCCAACTAGGGTGCAGGGGAAAAGTAGCACAGCCATAGCAATATTTTTATTCATTCTTCATTACTAGATGGGCATTCTGTTAGTAAAAGGGTGAATAGCCTTTCAGACCATTATGCACAAATTTTAACACTAAAAAGCCTTAGTATTCAAAGAAATGTCTCATTTAATTACAAACTAAGTAAGAAAGTTAATCCAACAGCAATAGAGAGTTTGTTAAACCTTGTCAAAGAACAAGAGTGGCATGATGTTCATAGTGTCGATAATATAGGTGATAAATATAATGCTATCCTTAACACATTTCTCATGCTCTGTGAGAGTTGCTTTCCATTAGAACGTTCTAAACGGTGTACTAGCATTAATAGACAGCCTGGGTGGCTAACTAGCATGATAAAAATATCATGTAGAAGAAAGTGGGAATTATATTAAAATGATAAAAGTAGTCACAATCAAGCTACAGTAGCCCATTACAAACAGTATTGTAAGGTGCTTAAAAATGTTATTAGGAAGGCAAAGAGTAAGTGTTATACATCTAGAATAGCTAATTCACAGGATAAAATTAAAACTACATGGTCAGTTGTGAAGGAAGTGTCTGGTCAGCAGCATAAGGTTAACAATATAAAGTCAGTTTGCAGTAAAAATATTTCTGTTACTGATAAATCAGATATATGTACAGTACTTAACAATCATTTTCTGAGCATTGCTGGTGGATTAAATAAAAATTTAGGTTCTACAGGGAATCATATAACTTTCTTGTCAAATGCCTTTCTGAGATTGATGTCTGAAATACTCCTCTGTGATACAGACAAGAAGGAGATTGAGTCAATAATTAAATCACTGAAGACAAAGGACTCTCGCGGTTATGATGGAGTGCCTAACAGAGTATTAAAGTACTGTGCTGCATATGTTAGCCCTGTATTTAGCCATATTTGTAAATTTTCCTTTAGGAATGGTCAGTTTGCTCGACGATTAAAGTACTCAGTAGTAAAGCCACTTTATAAAAAGGGAGAAAGGGATAACGTAGATAATATTAGAACTATTTCTATGCCATCAGTGTTTACTAAAGTTATTGAAAATGCTGTGTATGTAAGGATAAGTGAGCATTTTATTTTACACGATTTGCTATAAAATGTACAGTTCGGCTTTAGAAGTCATTTAACAACTGAAAATGTTATATTCTCTTTTCTCTGTGAGGCACTGGATGGGTTAAATAAAAGTTTTCGAACGCTAGGCATTTTTTTGATTTAACTGAGGCATTTGATTGTTTTGATCACAAAATATTGCTCCAGAAGTTGGACCATTATGGAATATGGGGAGAGGCTCACAATTGGTTCGCCACTTACTTTACCAACAGACAGCAAAAGACCATTATTCACAATGTTGAGAATGACTGTGATGTGGGGTCTGAGTGGGATATGGTCAAGTGGGGGTTGCCCCAGGGATTAGTGTTGGGGACACTTCTGTTCCTTATTTATATAAATGAAATGCCCTGTAGTACTATGGGTAACTCGGTTTGCTGATGACATTAGCTTGGTAGTAACCGATGTTGTGTGAAACATCGGCTCAGTTTCAAATAGTGCAGTTCATGACCTAAGTTCACGGTTTGTAGAAGATAAACGAATGCTAAATCACAGTAAGACTCTGTTTTTAGAGTTTATAACACACAGTTCAACAAAACCTGTTTTAATTTCACAGAATGGGCATATGATTAGTGAAACTGAACAGATCAAATTCTACATGTTCAGATAGATAGTAAACTGTTGTGGAAAGCCCATGTTCAGGATCTTTTTCAAAGACTTAATGCTGCCACTTTTACTATTTGAACGGTATCTGAAGTGAGTGATCGTTCGACACGAGAATTGTCTACTTTGCTTATTTTCGTTCGCTTATGTTATATGGTATTATATTTTGGGGTAAATATTCCCATTCTAAAAGCATATTTTTGGCTCAGAAGCGGGTGGTTCAGGCAATAAGTGGTGTAAGTTCACGAACCTCTTGTCGACCCCTGTTCACGAGTCTGAGTATTTTGACATTGGGCTCTCAATATATATGTATATTCTTTACTGTCATTTCTTGTTAACAATATTAGGTTATTCCTAACGATAAGCAGCTTTCACTCAGTTAATATTCGGCAGAAATAAAACCTGCAATTGGATCAGACTTCCTTAACTCTTGTGATGAAAGGTGTGTAGTGTACTGCTGAATACATTTTCAGTAAGCTACCACTCGAATTGAAAACTGTTAGCAATAATCCACGAGCTTTCAAATCGAAACTGAAGAGCTTCCTCATGGGTCACTCCTTCTATTCTGTCGAGGAGTTCCTTGAAAACTTAAGCTTATTCTTGTTGTATTGTTGACTGTGTTTACTTAAACTTATGGACCGACTTTTTTCTGGTTCATAAACATTTATTTTTATCTGTTATTACTTTTATGTTGTAACTTCATGTACTGACACATTCCAAGACCTTGGAGATTTGCTCCTCAGTTTGGTCCTATGGAACTTGAGAAGTAAATAAAAATAAAAAATAAATGTAGAAGTAACTTCAGATAAGGTTAGAATAATTACTGCATGCACAGAAATAATTAAACAATCATTCTTCCCATGCTCCATACGCGAATGGAACAGGAAGAAATGCAAATAATGAACAAAGGGACATACCCTCTACCATGCACCTCACAGTGGTTTGCAGATTTTATATGTAGATGTAGATATTCTATTCTGTTCCATCTCAGTGCAGTGCAAGTTACACCAGCAGTGGTTTGATCCAAAAAGGGTGGACTGTCACTCATGTTGCTGCAGATGACAATGCCTCTCCATGTGTCATCTAAAGGTTGTGGACGCACTACGGGAAGACAGATCAGTACACAAGATGAGTTGGAGAAGGTCACTGACACATTACAACTCCATTTGAATACTGTTATCTGGTCACCTCAGCATTGCGGTGTCATACTGACAGAGCTCTCCAAGATGATTTCTGAAGACCACTGGAGCTGCTGTGTCTGATCAGATTGTAATGAACAGTCAAATGGTGATGTGTTCATTTAAAAATTATTGTACGACTATTGCTCAGCAACATCAAAACTGTGTAATGAACAGGTTACTAGAAGGACCCTATGACATAGACGTCCTGTTCAGGTATTCCACTTGACTAGACAACATTTTGCAGGTCGCCTTCTGTTCTGCCATTTACATGTCAACTGGCAACTTCGTCATTGGCGAAATGTGTTGTTCACGGATCAGTCCAGATATCCTCTGATGCAAGGTGATGGCCGTGTTCATGTGTGGAGGCCTGTGGTGAGCAGTACCTGCCAAATGTTGTCCAGGAAATCGACAGATTTCCAAGATTCTGTGATGTTATGAGGTGGTTTCTGTGTTGACAGTGATATGGATCTTGTCGTCGTTCATGGTTGCCCTCCTGCTAGGCAGTACATCGATCTCATCCGGTTGGACTATGTGATGGCTGCTGCATATGGTGGTACCCATGTTGGTGGTCGTCCTATTCCACCCAGACTCTCCAAAAACTCTCTATCTGAAGAATAGGAACGGTTATTTTAGGGTGACGTCCAAAGACCTATACAGAGCACGTGATATATGCATCAGGCAGTGATAAACACTCATTGAGGACGTACATGACACTGAAGCTCTCAAAGTCTATTGAAAAGCACCCAAGATGAGGGTATGAATGATTGTTTCCTCATTGTTTCCAAGACCTGTCTGGCGTTTCGTTTCATTTTATATTAACTTTCAGGGATGCAATGATGTTATGTTATATAGGCTACTTAATTTGTGAAAGGTAAAAGTATAGTTTGATAACATACCCTGTCCTCAGTTATTTCACAATGGAGTATGGCATAAACGCAAAGTCATGATCCCCTAATTTTTCTGAGCATTATAGCAGGAATACTGATACAGCAGAACTGGTTAGCGAAATATCAACTTTCAAGTTCCATGTCAAAGAGCGGATTGAACATTGACACATCTTCCCCTTTAAATATCTTGAGGTTTCTTTTTTCAAAATGTGGTTGATGGGATGCCTGCCCAAACTTCTAAATTGCTTTAACGATAGTTTTCACGATGTCGATTGCTACAGCATCTTGAGAACGCAGTTTCAGCAAGTTAAAAATGATTTAAGGTCGAGTATGGGTGAAAGAAGACTGTCAAATTTAGCTATCTTATAGACAGAATGCGACACAATTGCTGAACTTGATTTCAGTGAGATAGTAAATCTTAATCATAGCTCCTTTCATTTCAGATTAACAGTTTATGGACTATCAATAATTTACAAGGAGCAAATCAAGTATGTTCTGTACTACAAATAACCATAAGACCAATATGATACGATGACACCGGTACATTAATTAGTTGTGTGCGATGTTTTTCATCAGTATAGTTCATTCAAGTAGTAGTTTTCGATAATGTTTCGTTTTTGTTAAACCTGCTCACGATATTAAAAAATTTGCTAAATCTATGTAGTAAAAATTGCAGGAAGCTAGTTTTAGGGGGAAAGGGGGGCGGGCGCAGCTTTGGCGGTTCCATCAAGGTCATCGGCACGTTGATATTTTTGTGTAACATCCAAAACGTTCCAGGTTTCATTCTTTCTGAGGGCACATTTATTTTCTGCAAATTTGACTGTAGTTGTAATATTGTACTGCAATTCTGCATTTCAAAAACACGGAAAATGCTTTTATTTATTCGCACTAATTTCACAGATATGAAATTCAAAAAAACAAGTTGAAATTTTGCTATTATTTTGCGTATTGACTTCCCTCTTTTGTTCAAGAAATGCCAACGAATTGTTTTCGGATCTGCGCATTGATCTGTTTTATGCTTTTAGCTGATTTGTTGTCATTTCATAATTAACGATACAAATGACCGTGTGGTAGATGCTGCCTGCCTATCTTTGAACCGCATTTTATTGCTTTAACGAAGTAGGTTGCAAATGAAGAACAATAAAAAATCAGCGGCGTTGAACTCAGGATACATACAATGATTACTTTGGTTTGGGATCTGAACGTGCTATGTATATTGTTCCAGAAGCGTTGAGAAACGTTATAGGGCTTAGCATCCTATTTTAATAGCTGATTTTATTACAAAATTACAAAACGGACAGACACAGCCATGTCTGTCCTATCTACAGATGGAGAAACGAGCATCAAGACACGAAACGTTGAAAGAAGACTGGTAAGTTATTAGGGAGAAAACTCAAATCACCATGCAACATCCGCTTGTATCGCTGCAATTCATACTATCAAAATTATTTTTCATAATTATGCATCAGAAACATGTGACCGCAGGACAATGGTCGCAGCTGACAGACAGAGGGGAAAAAAAATCATCCGAGCAAATCAATATGCTGCACAGAATCGATTTGTGTAGCCTTAACATTGGAGTCACTTTTTATCGAATTTAACCAGACTTTTAGCGTTACTGATCTTGCGTGATTAATGACAGGATCTCTACACTGATGGAAACACGTGTATATTTACCGTAGTTATCGGTAGCTGCGAACACTTGTTTTCAATATTTTTGAAAATCAGCGCGTCGGAAACTTTTGTTTGCTTTTTCTTTTTTTGCCACGGCATGCTCCCAGTGAGAAACTAAATGACAAAGAAGTTTTGAGACAATCGCTTATTTAGAAAGCATCACCTGTGCGTATCACAACTCTTGTTTTACATTGGATGTCTAGCAGATCATGGACGTAAATGAATTGGCCATACTCATTAGAAACGGACTGATGGGAATTGGGAATCTTATTTTTGTTGCATGTGAACGACCTCTCGGGCAGCACGAGTCACACACTCGAATTGTTAGCTACGACACAGTTCTCTATGGGGAAATTATATCTCATAGAAAATAGAATTTTTGAATAACTTAGGACGCCGATTTGTTGCCTGCAACAGCGTCTTGTAACAAGTACATAAATGCAATATAATGGCCTTGAGGTAGTGGAAAGAAACTGGTCGAGTGGTAGCTTTTGAGTTCAGTATTAGTGATCAGCTGCTGGACTTTCACAATGATTACACATATATAACATTACGTGGTACTTGTTACTGTGAGGAAAAGATAATATCGTCCAGATTTAAGTTCATTTAAATCACATCAGGCGAATGCCAAGATACTTCTTTTGACAAGACACGCCGGATTTACTGCGGCATCCTTGTCAAGTTTAAGCTTGTGCGCCATCTGTAATGTTTTCATCGTATCCTTGTACAATTCAAGCTTGTGCGCCGTCTTTGATGTTTTCGTCGTCGACTAGTGAAAGATCCTGATCTTTTTAACGAATATAGGAAATGCACGCCTTGGATTTGTTGGAAAATTTGTGACAAGTGTATTTACCTGACAAAGAAACTGCCTTGTGTAATGACTATTTGAGTAGGCCTACTGCTTGAGTATTTCTGATGAACCTTAGATCAGGCATGGGAGGAGGTTGAAGGAATTCAAAGGCATACTGCTGCCAATGACTGGCTGAGTTGTATCCACTGTTTTTAAAAACAAAGTTCCCAGAAAAACTTCGTTGTCAAAAGAATGTCAGGAGCTTAAAGGATCATCAAAGACAGATTATTAAAAATTTTACTTTCCTCATCATATACTCGCTTAGGACCTTACGAACAATATAAGGAAGATTAAAGAACGCTCTAGCCCCAACATGGGCGTATAGGAAAGGTGTGTGTGTGTGTGTGAGAGAGAGAGAGAGAGAGATTGGGATTGTAATATCTGGCCCCCTTCCCAAATTAAAGCAAATGTTTCTGGCCCCTGTACCACAAATGTCTGAATTCGAATGAATGGCGACATATCCGTAATATGATACGGCATTTCTGAAGCATGGCTTTATACTGGCTGCAGACGGCGACGACGTAGGCTAGGCCAAATGTATGAATGAAGCTTAAAGAACAAGACAGCATAGCAGTGCCTGAAGGTGGCAGCCAGCTTGCAGAAATCAACGACACAGACGAGTAAAGTGTGAAGTGCCCTTTTTGGCTGGCCTTGCTGGCTTGAGGCAGTGTTATCGGTACCACTAGAGGGAATTAGTCCTCAAGTGGAATGAGTTCATCCTGGTGTCTCAGAGCTTTGAACTTTGCTGTAACCTGTACACCCACATATTCCATTTTTGGCTTTGAGTCTAGATGATCGACTTAGTGAGCTGCTTTTAGCCTTGACTTATTTGTATTTATTCATAGCAGCTAGTTGCATGTGTTTGAAAATTTGCCTTAAATATTATACTGTGAAATCTTCTGCCCATGAAATTTTTGAGGCAGAGTAAGCCTGAAAAATTTCATGCAGACATATGCTATTGGTGTACAAACCACGTAGTTACTAAATTTCCTATGGTTTTCAGACTATAAAAGTGCCAGAGGATTTATTCACATATAAAAACTCAAGTTTAGTGTTTGTTCCATAGTCAGAAATGGAAAAGTAATAATAATAACCACCCACTTACCATGGGTGTTGCTGAGGTAGGGTAGCATGTGTATCTCAGTGAGACACACAGCTGCACTGTACGTGCAACCACAATCTAGGAGTGTCAGTGTATGTGTGTGTGGCGGGGGGGGGGGGGGGGGGGACTCAGACTAAGGTATGGTTCCCAAAGAGGTGCATCAGCCTTTTCAATATTTTTGGGGGCAACAGTCTCAATGATTGACTGGTCTTACCATGTAACATTAGCCGACGTGATCTTTCTGTGCTGTTACTGCAAGTAGCTGAAAGCAAGAGGAGACTGCACCCATTATTATTTTTTCCTGAGGGCAGGTAAAATATTCTCGTGGTGAAATAGAACCCCCTTTTGGATCTCTGGACAGGGGTAACTCAGGAGCAGATGTCACCAGGAAAAAAACTGTCATATGTGTAGAACACAGGTAAGTTACCTTACTGTGAATCACATAGTGAACGCATTATCATGACAAAGATAGACATTCAGCCAACATCCACAATAGTATTACAGGCTTATGCACCAGCTAGATCCACAGATGAAGAGATTGAAAGAATGTACGATGGTTTATTTAGTTAAGGAAAATTTAATTGTGTTTAATGATCGGAACTCGGTAGTAGGAAAAAGATGAGAAGGGAAAATAGTAAGGGAATGTGGACTGGGGAATAAAAATGATACCACCTGATAAAGTATAATTTAATCATCGCTATAATGTACTTTAAGAATCATGAAAGAAGGCTGTATAAGTGGAAGAGACCTGGGAACAGTGGAAGGTTTCAGATTGATTATATCATGGTAAGACAGATATCTCGAAATCAGATTTTAAACTGTACAACATTTCTTGGTGCAAATAACCACACTGTATTGGTTAAGAACCGTAGATTGAACTTGTAGAAGCTGTAAAAATGGTGGACACTAATGAGATAGGACCTGATAATTTGAAAGAACCATAAGTTTTTGACAGTTTCAGGTGGGGCGTTAGGCAATGTTGGACTGAAACAAGGAAAAGGAATACAATAGAGGGCAAATAAGTAGCTAGCTTTTAGAGACAAAATTCCAAAGGCAGCAGAGAATTATATAGTTAACAGGACAAGGCCCAGTAGAAATCCTTGGATAACACAGGCAGTATTGAATTTAATTGGCAACAGGAGAAAATATATAAATGCAGCAAATGAAGCAGGTAGATGGAGTATAGACATCTAAAAATGAGACTGACACAAATATGGCTAAGCAGGAATAGCTAGAGGACAAGAGCGAGGCTGTAAAAACATACATGACTAGGGAAAAGATAAATTGCACCTATAGGAAAATTAGAGAGACCTTTGGAGGAAAGAGAAGCAGGTGCATGCATATCAAAATCTCAGATGGCAATCAAGCTCTAAGCCAAGAAGGGAAAGCTCAAATGTCTCTATAAGGGAAACGAACTTGAGGATAATGTTATGCACAGAGAAGAGAGAGTAGGTGAAGATGAGACAGCAGATATGATACTGCAAGAAGAATCTGACAGAGCCTTGGAAGACATACTCAGAAACAAGGCACATGGACTTCCACACAATTAGTGAGATCCTTTGGATAGCTAGTCATGACAGATCTATTCCACCTGGAATGCAAGATATATGAGACAGAGGAAATATCATCAGACTTCAGAATGAAAGTAATAATTCCAGTTCCAAATAAGGTAGATGCTGACAGGTATGATACTATCAAAGTGCCAGTTTAATTGGTCATGGTTCACTGGTCTACACTCATTGAAATTATGAAGGTGGTAGGAATAAAATACAGACAGCAAAGTGTTATTTAAAACTTATATAGAAACCGTACTGCATGACAAGAGTAGAAGGCCATAAGAAAGCACTAACTGTTAAATAAGTGAGACAACATTGTAGCCTATCCCGAACATTGTTCAGTATGTTCACTGAACAAGTAGTACAGGAAACCAAGAAGTAATTTGGAAAGAGTATTGAGGTTCAGGGAGAAGCAGTGAAAACTCTGAAGTTTTCTGATGACATTGTAATTCTACCAGAGAAGCCAAATCACTTAGAAGAGCAGTTGAATGGAATGGATAGTGTCTTGATAAGATCATGTCTGTTGTCTGATATCCAACAGACTGCAACATTGTGTGTGGGTAGTCAATTCATTCAGGACACTTTCTGGAACACAGGTACATAAATTAATTAATACAATGTAATTGGATGCTTATGTGTTGGAACATGTGTAATCCATAACATTCATTTCAGGTTACATTTTTATGAGTCTGTCCAGGCTGAGAACTAAGTCCCACAACTAGCAGTCACTTCCAAAAGTAAACACTCATCCATAGACCAAGTCTGTTACCAACATTGCTGCACTAAGGGCTGTGATGCTTTCTTATCCTCCTGGACAGTTTATTGTAGGCAGCTGATTCCAGGCTGGCAGCTGCTCTCTTCAGACTGCTGCTAAGTTTGAAATCCAGATGAAATCTGGCTCTTGCTGAAGATGAACTCTTGACAAACTCTTGGCTCCACTGGTTTAAGAAATCTGCAGCCCAGAGAAAAACTGCTGACTCACTGGGCTACTAGTTAGTTATAAAGCCTCATGAAATGATACACCCAATCTGCATGACTGGCTGAGACTGCTGGCAGCCTGGAGAAGAACTCTGCTGACTCACTGGGCTGCTAATTATAAAGCCTCATGAACTGATACACCCAGTCCACATGACTGGCTGAGGAAATAATAATCGTGAAATCGGTGTCCCACTCATTGACAGCCCAGGTGCTGTGATGTTGTTGTCTTGCCCAGTTGGTGCACATCAGTAGGTGTGGCGAAATGGTATGGCCATCGCAGGCAACCTCTGCAGACATCAGCCAAAGCACTCACCAATTGTGGTTCACCTAGATGCAGGATAAGCTGACATGCCACTGTGATTAAGGGTAACTACCTAGCAAGAGTAATGGCTTGGGAGGTAAAACAAGATGAACACCAACAAAAGTAAAAAAAAAAAAAAGATAATGGTTTGTAGTCGAATAAAATCACGCGATATTGAGGGAATTAGATAGGAAATGAGACACAGAAAGTAGTGATGAGTTTTGCTGTTTGGTCAGAAAAATAATTGATGATGGCTGAAGTAGAGAGTATGTAAACTGTAGACTGGTTATAGCAAGTAAAGCATTTCTGAAAATGGAGAATGTGTTAATGTCAAATACAAATATAAGTGTTAGGAAGTCTTTTCTCAAGGTATTTGTCTGAAGTGTAGCATGGTTCACAAGTGAAATGTGCACAATAGGCATTGCAGGCAAGGAGATAATAGAAGCATTCAAAATGTGCTGCCACAGGAGAATGCTGGAGATTATAGATAGGTAGATCAAATAATTAATGAGGAGGTACTGAATCATAATGGGGAAAAATTGTGTAACAACTTGACTAAAAGAAGAGACTGGTTTGCAGGACATGTCCTTATGCATCAATGTTATTAGATTTAATGATGGAGGGAAGAGTGCATGTGTGGGTGAGGGGGGGGGGGGTGTAGGAATTGTAGAGAGAGATCAAGGTATGAATGCAGTAAACAGGTTCAGTTGGTGCAAGTTGCAGTATTATTCAGAGATAAAGAGGCTTGCACAGGACAGAGTAGTGTGAAACGTGCATCAAACCAGTCTTCAGACTAGATACCACAACAACAATAATATCGCTAGTGTATGGAAATTAATCATTGAATATAAGGTAACAATGTAACCATTTTCAGTTATTGACGTATGCTTTAGATAGAGACTATTACTATGCTCATAGTTCCTTTATTTTATATTGTAGGGGAGGCACACTATTTCTGTAACTAATGAATAAAATTTAGTCTTCACCAATATGGTAATGTTGATAGAGAGGCACCAACAGTCATTCTAATTTCAAATTCAGAGTTATTCATGTTGCGAATGGTACAGCTGACAAAAAAATAGGGTTTGAACAAATCTTATGTGTGGTGTTGAATCATATTGGAAAATAAGTAGCAAACTTACCATTTTATCATTTGAGTCCCACAGTGGACCAAAAATTGAAAAATGTCTGTACTTGACAGTTTATTTCTTATCTACAAAATAAAAAAAAAAGACAGGGTACCATAGTCTGGATGCAAACTGACATTTTGCTTGTGGGTTGCCTTCATGAAGGGGGAGAACAAATTACTTTTGACCTTTGACCAAGACGTGCATGTATGGCACACATTCACATATTTGAATATGGTGAACAGTAAACAGTGAACAGTGGATGGTGAACGGTGATTGATACATGGTAAATAGTAAATGGCAAAACAGTTACCCTAAAGTCATCAACATGAATTACAAAATGTATCACTAATTTCATGTATTTCATGTCGCTTATCACAGACAACATAAGTTGATACTATAGGGTATAATGTGCATTGTTACATTTGTTAAATTTAATGCGAAACACTGATAAATTTGTAATGTGATATTTTGATTATTCTGTTAAGTGTGTACTAGGAAACAGGGTAATCTGGTAATATGAAGCCCCCAGAGCAATATTTAGTGAATATTATTTAACTCTCAGCTGTAAGATTGAGGTAAACAGTGGTACACTGCTTACAGCATAGAACATGGTTCAAGTGTTACAACAATATTGTATGGTTAGGGTTTTCTGTTTATGCATTATGTGACACTGAGTCAGAACAGCAAGGCCCTGAGATTCCACACAGATGTGAGATGTCATTAGCTGTAATGTCATTGTTACACCACTCAGATCCCTCAGGACGCTGAATGTATTACTGATGGGTGTAACTAAATTTTAAAAAATCAGTTCAGGCTGTTATTAGAAAACTAATGTCTATTGTAATTTTACCTATCAGTTGAACCATTCATTCACTGCTTAGAGTGGACGCAATCTATGAAAGCAATCAAATGAAAACAATTGATTCAATAGGTTGTAGTTTCTTGTATTCACTTGGACCACTCATTCATCCTTTTGAGTGAAATCAGTCTGTGGCGTCGACAAATATGAACAACATATCTCTGCCATTGCAAGTTCTTTGACTTTGTAACTGAAAGGCCCACGCCAGCTTGCTTGTTCAGTTCGCTGTATGACTTGTTGTAATATGGACGTCTGTATAAAATATATCAAGTCTTACAGAAAGGAGTGTGTTTCCTTGGGCTACAACCCAACAGAAATCTCAGAGTGGTGACCCCGATATGAGGCACACTGTTCCGCCTCTCCGCAAATTCGACATTCCATCTGTCTGATTTTGCCTTGTACACCTGGACCTTATCGGCCCACTTCCCCCCTCAGAGGACTTGTGTTATGTTCTTCCTTGCAGCAATCATTTATCTTGGTTGGTAGCGGTTGTACCTTTCACCAAAACAACTTGTGAAACTGTAGCTAAGGGTTTTGTTTCTTCCTGGATTTCCCACTTCACGTGTCCCGCTACTGTCACCACCAACCAGGGCCAGCAGTATGAATCAGCACTCTTCGCCCAACTCTGCCTACCACCCTGAAGCAAATGGACTGGTAGAATGATGGCATCGCACTTTTAAGACAGCACTGCAGTGTCAATACAGTCTTTGGACCGAGTCCTCCTGTGGGTACTCCTCGGCTTAAGGTCATCGTACAAACCAGATATCGAAGGCACCATGAGTCAGTTCGTCTATGGTGAAAACCCTGTCCTCCCTCGGGAGCTTTTACAACCTACATCCCCTGACAATTCCATCCCCCTTCCCAACATTGTCATAGGCTGGATCCGAATGCATTTTATAAACATTTCCCTGACCCTCCATCTAGCCATACTCCCTCTCCCCCCCCCCACCTCCCCCTGCTCCTACATGCCTTCTGATCTTCTTTCATGCAAGATCATTTTCTCTGCGATGACACCATCTGGGTCCCACTTTCCCCACCAATTCAGGCCCCAGGCCCATAGGAGGTCATAAACTGCACCGATAACATGATGGACATCTGGGTTAAAGGGTTTCTCTCCACCCCGTGAAATTGGCACACCTCGACCCAGCGTCTTTCATGCCCGACAACATTATGCAGCCTCCCAGCACTGAGGACTCGCACTCAAGCTATGGCCCCTCAGAGCTGCCACCACAGCCCTCACCTGAACGTGTGTCTGTGTCATCAATGCTGTTCCTCGGGTTCTCACCCTCTCCTCTACCTCCTCCCCTCTACCCCTTCTAGTGGTTCTGCAAACCTATGTCCCGCTCAGATGTGTGGAGGACATCACCATCCTCATTGATGACGACCACATCTTCATCCTGCTGCAAGACAACTCACCCCACCCGACCTGGGACCCAGCTTGTCAGACAACCGCCCGCTCCCATGTGGGGTCGATTGCATGCTCCTCTGAGCTACGGTAACCCCAATAGGGAGGGTTACAGTTCTAATGCTGCCAGCTGATCACGCAGGGTACACAGTCCCTCCCACATCACTCCATCCTTACACGCAGGCCGATGCCTCGTCCGCCCACACCACCTACAGGAGTTCCACATCAACCTCCCAGTGCGGTTCCTGCTGGAGATGGACATCCCCATCACATCACTGTGGACATGGCCCCCCCCCTTCCACTGCCCTGAAACTATGCTCCACACTGTGGGGGAAGGGGGGGGGGGTGTATGGCGTCAACAAGTACGAACGACATATCTCCATCTCCGCCATCACACTACATGTTCTTTGGCTCTGTAACCTAGCAGCCCACGCCATCTTGCTTGTTCAGTTCACTGTATGATTTGTGGTAATGTGGGTGTCAGTATGAAATGTATCAAGTCTACAACCCAACAGAAATCCCACAAGTCTATGGGAGCAAACAAATGAAAAAAGTCAACAAAGCTCATTGTAGGTTCGAATAATGACTAGTTAATCATTCTTTCTTTTGAAGTAATACCAGTCTATAGATTTTCTGTTGGTCAGACCATGTAGTCTTTTATTTCAACTGAAACCACTCTTTTAATATTTTAGTTGGCTGTTGGCTGAGCTATCCATTTATTGGCTGAGCTATCCATTTATTCTTATGAATGAAAGCAATCTGCAGAACTTTCATTAGTTGAATTAAAGTACTGGTATACAACTAGAGCACACATACCCCCAGATGGTAGTCCTACCTCCAGGGATATTGGTACATGAAGACATGTCAGGGGTACACCAAAGCTAAAATAAGCATTATACATATTCATTTACATATGTACAGAATAGATAATTTAAAAGTGATTAATATATTGCTGTGGATAATGTTAATCTATATATTATTGACATATAACTAATTAACCTGATACATTTTTGGGGTTACAAAATCGAAAATAAAAATTACTTTAGTAGTACATGAAGAAGAGAGGAACAGTGCCAAATTTTAGTGACTGTTTGCATTCCCTTTTACTGAGAAGGTGTAATGATGTCCATTAATTAAGAATCATTTGAATTTAGCCCTAAAATACTTATTCTCGATGTATTTGTGTGGAAGGTGTACATATTGTGCAGAAAATTACATCATTAGCAAAAACATACCCATGCATACTAACATGTTTACATTTTACAGCTTTTGAAAAGTAGCAAGCATTTCACAGGCATGAAAAGTACGGTTCAAACTCACACATTGGTTCTTCAGTTTTAGAGTTTGACTAATTTCTAGCCATCATTTTAAACAGTTTGCAACCATGTTCACACCCTCTGGACATTGGGAGTAATCATGTAGGTTGCTTGCTTCCTGGCACAGTCAGTAATGAGCAGAAACGTTCAATTGTTTTGACATTGTTAATTGCATTGTTGACTAAGCTCCATTATTGATTGTTGTCACTGTTATTGTTTTTCTAGTATTTGATTTTTACTGAGTACCAATAATTAGCTTGTAGTTAATTTTTTCATCCATGTTTATATATAGGCATTTATTAAAAGTTAACTTTGTCTTCGGATCAAAATGTCAAAACCCTAAGTGGTGTGGGAATGTCTGAAATCATATGATGGGATAACAGGTGACCATATATATAAAGGCAGTGGGCTGTATAGTATCTGCAAGAGTGATTCATGTTCTGAAACTATATTAATTAAAGAAATTCAAATAAAATTAACCAATGATGACAAATATTTCTTGTGGAAAAAGAAAATAGGAAAAACTATTTCTTATATGCTTTCTGTTCATGTAATCTCAGAATTCACAGAAAGAGAAGTATCAGCGATGGGTGCAAACCAGTCTGAAGGTAGTGACAGAGCTTCAACACGTTTAAATTATTATTCATTTATTTCAACATAAATTTATAATGTAGCACCAGTTATTGAACTTTTAAAAGCAACCAAAAATCCATACATGTTCCCAGAAGTATGAAGAGTTCGTATGTAGGTAAATGCTGCACCAGTGCTCTTGAAATCAACATCTAACATGCAGCACAGCAAACAGAAAGCTGTCTTAGCATTGTGATGGGAGACGCTTGTAATGGAACTGTCAACACACACCTCCTTCTTTCTTTTCTCCCCAAAGAACCCAATACACTGCAATTGAAAGTTAAGAATTTTCAGGTTCAGTATTATAATTATACTTATTGTTTTCTTAATTGTGAGGGCAGTTGAATAAGTAATGCAACACATTTTTTTCTCGGCCAATTTTGGTTGAAAAACCCGGAAATTTCTTGTGGAATATTTTCAAACATTCCCGCTTCGTCTCGTATAGTTTCATTGACTTCCGACATGTGGCAGCGCTGTATGGAGATGTTAAAATGGCGTCTGTAAAGGATGTGCATTGCAAACAACGGGCAGTGATCGAGTTTCTTTTGGCGGAAAACCAGGGCATCTCAGATATTCATAGGCGCTTGCAGAATGTCTACGGTGATCTGGCAGTGGACAAAAGCACGGTGAGTCGTTGGGCAAAGCGTGTGTCATCATCGCCGCAAGGTCAAGCAAGACTGTCTGATCTCCCGCGTGCGGGCCGGCCGTGCACAGCTGTGACTCCTGCAATGGCGGAGCGTTCGAGATGATTGACGGATCACCATCAAACAACTCAGTGCTCAACTTGACATCTCTGTTGGTAGTGCTGTCACAATTGTTCACCAGTTGGGATATTCAAAGGTTTGTTCCCGCTGGGTCCCTCGTTGTCTAACCGAACACCATAAAGAGCAAAGGAGAACCATCTGTGCGGAATTGCTTGCTCGTCATGTGGCTGAGGGTGAAATTTCTTGTCAAAGATTGTTACAGGCGATGAAACATGGGCTCATCACTTCGAACCTGAAACAAAACGGCAATCAATGGAGTGGCGCCACACCCACTCCCCTACCAAGAAAAAGTTTAAAGCCATACCCTCAGCCGGTAAAGTCATGGTTACAGTCTTCTGGGATGCTGAAGGGGTTATTCTGTTCGATGTCCTTCCCCATGGTCAAACGATCAACTCTGAAGTGTATTGTGCTACTCTTCAGAAATTGAAGAAACGACTTCAGCGTGTTCGTAGGCACAAAAATCTGTACGAACTTCTCCTTCTTCATGACAACGCAAGACCTCACACAAGTCTTCGCACCCGAGAGGAGCTCACAAAACTTCAGTGGACTGTTCTTCCTCATGCACCCTACAGCCCCGATCTCGCACCGTCGGATTTCCATATGTTTGGCCCAATGAAGGACGCAATCCGTGGGAGGCACTACGCGGATGATGAAGAAGTTATTGATGCAGTACGACGTTGGCTCCGACATCGACCAGTGGAATGGTACCATGCAGGCATACAGGCCCTCATTTCAAGGTGGCGTAAGGCCGTAGCATTGAATGGAGATTACGTTGAAAAATAGTGTTGTGTAGCTAAAAGATTGGGGAATAACCTGGTGTATTGCAATGCTGAATAAAACAACCCCTGTTTCAGAAAAAAATGTGTTGCATTACTTATTGAACTGCCCTCGTATCAAAGAGATGGATTTGATAGAAAATACTTTTTATTTATGAAATATTAAGTAATTGGATCTCTATGGTTCATAAACATTATTAATTATATCAACTGTAGATCTAGCTGACATGGATTGTTGGACTGTAAATTCATTTAGTAAATGATTTTATAATGTTCGAAGTTTAACACGTGATATGAAGAAAATAAAACAGATGATCAAGAAGCAGATAGAAGCAATGTCTGAATTGTGTTATTGAACCTGATCTTATCCACTACATATGAATATTTTTATTTACAGAGAGCTACAATACTTTTTGAGCAATAAATCCATCAAAGAGCAGTAAGAAATGAATATTGAGCACTTACTCTTCTCACCTGATAATTTCTTGCACATGCTTAGCAATGTAAGCAAAATAATGAACTTTCTTTGAATTTTATTTTTGTTGAGTCTTTATTTGATATTAGGCAAGATTTATTTATTTAAATCCCATAAATTTTAAACAGCTAGATATTTGCATGGGTGTGGGACATGTCAGATTGTTACAAATTATACAGAAGGAACACATAAAAAACCCTCTTGCAAGAGGAGATACAGGTATGAGACAAAATACACATTAAGAGGTATAGACAAAATTACACTTAAAACAGTTAAAATAAAGGTAGATCTTAATAGCTACATAAAAGACATAGTAATGTCAACAATGATTCAAACTGTTGTAATGCATGAGTACATCAGATTTAATTACAAGAAAAAATCATAGTTAACACAATCGAAATATTCTTCAGCTGAATAAAAGGAATTATCTATTAGATACGGTAGTGTTTGAGCTGTTGTTTAAACTTGGGAAGCTCATGGACAAGTGATTTCAGTGATGGTTGGAGAGCATTGATCCCCTTGCAGCTCTTGTAATGGACTTCTTTTTGTACAATACTAATGTTTTTTAATTCATAATGGACATCCATCTTCCTCCTGGTATTGTGGGAATTGTATGAATCATTGGTTTTGTGTAGTTGCTCATTTTTACAAATGAAACTTAACAGGATGTAGATCATGTCTCAATTTGGGACCTCAGTGTCTGGGATGTTTTAAAAGAGGATTCAGATATCAGTACTACTTTCATTAATGTTTTAAAGATCAAGAATCCGGAATTATTTGAAAAATTTAGATGGAAAGCAATACCAATGAAATTATGGACACATTAATACTCACTGAACAATCAGTGGTAATGGACAATAATTATGGAGAACAATAACTCATTTCTGACTTGAAAAACAACGGCAAATAATGAAATACACAACTTTAATCCTGGTATTGAGATAGATGCTCTCTCGTTGTGAAAAATGAACTTTCAACATTAGACTAGAAAATTTTGTGGAACATTATTTAGTAACACAAAACTGTTTGGGAGTGGTTCTCAGAATATGTGAAACATGGAAGCTTGATTAGTGGGAGAAGTACCTTCACGTATTTTGCAGACAACTGTACTTTACCGGGAAAGAATTTAATATTAATGCAGTAAGAGTTGAATAAATATCCAAAGAATTTCACTCTGTTGAAAGAATTGCTGGTCAGAACTTTGCAGTAAAACCAAGAGATAATAATACTAAAGTATGTAAATGTAAAGTTATGCATGTCATTTTCAAACAACTACATAGACATGGAGTGACTGTCAGATTACTAGGAAAATATAACAGTGAAATTAACTTTCATTTTAACTTTGTAATGGAAAAATCACAAGACATCTTACTGAGAAATATGAAGGTCCACCAGATAACAATATCTTTCAAATGAACAAAAGTGATGTTTTAAATATTTTTTGTCTACCATAACAGTGGAAAAGATTTTATTTAGTAGGTGTATTGATAATTATTAGTTTGCAGTATACATAGGCATGACATGCATGAACTTTTAAAAAATGGCACAAAGAACACGTTAAATGTTGGAAGTATGAAACAAACTATTCCACGTTTGCAGAGCAATTACAATAGCATAACTACTGCCCTACAAACATGGAACAAGATATGAAAATAATCAGAATAAACAACAACAACAACGAATGGCTCATACCAATGCAAGAAAACTACCATGTCCAGAAAGCCATTGCTGAGGACAAACATGAGAGAAATGATCACACACACATCAGTACGGATTCTCTATTAAACGTAATAAAAGAAAATGATAAGATAAAATAAAATGCAATAAAACATCCATTTGTACATACAGCCATATTACAAAAGTGCATTTTCCTACACACACCATATACAGAGATGTAAATAAGGAACAGAAGTTGTCAGAGTACTCACTACATTTTTAAATACTTTATCCCAATATATGGCACATTTTGAAAAACCCATGAACAGCAAGTTGGCATAATGTTTTGAATTATGGCCAAGGTGTAAAAGTTATGTTTTTGTGTTTGAAAGCAACTGCAAGCTGACCAATAAATGTAACAAGCTAGTACCCACCGAAACAGTATCCACAACACTACTGGAAGTCCCAATAATGTAATACTGACATATGTAATTTCACATTTTCATGTTTTTTAATAACAACTTTGAAATACTGTCCTAATTTTCATATTTTTTAATAACAACTTTGAAATGCTGTCCCAAGATATTATGTAATAAGTGCCATGTTAGCTAGGAAACAGATTTTCAGATCACATAGATTAATAAACTGTTAATAATGACAGCAACGTGTTCTGAAGGAATAGCTGATGGAAATGTAAGTACGTGAACTGATTTTAGTTTATGTATAAATACACTGTGCTCTTAATGATCTATTATATGAGATTGAGTTGAAAGAAATGTGGTAATATGTTGAAGTACAATCTTTGTATAATGTTGATAGGAGAGGAAATATGACAGTTGTGATGTTATGATGATGCAGTAGCTGGTGGCAATTTTAATGTTAATGATGTTGATGAAGAGGTTGTAGTCTTGGTTAAAAAACTTTGTCTGACTATGCCAAATTTTATGTAGGGAAAGCTCGTTGTGTAATCAGTGATAATTGACAGAAAAATATGAAAGTAGCATTGAATAATTATTATAATAAAAGCTAAGTTTTGGATAATAGAAGATGGTGGAGGTAGTAGATGAAATAATTGTTGTAGCAGAAATGTTGCTGACCATTTGATAACATTAAAAAAAGTTAAAGCAAGTCTGACTATGAGAAAAATTTATTATTAATGCTATTTGAATGAGGATTATATAGCATTTTGAGAAAGTAGTGTTTGAAATATGTTAATATAAGAGATGATTTTGCTTGATGTCATAACATCATTAATTTTTCAATGTCAAATTTTAATAATATATTATTGTATATGTGTAAAGAATGATATTATTATTTCATTTTTAAATCATATTTTAATGATTTTTATATATATTTATTTTATTTACAATTACAAATTTCACCTATTCTTCCTGCCATGATGTTGTACCCTAAGAAAACGTTCATATTAGTGTATTTCTCCCAGAAAATAAGTCAGTCCAAGGTATTTAAGTCTGATATCCTGTATTGTAGAAATGCCAATATCCACTTACCTACTTACAGCTGGTAATGTCACTAGAAACTAATTAGTGATGTGTTTTTGTAGCTGACATTGCACTCTCATAAAGGGCATCCTAGTAAGCAAAGATGTGGAGAGAGTTCACACTCGTGTAAAGGACATGCTTCTAAACCAAGATGCGAAAAAGGCATTTTGCTCATGTAACAGACATTATATTAAGCCAAGGTGTAAAAAGGACTAATACAGAGAAGATGAGTCTGAGTATGATTGTGCTTGTACCATTTTTTTTGCAAAATGATAATTATGCTTTATCTTCAAGTTAAAAAATTATGTTTTCTAATATGATGTTAGGAACACTGGTAAATGATGTGCATGCGCACTATTTCAGCACTAAATGTATCTTATCTAATATTATTTTACTAGTTATCTAATCATTTTATTGTGCCATTTGCAAATGTATGTTTGTTTTATGTAATTGTGTTTATAGTAATACTTAATTGTGACAGAGTCAGTGTGTGGCATATACATACAAGTTTTAGAAAGTCAGTTGTCTCTTTTCTATCGGATAAAAACAGCCTTTGGCAGTTCCATTATTTTGGGGTCAGCAGTTTGTTCACATATTTATGCATAAAAAATTTTGTGAGATATTGTAATGGAACTGTTCAGCGCACCTTTTTTTGTCAAGTATTGAAGAACCTGATATGCTCTAATTTAAAGTTAATAATTTGTAGATCCAATCTTAGTATCATACTAATTATTTCCCATACTTAATGAGAGAGAAAAAATTGATAGAAAAATGTTTTTGTTCATGAAACATTAATTAATTTATGTCTTTGGTTAAGATACATCAGTTATATTGATTGTACATGTATATCTTTGTATGAAAACTGCATATACCTCTGTAACTGTGAACAGTGAAAATAAACAAAGAAAAAATGCAAACATTGGTTTGTAGACTCAGTGACAAATGATACCTAAAAAGTTCAGGAACTTTGAAGCTTCTGGGATTCATGGTGGACAGTGGACTCACTTGGCAAGAACACACTGCACATGTGTGTGGCAAACGGTCGCAAGTCATATACCTCCTGAGGAAACTAAAGCATTGATAAGTGATCAGTATCTGCTGACAGTATATTATTCACTGTTCCATATTAGCTATAGCCTGTGACTATAGGATAAACACCAATCAGGGAACTGGACCACTGCAGAGCCATCTTCACATGTCTAGGAGTGATCACAATTTTCAGTCACCTGTCTCATGTATGTGATTTTCTTTATTTTATTTTATTTATTTTGTCCATATAAATCTCTTTTTCAGTACATACATCATACACAGGATATGGACAGAAAATCTTTTTATCTATTGACTTTTCAAACATAAATTATTTAAATTTTTGTGACAAATTGGATCTATGCAGTAAATAATCACATTTTTTACAATAATACTGTACATTTATAACTTATTTCTATAGTTAAAGACACAAATTACATTTTTTCTTGCATAAGATACTCTGAGATTGAATAGTAGCAGTTTTTCAGAAGGTAGTCTGTCACAGACTTTTTAAAGCTCTGTAGTTCAGGAAGGGATTTTATATGTCTTGGTAATCTGTTGTATAGTTTTGTTTGTGCATGATATACACCTTTTTGCCTTAATGTGGTGTTACAATGATTAACATGTATGTCGCTGTCTGACCTGGTACTGTAATCATGGACACTTTTGTTTTGAGGGAAAAGGTTTTCTTTTCTCAGTATACTTTTTTTGACATGTATGACTACGTCCAGTATATAAATGCAAGGAAGGGGTAAGATCTTTAGATCTTTAAAGAAAGGTTTGCATGAGTTTCCGCTGCTTACTTATTTCATTATTCTTATAACTGCCTTTTGTTTCCTGAAAACTGTTATGGCCTGGTGTACATTTCCCCAGAAAATGATACCATTCTTCAGTATTGAATGCACATGAGCAAAGTATACAGCCCTAACTGTTTCTGCACTAGTACTGTTGCAAAGAATTCTTACTGCATTGCTGAGTTTTGCTAGTTTGAATTTAGGGATGTGATGTAAGTGTTCCATGTGGAAGAAAATCATGAAACGTTCACCAGCAGGATTGACATCTACAATTATAACAAGCACAGTAAGGAGGACATAGACATCCCAAGCTCTTGACACTCTATGATGAGGGACAGTTTTCCAACAGTAGCTATTAAAATGTTCATCCATCTAAATACTAAAATACAGTCCTTGTACTTGGTGAAATGTTGGGGTAAGATGTTGCACAACATATGCCAAAAACCACTGCACAGTTTAAATCTGTTCTTCAACAGTGAAACAACAAATTGGACTCCCTAAACAATGCACTGCCATATGAAATGAAGTGAACATGTAGGTGTTGAAAATTTGTCATTCTATATGCCATTAAGTGTTGTGCTATACTTATGTAAATTTGTTCTGTATTATTATGCATACTTATGCATGCTGGTTTCTGTATTATAATGCTTGTATAATCTTAACCTTGTAACACTGACTCAGTCTATCCAGTCTTCGCTGGTGAATGGTGTAGCTATGGTACGTAGTCAGTCTGTGAGTCATTCAGTTATGGAGTACCGAGCTGGAAGCTGACATCAGCTGTTAGACTGTAAATTTGTGTGGTAAATGATTTTATTACATTTGAGTTTAATATGTGGAAATATAAGTGATCTGAAGAAAATAAAACAGGTTATGAAGAACCAGATGAAAGCAATGTTCAAAACATATTATTGAATCTAATCATAATCACCAGATATGAGCATTTTTATTTACAGAGAGCTTCAATATTTTTCAAACAAGAAATTCATCAAGGAGCAGCAAGAAACAGATATTGAGCATTTATCCTTCTTGCTTGAAATTAGTTGCACATACTTAGTGACGTTAACTAAAAAGGTGCACTTGTTTTGAACTTTATTTATGTTCATTCTTTAATTTACATTAGAGAGGATCTTTATTTTACATTAGAGAGGAATGTGCCTCAAGCTGCAGAAAGGCCAAGCTGCTGTGACAAAAGGCTCTGTCCTGGCACTAATGCAAGGCTTGTTGTCACACATCCAGACCCCATTGCTGCTGTCAGGACTGGAATGCTGTTAATGCAGCATTGTACAAGAGACAAACTGTTACAATGACAATCTGGATTATACCACATTCAAACGTGGCACTGAATCACTTTTGAAGCCTACATGAACAGAAATAGTATCCTGTCACAACAGAACTGGGTTGAGCAACCATAAATCCCACCTTGTGATGATGAGCCCCTCCTCTTTTAATGCAAAAAACAATTAAATGTAACAATGTGAGCAATGTCTAATTTTTGTTTACCTCAAATACACATTTTTTACTGTGCTAACACTAGTAAGTCTGTAAGTAAGTCCCATGTCAGAATCTATTTGAACACGTGTTGACTTCCATTACTTCTTATTCAGTGACCTCTACCGAGAACAGAAAGATGGAGTTGCAATGAAAAGCCCATTGTCACTTATTGTTGTCAGTTTGTTAAAGGATTTGTATTTTTTTATTAATATTTTGCCTTTGCCATTCATTTCATTCCTTTCATGAAATTATTTATAATATAATATATTAGCATTATTTACAATATAAGTAACATAAATTGAAAATAAAAAAATTGTTTTCACATATGGACTGAACCTCACAATCCTCAGATTACTATACTGTACTTCTCATGCTGTGCCAGCCATTGGGTGGAAACTGTGCTAGCATAAATGGCTCATACCTCGTCTGTTCTATGCCAAAAATACTATTTATTTGAAATGCCTGGCCATCTGGAGCTCCCACATCTGTTACTTTCATTTCTGGGCAAGCCCTGCATAAGCCTTAAATTTGGCTGATGTCAGTGATGTCAAGTAGGTGTTGTCTTCTTGTTTGCCCTTTTTCAAATAATTATGTTGTTTCTGAGACTGCAATATGTTCATATGCCAGTCTTTCAATGGTCAGATGTCACCTGAAATTTTCAGTTTGGGACCAGCTGGCATTAACGTAACAACTATGAGAGATCTCAAGAAAATATGCCTGGTCTACAATGTGTTAAAAGTTGGTAGGTGAATTTGTGCCTAAATGTCTACTGGGCGGTACTTCAAGGCTGTCCTCTGTTTATAATGTTTTAATACCTCTGTGTCATGTAAATAAATTCCATGCTTTATTTTGTGTCATTGGGCAACTTATTTTGTCAACTAACTGCAAACTCAGAAAGTTCATCTGTTCAATTCCAAGAAAAAGTGCAGTGTGATAGCATTTGCCACTGTAATATTGTGTGGTGGGACATTGCACATATCTACTTGAATAAAAACATTTGACGAGACACTGAATCAATGTATAGTGTTTCCGATGGTAATTAACATGAGAAAATGCCATATAATTCCTAGAAGTCAGTTTACATTTATTCTACAAGTCTTTGACCATTAAGACTCTGTGGGCTTAATGGGCAATGCAGTCAGGCAGCAACACAAGATTGTAAACAGACATATCAGCCAGGAGGATTCAGTTGTGAATTAGATGTAAGAGTGTTGCTGGCAGTATGGTTTCTTTTGCCCAAATTTTTTATTTTATTTTATCTTTATTTTTTTTTATTTTTTTTTTTTGCAAATATCTTCAGTAGTGTTATTTTTATGACATGTGCAAAGTATCTAAAAATCTCATATATTGACGTAGGATTTTTCTCACTTAACTTCAGTATTTATTACATTCCTTTGGTCACCAGTGACCTAATAGGTTTCCCTAAAATCTGTGCTAATGACAGTCACCAATAATTTTGGAACTTCATTATTATTGTTTATATGTAAACTGTACCCAATTAGTAACTTTCAGATAAAGAAGAGAAAAAATATACATAAATAAGTGAAACTGCAAAAAGGTGAGAATTTAAGGAGATGGGACCTGGATAAACTGACTAAACCAGAGGTTGTACAGAGTTTCTGGGAGAGCATAAGGGAACAATTGACAGGAATGGGGGAAAGAAATACAGTACAAGAAGAATGGGTAGCTTTGAGAGATGAAGTAGTGAAGGCAGCAGAGGATCAAGTAGGTAAAAAGATGAGAGCTAGTAGAAATCCTTGGGTAACAGAAGAAATATTGAATTTAATTGATGAAAGGAGAAAATATAAAAATGCAGTAAATGAAGCAGGCAGAAAGGAATACAAACATCTCAAAAATGAAAGCAACAAGAAGTGCAAAATGGCTAAGTAGGGATGGCTAGAGGACAAATGTAAGGATGTAGAGGCTTATCTCACTAGGGGTAAGATAGATACTGCCTACAGGAAAATTGGATTCCATAGAAATATTGGAACACGTGAGCAATACTGACCCTACGACTTCTCTTAGATGCTAGATTAAGAAAAGGCAAACCTACATTTCTAGACTTAGAGAAAGCTTTTGACAATGTTGACTGGAATACTCTCTTTTAAATTCTGAAGGTGGCAGGGGTAAAATACAGGGAGCGAAACGCTATTTACAATTTGTACAGAAACCAGATGGCAGTTATAAGAGTCGAGGGACATGAAAGGGAAGCAGTGGTTGGAAAGAGTGTGTTATTCAATCTGTATGTTGAGCAAGTAGTGAAGGAAACAAAAGAAAAATTCGGAGTAGGTATTAAAATCCATGGAGAAGAAATAAAAACTTTGAGGTTCGCCGATGACATTGTAATTCTGTCAGAGACAGCAAAGGACTTAGAAGAGCAGCTGAACGGAATGGATAGTGTATTGAAAGGCGGATATAAGATGAACATCAACAAAAGCAAAACGAGGATAATGGAATGTAGTTGAATTGAGTCGGGTGATGCTGAGGGAATTAGATTAGGAAATGAGACACTTAAAGTAGTAAAAGAGTTTTGCTATTTGGGGAGCAAAATAACTGATGATGGTCGAAGTAGAGAGGATATGAAATGTAGACTGGCAATGGCAAGGAAAGCCTTCCTGAAGACAAGAAATTTGTTAACATCGAGTATAGATTTAAGTGTCAGGAAGTCTTTTCTGAAAGTACTTGTATGGAGTGTAGCCATGTATGGAAGTGAAACGTGAATGATAAATAGTTTAGACAAGAAGAGAGTAGAAGCTTTCAAAATGTGGTGCTACAGAAGAATGCTGAAGATTAGATGGGTAGATCACATAACTAATGAAGAGGTATTGAATAGAATTGGGGAGAAAAGGAGTTTGTGGCACAACTTGACTAGAAGAAGGGCTTGGTTGGTAGGACATGTTCTGAGGCATAAAGGGATCACCAATTTAGTATTGGAGGACAGCGTGGAGCGTAAAAATCGTAGAGGGAGACCAAGAGATGAATACACTAAACAGATTCAGAAGGATGTAGGTTGCAGTAGGTACTGGGAGATGAAGAAGCTTGCACAGGATGGAGTAGCATGGGGAGCTGCATCAAACCAGTCTCAGGACTGAAGACCACAACAACAACAACAAGAGAAATATCCATACAACTAATGATGAAAACATTTTAGTAACTTTTGCACTGATTTAGTTTCAGAGTAATTAAGATCTTTTGTAAAAACAGTGTTACTGAAACAGAATGCCATATTTTGTCAAACTAACCAGCATAATTTAATAGAAATTATTGTTGTATCCAAAAGTCCCCAGTCAAAAAATTTGTATTCCACTATTCAGTTATTCACAAATGCAAATTTTTAATTGCAACTAATGAAAGTACAGCAAACAACAATAGCTGAATGTAGTTTTAAGTATTGCCAACATATGAGAGGAACATTTCAGAAGTCAATATAGCCAGTCTGTGGAAAGTCATGAAATGACTATAAAGTCTGTGTCCAAAATGTACTGTGGAAGAGTTAGCACAAATCTCAGTTTGTACAGTGTGCTGTGCTGAGTTTTATCTAAATTTTGTATCCAGGAGATCATTCTGTAATTTAGTGACTGGTTTCAATGACTTATTTGACAGAGAGTGTGTAATTGTTATTATGGACTGTGTCAGACTTCAATAGTGTTCATTGTGCAATAGATACAGAATATGAACAGTTCTACTTCCAAAAGTTACTGACTGTGCACTGTTTTCACACTGAGTTGACTCTTTGATTTCAAGGACAGTGTTTCAAGAATTTCATACAGTGGCTGTGGTAGTTACAAATGTTTGTCACATGTGAACTTCTGTGAACAATTGTGGCTGTGTTATCATTTTATGGGACATCAATCGAGTGTAGTATGTGGCTAGTCAATTATCTGTTCATAAATTATGATTTATGAGACATGATGCGGCCATAAACCATAGTTTATTCAACATCAAAATGCAATTAAAGTGTTTGAAGCGCAAACCTGGTGCAAACAACATAATTTGAAACAGCCCACTTTAGACAATCACGTCTCCACCAGATTTGATGGAGGCACTGCTACTGGAGGCCTTTTAGCATGAGTGAATATGGTTATGTTACAAAGATCAGGTGTAGTCAAGTTACATGGACTCTCTCTCTCTCTCTCTCTCTCTCTCTCTCTCTCTCTCTCTCTGACCAATACATCAAAAAAGTGATGACAGCCACCCTTTTCCATCTCCATCTTGAACTGAGTATTCAGGTGGATTGGTTTAGATTTTCTAAAAAGCCGTTTAAATTCTCCCTTTCATGGGGGCAAACAAGTTAGGTGTCATCCACATACGTGAAAAAATGCAAAGTTTTCAGTGCCATCAACCCCAGAGGATGTTCCTGAAAGTCATCATAACCAAATTGGCAATAATAAATGACAATTGGTTTTCCAATGCAAGTCCGTCTGTCTGTTCATAGTAAAGGTCACTGAATAAAAATTAATCGAAGTGAACAGATGTTCAAATTTCTTAGTTAATTCAACACCAAACCTAACCTCACTTAACTGAAACAAACCAGACAGACGAATGTGTGTGATTAGAGTGACCAATCAACATAAGAAATCTGCTGAGTTTTAATATGCACACACTAATATACTAGTGGGCTCAACAAAGAAGAAAAGTGTTGCACTTCATGGTAGGTCAGAGCACCAGAGTCGCTGACAATAGGAATCCCTCCTTGCAGAGTTTTGAAATGCCATGTAATTTATTTGGGAGCACTGCATGAATTAAGACTCTGGACAGACTCCTGTGACAAGGAATTTTTATCAGGCTGCTGAATAAGTTAGGAGAGATACATATTGACTGGTACACTTTCACCTAACAGTAACATAACAGCAACTGATGGAACTGCTTGATGTTCACTCAGAGTGTATCTACGCATCATTATCTTACCCTAGGATAAGGACAACTCTACAGTTGTGTTGGACAAGCAGGATTATGTTCAAAAGATGCAGTGTTAACTATCTGATTCAGCATATAGTGAGTAAGTACTGAAACATCAAAAAGTATTGAAAGACTAACAACCATCTATCAGTTCACTTGGTCTGCCATGAAACCTGAAGGAAAGGTAACATCTTTCCACATCCTACTGTGCTGATGATGTTGTATCTTGACTAAAAATGTTGCCCGAATCCACTGGCCATTATTGATGCCAGTTATAGCCGAGTTAGAATGTCTTCAGCGTTGAATGACCTTGCTATAGGCCTCAATGTTGGTGCAGGATGGTTGTCAGGGCAGCAAGCGCTTTGAACAGCTGGTCAGCTATCTTAGAGGCATAGAAGCACTGAGACAACAAAAACACATTTATTCATCTCCATGAACACAATTGTCTAGGCTGTCTGCTTGCTGCAGTCAGCACCCAATGGCGTGGACTGGCTTAGGCAGCAGTGTTGACTGAGAAAAATGAGGCGGCATAAAGTAGCAGCTGTTGTGGTCCTGCTTAGCAGGATGTGACAGTATGGTCTTATGATCACGTTACTCATGGCAATATGTCAAATGCAGGATCAGCACAACCAGCCCAGTTCTTGTCTCACCAAGCAGTGGTGCAGAGAAGAGGCACTTTGAACACTGATGTAGGATGCAATAACAGCTGCCCATGGACACAAGTCAGAAGTGAGAGAGAGTGCTCATGCACGCAGGTGGCAGGCAGGTTAGGGGAAGGTGCATGCCCTAGAGCACTGGGTGAATATCCTGACATCAGCTGAAGTCAGGCAGAAGATGACCTCTGGTTTGAAGGCAGCAGTTCTGCTCCTGGCAGCATTGGTACTAGGCGCAGACCATGGGCCTGCAGCTAGTGGAAGCAGTGTATAGTAGCATTCCATTGAATGATCCACAGCAGGTAGATGACTATCACTGGAATACCTCTCAGAGCTGGCTGTAGACGATGAAAGATATTGCCTTGGTGGAGTGTATAATGGAACTGATCAATGTCTTAGGCTTCTCTGTGTATCGTTCTGGCCGATAGATTAGAAGAAGTTATGTGATGCCCTGAATAACTTCATTATATGATATAGACAAGTTAAAAATTGTGATTTCACACTTCCTGCAGTTTGAATGATGTCAACAAAATAGTTTCAACAGTGGAAAATTGAGGATGGAATGTAACAATATTATGAGAAGGATATTTCCTACTCACCATGTAGCAGAGAAGCTGAGTTGCAGATAGGCACAACAAAGACAGTGAGCTTTCAGCCAACAAGGCCTTCATCAGAGATAGAACATACACACACGTGCTCATGCAAATGCAACTCACATGCACATGACTGCAGTCTCTGGCTGCTGAAGCACACAATGTGAGCAGCAGTGCATGATGGGAGACGAAACAGGTCGTAGGGGTAAGGGGGAGTCTGGGGTGCGGTGGGGAAGGGATAGCAGGGTGAGGTGGGGGACAATAATGTGCTGCTTGTGGGACCATACGGGAATGAGATGAAGAGAGGATAGGGCAGCTAGGTGCAGTTGGGCAGTTAGATGAAAGGTGGGAGATGGGGAGGAGGGGGGTTTGTGGAAAAGGAGAGGGATAAAAAGACAGTGGGTGCACTGGTGGAATAGAAGACTGTGTGTGCTGGAATGGGAACAGGGAGGGGGCTAGAAGGTAAGGACAATGACTGACAAAGGTTGAAGCAAGGAGGGTTATGGGAGCGTAGGATATATTGGAGAGAGTTCCCACCTGCACAATTCAGAAAAGCTGGTGTTAGTGAAAAGAATCTAGATGGCACAGGCTGTGAAGCAGTCACTGAAATGAAGAACATTGTGTTAGGCAGGGTGCTCAGCAATGGGATAGTTCAGCTGTTTCTTGGCCACAGTTTGTTGGTGGCCATTCATGTAGACAGACAGCTTGTTGGATATCATGCCCATGTAGAAGGCAGCATAGTGGCTGCAGCTTAGCAAGTAGATGACGTGACTGGTTTAACAGGTAGCCCTGCCTTTGATGGGATAGGTGATGCTCGTGATCTGGCAGGAGTAGGTCACAAGCATTACCTATCCCATCAAAGGCAGGGCTACCTGTTAAACCAGTCATGTCATCTACAAGCTAAGCTGCAACCACTATGCTGCATTTATATGGGCATGACAACCAACAAGCTATCTGTCTACATGAATGGCCACCGATAAACTGTGGCCAAGAAGAGCTTGACTACCCCATTGCTGAACAGACTGCCCAACACAGTGTTCTCAATTTCAGTGACTGCTTCACAGCCTGTGTCATCTGGATCCTTTCCACCAACACCAGCTTTTCTGAGCACACACAGTCTTCTACTCCACCAGTGCACCCACAGTTTTTTTACCACTCTACTTTTTTGTTAACCCCCTCCTTCTCATCCCCCACCTTCCATCTAACTGTTCAACTGCACCTAGCTGCTCTATTCTCTCTCGACCTCATCCCCTTATGCTACCGCAATTAGCACTTTACCATACCCCACCCCACTGCCGCCTCCTCCTTACCCCTATTACCTGGTTTCGTCTCCCATCATGCGCTGCTCCTCACATTGTGGCCTCAGCAGCCAGAGACTGCGGTCATGTGTGTGTGACTTGAATTTGCATGAGTAGGTATGTGTATGTTCTATCTCTGATGCGAACATTGTTGACCAAAGTCTCTTTTTCTGACAGTCTTTTTGTTGTAACTATCTGTGACTCAGCATCTCCACCATATGGAGAGTAGAAACTATCATTTTCATAATGCCAATAAAATAGTTTCATACACTTATATATCAGATATGTGTTTGAACATTGAATTGAACATTAACAATATTATTTTTATTATTTTTCAAAAAACTTAATTATGTTTTACATGTTGGATTTATTTCAAAATTTGTTTATTCAGTTTTATTTCCTTTTGGAGACACTAACATTAAAATTTTTGTTTATAAGTTCTCAGACTATCTTCAGAAAAGATTCTCAATAAGTAACACATTTTGTAGGTACAATACTTCCTCTGATGTATACATAATTTTTGTCCTTCTTGATTAGTTGTTGGAAGTTTGGTGGGAAAAGTGGGTATAATGACTGGTGCATACTGCCTTGTTGAGCAGCTGTAATTTCACAATTTTGTATTTGGAAGTTAATTCAAATAATTCAGTATAATAAAAACTGTGAGTGTAATTATGCATTGATGTGTTGATTTATTTATGTAATCCTTTATTTGAAATCATTGTGACTGACTATCAAAAAAAGTTCTAAATTTGAAGACAATGTGCAAACATGAAAAATATTATTTGTAAAATTAAGACAGTACATCAACAGATGAAAGGATTTTATCCACACGGTGTTTGTAGCTGAGAATCAAAACTTTGATCATATTACCTAGATGCAAATTGTTCGTTTAGTCAGCCACATTTTAGTCTGGGAATCACAAGAAACCCATGAGTAATAAAATTTTTATTGTGTAACTTATTCTTTCATATGTAGATAGTGTTAGAATTGCTGATAAAGTGCATTTGATTTAAACTATAACTAAAGATGTTTCTCACATTGTTGCAGTTAATTGTTTTATACATTAATCAAGGGCAGGGTTCTTGGGATCAAGCAGTATTCATGGTAGTTCAGTGCAGCCCTTTTGTGGCAGGATGTTATTTCTGATCACATAGGTGCTGAAAGTGGCTCCCTGCCAGGCTCAAAAGTGGTATAACACAGATCAACACTGTAACAGTCTGGCTCTACGCTGCGCTCACAGTGTTCTGGTCCTGACAACAGAAATGGGGCCTGGATGTGTGGTAATCAGTCTTGTTTTAGTGCCATGGCAGAACCATTCATTATGTCATCTTAGCATCTTGCCACCTTTTCCAATTAGAATGTGGGGACAGCTTTCTCTTTGCTGGGCTGCAGGTTATAAATGCCAGTTCCAAAGGCAGTGGTACAACATTTACTTACATAGTAAGTTTTTGTATCTATGCCATCATATATGGATTTTTGCTTGGTTTTAAAAGGTCAATAAATGATGCTACATTAAAAATTTATGTTGAAATAAATGAACAATAATTTTATTTCAGCAAATGCTGAGGTGATGTGAACAGAATGCTTGTAAGATACAATTTTTTAAATTGTTTGGTTACTTAAACAGTTGCTTTTTAAACATGTGTTTTCACTTGTCGAAAGTATTTTTCCACAAGAAATATTTGTCATCGTTGGTTAATTTTCTTAGAATTTCTTAAATTAATATAGTTTCAGAATATGAGTTACCATTGCAGATACTCTGTAACCTAGGAATTTATCTTGTGAATCATTTTTTATCCACTCATATGGTTTTTCCCATTTGGCATTTTGAAATTGTGACCCAGATGCAAAGTTCACTTGTAAATAAATGCCTATTCATAAACATGTATGAAAAACTTAACTATAAACTAATTTTTGACCCTTAATAAAAAGCAAACATTGGAAAGACAATAACAGTGACAGTAGATGATAACAGAGCGTAGTTAACAATAATGATTTAACAATGTCCAAATGATCAAACGTATGTGCTCAGAACTGATTGCAGCAGGAATCAAGCAACCCCAATGATTACTCCCAGTGTCCAGAGGGGTGCAAACATGGTTACAGACTGTTTACAGTGATGGCTAGAGTTAAACTTAATTGTGAAACAGAAGAAACAGTGTGTGAGAATGAGTAGTATTTCGTTGCACCTGTGAAATACTTGCTATTTTTCAAAGGCTGTAAAATGAGGGTAGGTTGGTACACATGGGTATGATTTTTGCTGGTGATGTAATTTTCTGCACAATATATTTACCTTCCAAACAGTCACTAAAAATTGGCAGTGTTCCTTTCTTCTTCACGTACTCTTAAGGTAATTTTTATTTCCAGCTTTATGTCCGCAACGGTATATCAGCTTCATTAATTACATGTTAATTATATATAGTAAACTTTATCCATAGTTGTATATTAATCACTCTTAAATTTTGGAAGGAAGAATTAGTCTATTAAGTACATCCGTACCAGATCGGTTTGACGGAGGAGATAGAGAAGATCCAAAGAAGAGCGGCGCGTTTCGTCACAGGGTTATTTGGTAACTGTGATAGCGTTATGGAGATGTTTAATAAACTCAAGTGGCAGACTCTGCAAGAGAGGCACTCTGCATCGCGGTGTAGATTGCTCGCCTGGTTTCGAGAGGGTGCGTTTCTGGATGAGGTATCGAATATATTGCTTCCCCCTACTTATACCTCCCGAGGAGATCACGAATGTAAAATGAGAGAGATTAGAGCACGCACAGAGGCTTTCAGACAGTCGTTCTTCCTGCGAACCATACGCGACTGGAACAGGAAAGGGAGGTAATGACAGTGGCACGTAAAGTGCCCTCCGCCACACATCGTTGGGTGGCTTGCGGAGTATAAATGTAGATGTAGATGTAGATGTACATAAGTAAATGAATATGTATAATGAAACAATGGAAAATCCAGGATGGAATGTAACAATACAAGAGAAGGAAAGTTGCTGCTCACCATATAGCGGAGATGCTGAGTCGCGATAAGCACAATAAAAATATTCACACACTCATAGCTTTCAGCCGTTAAGCCTTTGTCAGCAGTAGACACACATACTCACCCGCACACACACACTTACGCAAACACAACTTGCACACACATCTGCAGTCTCAGAGAGCTGAAACTACAATAATGCTTATTTTAACTTTGGCATATCTGTGAGGTATCTTCATGTTTCCTTGGAGGCAGGATACCTTCCGGGGGTATGTGTGCTTTGGTTTTATACCACTACTTCAATTCATGTAATGAAAGTGCTACAGACTGGTTTCACTCAGAATAGAGGGACAAATCAGTCAACAAAAATATTAAAGAATGGTTTCAGTTGAAATAAAGAACACATGGGTCAACTGACAGAAAATCTACAGACTAATTTAATTTCAAAATAAAGAATGAGTAATCTGTTAACATCCTGATCTACAATTGAATGCGTCAACAGTTTTCATTCAGTTGCTCCCACAGACTGGTTTCACTCAACGAAAATTAATAAATAATCATCCAGCGCATACATGAAACTACAGTCAGCTGAATAAATCCGTTACTTCCATAAACTGGTTTCTCTCTAAACAATGAATGAATCATTCAACTGATCATAAAATTACAACCAAATGAATCAATAGTTTTCTAATAACCAACTGAATTCATTGTTTTAATTTTGTTATACCTATCAGTAATGCTTACAGCATCTAGTAGAATGGTGTAAGAGTGATGGTACAGCTAATGACTGTCTCACATCCTTGTACCTCAGTGTCTTGCTCCTTTGAGTGAGTGCTGCATGATGCACAGACAGGAAATGCTAACCATCTGACACTGTTGCAACACTTGGAGCATGTTCTACTTTGTAAGCAGTGTACCACTATTTACATGAATCTTACCTCTGGGAGCTGAATAATATTCCTTAACTGTTGTCCTGGTGCTCCCGTATAGGTGTACCGCATTTGAATGGCTAGAAAGGGAGACAGAGATCCATTGTGGGTGGCTGTAGAAAGACAGTCAATGTACATGACAATTCTTTATTATTGCAATAAGCTTGAACAGGTACATGTGCCGGGCCCTGTCTCAGGCACAACAAGGCATCTACAGATAATATCCCACAGTAGCCATGTTAAATGTCCCTGCAGCTTGCACATGCTGCCAGGAAACAATGCACTTACTCAGCAAAACCCAATGCAGAGGTTGCTGAGATCGTACAGTGGTCATAGTCCTGTGGCTTGCGTGGCAGCCAGCAGCGGCTAAGCAAAGATTTCTGGCATGGTGATCTGATGCTCCAGTGAAGCATCAGATGGCTGTGTTGCATAGGGAGATGAACTGTGGGCCAAATTGCAGAAGAGTGATGGATGCCAGCACTGGACCCATGTGGCTTGGTGTTGGGAGAATCTTAGTTCATGCCTTGGACTATGAGATGGTGGCAAGATCCCTGGCAAGTGGTCTCACAGAGAGAGCAGTGTAGGTAACCCCATAGCTGGGCTGTAAGGGGGTGTTTGTCATTTCATATCCTGTTTGTGACAATGATATTTGCATCAAAAGAATGAGAAGAATGGCGTCAACCATATGGGGGATAGTGCGCACAGCGAGAACTGATATATAACCCTGCTATGCCAATGACCTGATTTGCTGGCCTGGGGTGTATATATGGCCAGAGTGGGCTTGTTGGTGCAGGAGATAAGTACTGCCATGTATTTTAGTGTTGTAAATGTCTGTTGCTAATGTGGTAGATGAGTGCTGCTGTTGACACTTCCTGAAGGATGGTCAGTGCCCAGAGAACTGAGTCACTGCCAGAGAAGCTGCCAGTTTGACAAAATGCCGTTTCAGCTAACTGTAGCTCACTCCACAGACATGGCACTGGGCTGTTGCTTTGGTCTGTGTCATCACACTTATTTTGTTCTAAACGCTGCAACTTCTCATGAAAAACATAACATGAGTGAATGAATTACTGAATGAATCAATATAAAATAATTTTGGAGTCAGGTAATTTCACCATAGAAAATTCAGGTAGCAGAACATGCAGCATTGTGCATTTTTGTACAAAAGTATATTAACCCTTTGTAGTTTAGCATAACATAGCTAAACCATTTACATAATTTTAATGTGATCAAATTGTCAGTTACAAATTAACTGTAAGTGATATATAAAAAAGTAACTTTTTAATGAGTTATTACTAAAGATTAATTGTTATATTTAATGTTTTAGAGTGCTTCAAAAGTGAAGAAATTGCTTCCAAAGGAGTTATATAATCGAGTAGCAGCAATACTTCTTTTGTCAACTTCAAGTGATTATCTGATAGATGGTCAGAGCTCCTACTGTGAAAGTGGTGAACACAGTTTTGATCAAACCAGCCTCATTTCTGGATCAAATGTTCTTTCCAGAAAACATACCAAGGAAACCAATTCTTTAGTTGGTGGAGAAAGAGAGTTTCCTACACAAGAGTTGCCTCATGGCATAGCCACTGATTTGCATATGCATCCACCATCCATAAGGTGAGTATACAATGCTTTAGATATTGAAATTAAAGAATCCATCATGAAAAGTGGACTTCCAACAATTTCCAGTAACAGTCAAAAACAGAGAGAGAGAGAGAGAGAGAGAGAGAGAGAGAGAGAGAGAGAGAGAGAGAGAGAGAGAGAGAGAGACGGTGTGTGGGGGGGGGGGGGGGGGGGGCAGAGATTGTGAGGGATATGTAAGATGTAAGTACAAGGTTTGGACAGAGAAGTAGTAATTTGGAGGAGACTAGTACAAAAGTAGCAGTAAAGTGACATGAGTGCCAAGGGACTGTGAGGAAGTAGGATATGTGGTAGGATGGCTCCACCAACACGGTTCAGAGGAGCTCTTGTTGGGGTAGAATGGGGAAGGGGTAAAATGGCATAGGTATCCAAATGGATGTTGGTCATTGGGGTTATGGTGGACAGCTTCTTCAGAGAGAGTAATGACCTATTTGGTGCAGAATTGTATGCAGAATTTACATTGGGACCTAAGATATAGCATATGTTGGATCAGCAACAGAATTGTTTGCTATGAAAAAGTAAAAAGCAGTAATGTGGACAAAGCCACTTATAACAACCTCAAAGCATATTATACCTCAACAAAAAATTGTTTAATGCTTTACCTTTACAGGTGAATCATGTCTCACTTAATGACTTTAAAACCTAACCTGAAAAATGGTTGAAAGAATAGGCTTTCTATAGTTTTTCAGACAAAGTCATAACAATGGAACATGCGTACAGGTGGTTCACAAAACCACCTTAACTTTTAATTTTACAAAAATGAATGTTATGCAATTCCAGATGTATAAAAATGACTAAAAGGTATCGGAAGAAGAGATCAGTGGGCATGCAAAATGAAAATCTGTGTGTTAAATTATTAATCTTCCACATGGATAACAAACTGAGGTGACACAATTATGGATAGATTACCTAAAAACTCAGTTCTGTCTGCTTTCCAGTCATTTTCAGCTGGAACATTGCAGCTCAGGTAGGAAAAAGATAAACATCTAATAAATATTAAACCATGCAAAAATACTAAGTTCCTAACAAAATATCTCCCCTTAGATTCTTCAGGATCCTTCAGATACTTGTGTGCCAATACATTTACTGCCTAATGATATTTGTGGTTAATATAGCAATTTGGGAATTAATTGTAAAATTCACAAAAACAATACAGAGAATAAAACTAAATTCTGTGTAGACTAGGTTCAGAATAGAGTTTTATGTTGTGGTACAAAAGTCTTCAACAGATTTCTGGCAGACATCAGGATGAAAATTGGTAATCCTCAGAAATTCAAAGCAAATGAAAGAAAAAGAGTACCCTGTTAAGCACATCTTCTGTAAATTATCTGGGTACTCAGACTAAAGATGTGAATTCCAGTTAAAACTTGTGTTCAAGTTCATAAAATTTCAGAGTGGTGTGGTGACTGGCTACTTGCTGTAACAGTTGAGAAATCTAAAATTTTATGCATCACAAAAAAAAAAACATAGTATACAGTTACTAGAATATTAATGAGTCACAGTTGAAGTCAGTCAATTCATGCAAATAACTGGATTCATTAATTTTTTGGGAATTAAATGGATTGCAGAAATGGCTATAGGTGAAATATGAAGATGTAGAAGCATGCATGACTATGGAAAGCTTTGGAGGAAAGGTAAGCATTTTCATGAATATCAAGTCAGTTGGCAAGCCAGTAACAAGCAGATGCTAAAAGATTGAGAGTGGGTGGATGGGTGGGTGGGGGGGACAGGTATGGACTAACTGTCAGTTTAATAAGCCTTGCTGGTAAAATTACTAACATGAATTATTTACAGAAGAGTGGAAAGTCTGGTAAGAGCTGATCTCAGTGGATATCAGTCTGGGTTCAAGAGAGTGTAGAAATAAGTGAAGCAATACTATCTACTCATTAGAAGATAATCTAAAAAAGGAAATCTTACATTTATAGCTTTTGTAGATTTAAAATGTGTTTTTATTTTATCTTTTGAGAGAGTCACAATTTTCTTTTCGGATAACATCTTAAACAACTATCTTCAGAGATCTAAAAGTGAAAATTAAAACCTCTAAATAATTTGAAATGTCACATGTAAATACACATTTAGCAATCACAGTCATTTCCAGATGCTACAAAAAATGCTATACTTCATTATATTTGTACATTTAGAGAAAGCTTTTGAAAATGCTGACTGGAATAGAGCCTACACTCCATGAAATTCTTCAGTTAGCAAGTATAAAATGCAAGGAAAAAAAGCTTATCTAGAACTTGTCTGTGGTCATGATTGATGGATATCAAATGGATATAGTAGTTGAGAAGGGAATAAGATGGGCTTGTAGCCAGTCCCCAGTGTTATTCAGTTTGAAAACTGAGCAAGTAGTAAAATAAACCAATGAGAAATTTGGGAATGAACAAGTAATAAAACCTTTAAGATTTTCCTATGGCACTGAACTCCTGTTAGACACACCAAAGGACTTGGAAGATAAGTTAAACAGAATAATATGTCATAAGATGAAGATCAATGGAAATGAAACAAGGATAATGGAATCTATGTAGTTGAATTAAATATTGAGGGAATTGCATTATTTGTGAGACAATTTGGGATGCAAAGCAACTGAATAATGGCAGAAGTAAAGAAGATACAACAAAATCTTCTCTGAAAAAGACACATATGTTAATATGTAATATAAATTTCAATGTTAGGAAGGAAAATTGCTACTTATAACATAGACAACATGCACACATACATGAGCACACACACACACACACACACACACACACACACACACACACACACACACACACACACACGACTGCAGTCTCTGGCAACTGAAGCCACAGTTGGCTTCAGTTGGCAGAGACTGCTGTCATGTGTGTGTGAGTTGTGTTTGCATGAGTTTGTGTGTTTGTATCTTTCACTTATTTTTGACGAATGCCTTGCTGGCTGAAAGCTTTATATGTGACAGACTTTTTGTTGTGCCTATCTGCAACTCAGCATCTTTGCTATACGGTGAGTAGCAGCTTTCCTTTTCATATATTATTACATTCCATCCTGGATTTTCCATCATTCCGTATTAGGAAGGCTTTTCTTAAAGTGTTCATCTGGAATGTAGTCTTATGTGGAAGCAAAACATGGATTATAAACACTACAGACTGGAAGAGAATAGAAGCTTTTGAAACATGCTGCTACAGAGAATACTGAAGATGAGATTGGTATATCAAATAACAAATGAAGACGTACTGAATTGAACTGTCAAGAATTGAAATTTTGTGCACATCACGACTAAATGAAGAGATAGATTGATAGTCCAAATCTTGAGTCATAATGGAATAGTTAATTTGGAAATGTTGGAAAAATGAAAGGGTGTTGGGGGAGGAGGTAAAAATTGTTCACAGAGACCAACACTTGACTATGTTTAAGAGATTTAAATTCTCTTCTTTTTTTTTCTTTTTAAAAGAAGTGATGTTACAGTACAGCTAGAAGAATTTTACTGAGACGTAGTAAGCAAGTTGAAGTGGATGTTGGTTGTAATAGCTACATAGAGAAGAAGAGACTTGTACAGGATAGACTAAAGTGGAATGATCACATAGGCTCAATGGTAGATACATCAGGTGGCATATGGAGGTACAATTGTAGGATAGTGGGAATATGCAATTAATCTAAAAAGGAGATTGCTTATGAAACAGTTGTAGAATGGAAATTCTAAAGGAGGTAAGTATCATGTAACTGGTTTTCATTTATTTATGAAAAATTTAATAAATACCACAGGAAAAGATAAATGTTATCAAAATTATCTATTGAGTTATATAACAAAGTAGTCTATAATATGCATAGAGACAGTTTTCTTACAGTTGTGGGAAAAACTTCTTTTTTTTTAAATTGCCCTAAAAATAGAAAAGGTCTGTGTGCAACAATACAAGTACTGCAGTTGTGTACTAAATACTTAGTGTAACCAGGAAAAAGTGCAAAGAGATGATCAGAACAGTTCAGTTACATCATCAAGCACTAAGACATAAGGACAAATGAATTAATGACATTAGCTGCATCATGGATTGCGCGGCCCCTCCTGCTAGAGGTTCGAGTCTTTGAGTCCTCCCTTGGGCATGGGTGTGTGTGTTGCCCTTAGCATAAGTTAGCTTAAGTTAGTTTAAGTAGTGTGTAAGTCTAGGGACCGATGACCTCATCAGTTTGGTCTCTTAGGAATTCACACGTATTTGAGCATTTGACTTTAGGTGCCAGTGAGCATTGATTAAATCAATGGAGAAAGTTGAAAATTTGTAGCGGACTGGAATCTGAATGCAGGTCTCCTGCTTTCCAGACAGATGTGCTAACCACTGCACTATCCAGACACAGTGGTCATCACAGCTGCATGAACAACCCTAGGACACCTCCCATCAGAATCAAATTCCCAACTTGTCCTCATACTACTGAAGTAGGTGTTGTAATCTTACCCTCCCACACATCACCATTAAATTCACTGTCTTAGTATCTTCATTATTTTCAAAAGCTTTGAGAGGAGTAAGATTACAAAATAATAACATTTTACTTATCTCGATTATCTCGTTGTTGTTATCGATGGCTCAACATTGTCTAGGGGTACATTATTGCTGCTGAAAATTTTGATTTAACATTACGGGTTCTTTTTTGCACTAAATAACTGTTGAAGATTTGCCTGTTTCTGTAAATATCTTTTTATTTTATCCCATTCTTCTAAATCACAATGACTTTATAATTTCCACATTCAAAAAACTAATAATTACATTGCTGTTGACAAGTTAAGCAAAATACTTGCATTTTTATCTGAAGCATGTCCACAACTACTTACATTCAGCAGTACTCATAATTTCCAAAGAGTTTACAAAGCAAAAGAGTTTACAAAGTTCCTCGACAGGAGACAAATCTTTACCAAATTATATCATTATTTCATAAATAAATCCAGAAACAAATTTAATAATTAGGGTTTGATTGCACTATTAATGATATGAATTTTAAGTATACAAGAAATCTTGTAATTTCAAATATTTTAAAAAGAAGAGTAATTTTAATTGTTAGTACCAATCAGTTGTGACATTAATTTCTTTTTATACACCTTTAGCCTGAGATATAATACATTGTATACAAAATCATATGAATTCATTTACGGAAACAGCTGAGATAATTTTAACCCATGCAAGAATTGATAGTTTACATGGTATTGGTTAACTGTATAGAGAAAAGATAATGTTAGAGGAGGATGATTCATTACAATATTCCCCTCACAAAATTTGGAAACAGGGTGCTTACAATATTTTGTGAGAGACTATAAGGTTTGCCAAACGGTGTACAAAATGATCCCCAGAATAGCAGATAGATGTATAAAAGTATCTGATACATAACATATTACAGAGAACATAAGAAAAATATCTACTATAAAAATCATAATCTATACATATATCAGGATATGGCATTCAGATTTTCAGATGTGTGGAACATACTGTCACAAGACAAATAATACAAGGTGAAAACTACAATATTATACCACTAAACTATAGAAACAATTACAGAAACAATGTAAATTACTAGAATTTATAAATTTTATGTTAAGATCTATGCAATCAATCCTTCAAAATCTTCAAAAGAGAAGAGAAAAAATTTCAGAGCCTAAGTGTACAACGAATGAGGTGACTCGAAAAACTCACAACAACGGGTATAGACCAGAAGAATATACTTAATCATGAGTAGGAATCAATCAGCCAAGTAAGCCAGAGTATTTATGGATCTGTTGACTCATGAAAGAACAAAATAGTGGAAAAATATTAGGGCCCATGTTTAGTATGTGGGGACCACCCCACGAATCCAAACCATGCAGGATACAAACCAGCAAAAAAGTTCAGCACTACAAAATGATGAATAAAGTTGTTAATCATATCAGTGAGTTCAATTATTTGCAACAAGTAATTGTGAGAAGCATCTAGCTTCAATCAATGGTTGTACACTCCCTTGAGTACACACACACACACACACACACACACACACACACACACACACACACACACACACACACACACACACATGAAAGCGAACATGTATACATCTTATTATATTGTCCATACTAGTAAAGGTCTTCCACACTAACCTATGTACACAAAGAACTAGAAAATTCATCTACAATTGATTAAAAAAATACATACTGATTTAAAGTTATATAATGATTGGAGAGTCAATCCCCCAATAAAAAAATTCATTTATGCTGAATAACACTATCTTTAGCAGTCTTGCTTAACATTTCACAACTATCAGTGACGCAGATGCTTGAGTACGTTACCCAGCACCCACAATCTCTTGCAAGATGACTGTCCGCAGCTCGTGGTCGTGCGGTAGCGTTCTCGCTTCCCGCGCCCGGGTTCCCAGGTTCGATTCCCGGTGGGGTCAGGGATTTTCTCTGCCTCGTGATGACTGGGTGTTGTGTGATGTCCTTAGGTTAGTTAGGTTTAAGTAGTTCTAAGTTCTAGGGGACTGATGACCATAGATGTTAAGTCCCATAGTGCTCAGAGCCATTTGAACCATTTTTTAGACGACTAGTCCAGCAGGGTACAGCTGTGCAGCAGTGTGGGGAGTGGATCTACCCACATCTTTCAGCTTCCTCCTTAGAGTTATCATCACATGCTCCAATGGATAGGTAACTTCCTGTCTAGCATTCACATTAAATCCTGAAACATTGTTCTGTGTACTAAATATGTTGTTCAATACCTCCTTCACATCACACGAGGTATGCTCTCCATCTACATTTTACATAGTCAATTATATGGGATTTATGACAGGTGACATTAAAAAGTGTTTACATAAGAAACATTAATAAACAAAGTTAAATGCAATAAAAATGGACTGATAGGTAATGTGCACAGATATGCTCAGATGCTAGTCCTAATTTTTACAGTACAAATGATGATTATTGTTCCATTTCAGAACTGTAAAAGGATCTACTCATTTAGTCTCATGGCATCTATATATTAAATTGTACAGCACAAATCTATTGCAGAACATAATTAGATGGTGTAACATATATTTTAACCCAGTCAATAGGTAAGACAAAACTTTAAAAATGATATCTTACATACTAAATTTCAGAGAACAAAACACAGATATATAGTCTTATGAATCTACAGACTGATTTAAACTCAGTCAATGGATAAGATAAAACTCCAGTAACTACACTCCTGGAAATAGAAAAAAGAACACATTGACACCGGTGTGTCAGACCCACCATACTTGCTCCGGACACTGCGAGAGGGCTGTACAAGCAATGATCACACGCACGGCACAGCGGACACACCAGGAACCGCGGTGTTGGCCGTCGAATGGCGCTAGCTGCGCAGCATTTGTGCACCGCCGCCGTCAGTGTCAGCCAGTTTGCCGTGGCATACGGAGCTCCATCACAGTCTTTAACACTGGTAGCATGCCGCGACAGCGTGGACGTGAACCGTATGTGCAGTTGACAGACTTAAGCGAGGGCGTATAGTGGGCATGCGGGAGGCCGGGTGGACGTACCGCCGAATTGCTCAACACGTGGGGCGTGAGGTCTCCACAGTACATCGATGTTGTCGCCAGTGGTCGGCGGAAGGTGCACGTGCCCGTCGACCTGGAACCGGACCACAGCGACGCACGGATGCACGCCAAGACCGTAGGATCCTACGCAGTGCCGTAGGGGACCGCACCACCACTTCCCAGCAAATTAGGGACACTGTTGCTCCTGGGGTATCGGCGAGGACCATTCGCAACCGTCTCCATGAAGCTGGGCTACGGTCCCGCACACCGTTAGGCCGTCTTCCGCTCATGCCCCAACATCGTGCAGTCCGCCTCCAGTGGTGTCGCGACAGGCGTGAATGGAGGGACGAATGGAGACGTGTCGTCTTCAGCGATGAGAGTCACTTCTGCCTTGGTGCCAATGATGGTCGTATGCGTGTTTGGTGCCGTGCAGGTGAGCGCCACAATCAGGACTGCATACGACTGAGGCACACAGGGCCAACACCCGGCATCATGGTGTGGGGAGCGATCTCCTACACTGGCCGTACACCACTGGTGATCGTCGAGGGGACACTGAATAGTGCACGGTACATCCAAACCGTCATCGAACCCATCGTTCTACTAGTCCTAGACCGGCAAGGGAACTTGCTGTTCCAACAGGACAATGCACATCCGCATGTATCCCGTGCCACCCAACGTGCTCTAGAAGGTGTAAGTCAACTACCATGGCCAGCAAGATCTCCGGATCTGTCCCCCATTGAGCATGTTTGGGACTGGATGAAGCGTCGTCTCACGCGGTCTGCATGTCCAGCACAAACGCTGGTCCAACTGAGGCGCCAGGTGGAAATGGCATGGCAAGCCGTTCCACAGGACTACATCCTGCATCTCTACGATCGTCTCCATGGGAGAATAGCAGCCTGCATTGCTGCGAAAGGTGGATATACACTGTACTAGTGCCGACATTGTGCATGCTCTGTTGCCTGTGTCTATGTGCCTGTGGTTCTGTCAGTGTGATCATGTGATGTATCTGACCCCAGGAATGTGTCAATAAAGTTTCCCCTTCCTGGGACAATGAATTCACGGTGTTCTTATTTCAATTTCCAGGAGTGTACATCATCTTACATACTACATTCATGGAAATGGAAAAAAAAAACACACAAAAATTAGATACTTAGGGATCATATCTGTATGCTCTTGGTTCAGTGATATTACGTAATCCAAACAACTTCTTAGATTTTGGATACACAAGTATGTATACATTAGGATATGGATTTTCATGTATTTTGAATGTTCCAATATAAAGATTGAAAAATTTCTTTATCTCAGATTTCAACACTTTAGATTTTTCTTTGGCTTTCACCAACACAAGGTCTGCTACTTAAAACTTAAAAAATCTACCTTCACCATCATGTCTCTGTTTTCTCCTATCCCCGTTTTTTCATCATCTCCCTAACACATTCTTCCCTCTCTTGTGGGGACAGAATTTTACTTGGTGGAAATTCAACATTTTCAGAACTAAAGTTAGCTGGTCTGTGATTAAACGTGATTTCAAATGATGAAAAACCTGTTGAAGAATGTTGTAAGCTGTTCATCATATCCTGAAAGTCAGTGACATAATTTATCCAACTGGTATGATTCTTACTACAATATGTTCTAAACCATCTTCCAATCCTCTCATATATATATCTGCAGGGTTACTCGAAGATTTGTACACTGAATTTAAAATATGCCTTATTTTTGTGTGATCAACAAAATCTTTCCAAGCTTGTGATGTAAACTGAGAGTCATTACCAGATAAAATTGATTTAGGAATACCCACCTGATGAAAATATGTTTTCAAATCTAGAGATGATTTGCTTACTGGTAGCTTTCTTGAGAGGAAACAACTTTATAAACTTCGAAAATACATCAACCAACACAAAAACATAAAAAAAATCCAATCTTAGACTTAGGTAAGGTCCATAAACATCAACAGACACAAGATTAAGGTTACTATTAGGCAATACGTTTTGCATTTGGCCTCTACTTGTTTTCTTACTTACCTGTCACAGCTGGCAATCTTCTTCTTGACTCTCCTTCCTATGTTATAAAAATAGATGTTTTCCTGAAACTTTTGTGTGTATTTGGTTGATCCACAATGACCAAAACTCTCATGTGTGTAAGTAACTGAAGTGTCAATACACTGTTCCAGCCAACATAGTTTCCAATCCTCTGAGTCAGTCTTACGTCTCCTGAATAAAATACCCTTGTGTACCTTATAATACTGTTCTGTCTTCTCTCCTCCTTTCTTGCCCAACATGCTCTTAACCAATTTCCAATGTTGATCTTGATTTTGATACCTATGGATGTTTTTGTAAATTTTCAAGAACTCTTTTTCCTCTTTTCACCTCTCAAGTACATAATTTTAAACTCTTTTTCTCATTCTCCAAAGTTGTTAGATGATTCACATCCTAAAGGTAGCCTAATAAAGCATCAGCAACTATATTGTCTGTGCCCTTACTGTATCTGATTTCATCGTTAAACTGCTGTAAAAACAAGGCCCAACGAGTAATTATGTTATGGTACAGCTTACACACCTGAAGATAACATAATGCTTTGTGATCAGTATAGATGTGACGTTGTGACCTAGTAAAATAATTTTCAAATTTGTTGAATGCCCGATGTACAGCCATTAGTTTCTTCTCAGTAACAGCATATGTCTTTTAATGTTTCTCTAGTTCTCTACTAGCAAATGCAAGAGATCTATGTTCAATAACACCATCAACTTCAACATCCTGAAATAAATGAGCACCCACTCCATCATCACTATTGTTCGCCATAATTCAAAAAGGAAGAGACAGATCTGGTCTGAACAACCTGGTACTCACCTTGGTTTACAATGTTTTGCTAATAATTACAACTTTTCCCACAGTTTAAGATACATAAATTAGTTTTCATATAAGTATTACTTTTAGGTTCCAAAATTAACAATTCTTTAGCACACCAAGAATTATATTTTCTTCCAGACGGGATTACTAAGCATCCATATTCATAGGTTTTGCCTTCTATACTAAACATTAAAAGCATATGAGATTTTACCAATTTGCTTTACTTACCTGTAGCTCCTCTTATCTTTACACCTACAATGGGCATTTCCACAAAATTCTTACTGTACTGGATTTTGTCTCTAAATTGTTCCGATATACCACAAGTCTGGCTACCCATATCAATCAAACAGTTCCCTTCCCATTGATCAATCTTAATCTTAATGTAAGGACATCCAAAATCTGAATTATCATCTCTGTTATTAGATACTTCATATAAGAGATCACTTTCAATTTCATGATATGCTACATCTACACTTTCACTTCATTCCACCAATTTGTATACAGATTTTGAGTAACCACAGCTAACTTATTCCAGAATGCAAATTTATCTACATTATCATCAGTTGGTCCCAAACAAATTTCAAAAAATTTTTCCCCTTTATTCTCTAGGTTTGTGGTTCATGGTGTGGGTTCCTGTAGTCATGTCCTAGTTCATGAACCACGGGCAACGTATGAGTGGCCAAGTAAGTGGTCCCGACAGTCGGGATACCAGTTACTTTGGAATAAGGCTGGGCATCTCGGACATATTCTGAGTCGTGGTCACCTTTGTGCTCATACGGCAAAGACTACCAAATCCACCGGTTAGTCCCTCAGCCGTTAGGGGTAAAACCCAATGGGACTCGGGGCAAGTAAGGCTAGCAACCTGCTTCCCTGGTACTTTAAATATGATGCTGGCAACAATCAGAGCAAAATGCCTCGGACCTTTGGAGGTGACGGAGTCCCACCTCTAACTGACAAACCAGGGACTCCTAAGATACGACTTGGCAAACAAATGGTAATGAGATGGGGAGCTATTAATATCAATGGGGGCTACTCTTGGAAGAAGGTAGAGATGGCAGAGGCTGCAAGTAAGATGGGGCTGGACGTTTTAGCTGTTAGTGACATTCGGGTAAGGGGTGAAAAGGAAGAAGAAGTGGGAGAATACAAGGTCTACTTGTCAGGAGTCAAAGCAGGAATAGCACAATGGGGTGTAGGGCTTTACATCAGGAAAGAAATGGAACCCAGCGTAGTTGCAATAAGGTATGTAAACGAACGACTGATGTGGATAGATTTGACAGTGTCTAGCAAGAAAATTAGGATTGTGTCAGTATATTCGCATTGTGAAGGGACTGATCAAGATAAGATGGATAGTTTTTATGAGGCACTCAGTGATGTAGTTGTTAGAGTAAAGGACAAGGACAGTGTTCTGCTCATGGGTGATTTTAACGCCAGGATTGGAAATCGAACAGAAGGGTATGAAAAGGTTATGGGTAAATTTGGAGAGGATATGGAGGCCAACAGGAACGGGCAGCAACTCTTGGATTTCTGTGCCAGTATGGGCTTAGTAATCAGAAACTCCTTTTTTAAACATAAGAACATTCACCGGTATACTTGGGAAAGCAGGGGAACCAGATCTGTCATTGACTATATAATAACAGATCAGGAATTCAGGAAGGCTGTGCGGGACACACGTGTATTCAGGGGATTCTTTGATAAAGTGCAGGAGGTCAGGTCCATATGTAGGAGGATAAGAGTGGAGAAACTTCAGGATAAGGAAATCAGGCACAAGTACATAACAGCGATCTCAGAAAGGTACCAGTTAGTTGAATGTAGTTAATTACAGTCATTGGAAAAGGTATGGACAAGGTACAGGGACACAGTACTAGAAGTGGCTAACAAATGTCTTGGAACAGTAGTGTGTAAAAGTAGGAGGAAGCAAACAGCTTGGTGGAATGACACAGTCAAGGCAGCCTGTAAAAGGAAAAATAAGGCATATAAAAAATGGCTACATACTAGAACTCAGGTAGACAGAGAAAGTTATGTTGAAGAAAGGAACAAAGCCAAACAGATAATTGCAGTATCCAAGAAGAAATCTTGGGAAGACTTTGGAAACAGGTTGGAGACATTGGGTCAAGCTGCTGGAAAACCATTCTGGAGTGTAATTAGCAGTCTTCGAAAGGCAGGTAAGAAGGAAATGACAAGTATTTTGGACAGGTCAGGAAAACTGCTGGTGAATCCTGTGGATGCCTTGGGCAGATGGAGGGAATATTTTGAAGAGTTGCTCAATGTAGGTGAAAATACGATCAGTAATGTTTCAGATTTCGAGGTAGAATGGGATAGGAATGATGATGGAAATAGGATCACGTTTGAGGAAGTGGAGAAAATGGTCAATAGATTGCAGTGCAATAAAGCAGCTGGGGTGGATGAAATTAAGTCAGAACTCATCAAGTACAGTGGAATGTCAGGTCTTAAATGGCTACACAGGATAATTGAAATGGCCTGGGAGTCGGGACAGGTTCCATCAGACTGGACAAAAGCAGTAATCACACCAATCTTTAAACATGGAAACAGAAAAGATCGTAACAACTACAGAGGTATCTCTTTAATCAGCGTTGTGGGTAAAATCTTCTCAGGTATTGTTGAAAGGAAAGTGCGAGTATTAGTTGAGGACCAATTGGATGAAAATCAGTGTGGGTTTAGGCCTCTTAGAGGTTGTCAGGACCAGATCTTTAGCTTACGACAAATAATGGAGAAGTGTTATGAGTGGAACAGGGAATTGTATCTATGCTTTATAGATCTAGAAAAGGCATATGAGTGGGTTCCTAGGAGGAAGTTATTGTCTGTTGTACGAGATTATGGAATAGGAGGCAAACTTTTGCAAGCAATTAAAGGTCTTTACATGGATAGTCAGGCAGCAGTTAGAGTTGACGGTAAACTGAGTTCATGGTTCAGAGTAGTTTCAGGGGTAAGACAAGGCTGCAACCTGTCTCCACTGTTGTTCATATTATTTATGGATCATATGTTGAAAACAATAGACTGGCTGGGTGAGATTAAGATATGTGAACACAAAATAAGCAGTCTTGCATATGCGGATGACTTAGTTGTGATGGCAGATTCGATTGAAAGTTTGCAGAGTAATATTTCAGAGCTAGATCAGAAATGTAAGGACTATGGTATGAAGATTAGCATCTCCAAAACGAAAGTAATGTCAGTGGGAAAGAAATATAAACGGATTGAGTGCCAAATAGGACGAACAAAGTTAGAACAGGTGGACGGTTTCAAGTACTTAGGATGCATATTCTCACAGGATGGCAACATAGTGAAAGAACTGGAAGCGAGGTGTAGCAAGGCTAATGCAGTGAGCGCTCAGCTACGATCTACTCTCTTCTGCAAGAAGGAAGTAAGTACCAAGACTAAGTTATCTGTGCACCGTTCAATCTTTCGACCAACTTTGTTGTATGGGAGCGAAAGCTGGGTGGATTCAGGTTACCTTATCAATAAGGTTGAGGTTACGGATATGAAGTAGCTAGGATGATTGCAGGTACTAGTAGATGGGAACAATGGCAGGAGGGTGTCCACAATGAGGAAATCAAAGAAAAACTGGGAATGAACTCTATAGATGTAGCAGTCAGGGCGAACAGGCTTAGATGGTGGGGTCATGTTAGACGCATGGGAGAAGCAAGGTTACCCAAGAGACTCATGGGTTCAGCAGTAGAGGGTAGGAGGAGTCGGGGCAGACCAACAAGAAGGTACCTGGATTCGGTTAAGAATGATTTTGAAGTAATAGGTTTAACATCAGAAGAGGCACCAATGTTAGCACTGAATAGGGGATCATGGAGGAATTTTATAAGGGGGGCTATGCTCCAGACTGAACACTGAAAGGCATAATCAGTCTTAAATGATGATGATGATGATTCTCTAGGTTTACAGATAACTCACCTTTGCTGTTTGGATCATTAAAGGTTACAGACATGAAAGTGTTCGTAACAAGCATACCTGTGAGACATGACCTCATGAAAACATTATGTGTGAATGCAGAAATTGAAGCAACTAACTGAAAGATCAAAAAAATTTGTATGTTTTTCATCAATTCAATAATTATTAATGCAGACAGCCAAAAACGGGAAGACTTCACTACCCATGGAATGCTTAGAAACATGAAAGGCAAAGAAGCACCATATGATGTAATATTGAAACAACTGAATCAAAATCAGCCTGGCTTAATGCGATCTACAATTATAGCAGCAGCAACGGAATCATCAGCTTCAACTGAAGAACCAGATACTCCAATAATTCAAGACAAAGCTGAAGAAACAAGAAGAGTATCTCCAACAAGTTTAGCTACAGTACCCCAAGTTAAAACTTCAAAAATCACATGTGGAACCCCAACTTACTACGCATCAACCCACACCACTCATAAAAGGAAAGAACCACAATGTTTTTTATGGTAAGTGGTTTCAGAGAACTGTTACATCAATTGTGTAAAACATCGCTCTGGAAAGAAAGCTTCCTACAGTAAAAGTGAAGGAGGCTATTCAAGGGAAGATGTATTGAAAACTATAAGTAAGTGTAAGTCTTCATTCCTAATGCACTGGAATATGAATGGCCTAAATGCAACATATCCTCACAATAAAACAAAAAACAAAAAAAATTGACGAGCTGCAAATTATTCTTTCACAAGGAAGAAAGCATTCGGGAGGACGACGGTTCAATCCCGTCTCCGGCCATCTTGATTTAGGTTTTCCGTGATTTCCCTAAATCGCTTCAGGCAAATGCCGGGATGGTTTCTTTGAAAGGACACGGCCGATTTCCTTCCCAATCCTTCCCTCACCCGAGCTTGCGCTCCGTCTCTAATGACCTAGTTGTCGACGGGACGTTAAACACTAACCACCACCAAGGAAGAAATATCAGAGTCGTTTGCCTAAATGAACACTGGCTCATGAAAGATTCAATCACAGTTTTAAATAAGTTAGAAAACTTTAGGATAGCTAGTTGTTTTTGTAGGCAAAACAGTACTCGTGGAGGCTCCTGTCTACTGATTAACAATTCATTGGAATGTAAAGAAAGAGACGATTTTAAATTTCTAAATGAAGAGCTTGTATTTAAAAGTTGTTGTGCAGAGCTAGAACAACAGAATATCATCATCATCTCCATATACAGAATTCCAGGTAGTGATGTAAATACATAATTCTTAGCTAAATTACAGTGTCTCCTATATAAACCACATGCTGAGCTGAAATCAAATAAGAAATAAGAGTCCTGAGTTCATAAACTGTGTTAAACCTTATAAAAAAACTATTTAAGAAGGTTGCAAAAAAGCAAAGGAAATGGCAAACACTAAATTCATTAAAAACACACAAATAAATCCAAGGCAGTATTGACAGTAGTCAAATCTGAACTTGGAATCAAACCTAGCAACCAGGAAATCTCTAAAATAAAGGTACAATACAAAATAATTGTACATCCTGCTCAGATACTAGAAAATTTTAATAAATTCTTCATAAATGTAGAAAAATCTGATGTTGATGTAGATTCTTATCAAGATAATGTTTATTTGTTTGGCTCAGATTATGGTGTTAACTCTTGTAGCTATGATAAACCTGGAGCACCTATGTGCGAAATCACAAATAATATAAAAGCTGGAACTTCATGAAATGCAAATGAGTTTACAGTAATAACGGGGGGGTGCCAATGATGTCTACAAGAATGAATTACCTTGTGCATTTCTATACTTAAAGTTAGTGTTGGAATCTAATACAAAAAACAAGCTCATCATCATTGGAATACCTCACAGACATGACCTTATAAATGACTCATGTGTTAATAAAGAAATCAATGAAGCCAACGCACAGTTTGAGAAGCTCTGTACAGTGCATAAAAACACCCAGTTCTTGTCTCTAACCATCTGGAGAGAAAATGCTTTACCAGACGTGGACTGCACCTTAAGGGTAAGGGCAAGAAATTTCTCAGTTATAAAATTATGGAATTGTTGGTTGCAGCTCACAGAAATAATATTAATAATGTGCTGATAGCAGGAGAACCACGTTTAGCTTGCCAGCCACGTACAATAGCTCATCAAACCTTACCAACTGTAACAGCAGAACCGACACTATCTACTGATAAAACACAGATGTCACCAACACCAACAGCAATGTTACCTTCACTAGGAACAACAGCAATTACAGAAGAAGCGTTATTGTCACCCCAACAAATATCACAACTACTATTACCAGAGTCAGTTGTTATACCAGAATCACCAATGACAGAAGTATCAGCCTCCACAACTTTGGTAGAAGAAGAAACTATAGCAATAGCAGCACCAATAGAAGACTCCTGTGCCCCACCATCAACATCTCAACAGGCCACAACCATAGTCTCCAAGGTCCCATCTCCAGCATCACCTGAAGGAGCAGAAAGAGAAGAGATGAACAATGAGACACTTTTTTCAAAGCTTCTACCATCCACTGAAATGTCTGCTTCCACTTATCCAAGAAAAAGCCATAGAAGTAGAAGACCTGCTGTTCACAAAGACTATTTTTTATGGGATCAGTGCCGCATCAAGAAACAGAGTAAAGCACAAGTCAAATTGTAAGTAATGTGTGCACAAGCAGGCCCCTTAACAGGGAACTGGTCAGGAAATCAAGTATCAATCCCGATGTATTTGAGAGATTCTAATTTAACACCTATAAACTGCAACTTTAAATCTGTATTGAAAGATAAATTCTGTATATTCCACCAAAATATCACGAGCCTTAGAGGAAAATTGGAGCTTTTGGGTCTCATGTTAAATGAAAACCAACCTCACATGTTGTGCTTTACAGAACACCATGTAAGGTCTGCCATGCCGATGCCCCATCTGGAAGGTTATGTTTTAGCTGATAGTTACTGTAGATTAAACAGAGAGAAAGGTGGACCTGTAATTTATGTCAAAGAGGGTATGCCTCATAAATCACTTGGCTTAAGTATGTATTGTGAAGATTTTAATTTTGAAGCATGTGGATCTGAAATTTTTATTGATAATAAGTCTAATATAGTGGTAACAATTTATAGGGCTCCTGCAGGGAAAATCTGTATTTTCTTAAAACAGCTCGAATCAGTTTTGGTAAAAATATATTCAAAGGCTAAGCAGTTAGTCATTATGGGTGACTTTAATGTAAACTTCCTTACAGACAACACCAGTAGAAGAGAATTGGAACATTTATTGGAAACCTTTAATTTAACTCCAATAGTTCAATTTCCTACCTGAGTGACAGATACGAGTGTAAGCCTTATTGACAACATCTTTATTGATAAGTTCAGTAGTAGTCTTAGTACTGTATGTCAAATTCTTAATGATCTGTCAGACTATGATGGGCAGTTGCTAACACTTAATGATTTATGTTCTGGCATTAAAAAATATAAACCAGTGTTTAGGTCCTTCAGAACAATCAATGTGTACACTTTAAAAAATTTCAATCAGCTCTTGCAGCAGACTGCCTGGAGCCCAATATACAAAGAAAGAAATGTTAATATTAAATTCAACCTATTCACAGATGAATTCATGTCCCTCTTTGAAGCAGTATTTCACAAGAAAACTACTAAAATTAAACCCCAGAATTGCAAAATCAAACCCTGGATTACAAAAGGGATAAAATTTCATATAATACAAAAAATGGTTATATATGTCACTAAGATGTTCTGAAGATCCTGCAATAAAAGAACACTACAGATTATATTGTAAAATCCTAAAAAGAATTATAAAGTGTTCCAAAACCTTACATATTAAAAGTGAAATAGACAACTCTAACAACAAAATAAAAACCATCTGGGATGTCATCAAAAGGGAGCTGGGAAAAAAGAGGAGAGTGTATCCAGTGTAGAAATAAGACAGTGCGGTAATTTAATTAAAGAAACGAATGCAGTTGCAACAGTCTTAAATAAGCACTTTCTAACAGCTTCTGAGAAAACTGGCTGTAGGGTTCAGTCAACAAGGTTATGGACCTTCTGAAAGGATCTGGTCTGTGCAAAATTAATCAAATGCTCATAGCCCCAGTTACAGTCAATGAAGTGAAAAGAATCATCACTAAAATGCAAATGAAAATGTCATCTGGCTTTGATAATATCTCCACTAAGGTACTTAAACATTGTCATAATGCCATTTGTGTAATGCTTTGCCATATATTTAATGAATCCCTTCGACAAAGTATTGTTCCTGATAGAATAAAGTATGCCGATGTGAAACCATTGTTCAAAAAGGGGGGAAAAACTGATGCTTCTAACTACTGCCATATATCCCTTTTAACATGCTTCTCCAAAGTTCTCGAGAAACTGATGCATAGGAGAATTGTAGAACACCTGAATTTCCACAAGGCTCTTAGTCAATGCCAATTTGGTTTCCAATCAGGCCAGTCAACTGATGATGCCATATTCTCCTTTACTAATAATGTTCTAGAAGCACTGAACAATAAATTGGCTTCAGTTGGTATTTTTTGTGACTTAACCGAAGCCTTGGACTGTGTGAGCCATGAAATCCTCCTTTAAATAGCACCCTATTATGGTTTAACTGACACAGTGGGAATGTGGCTCAGATCATACCTGACTGACAGAAAGCAGAGGGTATTGCTGAATCATGAAAATGGCTCAATAGCCTCATCTGGCTGCGGAACAGTTAGTGTAGGTGTGCCAAAAGGTTCGGTGCTTGGCCCTTTGCTCTTTCTTATTTTTATTAATGACCTTCCTCACTGTTCTAAGGCTATTCGAATCATAAGTGGAGTTAACAGGAATCATTCATGCAGAAATCTTTTTAAAACACACAAAATATTAACAACGACCTCACAATATATCTTATCCCTTATGTACTTTTTAGCTAAGAACCTACACATGTACAAAGCCAATCCTTCTTATCATGACTATGTCAAGTCAGAGCAAGAAAGAGAGCCTAATTAAATTTAACAAAGTAACAGTAAAAGATGTAGAAAAAACTGTACTAAACCTAAAAAATAAAAATTCTGTGGGATGGGACGAAGTACCTGCCAAAGTCATTAAAGCAGCTACAAATATAATAGCACATCCACTACACAAAATAATTAATCAATCACTTGAAAAAGGATACTTTCCAGAATTTCTAAAATATGTGGAACCAAACCAGTATTTAAGAAAGGCTCCAAAGATGATATGGGAAATTACTGTCTAAATTCCCTTCTTCCTGTGTTTTCTAAGATATTTGAAATGATTGTTGCAATTAAAATTCAAAATTTCTGCTGCACATACAATTTAATCTCAGAAAATCAGTTTGGATTCCAGGAAGGCCAAAGTACAATTCATGCAATCAATGAATTTGTAACTAAAGTTAGTTCCACTTTGGACAAGTCACAAAAAGCTGCAGGAATCTTCTGTGACTCATCCAAAGCATTTGACTGTGTGAATCACTCCTACTATTATACAAAATGAAAAAAATGGAATTATGGGTATCATCTTACAGTGGGTAAGTCATATCTAATGGAGAGAAAGCAAAGGGTTGTCATAACATCAAACAAAGGGAAATACTTCTCGAAGTGGAGAACCATCTCACAGGAAGTACCACAAGGCTCAATTCTGGGCCCAATCCTCTTTTTTTATGTAAATGACTTACCCATAAATATAAATTATCATTCAGTTTTATTTGCTGATGACACATCACTACTGGTAGAAAATAAAAACACAGAAGAAATTCCCAAAAATGTCATAGAAACTCTAGAAAACCTAGGTGTTTGGTTCCATCTAAATGACCTAAAGCTAAATATTGCAAAAACACAGCTGATGCCATTTAAGACAAAACAGTGTCAAATAAATGATATTCACATTATGCACAGAAGCCAGGAGCTAAATGAAGCAGAGCACGTTAAATTCTTAGGAATGAAATTGGACAGAAACCTATTATGGTCCTCACACATAGATTATCTAAAAAATAAACTAAACAGCTTGGCATTTGCTATGACAATCTTAGCCAATGTCACTAGTATAGACACAAAAAAGTAGTGTACCATAGTTACTTTGAGTCAGTAGTGAGATTCAGTATTGTCTTCTGGGCAAATTGACAAAAATATTAACTTTGCAGAAAAAAAGTATCAGAAACATATGCAGTGTGAAGCCAAGAGGATCTTGTTGGCCATTATTAAGAGATCTTAAGATACTTAGCATTCCCTCATTGTATCTGTATGAAATAATTCTTTCCACAAGTAATAACCCTAAACTCTTTTCTTCAAATAATTTCCAGTATAGTTATGAAACTAGAAACAAAGAAAGCTTCATGCAGCCTACACATAGGCTTAATCTTTTTGCAGAGACTCCACAATATATGGGAATGAAAGCATACAATAAACTGAAAGACACAAATTTTTGAAAGGTCCAAACTGAGGCAGTAAAAAGAGAATTGTATAGCATCCTGGCGCAGAAATTTTATTACCCTATTGATGAATTTTTTAATGATCTGACTATCTGAGCAGGCTAAAAAGAATAATAATAAATAATATTCAGATTTTATTGAGATCATATAAAAAATATTGTATTTCATGTATAATTTATCATAGTTATAAACTGATGAGTCTCCTGTACTTAAAATCAATTATTTAATTTGTACATTATGAGACAGTAAAATTCTGATACTGATTCTGATTCATGACATTAATGATAAACTGCTTTGACTGGACTGGTATTCCATGACTCTCACTTACACCATCAGAAACATCACTTACCTTACCTGTATTCGCAAATAACTCTGAAACTTCATTATTCTTAAAACTTCACAAAAATCAGATACTCATCATCATCATTATCATCATCATATTCTTCCAAAACTACTTCATCAATAACATTATTAACAATACAAGTCTCACCACTATCAAAGTCATATATCTATCCTACATTCATTTGCAATAAGCTACTAGTCTCAAACTTACTAATTTGTCATTTCACATATCTCATTCACCTCTACATAAAAAATACCACCTAATTCATATCCAATACAGTTATTACCTGTTTCACATTGTAACAAAAAAGGCTGTTTTGGGTCATATAGAATGTCCAATACAGCAGGTTTCGTAGTATGCGATACATGCTGGGTAGTGTATAAGGACAATTACTGAATGAGGTCATTTACTGCACCAGTGTGAAGTAGTTGTAACAAAAATGTTAAACTTAGTCACAGACCAATTGATGTATGTTCTTAATCAGGTAAAGTAATGTACAGTTAGGATAAGTCATTACCACTTTGACATGAATTTTGACATGTTTTGAGGTGAAAGAACAAGTTCTGGAATCAGTGTTGGTGGTGTATAAATGTTTGTAACCTTGTTCATTCAATTTTGTAATTATAATTCAATTTGTAAAATTCATTGTTTACCATAATGCAAATTAATTGTGTAAACCATTAATTTGGGAGAGACCTAATATTTATGTATCTTTGCAGATGGGTACAACATATTCTTACAGAAATTACCAACTAAAAATCAATAATTAAACTTGTAATTAATATTTCTGAAACATTCTATAGAGAAATTAGTGCAATGTCCACATATTACGAAAACTAGAGAAGATTCATTTAAACTGGAGACATAACCTGATTCAGAAAGACAATTTGTATCATAAATAATGTTGTAAGAATGATTCATTATTTTTTTGTAACATGATTTAAAGATTTTGTCATATACGTAATTGTTCCGCATTTTAGCCTTCAAATGTTGTAAAAAGTCATCTTTAACATTTGAATTATAATTTTGATGTTTAGAAATATTACCAGCTCAAAATTGTTTCATAAAATTGCATAATTAATTAAATTACAAGATATTCAAGAATGTCCTCAACTGAATAATAAGAACTTAATTGCTAACTGTATGTATGTTTCAAAATTGCACTTGTAAAAGAGTGTTAATTTCAGAAATATGCATTATCGTTGTACTCATTTCAATTTCTACTAAAACTCCATTATGTCAGTTTTTGCTGGGTTAATTTCTTGCAATTGTAACATTAAACATGAAATATCATAACAATGTTAATGAACGTAATAGTTAAAAGATGTATAAATAGATCTCATCAAAAAGCCTTGGAAGGAGAGCGGTTGGATGACTACCTGGTGTGTTGCGCTGCCTGTAAAGTTATGACAAATAAACAAGTGTTGCAAACAAATTAATTTTTGTACATCTGGTAGTGACCCAAGACTTTCTGCAGCAAAGTTATCACCTCCAAAAATGTAAAACATGCTGTGTTTCTGGATCTGGTTACGTTAGAATATACATCAATAACACTGTTTCCTGACCAAGAGAAGAAATCATTACTCTGACAGTCTGGTTTGTGGTTAGTATCCACATCATAATTGAACATAGTATTCCAAAACTTTTGAACAAAACATAAATGAGATATCTGATGTTCCTTCTGTTCAAATTCAGATATCTGTGCTACATTATTAATACTATTATTATTGCATAAATGTACATGTAAATTGGGGGTCCTGTACTTGTTGTGTTTCCTCACCCCAAAACTGTGGACCTTGATTGAGGCAGACCATCATTTCCTGAATAATTGACTCTATGATTGTGTCTCCCATTATATTGCCCATGGTTATCCCCATTATTTCTGTTCTGCTGAGGTTCAAAATTTCTTTCTCTATTATCATGCTGACCCTGATTAAAGTTACCACCATCTCTGTTTCTGTAGTTGTTACTATTTTGATCTCTATCATTATGGTTGTTATGATCTACTGCCCCATACAGCCTGTCTACATATCGTAAAAATTGTTCTAGACAATCATCAGGTCTGTGTACTAAATCCCACTACAACCTTTCTGGTAATCTCCTTTTTAGTGCATCAGTTAATGTCATTTCGTCAAATGGCCTGTCAAGGTGTGCTAATTTCTTGATTCTTTCAGTGTACTATTCCTATAATTTGGACTGTTCAGAGATTCATTTTTAATTCTCTTTTGTTCAGCTTCTGACCAAAATTTATTCAAAAATCTTTTTTTGTAACTTTGGTATATTTCCCACTTACTTAAATTTAGATTTACCCATGACTGAGCATCACCTTCAAGACATCTTTTAACAAATTTAATATTTTGGTCGTCACTCATGCCTGACACAAAACTATCTCCACAGTGCTGTATAAAATCCACTGGATGTAAACTGTCTGATGAAAAACTTTTGATTGGAATGCTGGACCATGCAATACCATTGTTTGAATTTAATAAAATCAACTGCAAAATATCAGTTTTCACTGTTTCTTTGCTTTTTACACTTTCACTTGGTTCAAACATGTCTTGGCTGGGTCCTACAGCTTTCACATCTACAACACTACCCTCGTCTCTATTCATTTTTCTAACAATCACATGAGTCCACCAAGAAAAATTAATTTCACAAATGGTTTGTACTTATCTTTTCTGATGTTCTTCATTGTTGCCAAGTGCTCTTTCAATTCATCTGGTCCATTATTGTTGATATCATATGAAATTCTCATCACTGTTGATGCGACTTTGTTGGGCAGTTCTCTGGTCTTCTTTTGTCGATTAATTGGAGCTTCTGGATCTTCATTTACATAAAAACTGCAAATGGACATATCCAAAATCCATTCTTCTTCTGCAACAGACAAAACTTTGTTATCAGACAACAGATCACGGCTGGCGTCACCACTTGCAATCTTACTCTCCCACAAATCACTATTAAATTCACTGTCTTAGTATCTTCATTGTTTTCAAAAGCTTCGAGAAGAGTAAGATTACAAATAATAACTTTTTCACTTATTTTGGATGATCTCGTTATTGGCTCAATGTCTTGTCTAGGGGTACATTATTGCTGCTGAAAATTTTGATTTAGTGTACAGTTTCTTGTTGCACTAAATAACTGTAGAAGATTTGCCTGTTGCTGTAAATATCTTTTTATTTTATCCCATTCTTCTAAATCACAATGACTTTATAATTTCCACATTCAAAAAACCAATAATTACATTGCTGTTGACAAGTTTAGCAAAATAAATGCATTTCCATCTGAAGCATGTCTACCACTACTTACATTCTGGAGTACTCACAATTTCCTAAGGGTTTACAAAGCAGAAGAGTTTACAAACTTTCTTGACAGCAGCAGAATTTTACCAAATTGTATGATTATTTCATAAATAAAGCCAGAAACAAATTTAATAATTAGCATTTGATTGCTCAATTAATAATATGAATTTTAAATACTCCAGAAATTTTGTAACTTCAAATATTTTTAAAAGAAGAGTAATTTTTACTGATTGTATGAGGGTAATCCCAAAAGTAAGGTCTCCTATTTTTTTATAAGTACAGAGCTCTGTTTGCGTGGCAGTTGGTCACACTGTTATGAAGAGTGCTTCATGCGCTGTGTGTAAACATGCGCACACCACACTGAGACGCTCAGTCTTGGCTTGGCAGCCGTTGAGAATGGAGCTCCCATTGGATGTTACCACCAAGTGCGAATTGTGTGCAGTTATTCAGCTTTTGAACACAAAGGGCATTGCGCTGATTGAAATCCATCGCCAATTGATGAAAGTGTATGGTGAGTCATGCATGGATGTCAAAAATGTTCGTAAATGGTGTAGAGAGTTTGCAGATGGTCGGACCGAAATTCACGACGAACAAAGGAGCGGGAGACCATCAGTTTCTGAGGAGACAGTGTTGAAGGTTGAGCAAAGCATGTGTGAAGATTGGCGGATCACCCTGGATGATTTCTGCACATTGGTTTCTGAGGTTTCCTGAAGCACTGCTCACAGAATTTTAATGGAAACATTAAACTACGAGAAAGTGTGTGCAAGATGGGTGCCACGCATGCTGACTGAGGACCACCTGCGGCATCGAGTTATTGCTTACCGTGCATTTCTTCACCACCTTGCATCCGAACAGGACAACTTTCTGGATTCAGTTGTCATGGGTGACGAAACCTGGGTATACCACTTTACACCTGAGACCAAGCAACAGTCAAGCCAGTGGCGGCATCCTTCTTCACCAAAGCTGCAGAAGTTCAAACAAACACAGTCTGCCGGTAAAGTCATGACAACTGTTTTTTGGGATCAGAAAGGGGTATTATTGGTCGACTTTATGCCCACTGGGACCGCAATTAACGCTGACAGGTACTGTGAGACTCTGAAAAAACTCAAACGGACAATTCAGAACTGGAGAAAAGGAATGTTGAGCAAGGGTGTACACATTCTTCATAACAACGCTTGCTCACACATCGCTCAGCAAACCGTTGCTCTCCTGCAACAGTTTCAGTGGAACATAATCACCCACCCACCCTATACTTCTGACTTGGTACCCAGTGACAGTCAAGCCAGTGGCGGCATCCTTCTTCGCCAAAGCTGCAGGAATTCAAACAAACACAGTCTGCCGGTAAAGTCATGACAGCTGTTTTTTGGGATCAGAAAGGGGTATTATTGGTCGACTTTATGCCCACTGGGACCGCAATTAACGCTGACAGGTACTGTGAGACTCTGAAAAAACTCAAACGGACAATTCAGAACTGGAGAAAAGGAATGTTGAGCAAGGGTGTACACATTCTTCATAACAACGCTTGCTCACACATCGCTCAGCAAACCGTTGCTCTCCTGCAACAGTTTCAGTGGAACATAATCACCCACCCACCCTATACTCCTGACTTGGTACCCAGTGACAGTCAAGCCAGTGGCGGCATCCTTCTTCGCCAAAGCTGCAGGATTCAAACAAACACAGTCTGCCGGTAAAGTCATGACAACTGTTTTTTGGGATCAGAAAGGGGTATTGTTGGTCGACTTTATGCCCACTGGGACCACAATTAATGCTGACAGGTACTGTGAGACTCTGAATAAAACTCAAACGGGCAATTCAGAACTGGAGAAAAGGAATGTTGAGCAAGGGTGTACACATTCTCCATAACAACGCTTGCCCACACGTTGCTCAGCAAACCGTTGCTCTCCTGCAACAGCTTCAGTGGAACGTAATCACCCACCCACCCTATACTCCTGACTTGATACCCAGTGACTATCACCTGTTCCCTAAGTTGAAAGAACATTTGGCCGGAAAGCGATTCAACTCCTACAGTGAGCTGAAAGAAGAGGTTCATAACTTTCTGAAAGCATGGCGGTGAGCTGGTATGACATGGGCATACAAAAACTGCCACAGTGTCTACAAAAATGCATCAACAGAAATGGTGATTATGCGGAAAAATAGCTAAATGATCAAGTTGTAAACTGATGTAAACCATTGTAGAAATAAACAGGTCTATGTACTTATAAAAAAATAGGAGACCATACTATTGGGATTACCCTCATACATATCGATTGTAACACATTAATTTCTTTTAATACACCTTTAGCCTGAAATATAATACATCATATACAAAATCATGTGAATTCTTTTAATGAAACACCTGAGACAATTTTAACCAATGCAAGAATTGATAGTTTACATGGTATTGGTTAACTCTATGAAAAAAAAGGGTGATGTTAGAGGAGGATGATTCATTACAGTGTCTCTTGCCCTTTATCCTCATTACTCATGGCATTTTGCCAATTCCTGTAAGAGTTTGATCATCTTTTCCATGCACAATGAAGTGAGCAATTGGTCATCCTTGCTTTAATTGTGTTTGTGGTGTCTGTTCTTTTGGACATGTCCAGTCATGATGATCTCTGTGTCCAGATAGCGCTGTGGTCAGCCCATCGGCCTAGTAAGCAGGTGTTCACAGTTCAAACACCAGTACAGCACAAATTATCAAGTTTCCCCATTGATTTAATTACTACCCACTGGCAGCTAATGTCATTATTTCATTTGTGTGTCATTAATTAATTTGTGTCATGATTGATAGTGGCTGCAGGATCAATGTGGGGTCTGTTTTTTCAAGTGTTCTAAAGAATAGACACTACATATATTCTAAGATATAACACAACTTATGATATTTTGTGATACTGAAAACAGTGAAAAATAAATCCATAAATCCATTGTGACACTTGTTTTGCATGCAAATCAAGATAAAACTGCTTGTTCCCTTCATCAAGGTAATCAGTCATTGAAAAGCTATTTTTTTAAGCTGTGATTTGTTCCTCATCATTCAGCTGGTCTAAGTCAGTGAATAGTATATTAAAAACACTATGACCTTTCTCCAAAACATTGCAGTGTGACAACATTTCCAGATCACTGAACGCTTTCTATGATTTCACAACACCAAGATTTTCACTACCTACTGTTAGCCTTATTAATACTGGTATCTTCAACTTTTAGTGTCTATAACATTTTCAAATGCTTTATCAAGTAAAAAAAAACTTTCACTTCTACAACTTTAAAAATGCTTGTAGTCCTTGCCCTTGTGATATCTGAAACAGTGTTAGGTGTAACTTGACACACTGATTTTTTCCAGCACTTCTTGATCAGAAGAAAATTCTGGTTGTAAAAAGAAAACTCTGCCTGATGAATAAGAACTTTTGATTGATTCTTTTAAAGACTTCTACACTGATCAGAAACATGTAGAGGAATGACATCCTTCAGTTTTTTGTTTGCCCACAGTAGTTATCACTCCAAGCCCACTGTTCTCTTTTCATGCGTTAGTGGTCTACAAGGGGACTCTCACTCAAGACAAACACACATAATCCAGTAGTAGGAACATGTGTGCTGAAATTGTATAAACTAAGATGCTGAGGGTAATACATTTTTGAATGTGTGCATTTAGGTAGGTGGAATACTTTCTGTGTAAGTCCACAGGCACAGTACACATTGTGTAATAACTATACAACTAGCTCCCAGTATCATACCCTTTTATTTTATCTGATTATTAATTTGTATGAATGTTTTATTTTCCTCATTAGTAATAAGAAATTTGTACATTTCTGCATAATTCAGCAAAGATAGGCTTTTAAAATTATCTTTGTATCAGAAGAGCAATGTCTGGAAGAAATTTATTTCTTTTTTTAACAAATTTTAATCTCACTTGAGAGCACTTATCTCTAAGATCTCACATGAAAAGGATGTGTAATTTTTACTCATGCACCAACAATGTGTGTAGTGTATATATATATATATATATATATATATATATATATATATATATATATAATAGAGGGAAACATTCCACGTGGGAAAAATATATCTAAAAAGAAAGATGATGAAACTTACCAAACAAAAGCGCTGGCAGGTCGATAGACACACAAACAAACACAAACATACACACAAAATTCTAGCTTTCGCAACCAATGGTTGCCTCGTCAGGAAAGAGGGAAGGAGAAGGAAAGACAAAAGGATATGGGTTTTAAGGGAGAGGGTAAGGAGTCATTCCAATCCCGGGAGCGGAAAGACTTACCTTAGGGGGAAAAAAGGACAGGTATACACTCGCGCACACACACACATATCCATCCACACATACACAGACACAAGCACAAATGTCTGCTTGTGTCTGTGTATGTGTGGATGGATATGTGTGTGTGTGCGCGAGTGTATACCTGTCCTTTTTTCCCCCTAAGGTAAGTCTTTCCGCTCCCGGGATTGGAATGACTCCTTACCCTCTCCCTTAAAACCCATATCCTTTTGTCTTTCCTTCTCCTTCCCTCTTTCCTGACGAGGCAACCATTGGTTGCGAAAGCTAGAATTTTGTGTGTATGTTTGTGTTTGTTTGTGTGTCTATCAACCTGCCAGCACTTTTGTTTGGTAAGTTTCATCATCTTTCTTTTTTTATATATATATATGTGTGTGTGTGTGTGTATGTCTGTGTTTATATCGACCTTCCAGCGCTTTCGTATGGTTAGTCACATCATCTTAAAAACACAAACATTTGAATTTTGTGTGTATGTTTGTGTTTGTGTTTGTTTGTGTGTCTATCGACCTGCCAGTGCTTTCGTTCGGTAAGTCACTTCATCTTTGTTTTTAGATATATTTTTCCCATGTGGAATGTTTCCCTGTATTATAGGAAATAAATCATCATAGCTGCAAGAATATTTTTATTTATTATGCCAAAATATTGCAAGATTCATTTGTAAGCATGACTTTTGCCTGCAATTACAAGAAGAGGCAGTAATTTCTTCCATCTTGCAAGAAATCTTAAAATATATGTGAAATATATGTGTGCTGATCACCAATATTTAGTGGATGGACTGCATGATCAGCAACCACAGAATATTAGAGGTAAATTAACGATATCAGTGCGATAATAGTGACTTCTCTTAAATATATATGTGTAATAATCAAACAATTGACTTTTTGCTAAGCACCATGTATGCTGTAAAATCAGACATTCTAAAAATCTCCATGGACAGAGTATGAAAAATTATCCTATATACATTATTCATTTTTGGGACTTCAGTATTTGTACGTTGCTTTGTATTTTTCTTATGCTATGAGGAAGACTGTTCATGGCACCAATTTAATTACAACAAAAATCCGTGCTTTAGTTCCAGTACTGCAAGCAGTAATTATCTCTCATTACGCAATTTTCATGCCGATTCATACTCTTTGTGTTAGCTGTTCGACTGCCTCCCTGCACGGTTATTCCCATAATGAACGAACAGACTAACACAATTGGTGACCAATTTTCCAGGACAAAATCATAGCTAAACATGCACAGACTTTTTGTAACAAATGTTAAATGAACATACACAAAAATTTTGTCATCATTGTGTAAAAGAAAAACTAATTTTTGTCTAGTTTCTTATTGCATGAATATGAGTACAACAAAAGCCATATTATATGAAAATGAGGACATAATATAAAAAATGAGAAACAGAGAATTATAAGACCAATTTATCCACCAATGGGAGACATAAGTGAGCTGCTTGACTATGCAGAGTAGGTACGAAATTTGCACAACAGCTTGCATGATTACGCTTAGTAGTACCTCTCTTGTTGTAGTTAGTTTTCTTTCCTTTTCCCTCACCATTTTCTTAGTAGGAAATTTATTAATTGAAAGGACTCAAAAATCATACCAAAGTTTGACTCATCAGTATAGTGTAAATCATTACGGAAATTTAAATATTTTGTCTCTTAATAATTTTCGACAAACAGACAGGAATTTATCGAAACTTGATTTCACAGGAAATTGCAGGTTTCGAGCGCAATATTTATTTACATAAAAATTTTTCTACTTTTTTTTTATTAATTTTTTGGTACTTGCTAGCACAGTCAAAAGGGCTGACCAAAACTGACCCAGTGTTGATAATGGAATGAAGTGCCAGCCATGCAGCTAGCAGAAATCTGACATAAATCAAAGGTAGGTATCACATATGTAACAAATGACAGCACACAGACAAACTGTGATGATGCCATGATGACTATCAATGAGACTGTTTCACCCATCTCCTGAAGTGATATATCACTGCTGAATGAAACAGAGGAACATGGAACAGCAATGTATTTCGACAACGCAGGATGGACACTGATTATTGGTAATCTGAATATTAACATGCAAAGTACAGCTGATAGCAATGATAATAGTATCACCAATGTGCAGTTACAGCAACTACTGACAACTGTGAACACTAAATTCCATGATATGAACATGAAATTAAATACAGTTACACAACAGTTTAGTAACTTGAACACAAAATGTAACAGTTTGTCATCAAGGTTTTTCAGATTTCAAAACAGAACAAAAACAGGTGTTGGAAGATTTCCAAAACAGTGCCACACAAAAATTAAATGATCTAACAGAAAATCTACGTACAGAGTTAGTTAAAAGAAACGAAAAAAAAAAAAAAAAAATTAAAACAGGAGGTTATTTGTGACATTAAAGAAACTATTGATGTTTTGAACATAGAGGTAGGTTCAAGTAGTGACAATCAAGAGCATGTAGAAAGTGAATTAAAGAAAGTCACGGACACGAATAATAGTATTTGAGCATGTCAAAACCAAATGTGCAATACTATAAAGAAAATGACCACTACTGTCAAACTACACAAGGACTATGAAAGTTTACTATTGGCAGTAGAGGAGCTAACATTAAGAATAGAAAGCTTGTAATTAGAGAAAGAACTCAGATAGGGAAAAAATTAGACCATATAACCAAAAGAGGAGAAACAGGTACCTTAGATCAACGTGGCACATTAGTGCAGAAGGTACTATCTGAATGCAAAGTGTATGTTGATGTGGTAGAAGAGGCCATGTAGAAAAGGGAAACTGAATCATCAAATGAAATAGGTCAGGTTGCTAATATTCAACTACCTGTGCCCAAGACAGATGCATGTAATAGTTATCCACAGCTTGTCACAAGCCCGATAGCAAGCACAAGTGAAGATTGCAAAATTCGTAATTTAGCTACAACAGTACCTACAACACATGCGCAATTGGCACACAGTGCACCACACGCTTGTAACAACACACCGATGTCAGATAATGCTGCATGTTTAACATCCATCTTTGCTGATGAAGGGTGGCTTTGACATAGGCAGTTTCCCACTTATTGGGCAGACAGAAAGCAGATGAATCTGGTAGTTTTTATCAGTGCATTCCACAGTGTACTTCCATGTACCTGGACAGAGGCTTAAAAGATAAGACTTATTGTTGGTTACACCCAAGGTGATGTTCTTTTGTGGACCACTGAAGTGGCAAAACATTGTCAAAGTTATGAGCAATTTGAACAAGCTTTCTTAGACAAGTACTGGTCAGAAACTGTCCAAGAGAGAATAAGCTGTGACGTCTTTAACCCAACTCCAGTTAATAGCAGGCATGGATGCTTGCAGGGTTATTTCAAAAAGTATTTAAATAAGACCAGATATTGGACCAATCCCTTATCACAGGTGGATGTATTGATGATATTGAAGAGCCGACTTCCACCACACATAAGGGAAAAATTAGTAACCACACCAGAACATGACACTGAGTACTTTTTGTCAGTTTTGGATTCCATTGACCTGATTTATGAAGATGCACCATGGAAAAATGAAGCAGCAGATAAACAAACACCTCAGCCTGTCTTTGGAAACCAACCTTTTGTCCAACACAGTACACACAAAAAGGGAATGGATATGATAATGGAAATAGGAAAAATAAAAGATTTAAAGGAGATTATCAGAACAACAGGAACAATTGCAATGGACAAGCAAACTATGGTCTGCCAGTACAAGCCTATCCACCACCCATAAGTGGTAACAGCCAGTCAGTGCAGTGGCAAGTGGTTGGCAACAATCAAATGCCACACACTGTGCCTCAGACAACATTTGGATGACATAATAGTGCAGACTATAATTTTGCAACTACCAACACAAATTCACGTGAAGATAGGTCAAGCACAGCCAATGCCACAAATTGGCATAACACAACACACTCTGTATAGCTCACTGAAATTACTCCGGTCACTGAGGTCGATGCTCCTGCACCAGTGGAAACCTCTAACTGGTCACAGTGAGGCCCCACACTGCTGACCAGGTAGGGAGTGGGGGCAATACACTTATAAACACATGTTTTGAGAGATATGGTGAACAAGGTGACATGAAAGGTGATATATACCGACATGAGGAGAAAGTTCAGGAAAAGTTGTAGGAAGAGCAGGTACAAGCAGTTATAAAGACAACGATATTTGACATGGAAGTACACTTACTTCTAGACACAGGTGCAATGACTAACTTAATGTCAACTGAATGTTTCCAAGAGTTAAACAAGAGAGATAAAATTCCCATATTCCCAGTGCAGAATTGTAGAATACAGACAACCACTGGAAACAAATCAAAAGTAGTGAAGTTACAAGCACTTATTCCATTGAAAATAGAACATTTTACTGTCAAATTAATAGTAAATTGTTTTTCTGGGATGGACATGTTTAGAACTTATAAGATGCAAACTGACATAGAAAGTGGTAAATGCTACTTCATTGTAAACGAACATGTATCTTCTGTCGATTTAATAAAAATGTCAGACAAGAAAGTCAAGCAGAAGGAGGAATCTGATGCGACAGTTCAGTTTGTATTTCCTACTGTTTTAATTGTAGACACTCACTATGACGAAGAAGTGTCAGAATGAGATGTAAACTATGAAATGGTAGAGCAAAAGGTAAGTGAATCCAGCACTTTAAATGAACAGTAACAACAGGAACATACAGATCTGTTATTTAAGTATGCACATGTATTTGGGAAACAACCCAGAGTTACCAAGGATTATCAGTATAAAATGGATGTTTACCCACATGAAACTTTTTGTGTATCATCATATCCCATTCCTTGGATGAAAAGAGAGGCAGTATGAGAAGAAATCAATCAAATGTTTAAATGAGGGATCATTCAACCTTCCTTTTCATATTACTGTAGCCCCATATTGCCTGTAAGTAAACCAGACAGATCGGTAACATTGGTTCTGGCTGCTCGAGTTATTAATAAGATCCTAGTACCTGTTTGAATCAGGCCTAAAAACCTGGATGAACAACTGTTGAAGTTACATAATATCTGGTATTTTACAATATTGGACCTGAGATACTCCTTCTGGCAAATCAAACTCTATCCAGAAAGTAGAAAGTACACAGCTTTTGTATATGGTGGTAGAAGATTTGAATTCTGTGTCCTGCCATTTGGCCTGAATATAAGTGCAGGTGTATTTGTCACAGCATTAGATAAAGTATTAGGAACAGAGCTACTTAGCAAGGTTATGGTCTATGTTGACAACTTGTTAATCACCACTCCCACTTGGTCAGAACATATTCAGCTGATTGAGAAAGTCTTACAACATTTTCCAGAATACAGGGTGACGACCAATTTAAAAAAAAAATCTGACTTTGGCAGGGAGAAGGTCAAATTTCTTGGTCACATTATCTCTGAACAAAGTATTCTCCCTGGTCCTAAGAAACATGATGCCATACATAATTTTCCTGCACCTAGGAATAAGAAACAACTTAAAGCTTGTTTAGGATTGGTGTCATTCTTCCATAACTTGATACCCAAACAACTGATGAACAGTGACACCATGCTTAATTTATTAGGCAAAAACAAACCATGGCTGTGGGATGACAAGTGCCAAGAGGATTTCAGTAGTATTAAAAAGGCATTAGTGAATGCAAATATATTTAGTCACCCCAGTTTGGAGAAGGACTTCTGTCTGTGCACAGATGCTTCCTTGCAGTGTCTGAGGGCACGTCTCTTCCAGATGAGAGAGGAAGATAGTAAGATATTGCCAAAGGTAATTAGCTTTGCTAGCTGCACATTAACTGAGGCAGAAAGATCATACTCTGTATCAGAATTAGAAAGTTTGGCAGTAGTCTGGGGATTCAAAAAATTTGAGTACTTTTTATAGGGTAAGAATACATAGGTATATTGTGATCACCAGTTCCTTTCATTTTTGTTGAAATGCAGATTACTGCACAGGAGATTGGTAAGGTGGTGTCTGTCTGTATCTGCAAGAATTTAACTTCAAAATTATTTATATCGGGGGCAGTCAGAACATCATTGCTGATGCTCTATCAAGGTTACCTCAAGGTCTAGATAAATTAAATGAATTTTTGGAACAGGATTCTGAGATACGAACCTTTCTTATGCAAAGTAAAATATCACAATCTGACTACAGTAAGTTTTGTAAACAAATGAAAACCATACAGCAACAGGACCTAAGATGGTGCAAGGCCAAACAAAAACTAACACAGGAAGGCAATGAACACGTAAAAATGTGGTACAGGGAATATAAAGGTGTTGTATTCCATCACAAACATCCTGACTCAGAACAATTGCATGTTTGTCTTTGTGAGAAGTACATTGAATTCATAGTGTACACCCATGAAGTGTGGAGACACTATGGGGTAAGTAAAAGTACCAAGAAGACAGGTAAACATGGCTACTTTCTAAATTTGAGATGACAAGTACTTCAAGTACTACGAAAATGTATAGTGTGTCAGAAGGCAAAACATTCTATCTCTTCTAAACATATTGAACTTCACCTGATTTTAACTAAGAACTCTCTAGATTCAATGTCTCTGGATGTGGCTGGCCCCTATCCAAGAGGCAAGGGTGAAGTAAGATACATAGTAGCACTCTATGATGTTTTTACAAAGCACATCAAGATGTACGCTGTACGAAGTACAACAGTGACCTCCATCAGGAAAAGTATCAAAGAAGATTACTTGAGGAAGACTGATAATGCCCCATATTTTATAGGACAGAAATGGAAGCAATTTATGATATCACATGGTATAAAATACAACTTAGTATCAAGATTCCACCCCAAGGCCTCACCTGTAGAAAGAGTATTTAAGGAAGGGTAGAATGTGTCACACCTTTCATGCAGGTCATTAACAGTCTTACAAATTCTTCCAGAGGTTTCACACCAAATAAATTAATGTTTTACGTCAGACGAAAGGACAACCCCTACCAAAAATACCAGTGATGGAAATGACATTAGTGGAGAAAATTAAACAAGCAGTAATCACACTGGAAAACAGGGTTGAATATAGGAAACTGAAGTGTTTTACACAGTTTAGTGAAGGCCATTGAGTTCTGTTACAAACCCATCCTAAGTCAACAAAAATAGGAAAGTTAAACAAGAAGTAGCAATCACTTTATACACGACCATATATAATTTCCAAAATTCCATAATCTGGAGCTTATAGATTGATTTACAAGAGGACTGGTTTTCTTTTGAATACTAGTGTTAAGGAAAAATGTTTAGATTTTACTTGTATTTTGATACATAAAGTTGCAGGTAAGTGAAACTGAGATAGATATTAAACGATATAACGCTACGCTTGACACAAGGAGTGACAAAGCAGAGCAGGACTTGTGACACACACTGTGGTGTAATCGCAACAGTGAGCTACATCAGAAGATGAGGTGAAAGCATTGACTCGAACACATGTGCCTATAAACATGGCTGCAGGAGGTTTAATTATTAGACGGCTGACATCATAAATGACCACCAGCTAACACAATTGTATGCAACTCACCCACAGGCATATTTATAAGAATTATAAGCATATAGGAAGAAAGAAGGAATAATTACATTATAACTACACAAACTTAAGGTCAAATACATCTAATATATATATGCGTTGTTGAACTAAGGAAATGTATAAGAGAGTTCGAGTAATATCTACATAAAAATAATAATGTTAACCAACTATATACAGATATGTTCAGGTGTTTACAGAAAGTGAACTACAGGAGGTGTAAGATACATTTAAGGATATGAACAATGACAGCTGAAATGAAAACAGGATACAGAGATAGGTGCATAAATATCTCAAGCTTTATAGAATTTTGTAGATACTTCTCTGTACAGCATAAGGGTAAGTGAAGCTGGTGGTGTACTGGGCAGAACAGGCGAAAAAAAGAGCTGCTTACTGATGTAAATGGATGACTGTATTGGTGGCCACTGAGCTACTACACATTTAGTTTTAAGTTAGTTTTAACTTTTTTTCTTTTCTGTGACCAGTGCATCAACACAGTGTGAAAGAAGAAATGATAAGCTTTGAGAGTGGCATGGTACCATACAAGTTTAACAGGCCACACCTCAAGAAAATAAAATTTAGTTGTAAGAAATATTATACATTATAAGTGATGTGAATGAATGATTCAAACTATATGCAGTAGCAGTTCAGTAAGTGATGTCGTAATGATACAGATTTGTTGTTACCGAACAAGTAAGGTGCCAACCTACACACAGGGTACAAACTCCCAACACCCATTTCTCTCTTTACAGTATGTATATGTACATGATCATTATAAACAGGATTATTATTCATGTCGCATGGGGTAGCCGCAAGGTCTGGGACACCTTGCCAAGGTTTGCATGGCTCCCTCCATCAGAGGTTCGAGTCCTCCCTTGGGCACGGTTGTGTGTATTGTTCTTAGCATAATTTAGATTAAGTAGTGCGTAAGCCTAGGGACTGATGACCTCAGCAGTTTGGTCCCACAGGAACTTACCACAAATTTCCAAAAATTATTCGATACATCAAAGAGAAGAGATAACTCCCCCAATTTCTACACGTTGAATGACAACAACATTTTTGGCAACTAAACACATGATATGAATACATAAGTTACTCATCGTCTGGAATAAACAGTGTCTATTCCATGTAGTAAGAACATAACAAGAATCTACCATGAACAACTCTGACTGAGAGTCTTCTTGTAACACGATATAAGAGTTATATTTCTTTTCCTTAGTAATCTGATGGACCTGTAGTCAAAAAGATTCCTTCCTTTTTCCTAGAGGTGACACTAAGTGTAGAGAGGCAAGCAGTGCATAGTGTATTTGAAGTAGATGCCAATACTTGTGCACCTGCTCCATAAATAAATAACAAGCTCCCATGAATAAACTGAAAGGAATTACGTATAATGTTTCTTATGTAAAGATTTGTGATACCCAAACATATGGATGTATATATGTAAATAAGGATGATCAACATAACTGAGGTTATGCATGTTTATTCTATAACACGAACGTAAATGAATCCATTATTTACAAACTAAACTGATATGACTGTTTATGAAAATAATCCAAACAAATGTAGTGTTTTAATTATTCCCAAAATGAAACTCAATAAGAAGTAAGTGTGAGTGGAATATCAGCAATAACATGTAATATATGAATGTATTAAAATTGTAACTATGTAAATAATGATTTGTTTAAAGTGGGACAGCATCCAAAAGCAGACAGTTTACACAAAATAAGTGATTAATAGAGCTGGATGGCAGTTAGGCAAGGAACTTGTGTAAAAGTGATTCTTCTTCAAAAGTGAAGTGTGTTGACACTTAGTATGCATGTGCAAACCTACAAAATTTTTTACTAAACTGCTCTCAACTCTGAATAAATGGAGAAGTGTTCTATAAGGAACTTACCTTATTGGCAGGTGCTGATCGATGGATTTCTTTTGCACTGAATAAGCGCATTACGACAGGTAAACAAGGGGTCCCAGGCTGTAAAATTGGAGGTCTTCTGTCACAGCATCGAAATTACCACAAGCATGCACACCGTTTCCAAGAAATGAACAAATATTTGTGGAGGAATCCACGGTGCAACACACAGTGATTTCGCTGTTCCACTCTGTATTAAATGGTCATGCACGAGTTAAAAGTATTCAGTGAGGCTGCAAGTGTTAAAGTCACAGTGCCAGGCCACCAATTACTTGCCACACGCGTGGGAACAGTAATGAAAGAGACTTGATTAAATAAGCGTTGTTGAGTATGCACAGTATTTGACATTTGTACCCCTTTTTTTAATAAATTGTTTTCCTTTTAATTGCTTGTATTAGTATATGTAGATATAATAAGGTGAAACTGACATCTCTACTTAACATGACAAAAGTCTATCTAAAAGACCAAAAATAAAGGGCTTTGACCCCCCCACGTCGGTAATAGATAGCAACCAATTAATCATAGGATACTGCCTAACACTATACACCTCCATACAATGTCATGTATGGTTGGGGCCTATTGTGTAATGCTTAAACAACTAGCTCCCAGTATCATGCCCTTTTATTTTTTCTCACTATTAATTTGTATGAATCTTTTCTTTTCCTCATCAGTAATAAGAAAGTTGTACATTACAGAAGGTGCCAAGGATAGGCTCTTAAAATTATCTTTGTAACAGAAGAGCGATGTCTGGAGAATATTCAATTTTTTTTAATAACTTTTGTTTCAGTCTCACTTGAGAGAATTATGTTCATGATCTCACATAAAAAGGATGTATAATTTTTACTTATGCAAAAAAAAATGTGTGTAGTAAATGCTGTTAGTTTATAAAAATGCAAGAATATATGTATATATTAAAAGTCATCATAGCTGCAAGAATATGTTTATTTATTATGCCAAAATATTCCAAGATTCGTTAATAAGCATGACTTTTGCCTGAAATCATAAGAAGAGGAGTAATTTCTTCCATCCTGCAAGACTTCTTAAAATATATGTGTGCTGATCATCAAGATTTAGTGGATGGTGTGCACGATCGGCAACCACAGAAAATTAGAGTTAAATTAATGATATCAGGACAAGCTAATACTGACTGCTATTAAATATATATGCATAATAATTGAACAATTTGAGGGGTCCTGCCCACTCATTGCTTATTGGGTGCCTAAAGGATGCTGCATTCTCGGAATGCTATACGAGAATTCAAGCCAATCACATTAATAGTTTTTTCTGACAAATAAAGCAGATTGACAACACTTAACTTTGAATTTACAATGGTGTCACAAGCAATGGGCGACATGCAAATAAGTCAGAGCCCTTTTCTGTACACAAGGTCCATGTAAGCAATTAGTATGGATCACTCGTCACTACTACCGTGGTGCTCTCCTAGTACTGTTCGTATACTGTCGGAGCGAGGCAGGAAGGAGCAGCGTTTATATTCTCTTTGGCTAGAGGGTACTCCTGTTGTGGTGCAATACTATGGCTGCTGGCTGATGTTGTCTCACTGCCTTCTCTTCGCTTGTATTCATTGGCTTCGTACCAGCACTTGTCGATATGCCAGAACACAATTGCTTTGTTGTTAAGTACCAAGTCTCCTACAAAATCAGACATTCTAAAAATCTCCATGGACAGAGTAAGAAAAATTATCCTATATACATTATTGATTTTTGTGACTTCAGTATTTGTATGTTGCATTGTATTTTTCTTACGCTACTAGGGAGACTGTTCATGGCACCAATTTAGTTTCAACAAGAATCCATGCTTTAGTTCCAGTACTGCAAGTAGTAATTATCTTTCATTATGTAAATTTTATGCTGATTCATACTGTATGTATAAGCTATTGGGCTGCCTCCCAGCATGGTTATTCCAAAACCTACCAACAGACTAACGCAACATGTTGCTGTCAGGTAGTGTGGAGGAAATACTGTTATTTTTCATGGCATTGAAAGCTACTTTGGCTTTTCTGTGGTATAGTTCCAATTTTAATTTTGCTGAACGTCATCTGTGTCTCCATTTTTTGTGGCTACATTCTAGCAGTCGCAGCCTATGTGAGTGTCTACATGAGTTTTCTGAAAGGAAAGTTGAGGAAAGTCACTGTGAAAAACCCTGCAATAAATCTTCTTTGTCACCTTACTATTAGGGTATTTGATCAGAAATACCTTCCACAGCCTATGCATATTTAAATCATGACTCAAATTCTTCTGCTGTGATTTCAGTCTGTTATAATGACCTAGCTCCCTAAATATGGAATTAATATATTCTTTAAATTGGACCTTATTAGAGGGCAAGAATTTGCAATGGGTTCTTCCTCCTCTCATATCTTTATATACAGTTTTCCCTTATTTTTTCCTCTTCACCAGGGTTTCAATTCAGTTTGAAATAATTCTAAAAATGTCTGTAAAAGTCTTCTTGCACAATCTGATGTGTTTCCCATTTTCATCTGGAACAATGAAGATTGCTGAGCATTGTCTTTGAGTCTCAGTAGAATCAGTGTATGGGTCATGTCAATGTTTTGCAACTGACAATATCTGCAGTGCGCCAAATAAATAGTGACCATGACTGTCCATATCTTGCTTGTGAAATGCGTGAAAGAGCATCTTCTTCATGTTAAGAGTGATATTCTAGTGATATTCTTGCATTCATACTGGCAGCTATATGTAACCTGAAAGTCAAAAACAGTATGATTGTGCATAACTTGACAAATACATAAGTTGTCATGACATTTTTATAGTTTCAGAAGACTTATTGTTTCACTGCCTTCTGCACTTGAATCTAAGTGTATACATGTTTTGAGATATGCAGTTGATGCAAAACACATATTTAGAGCAGTTTAGTTACAGTATAGTTAGTTGATATTTGTCACTGAAGTGCACATTCTCTTTGTTTTCTCTAAATAGCATAACAGCAGATGTATCTACACTTTACAATTACTTCTTCCTAACTGAAATATATTTGTCGCTCACCACATTCTATTTCAAATGACCCTAAAACAGTCTACATTTCAAGAATGGTTGCCACAAAAGGTTACTTATTAACATTTATTGATGTGGTAATTTCTTTCCTCATTTCATTACATTTCTGTAGGTATAATACTTTCACCACTAATTCTTGAATTGTGTTGTTGTTTCCTGAGACATATAATCTTCTGTTCATATTTAGAAACTGTATTACTAGTAGAAGCACAAGCTACATCCTTTGTAGACATGTTTCATGGACATGAGAGATGTGCATAACTTCACACTCTAGATGGCAGACACATAGCACTACAACTTCCAAATGGCATGGACACACACCACCAGGAAGATGACATAATTCTTACAGTAGTGAACTGACATTAACACATAACTCCGTCATGTGACAATAACCATTTCTAATAAAACTTACACTTAATGGATTTAGTTTTTCCACTCTACAGTTGTGTAACCCATCCTAGACAATAGGTTTGTGGGACATATAATCAACAGCACTAACAAGAGATGTCTAATGTGTACAAAGAAGATTAGAATGATTGGTTATATGTCTGTGTAACCTATGGGTGAGTGTCAAGCATATACCGAAAAACTTGAACTGGCAGACTCCTGTGGAAAGATGTTAACTATTCAGCAAAAAGCCACCTTAAGAGTTTCAAGAACCAGTATTAAAAGGGGAATTGAGGAGTATGAAACAGCCCCTTACACTTGGCTTCAATATGAACCACAACAACAGCATGAGACTAATTATAGCCTGCACAGATGGATTTAATTACATATTTGTCTTAGACTCAACGTTCAAATGGCCTGGGATGATAATATGTGGTACAATGGAAGGTACTCCTTGCCATGGACTTCACAGTGATTTGCAGGGTGCGGATGGAGATGAAGATGCAAGTTGCAGTTTTTCTGTTGCATAGCCAGCTGATAGTGTTCTCTGAAATCAGCGAAGTAGCTTAAATATTTAGTATGATTCAGAAGGTAGAAATAAGTCTTGTAGTGCTGGTGGAATATAAATAATTAATCAAGTAAAGGTAACAACTCACTGAGTACTAGACTCACTGGTTTGTGTAATGGATCCTTCAGCATTGCCAATTCAGTGATAAATCTTATTTTGTAGTTAGTTTGCATTGATTCCCACATTACATCTTCATCTTGTTGGTTTTTAGTCAGTGTCATTATCTTCTATGGAGAGTGTTACTGGTCTCAAGTCATTGTCCTTGTACCAAGAAATATTAAATGGTCAAGGGACTGTTATGTGTGTAACTTCCAGTGGTTATTCCAATAAATGCATCTACATCTACATCCATACTCCGCAAGCCACCTGACGGTGTGTGGCGGAGGGTACCCTGAGTACCTCTATCGCTTCTCCCTTCTATTCCAGTCTCGTATTGTTTGTGGAAAGAAGGATTGTCTGTATGCTTCTGTGTGGGCTCTAATCTCTCTGATTTTATTCTCACAGTCTCTTCGCGAGATATATGTAGGAGGGAGCAATATACTGCTTGACTGTTTGATGAAGGTATGTTCTCGAAACTTTAACAAAAGCCCGTACCGAGCTACTGAGCGTCTCTCCTGCAGAGTCTTCCACTGGAGTTTATCTATCATCTCTGTAATGCTTTCACGATTACTAAATGATCCTGTAATGAAGTGCGCTGCTCTCTGTTGGATCTTCTCTATCTCTTCTGTCAACCCTATCTGGTACAGATCCCACACCGCTGAGCAGTACTCAAGCAGTGGGAGATCGAGTGTACTGTAACCTACTTCCTTTGTTTTCAGATTGCATTTCCTTAGGATTCTTCCAATGAATCTCAGTCTGGCATCTGCTTTACCAACGATCAACTTTATATGATCATTCCATTTTAAATCACTCCTAATGCGTACTCCCAGATAATTTATGGAATTAACTGCTTCCAGTTGCTGACCTGCTATTTTGTAGCTAAATGATAAGGGATCTATCTTTCTATGTATTCACAGCACATTACACTTGTCTACATTGAGATTCAATTGCCATTCCCTGCACCATGCGTCAATTCGCTGCAGATCCTCCTGCATTTCAGTACAATTTTCCATTGTTACAACCTCTCGATACACCACAGCATCTGCAAAAAGCCTCAGTGAAGTTCCGATGTCATCCACCAGGTCATTTATGTATATTGTGAACAGCAACGGTCCCATGACACTCCCCTGTGGCACACCTGAGATCACTCTTACTTCAGAAGACTTCTCTCCATTCAGAATGACATGCTGCGTTCTGTTATCTAGGAACTCCTCAATCAAATCACACAATTGGTCTGATAGTCCATATGCTCTTACTTTGTTCATTAAACGACTGTGGGGAACTGTATCGAACGCCTTGCGGGAGTCAAGAAACACGGCATCTACCTGGGAACCCGTGTCTATGGCCCTCTGAGTCTCATGGACGAATAGCGTGAGCTGGATTTCACACGACCGTCTTTTTCGCAACCCATGCTGATTCCTACAGAGTAGATTTCTAGTCTCCAGAAAAGTCATTATACTTGAACATAATACGTGTTCCAAAATTCTACAACTGATTGACGTTAGAGATATAGGTCTATAGTTCTGCACATCTGTTTGGCATCCCTTCTTGAAAACGGGGATGACCTCCGCCCTTTTCCAATCTTTTGGAATGCTATGCTCTTCTAGAGACCTACGGTACACCGCTGCAAGAAGGGGGGCAAGTTCCTTCGCGTACTCTGTGTAAAATTGAACTGGTATCCCATCAGGTCCAGCGGCCTTCCCTCTTTTGAGCGATTTTAATTGTTTCTCTATCCCTCTGTCGTCTATTTCGAGATCTACCATTTTGTCATCTGTGTGACAATCTAGAGAAGGAACTACAGTGCAGTCTTCCTCTGTGAAACAGCTTTGGAAAAAGACATTTAGTATTTCGGCCTTTAGTCTGTCATCCTCTGTTTCAGTACCATTGTGGTCACAGAGTGTCTGGACATTTTGTTTTGATCCACCTACCGCTTTGACATAAGACCAGAATTTCTTAGGATTTTCTACCAAGTCAGTACATAGAAATTTACTTTCGAATTCATTGAACGCCTCTCGCATAGCCCTCCTCACACTACATTTCGCTTCGCGTAATTTTTGTTTGTCTGCAAGGCTTTGGCTATGTTTACGTTTGCTGCGAAGTTCCCTTTGCTTCCGCAGCAGTTTTCTAACTCAGTTGTTGTAGCACGGTGGCTCTTTTCCATCTCTTACGATCTTGCTTGGCACATACTCATCTAATGCATATTGTACGATGGTTTTGAACTTTGTCCACTGATCCTCAACACTATCTGTACTTCAAACAAAACTTTTGTGTTGAGCCATCAGGTACTCTGTAATCTGATTTTTGTCACTTTTGCTAAACAGAAAAATCTTCCTACCTTTTTAAAAATGTCGATTTACGGCTGAAATCATCGATGCCGTAATCGCTTTATGATCGCTGATTCCCTGTTCTGCGTTAACTGTTTCAAATAGCTCGGGTCTGTTTGTCACCAGAAGGTCTAATATGTTAGCGCAATGAGTCGGTTCTCTGTTTAACTGCTCAAGGTAGTTTTCCGATAAAGCACTTAAAAAAATTTCACTGGATTCTTTGTCCCTGTCACCCGTTATGAACGTTTGAGTCTCCCAGTCTATATCTGGCAAATTAAAATCTCCACCCAGAACTATAACATGGTGGGGAAATCTACTCGAAATATTTTCCAAATTATCCTTCAGGTGCTCAGCCACAACAGCTGCTGAGCCAGGGGGCCTATAAAGACATCCAATTACCATATCTGAGCCTGCTTTAACCGTGACCTTCACCCGAATCATTTCACATTTCGGATCTCCGTCAATTTCCTTCGATACTATTGCACTTCTTATCACTATAAACATGCGTCCCCCTTCACTGTCCAGCCTGTCTCTGTGGTATACATTCCAATCTGAGTTAAGAATTTCATTACTGTTTACGTCTGGTTTCAGTCAACTTTCTGTCCCTAGTACTATATGGGCATTATGACCGTTTATAAATGAGAGCAGTTCTGGAACCTTTCTATAGACACTCCTGCAGTTTACTATTAGCACATTAATATTGTTATTCCCTGTTGCATTTTGCCTACTCCTACCTTGCCGTGTCTCAGGAGGCGTCTTGTCGGGCCTAGGGAGGGAATTCTCTAACCTAAAAAAACCCCCATGTGCACTCCACACGTACTCCACTACCCTTGTAGCCGCTTCCGGCGTGTAGTGCACACCTGACCTATTCAGGGGGACCCTACATTTCTCCACCCGATAGCAGAGGTCGAGAAATTTGCACCCCAGATCTCCGCAGAATCGTCTGAGCATCTGGTTTAAGCCTTCCACTCGGCTCCAAACCAGAGGACCGCGATCAGTTCTGGGAACGATACTACAAATAGTTAGCTCTGATTCCACCCTGCGAGCGAGGCTTTCCGCCTTCACCAATTCCGCCAACCGCCTGTACGAACTGAGGTTGACCTCTGAACCCAGATGGCAGGAGTCATTGGTGCTGACATGAGCAACAATTTGCAGTCGGGTGCACCCAGTGCTCTCTATCGCCGCCGGTAGGGCCTCCTCCACATCTTGGATGAGACCCCACGGCAAGCAGACAGAGTTAACAGTGGCCTTCTTCCCCGACCTTTTCGCTATTTCCCTAAGGGGCTCCATCACCCGCCTAACGTTGGAGCTCCCAATAACCAATAAACCCCTCCCACTGTGTGCCTGCTCGGACCTTGCTGAAGGAGCAGCCACATGTCCACTCACTGGCAGAGCGGGCGATGCCACACGGCCAGCCTCCACATTTACCCTCCGCCTTGTGCGCCGCGAACGCCACTGAACCCGCCACTCCCTTTTGGGAGAGGGTGGCCCAACCGCGCCCGGTACCCGCGAAGATGTCTCGACAGGAATGACAGTGGGTGAAGCATGTAACACCTGGGGTGTACCTTGCGACGTACCAGACTCCCCACTGCCGCTACACTCCGAGGCAGCAGCCTGAAGACAGCTGACCGCGGCCATCAACACGTTCAGCTGTTCGCGAACAGTGGCCAGCTCCTCCTGCGTCCATACACAGCAGTCACACATCATATCCATCCTAAGGAATCAATTTACTGAAGAGAGTTAATCAACTTTTAACTAGACTGCTAATTCACTAAAGGTGGCTGACTATTGACTAAACTGTGATTGCTAGCCACTTCTTGTAGAAAACAAAGAAAATAGCACTATCTGTCTCTGGACTGTATTGAAAACAAACACTAGCACTACTGGCACTATGGTTGACAAAGGGACTCTCTCTGACTGTATTCAAAACAAACACAAGATCTATGGAACACTATTAATAGCACTCGACAAATAAAGCTTCCTAAAAGTGAAAACACACGGAAAAAGAAGTGACAAGTAAGAAAAATACGGTTAATACTTAAATTAAGGTAGCTTGCTGCACAGCAGACGTGAAGCAGACGGCGGTTAGGATGACACTGCAGTTCATGAAATCTGAAATAGATACATTCTTCATTGTTTCCATACTCAGCAGTACCAATTCTACAAATCAATATTAAGACTTGTGGAGACTATCGACCAAGTCACATGTAATATCTTTGTTTTGGCAAGCTCTTTGTGGGGGTCAGTGGCTGCGCGCGAAAGATTACACACGTGAACAGAGAATCAAGAATGTATATAACTGTAGATGTGTGCTTCAGAGTAATAAAATAGCGCTTATTACAAGTGGTCTAGTGTGCATTGTTGGATTCGTCAATCCTACAACACTAAAACCCATACTGGTGACCCCAAATTTTGTTCACGAGTGCTACAATGAATTCTCGTACCATCGAGCGGTACACAATGGATCGATTTCCACCCTCTACACCGCACACATGCCAACTAAGTTTCCCAATGGATGCTTCGGCATGGTTTTCCAATTATCCGCTGTGTGTTCGCAATAGTTTGATGCTGTTCCCGAACACACCTACTAGCTGTACTGAACAGGACAGTGCTTCTGCATTCCCACAGGCACATGTGCCGGCATTAGGTACGAACAATAACTTCCCGTTACCGTACATGAATCACCAGTCATGTGGCAGTGTTTTGTAGCAACAGAACATTTTTTGCGTACAAAACTTTGAATGCAAATCTTTTACGTCAAATATAAACTTTCCACGTGTTCCGAGTGCTCGACAATGGCTGACACAATGTGCTCAAACCCCAGCGATGATGTTTATGGGTTTTCCAAGTGCCATTGTGAACTTTCCACCCAAATCAGTGACAGTACAGATCAAGCCAGATGCTCAAGATGGGAAATTACATGTTTATCCCAGAACTCCCCCGCACACTACCAACGTCTGCTTCACGAGTGTTTCTGACAGCACACGCCATTCCTGCCAGGTCTCCTTCATGTGTTCTACAAACATTAGGTGATTTTAACAATTTTAATACACCTGTAGGGGAGGGGCCCGGAAACTGTACTCTGTCATTCTCTGCACATCAGTCAACTATCGTCGACTCTACTCCATTCTAGGCCTATTGGCGTTACTCTGTCAAATGCACAATTCGTTGCATGTTTCCAAACTAATAACGTGACGCAATTCAGGCGCTATGTACTGTGTTGCACCGCACAGATGCCTATCACTTAATACTTATTCACCTCACACACCAGGATGCTTGTACGTGAAAGACACAGTGTCTTGCCTTTCATTTCTAGTTGACACGGAGGCCAAGGTTAGTGTGATACCTTTGTTTCCAGGTATTAAATTAGAGCATCAGACTTGCCTCCTGCTTCGAGCTGCCAATAAGTCCCTGATAGAATCTCATGGAATAACTAATTTAAGCCTTTAACAGCAGGACATTAATACCCCCTTACAGTGGAATTTCGTTATCGCGGAGGTAGATGAACCCGTGCTCAGGGTAGATTTTCTCTTAGCCCACGCACAGTCACCCAACCTACAATGGAGTGCACTAACCTTTAACTTGATAGACCATACCACGAGTTTAGGTATCTCTTCCCTCTCATCCAAGAGCGCCACTCTATTGTGTGAGCTGTTGCACTGCTCTCTCTTAGATCACACGCCGACGAACTTCGGGACAGCAATGAAGCCCTCCGCTTATGCATCGCTGCCGTGCAAGCCCAGCTCATGGACGCTTATAAGCAAGTCACCCAGCTGTCACATTTAGCCATGCGCCCAACCCCTGCACCGCTTCCTCGCACCTGCTGCCGATGCTGCATGACATTTCTACTGCCGGACAGAAGCTGTGCCTTTGACACTACTAAGTACCCCACCGAGCTCTACAACAAGGACTACCAGTGGATCACCGCCACTGCAGCTGACCCACCGGCCTGGGATGCACACGTGTGTGCATTATAGGTTAGTCATAGTGCATTGGGTGCAGGTCCATCACCCCCACCGGTGTTCGCAATCAACAACGGTACTGTCCACAGAATCAATACGACAGAAGGCCGACCGGTACGTGCAAAGGCTAGGCGTTTAAATCTGGAAAAACTTAAACACGCCAAAGCTATTATTCAGGAACTTATAGATAAAAGGACTCTTCGTTCTTCTTCTAGTAATTGGTCATCACCCATTCATTTGGTGCCCAAGAAAGATGACACTTTCCGCCTCTGCAGTGACTATCAGGTGCTTAACACCAGAACAATTCTAGATAATTATCCCATCCCAAATATTCAAGACTTTGCTTCCCAACTGCACGGGGCACAAATTTTCAGTGTAATCGACTGTCACAAGGCGTATCATCAACTGCCAATGGCACCAGAGGACGTTGAGAAAACCGCTATCATCACCCTGTTTGGGTTGTTTGAATATTTGTTTATGCCGTTTGGCCTTAAAAATGCTGCAAAGACATGGCAACGGTTCATTGACTCATTGGTCAGAAAACTGAACTTTGCATACACATATCTGGATGACTTGTTAATTTTTACTTCCTCCCCCGAGGAACATGAACTCCATTTAAATACAGTGTTCCACCTATTAAAAGCAAATGGTGTCGCAGTGAACAATTCTAAGTCACAACTCCGCTGCACTATTTTCACTTTTCTGGGCCATGGGGTTTCCGCCAAAGGCATCAGCCCCTTACCCAAAGGGGTCGAGGCCATTAGTACGGTGCCTTTGCCCAAAGATTTTCAGGGTCTCCACCACTTTCTTGGAACAGTAAATTACGACGACAAACACATCCCCCACACCACCAACATACAAGCCTCACTGACAGATGTTCTCTCAGGAAGAAACACTTCAGGGTCTTGAGCAGTCACACTGACTCCAGATACGCGTTGCACATTTCATAACCTAAAGTCAGCCTTACAGACAGCCGTTACGCTGGCTCACCCCATTCCTGATGCTCCCATCTCACTTACTACAAACACGAGTGATACAGCAGTGGGGGCAGTACTTCAGCAATCCGTGGGTTCTGTTGTACAGCCGCTCAGATTTTTCTCCCACAAACTGTCCACTTCCCAACGTAAATGGTTGACCTTCGACTGGGAACTGTTTGCTATTTACGCCACTATCAAATATTTCCAAGACAATATTGAAGGTCGCCATCTCATGGTATTTATAGACCACGAGCTTTCTGTAAACCAGGCAAGGACTCATCCCCAAAACACTTTTGGCAGATGGACCTCATATGTCAGTTTATGAATGACATACATTATATCAGAGGGGCAGACAGAGTTGCCGCTGATTTTCTATCTCGTATGTCGGTTTTATCTTCACAACTGGACCTCAGTGAACTCCCTAAATTGCAGACAGAGGACACAGCTCGCCGCATTGCACTCCGATGTTAAAACAGGACTCAAACTAGAGTTACGGACTCTTCCTGGGTTTTCATCACCGATCTGGTGTCACATTTCAACAGGATGCATATGTCCGGTGATTCGTGCACCTCTCCACTGGGAAATTTTTAATAGTATCCATGACTTTGCACACCCTGGCATTTGTGCCACCACACGTCTGGTATCTGAACATTTCGTTTGGCCCTGGGTGATGAAACAACATCGCAGTTGGGCACGAGCATGTGTGGCTTTTCAGCATGCAAAAGTAGGATGTCACGCACAGCCCCCTAGGGGTACGTTCAATGTAGCAAAAAGATTCCAGTACATACACATCGATATCATCGGGCCTTTACCCCCCTCGGGCCCCTTCCATTACATACTGTCCACCATTGACAGGTTTACCCGCTGGGTGGAGGTTATTCCTCTCACTACTATCACAGCCGATGCAGTGGCCCAAGCCCTTTTATTAATGTGGATCTTACGCTTCAGCTGCCCAGTTTATATCACCACTGACCAGGGCCGCTAGTTTGAGCCCGCCCTGTGCCAACAGCTTTGTGAACTGTGTGGGGTGAAACGATTTAGCATACCACCCCCAGAGCAATGGGCTTGTCGAACGCTGGCATCGAATGCTTAAAGCTTCCCTGATGTGCCATGGAGGTGGGCTGACACCTTACCGTGGGTAATGTTAGGTGTTCCGGCCCTTGTACAAAGAGGACCTTGGTGCATCCCAGGAAGAAGTACTGTACAGAGAACCCCTCACACTTCCAGCAGAGCTAGTTGAGCCTTCACTTCCTCCAGATCAAATCTGCAACTCGACATTCATTGGGCATGTTAAGGAGCTAATTGCTAACATTTGCATGCCTCCATCTCGACTGCACTCGCTCCCTCCCGTACTTCTGCATAATGACTTGGCGTCGTGCACTCACGTCATGGTGTGCAATGACACTGTAGGACCGGCACTCAGACCTGCACAGAGTCATATTGCGGCGTGTCAACACATTCAAAGTGCTCATTAAAGGCACGCATCAAACATTATCTGTCTGCCACCTCAAACCGGCGTGATCTCTGGGAGAACTGCCCGATACCCCACCCAGTCAGCCCTGACCCCCTGCTACACCTGCCTCGCATGAGGCATCTACCGACAGTCCACGTATGAGTGATGCGCATTCCTGCGTTTGTGATGATACCCACTTCCAGTTGTGTGACAGTGCTACAGGTGTGTGTGACATTCCCATACAGAGTGATGCGTGTGATGACTTCCCCTCCTACAGGCAGCCCCCCACCTCTCCCCTGTTAGGATTCAGTGATGTATCAGGGGCCAGACTTGGAGTGTGTGATGTCACCGCTGATGACTCGTGTGGAGATTATGTCAACCTGTATACGGAAGGGGTAGTGAATGTCAATACAGATTTTATTTGCAGCTCTAAAGTGTTTTTCGTTATGCAGCCAGATAATGTGTTTATCTTCTACGAACGAGCCAGCTCCCCCAATGGCAACTTAACCCACGTTCATCTTCTCCAGTCTTTCCCCTTGCCTGTTGGTACTGACCCATAAATGATAAAAGTACTACGTACCACAACAGGCATTCTGGTCCACCAGCCCGGCTCCTCACAACCCACCATCCCCTCCCTGGATCTCTCAACTGCTGTACGAAGACTCACTCAGTCAGGCAGGACCATCCGCCCCACTTGCTGGCTTGAAGACTTCAGTTACTAATGTAAGGTATGATTTCAGTTTAAACATCCTCTCCCTCCCCCCTGGGTGATTCCTTTACATGTTGTTGTTGTTGTTGCTGTGGTCTTCAGTCCTGAGACTGGTTTGATGCAGCTCTCCATGCTACTCTATCCTGTGCAAGCTTCTTAATCTCCCAGTACCTACTGCAACCTACATCCTTCTGAATCTGTTTAGTGTATTGATCTCTTGGTGTCCCTCTTCGATTTTTACCCTCCATGCTGCCCTCCAATAGTAAATTGGTGATCCCTTGATGCCAAGAATATGCCCTACCAGTCAATTCCTGCTTCTAGTCAAGTTGTGCCACAAATTTTTCTTCTCTCTAATTCTATTCAATACCTCCTCATTAGTTATGTGATCTACCTATCTAATCTTCAGCATTCTTCTGTAGCACCACATATCAAAAGCTTCTAATCTCTTTTTGTCTAAACTATTTATTGTCCATGTTTCACTTCCATACATGACTACACTCCATACAAATACTTTCAGAAAAGGCTTCCTGACACTTAAATCTGTACTCGATGTTAACAAATTTCTCTTATTCAGAAACATTTTCCTTGCCATTGCCAGTCTACATTTTATATTCTCTCTACTTCAACCATCATCAGTTATTTTGCTCCCCAAATAGCAAAACTCCTTTACTACTTTAAGTGTCTCATTTACTAATCTTATACCCTCAGCGTGACCCGATTTAATTTGACCACATTCCATTATCCTCGTTTTGCTTTTGTTGATGTTTATCTTATTTCCTCCTTTCAAGACACTGTCCACACCGTTCAGTTGCTCTTCCAGGTCCTTTGCTGTCGGTGAACCTCAAAGTTTTTATTTCTTCTCCCTGGATTTTAATACCTATTCCAAATTTTTCTTTTGTTTCCTTTACTGCTTGCTCAGTATACAGATTGAATAACATTGGGGATAGGCTACAACCCTGTCTTCACTCCCTTCCCGACCACTGCTTCCCTTTCATGCCCTTCGACTCTTATAACTGCCATCTGGTTTCTGTACAAATTGTAAATAGCCTTTCGCTCCCTGTATTTTACCCCTGCCACCTTCAGAATTTGAAAGAGAGTATTCCAGTCAACATTGTCAAAAGCTATCTCCAAGTCTACAAATGCTAGAAACATAGGTTTGCCTTTCCTTAATCTTTCTTCTAAGATAAGTCGTAAGGTCAGTATTGCCTCACGTGTTCCAACATTTCTACGGAATCCAAACTGATCTTCCCCGAGGTCGGCTTCTACCAGTTTTTCCATTCGTCTGTAAATAATTCGTGTTAGTATTTTGCAGCTGTGACTTATTAAACTGATAGTTCGGTAATTTTCACATCTGTCAACACCTGCTTTCTTTGAGATTGTAATTATTATATTCTTCTTGAAGTCTGAGGGTATTTCGCCTGTCTCGTACATCTTGCTCACCAGATGGTAGAGTTTTGTCAGGACTGGCTCTCCCAAGGCTGTCAGCAGCTCTAATGGAATGTTGTCTACTCCTGGGGCCTTGTTTTGACTTAGGTCTTTCAGTGCTCTGTCAAACTCTTCACACAGTATCATATCTCCCATTTCATCTTCATCTACATCCTCTTCCATTTCCATAATATTGTCCTCAAGTACATCGCCCTTGTATAGACCCTCTATATACTCCTTCCACCTTTCTGCTTTCCCCTCTTTGCTTAGAACTGGGATTCCATCCGAGCTCTTGATATTCATGCAAGTGGCTCTCTTTCCTCCAAAGGTCTCTTTAATTTTCCTGTAGGCTGTATCTATCTTACCCCTAGTGAGATAAGCCTCTACATCCTTACATTTGTCCTCTAGCCATGCCTGCTTAGCCATTTTGCCCTTCCTGTCGATCTCATTTTTGAGATGTTTGTATTCCTTTTTGCCTGCTTCATTTACTGCATTTTTATATTTTCTCCTTTCATCAACTAAATTCCATATTTCTTCCGTTACCCAAGGATTTCTACTAGCCCTCGTCTTTTTACCTACTTGATCCTCTGCTGCCTTCACTACTTCATCCCTCAGAGCTACCCATTCGTCTTCTACTGTATATCTTTCCCCATTCCTGTCAATTGTTCCCTTATGCTCTCCCTGAAACTCTGTACAACCTCTGGTTTAGTCAGTTTATCCAGGTCCCATCTCCTTAAATTCCCACCTTTTTGCAATTTATTCGGTTTTAATCTACAGTTCATAACCAATAGATTGTGGTCAGAGTCCACATCTGCCCCTGGAAATGTCCTACAATTTAAAACCTGGTTCCTAAATCTCTGTCTTACCATTATGTAATCTATCTGATACCTTTTAGTATCTCCAGGATTCTTCCATGTATACAACCTTCTTTTATGATTCTTGAACCAAGTGTTAGTTATGATTATGTTGTGCTCTGTGCAAAATTCTACAAGGCGGCTTCCTCTTTCATTTCTGTCCCCCAGTCCATATTCACCTACTATGTTTCCTTCTCTCCCTTTTCCTACACTCGAATTCCAGTCACCCATGACTATTAAATTTTCGTCTCCCTTCACAATCTGAATAATTTCTTTTATTTCATCATACATTTCTTCAATTTCTTCGTCATCTGCAGAGCTAGTTGGCATATAAACTTGTACTACTGTAGTAGGTGTGGGCTTCGTATCTATCTTGGCCACAATAATGCGTTCACTATGCTGTTTGTAGTAGCTTACCCGCATTCCTATTTTCCTATTCATTATTAAACCTACTCCTGCATTACCCCTATTTGATTTTGTGTTTATAACCCTGTAGTCACCTGACCAGAAGTCTTGTTCCTCCTGCCACCGAACTTCACTAATTCTCACTATATCTAACTTCAACCTATCCATTTCCCTTTTTAAATTTTCTAACCTACCTGCCCGATTAAGGGATGTGGCATTCCACGCTCCGATCCGTAGAATGCCAGTTTTCTTTCTCCTGATAACGACATCCTCTTGAGTAGTCCCCACCCGGAGATCCGAATGGGGGACTATTTTACCTCCGGAATATTTTACCCAAGAGGACGCTATCATCATTTAATCATACAGTAAAGCTACATGCCCTCGGGAAAAATTACGGCTGTAGTTTCCCCTTGCTTTCAGCCGTTCGCAGTACCACAACAGCAAGGCGGTTTTGGTTAATGTTACAAGACCAGATCAGTCAATCATCCAGACTGTTGCCCCTGCAACTACTGAAAAGGCTGCTGCCCCTCTTCAGGAACCACACGTTTGTCTGTTTATTAATATAAAAAAGTAAAACTTGATGTCAATGTTTTAAAGTGTTTTTCTTAAACAACATACCAACTATTACTAGCTAATGAAAAATATCTTCTGTTACAAGTTTTTTGTTCAATCAACAACTAAATTTGCAGACTCAGTTTATGTAATCAGCCATTCTTTAAGCTCTCTGACTGTATGTTTTTAATTCAGCATGTTATGTAGTCCAAACAACCGCATAGTTTTTGGATATATCAGCCTATAGGCATCTGGATGTGGGTTTGCGAATATCTCAAATGGACATATATAGATATCAGAGAACTTCTGTAACTCAGAAGTTAACAGTTTGAATCTTCCATGGGTCTTATCAAAGACTAAGTTTCTTGTTGTAAACTTTGTTATTTTAACGCTAACATTGTGTTTAACACTAACATTGTGTCTCTTCTTTCTTGATTTGCCTTGTTTCTTCATTACTTCATTTGCAACAGGTTCTCTTTCTTGTCCTCAAATACATTTACATTTTGGAAATTCAGTGGGCTCATTAGCAAGATTAGCTGATTTTTTTTTCTTTTTTTCAAATAGTATTTCATGTGGCAAAATACCTGTGGATGTATGTTGCAAATAGTTCATCTCATCTTCAAAATTAGCTAAGTGTTTAATCCTAGATGGGTGATTATGACTGCAGTAAGTGCTACACAACCTACCAATCTGTCTCATACATGACTCTGCAGGATAACTGGTCTTGTAGTAACCAGATATTAAAATGTGTTTAATTCCTATTCTCTCAATAAATGCATTCTGAGAATATGAGGAAAACTGTGATTCATTATCAGACTTAATTGCTACTGGTGTATTTATCTGTGTGAAATAGTACGTTTCTGTTTTTGAAATCAATTCTTTACATGTTGCTTTTCTGACAGGGTATATAGTCTGATCTACTTAGAAAATATATTCACTATGACAAATATAAAATGTTCAAGGTAACAAAATGCATATCTCGATGGTGACAAGAATCATAGGTTTCTCAGGTAGTATGTTTTGCGCCTGACCGTGGCAACTTCTGTTACTTATCTTCACTTATTGGCATCTGTCATTCTTTTTGATATATTGCAAAAGTATACATTTTCTTATAATCCTGTAATTTTTTCAAACATTTCTGAGTACCAAAGAGAGTATGCTTAATACATTTGTCAGTATAGTGATCTGGCAAACACAATCTCCAGTATTCTGAAACTAAATTCATTCCTCTAAATAGTATTCCCTTGTGTACTTTATTGTATTTGTCAACCTTATCAGTGGCCAGAAACAGTCATCATGTGTGTGTGTGTGTGTGTGTGTGTGTGTTTGTGTGTGTGTGTGTGTGTGTGTGTGTGTGTTTGTGTGTGTGTGTGTGTGTGTGTGTGTGTGTGAGAGAGAGAGAGAGAGAGAGAGAGAGAGAGAGAGAGAGAGAGAGAGAGAGAGAGAGAGAGAGTGAGCTGTGCTTGCATTAATATGTGTATGTTTTCTACTTTAGAAGAAGATCATTTGGCCAAATGCTCAACAGGCTTTTTGTTGTGCCTATGTGCAGCTCAACATCCCCTGTGTATGGAAAGTAGCAATTTAGCCTTTTCATAATATTCTCATAGATCCTCAGTTCTTGTAACATACTTAAGACTATAGTCAAACTCTCCTAAAAATTTAGCCCACCTTGTCAACCTACTATGATAGAACTTGCTTCTTTCAGATAGCTTAAGGTCTTGTGATCCAAGTACACAATAGTTTTGTGTCCTGACAAGTAGTTTCTAAATTTAGTAAATGCCCAATAACAGCTAGCAACACCTTCTTGGTTACATTGTAAGTTCTTTCATGTTTTTGGAGCACCCTGCTCACAAAAGATATTGTTTGGTGTGTCTTTTCCCCATTTACAGCCTGTCCATAATCAGTAGCATCACATGATATACAAAATGGTAAGGATAAGTCTGGTCCATACAGCAAGTCACAATGACACAAAGCACTTGAGGAGGAAGTTTGGGTTGGTTACACCAAACAACACTCCCATTTTGCAGTAGTTCATTTATTCACCTAAACACATCAAAGGCTTACAAAGAACTGGACATGGTGGAAGAGAATGAAGATAATCTTAGCTTAGCATCCAAAGATGATGCTTGGAGTCTAGAGACAAACGCATATCGATGCTGGTGTCGACCTCATCGGCACCAGGCACCACATAGACCCCCCCCCCCCGCAAAGTACGGACGGAGTACTCTTGAGAGGCCGGGGGGGGGGGGGGGGGGGGGACCAAGGCATCGACAGGTGTGGTCCACAGGAGCCAGACCACAGTCAGCTTGACAGCATCGTCGGGGAGCTGCATGGGTAGATGTCGTGAAGGAAGGTTCGGCCACCGAACCTCAAAGTCGTTGAAGTGCGCCAGGCGTCGTACTGGGCGTGCTGGGCGTGCGGCGACAGGGAGGCCGGTGGTTTGTGGGTGGAATGGAGCGGCGGCGACAATGTCTCCGGTGGGCGTGGCGAACATGTGAAGTATGTCCAGGTTGACGTCGGGCGAGTGAGGAACACATTTCATCAGGTGGCAGGGAATAACGGAGGTTGTGTCATGAGCACCGGATGAAGGGAAACACACGACGAACAGTGTATAATCGCAAAGTATTATAGAGATGTCGTGGATTATGTCTGGGAAGACAGGCACAAACACCTCAAGTGAGGGCACGTTCAATATGAGGGAGGGGGGGGGGGGGGCGTGAGAAACCTCAACAGGGCGAGGCAGGCGACAGTGGAGAGGTCGAAGGGACCGATGAAGGGCCCGGCGGTGAGGGTGTGATCGTAGGTAAGCTCAACATGGGGAGCATGTGATCATTCGACGGAGTGCGTGAGACCAGAGTAGAGGACAAGGTCGGAGAAGAGCTCGACGCAGTGTGTAAATTCAACGTGGAGGGAGTGGTCGGAACGTCATGAGCCACAACAGTAAGTGGTGTGGTCGTGGCCTGAAGGGGGGTAGAAGCGTGCTCGACATGACCAGGCTTAAGTCTGTTGAGAGAGACTCTAACTGTCATAGGTGTTGGCTGAGTGCTGGAGAACTCGGTACAGGTCAGTATATGGAGGTTGGAGGGGAGCACGGACAGCATGGATCATGACGTATTTGCAATTGTCCAGAGATTTCGGGACGTGAACCTTAGGGCAGGAGTGGCTGGCAGGCAGAGGGATATGGAGGCTGATGAAGTGGCGTCTGACGTGGTCCACGAAGGAAGGTAAGTCAGACTGATGGAGAGAAGTGGAAGGACTCACAAGTCCGCCAGGGAGAACAATGTTCTGGCCATATACGAACTCGGCTATTGTGCCTTTGAGGTCTTCCTTATAGATCACACAAATGCCGAGTAGCACAAGGGGAAGGGCCTCTGTCCATAGAGATTTGTGGCATCGAAGAGCCCCCTTGAAAGTGCGGTGCCAGCACTCAACCAGCCCGTTACTTTGCAGGTGATATGCTGTGATATGGATGCGCCGGATGCCGCAGATGTTACAAATCTCATTGAACGGGGCCGACTCAAATTGTCTGCCCTGGTCAGTCGTGATGATAGCTGGACATCCGAAACGCAATACCCATGACTCGATGAAAGCTCGAACCACAGTTTCTGCTGTAATATTGGGGAGGGGACAGCCTCGACCCAGTGAGTTGTTTGGTCGATAGATGAGAGAACATAACGAAAGCCGTTAGAGGGGGGGAGAGGGCCGACAGTGTCAATATGAATATGCTGGAAACGCCCAGGAGGGATCAAAAAGGCTCTGAGGGTGGGTGAAGTGTGCTTGTGTACTTTGAACCATTGGCAGGCAAAGCAGGAGTGTGCCCATTGCTGGCAGTCCTTGTTGACATTTCTCCACACAAAGCACTCCGCAACAAGGCAGGTGGACGCACAAAAACCGGGGTGGACTAAATTATGCAGTGCATTGAAGACAGCTCGACAGAGCATGGTTGGGATGAGGCTGCATAACGTGCCCGTACTGTCGTCGCACCAGATCTAACCAGAAATGCCAGGGAAGGTGGTGCGGACGAAGTGTAGTGAAGAGGTAGAGTCTGAAATCAGGTTATGTGTGTCCTCATCGGTGGGTTGGAGGTTAGGCAGTTCAGAGAGGTCTAACAGCGAATGAACAGCGTCAACTCATGAAAGGAAATCAGCAACTATATTGTCAGCACCCTTTATGTGTCTGACATCGGTGGTGAACTGAGATATGAAGTCCATGTATCTGAAGTGGCAAGGAGGTGTGTCAGCTGGCGGGTTTGTAATGGTCGCAACCAGGGGTTTGTGGTCTGTTAAAACGTAAAAGGGTGTCTCTCAATGTCAGTCTTAAAATGCTTGATTGCTTTGTAGACTGTGAGCAACTCCCTGTCAAACGCAGAATATTTCCGTTGTTCACTGCTGAGCTTGCGCGAGAAAAACTGCAGAGGCAAAGTCTGGCCATTGATTGTCTGGCTAAGGACAGCGTCAATGGTGGTATCGCTCGAGTCTGTGGTGTTGAAAAGATGTGCTTTTGGATGAGGGTGCGCGATGGTGCAGGCCAAGGCAAGAAGATTTTTGAGGGCAGTGAAAGAGTCAGTCATAGCAGGGGTCCATGGAATGGGCCGAGATCCAGAAGTGTTGGTGCCTGCCAAAGCATCCATCAGTGGAGCCTGAATCTCTGCAGCCTGAGGTAGATGTCAGTGATAATAATTAACCATCCCCAGAAAGTGCCGGAGCTCTTTGAATGATGCAGGTCTGGGTAGGTTTAGTATTGTTTGTACTTTCTCAGGGGGCAGTGAAATCCCATCGGCAGAGACCCGAAAACCAAGAAAAGTGACAGCGAGTTGATGTAGTTGCAATTTGTCCTGGTTGGTCTCGATGCCTGCTGCCACGAGAATGTTCATAACAGTTTGCACATGTCGAATGTTGTCCTCGATGGAGGAGCTGAACACAATAATGTCATCGACATATGCAAAGCAGAATTTTAGATCGAATAGCACTTCGTTGATGAAGCGTTGCCAGGTCTGGGTTGCGTTTTTCAGACCGAAGGGCATGAATTAAAACTGAAATAACCCAATCGGGGTGGTGATTGCTGTCTTCTCGATGTCTTCAGGTGCCATGGGGATCTGGTGGTAGGCCCATCTGCAATCAATGACAGAGAACGTGGTCGCACCTGCGAGGGAACTGGTAAAGTCGGCAATGTCGGGTATGGGGTAGGTGTCCATAATTGTCCGTGCGTTTAGTCAATGGTAGTCTCCACACATGCACCAGGACCTGTCTTTGATGGGTGTCATATGTATGGGCGTAGACCAGTTACTGGCAGAGGGTTCAATGACGGTGGAGCTTTGTAGTTCAGAAATCTTCTTTTTAAGGTTGGAGAGGTGCTCCGGACAAAGTTGACATGGTTTACTGGAGATCGGGGGACCTGGCGTGAGGCGAAGTTTGTGAACCGTGCCGTTGGTGACGACAGAAATGTTGCCGGTGGCACGGGAGGCGGTTTGTTTACAAAGTGAGGCAGGCGGGGTGGGCAAGGCGTGGTCGTGGTGTTCGGAGCCATTCGGCGGATCTGACAGGAGCCGAGGTGGCAAAGTGTCCCAAGAGTCAACGCAACAAGATGGCCGCCGGCCTGAAGCAGTGGCACCATGGTCGGGTGAGCTCGGTAGAGCTCGTGAGCTGTTAGTGGGTCAATTGTCTGAGGGCACGGCCTGTGGCAGCACGGTCGTGGGCGAAACGCTAGGCGCGAGTGCACTGTTTGTGTTGTCAGTGGCGGTCGCATGGCAGTGCACAGGAGCTGAAGTTGCATAGTTTGAGGTGCTGTCCGCGAAGGGTGGGGTAGGAGCCATCAGTTTGGGAACACGTGACGTTCTCCACGCATGTGCACTTGTGCCCGGCCGAGTGTCAAACGCTGCCGTGTTAGGAGGGTGTGGCCCTGCAGAGCTGTCAGTACATGTTATGACAGTCTTGATAGCACAGTTGCGAGGGGTAGTGGCAGGTAAACACATGGATGCTTGATTGCTGGGATTGCAAGCAGATTCAGCGTACTTACTGACCTTGCTCTGTCCTTGCTGTAGTGTCTGTAATTCCTTTGCTGCATCGGACAGCTGGAGCTGTGTTTCGTGGAGCCGGAGGGAGAGCTTGAATTTTCCCTTGCATAGGTGAGTGACGTGTTCAAGCTCAACAAGGCACTTATGCGTGGTTTCTTGTAACGTTGTCGACGGAGACAAGCATGTACAGATGAGATGAGCGCAGACAGATGAGTCACGGGGGGGGGTTGCTCGATGGAGCACAGGGGAAGTGAGTCTTGGACGGATGGTGAAACACGGTGTTTCACACTAGGTCCGGTGAAACTTTGTGGTGTCACAAGAAGTCAATGCCTGTATCTACTAGGAAAAGATATCCCAAGGAAATGTCTTTAATGTAAAGTAGCCCACAATTATCCGGTCATTCCCGGACAGAATGGAACACTGGGGGGTGCCTGTCATGTTGTGCGCAGGAGGCGGCACATGAACCTACCTGCGATTGGCGTTTGGGAAGTAGCAGGGTGGTCTGCAGTTCCGTGCTGCCTCACCAAACTGTGTGTGGAAATAACAGTACGGGTAGTGCGGTTGCATTTCCTGCAGAAAGTTCGTTGCCAGTGGTGGTGGCCGAGGTTCAGTGGCCGCAGCAGGTCTAGTTGCAGGAGGGGGTGTGACCGCGGGACAAGCCGGTGACGTCCCAGTTGCAGGTTTATTGCTTCCTGGAGCAAGTGGAATGGTCGGCACAGTACAGCCAAGACCACGTCCGGCCGCAGGGCGATGAGCCTGAACCTGAGACTTGTCAGGTAGACAGTGGCTGGCGAAGTGGAGCAGTGATGCATCGCGTAGATTGTCAGCAATCGTCATTCTTTGCTCGACAGGTTCAGGATGCCTTTGAGCCAGAGCAAATCGGATGTGAGGAGATAGTTTATCTGACCAGATGGCGAGGAGAGCTGTATCAGAGAATAGATTGGGCTGACCAGGGCACGTAGCCGTCTCCAGAGCTGGGAAGGTTTGTCATTGCCTAGTTGCTCGACATGGAGCACTTGCCGTATTGCTGCCTCAGTTGAGTGTGCAAGCCGATGTAGAACTGTCTCTTTGGGTAGAGTGTACCGGGTAGATGAGTCCGGGGTGTCGACCAGGTCAGCAATGAAGTCCTCCTGGTCGTGCTGGTGGGTGATGAGGCACAGAAATCTGGTTGACTCGTCGAGTTTGTAATGGTCGAACACTTCGTCTGCAATTTTGAACCAGGTTGTAGCTCTGTCGGGATTAAACGGCGACAGCGACGGTAAACGTTGGAGAATGTTCGGAAGAACAGGTTGAGTTGAGTTCGTTGGGGCACTGCCTGAAACGAGCTGTTGTTGCTGTAGTATTCCGGGGGAGTGTGCCTCCAGGGGGTGTGGCAACGATGGCTGTTCGGGAGGCAGCGTGAAGGTGACACGTTGTGGTTGAGCGCAATCCATCTCGACACGGAAGGCTGATGTGGGTGAGACACCATAATGTGTCGATTGTGGTTGCAGAAGCTCAACACATTGTGGGTGTGTTTGAATTGACGCGCAGCGGAAGACCGACACGGATGAGGCACCGAGACGTGCCGAGAATGGTAGCAGAAGCTCGACTGGAGCGGCACTCGGGTGACAAGTGAGAAAAAGTTCAAAGTTTGAGAATGCATGTTAGTCTGTGGAAAGCCTGACGTATGATCAGAGCCAGGGCCATCTTTGTTGCAGGGATGCTGCGGAGGTGCGGGCTGTCCAGAAGCACAGTGTGGGAAATGATGTCGAACTTGGGACAGAATGTGTGAAAGTTCACTGTTCATAGTCACTCCACTCAGGATGGTGTGCAGATAAGGTGAATGTCATGCTACTAAACACTGAGGCGTAGCAGTTGGACGGAGGTGGAGGTCAGGCACAGATAACAAGTTATTGTTCCTGTTGCAGGCCGAGGTTTCGAAGTAGGAAGCCAAGTGCTGATGCTGAACTGATTCAGGCACAGGCGTGGCCTTATGCTGAGGAGGTTGACCTGTGAACGAAGCAGTTCCAGCCACGTGGCAGGTATCCACATGGTACTGCACAGATTGCGGTGTGGTAAATCATTGTCCTGGCGGTGGTAGGTTGTCCAATGAAGCATCTGCAGAAATCGGCATTGGTCCCCCACTGCACGGAGATCCGTAAGAGGTAGCTGCACAGTCAGTGAGGGAGGGCACATGTGGTGGGAACAGAGGCATTTGATAGCCAGAGTCATGCACACTCCTAACCTCACTTATTGTTGCAGGCTCGAAAACGTCCGGCGAAATCGGCATAATCGACGAGTGAGAGGCATCGTGTTTCAGTCCTGGTGGGTGTACATTGCCTGCAACATGATGCATGTCGATCACAAAATCCAGCATTACACATTGGGCCGAAGTCATTGTTTGAATGCTGTGTCAATGTAATACACGCGAAAATAACCGACACGGAGGTGGGGACACAATAATACGCCGAAAACGGAAGACGTTACAACTCGGGGTCACCAGTGAGGAAGAAGTGCAGGTTGGTTACATCAAGCAACACTCCCATTTTGCAGTAGTTTGTTTATTCACCTAAACACATCAAAGGCTTACAAAGAACTGGACTTGGCGGAAGAGAGCAAAGATAATCTTAGCTTGACATCCAAAGAGGATTCTCGGTGTCTAGAGACAAACGTATATCAATGCTGGTGTCGACCTCATTGGCGTCACACACTTTTTATAGTATCAAAAATTTCCTATCATTCCTTGACCAAGATCCAAACAGTATTCTTTTACGATAAACTTCACAAACTTGGTACATTTATATTTTGTTTACTGAGGTACTTCCTATAGAATTCATACTGGAAACTTAGCAATGGCTCTAATTTTGTCAGAGTCTGGGAATATACCATTCTCACTAATGCAATGTTCCTAGAATTTCAGTTCATTAATTACAAATTTACATTTTTCCAATTTTAATGTCATGCCTCCTGATCTCAATTTATCCAACACCTCCTTCAGTAAGAAACAGTATTCATCTGAACTCTGAGTACAAATCAAAATGTCGTAAAGATATGTAGTTAATTTAGAAGGTAGTTTGTGACATAACACTTCATCCAAAGCACTGATGAATTCAGTTACTGAAAAATTTAAACTGAAGGGTACAATGCAATACTAAAATCATTTACCACTGGACAAAAATGCTGTGTACTTCCAAGATTCTGGAGCAAGTGGAACTTGATGAGTCCAAAGGTTAAATCTAAGCTTTCTATGAGTTTAATATGATCATTTCTATATGTATAAATTTCTTCATAAGACAATAGCCTAAAACAAGTTGAACACCTCCATCACATTTTGCTGTAACTACCAAAAGGATTATTATAATCACCGCTACTTCTCTCAGTTATGCCATATCATTCCATCTTTTGCAGCTCTTTTTCAACAGGCTGGTCTCTTTGCAATTGGTACACCAAATGTTTTTTTTTAAATAATGGCTTATGAGGTTTCATTTTTAGTACACATTCAAAATTCTTCACACTTCCTCTTGCATCACTGAATACATTCCCACATTCACATAACAAACATCTAAGCTCATCTTTTCTTTCAATGTTCAGCTGCACAGTTTCATATACCTTTTCCTCAGTTATTTTTATTATCCCCTTCTCTTCAACTTCTAGTTCTAAATCATCCTCTACTGCAGAACTTTTCTCTTTCACTAATGCCAACCTGTTCATATTTTCACAGTCAGTTCCCTTTCCCACCACCATCAATTTTGTTTGTATTGTATTTCTTTTCTTATCTGTCACATATAATGCTTTCTCTCTCCTTTAAAGAGCTGCAGTAACTTCATGTAAGCAATCAATCTCTAAAATAAATTCTTCACCTAATTATGAAAACGTTAATACAAATACAAATGTTTTATTCTGCTTTTGAGCATATTTACATGCAATTGGTGTCATCAGCGTTAACACAATAATAATAATATAAACTTGGACAGATGTCATTATCTACTATGTAATAATCCAAGATGGATACAATACATATTCATGCAAACGTCAATAACAACAAAAAGTTTCCTTATAGATCAATTACAAGATAAATGAACTACATAGTTCAGTGAATGACAAAGAAATAATCAAACTGATAATTAACAATAAGTACATAAAAGAATAATAAAATAGTTGCACAATGTGGCATATGTATAGTTTTCAGTTAATTTATTGTTCATTCTCATAAGGAAAGTGGGTCATTTGTCATATACTCAAGGAACTCTTGAGCAGAGTAAATTACTTTACTTTCCATCCACCCTGAAAGACTGTTTTTTAATTTATTTACTGGAACTGCATAGGCATTTTCAGGTAATTTATTGAAGTAGACTGGACCAAGATAGGCAACCATATATATTCTGCACCTTAAATTTCAAATGCCCGTAAATTCTGGTCTCTCATAAAAGCACTATCTCTGCGAGTAGTTCTCTAATCCTAACTCTTATCTCTGGTATCTCAATATAATTCTCATTGTGTCTTATAGCTTCTAATATTCCAGAAACTCTGCTACCTGACTCCAGCAATGATTTATATCTTTGTTATTTTGAATGCTCCTTTTTCTCATTTTGTCACTTACCTTCTTCATCCAATCAATGTTTATATCAAAGCCATCTTTGTTACTTATGTCATAGTGGTTTAAACAAGCTGATCAAAGAGTCCATGGGTATACTGCCAGTTCATAGCATCCAACAGGCACAATATTTCAACAATCAGACATGTTGCCATAGCCAAGTGAGCTGACAAATTAAGCTCCTGAGGGCGCATGGTCAACTTATATCCCCTGCCCCCGCAAGGCATTTCCTCAATGGTTTGTGCCCGTGACTGCACATTGGGAGTTGCAGAAACGATAGCATCAGCATCTGTGGTAGCGTTGATGTAGGTGCCCTGTCTATCCTAGTCACCAGACTGATTTTTTTGCTAGAAGTCTTCTTACTTAAACTCAGTGCTGGTTCCCAAGCCTTACTAAGACTGTAATTGCAATCTCAGTTGATGACATCATCCATGGTGTGAATTTCTACGGCCTCTCTAAAGAAGCTGTCCCATTATTTGGATGCCAAGATCTTGGTACATTTGTATTCCATTACATGGTTCTTGGACAAACTGTGCTCTGTGACCATTGACATATTGGGATATGTCAGTCAAGTGTGCCTCTGGTGTCGTTGGCAACACATTTTTCAATGGTGCACACTGTCTGTCCAATATATTTCTTTCTACATTGACACGGAACTTGGTATACAATGGCCTTCTGCAAACTGAGATCAGTTTTAACGTTTCCCATTAATGCTCATGTTTTATTGGTCAGGCAAAAGACAGTTTTTACTTGTGCACCTTCAGTATGTTTCTGATTTTTCCCTCTTCCTCTGTGACTGCTTCCCTCTACAGGTTGTACTGTCATGGTGGGGTGGAGAGCATACCTAATCTGCCATTCTGGGTACCTGTTTTTTGGAGCACAGTTCTGAGGTGTTCCAGCTCATGGGACAGACTCTCCACATCTGAGATGTTGTAAACATGGTGTACTAGTGTTTTTAGTACCCCACTCCTCTGCAAAGGATGGTGACAGCTGTTTGCATGCAAATACAGGTCAATGTGCATTTTCTTCTAATACACACCATGATCCAGGGTGCCATCAGCTTTTATCTTGACCATGACGTCCAGGAATGGTAATCTTCCTTCTGTTTCAGTCTCCATAGTGAATTTGATGTTGGGATGTATAGACTTCATATGTGTAGGAAAGTCATGGAGTTTGTCCCTTCTGTGGAGCAAGATGATGAATGTGTCATCCACATAACAGAAAAAATGCATGGGTTTCCATTTGGATGATACTAGGTCTTCCTCCTCAAAGTACTCCATATACAAACTTGTGACCATAGGTGAGAGTCGGCTGCCCATTGTGACTCCTCCCATTTGTTCATAGTATTCTCCATTAAACAGAAAATATGTAGAGGTGAAGACATGCTTGAAAATGTCAGTGGTCATCTCATCAAATTTCTCATCAATAAGATCTAGTGACCCTCATTGAGGCACCCTGGTGAATAACAAATTGACTTCAAAACTCACCAGGATATCTGAGTTTTCACCCTGAAGTTGTCAAGGCTTTTTACAAAACCCACAGAATTGCAGATGTGATGAGGACATTTACTGAGATAAGGGCTTAGTATTTCTGTCTGTGATTGACATGCTCATCATGTGGCCCCATACAAGGGACAAACTCCTTGACTTCCTAACACAAATGCACTCTACACACCACCATCAAATTTACTATGGAGACTGAAGCAGAAGGAAGGTCACCATTCCTGGACATCATGGCCAAGAGGAGAGTTGATGACACACTGGGTCATGGTGTGTATTGAAATAAAATGCACACTGACCTGTATTTGCATGCAGACAGCTGCCATGACCTCTTACAGAGGAATGGGATACTCAAAACGATAGTACACAGGGCACCTAATGCCACTAGTAATGTCTTTTCTGTTCATGTTTTTCTTTAACAAAATAATTAAAGAAAAAGCTTAACTTCGGTTGCTATGTGTCTGTTATGTTCTTTTTGTTCTCCAGTGCTATTGTTCATAGATTTGGTGGTTCTTCCATTTCATTGGCTTTTGCATCCACAGTAAATTTTAGTGTCCATTCACATGTAATTTATCTGAAAAATATGTCCGATTAATATTTCTTCCCCCCCCCCCCCCTCATGAACCATGGACCTTGCCATTGGTGGGGAGGCTTGCGTGCCTCAGCGATACAGATAGCCGTACCATAGGTGCAACCACAACGGAGGGGTATCTGTTGAGAGGCCAGACAAACGTGTGGTTCCTGAAGAGGGGCAGCAGCCTTTTCAGTAGTTCCAAGGGCAACAGTCTGGATGATTGACTGATCTGGCCTTGTAACAATAACCAAAACGGCCTTGCTGTGCTGGTACTGCGAACGGCTGAAAGCAAGGGGAAACTACAGCTGTAATTTTTCCCGAGGGCATGCAGCTTTACTGTATGATTAAATGATGATGGCGTCCTCTTGGGTATAATATTCCGGAGGTAAAATAGTCCCCCATTCGGATCTCCGGGCGGCGACTACTCAGGAGGATGTCGTTATCAGGAGAAAGAAAACTGGTGTTCTACGGATCGGAGCATGGAATGTCAGATCCCTTAATCGGGCAGGTAGATTAGAAAATTTAAAAAGGGAAATGGATAGGTTGAAGTTAGATATAGTGGGAATTAGTGAAGTTCGGTGGCAGGAGGAACAAGACTTCTGGTCAGGTGACTACAGGGTTATAAACACAAAATCAAATAGGGGTAATGCAGGAGTAGGTTTAATAATGAATAGGAAAATAGGAATGTGGGTAAGCTACTACAAACAGCATAGTGAATGCATTATTGTGGCCAAGATAGATATGAAGCCCGCACCTACTACAGTAGTACAAGTTTATATGCCAACTAGCTCTGCAGATGACGAAGAAATTGAAGAAATGTATGATGAAATAAAAGAAATTATTCAGATTGTGAAGGGAGACGAAAATTTAATAGTCATGGGTGACTGGAATTCGACAGTAGGAAAAGGAAGAGAAGGAAATGTAGTAGGTGAATATGGATTGGGGCTAAGAAATGAAAGAGGAAGCCGCCTGGTAGAATTTTGCACAGAACATAACTTAACCATAGCTAACACTTGGTTCAAGAATCATGAAAGAAGGTTGTATACATGGAAGAACCCTGGAGATACTAAAAGATATCAGATAGATTATATAATGGTAAGACAGAGATTTAGGAACCAGGTTTTAAATTGTAAGACATTTCCAGGGGCAGATGTGGTCTCTGACCACAATCTATTGGTTATGACCTGTAGATTAAAACTGAAGAAACTGCAAAAAGGTGGGAATTTAAGGAGATGGGACCTGGATAAACTGAAAGAACCAGAGGTTGTACAGAGTTTCAAGGAGAGCATAAGGGAACAACTGACAGGAATGGGGGAAAGATATACAGTAGAAGAAGAATGGGTAGCTTTGAGGAATGAAGTAGCGAAGGCAGCAGAGGATCAAGTAGGTAAAAAGACGAGGGCTAGTAGAAATCCTTGGGTAACAGAAGAAATATGGAATTTAATTGGTGAAAGGAGAAAATATAAAAATGCAGTAAATGAAGCAGGCAAAAAGGAATACAAACGTCTCAAAAATGAGATCGACAGGAAGTGCAAAATGGCTAAGCAGGGATGGTTAGAGGACAAATGTAAGGATGTAGAGGCCTATCTCACTAGGGGTAAGATAGATACAGCCTACAGGAATATTAAAGAGACCTTTGGAGATAAGAGAACGACTTGTATGAATATCAAGAGCTCAGATGGAAACCCAGTTCTAAGCAAAGAAGGGAAAGCAGAAAGGTGGAAGGAGTATATAGAGGGTCTATACAAGGGCGATGTACTTGAGGACAATATTATAGAAATGGAAGAGGATGTAGATGAAGATGAAATGGGAGATATGATACTGCGTGAAGAGTTTGACAGAGCACTGAAAGACCTGAGTCGAAACAAGGCCCCCGGAGTAGACAACATTCCATTGGAACTACTGACGGCCTTGGGAGAACCAGTCCTGACTAAACTCTACCATCTGGTGAGCAAGATGTATGAAACAGGCGAAATACCGTCAGACATCAAGAAGAATATAATAATTCCAATCCCAAAGAAAGCAGGTGTTGACAGATGTGAAAATTACCGAACTATCAGTTTAATAAGTCACAGCTGCAAAATACTAACACGAATTCTTTACAGACGAATGGAAAAACTAGTAGAAGCCAACCTCGGGGAAGATCAGTTTGGATTCCGTAGAAACACTGGAACACGTGAGGCAATACTGACCTTATGACTTATCTTAGAAGAAAGATTAAGGAAAGGCAAACATATGTTTCTAGCATTTGTAGACTTAGAGAAAGCTTTTGACAATGTTGACTGGAATACTCTCTTTCAAATTCTGAAGGTGGCAGGGGTAAAATACAGGGAGCAAAAGGCTATTTACAATTTGTACAGAAACCAGATGGCAGTTATAAGAGTCGAGGGACATGAAAGGGAAGCAGTGGTTGGGAAGGGAGTAAGACAGGTTTGTAGCCTCTCCCCGATGTTGTTCAATCTGTATATTGAGCAAGCAGTGAAGGAAACAAAAGAAAAATTCGGAGTAGGTATTAAAATCCAGGGAGAAGAAATAAAAACTTTGAGGTTCGCCAATGACATTGTAATTCTGTCAGAGACAGCAAAGGACTTGAGAGAACAGTTGAATGGAATGGACAGTATCTTGAAAGGAGGATATAAGATGAACATCAACAAAAGCAAAACAAGGATAATGGAATGTAGTTGCATTAAGTCGGGTGATGCTGAGGGAATTAGATTAGCAAATGAGACACTTAAAGTAGTAAAGGAGTTTTGCTATTTGGGGAGCAAAATAACTGATGATGGTCAAAGTAGAGAGGATATAAAATGTAGACTGGCAGTGGCAAGGAAAGCGTTTCTGAAGAAGTGAAATTTGTTAACATCGAGTATAGATTTAAGTGTCAGGAAGTCATTTCTGAAAGTACTTGTATGGAGTGTAGCCATGTATGGAAGTGAAACATGGACGATAAATAGTTTGGACAAGAAGAGAATAGAAGCTTTCGAAATGTGGTGCTACAGAAGAATGCTGAAGATTAGATCGCTAGATCACATAACTAATGAGGAAGTATTGAATAGGATTGGGGAGAATAGGAGTTTGTGGCACAACTTGACCAGAAGAAGGGATCGGTTGGTAGGACATGTTCTGAGGCATCAAGGGATCACCAATTTAGTATTGGAGGGCAGTGTGGAGGGTAAAAATTGTAGAGGGAGACCAAGAGATGAACACACTAAGCAGATTCAGAAGGATGTAGGTTGCAGTAGGTACTGGGAGATGAAAAAGCTTGCACAGGATAGAGTAGCATGGAGAGCTGCATCAAACCAGTCTCAGGACTGAAGACCACAACAACAACAACAATATTTCTTTGTACAACATTATTCACTTCAGTGTCTAATTTCACCAATTAAAAGTTAAAGTTCTCAGAGACTGCAAACGGCTATCACTCACAAATGGTGAATCAATCAAGATAGATTTCAACAAAGACCATAAAACTGTTAGTCTTTCACACTTATTTCAGCTGATGTACTGCACAAAAATCTTTTCTTCAGTGGTTCCCATTGCAAACTCATCGCTGAGAGTACAACCATAACTGAGATGCAGAGGATGGGAATTATGAAACAGTAGTCAAAATAGTTGATGAATGCCTAACTCCTTAAACAAATGTCTACAAGGTGATCATGTTATTATTGCAGAACAATTTTTGAGTAAAGAACACTTTCCTTCTTAATGTTGATTTACTCCAGAACATTATTCCATAAGTAATTATGAAACTCACAACACTCCATCTTTTTGGCTAATGGCACAGCAACCTCTTGAGATGTTCAAGAAAGGATAGACATTCTTGGTTGCAAAATAGTTGTTTTACTTATTTAATTGGCCAACTAGAAAACCATGACCCAAGTTGTGAAAAGAGCATAACCAAAGACAGACTCACTTGGTAGAAACACTCAAGGACCACTAGCAAGTGTACAGAAAGTCCCACAATCACCAAATATGGCATGTCAGTAAAATTTATGGAACACATTTACTGTGCAAAAATGCTCGAGGACCAGTGGAAAGAGCACAGAGCATCCTGTAATCACCAAAAGGGGCACATCATCCAACAAACTGTACAGGACACATCCATCTATGGAAATATATAAGAATATGTTTCAAGGCAAAGAGCAGTAAGCAGAACAAACATAAGAAACCACATAAATAAGGGTAGAGATAAATGAACAAATGTTGTGGGCAAACGACAATGCAGGAAAAACAGATTGCTACTTACAGTAAGGAAGGCATTCAGGTTGGAGACAGGCACAATTAAAAGACACTCACACAAAGCTTTCAGCCACAACCTTCTTCAGTATAAGAGAGACACACATACCATTCATGCACACACACACACACACACACACACACACACACACACACAAAAAGCAAGCACAGTTCACACACACACAACCACCAACTGCAGTACCTAGGGCCGCAATGCCACATCATGTGAAATGCAAGCTGCAATCTGTAGGAGTTGGGGAATAGGAAGGATAGTAGTGGGCAGGTGGGGAGAGAGATGAACACTCTCTGGTCAAGGGTGCAAATACTAGACTGCCAACAGATGCGGCTTCAGGAGGTTGTGGGACAGGTAGATAGGGAAAAAAGGAGCAAAAAAGGGGAGGGGCAGGGAAAGATGCGCAGATGTATTGGTAGAGGGATGCAAATAAACAGAGTGGTAGATGAGAATGGGGAGGAGATGACAGGACAGAGGGGACGGAAACTATTGGGTGAAGGGTGTGGGGACAGTATATTAATGTAGGTTGAGGCCATAATAATTAGGGGAGCAGAGAATGTGTTGTAAGGATAACTCCCATCTGTGCAGTTCAGAAAAGCTGGTGGTTGAGGGAAGGACCCAGATGTTTTGGGTAGTGAAGCAGCCATTGGAATCAAGTGCTACATTCACCTGCATGCTGTGCCACAGGATGGTTTACTTAGCTCTTCGACACAGTTTGGCAGTGGCCATTCATCCTGGTGGACAGCTGGTTGGTAGTCATACCAATGTAGAAAGCTGTGTTGCTGCAGAACTGGTAAATGACATGGCTCCTTTCACAGATGACCTGGCCCCTGATGGGATTTTATAAACCTGTGACAGGACTGGAGCCGGCCGCTGTGGCCGAGCAGTTCTAGGTGCTTCAGTCCAGAACAGAGCTGCTGCGATGGTCACAGGTTCGAATCTTGCCTCGGGCATGGATGTGTGTGATGTCCTTAGGTTAGTTAGGTTTAAGCAGTTCTAAGTCTAGGGGACTGATGACGTCAGATGTTAAGCCCCATAGTGCTTTGAGCCAATTGAACAGGACTGGAATAGGAAGTGCTGGGTGAGTGGATTGGGCAGGTTTTGCATCTAGCTCAGTCACAGGGATATGATGCTTGTGGCAAGGGGTTGGGATTGGGAATGGTATAGGAATGGACGAGAATGTTGTGGAGACTGGATGGCTGATGGAACACCACTAAAGAAATAAAATCGTACAAGAGTCACACGTTACCTGTGTTTACACATACTCATTCTTAACACAACACAGGGCATGTTTACACCATAGGCCAGGTGTATAAAGCATCCTTATGGCACGCACATACAACTCCTACTAAAGAGCTATAAATCAAAGTGACTGACACTGTACTAAGTGGCACTGCCAGACACGGGAACAGAGAATTTCTTTACAGAGTAATGGCATTTTATTTTTTATTTTATTTCATTTCATGTTCCGTAGATCCTGGTAGTGAGTGAATCGTAAGGATATGGAACAAGTCAGTTTCTACATAGTTCAAATATAACCTGTGCAAATACAATAAAAAGATACAATGTAAATAAAAATCAACTAAACAACAGCACAATCAATTAACAGAAAATTGTGTTTCACATGTTAAGGATGAGTAATATATTTATGATATAGAATGTGTTAGATTGTACACAGTTGAAATATATCTTACATAAATGCAATAAATGATACAATCTAAATAAGATCTCAGCTAAACAACAGCATGTTCAGTTAACAGAACATTTTTGTTTCACATGTTAAGGATGTGTAATATATACAGGAGTCAAGATAAACCAAATATTCCAAAGGAAATACAGGAATACCAATAAATAATTGTCATATGCCTATGATAGTACTCAAAATAAAACTAATTAGACTAATTTTACAACACTTACTGATTTAGTGATTATATACATTTTCTTTCACATATTCATCAACTGTATAAAAAGATTTCTCTATCAGATACTCCTTGAGAGTTTGTTTGAATGCTGGCAATCTTTTGTGAAGGCATTTGATGTGTGGTGGGAGAGTATTAAATAGCTTAATGCTGGAGTAATAAGCTCCTTTTTGAACCATAGAGAAGCTTTTCAGTTCAATGTGCAGACTGTTATTGGTTCTTGTGTTATAGTCATGGAATTGGCTGTTATGTTTGTAGATAGAAGGATTTTCACAGACAAATGTCAACAAGGAAAAGATATATTCTGAGGAGGTGGTAAGGATCCCCATGTTTCGAAACAAGTGCCTGCAAGAGTGCTTGTGATGGACACCACTCATTGTTCTAATGGCTTTTTTTTGTGCAGTGAAAATTTTCTTTGTGGTAGGTTGGTTCCCCCAGAATATAATAGCATATGACATTAATGAATGAAAATAGCCAAAGTACAAAGCCTTAATTGCGTCTACTTGAGCCACTGAAGCAATAATCCGTAATGCAAATATTGCTGAGCTAAGTGTTTTATAAAGATGAAGAATGTGTGCTGACCAGTTACATTTGCTGTCTATATAAGCACTCAGGAATTTTGTAACTTCAGATTTTTATATTTTTTGAACCATTCACTTAATGTTAATTACTTTGTGGAGTGTGGAATCTCATATAAAGGGTTTTATCTGTATTGAGTGAGAGACCATTTGAAGAAAATCAGTATACTATGTCATTGAAAACTTTATTTGTAGTTTGTTCAAGATTGTTATCTGTAAAATTGTCAATGAGAATTGTAGTGTTATCTGCAAAAAGAGTAAATTTACTGTTTGTATCAGAACAAAGTGGGAGATCATTAATGAAGATGAGAAATAGTGGACCCAAAACAGAGCCTTGTGGCACACCACAACTTACTGAGCCCCACTCAGATGAGGCAGGTTCTCTGGATGAGCCATTCAGCATTACAGTCTGCTTTTGGTCCTTTAGGTACGATTGGACCCACAAATCAACGGTACCACCAAAACCATAATATTCTGCCTTTTTCAAAAGGATTAGATGGTTTACACAATCAAACGCTTTTGAGAGGTCACAAAAATACCTACTGGAGGCATTTACTTTTTTCATGGTTTCCAGAACTTGATTGGTGAAACAGAATACTGCTTGTTCTGTAGAAAGACCAGCATGAAATCCAAACTGACTTTTGTTTAGGATATTGTGGAAGCTAAGATGATTGTCAATCAACCTGTGCATGAGTTTTTCAAGAATTTTTGAAAATATGGTTAAGAGGAAGATTGGGCAATAGTTTGTAAAATTGTTTTCTCACATTTTTTAAAGAGTGGTGTCACTACAGCTAGTTTTAATTTGTCGGGGACTATTCCTTCTTGCAGAGATGTATTGAATTTGTTGCATAAGACTGGAGTTATATATTTATTGCAATATTTCACTATTTTACAGGAAATATTGTCCATACCAACAGACTTTTTATTTTTTAATGAGGTAATAATTCTTTCAATCTCTTTTACTGTAACATGAGGTAAGGATGATTGTGGGGGTCTACTACTGATAGCTTTCTGTAGAAGAGCCAATGACTCGTCCACAGAACCTTTATAGCCTGTCTTCATTGCTGCTCCCAAAAAGTGCCTATTGAAGATTTCTGGAACTGTTTCAGGTTTCTTTATACTATTGGTACCTTGTTTAATTTCAGTGGGCGTCCTGTTCCCAGTTTTTTGCCAGTTTCCTGCCTTATTATATCCAAATTGTTTTTATTTTGTTGTCGACGACTTATCACTTTCAGATTTAATGCACACATTTTTTGACTTATTTATTACCTTCTTTAGGATGCTACAGTAAAGTTTGTAGTGCTGACATTTCTTTGGATCATTACAAGTTCTGAGGGAAGAATAGAGCATCCTCTTATCAATTTCAGATTTAACGCACACATTTTTTGACTTATTTGTTACCTTCTTTAGGATGCTACAGTAAAGTTTGTAGTGCTGACATTTCTTTGGACCATTACAAGTTCTGAGGGAAGAATATAGCATCCTCTTTGTTCTGCAGGATGTTTTTATTCCTGTAGTGATCCATGACTTATTGACAGTACTTACATGACTGTTTCTAATTATTTTTTGGGGAAATGTGGCTTCAAAGATAGACATAAATTCATTCAGAAATGTATTATACTTTATGTTCACATCTGTTTCATTGAAAACTGGACTCCAATCTACCTCATGCATGCTAGTGTAAACTTCGCCCCTGCAGTTCTTCTCGCGCACGCTCACCAATGCACAACGGAAATATTGTGCATTTGACAGGGAGTTGCTCACGGTCTACGAAGCGATTAAGCTTTTTAAAACTGACATCGAGGGACGTGGCTCACGATGCTCCGACCACTCCCTCCACGTTGGCCTTACACACTCGATCGAGTGACTTCCAGCTCCAATCGTCGAGCTCTCCGCTGACCTCGCCCTTTACTCCGGTATCACACACTCCGCCGAGTGACCACATGCTCCCCACACTGAGCTTACCTACGATCACGCCCTCGTGACGCTGCGCCCTTCGCCAGTGCCTTCGACCTCTCCACCGCCGCCTGCCTCGCCCTGTCGAGGTTGCTCATGCCCCCCATCTTGAACGTGCCCACATTTGAAGTGTTTGTGCCTGTCCCCCTGAACATAATCCACAACATCTCAATAATACTGCGCAATGATAAACTGGTTGTCATGTGTTTCTCTTCATCCAGTGCTCATGACACAACCTCTCATTCCCTGCCACCTGGTGAAATGTGTTCCCCTCCCGCCTGATGTCGACCTGGACATGCTTCGTGTTGAACTTACACACTGCGTCGAGCTCTTCTCCGACCTCGTCCTCTATTCTGGTCTCACGCACTCCATCGAGTGATCACATGCTCCCCATGTTGAGCTTACCTACGATCACACCCTCACCGCCGGGCCCTTCATCGGTCCCTTCGACCTCTCCACTGTCGCCTGCCTCGCCCTGTTGAGGTTTCTCATGCCCCCCCCCCCTCCCCCATATTGAACGTGCCCTCACTTGAGGTGTTTGTGCCTGTCTTCCCGGACATAATCCACGACATCTCTATAATACTTCGCGATTATACACTGTTCGTCGTGTGTTTCCCTTCATCCGGTGCTCATGACACAACCTCCGCTATTCCCTGCCACCTGATGAAATGTGTTCCTCACTCGCCCGACGTCAACCTGGACATACTTCACATGTTCACCACACCCACCAGAGACATTGTCATCGTCACTCCATTCCACCTGCAAACCGCTGGCCTACCTGTCACCGCACGCCCAGCACGCCCAGTACGATGCCTGGCTCGCTTCAACGACTTCCGGGTTCGGTGGCCGAACCTTCCTTCACGACATCTACCCAGACAGTTCCCTGACGACGCTGTCGAGCTGACTGTGGTCCGGCTCCCGCCCCCCTCCCGCCGGCAAGAGTACTCTGTACTGTGGGAAAGGGGGGGGGGGGGGGCTATGTGGCGCCAATGAGGTTGACACCAGCATCGATATGTGTTCATCTTTGGACTCTGAGCATCATCTTTGGACTCTGAGCATTGTCTTTGGGCTTTTCTGCCATGTCAGTTCTTTGTGAGCCTTGCATGTGTTTAGGTGAATAAATGAACTACTGCAAAATGGGTGTTGTTTGGTGTAACTAACCCGAACTTCCCCCTCACTCTGATTACTCATTTCATTCACATTAGCTTTCACTTGTTTGGACACAGTTTTTAGTTAGATATAATTTTAATGTTGGCTTTTTTAAAAGACTTAAAAATAAATTTATCACTCACATTTTATGAGGACTGAAATGAAAATAGTGAATACAGTAAGCAAATTGCAGGGCAACAAGCTCTCACAATTGTAACCATATGCCATAGAATGTTCTAGCAATAAATTATTTGCTCATTACGGAATACTTCAAAAATATATGAAATTTTTTTACAAATGCTAACTACACAACAAAAGGCATCTATGGCTGTTAGACCAATTTACAATTGCTTTCCCTTAAATATATTATGAATATTATGAAAGAGGCAGGATAATTAAAACTCAATTATATTATCTCACATGGTGTGTGTGGCCATTTTCATTTTTCTGACCTTTCAATCAGTATTACTATTTCACAATATGTCTTTATTATGTCCATTTTGTTATTTAATATATCATTATAGCATCAACTCACTATATGAAAAGAAAAATAATCATTATCATACATGAAACAGTATTTTCATAAATTTGGATACCACACAACACAATGAACTCAATTATCACAATCACTATCATTCACCTCCATAGTTTTCATTTTCAGTGTTATACAGGTTATGTATGGAAAGGAATAAATGCAAGATTTTTCTGAGTATTTCACTCTCAAATAACACCACAACTGATGGCTGTTGAGGGAGTTCCCTAGGTGGTTTGAACAAATGCTTAATTTCTTGTAAACTGTTGAGATATTTTGATAGAGAGCTGTTCAGTGTAAAACATTATTTTAAATACTTCACCACCAACTCGTGATAAAAACCTACAGTCATCATACTTAATAATTTATGTCCTTTAATTATGATTTTTCTCTGTTTTATTGGACTTTCTTTCCTAGTAGCACATTTTGTGCAATTGGAAATGGTGCAACGAAATAAATATGTTTGCAACCACAATTCATATAGTTCATAATTCTCAATCATGGAAAAAACATGTCTTCTTCAAATGACTCACAGAGTAAGTACTCCTATTACAGAAAAAAATGAAAATTACTCGAACAGCCAAGACATCAGAAGCCAGTACAAATATTTTCTGTTCATATTGGTGGGTCACTTGGCTATTTATATTGCCTCTCTAATCTTCCTCCTGAAAGTAAGAGGCTGTTTCACCAGTACACGAGCTTCACCAGAATCATTCTGCCATACTCATCCTGGTGTTCTGCCACTGCTGATTTGGTGTGTTGTCTTTGTCGGATATATCTTTTGTGTTCTGATATCTGTGTGCTGATGGGTCACCCCACCTCACCTACATACACTAATCCATATTCACACCTGATTTTGTAAACTCCAGCAGCATGTAGTTTGTCAACAGCATCGTTCATTGTGCAAAAAACATCTTTTATTCTGTTGCTGCTTCGAAAAATCAGCTTGATGCCTGCTCACTAGAGAATTTTGCCCACATCTTGAACATATTGTAGTAGAGCAATGTTTTGTGCTTCCTTCTGTTCTCTTCTGTTGCCTTCATTCTTCGTCACCATAGTTTTATCTGTTAGTTTCATCTCATAACCATTGGCAGCAAAAATGGGGTTGAGGTTTTGTAGTTCACTCTTAGATGTTCCTTATTGCTGATCATGTGAGCCCTCTTTGTTAAAGTGTGCAGTGAGGGTTTCTTCTGCGTAGGGTGATGATGAGAGGAGGCATGTAGGTACCTGTCAGTACTGGTTGGCTTCCTGTATACTATATGGCCCAGTTTATCAACAGGGTTTCTGTAAATTTCCAGCACCCCATTCTTTTCTATTTCCAAAGTGAATTGCATTCTGCTGTGCAGGTGGTTGAGGTGGTGGTGGAAATTTTGTAGCTATTTTTCCCCATGTGGCTAGATAACAAAGGTATCATCAACATATCAGAGTCAACATTCTGGGCATAATGATGCAGACTGGAGTGCTGTTTGTTCAAATGCTTCCATGAAAATATCTGCTGCAATAGGTGAGAGAGGGGAGCCCACAGCTAGACCATCTGTCTGTTCGTAGAATTCCCCTTTCCCCCTAAAATAGATGGTCATTAAACAGTGACACACTAGATCGCAGATATTGGGTGTCGTGCATTCCTCTAAGATGTTCATGGTGTCTTGTATTGGTACATTCATGAATAAAGGCATTATGTCACAGCTAACCATCAGCACACTTTTCTTTTAAAAGTTTTACAAAATGGGTGGAGTCCTTGATATACAAATTTATGTGGCTCACTAAATGTCGGAGCTTTGGGGCTAGTTCCTTTGCTATATTTTACGTCAGTGAATTAATGGTACTCACAATCAGTTGTAAAGGGAAGGCCTCTTTAAGGACCTTCAGTACACCATGTATCCTTGGTGCCTGTGGATCTTGTGGGATGAGTCTTCTGGCTGTGTCAAAATTCATTCTAGTTTGCTTCAGCAGTGCTTGCATCGATTTGATTATCTTGGCTGTTGGATCTCCCTTGAGCTTCCTATAAATGGGTTCACCCAGAGGACACTCCATTTGTTTGTTATTATCTTCTGTGTCCAACACATCAGTTACAGTTACCTTGTCTGCTTGTGTTATTACTAAACGAGAGCTGTTATTCAGTTCCACGATAGCATGATGTTCTTCCTTGCTGATGTTTTGTTTCAGAGGTTTTGTGTGAGTCAGGACCTGTACCATTTCTTATCTAAACTTCTGTGCCTCAGTTTGTGGTAGATGATGAGTCAAAGCCATAACAGATTTGGTGATGTCTTCTTTCGAAACTCATTTTGGTGCAATTGCGAAATTCATCCCCTTGGCCAGAATTTGTGTGGCTGCATCACTTAAGGTGTGGCTGGAAAGGTTAACCACCATCTGATGAGTGTATAGCATCAGTCCTTCCTTGGTGGTTTTGTGCTGCAGTTTGTTGAACTTCCTCAGCTGATGAATGGTGGTACTATTGCTCGAACTTGTGATCTGTTGAAAGATTGACATATCAACCTCCTCCCAGCCAGCATGTCCAGCTTTCCAGCAAGGGAGAGGTGCATTTGACAAAGTTTCTTGTTGTTTGTCTCGAGACTTACTTGTGAATGTGGCCTATCCTTTCCTGTAACAATGCTTTGCTGGCCTGAAAACTGATATTCTTCACCTTGTTCAGTTTTATATGAGATGTCAGCCATAAGAATTTTAGCAAGATCATTCAGCAGTTTACCTCTTCTTAGCCACAGGGCTTCCAACTGATTGATGTTTCTGTAGACTTCCTGCCCATACAGGTTGGTTAACTATAAATGTAAGCTTCCGTGGCCATTGTCACACTCAATAAAATTTCTCTGGGTTTGTGATCAATTTGTCAATATACAGGATGTATCATAATTAATGGCATAGATGCATGCAGTTGAAAGTACGTGATACTAGAAGCAAAAATGCCTCAGTAAACAAAGGGTCGAAAATGCATACCTTAAGAGCTACGAGCAATTTTTCATTTTCGATACTGTGAAGCAAATCTCTTCTACTGCAAGCTCTTTCCTTTCCACATTTTGGGAAGTAGTAGTATGGACCAAAACAAGAAAAATTTTTCCAGTAAACATGTGCTCTAAAATGCATACCTTAAGAGCTATGAGCATGTGCTCATCTTTGCTACTTGGATAAACAACTCATCTAATGAACATTTGCTCATAACTTTTAAGCTATGCATTTTAGAGCAAATGTTTACTGTATATTTTTTTCTTGTTTTGGTCCATGCTTCTGCTTCCCAAAATGTGGAAAGCCGAGAGCTTGCAGTAGAAGAGATTTGCTTCACAGTATCTCAGATGAAAAATTTCTCGTAGCTCTTAAGGTATGCATTTTCAACCCTATATTTACTGAGACTTTTTTGCTTCTAGTATTGTGTACTTTCAACTGTACTCATTTATGCCGTTAATTGTGACACACCCCCTATAAAACATCTGCAACATCTGCAGGTATATAAGAAACAAAAGTTTTCTCATTCAGCAGTAAACAGAAAACACCGTGAAGAGGATCACTTGCAGCAGTGACTGAAATGTCGGTAGTTTTACTTATTGATGAAGCGGTCACAAACCCAGAAAATTTTTATTGTCTCTGACAACGACTGTGGAAGCCTACATTTATAGTATGGATATTCAGTCTGAAGTTTTCCTCGCGTATTTCCAATTTGAACAGTTCTCGGGTATCCGACCGGGTAGCATCATAATTTCTCCACAATATTTCGGCAGATGTACACACTGCCATCTTCCGGTGGTTCCTGACAAATACTGTGCTGTTCCTCTCGGCGCCCTATATATACTAGCCGTTACCCCCCTCCACCGTTCCTCTCCTGGTGTCTTCGGTGTGGCCGACGTGGCTGCTACTAGAGGTGGTGGGGGAAGCGGCGCCTGGGTCTGAACTGGGATCTGCAGTCTCCCTGTTGCTGCCATCGGGGGTGGTCCTCAATCTCTGGGACCACCTATTTCTCTCCAGGCTGAGTGCAGGGTTCCAAGCCTGACTAGGTTGAAGGCTGCTGTCTTTATTAATTAGATCGTCCTGTAGTCGGATTTTTATGGCCCCTTTAGTAACTCAGTCCCAGAAGTAGGAGGATTGACAGAGTATTTTTGTTTTATCATAGTTCATAGTATGGCCAGTCTTTATACAATGGTCAGCCATGGCTGATTTAGTGGCCTGGCATAATTCGGTATGGTGCTTGTGATCGCAGCACCTCTCTTCTACAGTGCGGACTGTCTCCCCACTGTATGATTTACCACACTGACAGGGAATTTGATAAATGCCTGGTTTTGGAAGGTCTAGGTCATCTCTCACTGAACCCAGTAGAGTCAAGGTTTTTGCAGGGGGTCAGAATATACATTTCACATTGGGTTTCCCCAGCATTCTACCGATTTTTCTTGAGGTATTTCTGACAAACAGAATGCACACCAATGACTTGTGTTCTGTTTCTTCTTCTTGTTCTCTTGGCACATTCTGTCTGAGTGTGTGTCTTACTTGCTTCTGATTGTACCCATTTTTCTGAAATGTTGTCTCGAGGTGCTGCAGTTCTGCTGGAAGGCTCTCCTGATTGCAGATCAATCATGCATTGTGAACAAGTGTGTGCAAAAGCCTTCATGCTGGGAGTTGTGGTGGCAACTGAAGCATTTAGGTACAAATCGGTCTTCAACTTAGTCAGGCTTGGAACCCTGCACTCAGCCTGTAGAGAAAGAGATCAAGGACTGCCCTTGACGGCAGCAGTAGGGAGACTGCAGACCACAGTTCAGACCCAGGCACCACTTCCCCCACCACCTCCAGTAGCTGCCACACTGGCTGCACCAAAGACAACAGAAAAGGAACGGTGGAGGGGGTAGCAGCTAGTATATATAGGGCGCCAAGAGGAACAGCACAGCATTCATCAGGAACCCCCTGAAGATGGCAGCGTGTACGTCTGCCGAAATTATGTGGAGAAATTACAATGCTACCCGGTCGGATACCCGAGAACTGTTCAAGGTTGGATATTATTGCACCATTTCAGAATTTTGGTTTTTGACAGACATGCTGCCTCCATACACATTCTTCATTCTCTGGTGGATGTCTACTGGCGTTTGTCATTCAGCAGACAAGAAAAGAATAACAGCATGTTCATCCTGTTTGGATGTGTTTGGTGATAACATTATCATAGTTCATGTTTCCACATTTACCACACACATGTCAGAAAGACATGAGAGCCACACTAATCCCTTGCCTACACATCGGCACTTACATATGCACATCAGAGTCATGCAAAGTTGCATATGCACTGTGGCAATGCCCTTAAATGGAAACTACACTCCTGGAAATTGAAATAAGAACACCGTGAATTCATTGTCCCAGGAAGGGGAAACTTTATTGACACATTCCTGGGGTCAGATACATCACATGATCACACTGACAGAACCACAGGCACATAGACACAGGCAACAGAGCATGCACAATGTCGACACTAGTACAGTGTATATCCACCTTTCGCAGCAATGCAGGCTGCTATTCTCCCATGGAGACGATCGTAGAGATGCTGGATGTAGTCCTGTGGAACGGCTTGCCATGCCATTTCCACCTGGCGCCTCAGTTGGACCAGCGTTCGTGCTGGACGTGCAGACCGCGTGAGACGATGCTTCATCCAGTCCCAAACATGCTCAATGGCGGACAGATCCAGAGATCTTGCTGGCCAGGGTAGTTGACTTACACCTTCTAGAGCACGTTGGGTGGCACGGGATACATGCGGACGTGCATTGTCCTGTTGGAACAGCAAGTTCCCTTGCCGGTCTAGGAATGGTAGAACGATGGGTTCGATGACGGTTTGGATGTACCGTGCACTATTCAGTGTCCCCTCGACGATCACCAGTGGTGTACGGCCAGTGTAAGAGATCGCTCCCCACACCATGATGCCGGGTGTTGGCCCTGTGTGCCTCGGTCGTATGCAGTCCTGATTGTGGCGCTCACCTGCACGGCGCCAAACACGCATACGACCATCATTGGCACCAAGGCAGAAGCGACTCTCATCACTGAAGACGACACGTCTCCATTCGTCCCTCGATTCACGCCTGTCGCGACACCACTGGAGGCGGGCTGCACGATGTTGGGGCGTGAGCGGAAGACGGCCTAACGGCGTGCGGGACCGTAGCCCAGCTTCATGGAGACGGTTGCGAATGGTCCTCGCCGATACCCCAGGAGCAACAGTGTCCCTAATTTGCTGGGAAGTGGCGGTGCGGTCCCCTACGGCACTGCGTAGGATCCTACAGTCTTGGCGTGCATCCGTGCGTCACTGCGGTCCGGTCCCAGGTCGACGGGCATGTGCACCTTCCGCCGACCACTGGCGACAACATCAATGTACTGTGGAGACCTCACGCCCCACGTGTTGAGCAATTCGGCGGTACGTCCACCCGGCCTCCCGCATGCCCACTATACGCCCTTGCTCAAAGTCTGTCAACTGCACATACGGTTCACGTCCACGCTGTCGCGGCATGCTACCAGTGTTAAAGACTGCGATGGAGCTCCGTATGCCACGGCAAACTGGCTGACACTGACGGCGGCGGTGCACAAATGCTGCGCAGCTAGCGCCATTCGACGGCCAACACCACGGTTCCTGGTGTGTCCGCTGTGCCGTGCGTGTGATCATTGCTTGTACAGCCCTCTCGCAGTGTCTGGAGCAAGTATGGTGGGTCTGACACACCGGTGTCAATGTGTTCTTTTTTCCATTTCCAGGAGTGTATTTGGTCACGGCTTATACATAAAGGTTTGAAAAACCGCTAGGTAAGATTTTTCTAACTTAGATGAGCTATACGGTACAACAATAATTTGATTTATAAAATACGTAGTAGGTTAGTAAAATGCAAAAGATTATGTAATCATTTTGTATACCTAGGTTGTGAATAACCCATTTATGAGTACAGCTAAAATAGTGAAAATTATGATAGATTTTGCTAATTCTTTGTTAATGGGTTAATTAATTAGTGAAGGGTGTTCTTCAGTTGAGAAAAATTAGAGCAATGAAATTATTGTTGTAGAAGCTCATATTTACCAAGTACAATGGCTAAATCTGCTATGGAGATTTTGAGGATGTACAAATTTCAATATTAATTTTCCTGTTAAGCTGAGTTTCAGAAAAATTGAAACATGTTGATGTAAAGTCTGAATGTTGACCTCTGTAATGTGTAGTGTCAATATTTTGAAGATAATCTATTAGCTCAGACAAAATTAGCATTACCCATTACAATATTAATTTCAATTATCAGTTACATCTACATAAGTCCGTACTCTGCAAACCATTGTGAAATTAACGGCAGAGAGCATGTCCTGTTGTATGAGTTATAGGGATTTATCTTGTTCCATTCACATATGGAGCACAGGAGAAATGATTGTTTAAGATACCTTCATGTATACTATAAATTATCTTGTCCTTGTGATCCCCATGGGAGTGTTACATAGGGGATTGTAGTATACTTATAGACTGATTGTTTAAAGCCAATTCTTGAAAGTTTGTACATAGGCTTCCTCAGCATAGTTTTTGTCTATCTTCAAGAGTATGCCCTTTTAGTTTCTTCAGCATCTCTGCAACTCTCCCTTTGGATCAAGCAGACCTGTGATCATTCACGTTGCCCTTCTCTATTTATGTTCAATATCCTCTGCTAGTCTTACAGACTTGAGCAGTATTCTAGGAGGTTGCACATCTGATTTGTAAGCAATATCCTTTGTAGGCTGATTTCATTTCCACAGTATTCTACCAACAAGCCAAATCTGCCACCAAATTTACCCTCAACTGAGTCTGCGTAATTACATACCCCTCCAAAGTTATACATAATTACAGACTATGTAGAAAAGCTAATCCAATGGCAATAGGGAGTTTTTTTAAACCTCTTTAAGAGACATGAGTGGCAGGATGTTTACAGTGCTGGTGACACAGGTGACAAATATAATGCTTTCCACAACACATTTCTCATGCTCTTTTAAAGTTTCTTTCCATTAGAATGATCTAAACAGGTTACTAGCAGTAAAAGGCAGCCTGGGTGGCTGACTAGTGGGATAAAAATATAATGTAGAACAAAGTGGGATATATATCAATATGTTAGAACAGTCACTATCAAGCTACAGTAGCCCATTGCAAATAGTACTATAAGGTGCTTAAAAATGTTATTAGGAAGGCAAAGAGTATGTGGTATACAAATGGAATAGCTAATGTATAGGATAAAATTAAGACCATATGGTCAGTCTGTGGTGTTCTCCAGATTTATTTCTTTGTTGATAGTCCTCGGTGTTGACATACTGCATTGTTATACTGGCTGAAAAATGAGGGGTGGAAGTTCAACACTGACTATTGTAAATGTTGTAGCTGACAGTTGCACAATTGTGTTTCACAGTTCTTTTCTTTCACTGTTCACAACCCCCCCAATATTACATAGTTATATGGCCAATTCACTATTGGTAAATGTTGATAAGCCTCATTAATAGGTAGCAGGTAGCATCAGCATACTGCTACAAATAGTTTGTTGTTGACATCCATGAGCAGCAAACACCTAGTTCAAAGTTCTTGCAGAATAATACAATATGCGTGACACTATTTTTCAAATAAATTAAACAGACATTTTTATTAGTTGTTCTAACACATGGCCTATTTATTCCACTGTTAAGTTGATGCGTTGTTGTTAATCTAACCAATACATGTTTCATGTCTGAAAATCGGCTGTGGACTGACTGTATCGGGATCAAAATTTGGTCCTTTATATATCGTCACAATAGTAGGCACTGAAAATATACATTGTTTGATGTTTAAGTTACAGGCATTACAATTAAAACATAACTCATTCAATTAACTGAATACATTGAAAAATTCCTTCTTTTTAACAGTTCCTCCTACCACAAACGTCACATTATTTGTTTCAGTAATGAAATTAGCAGGTACAGCTATACAAACAAAACTTTTCACAAACTTGGTAATTATTTTGGAATTAATTAAGAGCAGGCTTTGCTAATATGTTTTCAAATAGAGCCAAATAAATAATTCAAGAATTGTAGTAGTTCTTCTTCCAAACACTTATAATTAGTACAGAATTTATATTTGTTTATAAGTCAACAATAGAATCAAAGTCACAAAACAATTACTGATTTAATCCTATAATGATCTGTAGGAAAAGTTATTAACTAGGGATGGCAAAAAAAGGGAATTAATTACATATTCAAAACTAAGCATAAAATTAGACTTGGCGCTATTTTCCTCGAGGCTGAGGGCCAGCCTTTCTCTTTTATGGAAATGCAGATTACACTCATACATGTTAATGGTAATTAAGCAAAAATGAAAATAAAATGAATTTAAGGAGGCAGATGGCAAAACAAGAGAGGAGGTCCTCATCATAAGTTGTGAAGGAAGTGTCTGGTCAGTGGCACAAGGGCCATGATATAAAGTCAGTTTGTAGTAAAAATGTTTCTGTTACTGATACGTCAGATATATGTACATTATTTAACAATCATTTTCTGAGCATTGCTGATGTATTAAATAAAAACTTATTTTCTGCAGACAGTCATATAACTTTATTGGAAAATGCCTTTCCGAGATTGATATCTGAAATACTCCTCTGTGATATTGACCAGGGGGAAATTGAGTCAATAATTAAATCACTCAAGACCAAGGACTCTCATGGATGTGATGGAGTGCCTAGAAGAATATTAAAGTACTGTGCTGCATTTGTTAGTCCTGTACGTACCCACATTTGTAATTTTTCCTTTAAGGATGATCAGTTTCCTGAACACTTAAAGTACTCAGTAGTAAAGCCACTTTGTAAAGAAGGAGAAAGGGATAATGTAGACAATTTTAGACCTATTTCTATGCCATCAGTGTTTGCTAAAGTCATTGTAAAGGTTATGTATTTAAGGATAATTGATAATTTTATTTCACATAATTTGCTATCAGAGCTACAGTTTGGCTTAAGAAGTGGTGTAACAACTGCAAATCCCATCTCTTTTCTCTGTGAGGTACTGGATGTATTAAACAAAAAGTTTCAAACATTAGGCATCTTTTTTTATTTAACTAAGGCATTTGATTGTGTTGATATTGCTCCAGGAGCTGGACCATTATGGAATACGTGAAGTAGCTCACAATTGGTTCACCTCTTACTTCAACAACAGACAACAAAATGTCATTATTCACAGTACTGAGAATGGCTTTGATGTGTGGTGTGAGTTGGGCACTGTCAAATGGAGGGTGCCTCAGAGAGCAGTGCTGGGGCCATTCCTGTTCCGTATTTATATAAATGATATGCCCTCTAGTATTAGAGGTAGTTCTAAAATATTTCTGTTTGCTGATGATGCTGGTTTGGTAGCAGGGGATGTTGTGTGAAATGTTGGCTCTGTTTGAAGTAGTGCAGCTCATGACATAAGTCCATGGCTTGTAGAAAATAAACTAACATTAAATCACAGTAAGACTAAGTTTTTACAGTTTCTAACACACAATTCAACAAAACCCGACATTTTAATTTCACAGAATGGGCATATGATTAGTGAAACTGAACAGTTCAAATTTCTAGCTGTTCAGATAGATTGTAAACTGTCATGGAATGCCCACATTCAGAATCTTGTTCGAAGACTTAATGCTGCCATTTTTACTATTCGTACGGTATCTGAAGTAAGTGATAGTTTGACACCAAAAGTAGTCTACTTTGTTTATTTTCATTCACTTATGTCATTTGGTATTATATTTTGGGGTAACTCTTCCCATTTTCAATGGGCATTTTTGGCTCAGAAATGGGCAGTTTGGGCAATAACTGGTGTAAGTTCATGAACTTCTTGTTGACCCCTGTTCACTTGTCTGGATACTCTGACATTGGCTTCTCAATAGGTATATTCTTTAACGTCATTTCTTGTTAACAATATCAGCTTATTCCCAAGAATTAGCAGCTTATGACTGATTCCAACTGTGTCTCATTGATATTACAGTCATAAGATACTATGTTTTTCCATTTTGTTATGTATAAATTTTACATTTATGAACATTTAAAGCAAGTTGCAAATCTTTGCAATACTTCAAAATTTTTATCAAGAGCTGACTGAATATATATACAGCTTCTTTCAGATAGTACATCCTTAGATATAACTGCATAATCTGCAAAAAATCTGAGCTTACTACTAATATTGTCTGTGTGGCCATTAATAAAAAAAACGTGAACAGTAATGGTCCCAATACACTTCCCTAAGTCACACCCAAAGTTACTTTTACATGTTCATATGACTCTCTGTCCAAGACAACATGCTGCATCATCCCTGCTAAAAACTCCTCTCTCCAGTCACAAAATCACTTGATACTCCATACAAACATACTTTTTATAAAAAGCAGAGGTGTAATTTTTCTAAATCAAGAAATTATGCATCTACTTGACTGCCTTGATCCAAAGTTTTCAGTATGCCATGTAAGAAAAGTGTGAGTTGGGTTTCACAGGTGATCAATTTTTTTGGAAACCATGTTGGTTGACATGGAGAAGATCACTCTGTTCAAGATACCTCATTATATTTTAGCTCAGAATATATTCTAAGATCTATGGCAAACTGATATTTATGTAGATCACTTCCAGTACACTCCTTGTAGATGGGTGTGACTTGTGCTGTCTTCCAACTGCTGGGCACCATCTTTTGTTTGAGGGATCTATGATACTTTATTTTGTGAAAGATTATTTGACATTGTTCTGCAACAGTAGTCTTTGAAAGCTTCATGCAATGCTCTCTTGACAGTCAAACAAGTTCTATTCAGCATATCTCTATTTGTGGTCCAATGCTTTGTTTCACATCTACTATTATGCAGTACTCTCAGTTGCTTTAGAAGTTTCTTTACTGTGAGTGCATACCTTGAAGGGGCCCTCCTATAATGAACTGTTCTGCTTGGTACATATCTATACAGAGCATAGTCAATTATTATTATAAACTTGAGCCACAGTTCCTCAGCATGCTCCTTGCCTGTGCTTGAGGTTTTTGTTTTCTCATTGAGTTATAAAATTACTGCTTTTTTATATAGTTTACTGGACACATGAATGTTTCCACCTGTTTTAGTTGCCCTTTGTACTGTGGCAATCATTGTAGCTACAAAAATGATTATCTGATACCAGTTTTGATGTGGACATCTTCAAAGAGGTTAGGTCTAATTGTTGCCATTGCATCTAACATATTTCCATCATGAGTGGGGTTCTGAGCTATCTGTTCTAAGTGGTTTTCAGAGAAGGCATTTAGTAATCTTTCACAGGATGTGTTGTCACATCCATCAAAACTGTAATTTTCCAATTGATTATTGGATGGTTCAAGTCTCCACCAATGATTACACTATGATTGGGGAACTTATGCACTAGGAGGTTTGGTTACAACAGTAGGTGAGGTTGGTGGTTGGCAGAATGATCCAGTTACAATTAATGCCCAACCGTGAAATATAGTCTTGCCCAGTCACTATTGCATGTGGCTTCTATTTCTGTTTTTGGGGATTTGAGTTTCTTGTCTACTGCAACAAATACACCATCTCCATTTCCCATTAGCCTATTCTTATGAAATACACTTAAATGTTTCCAAAAAATTCCACTGCCATCAGCCTTAGGTTTTAACCAGCTTTCTGTTCCTAGTATCAAGTGAGTTTCATTCTGTGGCACTTCATTGTAAATGCTTCATCTCTTAACTGCTAGGATTTTAATACTCTCACCTGTGGAGGAAATCCTTTCAGATCTTGTATTGAGACTTTTTGGTCTCATATAGTTGTCATTATCTGGGCTGGATGGACAGTTGCCCAGTGATGAGTACAAAGGGTGACCTGGAGGAGAAATCCCCCCAAAATTTAAAATCATCTGCCCCTGAGAAATTCATATCTATTTGTATATAATATTAAAATTCAAATTATGTATGAATTTAAATTATCATGTGGGCTAGTGTAATGTAATAATTAATGAGCTCATATTGTGTTGACAAATTTCAACCATGCTGGCAGCTGCTGTTTACAAAGTTTGGAATCAACAATGGACAAGTCCTGATATCTCTGCGTATACTGATGTGATGTGCACAAAAAGGTTCTGTCTAAATATAAAGGCTGCTATCTGCTACACACGATGACTACAGTACACTTCCATTGTTATAATAAATTTCAATTTCTTGTATGTAGCTATTTTAATGGTTATTCAGTCAACGGCTTACTGTGGAAGAGTGAGTGATTATTCAGTGTGAAAGTAGTCTTCATCAGTTTGTCATATAAAAAAAATTCTAGTGCCAAAATACAATGATGAAATACAAACTTTCTTTTCTAATAAAAGACAGCATGTTGCAGAAGACATAAATGATTGTGAGTCTATTGAAAGAAATGCTAGTGAATGTGATGGTGAATTTCTTTCTGAATCTTAGTTACTTTTCCTTAGTCTTCAAATCTAAAATGTACTATTTCTTATCCACCCTTAAACCATAACTCTAAATAAAGTGTTGAACACGAGGTTAAGCACTAGCAAGAATGGAAGTGTGGATGCAACTGGTTGTACTTTGACTACAGTCATGATGGTGCTTTTTGCAGAATGTGTGAAATGAATTTAAAATGTGAAGGGAGGAGTGTTCATTCCTGTACCTTTCACTAAATTAAAAAAAATACTGTGAGCACAGGAAAACTGGAAAAGCATGCCAAGTTAGTAAAACATGGAAAGACTGTTACACTTGAAAACAGTAAATTACAAAGGTTAAATGGTCCAATTCATGTGCAGCTAATTACATGAAATGAAACTGTAAAAAGTGTTAAATCACCAAGCTGTATTTTCTTTAATTGGAAGTGTGCCTTTGCTTAGTAAGGAAGAAATACTCCACATACCAAGATATGAACCTCTGATTTCTAAGATAATACTAAAAACTGACATTAATCTTGAAAAGTGGGTTTGGTTTTAGAATGGGAAATTTGCATGTGTTAGCTTGAGAATTATTAAATTGCACTGGTGAGGTTTTACACAGTGAAAATAAACCAATTTCCATGATAAATAGTTTTCTTTAATGCAAGGTGAATCTACAAGTGTTTCTAATCAAGTGAATATCTTTGCTGGTCGATCTACATCTGCATCTATACCCTGCAAACCACTGTAATATGCAGGGCATAGTGTATTTCCCATTGTACCAGTTATTAGGGTTCTTTCCTGTTCCATTGAAGTATGGAGCATGGGAAGAATGATTGTTTGAATGCCTCTGTGTGTGCAGTAATTTTTCTGATCTTATCTTCATGATCCCTATGTGAGTGATACATAGGGGGCTGTAGTATACTACTAGAGTAATCATTTAAAGCTTGTTCATTATGTTACACCATCTCTCTCTCTTCTGAAGTGAAGAAAACATTTTTATGTGTGGTTGAATTGAAGAGTGCTACAGCTGAATCCACATTTTTACATCAATTGATAGTGAATTAAAGAAATGAAAACTTTATTATGACAAATTAGTAACATGCTCTTTGGATGGTGCTGCTAAGTTTATTGGTTCTGTCTCTGGGGCCTGCACTTGGTTATCAGAGTTGCCATAAAATCACTGTATAGTACATGTTTCGTTAGATGCCACCACAACTGCAGGAATCAATACCCTATAATGAAACATACATTATGTATTGTTAAGGACACTTGCATACAATTTCATGCTTTTCCTAAATGAGAACAAATGTTGCATGAAATTCAATGTGCTTTAGATGAATCTGCTTTAAAAATACCTGAAGCTGTTAACATTCATTAGCTGAGTACATATCACACAGTTCATACTGTATTCCTGTGGGAAAAGCCTAGTATGATGGCATGTGAACACATACATGAGGATGGTGTGTATTTAACAAGTTTGGCAGGAGAAATCTTGATAGAATTGATGAGTTACAGTTTCATTAAAGATTTAGTGATTTTGGACGATGCATTAAATGGCATCTCAGGCTTAAGCAAAGTTTTGAAAAAAAAAAAAAAAAAAAAAAAAAAAAAAAAAAAAAAAACGCTCAAAATTTAATTTCTTAACTCCCTGTACTTTTTTCTGGAATTCTGGAACATTTAATGGACAGTGACAGTATTTGCAGTTGTATGAAAAAGTGCAGGAAATGAATCACTAAATAAAATAAAACAGGTGCATGCAACAGAAGTTAAAAGTGCGCTCTTCATGGGGAACAAGAAATAAACAATGAAAGATGGAAGGAAATTTATGAAAAGTATAATTAATGACACTGAGCATTGGTTTAATGACAAGACTGTGAAGGTGATAGAACGAAGGGTATTCTTTCAAAATTTTAAATTATTTCAAGAATTATGTGATAATGGCTGTACATAAATATGCCTGATGCAAGGACAAAAAAATGTTGATGCTGTTATTGCAGATTTGCATTCTGTTAAGTCTATTGTTTGTAATAAATCAGAAGATTTGCACAAACCTGCAGCTACATTCAATTCTGTGGTAGAAAACTTAACTATAGAAACAAACGAACTTAACAAAGGTGACTGCATTGTGATTACAGGTGGCACCAGTGGTGTATACAGGAATGAAAGCAACTCAGCACTGAGAAGTTACAGAAAGTTACTGCCACAGTGACACCACACCATTGTTATTGAAACAAGTGTATCAGTATCATGTGACCTTCCAGAGTTATATTGTGTTAATAGGGAAATAGAAACTCACAATTCAGTGCTACAAAAACTATGAGAAAAACTGAGCTATGCAAAATTAATAGATTTTAGCAAAATGAACCAAGCTGAACACACCCAGTGTGGACTACACATGAACAGGAAGGGAAAATTAAGGTTAGTGAATGAAATAAAAGTTCTCTGTGCCCCATTCACCATCAAAAAGGAACCAATAGCACTAGATTATAATCCTGAATCTCATTTTTTGGAGAAAAGAACAATTAGAGCAGTCATCAACCAAGCAAACTAGATGTATGTGAACCCTGTGCACTCACTGTAATCACACATGTAGAAGATAAGTACAACAGCAAAGATAATTTTGGTTCCATTCTCACAGAACACTACAGCATCCGCAGACGTATAAACAGAGAAGAAACCCAGGTATCACATGGCATGATACATCTGAATGTGCAGTATCTTAGAAAGAAACTCTGTATACTACAGGTATTTGTAGATGAGCATTTGCCACAAGTATTAGTATTAAATGAACACAGTCTAACACGTGATAAACTAACTATTATAAACTACAGGGTTATGTACTGGTAAACAGCTATTGTAGGAAACAGCATAAGGGCAGGGGTGTGGCAATCTTTTTGAAAGAACATATTCAGTGTCAGAAACTCACATTTATTGAGCAATATAATGAAGAGGGGATATTAGAAGTAAGTGGTACTGCAATTCAACTAAAAGAGCATAGAATCAATGTAGCAAAACATAAAGTAATAGGACCACCTTGTGCAGGTGTAATCCATTTTCTCAACAGCTTCAATGCCATAATTAGGCAAATTTGTCCCTAGGACCTTACAATACTTGCAGTCCCGAACATTGATGCAAACTCCACCTGCATAGTTAACATGAAACTTGTAGATGTATTAACTTCATACAATCTTAGAAATATGGTGATCATGGATACCAGGGTCTCAGATTCTGGTTCTACCAGGATAGATTATGCAATTACCAAGACTGCTGAAGACAGTGTTAAGTATAATATCATAGACTGTCACTCCTAAACCACCTTGCACAGCAAATATAATATAGAAGAACAGCTCCTAAATTAATACCAATAACTTATGCAAAGAAACAAGTTATGAGCAATAGTAACATAAACTCTATGAAATTTAAACTAGCTGAGGATAAGTGGGATAGAACCTACCATATGGAAGGATCAGCTAACAAATGGGATGCATTTTATAGCATTCTATTGAGACACTTTGATTCCTGTTGTCCCTTTAAACAAATGCAGTCAGGCCCAATACACAGAGTGAAAGAAATAACAAACTCAGACTTCCAGCCAGCCTTGTTAAACTCAAGCAAAATGTTCATGACCTAGCTGCCGTATACAAATCAACAAAACTACACATTTTTCAACAAAAATATAACACAGCTAAGAAAAACTTTAAAATAGAACTTTCAAACCTTAGCAAACAAGTTCACAGTAATGAAATCTCACAATCTACAAAAATAAGCAAGACATCCTAGAAACTGATCAACGAGTATCAAAACACCTCCAAAACTAGTAACAGCAAACCAATATGCATTATACAAGTTGGTAATATTATAAAAGAACCAAAAGCATTATGTAACCTTTTTAATAAACTTTAGAAATGTACTGAGAGATACTGAATCACACCCATCAAACAGTGAGTTTTGAGAATTTGACGAGGTTAAAGAAAATGATATAAGTAAGATAATTCTCACATTAAAAAACAAATACTCAGCTGGATGGGATGGTATGTTGAGTGTAGTATTTAAAAATGCACAAAAGAAATAGTTAAATGACTAACATACCTCATAAACTGTAGTATTACGGAAGGCACTTACCCTAGTAGTCTAAAAATAAGCATTGTTCAAGCAGTGTATAAGAAGAAGAATATAAAAGAGGTTTCAAACTACTGCCTAATATCATTGATCCCTACCTTTAGTAAGGTTTTTGAAAAAGCTATCCTTTCTCTGCTCTCTGCTTATCTTACAAAGAACAAATTGTTAACAGGAACATGGCATGGCTTTAGGAAAGATTGGTGGACAACCACTGTAGTTGATGAATTTCACCATAACATGTACTCCCTCCTATTCCAAGGTATGAAGACAGCAGGCATGTTCTTAGATCTCTTCAAAGCCTTTGACTCAGTCAATCATGGGTTGCTCATTAAGAAGTTCAAGGACTCATCTATGCAATTATTAACACAAACTTGACAGATCACAAACAGTGTACTGAACTTTCATGTAAAATAGATAATAAGGTAATAGATTTCCAGTCTTCTAAAGCTACTAACATTTAAAACAACTGCTTCTCATGAGGCTGAAATAAACAATATTTGTGGTATCACATCAGCAGAAACATATAACATTAAATTTCTTAGTGTCCACCTGGACAAAAATCTCTGTTGGGTAAACCATATTACTTCTTTATGTGAGAAAATAAGCAGCGTTCATCTGGCAAAAATATTCCCAAGTCAAACACTAAAAATTGTTTACTTATGGAACAGTTTATCCATTCCTTAATTATGATATCGAACTGTGGGGTTGTATGGCAGACTGGCACCTGAAAAGAATATTAGGATTGAAGAAAAGAGCCATTAGGTTAATGCATGGACTAAAGTCCAGAGAGTCCTGTAGTGAAACCTTCGTCCAACATAAATATTTAACAGTATACTCCTTATATTTGTATAAGCATATTATATTTTTCTGAATAGCAAAAACAAAGTAAGTAAATGCAGTAATACAGATAACTATGATACCAGAAGTAAGGATAACTACATCAGGCAGAGGACAAAATCAAAAATAACCTACAAAAGTCCTTATATTAATGGGCAGATATAGTTCAGCACCCTGCCACATGTTTTGAAAACTTGAGAACCAAAGTTGTTCCTCAGGGAATTAAAAGCCTTCTTAGTAATGTTTATATTCACCCAGTGAATTCTAATCTACTTGTCCTCTGTTGTAACATGTAATACGAGCAGAATATTAAGATGAATGTAAGTACCACTACTATGTATAAGTGTTATCTATATTAATCTACTCAAACATTTGAAAAAGTCATCAGCTTGATGGCTACACACAAAAATGTAAATAAATATAAATAAATGTTGTGTCTTTTATCTTGGCAGCCAACATTGGCTATGAAGCACTAATGACACTTGCTGAATGTGCACTGTGCACTGTGCACTTTTTCCACTTCCAGTTTAGAAAGGTCGTTCAGAACAGTGGATAGGCTGGTGAAAAAAATTAAGAAATAGGATGAGTCAGGATATGCTTCAGGCATGTGTGAAGGTGTCAACACAAGGGACAAGAAACCCACAGAAAATTTCATTAATGATCTCATCAACAGATATGCTACAAAAAAAAGCTTTGATGTATTTGTTCTCTGTAAGTGTAAGTTATTGCATGTAATAATGTTACTTTATTGTTTCACAAAATTTTATTCTTAAAAATAATTAATTAATGTAGGCTATACCTACTTAGTACTTATAATTTAATGAAATATAAGAGATGAAGCAAAATTTTAAACGTTAGTAGCATTGCTGTTTTTGTAGTATGGTATCACTAAAATTTGAAACCTATAACATTCCAACCCCCCTCCCACTTGCTGCCAAGCTTAATACCCTCCCACCACCCCCAAAGAAAAGTGACAGTATTCTTCACTGGAGTCATCTTATCTAAAAAAACACATCCAGCTACCTGGGTAGCAATCTCTGATCTACAGTGCACATGAGATCCATTTAGGGGGATCCTACAGTTCTCAACTTTATGGCCCAGGTCTTGGAAGCTACAGCTTAGCTTTCCACAGAACCTTCAAAGTCTCTGGTTCAGTCCTTCCTCTTGATTCTGAACCAAGGTGTTACATTCAGTTCTGGGGACACTGCTGTAAATTGTGGCTTAATTGAAATTACACGCATGAGGTTGGCCTTCTCTTCCAACTCTGCCAGTCACTGAAATGATTCAAGTATGACCTCAGAGCCCAAACGACAGACATAATTTGTTCCAATATGTGTGCACAATCTGCATTTGGTTGCATGTTGTTCTCTCAAACACTGCCAGAAAAGCCTCTTCAACGTGTTGAATGAAGCCCCCAGGCATAACAATGATTGCACCTGGTGTTTCTTCCTCTCCCTTTCTGTCATTTCCCTATGAGGTATGATCATTTGCATATGTTTGAACTGCTGATGATTTACAGACTCCTACCCTTTTGTGTTTGACTCCTCTTTACACAGGACAAAGCAGGTTTCCCAATAGCTGAAGTGAGTCGCAGTGGCTCAGTTTCAGTGAAGAAGGGATCGCTATAACACCATGGATTTTCTTTGATGCCTGCCTCTGCTGCACAGGGCACCTAGCCCTATCACAAACACACCACACACAGTCAAGTGAAGAAGTAGTGCTGCTACCAGGTTAAGAGTAAAATTTGTGAGAATGTGCAGTAGAGCATTGCGTTAGCTGCCAGTGGCCATAGAGTGCAGCATGTTGACATTTGTGTTAAGACAAGTGTGTGAAGTTGTTGTGAGACTGGCTTGCCAGAGCAGCAATAATGCATGGTACAGGCAAGGTGATGTCTCCATCATCATGGTTTTGATGGTGTTATTCAAGTACATGACCAGGAGTAGCACATTAGAATAACAAGTGTGCTGCTATCTTGTATAAATAACTATTGATTTTTTAGCAGATTCATTTGCATTCCAGCAATACCTTGAGGACGCAGGGGCTACATGAGAATGCGGGGGCTACTCCAAATGAGAAGAGGACATAAGCCACTCACTGCAGTCATAGGTTCGAGTCCCCAGAGCTGGTGCTACGGCACAGCAGGCCTGCCGGTCCACACCAGCAGTGTCCAGACTCTTGCCAAGAAACAGTAGATTGCACACCAGGCACAGCAGCCATCTCCCAACAACATGGTGTGAGTGTTTCTTTCCAATTGTCTTGGCTGCATGGGTGTGTTCATTCATCGAGGAGGGACTACTACCTCTGTAAGACTTCAGCTTGCACCACTGAGGTCAGTGCTGTGGCTCATGCAAGATAGCTGCATGTCTGGTGCCAGATGCAGATGTCAATGAAGGTGGGCATCGGCATGTATTGCTGCCTGCTGAGCAGACACTGACTGCTGGCTGACTCACTCCTAAGGGCCAGGGGTATGAATGGCTCCCCCCCCCCCCTCCCCCCTCCAGGATGCAGAATCAATGTATGAGTTGTAAATAAAGTGTTAATTTTGAGGGCCACATTTTTGTGGGCCTTATCTGCTTGCCATCCAGTCAAACCATGCAGTCACTCAGCCTCCTGACAGCATAGCCACCTCACTCCACACCTGGAGTTGAGGGTGGGAAGCAGGGAGTGCATTTTCCATGCAGTGTGATGTCTGGACCATAACCTGCACTATCAGCATGGTAGGGTAAATGGAGAAACCGTTTGTTACTTTTATGTGTGTGACAGGCCTGGGATCTAAGAGGGAGTGTCATTGTAAGTTGAGGGTTCTTTGTTTTGGCCAGAAGAATTGGCTATGTGCCTGAATTTTGGGGCTGTGCTAAATATCAGTATTCAGAGCCTCTCTGGTGTTCACTGTGTAATCTACTTGGGCATTCTACACCATGTGCTGAATCTGCAACTTGTTTTAAGTGCCTTCATTTTGGTCACGTTGTGAAGCCGTCTACAGAATGTAGATTGTTGATGATAAGACACAAGTCATAGTTGTTCACTTTTCTCAGTAGGTAATTATTGCATATTTGTATTGTGTATGAATGAAGGACAAAGGCGTTGCAATGGCAGAGTCAGAGATGTGGAGTGTCAATGGGCTGGAGGCAGTTCAGGCATTAACTAATGAGGTAACATGATGGAGAGCAAAGAATACACGCTTGTTTAATAATCTTGCAGCTAGAGAGGAGGAATTAGTATTGCCCAGTGCACAAAGCCTTGGAATAGATCCAGCTGCTGCTAACCTAGTCAGTCCCTTTTCTGGACAGTTGCCTGAGGAAGTAATGTTCATGGAAGACCTGACAACATCAGCAAGTGTTGGAGGTTGGTGTGGTAGCCAAATGTTGCAGTATTGAAGTTATGTTTAATGGGAGAGGCAAAGACTATTGTGAGATGCACAGAAGCACTGAATAACATGGAGACACCTGAGCAGTTGAAAAAGGGGCTTCTGCAGAGGTATAACAAGCAGAATAGTAAAAGATTCTTTCTGGATCAGTTGAGCACTATTATGAAGAGGTAAGAGGAAGCTGTGGAAAATTTTGCTGACGTCACAAGAAAAGTGAGTGTACAAACATTTGAACTGACTCAGAGTGGCAGCTTGAATAAAGGAAGCTAAGGCAGAGGGCACTCGATGCTTTCCTAAGTTGCTGCCAATGGACACCTAAGGATCTCCATTGCACTGTGAGATTAGCAGTGGTGTGTGAGGATACTTATGTGTCAACAGATGTGAGGAATAGGCATGGTGTATTCTCTGGAAATGTGGAATGTTACAATTACTGACATACAGGGCTCTGCAGAAGCAGCCCTGTCAGAGTAAATGAAATAGGGCTGGTGTGGGTCATTAACTACATTTCCTAGGCCATACCTTGAATGTGGATGGTATCTATTCCATGACATAGCACATAAGTGTGATCTAGAATTTGCCTTTACTGGAGACACACCATGATTTATGTCATTTCCTTAGCACACTAAACTTTGACCTCCACCACGTACCACATGTGATTGCTTCACAGTTGCCATCAACATATGCACTGGCTGGAAAGTTCAAACATACCAAGAAAAAGCTTGAATGGATGACAAGAAAGAAAGAAGGATTTCAGACCTTGAAATAATCGTTTGTTAGTGCTGTTAACCTAGCCCATCCAACTTGAATACATGACTCATTCTTACAACAGATGCTAGCAACACCATGGTGAGGGCCTTTCTGCAGCAAATCATCAATGACATATCAAGGCCACATAGATTCTTCTTCAAGAAGCTTCCACCTCCCCAGTCTAAGTGGTCTGCCTTCAATCATGAGCAGCTCACAATCTACACTGTGATCAAACATTCTTGAGAGGAGATAGAAGGGCACAATGTAATTGTTTACACCAACCATAAGCTGCTTGTGGACACTGTGAAGAACCTGCCTCAGTGTGTCAGCCCATGCTGTTACTGTCATGCAGATCTCATTTCACAGTACACTACTGACATTTACCTCATTCAAGGGGCATACAATGTAATCTCAAATTATCCCTCATGGATCAATGCAATTTCATTACAATATGACTATGAACTAACAGCTACAAAGCAAGCCAATGATCCTTCCATTGATGAACTCATGGCAGATCAGGTGACCAGTCTTCAAATCAGATGTGGAACCTTACCCAATACTAAGCTAAAACTGCTGTGCAACATGTCCCAAGACAGGGTACACCTCACCGCACTGCTCAGTATGTGACATGAAGTGTTCAACAGACTACACAACCAGGTTCATGTGACATGGGGTTAAGCAAAGCTGCAGTCTCTGGGCACAAGGGTACCTACACTGTCAATGAAGCAAAACAGTGTGACATGCTCTTAGATATTGAATATAGGACCTCTTCCCCAGCCAGGTGGCTTTCGGTACCTGCTTTTGGCTTTTAATAAAACACTGAGATGGGTCAAGGTGGTACCCATTCAAGATATTACAGCAGAAACAACAATGTGTACGTTTATAGGTATGTGGATTGTGTGATTTGTGATTCCAGAAAAGATAACCATGGACCAGGGCTGGCAGTTCAAGCTGCCCCTCTTCACAGCTCTGTGCCTCCTGTGTGGTATCTATTGCACACGCACCACATCTTGTTATCCCCGAAGCAGTGAGCTGGTTGAGAGATGACACAGGACTACAAAGATAGCTCTCATGAGCCACGGTGAGTTTCCTGGCAAGGCAAGATGAAGAAATTTGTGATGAGGTACCAACATCCATATCAGGTAATAGACACCACATCATCAGTCAACTTTAGGTACATTTGTGGCCAAAGTTGACTATAATGAATGTTAGATGCTTGCAAACATTCAGAGATGCTGCAGTGTTGATACCAGGGATGGTCAGAATGGAACCAGAGGAAAATGGAAAAAGGAGGATGTGGAAGAGCACGTGGGAAAGTGTAAATGAACCTGTGTAAGAACTCCATGTACAGTGAGGTGAAGGAAATAGCAGATGTATTTTTGTTGTGTTTATTGACGGTTATTTAGGATATTGTGTATTGGGAGTTGTGTATTGAAGATGAATGTATGAATTCTGTATCAGAAAAAGGGTTCTTTAGTTTTACTTTTATGAAAGATGCTGACTGGGGACAGCAGATTCCTTAGGGGCAAGGGAGATTTATGGTAGTCCCTGTCCTCAGGTTCCTATGCACCATGAATGAGGATGGAAAGGATGCTTAGTCATGGTACTGCTGTATCTCTTTGTGTGGTGTGGAGTGGGGAAGCTGTAGAACCAACACCTGCAGGGAGTAGTTCTGTTTGGCAGACAGGAGGATGTGGTGATTACTAATTATTAATGGATGCTGAGTTTAGCTTTTAATGCATGGGAATTCCAAAATAAAATAACAGGGCTGTAGGAGATGTTTCTGGTTTGCAATGAGTAGCCAAGAACAGGGAAGTGCTTGGGGACGTTTTGGGTGAGTGCAAGAAATTGCTTAAAGCATATGAGTAGTTGTGAAGACAGATGCAGCAAATAGTGAAGTTTTTGCTATGTTGTAAACAGGAGTATAACATTGGCACAGGTGCACTGCTATGTGGTATAAATAACCTCTGATTTTGTAGCAAGTTAATTAACAGTGCAGAAATACCACCAGGATGTAGGGGGTATGCTAGATGAGGAGATGACATGAAGCTGCCTGCTGCAGCTGCAGCTTCAGGTTCGAGTCCCCTCCAAGGTATCTGCTTCTTGCATTAAGACTTCTCACCAGACTTGGTGCACAGCACAGCTAGCCTACTGGTCTACTCCAGCTGTAGCAGTTGGACTCCTGCCAGTAGGCAGCCGGTCACACCCTGAACACAAAAGCTGTCTCCTGACAACATGATGAGCACCTCTTGTTGCTCAGCTTGGCCACCAGGGTACAGTCATTTATTGAGGTGGAGCTACCTCTGTATGATTCCAGTATGCACCACTGATGTCTGTGCAGTGCATGATGCAACATACCTACCGATCTGGTGCTTAGTGCAGATTTCCGCACATGTTGCAGCCAGCTGGATGGACACATCCCACTGGCTAACTGATTGTCAGTGCACTTCTGAGGGTCAGGGGTGTGAAAGCTTCCCAACCAGGCTGCAGAACCAATGAGTAAGTTGGAAATAAAGTGTTGATTTTGACAGCCATTTTTTCCTGGGACTCTTCAGTCTGCCATCCACTCTCTCCCCACAGCCTCCTGTCAATGCAACTGTCCGATGCCACTGCCAGGGTCAGCTACACTGTAGAGGAGACAGGATTCATAGGAGAGGATAGTTCTTGAGGTAACTTTGCTACCTCTGGTACACCAAGTCTGGGAAGCTTTCCCACTGTATGTATTTGCAGCACCTGCCTATAATTTTACAGTAGTCAGAACATAAACCAACTCATCTCATTTATGTGAACAGAATTTGTAGTGGGGCTCATTATCACTGCTCCATTGTTTTGCAGGACTTTAAACTAAGCCTGCTGATTTTCATTTTATCTATTGAGCTACAAATATTACTATTATCCCCTTAAGAACTGAGGCAGTTAGTATACAAAACAAGATTACTGTCAAGGCAACAGAAAAACGTGTGGAGAAATCACTAGTTCCCTACAACTTTTTGCACTTATAGTCACTACTGTACTTGAAAATAGCATTAATTTATGATAAATGTAGATAATATGCATTCATGTTGTAAGAGAAAACTAGTTATTATATGTCCTACCAAAATGAAAACACAAACACAAATTTATTATGAAACAGCTTATGCACACAACAATCATAAACAAAAATCTAGAAATGTATATTTATTCACAGTGATAATACACTGGAATTCAGGGCAAAATATACTATGACAATAACTATAAATAAAAAACACTCATTTGATACAATAAAGATATGGTATCCGCAAGACTCCTAACTGTAAAAATTTTAAAAAGTGTGCTTTTGTAAGTATCCCAAAATTTTCAAAAATAGCTCTATTTCTCATGTAATTATACAATAAAATTAGGAAACAACTGTTCTTGAATGAGGGTAGGCATATTGTTCACAAAAATTTCTAAAAGAGCACAGTTTAATTTTAGGCCCACTATTGACAGTGACAGTACAAGTTTATTGTGGTAGTTGCAAATGTTCAAAAATTTCGTAGTATATCATAATACACATTAGTATCAACACAATCAATGAAAGACACTGAAGAAGCATGTGAACAGTAAAATATTAGAATCCTGAATTTTGGATTGGCACATGAATCTGGCACACATGGTCTCACACTGAGGAAAATTTGGAAGTTGGCTAATACACATAAATAAACATATGAACAGCATGCATTTTTTTTCTTAGCTGTTCAGTAACAGCTTTTACAATGATGTGATGATGATTAACTTAATTAACATGTTTTACAGCAAAACTAAATGGATTATTAGATTCTGGATATCGAAAACTATAGTTTGAATAATAACTATACTTGAATTACAACCTGGTTAATCTCTTGAAAGATTCAGGTACATACTATATAAGCACTGGGGTGTCCTTTATTGTGCATAATTTTTTTTTTTTTTAAATCTTACGCTTCTCCATTAAATGTTTTCTGTGTGATTAGATTTACTTGGGAAAAAATTTCATCTCAATGGAATGACATTAACCCTTGCTGATTACAGCTACAAATTTTAACTGTGGGAGTTTTAGATTTTGTAATTTTTAGTTAGTGTAAAATTATTGATGACTGCATGAAATTAAAATTAAATACCTTCTTGCATTTTAGGATGTGTTTAGTATTCTTGAGAATATTTTCTTTTCATTGTTTCTTCCTTGCAATCTAGGTACAGTCTACCATGTTCTGGAACATAATGCAATAAAAATTACTTTTGATTTTCACCTATGGTCAGTGGTCCATCAAAATCTTCCATAATTTAGTACACCTTTCAGCAGTGTTATTAACACCTTGTAACTCATCAACTACCATTTTGGTGTCTAAGTATGAAGTGCTGCTCATCCATGTCAAAGGGCATTTTTGAGTAAAAGTACTGTCCATATTCTTCAGCAAAGAGAACAGATTGTTGCTCTTGCTTGACACATGTTGGCTAATGTCTTCTTGGAAATGAACACAAGAGCAATTTAGGAGATGTAAAATAATGAATTACAACCAATAATAAATGGTAATCAGAATAACACTACACTTCTCATATAATGCTCCATTCAGTTCTCCACAAAAAGGAACACATCTCTTTTCCACTTCTGGGTTATCTTTGTGCAAATTTGTAACCATTTTAATTTTGAAACTTCCTGGCAGATTAAAACTGTGTGCCCGACCAAGACTCGAACTCGGGACCTTTGCCTTTGACGGGCAAGTGCTCTACCAACTGAGCTACCGAAGCACGACTCACGCCCGGTACTCACAGCTTTACTTCTGCCAGTACCTCGTCTCCTACCTTCCAAACTTTACAGAAGCTCTCCTGCGAACCTTGCAGAACTAGCACTCCTGAAAGAAAGGATATTGCGGAGACATGGCTTAGCCACAGCCTGGGGGATGTTTCTGCATTTTAATTTTGGTTTGTATGTCCATTTCATCATCAAGGAGTGATAAGAGACACAGCTGCTCTGATGAATACCACAAATGATAACTAAAATTCCATGAAGCCATCTGCTTCAATACTGTTGCACATATAGCTCACAGCGGAAAGATTCCGCTGGTCTGCGTTGGCTGCTTTTATACTGAGCACATGACCTTGATTACATAACAGTGCTGATAATGGACTTAGCCGCTGCAAGGGCTGGCGCAGGGGCATTATCCTGGACGCGTGCTGTAGGTGTTCTAGCAGCGCGCATTCCCGCATGATAGCCGACCCAGGTAGGTTGCATCATGCAGCCTCGCAGGCAGTCAGTGGCCAATGCAGCACTATGTTTGCAATTTTTTTTAAACTGTTGCATCCTTGAGCCCCCGGTTTGTGATATACGCTCCCCGGTTAATGGCTGATGCTACAGATCACACTTTATTAATAATTATAATACAGAGTTACATCACCAGTTACAGTTGCATTCTCAGCTAGTACACCAAGTCCTTTCATCCATACATGTATTTTTTCATCATTACTAACTTTACGACAGGAGCGGGCATACAGTGTAAAAGGCATATTACTATATACATAACTAGGTCTAGATTGGGACTTAGCATCTATTCCACAATGCCAGGTCTTGTAAGCGATGACATCTAAGTCGGCGAATGATTCCAATCCAGCTCTTTCATATGATTTCAAATCTTTTAAGAAGCAGAGATCCGGATGAGGAGCTTTTACAGCTCCACTGCACTGAAGCCACTGCTTGGTTTATGTGTTTGCAATTAAGAGAGACATCACTCAATGAATTCTTATTTTCAATGGATAGTTCATGCTGTGATCTTAGCAGGATCATTTTTAAGCAATAGATTGTTCTTGCCATCTGTCTTGCTTGATGCATTGCTTCAAGATGGTAAATTTTCAGTTCTTTTCCAAAGTCTTCTCCCAGAAATATTACACAGAGCTCTGTGAGTTCACATAATCACCCCAACTGTTGGTTTATCTAATTCAGTTTCATAAAAATCTAACATCTCCTTGATTTATGATCCAGTAGTAACAAACTCACAGTCTTTCTGACCAGTCTCAAAATTATTGACAAAGATACTTTTCCAGTTTTTTCTCAAATATTTGAAAACCGATATGCTTGTGAAACTCGGTGGTTGAGGTCTCAGGATGTCCAACTCTTTGTTTGTCATGCAGGTCAGATGTTCCCACCTCAACATCTTTAAACTTACTCACCCAACGATGTAACCATGAGGATGTTCCATGCAAGCATGCAAATGTGCATGAATTGTGTTGTGCAGGTGCCAGATGGCAGTTTATGAGATGGAGCTCCATATCTGTTGCACTTGGTTGCTCCATACAGGGACAATTAATCTGTTTGTAGATGATGCTGGAGTTGTTGTCCAATAACATCACGTATGTCCCCAATAGGAGACAGATGTTGTGACTGAGCAGATAGAGCATGTTGTGTGGTATGTGGGTGAGCATTATCCTGTTGGAAAAATCCCCTTGAATACTGTTCATGTGTGGCAGCACAACATGTTGAATTACCAGATTGATGCACAAATTTGCAGTCAGGGTGGCATGAGAGTGCACCTGCTGTCACGTGGAATCATGCCCTAGACCATAACTCCAGTGTGTCCAGCATGCAGACAGGTTGGTTTCAGACCATCAACCAGCCTCCTAACCAACACACGGCTATCAGTGGCACTGAGGCAGAACCAGCTTTCATCAGAAAACACAACAGACCTCCATCCTGCCCTCCAATGAGATCTTACTTGACACCACTGAAATCACAAAAGGCAGTGGTTTGGGATCAGTGGAATGCATGCTACTGGGTGTCTGACTTGGAGCTGTCTGTGAAGTAACCAATTTCTAACAGTTCATTGTGTCAGAGTGATGCCAACTGCTGCTCAGATTGCTACTGCAGATGTAGTATGCTGCACCAGGGCCATATGTCTGACATAATGGTGTTCCCTCCTGGTTTCATGGCCATCTGGAGTTCAGTCTTCTTGTGACCTTACACTATTGTGACCATTGCTGCCAGCAATCATGTACATTGGGTTTATTCCTGCCAAGTCTTTCTGCAGTATCATAGAAGGAACATCCAAATTCTCATATCCCTATTACACAACCTCTTTCAAACTCAGGGAAGTGTTGATAATGGCGTGTTTGTTGTCTTGAAGGCCTTTTTGACTAACACTAAATTACCACATTCAATCTCAAAGATAACTTATGCTCACGACCATTGCAGTGTGTAATTAAAGCAAACTTGATTTGCATCCTCATAGTGCACTATTATTGCTGCTGTTATGTGACTGGTGCAAAATTTGAAGAGACACAATCTTTCATGTGTAGAAACACAGCTACCAACTTTTGCTTAAGCCACACAGCTCCTTCATGTTGTGATTTCTTTTTCCTACAGTGTGTGTGATGATGACAAGGGTAATATGACAACTCCATATCCAATTTGTGTTCATGTAAGATGCATGCCCCATTAATATAACAAGTGTTTGAGGAGATTTTGTTAATTGTCTTCAGTACCTCAGTGCATTAATGCATTACAAACAGCATTTACAGAACCATTCTGTAACTTTGGAACGACAATGAGCCATCCACTGTCCTCAAATGTTGCAATGATTCGAATTCTTCCTTTTCATGTGTCCCTGACACCTCTGCTAAGTAGGTTGAAGGTAGGGAAACTATATAAAAAGATTGTAATTTGCTCTGATTTTAATATAGATACAAGAGATGAAAACAGATTTGTTACCACCCTGAGGGATTTGTTAGCTACAAACGGCTAAACACCAAATTTTACTGAGTACACCAGGATAACAGCCACTTCTGCCACAAGCATTGGTAATATAGTGAGCAGCAAAAATTATGGGAATACAAAAACATGTATTAGAATTAGGAATATCTGATCACTCAGCAGTTTTATGTCATTGCCATACATAGACAAAACATATAAGCCCACAGTAAAATTGGTCAGAAACTTCAGCCAGCCAAATATAAACACATTTATCTTGAAATTAAAGGAAACCCACTGGACATTCAGCAACCAGTGTTCAGTAAACAATAATTACAACACTTTCATATCTGAATTCAAGAACAATTTTCAACAAATGATAAATACAATAAAAGTAAGACATAGATTATGCAAGTTATCAGGATCTCTAGTATTAGAAAGGGGGAAATGCATAAGGAAGCGAAAAACCAACCATGATGCTGAATTTGTTAGGTACAAAATCAAGTACAAAAAAAAATTTTTGATCAGGTAGTTAAACAAGCAAAACAAATGGCAAACAGTAAATATATAGCTAATGCCTCAAATAAATCAAAAGCAGTACAGGTTGTCAAGAAAGAAACAGGTTCTGAAGAAACAAAACATTTTAATTACAAACTAGAAATTGGTGGGAATACTGTTACTAACACTCGGCACATCTGTGGAGAATTTAATAAGTACTTCATAACCACAAACAAAATTCATAACTTCTTGCTTCCACAAATAAGACCTGATGCAGTACTGCAGGAATCAAGTGAGTTTAAATTTACTGCAGTATCATGTTAGGAAGTAGCTAACATCATATAATCCCTAAAAAAATCTTAAATCTGTGGTCTGGGGTGAAATTCCAACAAATATCATAAAGGCAGGAAGTGACAGCATTGCACCTCAACTCTGCAAAATAATAAACCAGTCAACTGATGAGGGCTGCTTTCCAGACAGAATGAATTATGCTGAAGTTTGTCCAGTCTACAAAAAGGGAAAACAAGATGATTTAGTAAACTTCTGCCCAGTGTCTATACTCCCAGTTTTCTCTAAAATAGTTGAACAAATAGTATGTAATCAATTAGATAAGTACAATAAACAAGGTAATATTATTCTCAATAACCATTATGGGTTTAGGAAGGGACGAAACACATTACAAGCTGTAAATGAACTAATCTCTAAAGTAAGTAAATGCCTCAACAACAAACAAAGTGTATCTGGTATTTTTTGTGACCTCCCAAAGGCATTTGACACAGTAAACCATAAGCTACTGCTCCAAAAATTGGGCACCTATGGCTTCCATGGAAAATCTATAAGATGGTTTTCATCTTATCTCAAAAACAGACACCAATGGGTGGTGACACATCAAAATGGAGAGAAAACTTGCTCTAGATGGAAAGAAATATAAGCAGGCATGCCCCAGGGCTCGATATTAGGACCACTTCTGTTCTTATATTACATAAACGACATGCCTAGCAAAGTAAATACAGATACAATACTTCACGCAGATGATTCAACTGCTGTAATCTGCTGCAAACACAGAAGAATTAGTACGGACAACAAAACAAACTCTACAAGAACTTGAACAATGGATAAAACATAATGCTATGAAATAAAATCTTGAAAATCCGAAATCATACACTTCAGGACCAAACAAACTACTGAACGTATATCGCAAATAGAATATTCAGGTAAAGAACTGACCACAGTTGATTCTGTAAAATTTCTTGGGATAACTTTAAATAAAAACTTACAATGGACCAGCCATGTGGACAGTTTACTGAAGAGATTAAATAGTTTAGTTTATGCAATGAGGGTACTACACAAAGTAACAGATTTAACGGTGAAGAAAATTGTGTACCATGTGTATTTCATAACAGTTATAAGATATGAAATAATTTTTTGGGGTGCTGAAAAGACAAACCTCCTTTGAATCTTTTTTTTTTCTTAAAAAAAAAAAAAAAAATCAGAGCAATGACTGGAAATAATAGTAGACATTCATGCAAACCACTATTTGAAAGCCTGGACTTCATGACAATCCCTTCCATCTTCATATATGAAATACTTCTCTTTGAACAGAAAAACTCACATCAGTTTGAAGGAAATACATTCACACATGCCTATGAAACTAGACATAAATTGAAATACATGCTACCTTGTCACAGACTCACACTGTATGAAAATACTCCACATTACATGGCTCTGAAGATCAGAAATAAGATAAGGTCAATATTTGGGGAATCCACATTGGAGACCATTGGCACATACCTAAAAAGCAAATGTTATTATAGTCTAGAAGAATTTCTAAATGAATAAAAATCAAATGTTATAGTTTAGAAGAATTTATAAATAGGAATAGGGAGTAAGGATACAAGTACAAATGGTACACTTTCGAAGCCATGTAGATACAAAGTATACACATTCACTGTACATTCATGTTTATATATAGAATTATAGTTTGAATGGCAGTTTGTATTCCGTTCAGTACATACATACTTCATATAGGTGTGTGAAGTCTATGGTAATGATTGATTGATTGATCATGATTCGATGCGTTTCGAAAGGATTTAAAATATAATGCTGTATTTTTATTACAATAAGCAATGTATGTATTATGTATTTCCTGTAGTATAAAAAATACTGTAACAACTTAGGTTAAAAACTGATGAGTCATAAATGTTCTCAATCGAATGTTTGTATAAAACCTGTTATGTGACAATAAAGTATCCTATACATGCGATATGATCAGTAGCATATAAACAACTACCTGTATTGCAAGCATTGATAAGCTGAGGTGATGTCAGAGTGACATCTGTGAACATTTTGTACAGACATGTAATTCAAACAATACTGGAGGGTGAGAGCTCAAAAATATTGAAGTTATAAAATAAAGGACACCGTAAGATGCACTACGTAGACATCTAGATGAAAGGTGGAAAATTTGTCTTTTGCCTTTGAGTTCTCCCTTTCTCCATTGCAATTGTGTACCTAGTTCCATCAGTTGCCACATAGAATCCTATCCCTTTATTCCACTCTATAACTGGATACAATTCTTACTTTTGATTAACCTCTTTCCTACCATGACCTTCAACCAGAATGGTTTTCTTCATGAATTTTGTATTTTCATAGTACATAACATTATAATTCAAATAAGCTTCCTCCTCTGAATCATCCCCTAATGAAGCATGTTTCCTTTTCACTATTCAAGGTACTACTATCTTCACTACCCTCTTACTTATTTTTACTCTTTTTGGAAGTTTGTTGCCGGCCACGGTGGCCGTGTGCTTCTAGGCGCTGCAGTCCGGAACCGCAGGACTGCTACGGTCGCAGGTTTGCATCCTGCCTCGGGCATGGATGTGTGTGATGTCCTTAGGTTAGTTAGGTTTAAGTAGTTCTAAGTTCTAGGGGACTGATGACCTTAGAAGTTAAGTCCCATAGTGCTCAGAGCTATTTGAACCATTTGTAAGTTTGTTGACATTGTTCTCTATTCTTAAATAATTCTTATCTCTATGGCGAGCACTCTAGTAATCCTATCCCCAAGTCAAACATTTCCCATTATCCTCTGTTTATGCATGTGTTATTCACTTCCCATCCTTGATTAACTCTGAATTACAGAATTGATTCATTTTTGAAATATTAGATACCGTCGGCAAAACCTGTATCCATAATTACCATAGTTACCTCACTATCTAATTTTCTTTCTTCTTTTCTTTTTTTATTCAGAACACAACAATTTTTTTACTATTGGACATTGATTTGCTTAAGGTAGAGAGTCAGATTCAGTAACATTCATCTGTGTGGTCAAAGCAAAACTTATTGATGTAATAAATATGCATTCTATATAGACAACTGGCACTCCCTGCCCCTGCTTTGTCTCTTCGTTTGTTGTCCTCGGTGTTGACACACTGGCTGAAAAAACAGGGGGTAGAACTACAGCTACTGTCTACTGTAAATGATGTATCTAAGAGATGCACATTTGCGTTTCACAGTCTTTTACTTTCAATGTTCACAACCACCCAATATTACACTTTATATGACCAATGCACTACTGTTTTAACTTTACAAAAGACTCATTAATAGGTTGCAGGCAAACATCAACATACTGCTACAATAGTTAACTGTTGTATGTCTACAAGCAGTAAAAACCTAACCACAGATTTCACAGTTCTTGAAGAACAGAAAGGTATGTGTGGAGCAGACACTGTCATTGTTTTTACGCACAGCCTAGTTGTGTAACACTTATTTCAATGTTAAGTTGATGCAGTGTTGTTGTTCTAATCAACACAGGTTCCTTGTCTGAAACTCGGCCGAGGACTGACTGACTCATATATTCTCACAATAATAGGTACTGAACTAACGCACTGTTTGAAGTTAAATTTACAGAGATTACAATTAAAACTTAACTCATTAAATTAACTGAATACATTGAAAAATTCTTTCCTTTTCACAGTTTCTCCTATTACAAGCTTAGACTGAATTCTTTGTTTAAATGATGAAATTAACAAATATTGTTATGCAAAGAATACATTTGGCAGAACTGTTAATTACTTTGGAATTAATTAAGGGCTAGTTTTGCTAACATGTTTTCAAATAGAGCCAAATATATACTTTAAGATTATTAGTATTTCGTCTTCCAAGTGTTTACAATTGTTACAGTATTTATATTTGTTTATACGTGAACAGTAGAATTTAAGTTATGAAACAGTTACTGATTTCACTCTATAACAAAAGATTCTAACTAGGAATATTCAAAATAAATTAGAAAATCAGTTACATATCTAAAACTAAGCACAAAATTAGATCTGGTGTTATTTTCTTTGAGACTAAGGGCCAACCTTTCTCTTTTAAGAAAATACAGATTACACTCATGTATGTTAAAGATAATCAGTTAAAATTGATAAAACGAATTTAAGGAGGCAATTGGCAAAACAAGAGAGGAAGTAAAACTATCCCAGCTTGCTTCTTCACAAGCAGTGTAAATGTTTATATAATAACTTATCTACCCCTGACAGCAAACTTGGCTGCTACCACCATTATTTTCATTCTGTGTAGCCCTCCATCTCTTTCTCATTTTTCACTTAGTGGATGAAGCTGACTCATGACAAAAAAAACCTATTACATTTATTTGAGCTCTGAACACAATGCTTTGATCAACAACACTGAAAGGTGATCTCAATTTGATGGAAAAGTCAAGGTCAACATGTACATGAGTAACATGAAAAATGAAAATTTCTTACTAATTTTGCTCCTGTGATAGTAATGGAAAAGTAACAATAATTAAGTATGTATGTCAAAACAACAAGTTAGAACAGTGACAGAATTAATCAAATGAATGATAATTTGGGCAGTGCAGTCTATTATTTGAAAATATGACATCCACAGTTCTATGTAGGCATAAAGTCTATGCAATTGAGGCAATTTCCTGGTACTAAGTCTAGCAAGATGATGCAAGGCAGCTCACTACCTGCATTGATATCATTCAGTGCTAAATACTCTGAATGGGCATTTGTCATGGGGACAATGTCAGTGGTTTATAAAGACTTAGGGCAATAATGACTCATAGGTTGAAATACCTTTAATGAATGAATGATGTACCTCAACAAGCAGGATAGTTTATGTAAATTAAATTCTGAACTATTGCTACAGTTAATGAACTGTTCTTCTACCAAGTCTTTCAAGCTGCAGGTTTCAATAATATTCCTAGATGGAGCAGTATGTAAAATAAGGGAAAAGCAACCAATAACCTATGTCAGATTGATGCACAGAAACATGTAAGAAAAAATGGTATTCACACTAGCTTTAGAGCAATAGTTTCTTTTCTAACAAAAATACAGACTTTCACACACAACCACACAGACATCCAAATGCTCAATCCTGTGATCACAGCAAGACTGATTATTGATAATGATTGCTGGAAGCTCTTGCCTTAGCTGATGTAGGTGGGGAGGAGGTAGCTGGAAATCAGATCTTTGAAAAGATGACTCTTTGGCTGCACAGCGAGATGAAAAGAATGTAGAGGGTAGAACAAAGAGAAACACAGGAAGAGGGAGGTGGGGGGGGGGGGGGAGAAAAAAAGGGGAAAAAGGTAAGGGGGGAAACATGGAAAGGTGAAGATGATGAGGGAGAAATGGAGGGACTTAAAAGGGGAAGGGGTGAGGAGAGGAGAGGAGAGGAGAGAGAGAGAGAGAGAGAGAGAGAGAGAGAGAGAGAGAGAGAGTTATCGCATGGTGTTCTATGTGGACATGACAAGTAACCAACCGTTTATTCATGTGAATTGGTACCTCCAAACTGAGCAAATTGCAAACTAGATCATCCAGTTGCCAAATATGCCGCACACCACTACACAAAGGGATTCAGCCAGGAATTGACCAGCAGTTCTCTGATCACTCAGTATCACCCTGGCTTCAAAAAACTCAGTTACATCCTCCAACTACCTCTTGTCACACGTTAACAGGACAAATATCCTATCCAAAATTTCAAGCTCATCTAGATAATGGTTTAAAAGAAAATAGCAAATAAATGAATAAATAAATTATTCCCACAGTTCTCAAAGTAGTCTTCTGCCTCGCACCCAATCTACAGCATATCATTGTCCATCCCAATTCCAATCCTACTCCCAGTAGTGCACCACATGGTACATTACCTAGTGGTCAGCCCAGGTGCAAGACTAGTCCCATATACCTATCCATCATCTCCTACCATGGTCCAGTCAAAGACATTTCCTACCCAATAAAAGGAGGGGCACGTGTGAAAGCAGCCGTGTTGTGTATCAGCTGTGCTGCAGTTCCATACAGCATTCTATGTGGGCCTGACAAGTAACCAACTGTTTATTCACATGAATGGTTACTGCCAAACCATGGCAAACTACAAACTTGATCATCCAGTTGCTGAACATGCTGCACACTACAACACAAATCATTTCAGCAGTTGCTTCACTACATGGACCACTTTGATACTCACTCACAGCACAAGTTTCTCTGAACTACACAGATGGGAACTATCCCTCCACCATACCCAGTACTCTTGCAGTCCCCCTATTCAGGAGCTTCACTAATCTGTTCCAGCTTCCTCCCTTTTCTCTTCTGTCATTTTGCACACCATTCCTTCTCTGCCCAGATTATGGACTACCTTCTCCCATCACTCTTCCTCTCAATATGGATGTTCTTTCTCTAGACCTCTTACTCTCTCCTCTCCACCTTTTCAAACCCTCGATTCTCTCTCCCCTTCCTGACTCTCTCTCATCTCCATGTTTCTCTGTAACCACGTGAGTGTGCTCCCTGCTGCCATTGGATAAGCCGCTGCCAGCAGCAAGTCGTATACTCTTAGCTCACTTATTTGTTACATTGTTTAATTCTTAATTTTTTTGGTGTTTTTGGGTACTTGCATTGTTTAATTCATAAATTTCAGGGGTATTATAGTATTTGAGAGTTGTAGCATCACGTTTAAGTACCTGAATAGTGCAAATTTGTGTAGTTGTCTGTCTTCTGTTTTTGTTTTGAACGGCCAGTGTCGGTTGGTCACAGCCAGTGTGCTCCCTGTTGCCATTGGATAAGCAGCTGCCAGCAGTAGTCATATACTCTTAGCTCACTTATTTGTTACATAGTTTAATTCTTTTATTGATGAAGTGTATGATGAGATAAAAGAAATTATTCAGGTAGTGAAGGGAGACAAAAATTTAATAGTCATGGGTGACTGGAATTCGACAGTAGGAAAAGGAAGAGAAGGAAATGTAGTAGGTGAATATGGATTGGGGCTAAGAAATGAAAGAGGAAGCCGCCTGGTAGAATTTTGCACAGAACATAACTTAACCATAGCTAACACTTGGTTCAAGAATCATGAAAGAAGGTTGTATACATGGAAGAACCCTGGAGATACTAAAAGGTTTCAGATAGATTATATAATGGTAAGACAGAGATTTAGGAACCAGATTTTAAATTGTAAGACATTTCCATGGGCAGATGTGGACTCTGACCACAATCTATTGGTTATGAACTGTAGATTAAAACTGAAGAAACTGCAAAAAGGTGGGAATTTAAGGAGGTGAGACCTGGATAAACTGACTAAACCAGAGGTTGTACAGAGTTTCAGGGAGAGCATAAGGGAACAATTGACAGAAATGGGGGAAAGAAATACAGTAGAAGAAGAATGGATAGCTTTGAGGAATGAAATAGTGAAGGCAGCAGAGGATCATGTAGGTAAAAAGACGAGGGCTAGTAGAAATCCTTGGATAACAGAAGAGACATTGAATTTAATTGATGAAAGGAGAAAATACAAAAATGCAGTAAGTGAAGCAGGCAAAATGGAATACAAATGTCTCAAAAATGAGATCAACAGGAAGTGCAAAATGGCTAAGCAGGGATGGCTAGAGGACAAATGTAAGGATTTAGAGGCTTATCTCATGAGGGGTAAGATAGATACTGCCTACAGGAAAATTAAAGAGACCTTTGGAGAAAAGAGAACCACTTGCATGAATATCAAGAGCTCAGATGGAAACCCAGTTCTAAGCAAAGAAGGGAAAGCAGAAAGGTGGAAGGAGTATATAGAGGGTCTATACAGGGGTAATGTTCTTGAGGACAATATTATGGAAATGGAAGAGAATGTAGATGAAGATGAAATGGGAGATATGATACTGCGTGAAGAGTTTGACAGAGCACTGAAAGACCTAAGTCGAAACAAGGCCCCAGGAGTAGACAACATTCCATTAGAACTACTGACAGCCTTGGGAGAGCCAGTCCTGACAAAACTCTATCTGATGAGCAAGATGTATGAGACAGGCGAAATTCCCTCAGACTTCAAGAAGAATATAATAATTCCAAACCCAAAGAAAGTAGGTGTGAAAATTACCAAACTATCAGTTTAATAAGGCACAGCTGCAAAATACTAATGCAAATTCTTTACAGACGAATGGAAAAACTGGTAGATGCCGACCTTGGGAAAGATCAGTTTGGATTCCGTAGAAATGTGAGGCAATACTGACCCTATGACTTATCTTAGAAGCTAGGTTAAGGAAAGGCAAAACTACGTTTCTAGCATTTGTAGACTTAGAGAAAGCTTTTGACAATGTTGACTGGAATACTCTCTTTCAAATTCTGAAGGTGGCTGGGGTAAAATACAGGGAGCGAAAGGCTATTCACAATTTGTACAGAAATCAGATGGCAGTTATAAGAGTCGAGGGACATGAAAGGGAAGCAGTGGGTGGGAAGGGAGTGAGACAGGGTTGCAGCCTCTCCCTGATGCTATTCAATCTGTATATTGAGCAAGCAGTAAAAGAAACAAAAGAAAAATTCGGAGTAGGTGTTAAAATCCATGGAGAAGAAATAAAAACTTTGAGGTTCGCCGATGACATTGTAATTCTGTCAAGAGACAGCAAAGGACTTGGAAGAGCAGTTGAACAGAATGGACAGTGTCTTGAAAGGAGGGTATAAGATGAATATCTACAAAAGCAAAACGAGGATAATGGGATGTAGTCGAATTAAGTCGGGTGATGCTGAGGGAATTAGATTAGGAAATGAGACACTTGAAGTAGTAAAGGAGGTTTGCTATTTGGGGAGTAAAATAACTGATGACGCTCAAAGTAGAGAGGATATAAAATGTAGACTTGCAATGGCAAGGAAAGCGTTTCTGAAGAAGAGAAATTTGTTAACATCGAGTATAGATTTAAGTGTCAGGAAGTCATTTCTGAAAGTATTCGTATGGAGTGTAGCCATGTATGGAAGTGAAACATGGACGATAAATAGTTTAGACAAGAAGAGAATAGAAGCTTTCGAAATGTAGTGCTACAGAAGGATGCTAAAAATTAAATGGGTAGATCATATAACTAATGATGAGGTATTGAATAGAATTGGGGAAAAGAGGAGTTTGTGGCACAACTTGACTAGAAGAAGGGATCGGTTGGTAGGACATGTTCTGAGGCATCAAGGGATCACCAATTTAGTACTGGAGGGCAGTGTGGAGGGTAAAAATCGTAGAGGGAGACCAAGAGATGAATACACTAAGCAGATTCAGAAGGATGTAGGCTGCATTAGGTACTGGGAGATGAAGAAGCTTGCACAGGATAGAGTAGCATGGAGAGCTGCATCAAACCACTCTCAGGACTGAAGACCACAACAACAACAACAACAACAACAGTTTACTTCTTAGTTTCTTTGCGTGTTTTTGGGTACTTGCATTGTTTAATTCATACATTTCAGGTGTTATTTAGAATTTGAGAGTTGTAGCATCGCACTTTAGTACCTGAATAGTGTAAATTCGCGTAGTCATCTGTCTTCCATTTTTGTTTTGAACGGCCAGTGTTAGTTTAATTCTTAAATTCTTTGCATGTTTTTGGGCACTTGCATTGTTTAATTCATACATATCAGGTGTATTATAGTATTTGAGAGTTGTAGTATCGCACTTTAGTACCTGAAAAGAGTAAATTCGCGTAGTCGTCTGTCTTCTGTTTTTGTTTTGAACGGCCAGTGTCGGTTGGTTACAGCCAGTGTGCTCCCTGCCGCCGTTGGATAAGCAGCTGCCAGCAGTAGTTGTATACTCTTAGCTCACTTATTTGTTACATAGTTTAATTCTTAATTTCTTTGCATGTTTTTGGGTACTTGCATTGTTTAATTCATACATTTCGGGCGTATTATAGTATTTGAGAGTTGCAGCATCGCGTATTAGTACGTGAATAGTGTAAAATCGTGTAGTCTCCTTCTGCCACCAAGCAGTGTGCAAGTAGCAGCATTACTGCATTTAATAGGCAATCTTGTATTTTAATAACCGTTTAAATTTTGTGTCGAATTGTTTGTGCTCTCTGTAGATCAGTTCAGATGTTCTTTGCACAACAGTTTTTAGCATGGATAGGGACTGCAACTGCTGTGTTCGGATGCGGGCTGATTTGGCATCCCTTTGCTCCCAGCTTCAGGCAGTGTTGGCTTTGGTCACACAGCTTGAGGCTGTTGCCAATGGGCATCACTGTGGGAGTCCGGATGGGGGTTTGTCGGGGATGGCCAGCTTGTCCCACGCATCCCCCGATCGGACTACGTCTGTGGCTGCCCGGAATACTGCCCACATTGAGGCTGACCCCTCACCCATGGTAGAGTGGGAGGTCGTCTCAATGTGTGGCAGGGGGCGGAAGACATTCCGGAGGGCTGAACGGAAGGCCTCTCCAGTTTGTCTGATGAACCGGTTTCAGGCGCTGTCTCCAGCTGATACTGATCTTCAGCCTGGGGGAGTCATTCCAGATGTGGAAAGGGTCCTTCTGGATGCCATGAAGGGTAAAGGGTGCACCCATCTGCAGGTGGTCGCTCATGTCGGCACCAATGATATGTGTCGCTATGGCTCGGAGGAAATCCTCTCTGGCTTCCGGCGGCTATCTGATTTGGTGAAGAATGCCAGTCTCACTAGCAGGATGAAAGCAGAGCTCACCATCTGCAGCATCGTCAACAGGACTGACTGCGTATCTTTGGTACAGAGCCAAGTGGAGGGTCTGAATCAGAGGCTGAGACTGTTCTGCGACTGTGTGGGCTGCAGACTCCTCGACTTGCGCCATAGGGTGGTAGGGTTTCGGGTTCCACTGGATAGATCAGGAGTCCACTACATGCAGCAGGCAGCTACACGGGTAGCAGGGGTTGTGTGGTGTGGACTGGGCAGTTTTTTAGGTTAGATGACCTCGGGCAAGTACAGAAAGGGCAACAGCCCCAAAGGGTGCAGGGCAAAGTCAGGACATGCGGGGACCAAGCAGCAATCGGTATTGTAATTGTAAACTGTCGAAGCTGCATTGGTAAAGTACCGGAACTTCAAGCGCTGATAGAAAGTACCGAAGCTAAATATGTATAGGTACGGAAAGGTGGCCGAAGTCAGAGATAAATTCTGCCGAAATTTTTACAACAGCACAGACAGTGTTTAGAAAGGATAGATAGCATACAACCAGTGGTGGCATGTTTGTCGCTGTTAGTAGTAGTTTATCCTGTAGTGAAGTAGAAGTGGATAGTTCCTGTGAATTATTATGGGTGGAGGTTACACTCAACAACCGAGCTAGGTTAATAATTGGCTCCTTTTACCGACCTCCCGACTAAGCAGCATTAGTGGCAGAACAACTGAGAGGCTACAGTCCGGAACCACACAACCACTATGGTCGCAGGTTCGAATCCTGCCTTGGGCATGGATGTGTGTGATGTCCTTAGGTTGGTTAGGTTTAAGTAGTTCTAAGTTCTAGGGGACTGATGACCACAGCAGTTATGTCCCATAGTGCTCAGAGCCCTTTTTTTTAACAACTGAGAGAAAATCTGGAATACATTTCACATAAATTTTCTCAGCATGTTATAGTCTTAGGTGGAGATTTCAATTTACCAGATATAGACTGGGACACTCAGATGTTTAGGACAGACAGGGACAGAGCATCGAGTGACATTATACTGAGTGCACTATCCAAAATTACCTTGAGCAATTAAACAGAGAACCAACTCATGGAGATAACATCATGGACCTACTGGTTACAAACAGACCCGAACTTTTCGACTCTGTAAGCACAGAACAGGGAATCAGTGATCGTAAGGCCATTGCAGCATCCCTGAATATGGAAGTAAATAGGAATATAAAAAAAGGGAGGAAGATTTATCTGTTTATCAAGAGTAATAGAAGGCAGATTTCAGACTACCTAACAGATCAAAACGAAAATTTCTGTTCCGACACTGACAATGTTGAGTGTTTATGGAAAAAGTTCAAGGCAATCGTAAAATGCATTTTAGACAGGTATGTGCTGAGTAAAACTGTGAGGGACGGGAAAAACCCACCGTCTTTCAACAACTAAGTTAGGAAACTACTGCAAAAGCAAAGAGAGCTTCACTGCAAGTTTAAACACAGCCAAAACCTCTCAGACAAACAGAAGCTAAACGATGTCAAAGTAGCGTAAGGAGGGCTATGCGTGAAGCATTCAGTGAATTCTAAAGTACAATTCTATGTACCGACTTGACAGAAAATCCTAGGAAGTTCCGGTCTTACATTAAATCAGTAAGTGGATCGAAGCAGCATATCCAGACACTCCGGGATGATGATGGCACTGAAACAGAGGATGACACATGTAAAGCTGAAATACTAAACACCTTTTTCCAAAGCTGTTTCAAAGAGGAATACCGCATTGCAGCTCCTTCTCTAAATTCTCACACAAACAAAAAAATGGCTGACATCGAAATAAGTGTCCAAGGAATAGAAAAGCAACTGGAATCACTCAACAGAGGAAAGTCCATTGGATCTGACGGGATACCAATTCGATTCTACACAGAGTACGCGAAAGAACTTGCCCCCTTTCTAACAGCCATGTACCGTAAGTCTCTAGAGGAACGGAAGGTTCCAAATGATTGGAAAAGAGCGCAGGTAGTCCCAGTCTTCAAGAAGGGTCGTAGAGCAGATGCGCAAAACTATAGACCTATATCTCTGACATCGATCTGTTGTAGAATTTTAGAACATGTTTTTTGCTCATGTATCATGTCGTTTCTGGAAACCCAGAATCTACTCTGTAGGAATCAACATGGATTCCGGAAACAGCGATCGTGTGAGACCCAACTCACTTTATTTGTTCATGAGACCCAGAAAATATTAGATACAGGCTCCCAGGTAGATGCTATTTTCCTTGACTTCTGGAAGGCATTCGATACAGTTCCGAACTGTCACCTGATAAACAAAGTAAGAGCCTACGGGATATCAGACCAGCTGTGTGGCTGGATTGGAGAGTCTTTAGCAAACAGAATACAGCATGATGTTCTCAATGGAGAGACATCTACAGACGTTAAAGTAACCTCTGGCGTGCCACAGGGGAGTGTTATGGGACCATTGCATTTCACATTATATATAAATGACCTAGTAGATAGTGTCAGAAGTTCCATGCGGCTTTTCATGGATGATGCTGTAGTATACAGAGAAGTTGCAGCATTAGAAAATTGTAGTGAAATGCAGGAAGATCTGCTGCGGATAGGCACTTGGTGCAGGGAGTGGCAACTGACCCTTAACATAGACAAATGTAATGTATTGCGAATACATAGAAAGAAGGATCCTTTATTGTATGATTATATGATAGCGGAACAAACACTGGTAGCAGTTACTTCTGTAAAATATCTGAGAGTATGCGTGCGGAACGATTTGAAGTGGAATGATCATATAAAATTAATTGTTGGTAAGGTGGGTACCAGGTTGAGATTCATTGGGAGAGTCCTTAGAAAATGTAGTCCATCAACAAAGGAGGTGGCTTGCTAAACACTCATTCAACTTATGCTTGAGTATTGCTCATCAGTGTGGGATCTGTACCAGATCATGTTGACGGAGGAGATAGAGAATATCCAAAGAAGAGCGGTGCGTTTCATCACAGGGTTATTTGGTAAGCGTGATAGCATTACAGAGATGTTTAGCAAACTCAAGTGGCAGACTCTGCAAGACAGGAGCTCTGCATTGTGGTGTAGCTTGCTGTCCAGGTTTCAAGAGGGTGCGTTTCTGGATGAGGTATCGAATATATTGCTTCCCCCTACTTATACCTCCCAAGGAGATCATGAATGTAAAATTAGAGTGATTCGAGCACGTACAGAGGGTTTCTGGCAGTCGTTCTTCCCACGAACCATATGCAACTGGAACAGAAAAGGGAGGTAACGACGGTGGCACGTAAATTGCCCTCTGCCACATACCGCTGGGTGGCTTTCATAGTATAAATGTAGATGTAGATGTAGATGTAGATTAAATTTCCCCCTTCTTTCTCACTCCGTCTCCCTCTTCCTACATCTCTTTTTCCTCTATCCTCTGCACCATTTTCCTCTTGTGTGGCATTAAGTCATCTGTCCAAAGACCTACCTTCCCCCTATCCCCTTCTTGCATCTTTCCTACCCCCTCCTCAACTCCATCAGCTCAGGCAACTGCTTTCAGTAATTATCAATAACCAATCTTGCTATGACCACTTGAGTGTGCATTTGGATATCTGTGTGATTATGTTGTAAATGTGTGTACTTTTGGTAGAAAAAGAGCTACTGCTCAAAGCCTAGTGTGAATGATTTTTTTTTTTTTTTTTTTTTTCTATGAGTTATGAGCGAATTAGCCAGTAATTCTGGATGGGATCGCTATGGTGGCAGCACTTACATAATTTGTGATGAATGGTCACACCAAATGGTACCAGGTGCTGCATTCCTCCTTCACCAGACCATGCCAGTAACCACCTGCTGGTTACTACTGCTGTCCCACATCTCACCCACACAGTGGTGAGATTTCACGTCTGGCAATCTACTGTCTACTTTTGTTAGAAAGGACTCACTCTTGAGTCTCTTCCACCATTCTTCTGTCTCCACCAAGAAACATTCTCATTTGTTATGCTGATCCCTCCTTTATTATGTTAATATTTAAAATCCTTGCATGGATCAAATTTAGCAGTTAATTTCTCAGTCTAAAATAAAACCTTACAGTCTTATTTAGTAATAAATATAAGAGAAAAGTTGTCTGTTTGAAGTTGCCTCTCATTTTTTTCCAGTGGCAGGCTTCTTGTCTGATCTTAATGATACTCTCTACAATATTTCTTTGTGTGGTGCATAAAATCCTTAACCCTTTAATGGTACTGTACCATATTAGATAACTTTTGTGAAAAAATGTTATTTCAAAATGAAGCAGAACCATTACAAAAAGGTTTGTTCAACATAGACTTGGGAGACAATAATTGTAAGCAAATGAGGTTCTGTTATTCATATTTCTTCAAAACAAGAAAGAAGTAGAGGCCAACGGTCAGTGAGAAGTGTTATAAGCAGAGAGGTTAAAGAGATGTCACAAATTCTCCTCCAAAAATTTTATATATCATCCACCAGAATTATCAATTTCTTGGATGAAAATGGTGGAAATCTCAGCTTCAAGGTTTTTTGAGTAACTTTGGTGAACTCCCCTATGAATTAACTGTTATTTTGATTAGAAATTCTATTGATGTTTTCAGATCAAAATGTGTCACTGCAAATGCAAGTACAAGTAGGACGCCACAGTTCAAATTTATGCAATATGCAGAACATGAAGCAGCATGGTGGCGAGTAGACACAACAAAACGTGACATCTTGCAACTCCCACTGGAGCAGAGAGCCAAGATTATAACATCACAGGTAAGTGAAATTAGTAATATTTTCTCTTTAGTTCATGGGTTCTATCAAATATTGACACAACCCCTCATATTACCCTGTTCATGGCAGTGCATTTCTTTAAGTTTGCACAAGTATTTTCAACAACATTTTGAGTAGTAAAGGAGTTGCGTGCTTAACAATTACCAAAGCTGGAACTATTGTATAGGCCCCAAGGGTTTAAATAAAGTAGAATCTCTAATATTTTGAAAATTGCAAAGGTCAGGTAAATCAAAATGTAGAGTATTTTACTTCTAAGCAGAAGGATGTCGTTTTCACAATTAGTCATTTTGAGAGTTTAAACACTGTTTGCATCCAGTCATCAAATTTTCAACCTATTTTATAAAAGAATTTTGATGCTGGGATTCGTCACTGCCTCACCACCTCAGTCATACCTCTGTTCACTGCACACAATCATGTACAATTATGCTGACTTTTAATCTGGATGGTAAATAGGCTGGAAAGTTATTTATTGTGGTGCAAGAAATTGGAGGTGCTCTGCCCCCTATCATTGTTTCTCGTGTGCATGTTCTTGCAAGGGCAATTGGGAATATTTAAGTCACAGCAGGGCAAGAGTGGGGAAATGAGTGTAAGAGAACTACAACTATGGTATGAGCACTGATTTTGGCCAATAGCTGGTAAAAATAACATGCTTTTACTTGATTCCTGGGCTGCATATAAAAGTCATACTCCTTTAGAGCAAAACTATTCTTCCTGAAAAGTGTGTAACATTGGAGTTCATACCATCTGGACCACTGGACAAATTCATCCTCATAATGTTTCTTTTCTCCATGCCTATAAAACATATTATCGCACTATCTGCAGCTATGCCTTAAAAGATAGCCAGTTTTATGATATGCTCCACTGCAGACTGTTTCACTTTCAGTTGCATGCCATCACATCCTGTCAATTCTCTGTTGTGACTCGCTGATCTTTCCAAGTGCCGCCATGCAGTTATGCGCATCCTCTACATGCGACGCTGTCTGCCAGCCATGCAGCAGCAGTGCCACCTAAACAGCCAGCCAGCCAATGGCTGATGGACTTGGACTCAGTTATGATTTGACTGTTAAAGTGTACACATGTCTTACTCTATTTACTTGATCTGTGACTTTCATGTATTGCATCTTCGTTGAAATATATTTGTTCAACTTGAAGTTATTACAATTGGTGACGAGGTAGTGATTTTTCTTTTCCATTGTTGACCCACATGTTTCCATGGCTACTTTAGAGCAACTATTGCAAGGTCTCATAGAACAGCAAATGCTTCTCACTAATGCGATTCGTGATTGCGTCACGGCATCAAATGCGGGGTGTCTGTCATCGTTGTCTCTACCTACTTTTCCTCCTTACGATGAGACAGCGGAAGACTGGTCTGGTTACAAAAAACGTCTTCGACAGCACTTCTTGGCATTTCATGTTGCGGACGAACAAACATGTAAGTCTCTGTTCCTTTCATGGATTTCACCTCAAATGTGTCAGTTGTTGTCACAATTGGCTCCTTTGAAAGACCGTGCGTCTTTGTCCTTTGCTGAAATGTGCTCACTTCTGTCCGTCTATTTTCAAAAGCAAACGCATGTGGTAGCCTCTCGTGCTGTGTTTTATCATTGTCAAAAACAACCGAATGAATCCTATCGCGCTTGGGCTGCTGAACTTCATGGCCTCAGTAGAAACTGTCAATTTGTTACTGAAGTTCACAAAGAATCATACACCGATTCCATGGTCCGGGATGCTATTATCTGATCGGCGCCCGACAAAGAAGTTAGGCAACGTGCCCTTGAGATGGCAAATCTGACTCTAGATGAAGTGCTACCCATCGCTCAGTCTTTTGAAATTTCTCGCGCCACTGGAGCGCAAATAGAGGCATGGGGCAACGTTGGGGAAATACAACTTCTGTGCGATGTTGATGAAGTGTGTGGCATGTCCCTGCCAGCCGATGTGGCCGCAGTATGCTCCCAAGCACAGCCTCGGCCTAACCATAAACAAACCTCTAGGAAACTGCAGCAAAACCCACACATCTTGCTCTGTTTACTTGATGTGTGAATTTCATGTATTGCATCTTCCTTGAAATATATTTGTTCAACTTGAAGTTATTACATTTTCTCCATCTTGTTACAACAATGTGATTCTATATGCATTATTTAAGTGTGGATACCTAGCCAAATGTCCTGCATGGTTTGTAACTCCCAAGAGATTCACCTAAAGTCTCAATGATGTGAACTTTTGTGATTCTATTTGTTGTTTAGTGTAAGCCAAATCGGATCATTGATGAAACCCAGCACGTCATATCCAGAAATTTGCGTGTTGGGAAGAACATAGTTTGTATGTCATATTTTTTTAAAAATCTGATGGTGAGCACTGCACACGTGGTAAGAAGGCCTTGACAGTTGATATCTTCTTCTGCTTTAGCCTACTTTTCCTTCCTGTTTGTCTGAAAACTCCATTTCATTTGCACTTCTGTGGATGTATTCTTGTAGGTGGTTTGAACAGGTGTTGTAGCTCAAAAGGTGGCTTCTTCAGAGTGATGAACAAATCATTACACAGAGGCAGATAGTACCATCTCCAGACAATTAGGAACAGATCCATGTGTGTTTTCTTCCTGTAGGTTTGATGCTTCGTCATAATATTCAGACTCTTCTCTATCAGATTGTCTTGCAATTTTAGAGATTTTTTTTTTCCATTACCATAGAATTGTCCATGTAGATGTAGAAAGATTTTGATTTCAGACTAGTGCTGTGTTAAATACTCAAGTCTGCAGTAGCAGAGCATTGCATTAGTCAAGAAGAGAAGTTTGACTTTGCACAAACAAAGATGTTGCAACTTGAGAATGCATTTCAGCACTCTGTGATCAGAGAGGTAATAGATCTTTTCAAGTGGGAGAGCATTTTCCACCCAAGTTATGCATGGGATTGTTACTTACCACAAATCATCAAGAATACATGCAGTGGACAGTATTGACTGGCAACACTGGAATTCAGTGGTTGGTCCATACTACTCTGTATGCCCTATCAACAACCACTACACTCAGTTCCAAAGGTGCACAGTTAGTACAGTTGATACTTTCTCCAGAGAGTAAGGATGAGGCCCAGAGTCTATAAACAATGGCTTACCATAGGATCCTGATATTTCATACCAAAAAGTAAAGAAAGAAAGAATTGTATGGCATTGTTGTTTATGAGACCCTTAAGGGTAGATCCAGCTGCCTGATCAGAATGAGTTTCTTTCCTACAAATGTTGACCCCTTTCCTTGGAGTGTGTGAGGAATGTGTATTTAATCAAACAATGGAAAATCCAGGGTGGAATGTAACAATATTACTAAAAGTTGCTACTCACCATACAGCAGAGATGCTGAGTTGCAGATAGACACAACTATCAACCAGACACTATTTTCTTCCCTTCTGGTAGTGCCAAGTGGCCATCTGAAGTCCAGCTTTGCTGTGCCTATCTGTGACTCAGCATCTCCACTAAAATGTGTATTTAAGTGTATTTATTCTGTTGAGGTGACTGTGATGAGTGTGTGTATAGCATGGCTTCATGTTTGTGTGGTGTGATGATGAAGAGAGACTGTGAAACCTGGTGCAAGCATATTTCTGCTCCTCTCTACTCTAAAGGGGCTACCAAGTTAAATGTGACCATTTGACAAATGGATTACCATTGACAGTATCTCATTTCCTCACTCCATGAGACACTGCAGTGAGAGGTTTGGAATTTGAGCTAAGAACTTGGCAAACAGTTTGGTGATCTTAAACTTTATGCCACCACCTTGCTGGCCAAATACTGGTAGTAAAAATCACTTTGATCTCATGAATTTCAACTGGCTGCCTCTGAGTATATTTTCACTACATATGACATGACAAGTGACCATGGGTTTGGAGACAGGTAAGATAGAAGTGAATGAAAGGAACACATTCTATATATAAGGTATGTCCACAAAGTAAGTTCCATTTGGTTATATAAAACAGATGTGTACAGATACAGAAAAAATATTTATTGTACAAAAATCTAAAACTATTACACTACTTTTCTACATAGCTTCAAAAATTTAGTAGGTGGTTTCATAGGGTAGCACAAGTTTTTGTGTATTCAACCACGTGGTAACATGCTCTTTCAGCTCATCATCACCATTGAAGTGTTGACCACCAAGGACAGATTGTAGGTGTAAGAAGAGATGAAAGTCACTAGGAGTGAGGTCTGGGCTGTACAGAGGATGATCAAATGTGTCCCAGTGAAATTCCTGTAAGAGTTGTTTGGTCATATTTGCCATGTGAGGTCGGGCATTATTGTGGAAAAAAATAACACCTTTTGACAGTAATCCTTGGCACTTGTTCTGTATTGCATGGTGCAATTTCTTAATGGTCTCGCAATGACCATATGCGTTGATTGTTTGGCCTTGTGGTAAGAAATCAATCAGCGAAATGCCTTTACTGTCCCAAAAAATGATGCACATGTCTTTTTGAGGTGTCAAGATTTGCTTAGGCTTAACCTTTGTTGGGGATAAAGTGAGCCTCCATTCCACTGATTGCTGTTTTGTTTCAGGGGTGTCGTATGATACCCAAGTTTCGTCGCCTGTGACTATCCAAGAAAGAAAACCATCGTAGCACATAAAAAACTGAAGTGCACTGTCCATCTGTTGTTTTTTGTATTGCTCAGTAATAATTTTGGGTACCCAACATGAGCAAAGTTTTTGAAATTTCAGTTTGTCAGTAACAATTTCATGAGTTAGTGATCGTGGCATTTGTGGAACTTCCATAGCAAAGGCACTATGTGTAAATTTACAGTTGTACTTAATCTTCTCCTCAATTGTGTGAACCAGTTCATCAGTAACCACAGATGGGCATCCACTTCATTCTTCATCGTGCACTTGATCACGTCCTTCATTGAACAGTCTGACCCATCTTCTAACCGTTGAATAAACCTCTCAGATTGGCAATGAATTTCCTTTGGTTTAACTTTCTTTGCATTTAGAAAACGAATCACAGATCTGATTTCACACATGGCCACATTTTCAATTATGGCTGACATTATAAAGAAGCACTACATAGCTAATCTAGGCAGCACTGATCTGAAAATGGCATTCATGTCTTCTCCTTGAGTCAGAGTAGCTGCCACACATGCTCGGAACTGTGATCATAGCACTGCTGTGGATAGAAATAGAAATGGAACTTTCTTTGTTGACGACCCTTGTATATTGGAGACCAGGAACCCAAAGCAAGTGCTACATTATAAATCTCTGAAGAGGAGATCAGTGGGGAGGCTGCAAACAAAGTGGTGGAACCTGTATCAACTGTCTTATCTTAGTCTAAACTTGGAAACCCAGAAGAAGAAGAAATAGCTGATGTTCTATGAATATCAGAAGAAACATAATAGCTGATTCAACATGTGAAATTAGCCATGTGAAAGCACTGGACAAGATCAGAGACATATTAATTGCAAAATGCTGAGTAAAGGAAAAAAAAAAATGATTTCACGGAAATGTAGGGGCCAGCTAATGTTTTGCACAGATTGTTTATTAAGGATGAGGTGTAGATCAGTGACTTTAAACAAGAATGAAACAGTTTCAAATTAATGGATGAGAGTCAGTCTTACAGCACTATTTTGGTAAGGTCAATTGCATTTACTTTCAGTTTATGGCCAGTGTTTCCAGAAATGCAAAAGCAACTCTTCTTATTGATTACTTTGCAATGGATAAAACAAGATAAAATAGGTAAGAGGTGATCTAGATTACAAAAGAAAAAAGAAAGTATCCCATTACAAAAATGCAGTGGCCCGTAAAAGAGCACTGTTAATGGAAGAACTAAGGGAGTATGGTGCCTGTGCACTGAGCACATTTAAAATTCATATTATTAATTGTGCAATCAAATGCCAATTATTAAATCTCTTTCTGGATTTATTTATGACTCATGATATAATTTGGTAAAGATTCTTCTCCTGTTGAGATAGTTTGCAAACTCTTTTGCTTTGTAAACTCTTTAGAAATTGTGAGTACGGTAGAATGTAGGTAGAGAGTGGTGAGAATGCCTCAGATGTAAATGTATGTATTTTGCTAAACTTGTCAACAACAATGTACTTATTGGTTTTTTGAATGTGGAAATTATAAAGTTGGTGTGATTTAGAAGAATGGAATAAAATAAAAAGATATTTAAAGCAACAGGCAAATCTTCAACAGTTATTTAGTGCAACAAGAACCATTAATGTTAAATAAAAATTTTCAGCAGCAAGAATGTACCCCTAGACAAGACTTTGAGCCATCGATAACAACAACGAGATAATGAAGATAAGAAAAAGTTCTTCTTTTGTAATGTTACTCCTCTCGAAGCTTTTGAAAATAGTGAAGATACTAAGACAGTGAATTTAATAGTGATGTTTGGGAGGGTAAGATTACAATGTGGATAGGCACATAAAGGAATAACTTAAAGAGAAAAGTGCAATGCAGCTTATACACTTGCATTTCTCTTTAGAGCACACAGATCCCCAAGTACTATGCACCTACAGCTAGTTTGCTCCAACACTATTGTCCATAGGTGTCACTATATCCTTGTGAAGTTCAGGCTACAAGAAATGTGCCTGCATCCACCTGATGTCTTATTTATACCTATTAAAGATATATCCTATTCAACCTGATGCAGGGAAAGCTGTGAAAGCAGACATGCCACATACTTACTCTGCTGATGCAGATATAGATGTTGCAAGTAATACATTGTATTTTATGAGGGCATATTACTGTAACCCTCACTTTAGGGTCAACACCATTTTTTGAACTCAAATAAATTTTCTGGGGCATTAAATTAAAATTGTCTATTAGCCCTTAAAACCAAACAGTAATATTTCATAATATAAATTAATTAAAGCACAGTTCCAGTTAGAAATTACTATGCAATAGTTGCTGACTTAATCTGATATGAATCCAAGCACTACTTCTCCATTATGCACATGTATTGAAATGGAATAGAGTGTATGGAAATTAAGCAAAGTTCTATTTAGTCTTGTGATGGTGAAAACCACATGCTCATCAACACAAGTCTAAATCAGTTAAGGTAAACAGCAGAGGGCAACAGTAGAGGCAACACCAAATAATGGCTCTGAGAGTGAGTCAAGCAGCTGATGCCTTTATATTTGTCCACTATTCAAAGTTCATGTTCGTATGATTGGCTAGCAATACTGCCAGTTCACACCACAGGTTCATGTGACTGGCTAGCAATACTACCTGCTCCCACCATAGGTGGTGTAATCTAAGAGGAGTAAGATGTACAATAAACTTTTTACTTATCTTCTTTACTCGTAGTTGGCTCCAGTTCTTCACATCTTGCGGCTGATTCTTGAAGGTGAAGTTTTCAACATTGTAGGTTCTCAAGTTTCCAATTGACATCAATAATGCTGAAGTATTGCCTGAGCAGTAATTTCTGTTTCTGTAGCTTTCATTCTTTCACATTTCTCTATATCACACTGTCTTTACAATTTCCACTTCAACAAAACTGAAAATTGCATTGTTATTAACAAAAATAAAAACATGTCTGATCACATCAGAGGCACGCCCACTGCTACCCATCCATTCTATGGCACCAACCATATTCCAAAGTGTTTACAGATTTTCTTGGCAAATGACTTTCCACCAATTTATATCATTATTTAATAAATTGCATTAAATTGTATAATTAAGAAGAGAGGTTTTAAGTGTGCCAAGTATTTTGTAATTTCAAATGTTTCTAACAGAAAAGTAAAATTACCTGTACATTGAAAGCTAGCACATATCGATTGTAACAAGGAAAATAAAGTGTTGTTGTTGTGGTCTTCAGTCCAGAGATGGGTCTGATACAGCTCTCCATGCTGTTATATCCTGTGCAAGATTCTTCATCTCCCAGTACCTACTGCAACTTACATCCTTCTGAATCTGTTTAGTGTTTTCATCTCTTGGTCTCCCTCTATGATTTATACCCTCCACACTGCCCTCCAATACTAAATTGGTGATCCCTTGATGCCTCAGAATATGCCCTACCCACCGATCCCTTCTTCTAGTCAAGTTGTGCCACACTTTTTTCTTCTCTCCAATTCTATTCAATACCTCGTCATTAGTTATGTGATCTACCCATCCAATCTTCAGCATTCTTTTGTAGCACCACATTTCGAAAGCTTCTATTCTCTTCTTGTGTAAACCATTTATCATCCACGTTTCACATCCATACATGGCTACACTCAATACAAATACTTTCAGAAACAACTTCCTGACACTTAAATCTATACTCCATGTTAACAAATTTCTCTTCTTCAGAAACGCTTTCCTTGCCATTGCCAGTCTACATTTTATATCCTCTCTACTTTGACCATCATCAGTTAGTTTGCTCCCTAAATAGCAAAACTCATTTATTACTTTAAGCATCTCATTTCCTAATCTAATTTCCACAGCATCACCTGATTTAATTCGACTACATTCCATTATCCTCATTTTGCTTTTGTTGATGTTCATCTTATATCCTCCTTTCAAAACAATGTTCAGTCAAGTGCTCTTCCAGGTCCTTTGCTGTCTCTGACAGAATTACAATAGCATCAGCAAACCTCAAAGTTTTAATTTCTTCTCCATGGATTTTAATTCCTAGTCCAAATTTTTCTTTTGTTTCCTTTACTGCTTGCTCAACATACAGATTGAACAACATCGGGGAGAGGCTACAACCCTGTGTCCCTCCCTTCCCAACCACTGCTTCCCTTTCATATCCTTTGACTCTTATAACTGCCATCTGGTTTCTGTACAAATTGTAAATAGCCTTTTACTTCCTGTATTTTACCCCTGCCACCTTGAGAATTTGAAAGAGGATATTCCAGTCAACATTGTCAAAAGCTTACTCTAAGCCTACAAATGCTAGAAACATAGGTTTGCCTTTCCTTAATCTATTTTCCAAGATAAATCATAGGGTCAGTATTGTCTCACGTGTTCCAACATTTCTACAGAATCCAAGCTTATATTCCTCGAGGTCGACTTCTACCAGTTTTTTCATTTGTATGTAAAGAATTCATGTTAGTATTTTGCAGCCATGGCTTATTAAACTGATAGTTTGGTAATTTTCACATCTGTCAACATCTGCCTTCTTTGGGATTGGAATTATTATATTCTTCTTGAAGTCTGAGGGTATTTCGCCTGTCTCATACATCTTGCTCACTAGATAGTAGAGTTTTGTTAGGTTTGGCTCTCCAAGGCTGTCAGTAGTTCTAATGGAATATTGTCTACTCCCAGGGCCTTGTTTTGACTTAGGTCTTTCAGTGCTCTGTCAAACTCTTCATGCAGTATCATATCTCCTATTTCATCTTCATCCACATTCTCTTCCATTTCTATAATATTATCCTCAAGAACATTGCCTTTGTATAGACCCTCTATACACTCCTTCCACCTTTCTGCTTTCCCTTCTTTGCTTAGAACTGGGTTTCCATCTGAGCTCTTGATATTCATGCAAAAGGTTCTCTTTTCTCCATAGTTCTCTTTAATTTTCCTGTAGGCTGTATCACCCTTAGTGATATTCTCCTCTACATCCTTAGTTTTGTCCTCTATCCATCCCATCTTAGCCCATTTGCACTTCCTGTCGATCTCATTTTTGAGATGTTTGTATTCCTTTTTGCCTGCTTCATTTACTGCATTTTTATATTTTCTCCTTTCATCAATTAAATTCAATATCTCTTCTGTTACCCAAGGATTTCTATTAGCCCTCGTATTTTTACCTACTTGATCCTCTGCTACCTTCACTATTTCATCTCTCAAAGCTACCCATTCTTCTTCTACTGTATTTCTTTCCCCCATTCTAGTCTATCATTCCCTAATGCTTTTCCTGATGAAAGAGTTTTAATCTACAGTTCATAACCAATAGATTGTGGTCAGAGTCCACATCTGCCCATGGAAATGTCCTACAGTCTAGAACCTGGTTCCTAAATCTCTGTCTTACCATTACATAATCTGTCTGAGACCTTCCAGTATCTCCAGGCTTCTTCCATGTATACAACCTTCTTTTATGAGTCTTGAACCAAGTGTTAGCTATGATTAAGTTATGCTCTGTGCAAAATTCTACCAGGTGGCTTCCTCTTTCATTACTTACTCCCATTCCATATTCACCTACTACATTTCCTTCTCTTCCTTTTCCTACTATTGAGTTCCAGTCACCCATGAGTATTAAATTTTCGTCTCCCTTCACTGTCGGAATAATTTCTTTTATCTCATCATACATTTCATCAATCTCTTTGTCATGTGCTGTGCTAGTTGGCATATAAAATTGTACTACTGTGGTAGGCATTGGCTTCGTATCTATCTTGGTCACAATAATGCGTTCACTATGCTGTTTGTAGTAGCTTACCCACATTCCTATTTTCCTATTCATTATTAAACCTATTCCTGCATTACTCCTATTTGATTTTGTATTTATAACCCTGTATTCACCTTCCCTCTATATCTAACTTTAACCTATTCATTTCCCTTTTAAAAATTTTCTAACCTACCTGCCCGATTAAGGGATCTGGCATTCCACACTCCAATCCATAGAACACCAGTTTCCTTTCTCCTGATAACAAAACAGAGTAATTTCCTTTTATACATTTTAGCCTGAAATATAATACATTGTGTACAAAAACATACAGAATTCTTTCAGAAAAACAGTTGAGATAATATTAACCTGTTTAGAAGGGTGTAATTATTTTTGATATTGACTACTTCTGTTGAGGAAAAGTGATGATAGAGAAGAGTATCCCTTTACAATATCCCCTTCACAAAATTTGGAAACAATGTTTTTACAATATTTTGTGACAAACTGTAATGTTTGCCAAATGGTGTATGAAATGATGCCAAAAAAAAAAAAAAAAAAAAAGAATACAGATATATAGATTTATCTGATACATAACATGTTACAGAAAACATAAGAAAAATGTTTACAATACAAGTCATAAGCTATACATGCATCAGGACATGGCATTCAGATTTTTACATCTGTTGAATATACTGTCACAAGACAAACAATACTGAGGCAATACGACATTACAACCCTAATCAATAGAAATAAGTACAGAGACTAGAATTGCTAATTGAAAGTTTACATCCATAAAATCACACCTTCAAAATCTTCAAAAGAGAAGGGAATAAATTTCGGAGCCTAAGTGTACTTGGAAAACTCACATTGACGGGTACTGACCAGAAGAATATTCCATGGGTAGGAACATAGCACAAAATCAATCAGCCACATAAACCAGAGTATTTAAGAATATGTTGACTCATGAAAGGACAAAATAATGGAAAAAATATTAAGGCCTAAGCCTATGATGTGGGGACCAACCCATGAATCCAAACCACACTGGGTACAAACCAGCAAAAAATGGTTTGACACAACAAAATGAATAAAGCTCATAATCATATCAATAAGTTCAATCATGTGTAAAGAGTAATTATAATAAGGATCTAGCCTTAATCAATAGTTGCATGCTCTCTTTGAGTACACACACACACAATTGCGGTGACCAGGGGTACCTAAAACAGACTTAGTCATGAGTTTGCCCACAACCCAAGCTCCAATGAGATACAGTCTTGCAGTACTCAGGATAAATGCAGGTAAACAGAGTCATAATTAGCTTTGACTGAAGACATAATCTAGTAGCTTGAGGACCAAAATCAGTGCATGAAAGCAGACATGTACACATCTTGTTACATTGTCTATACTAGTAAATGTCTTTCACACTATTTGCTAATTGTTCATACAAACTAACCTACGTACATAAAGATGTAGAAGATTCATTTACAATTGATAAAAAAATACATACTGATTTCAAGTTACATAATGTATTGGGAAATCAATCCCCCTACTTAAGAAAACATACATTTATGTGGAATAACACTGTCTTTGGCAGTCTTGGCTAACAATTTAAAAATCCCAGTCACAACACTGATGTAGTTGACAGATGCTTGAGTACATTATCCAGCACCTATGATCTCTTGTAAGTTGGTCCAGCACAGTACAGTCAGACAGCAGTGTGGAGAGAGGATCCACCCACATCTTTCAGTTTCCTCCCTAGAGTTCTCATCACACACTCCAATGGATAGGTAACTTCCTGTCTAGCATTCACATCAAACCTTCTTCACGTCACATAGCATATGCTCTCCCTATTTACATGGCAAAAGATATTATGTAGGATTATCAGGATTATCGGATGAGATTAAAAAGTGTTCACATAAGAAACATTAATAAACAAAGTTAAATGCAATAAAAATGGACTAATAGCTATGTAACTTGAAATGGACCTGCGGTATGCATGCATTGGAGAGGGTAGCATTCACCCCTGGTTGCTGCGTTCAATTCTCGGTGTAAGCATTCTGTCTGCATCCTCGGTGGAGACGTTGACAGGCATGCTCCCGAAGGATTGCCACTATCGCGGGGTTGCACGCTGCTCTGAGGTATGCTCAGATACCATTCCTAATTTTTACAGTAGAAATTATGAACATTGTCCTATTTCAAAATTGTAAAAAGATCTACTCATTTAGTATCATGGCATATATATATCAAATTCTAAAGCACAAATCTATTACAAAACATGATTATATAGTGTATCACACCTCAACAGCATCCATTCAAACATCAAATTTACAATGGAAATGGAGGAAAATGGATGCCTCCCCTTCCTTGATATTTTAATTAAAAGAAAGGCAGATGGTTCACTAGGCCATACAGTACATAGGAAGAAGACACACACAGACCTATACCTTCATGCAACAAGCTGCCACCATCCAGCACAAAGACAAACGGTACTGACCACCCTGGTACATAGGGTGCACACCATCTGTGACAAAGGCAGCCTACCATCCGAGCTGCAACACCTGAGGAAAGTCTTCCACCAAAATGGCTACAGGGAAACACAGATCAACAGGGTGCTTAAAAGGAAGAAGGAAGCAGTGAGAACCCCAGAAGAAGATGATGAAGAAGAAGAATACAAACAACTCGTGTTCCTTCCATACGTGGGTCCGCTCTCGGCCAAAATTGCACGACTTCTGGGCAAATACAATATCAAAACCATTCTCCAACCACCAACAAAAATGAGGGAGCTCCTAGGTTCTGCCAAAGACGCGCTGAAACTTAACACACCAGGACTGTGTGTGCTGTACAAGCATACTCTGCGAATGAGGTAAATGATACATTGGGCAAACACAGCGCTGTATATCTAAACACTGCAAAGAACATATCAGATACGTGCGACTCGGTCACACAGAAAAATCAGCCATAGCAGACTACAGCATAAATGAAGAACACACCTTCAACTTCGAAAATACGAAGGTACTGTGCTGAGCATCTGGCTTCTGGGAAAGCGTTATCAAAAAATCCATAGAAATAGGGATTCATGACAATCTGGTCAATAGAGATGAGGAATACCAACTCAGCACAGTATGGAATCCCGTGACAGCGGCAATCCATTGGGAGCTCACCCATCAATGCCCTCCGCTGTGGACGCAGGCAGAATGCTTACACCGAGAATCAAACACGGCCACTGGGGGCAACCGCTACCCAGACCACAGCGTGCACACCGCCAGGCCACTGCAGACACCCGAGGTCTAGTGGAAGGGGGTGACCATGCATATAAATAGCCTGCTCTCTGTGAATCTCGACACTTTGCCAGAAGATGGGTTGTATGACACTTCCCATAACGTCGCGAGTTATCAACGCTGCCACCCGGCTGGAGACCTGAGAAACCTTCATCAACAGATTTAATCTCATTCAATAGATAAGAAAGAACTATAGAAATCACATAATGTTATGTACAACATTCAAGACCAACAAAACCCAATTATATAGTCATATGAATCTGCAAATAGATTTAAACTCAGTCAATAGATAAAACAGAACTTTAGAAATCACATCATCATACACTCTACATATCTGACAAACAAAACACAATTATATAGTCTTATGCATCTGCAAATGTAGTGCATATTTTTTTCCAGGCAAAGGGTCATTATGAATCCATGTTCAAAGGTCTTATCTTCTATACTAAAAATTAAAAGTACTTGACATTTTAGCAATTTGCTTTGTGTACTAGCAGCTCTTCTTATCTTTACACCTACAATGGGCGTTTTTCATAAAACTCTTATTGTACTTAATCTTGTTCTTCAATTGTTCAGATATATCACAAATCAGGCTTCCTGTATCAATCAAACAGTTCCCTTCCCACTGACCAATCTTAATCTTAATGTAAGGACACCCAAAATCTGGATCATCTTCTCTGTTATTATACAGTTCATTAAAGGATCACTTTTAATTTCATCAAATGCTACATCCACACTGTCTTTACAGGGTTTTATCAACTTAACTGGTATCATAGCATTACTTTTATTACTCATGTTGTCAGGTAAAGATTGAACACAATGAATGAATTCCATAGTACATCTAACATCACTTTTTACAGAAGGAACACAAAACACATTGCTGTCAAAATTACACTTCCTGCTTAGATCTTCTTTCACTTCATTTCACCAATTTGGATACAAATTTTGTCTAACCACAACAAACTTACTCCAGAATGCACATTTATCAATGTTATCATCAATCTGGTCCCAAACAAGCTTCAAAAAGTTTTCAACTTTATTCTGTAGACTTACAGGTAACTCATCTTTACTGTTTGGATCATTACTCTGCAAGACATGAAGGAAAAACTGCTTTGATTGCACTGGTATTCCATGTATATCACTTCCATCATCACATACATCACTTACCTTATCTGTATTATCAACATCATTCATAAAAAATTCTGAAACTTCATCAGCATCATCATCATATTCTTCCAAAATTACTTCATCAACAACATCATTAACAGTACAGGTCTCATCTCCATTAAAGTCACTTACCTCACCTACATTCATTTGCAATAAGCTACCAGTCTTAGACTTACCAACCTCAGTTATTTTACAGCTCTCATTCATATCTACATTAAAAATATCACCTAACTCAGATCCAATACAGTCATCATCTGATTTACATACATCAGTAACATTGTTTTCTGACCAAGAGAAGAAATCATTAGTACTTACTGCATTAAGATTCTCATTATTCTCACATTCTGGTTTTGTGACCAGTACCTACGTCACCATAATTAAACATAGTATCCCAAAACTTTTGATCAAAACATAAATGATAAATCTGATATTCCTTCTGTTCAACTTCAGATATCTGTACCATATCATTATCACTGTTATTATTGTCTAATTGCAAGTGCAAATTGGGGGTCATGTGCTTGTTGTTTCCTTGCCACAAAACTGTGGACATTGAGGCAGACTGCTGTTTCCCAAGTAGTTACTTCCATGATTGTTTCCCCTATTAAATTGCCCATGGTTATCCCATTACTCCTATTCTGCTGATGTCCAAAATTTCTGTCTCTATTAACACTTTGATTCTGATATAAATTACCATTATCTCTGTTTCTGTAGTTATTCCCATTGTGATTTATATCATTCCAGTTGTTATGGTCCATACGTCTTTCTACTGCGCTATCCAGCCTGTCAACATATCATAAAAAATGTTCAAGACAATCATCAGATCCATGTACTAAATCCCACTGTAACCTTTCTGGTAATCTACAATCTCCTTTTAAGTGCATCAATCAATATCATTCCATCAAATGGTTTGTTAAGGTGTGTTAATTTTTGAAGGTGGTTCTTAGAAAACTCTTTCAAAGTACCCCTATTCCTATAATTAGGACCATTAAAAAATTCCCTATTAATTCTTCTCTGTTCAGCTTCTGACTAAATTTATTTAAAAAGCTTTGTTCTTGTAGTGAAGTAAATTTTTCAGTTAACTGATCATTACCTAACCGCAAAATACCAGTTTTTACTGTTTCTTTGCTGACTACAATTTCACTCAGTTCAAACATACCTGACTGGATCCTACAGCTTTCATTTGTTTCTACATCACTTCTACTCTCATGCCTATTCATTTTGTTAACAAGCCACAAGTCCATAAATAAATTAATTTCACAGATAGTTTTTACCTATCTTTCCTTTTTGATGTCCCTGGTTGTAGTTGCAACATCCTCTTTCATTTGATCCAGTTTGTCATTGTTGGTAGCACATCAACACAGTTGATACAACTTCATTGAGCTGCTCTTGGTCTTCTTTCTTCAAGTGATTTGAAATCTATTCACACATAAACTGCAAATGACACAAATTGCTCTCCCTTCTTCTGCAACAGACAAAACTTCATTATCTGTTAATTGATCACATATGATGCCGCCACTTGTAATCTACCCCTCCCTCACATCATTGTCACTGACTTGATAGTTAACTCTTTTAATAAGCTTCGAGAGGAGTAAGATTTACAATAAACTTCTTACTTATCTTCTTTTCTCGTAGTTGTCTCCAGTTCTTCACATCTACGGGTTGATTCTTAAAGCTGAAATTTTTTGCACTGTAGGTTCTCATGGTTCCACCTGACATAAATATTGCTGAAGTATTGCCTGAGCAGTAATTTTTGTTTCTGTAATTTTCATTCTTTCACGTTTTTCTTTATCACACTGTCTTTACAATTTCGACTTCAAAAAACTGAAAATAGCATTGTTATTGCCAAAAATAAAAATATGTCCGATCACATCAGAGGAATTCCCACTACTACCCATCCATTCTGTGGTACCAACAATAACCCAAAGAGTTTACAAATTTTCTTGACAAATTACTTTCCACCAATCTATATCATTATTTTATAAATGAATCCAGAAATAAATTGCACTAAATTGCATAATTAAGAATAGAAATTTTTAGTGTGCCAAATATTTTGTACTTTCAAATGTTTCTAAAAGAAAAGTAATTTTAACTGTATACTCAAAGCTATCACACATTGATTGTAACAGTTAAAATAAAGTAATTTTCTTTTACACATTTTAGCCTGACATATAATTCACTGTGTACAAAAACATATTCAATTCTTTTAGAAAAGCAGTTGAGATAATATTAACCTGTTTAGAAAGTTGTAACTATTTTTGGTGTCAACTACTTATGTTGAGGAAAAGTAATGTTAGAGGAGGGTGCCCCTTTACACTGGCCTCACCAGAGATGCCTGATGTTACACATATTAACATGTCCGTATCGTCCATCTGCACATCTGACTGTATCCCTCCCTCTTTCCCAGGACATAGGGCTGGTATCTGCATGTCCAGTCAACATGTTGAAATATTACAATGTTCATAATAAAACTTGTTAGTTGTATAAGTACAGCTTTTTTTTTTTTAAACATAAGTCCTGTGACATCTAACGGTTTGGTGACAAGAGAAGCCGTGCAAAACTGGATTGCGCACTTTCCTTTTCTCTTATTACAGTTGACTTACTTGAAATGTTCAGCTGATCCTCCTCTCTGGATACGCAGCTGCATCAATCTCCACAACTTCTTCTCTGAAGAAATAATGCTGATTAGAGGGATTAAAAAAGGAAACTCTCTCTCTCTCTGCTCTTGAAATAACTAGGTACTCTCATAATACTTTCAGTTCAATTCTGGTATATTAACATTTCCACAAGTCTCACATATGTGTACAAATTCTTGAAAGTCAATTGCATCTTTAACTGTCAGATACAATTAAATATATTTACAATGTGGTGAGTTTAATAACTACCAGAAATTCAAAGACAGTTCTTGCTTCTAGCAAGTCTAACACCCAAATTAAAAGTCTCTAGTCAAATCATATTTCATTTGTTTACAACAATTACAATCAATACACCATCAAGGAATAATGCATGCTTGCTCCTTGTATGTGACATACAGCTTCTATGGCATGAGCAGCAAACACTTGTGTGCACCGATCGACTGCAATGTTTGCAGTATTCTCCCGACACAAGTCTATCCTGCACACACAAAAACTGGTGGCATGGTAGACACATCTTCACTCTCCCACACTCATACTTAAAATATCGAGTGTTTGAGATGTTGGAAGACCGAGTGTCTCTAGAATTTACCCTTTGAAATTCTCGAGGTACTACATATCCCTCCACTGAGCTTGAACACACAATATTTTATACATATTCATTAAGTACATTAATATCTCCCATAACAATAATTCACATTTTAATCAGTATACATTATATTTATTGGAGTAATTGTGTACTTAATATCTAGCTCTTCTTTCTTCATTTTGATAATAACTATCAGAGCATTTCACCTACTATTCGAGTTAGTACTTTTATATCTAGTAATCGAGTGGACAACATTCTTGATTTCCAATCACAAACTTCAGGTGTCATAGACACTTCATTATGTCATTCTTTACTGTACTTATCTGTACTGTTTTTTCTTTAGTAAGTATTAGTTTCATAATGTACCATAGCTTGTAGTCTGGAGGAACTCTGGAAAAATGAAAGTGTTCTTTTCGACAGACATGAACATACATCATAACAATGTTAGTGGAATAGAGAATCTACACTTACCAGAATAATCTCTATAAAATTTTGTGTCATTTGTCACGATACTGTCCTTTGCCTTCTAGGAACAGTACCTATACCTTACATATGGGTCGATCTTATGCATACCCTGTCTCCTTCTGTTTTCGCAGGTACACCCCATTTTAATTCCAATTTTCCTATGGTACAGGTCAGTCCCCTTCTTGGTGCCCCTGTCCGCACAGTATAGGTCAGCCTTTCATAGGTCTGCCTACCTGCCTTTTTATATCCAGAACATTCTGGGTGTGCCCTCCTTATCCTTCCTGAGTAGATCTCATGGTTCATTACCATAGCATACATCTTTCTGTACACTATAATTAAATATTGACTGGAAACTAAATCTGTTTCACACTTAACACAAACTTCTTGATACTTCATTTAATCCCCTAGAGTCCTCCATTATGCTTCCCCTCCCATGCTTCCAATATACACCACATATATATTATTCAATATATCACACATTTACTTATGCTGTACTTGTCCCACTGTCCTACAAATTGTCAGAACAAATGTTCAACTGACATTCCTGAATAATTATCACAATTAGTTCCTCCCTGGCTTATGCTCACTAATTCCTCCCTGGCTTATGCTCATTAGTTCCTCCTTGGTTTATGCTCTCCTTAACTACTCACACTTCCTTCTTATGTATCCCTGATGTGAAATTATCATAGTTTTTATATCCTTATATACATATGTGATATAGAATCATCATTGTTCTTATACATATATTTCCTATGTATACATATTAATAAATATCTACATGATAGTTTTCTCAAGTAACTAGGTGATGTAGAACCATCACAATAAACAGCCATGTGTGCATATTTCTCCATGTTCACATTCTTTCCCACTATAATAACACTTGATGGTTCTTCCATCATTTTTATCTGTGCTTTCATTGTTTGTTTCTTCATGCTTCATTGTGTGTATGTGTAAGTGTGTCTGTGTATCGTGATTCTTTGGCCTACTTATATGAAATAAGTTGAAGATTATTGGAAACCACAGAGAATAAGAAGGACTACAGCAATAGAAGCATATGAATATGTAAAGAGGGAAAGATAGACTGGTATGCAGATGAGAAGTAAGAAAGGAAAAAGTAGATGTTGCAAAGATCAAAGAAGAGAAAGAAGATAGCCCCAAAGATAGGAAACCCTTCCCACCCCCATTCCCCAGGATCCCTACTTCGCCGGTACTTGAGTGAGAAGCCAGAGGAAGTATGGTGTTAAATGTCTCCTACAGAATGGACATTCTCACCTTCACCTTTGAAGTCCCTGAAGAAAAATCTTAGCAACTCATGTGGAATGGTAAATGGTGAAGAATCAGTCACACTTGTCTGTGAGGTTTGTCTGAAAGGTGTGGTGTGTGTGTGGTGTTAGTCAAGCTTGTACTTAGACTGCCCACCCCTTTACATCACATCTCATAAAAGGTATAAAATGTTCTATAAAAATAGAAAATTATACACTAAAATCAAATAGTTGTTTAGTTAATCACTTTACACTATATTTTACATACATAAAATACTATGATCAATTTATTTCATCTTAGTACATATTAGTTTCATAATGTACCATAGCTTGTAGTCTGGAGGAACTCTGGAAAAATGAAAGTGTTCTTTCCGACATACATAAACATAAATCATAACAATGTTAGTGGAATAGAGAATCTACACTTACCAGAATAATCTCTATAAAATCATCATATTATACCTATCACTAAAACAATATTTTATTCATTTCATTTCATGTCTAGAGATCACTGTTCATCTGTGATTCTCTTTAGGTTTTCTACTTTATCATCATATCTGGTTTTCTACACACTAAAATTATAAGATAGTTTAAGAATTCAAGAATAGGTTACATAATAGTTTAAGATCTGAAGGGAATTTAGTGCAGGAAAAAATAACACAGAAGACACACCATAAACAACTAGAGATCTGACGGTTGTCTATCCACCCATTAACACAGAATGTTAACATCTCTGGGAGACAGATGTGACTCCGCCCGGATCCCGTGGATCTGACATTAACCTCACTCAATTACTTGTGATCAATACTTCTCATTAAATTTTGTGTGTAAGCCTCCCCACAACAAAACAATTACCACTTTAGTAGGAAACACAACATTAAATAAAGTTATTCTATTTTCTACTCTGTTGTGGACAAGTTTGAATTCTTCACGCAAGTCATCTATAACATTGCTATTATCATTAAGTTTGGAAAAAGCAACAGTTGAAACATTTCCAGAGATTATCCTCGCAGCAACTTTTTGATCAAATATTTCTTCTACCTGCTCCTACAAATTACTTATATTTACTGTGTCTGAAGTGGTTAGTTTTTCTTTAACATTTTGTTCCATGTCATCTACTCGAATGCTCACGCCTGCAATTTGCGATTGGACTATAGGAATTACTTTGTCCTGCTTTTCAACACTTTTCTTTAAAGGGTGTAATCTTTGTTTTACAGCATCAAATGTAACGTTACATACACTTTGAAATGATCCTAGTTTTTTGCTCAATTCAGACTCTACACTATTACATTTATCTTCAATATCAAATTCTAGTTTCTTTGCCAAATCCTAAAATTGGTTACGCTGTGTCTGACTAAAGTCAGTGAACAGCTTATTAGCATCACTACTTAAAGACCTAGTTAATTCACCCTTCAAATCTATTTTAAAATTTTCCAATTTAGTGGTTAAAATATCAAATTCAGTCTTCAAATTTCCCATGCCTTCACACAACTAGCTAAATTCCTTATTTTGTTCATCTACTTTTGCACTTAACAATCCTAAAGTTTTATTCTGAACATCCAATTTATTATTTACTTGGGTATGCACTTGACTATTTCTCTACTTAAATTAGCATTCTGTGCATCAAGCTTTTCACTTAAAATGGCGCTTTGTGCTTCTAGTTTTTCACTTAAATTCACACTCAGTTCATTTCTAAAAGAAGCATTTTGAGCATTTGACTCTCTTCTCTGGTCATCTAAGTTAGCATTCAACTCTGTTCTGAAAGAAGCAATTTGAGTGTTTACAGCTGCTGAATATGCCCACTGGGCTTTAATTAAATCACTATTTCAGACCAGTCTGGCATTTGCCTAGTCACTTTAATAGCTGTGGCTGGTTCTGCTAGTTGCTGTTCTTGATCCATATTCTTTCTACTTTAAGATCTAATTATCATTAAAAAAATTCACCTCTGAGTATAATAACTATACTAACAGTCTATTATTGAACAGTGTCCTTAACTTCACAATCAATTAACTGTCTTTTGCTCACCCAGTGTATTGCTTTAGGCTGCATCGGTGAGCAGGTGTGGAATCGGTGCTGATGAACAGCAAGGGTGCCAGCAGCGCCAAAGGTTGGTTTCAGCGTTGGTGTTGGTGAATGGATTTGTAGTCAGCACCGATGAACGGCAGCTGGCGTCATTGCTGTTGGTTGCTGGTTAGTGCATCCACACCCCCACAATATGTATGAGGGCTGCTTACTCTCCACACTGGATCCTCATCACCAAATAGATCTCGTTGTAACTCTTCTTAATGTAAACTTTTGAGATTTTCCTTACTTCTTCTTTTGTTTGGTATTCATCAACTTTCACCTTTTTTTTGCCGTTTATTCAGAATCCAACTCTGCAAAATAATTTCCCTACTTGTTGCTATTGGTTGCTATGGCAACTGACAATATCCTTTTATCTTGATTTCAATTCAAAATTTCTCTTTTTTCGAGTCCTGATCCGTTGGTCGCCACGTTCTAACGGTTTGGCGACAAGAGAAGCGGTGCAAAACTGGATTGCACACTTTCTTTTCCTCTTATTACAATTAACTTACTTGAAATGTTCAGCCAATCCTCCTCTCTTGATATGCAGCTGCATCAATCTCCGCAACTTCTTCTCTGGATAAATAATGCTGTTTAGAGGGATTAAAAAAGGAAACTCTCCTTCTCTCTCTCTCTCTCTCTCTCTCTGTTCTTGAAATAACTAGGTACTCTCAAGATACTTTCAGTTCAGTTTTGGTATACTTCCATTTCCACAAATTTGCAAATAAATTGGTGAAAGATGATCGGGAGAAGGCTATGCATTGTAGTGAACCATAAACAAATTGTTATATGCAGATTCGTAAATAATAATGGACTTGTCTAACTGATTATAAATGAGTTGGCATACTAGTAAAGATGTAGGGACAAAATGTTGATTAATGTAGGTGGTACAGGTAAATAAACTAGCGGACTAGTGCATAAGGTAGAAAAAAGAAGACAGTTTGAACAGGATAGGTGACATCAAAGACTGACAAAAGAGTTAAAAAGAAGGAATGATGATAACATGGGCTAATAGATCAACAAAAATAATCAGTACAAAGTTTACTCACTAAATGGCAGCAGGTGAACCCACATGTAAAAGGTATACCACAACATCAGTACTGAGAAAGATATAGGGTATTGAATAGTGGTAGAATAGGGGGCAGAGGAAATAATATAATGGAAACTGATTAATAATTGCTGACTGAATAATTAAAAAAATTGAAAGAGTAACTGAAAGAAATTGGAAGGTACACATATCCTGGGTGAACTTTAATTGGCATTAATATCAACAGGCCTTCTATGTCAATATATTTAAGATCAACATTTATCATTTAAACTTATGTTTTTCTTCTCACTATCTCCATTGTTAATAGAGCTGGTTATGACTATGCTGTTACTGGATCGCCACTCCACTGCTCACAGAAAATTCCTCTTGTCTTCTTCAATGCTGTTGATGCAGGATTCTCGGCACCGGCGAAATGATGAACTGATGGGGTTATTTATATAAATATCTATATATACACTTGGCCTCCCTAATAACTATTATAACAGTTTTTAATGACTTTTATAACACTTTTTTAATGTATGGTTGGAATACACATTTTTGAACAACACTGGCATGAACATCCGTTCACTACCACTCATAGAGATAAATTGTTAATTGTGAATAGTGATTTATTAGTCTCATAACATACACTTACAAATCATGTGATTATGGTACAGGAGACACATCAAAAATTACAAACTAGAATCTAATATTAATTTTTAAAACTATATTTAGTCTATGTAGCAGTATTTATATTTTCTTATCTTCCAGCATAAGTAAATATCTTTCTTGATAATGGACAATTATTTTTTGCTTATTTTTTCACAATATAATGCTAATTTGCAGTTGGATTCTGCTCAAATTATCAGTTCATCTTCCATGAATTCTTCTAATGAGTAATAACATTTGTGTATAAGAATTTCCCGTAACTTCTTTTTTAGTATCCCTAGTTCCATGTTTAGAATGTTTTTGCGTTTAAGTTTGTTGTAGACTTTCATGCCCATATATTGCGGGGTCTGAGCATATAATTTCAATCTATGAGCAGGAAGCATTTATCTTTATTCCTTGTACTGTATAGATGATCAAATTGATAAACAGGTGAAGATTCAGAAATTAATCAACTGAAGAGTGTATCTCTACTCTTCTCTTTATGGAAACATTATCTTTGCCATAAAATAACTTATTACTTTACCATTGGCTTTATAGGCCTATATCTTATATGCATAAAAAGCAAAGAATGTGAGAAACAATAATGTGATCCATTACAATAGGGACATAGTGTTGGTTGATATATGTGCTACACACAAATAAATGAGTGGACTGGCCACTGGCTCTGAAAGCTCACAAACTGTAATACTTTTTATATGTGTGTTCTCATATCGTTGCTAGGTAAGTAGAGCTTAGTCTATTTTATAACATTATATTTTCAAAAATTGATTATTTATGTTGGAGTAGGAGAATCGTTATACATCATAGAGTTCTCTGTATCTGTCTGAGAAACAAAGTAGTGACAAATTCTATCCTGCTAGTCTTATTACTCAAATATAGTATATAAAGAACTGTTTTAACATATAAAAATATCATTGTGTAGGTTACTGATGATTATTTTTTCTTCACAAATGCCTTTTTTCATGCCCTTTCTCCACTCCAAGAATTCACGAGTTCTATCAAAAACTCATATTTGAAGCATCATCATACAATGTTTCACTTCACTTCAATTCCATTCATATCCTTTGTCTTTCTCTGAAATAACACAAAGTCTCCATTACCAACAAGTCAGTCAGAATCCAACAAGAGAAAATTTATAAGTTTTTAAATGATCGATGCATGATTGTAAGACTTAGTTTTTAATGTCATACAATGAAAATTCAAATATCTCAGGCTACTAGAATATCAACAAGTACAGGTATACGGCCCAACTCAGTCATATATACAGATTCTTAATAGCTAGAGTGTTTTGTTCTAGCACTGGGGATGCATGATGAGTATGTGGAGCCAAATGGTACAAGATAAAGTCTTGGTAACTCATTTAGTGGCATTCACAATATAATAAAGTACACCACCAAAAACATATGTTTTTCATATTAGGTGCATTGTGCTGCCACCTACTGCCAGGTACTCCATATCAGTGGCCTCAGTAGTCATTAGACATCATGAGAGAGCAGAATGGGATGCTCCATGGAACTCATGGACTTCTAACATGATGAGGTGATTGGGTGTCACTTGTGTCATATGCTTGTATGTGAGATTTCCACACTCCTAAACATCCCTAGGTCCACTGTTTCTGATAGTGAAGTGGAAACATGAAGGGACATGTACAGCACAAAAGTGTACAGGCCGACCTAATCTGTTGACTGACAGAGACTGCCGACAGTTGTAGAGGGTCATAATGTGTAATAGGCAGACATCTATCCAGACCATCACACAAGAATTCCAAACTGCATCAGGATCCACTGCAAGTACTATGACAGTTAGGCAGGAGGTGAGAAAACTTGGATTTCATGGTCGAGTGGCTGCTCATAAGCCACACATCACACCAGTAAATGCCAAATGACACCTTGCTTGGTATAATGAGTGTAAATATTGAATGACTGAACAGTGGAAAACCATTGTGTGGAGTGATGAATCATGACACACAATATGGCGATGCGATGGCATGGTGTGAGCATGTCAAATGCGCGGTGAACGTCATCTGCCAGCGTGTGTAGTGCCCGCAGTGAAATTCGGAGGCAGTGGTTTTATGGTGTGGTCATGTTTTTAATGTAGGGGGCCTGCACCCCTTGTTGGTTTGCATGGCACTATCACAGCACAGGTCTACACTGATTTTTTAAGCACCTTCTTGCTTCCCACTGTTGAAGAGTAATTTGGGGATGGCGACTGCATCTTTCAACATGATCAAGCAACTGTCCATAATGCACAGCCTGTGGCGGAGTAGCTACATGACAATAACATCCCTGTAATGGACTTAACTGCACAGAGTCCTGACCTGAATCCTATAGAACACCTTTGGGATGTTTTGGAATGCCGACTTTGTGTCGGGCCTCACCGACCGACATTGATACCTCTCCTCAGTGCAGCACTCTGTGAAGAATGGGCTGCCATTTGCCAAGAAACCTTCCAGCACCTGACTGAATGTATGCCTGCAAGAGTGGAAGCTATCATCAAAGCTAAGGGCCAACACCATACTGAATTCCATCATTACCGGTGGAGGGTGCCACGAACTTGTGAGTCATTTTCAGTCAGGTGTCCAGATATTTTTGATCACAAAATGTGTCTATTACATGACATATATAACGTTCCTCCCTTCTGTTTATGGATATACATAATGCTAAACTGACTATTTCTCTGTGACCTGATCAACGATTATATAAAACAGAAGGTTAGAATATTATATTAGCAGATAAATGTTGCTTGTCTTGCTATGGCTGTCTTTTTGTCTTTGGTCTTCTTTGTTCCTGTGTAAACTTTCCAAGATTATTGATTCAAGGTGTTTCAGTGATGCTTTTTATCATCATCTGTATTTGTTTACAAGTTCTTGAAACACTTTTTATGACCATCATTGTGCAATGTTTTTACACAAGACAAAGAACTCAATTCCTCAGAGTGTTATGTGGACCAACTTCGACAGCCACTGAAACCACACTGTATTAATGCTAAAGGAACTCTAATGCTATCTGAAGTGCTTAGTGCCAAAATTACATTATGTGTTATGAACATAGCTTGTAGATCCTTAGCCACACAGGGTAGCAATGCAGTCTGAGGCACCTTGTCATGGTCTGCCTGGCTACCCCCGTCAGAGGCTTGAGTCCTCCCTCAGGCATGTGTGTGTGTGTGTGTGTGTGTGTGTGTGTGTGTGTGTGTGTGTGTGTGTGTGTGTTTTGTTCTTAGAGTAAGTTAGTTTAAAATAGTTTAATTAGTGCATAAGCCTAGGGACCGATGACCTCAGCAGTTTGGTCCCATAGAACCTTACCACAAATTTAAAAAAAAAAAATTGTAGATCATTCTAGAACAGGATGTAATCAAAATTAGGATTAGCATTACTGTCTTAATTGAAATTAATTTTAAGATATGACATACATAATGTTTTGTAAAGATTTATGTGCCTAAAGGTTCAAAACAACAGTTGCAAATTTTGATGACATGAGAAACAGCAGCTTTATGTAATTGTAAATGGTTGACTGTGTTATCAATAATAAAACAAAGAAAAATTATAAAAGGAAATAGAAATTTTGTATGTGAAAACTAAAGCATAATACTATTATCCTTATTGTAAAGTAGTTCTTGGAGCATTTAAGTGACAATTGTGATTACTGATTTTTGTGGTTCAAAATTAATGTTGCAAAATGGATCAGTAAGTATAGTAATACTGTTGTATGTAAGTTGATTGTCCTTTAAATTTCTTTCATTTGTTCTCACTGGAATTAGCTAGGGCTGGTGTGATCGAACAAGGGGAAAAATTTCACAGACTCTTTGTTAAATATTTATGTGTTAATTATATTTCTGGAGACCAACGTATTTTCTTTCAAGATCAACATTTTTATTTTTACATAATAAGTTTGACAATAAATGGTAATATGTATTACTGTAGCTGCATAATCATACAGTTATTGTATGTTGTAGGATAAGCGTGGTAATATTTTGTTCTAACAGTATTTATTTTATTTTTATTTATTTATTTATTTATCCATCCATAGACAATAAATATTGTATGGATGTTGTCCAAAAGTACATGTAAATTTATGGGAAACAATCTGTGCTAAAGGAACATACAAAATTTTATATTAAGTAGTACAAAGAATAATACATACAAAATTGTGCAAAAATGTACAAAGAATAATACTTGGTCATACAAGACACAGTAATACAACTTTTTATAAATGTATACTAACATTATTGTAAGTGCATAGTCTGTTTGCAATAAGGCTTTACTTTTGTCTCCCCTAAACAGGAAGTCCTTATATTCGCTACAATAATCCAGTAAAAATTTTGCCACACTCATCAGCTGTCCACCAGATTTAAAAAATTAACAGAAACTTTAGGGGATGAAAGACAGTGTTTTCACTTTTGCCTTAATATAAACATTATCAGAATTATTAATTGGCCTAAACATTTACCGAGTAAAAACATTGTTCAAGTAGAATTTTTTTTAAATTCTGCTTTAAATCTGTTTTCATCTTCTAACTTTCTGCTGTTGGCTGGCAGTATGTTGTAGAGTTTTATACCCATATGGGTCACATGCCTTTGTATGTGTGTTCTTTTTGTGCACTGAATATGAAGTGCTGTGCTATTTTGAGTATTGTAGTTATGCAAATCTTGTTTTTTTAATATTGACATTTTCTGTGTTTTTGAGAATGATATTTTGTTCTTCACATCTCTTTCCTGTTTCAGTCTTCACAGTACCCCATATGCCTTTTGATTTGTTATCAGACTGTCTTATTACATTGTCATTACTCATAAATTTTGCCTTGGCAATTACTTTTCGATATACCCTCTTGTAATTCTTAACATATTCTATGAACTGTGGACCTGTAGATGTCTTCAATTTTGAATTTAATCTCTTTAGAGTTTCACAAGAAGTTTTATGCCAACTGTGATTCAAGAACTTGACTTTGTATTGTGATGTGATGTGATTCTTGACAGCTTCTTTGGAAAGAAAATTTCAAAATATCTCATTAAAATTGAAGAAAAAGTGTTATGTGCATCATTCACATTTGTTAGGGACAGCAATTCCTCCCAGGACTCACTAGCTAGGATATTTGTAAATTCTACACAGCTTTCAGTGGAAAATTTTCTTTTATACATGAAGTACATTTTTTTCTCTTGTAGTGGCATTAAAGGAATTTTGAGAGAAGAGCATTATGGTTTGATAATCCCAAACCAGTATTTGTTTTGTCTACTTCTGTGGATTGTACATTTGAAAATATACTGTCTATAAGACTGTTTGCATTATATGGTATTCTTGTGGGTTTGTGTATGTGTGGAAACAGATTGAAACTACATAATAGATTTAGGAATTCATTTTTTAGCCTACTTTCATTTGTAAGATTTATGTTGAAATCCCGACAGGCAATTATAGTGGCTCTTTCGGTGAAAAGAATGTTAAACAATGTTTCTAATTTATGAATTAATATGTCTGTATCCCCAGTAGGTGGTCTGCATATTGCTATTATTATGAATTTTTCCTGTATTTCGTACAACTGTACAGCTGCTGCTCAAAATGATTTTCCGCATTCAATAATTCAGCTTCACGCCTTCTTTTCTAGCTGATACTTGATTTAGTAAAGATGCATACACCTCTGTTTTTGGTATTTTTTTCTACAGTACTGACTTGACAACTTATATGGATGAATATTAATGATACTTAGTTCAAAAGTTCTGCACCAATGCTCCATGATGCACATGCAGTCAATGTTTGCACCCTTCATTGATACCTCAAGTTCTAGTGATTTATTTCCAGTGCACTGAATATTTAGACATAAAATCTGCTGGTGACTGGCATGAGAACTGGTTACAGTTTCATTTACTTTTTGTGCTGTCATATTCGTTCCCATGTCCTGGTGAGATACCAAAAGTGCTTCAGAAGGACAGGTTTCCTGCACCTCTCTGGACGTACCTGTACATTGGGCTGTGGTGAGTTGCTTGTTGCTGCAATTGGTGCTGCTGCTAATGCACTTAATACTGCCATTTCTGTTATTGTTGATGGTGAGCTGTTTATGACACTTCAAATGTTGGTTCTGCCACTACTACTGTGTTTTCTTGTGAATTTGGAGTCTTCTTGTTTTTCTTGTGTTTGTCTGAAATAATATTTGGATGATGAGGAACTGTAGTTCTCTTGTCATTGAAATCACTGTCCACTGATCTTTCTGTTAACACTTTGTCTTTTTTATGCATGCTTTGCTGATGCTGATGATGATTCTAATGCTTTTACCTTTTCTTGAAGTGTTTTCATTATGGAGTCTGGCGATGGTGATTCAATTATCATTTTGGTGTCATTATTTACATTAAGGTAGGAACAGCCAGGAAGGCCTGAATAACTAGGTAGACTTCCTTTCAAACCAGAAATAATGATCCACTGAAAAAAAGTTGATTCACAAAGATGCTGGTTCCTACACTTCTTCATTCATGGCAAAGCTATTCTTATCTAAACTGCAGTTAAATAAGGCAGCTATGTATTTTCTGAGAGTATCAGTGGTATAGTAGTTTCAACCTAGTAAATGTGTTCATCAGTTCACCTGTAAGTAGTAAACAAACTAAAATCATAAACGAAAAGCACCAATTTGCTTTTGTTCTACAATATTACTTTTATTGTGTTAACCAGTTATTGGCTTACAAGGCTATCATCAGACATTTACTGAGTGTTCTCACCAAAGAAGTTACAATGTTTGCAAATAACATTGACAGAGAAGTAACAAGTCTAGACTGAATAAGAAACATACAGTAAGTAACATCTTTGACAGTGAGGTGGTAATGCAATGAAAAAGTAAAAAATTGAACAGTAAATAAATGTAAATGGAGTAGACAGGAAAAACTTGAACACAAAATAGGAACAGCATGCCTACATAACAGTTTCTATTAATAAACAAAACTAATAAAATAAGGTAAAATTAGTACCTGACAAGGCTACATCAGGGGGTAATAAAACATGGAGAGTGATACACAAACCAATTAGAAGAAGAAACAACTATCAATGTAACTACAGAATACATAAGGAACTTAAGCATAACCAAAAAAGATAAACAGAAATAGATAAATGAAGGAAAATGAAGGAGTTTGAGGGAACATACAGTAAATGCAATCTTTGATAGTATGGTGGTACTGCATTTTAACATTATATTCAAAACTGTGGCTATGTAACAGTTTGTATTGAATAAATGAACCAAGTAATATATAAACATTATTTGATGACCACTACAAGAGGTGTTAAACATGGACAGTAATACAAGTACCAATCAAGAGAAAGCCTTAACAATTGAAACTACAGTCTTAATGGAATACATACACAACTTCAATAAAAGAAAAGAACTTAACGAATGCAGGAAAACGGGAATATGTAGGAACACAGTGTGGGAACAACAGAGATGATTATATGAAGTTAAGGAGAGGGGAAGTGTTAAGCTGTGTCTGGTCATTTAGGATTAGATCTGTACAGTGAGCATGATTTTTGTTAATTTCCAGGGCATCCAGCAGGCTGAGTTTATGGCTTTTGCTTGCTAAGTAGAGTACATGCTCAGCAAATGCAGAGTCAGAATTCTGCAACCTCCAGCTTGCGTTCATGTTCAGCCAGCCTAGTTACTAAGTCTCTGCCTGACTGCCCAGTGTAAAACTAAAATCATTTGAATGTACAGACCTACAAATCATGCTTGTGCTAATGCAAATCATTCTAGGCCATCATTATGCTTTAGAGTATGTACAAAATTCAAGTGAATGCATATGTATTATATATGGAAAAGTATAACTATGACAACATGATAAAGTGGCAAGAACCTATTCTTTACATAATAAGCTTCTCAAATAAATCTGAAAAATGTTCTCATAACTTATTTACATTTACTACTATTAAGTCATAAATATTTTAAGTATAATCTGACAGAAGTTTCATATTTCCATTACAAAATGTGCTTCTGGATAATAATGTTCCATCAAATTTGTTACTTTGTCAGAAAACTTGTTTCATAGCAATGAAATTGTTTGGTATACTGTCAGAGAATACAACAACCCTCCATACCTTTCGTATATCAACACTAGTTTTCTGGTTTCAGCGTAGTTTGAACAAACCCCCAGTTCCTCCTTGAGCATTATTTTCTTTGAACAGTCTAGACTTGTTACAAGAAATACTCACCTGGTACTAAATACTAGCCAGTTACAGCTCTGAAAGACCTAAGTCAAAACAAGGCCCCAGGAGTAGACAACATTCCATTAGAACTACTGACAGCCTTGAGAGAGCCAGTCCTGAAAAAACTCTACCATCTGGTGAGCAAGATGTATGAGACAGGCAAAATACCCTCAGACTTCAAGAAGAATATAATAATTCCAATCCCAAAGAAAGCAGGTGTTGACAGATGTGAAAATTACCGAACTATCAGTTTAATAAGTTACAGCTGCAAAATACTAATTGGAATCCTTTACAGATGAATGGAAAAACTGGTAGAAGCCTTTTGGATTCCATAGAAATATTGGAACATGTGAGGCAATACTAACTCTATGACTTATCTTAGAAGGAAGGTTAAGGAAAGGCAAACCTACTTTTCTAGGATTTGTAGACTTAGAGAAAGCTTTTGACAATGTTGACTGGAATACTCTCTTTCAAATTCTAAAGGTGGCAGGGGTAAAATACCAGGAGCGAAAGGCTATTTACAATTTGTACAGAAACCAGATGGCAGTTATAAGAGTCGAGGGGCATGAAAGGGAAGCAGTGGTTGGAAGGGAGTGAGACAGAGTTGTAGCCTCTCCCCAATGTTATTCAATCTGTATATTGAGCAAGCAGTAAAGGAAACAAAAGAAAAATTTGAAGGAAGTATTAAAATCCATGGAGAAGAAATAAAAACTTTGAGGTTCACCGATGACATTGTAATTCTGTCAGAGACAGCAAAGGACTTGGAAGAGCAGTTTAACGGAATGGACAGTGTCTTGAAAGGAGGATATAAGATGAACATCAACAAAAGCAAAATGAGGATAATGGAATGTAGTCGAATTAAAACGGGTGATGCTGCAGGAATTAGATTAGGAAATGAGACACTTAAAGTAGTAAAGGAGTTTTGCTATTTGGGGAGCAAAATAACTGATGATGGTCGAAGTAGAGAAATGTAGACTGGCAATGGCAAGGAAAGTGTTTCTGAAGAAGAGAAATTTGTTAACATTGAGTGTAGATTTAAATGTCTGGAAGTCATTTCTGAAAGTTTTTGTATGGAGTGTAGCCATGTATGGAAGTGAAACATAGACGATAAATAGTTTGGACAAGACGAGAATAGAAGCTTTCGAAATGTGGTGCTACAGAAGAATGCTGAAGATTAGATGAGTGGATCACATAACTAATGAGGAAGTATTGAATAGAATTGGGGAGAAGAGGAGTTTGTGGCACAACTTAACAAGAAGAAGGGACCTGTTGGTAGGACATATTCTGAGGCATCAAGGGATCACAAATTTAGCATTGGAGGGCAGTGTGGAGCATAAAAATTGTAGAGGGAGACCAAGAGATGAATACACTAAACAGATTCAGAAGGATGTAGGTTGCAGTAAGTACTGGGAGCTGAAGAAGCTTGCACAGGATAGAGTAGCATGGAGAGCTGCATCAAACCAGTCTCTGGACTGAAGATCACAATAACACAACAACAACAACAACAACAACATCACTTTATGTCAGATATTTTCAATATATCTGTCTTACTACTTTCAACATATCAAGACATGCTTTATCAAATGCAATTAGTATAGTTCTTCTTAATTACCATCAGACTCACAGTACTCACGAACACAGTACAAAGTGTCATCTTGTTTCCAGATATGAACATGCATTGCATGAAACAACTGATCAACACTCACGACATTGCAGAATAATCTTCCCTAATACATATCAACCTCATCATAATCATCATCTCCAAAATACTACAATATATCCTATACTTCATCAATATCTCACCAAATAATTAAAAAAATTCCTACAAATCGTCACTAGAGCATATATTGTACTACTTTAATATATTGTTTTGAATGATTTCTTGAAGTCTTCAGCTGCCATTTTCTTTATTTCCTGTATGATTGTACAATTTCTGCCTTAGGCCATTTTCAAGTATTTTACGGACGATTTTTTGGTAACAGATTATGTCATATACGTCGTTGCTCCTATGACATCACGTTATGCTCATAAATTAGTCTGATGTGTTCATGCTATTTTAGGAGCACATGCTCCTTACCATGTCAAAATTTTTGTCATGTTCTGTGATAAAGTGTCCTCCTATTGGAAATACGATTTTGACACTATCTAATCCCTTAATGGTATAAATGAGATACAGATGGCATATGGACCACTGCATAGTTTATATTATGTCCTGAGCACAAATCACAGAATATTACAAGAACCTTTACTTTTGGATTAAGGATTTCACTCACATAACAGTACAAAAAAGGACATTTGATGAATGCTGAAACAGCAAAATGATAATTCCATGTAAAGCAATGAAGACCTTTTCACAAACAGGAATTTCACTCATGGTATCATTTCATTTGATTCTTATAATGTATCATGAAGAGCAATCTCCGGCATTGGAATTGTCATGCCTAGGCCTTATACAAGCAATTAATATCACTGAAATAAAGCTGATTAAACAGGAGAATCTGTCATTTCAGTCACTTAACAAATTTATAAGCTGTCCTCTTTCATGGGGTTGATATGTTTGATGCATGCAAACAATGAACAGTCACTCGTAGCTCATGAGACATTGCCCTAAGCTCCCAACAAACACGTCTGATTCTGTTATAACTTTTTCTCTTTTTACGTGATTAACAGATGGCATCTCACCTTCCTCATGTGATGATCCACACATTTTAAAGATACTAGGAGGACCACACTTCTATCACACTTCATGTTAAACACTACTACAATAATGAAAAAAAAAGAAGAAGAAGAAAAACAACAACAACAACACAGAGTGAGAAACTCAACTCATCATGTTTTCAAACACTACATAACTGGCTTAGCAGGTGTATTGCAAACGTTGAAGCAAACCTTGGACTTATCCTAATCTTTTGATGAGAAGATTGACTTAGAACATTCTTTCTGTTACCACTAAAAGTAAAACCCTTTGTATCTCAGTGCCCTGCTGTATCATTTCAAAGTCATTTTAAAACTGTATTATGGAATTGACAGCTGGCCATTGTAATTTGCATCCATGAGGTCTTCATATGTCATACAGTGATGAAGCCAGAACAGTAAAAATATTTTTAAAACATATTTATTACATGACAAAGCAGCTAAAACTGATATGGGTTTTGTGTAAAGCATGAAAAAGGACTGATGTACCATGGTTATTGCCATTGCTCCTTGTATAACTTCCAACAGTAACAAAATTTTATACTGTATCAATCACATTTATCTGAGTTTACAATTAACATTTCAATACTTTTACAAATACACTTTTACAAATCAATACACTAAGCAGATTCAGAAGGATGTAGGTTGCAGTAGGTACTGGGAGATGAAGAAGCTTGCACAGGATAGAGTAGCATGGAGAGCTGCATCAAACCACTCTCAGGACTGAAGACCACAACAACAACAACAACTTTTACAAAACTGATTGCGTAATTTGTCTTTACAGATTACTGTGATGTTTCTGGACTAGTTTGGATGTCAAAATATAATGATATTCATAACAAAACTACATAAAATATGTGTTCATAACAATGTTTTAATTATGTTCATTGGTCGTTTTATAAGTGCATATTGGTTTTGTTTTATAACATACTGTGATTTTACAGTCAGCTGTATCATAATTATCAACACTGTTCCACATATAAATTTTGCGCATGATGAGTCGGACTTTTGTTTACAGTGATTTCTAAATGTTTTCACCGAGCGAGGTGGCGCAGTGGTTAGCACACTGGACTCGCATTCGGGAGGATGACGGTTCAATCCCATCTCCAGCCATCCCAATTTAGGTTTTCTGTGATTTCCCTAAATCATTTCAGGCAAATGCCGGGATGGTTCCTTTGAAAGGGCATGGCCAATTTCCTTCCCCATCCTTCCCTATCCCGAGCTTGCGCTCCATCTCTAATGACCTCGTTGTCAACAGGATGTTAAAAAACACTAACCTAACCATCTAAATGTTTTCATATTAATAGATTAATTACATTTCATGTTAAGTGGTCGTGATACATCTCAAGTTAACTTGATTTTATAAATTCAGTAATCCAATAATGTTATAATAGGTCTTTCATTTACATAATTTCACATAAACTTTGTGACCTAGATGGAATTATTTGTTATCATTGGAATTGTAGTTTTCATTAAAGTTCTTCCTATTCTGCTACATTACAATCCAGTATTGTCATACTTTTATGGAGTTTTAAGTAAATATTTGTAGTTTGATGTTTTATCCACTTGATAGCAGACAAGCTTTGGTGATAGAATCTTCATTGAGTGTGACAGCTGTAGCCAGTTTTGATGATAACTCAATGTTATATACAATGTAAACAGCTTTTGTGGCTACCTTTCAATTACTTAACTGGCTGATTGTCAAAGCAAAGTTGGGTGTGTCAAAGCAATGTTGGGTGTGTCACACAGATCTATTATAGTTCCTCCATTCAAAAAATCATCTGGCCTCAATAATTATACATTGACAGACACTTTGTGAATGTGTTCACCAACAAATAACATAGTCTAAATGCAACAAAATACATTGAAGATATTTTTATTTCACCACATATAAAGCTGACATCATTTACTGCTCACAAATCTGATTCAAGATTGGTGGCCTATGGTTGCTGGCACTGGTGCTTACATAACATCAAACAACTCCAGAACCTGGAATGTATTGTGCCTACTGTTGTTGAGGCATTGTATGGAGGTGGACAATGTAATAGTTTGTTTTGTGGTCTCCATTACTTACCTGTATTAACTGTTTGACTGGACCATGTTGCTATATCTTGAGGCAGCAGACTCCTTTCCCAAAGATTCAAAGCCCATGTCAGCTGGAAATGTCAAACACCAGTCACTACCAACAAATTCATGGCTGCTTCTTTATTGCACATGCATTTCACCTCTGTTGTGTACATTCTATGTTACAACATATGACTTTAACAAAATTCACAATACATATTAGCCTTTGTCATTTCACTTTGTATGTCCACTCTCAGTTTCACTTGATGAGTGACATAATCAACATTGTCTTGTACAATGTAGTTCTGTGGTTCACAGCAAATCTCTGAGTGGGATGATATTTTCACAGAATAACTGCACCGACTAGCAGATGTCAACATACGCAGGAATCCAGGTGCCCATCACTACCACTTTGCAGGCACACAGCATTCAATTTTGCCACCATGACAAGCAGAAAATTTCCCACATAATATATGGTCCAAAGCAAGCACTTACCTCAACTAAGAAATCTTTAACTATTTTACAAGTGACTTTACACTTAGTTTGGTAAACATAGTCACTAATACTTCCTTGTTTATTGCTTTACAAAATGAGCACTACATTATTTCATAGTGTTTTACAGCTCATTTCAAAATGAGAACACACTTTTTGCTAAAACTTATATGCATTTATTTGTTTTTCAGTCTTTGGTAGTTTCAGGTCTTACTAATTGCTCAGTATTTCTGTATCTTTTTGTTTATATGTGTCCCTTTTTCACAAAGTCCTTTTATTATAACATTTACACCCAACACAACTATCCCATAATTTATAACCTCTTCTTAGTCATCAGTGTCTTTCAACCATTTGGTTCATCTCCATATTTCCATCCATTTCACTCAAAAAACTGGTAAGTATATCTACTAGTCATTCTTTATTACTGTGGTCATTTTGTATAGTGGCAACTTATCCTAAGTTTAAACTAACCTCCCCTGAGAAGAGCACTTACAGACCCCACCAGGTGCATCTTGCATTCCACAAAACTTAAAATTTCCCAGGTTCAAGCAATTAATCCCCTTATAGCTGGTAGCTACCAATTCAAACCTATATACTCTCCACAATGCATAGAATAAGACTTGGTAACTCTATCTTCTTGAAGTGGTTTTGTCCTCAGATGACTCTTGGGATATGCTCTACAGATGTACTTAAGTATGTACCATAAAATTTCTTATCACTGTATTCTCAGCTAGGAGGAGTCATGCTGAAAGTTATCTACAAACTTCTGTTACTTTTACTGCTACCAATACCCTTATGAGCTTTATGGCATGATTGGCTAACAAATCTCAGACGACTTTCTCTCTTTCCATTTAATTTTTTCAAGGTTACAGAATACCAAGTGAGCAAAAAAATTTAACAATGGTGCACTACCCTTAAAAACAGTTACATTTACCATTTACTGCACAGAGACATTCCTTTTTTTTACAATGGAAATTTTAATTGGTCATACCCAAGGACTGTTTCAGTTTTCTGTGTCATACCTAGGGAACAAGGCACAAAAAGAACTTCCTTGTCTTTAAGGAGGTGCTAATATCATTTCCACCTCCTCATCTTCTTGTATAATGAGAACAGCAAGACAGAACTTCACACTGACAGTAGCAGTTTTGGAATAGGGGCAGTTCTAGTCTGGAGGGTGTTGAAGAGATGATAGCAGTGTATGCTTCCATTGTAGTCTCAGAATCCTGGATGAACTACTCCACAATTGTAAAAGAGGGCCTTGCAGTTATTTGGGCCACCAACAAATGAATTGGTGAGTGCAGAAACCATTTCAGTCACAAATTTCAAATTTTTCAGGAGAGAGAAAAAATGTCTAACTCCTCCAAATTATCAAATATTTTAACTTTTTTCCTCTGTCATAACATGCATTTATGTTGCTGTCATGCAAAAATTTCCTAATTTTGACATAAATTGGGCTCAGGAAAATTTAAAATTTGATCTGGACTTATGCTGTTTCTGCTTTCAACTGGTTTTTACAGACAGCTGAAAACTTGGAAAAAGATAATCATTTATTTAAATTTATATTTTTTTCATATTATATCAAAAATGAAGTTACAGTATTGCAAAGTTATCAGAAAACAAACAAAGTAAAACGCTCTTAAAATAGATCATTCTCGACCATTGTATCATTGTCAGGTGCAGCGGTTGCATCATAAAAAACTTTGAAGTTTTCAGGAATATGAATTATCATCTTCTTGATGTCTTCCATTTTCTTGATGTTTATTTATGGGTAGGCCGCAATACTTGAAGGAAAATCAATATCTACGTTCTGGGAAGCAGGTTTCAGCAGCTGGTAGTAGTGCTTTTTCAAGCCATCAGTGGAAGTGCATGCTGTGATTACCCCTTTTTCTTTAGAGTTATAGCACAACTTTGTATATTGAGTAGGAGCAAACTTGAATTTTGCTTCTTTTGGTACACTCCTCCCTTGACACTCTCTGGCTAATGAGTTTTTTGTGTAATATTTCTTCCACCAACCATCAAAATCTTTTACGTCAGTGGTGAGTAGCTTGGTGATGTGAAAGTTGTTGCTGGACTGAGCACACAACGCTTCATATTCATCAGGTGTATATATCTGATGATTTGTACATCTCATCCTCTTAATAGTACCAAAATCTTGATTGTTTGGAAGATATGAATGCCCTCAAACCGAAAAGCAATGAAAAATTTGTTCAAAACGTCCTGTATCTGCAAGAGCAAGGCAGAATCTTATCATGGTGTGATTCTGAATCTGTCCGCAGGTGCCATCGGAAAAGAAATACAGATTTTTAACATTTGATGAAATATTTGTGTCAATGTATTTCAATACATATCTCATTGGCTCCTTTGTGGGCTACTCCTTCGTGGTACAGGAATATTTCAGATTTCATAGTTTTTAGGTTTTTTTTATCCCAAAACAGTTCACCTAAAGTTATATATACTGAACTGGGATCACTGGAAGGGGGAGATTTTGCATAAAATCAAATGAAAGTGTGACTGTGTCTTCACATTCTGCACGTAACTTGGTGACCCTTTGAAGTTTATTGTAAAATTTCTTGCCTCATCTTTTGTGGATGGTAAGTTCAGCAAGAGCAGCCCTTTTAGCTGCATCACCAATAGAGGAGCTCTTGATTTTTACATAAAGTTCTTCACATTTTATGCGCAGTATCTATCTGCAGATGTCTGAACCATAATGAAAAGTTGTCATGAAAATATGTAAGATAAAACTCATATTTTACATCCAAATGAGGGTACTTTTCTTTAAACAAGGAATACATTTTTTTAACATCAAGGCAGGCATCAAGATAACTGATATCTTTGGTGCCATAGTGGGTAATCTTGGTGGGGAATGATGAAATGTGCTCATGTATTTTAGAATAAACTTTGGCAGAAATCTTGTTTTTCTTGAGATTTTTACCTCGTTTATTTTGAGGTGAGTTATTGTCTATTAGGTGGTCAGCAGGCCTTTGAACCCTGCCCTCAGTAATGACATAGAATGAAATAAATACTTTCTTACATACCCCTTTCCTTTTTCCTCTGTATAGTAAGAAATATTCAAAACTGGTGGCTGTACCTCTAGACTGTTCAGAACGAGGCCTACGGTGCTTAATGGTGTATTTTTCAATCAGTTGTTGTAAGAAAATATCTTGCTCATGTTTTGATTTCAACTGATTCAAATTAGTAACAGATTCTGATTTTTTGTCATCACTAAACTTAGTAAAGCATTGTAATTTACAGTTACAAGCAGCACCTATTGTTCTAGATGGGATGAGATGCCCTTTCCAGTTGATGTGTTCAACCCCACAAACTTTAGAAGTTCTAATGATGTTTCTTTGATGTTTTTCTTCATTTCTCCTCCTCTTCTTAGGAGCTGTTTCATGATCACTTTCACTGCTGGTGGTACTTATGGACATATTGAATGTAGAACAGGAAATGTTAAGCATGAACTTGGAATGCATTGAAAACAATCAACAAAATAAAGACTTTGATAAGAGCAGCTGTTTAGGCTGGTAAACACCAGTTGTTTAGGCTGGTAAACACATGGCACATGCTTGGTGAAAGGGGCAAGACTGGTTATGCGATCTAGCAGTGGGAGCAGAAACCATGTCAGTCACTGATTCATGTTATTTCTGCACTCAGCATTCAAAAAATACAGCCTGTATCTATGGATCTACTCAACAGATCAACGTGGTTCTTGCACTCAACATGCATCTTTTCAATGAAAATGATTTTTTGCATTTTTGTGACTGAAGTGGTTTCTGCACTCACTGATACGAATTCTGGCAATATTTATTTGCAAACCATTCACCAGTGTGACAGACCACCATTCTGTATGCTGGTTGACTAGCCAGAAGGATTTGTCAGGTCAGCTGGCCAGATGGGCTTTGAGGCTTCTGGAGTATGATGTCACAGTGACACAAAACTTAGACACAGATATGAGGATGTCAACTGCCTTTCAAGGAAACCTTTGGTGGAACACAGCAGTGTGGATGAAATTTCAGTAATTTCTGCATTAAATGGCCCTGCTGCTTAACAGAGGGAAGATCCAAGGGAAGATCCAACACTGCTGAAAACCATAGTATCCTTCAAGAAAGAAGAACCAGCCAAAAGAGGATGTCAATTAATAAATGGACTAATAAGCACATGGTTGAGTCCCTCTATATTTACCATTTTATTAATTAGTAAATGATGCAGTGTGTAAGGGAAACTATGATCCAATGTGGTACAAATGGTGGCTCATCAACCCAACTCACCTAAAACCAGCTATCTTGAAGTATTTCCATGACACTCCAACATCTGATCACCTGGGATTCATGAAGCCTCTAGACATATTCAGACACAAGTCTCTACTGACACATTAGACAGTATGTTAGTCACTGTAAGGAATGATAATGATGGAAGTACATACTGCAATTACCCCTGGGACATCTTGTACCTATCCTGCCTGCAGTAGCATCATTCAACTGAATTGGGATTGAACTCCTGGGGGACATACCCAAGTCAGTAAATGGAACTGATGTATGAGAGTCTGCACTGACTACCATATCCACTATGCTGTCACCAAAGCCATGCCAACTGCCAAAGTTCAAGAAATTGCTAAGTTCCTTGTAGAAGACATCATCCAAAACACAAAGCATCACTTGTGCTGATATCTGATTGTGGAAAAGTTTTCCAGTCAAGTCTAGAATCAGATGTTGCAGTATCACCCGCAGGATGAAACAGCCCACCATTCACAGATGAGCTGCAAGAGACTGTGGGCATATACACTCGCACACACTCACATATCCATCCACACATATACAGACACAAGCAGACCTGTCCTTTTTCCCCCTAAGGTAAGTCTTTCTGCTCCCGGGATTGGAATGACTCCTCACCCTCTCCCTTAAAACCGACATCCTTTTGTCTTTCCCTCTCCTTCCCTCTTTCCTGATTAAGCAACCGTTGTTTGCGAAAGCTTGAATTTTGTGTGTATGTTTGTGTTTGTTTGTGTGTCTATCAACATGCCAGCGCTTTCATTTGGTAAGTTTGGTAAGTCACATCATCTTTGTGGAGAGGGAAACATTCCACGTGGGAAAAATATATCTAAAAACAAAGATGATGTGACTTAGCAAACGAAAGTGCTGGCAGGTCGATAGACACACAAACAAACACAAATACATGTGATTAGGAACAATGATAGAAGAGCAGCTGAAAGGCTTTCCACATTAATCGAAAGATACAGAAAAGGTTTTGGAAATAGACCAGGAATAATAAAGGGGCACCACATCATATAAACATAAAGCCTCATAAGCTATATTTTAAACCACCTTAACCAATGCAAGAAAAGAAGCAATAGAGAGGGAATTCCAGAAAATGCTAACAAATGAAGAATAGAAAGAGCTCAAAGTCAATACAATAGCCCACTAGTTTTTGTGGCTAAAAACAATGTGAGTGTAAGGCTTGTATTGGATACATGACAAGCCAACAAGGTATTTGAATTGGGATGGGCTGACCCATATACATTGATGAACTTTTATAGAAATTTAAAGTATCAAAGATATTTACATGTCTGGATTTGATGTCTGGATGTCATCAAAAACTGATAGACCCAGCCTCAAGGCTATTTACAGTATTTTTGTATGACAGAAGATGTTACCCATATAGAGTACTGCCTTTTGGACTGCGTGTATGTGTATCTGCTTTTATTAGAATGCTAGACTGAGTGCTAGGAGAAGATTTCATGAAGAAAATTGTGATGTATGAAGACAATATATAAGTAGCCAGTGAAACGTAGGAGTTACAATTAAGGACTGGAGGAAATATTAGAAAGATGTGAATGTGCAGCTGCCAGGTTTAATTTTTAGAAGTCAGAATTCAGAAGACCAGAAATACCTCTACTGGTGCACATTAGCAGGCCAGAAGGAGTAAAATCTGACCTAGAGAAGCTGACAGCAAGAAGAAATTTTTCAATACCAAGAAACAGCAGTAGCTGAAATTTTCCATTAGTGGATTCTACCATTGATTCATCAGTGAACAACATTAAATAGTGAAGCACTGCAAAGATTGCTGAAGAAAAGCAATGCATCTATGTGGACAAAGAGTGTACTGCAGATTTTGAAAAAATAAGATAAAAATTTGGTAATGCTCCAATACTAGCTGATCCAGATATAACAAAGACATTTTACGTAGGGTATGATCAACGGACTATGGAACAGAAGTCAATCTATATAAAAAATACAAGGAACAAGGAAAAGAAGTAATCAGGACCATTGTTTTCAGTAGTTGGTTTTTGAATGCATGAGAACAGAAGAACCCAATAATGGAGAAACATTACCAGTAGTGTATGGTTCTGCTAAAGTATTTGGCTAAATGAAAATCTATTGCAGTAACAGATCACAAGGCTTTGCCATTCATATTAATATGCAGACTGTAAAATAACAGATTAATGAGGTGGATGCTTGCTCTGCAAGAATTTGATTTTGATATTCAGTACATGGCAGGAACTTAGCAGACAGTGCCAGGTGCACTATTTTGATTGCCTGTAGCAAGCATTTTGCACCTCATTTTCCAGTGGAAAGCAATATATTTCTAATAAAAGGCATCACATGCAAAGGAACAGTACACAGAGCAATAAAGAACATCAGAAGATAATGAAATGAGGGTAAAAAGTCAGTGCTAAATGAAAGGAAGTGCAATAGTACTGAGTAAGACAACATCAAGACATGTTACCTCTTGCACAATATGCATATTACCTCACAGGGACAACATACACACATCAAAAAAGTTTTGCATCACCTTGGTTTTGAGAGTTCCGGAACCTGTACAGATAACTGGAATAGTGATCAACTTAAATATCATTTCCACTATTTTTATTGCTCCTGAAAACCAACACATTGCATGTTGTACCACCATACAACGAAACCTTCAGAGGTGGTGGTCCAGATTGATGTACACGCCAGTACCTCTAATACCCTGCAGCATGTCCTCTTGCATTAACACATGCCTATACTTTGTTGTGGCATACTATCCACAAGTTCATCAAGGCACTGTTGGTCCAGATTGTCCCACTGCTCAATAGCGATTCGGTGAAGATCTCTCAGAGTGGTTGGTGGGTCACATTGTCCACAAACAGCCCTTTTCAGTTTCCCCCATGCATGTTTGCTGGGTTTCATGTCTGGAGAATATGCTGGCCACTCTGGTCAAGTGATGTCGTTATCCTGAAGGAAGTAATTCACAAGATGTGCATGATGGGGGTCCGAATTGTTGTCCATGAATACGAGTGCCTCCCCAATATGCTGCCAATATGGTTGCACTATCAGTCAGAGGATGGCATTCATGTATCTTACAGCCATTACGGGACCTTCCATGACCACCAGTGGCATGTGTCGGCCCCAAAACAGCAGGGAACCTCCACCTTGCTGCACTCACTGGACAGTGTGTCTAAGGCTTTCAGCATGACTGGTGCCTCCAAATACGTCTCTGATGATTGTCTGGTTGAAGTCGTATGCGACACTCATCAGTGACGAGAACGTGTTGCCAATCCTGAGCGGTCCATTTGTCATATTGTTGGTCCCATCTGTACCACACTGCATGGTGTTGTGGTTGCAAAGATGAATGTCAGGAGTGAGGTTGCACATCATGCAGCCTATTGTTCAAAGTTTGTGTCATAACACAACATCCTGTGGCTGCACGGAAAGCACTATTCAACAAGGTGGTGTTGCTGTCAGGGTTCCTTAGAGCCATATAATCCATAGGTAGCAGTCATCCACTGCAGTAGTAGCCCTTGGGAAGCCTGGGTGAGGCATGTCATTGACAGTTCCTGTCTCTTTGTATCTGCTTCACGTCCAAACAACATCACTTTGGTTCACTCCGAGACATCTGGACACTTCCCTTGTTGAGAGGGCTTCCTGGCACCAAGTAACAATGCTGGACATGATTGAACTGCAGTATTGGCCATCTAGGCATGGTTGAACTACAAACAACATGATTCGTGTACCTCCTTCCTGGTGGAATGAATGGAACTGATCGGCTGACAGGCCTGCTCCATCTAACAGAGGCTGCTCATGCATGGTTGTTTACATCTTTGGGTGGATTTAGTGACATCTCTGAACAATCAAAGGTAATGTGTTTGTGCTACAATATCCACAGTCAACAACTATCTTCAGGAGTGCTGGGAACCAGGGTGATGCAAAACGTTTTTTGATGTGTGTAGGTAAAGAGGAGTGGAGGATATGCTTTCTGGAACAAAGTACAAATGACATCGCATGATATACCCATCTCGGTTGCAGATATTTTGGTTGTATGGAAAAGTTATGGGGAGATTGATGGTTTTCCAACATGACAACATGGATAAGAAAACTGTTGAAGAATTGCAAGACATGCAGAAGACAAAGACAACTACAGCACAGTGCAAAGGATTTATGCATGCAGTAGTACCAAAGGACCCCAAGGAAGAAATTGCATTGGATTAGTACATTTGAGAGTGTTGTCAATCATGATCCTCATAATTCCATGGATTATGCTCCAGTAGAAAGTCAATCAAATTGTGGACAGTCTAATAGAGATACATTGCAAAACTCCTTCATAAGGACCTGACATGGGAGGAAAAGATCAAAAAGGTGGAATAAATTCTTATTAGAAGAGCTGATCCATGAAAAAGACAATATGACAAGATTGTGCATCCTATAGCGTACAGGGCTGGGGGTCTTGTGTTAATAAATACCCTTGTCCAATCATGTTCTCTCATAAAGAGAGAAAAAAGTTACACCATGTATGCAAGGGACCCTATAAGGTTGTGGCTTTGAAGCGTCCAAATACTTCAGAAGTTGAACAGTGCAAGAGTGGTAGGCTCCAAGGTAATGAAAATGTTGAAAATGTAATCTTGTACAAAGAAACTGTTTCTATCTGAAGAGGAAGAGGAAGAGACCACTGAAAACAATTAGTGTTACAAATGAAGTGTTTAAAGTGTAATAGGTGTAACTGGTAACTATAATTGGCAGTGAAACATATTTTAATGAAATATTTTTTTCAGAAAGACAAAGCTCTATGGAAATATCAGTTATCATTAAAAACAGTAGAGGAAGTGTGAAATATATTTTGGTATAATAGTGTGTTGTGAATATAAACTTACGCAGCCAAGTATTTAGACTGTTGCATTTTAAAGCACAGTTATGGTAGTGTTAAGTGACAGGTGGGAATAGCACTTGTGACTCTTGTTGGGTTCTGTGGCAGATGTGAGCAACACTAATATACTAGCGACAGGAGTTGATGGTATGTACGGTGTATTTTGTTTCATGCTGGGAGCAGGCAGTGGCTGCACGCTGCATTTGATGGCAGAATAGCATGATGCTGCCAGATGACAAGGCAAGGAAGAGGCAGATTACACAGTCGACAAGGGTTCAGGTGGCAACTGAAGGATCTGGTGGGAGGGAGAGACTACAGGAGTTGGCAGAGTGCTGGCAGCGAGTGAGATCAGTGAAACTCCTTAGCTGACAACAGCAGGTGTGCAGCCAGCTATGAGGTACCAAGTCATTGCATACTGTAATGAAACACCAGCCCAAGGTGACTGAGGAGAACAAGTGCGCAGTGCTTCAGAGAGCTAATGTGCATGTGTGTGACTTCCTTTCGAATTTCATGATTTGTTTTGTGTCATTCCTTTGCAGATTGAAACTGTTCCACAAATATGCAATTGGACTCATGACATATCATATTGAAAAGATGGATGTGTGTGGAGAGTGTATGAGATAAACCTACTGTTACTGAAGAGTGATATTGTGTAAAGGTGGTGGCACTATTGCCAGTTTTGATTAAATTCATTTAGTGGGGAGTTTCCTTTTCAAAAGATGAGGGGACTTTTTCCTTTCTAAAATCCTTGTTTCACACAGATTCTGAAAAAATTTGTTGGGGGATGTAAGGGCACAGATGTTGATCAGGCGTTCAACGGATCAAATCTGCCCCTTACAATTCTTTGCCGCAGTACAGCATGTCTCTTTGCTATGGTGCAGTGGCATCACTGACGGGGATGTCCAGTGGTTCTGGAAGGTGCGAGCTGGTGCCTAGAGATCAGTTGGCAGGAGGTAGTCAGTCAATTGACTCGAGCCATCACGTGTTCAGGACATGAATATGTGTGGAAGTGTAATTCAAGAATTGTGTTAAAAATATTACTTTGTCAATTTTGCAGTGTTTAATGTTGAAAAGGCAACAATACAGACAAAGAATGGGAATGACTAACTTATTTTATATTGTGAATGATGAGAATATGCAAGCATAGTGCTAGTGGGGTTAGAAACCATGCTTAGTAATTTTCAGTGAGGGAGCAAATAAAATCAAGTGTTCTTTACAAGTGTGTTATCTAATTTATAACTTAAACAGTTTAAAAACTTGTGGATGGGATTGTTTTGCATTAGTGTGAATGGGGTAAATAGGGCATGTGTTGTAGGCTACATGATTGAGACTATAATTACTGACACATGTACCTTGATAGTAAGTATGCCCCTTAAGAAACTGGCTAATCTAGATGTCTGAAAATATCAAATGGTTCAAATGGCTCTGAGCGCTATGGGACTTAACATCAAAGGTCATCAGTCCCCTAGAAGTTAGAACTACTTAAACCTAACTAATGTAAGGACATCACACACATCCATGCCCAAGGCAGGATTCGAACCTGCGACCGTAGCGGTCGCGCGGTTCCAGACTGAAGTGCCTAGAACCGCTCGGCCCCACCGGCCAGCCTGAAAATATCAAACAGTCAGCCAGAAACATTTCAGCAAACTGATATAAAGAGGGGAGCAGCTTACAAATTTGGCCTTACCTTCCTCTCCTTGGTGCCTTCCAAGGGAAAAAATACTTCTCAACACAATTTCAAGACAGATCTCAATTTAATTATCCTCTGCGCAGACAAACACTCCAACAGTATCATGGTAAAAATTCTGATTAGTTGACAGAAAATATTTGAAAATGTCTCACTCTTCCAACTACTCCTGGTATAGGGATCTACGAGGGCTATCCACAAAGTACATTACGTTTTGGAATTAAAAATAAACAAAGTATTGGAAATTTTTTTATTATATACAGATGAAAGCCACACTTAAATACTACTTTTCTACATAGTTGGCATTTAAATTAAGGCACTTATCATAGCAATGGATGAGCTTGAAAATTCCTTCGTCGTAAAATTCGGCCGCCTGTGCCTTCAACCACGTGGTTACCTCTTCTTGAAGCTGTGTGTCATCATCAAAACACTGCATAGCCAACCACGGTGGATGAGAAAACAACTCCCACTTAAAAGATTTGAGAACTTCACGAGTGGCATTTGCCATGTGGGCCCGGGCGTTGTCATGAATCAGCAAGATCTTTGAGCCCAACTTTCCCCTGCACTTGTTTTGTATTGCTCTTCTGAGGTTGTGCAGAGTTTGGCAATACCTTTCAGAGTTTATTGTAGTGCCTCTTTCCAGGAAATCCACAAAAATCACACCTTTTCTGTCCCAAAAGACAGTCGCCATGTGGTTGAAGGCGCAGGCGGCCGAATTTTACGATGAAGGAATTTCCAAGCTCATCCATTGCTACGATAAGTGCCTTAATTTAAATGGCAACTATGTAGAAAAGTAGTATTTAAGTGTGGCTTTCATCTATATATAATTAAAAAAAATTCCAATACTTTATTTATTTTTAATTCCAAAACGTAATGTACTTTGTGGATAGCCCCCGTATACCGTAAGTTCAACTATTCTTCAATCCTTATGAAGATCCATAGGCCTATCACAGAACATCTTCCCTGAATCCATTTTCTTTGTGCTCCAACTACCCTTCATACAGCTCTCTTCTTTGTGCTTTCTGAAATCAATAAACCAGTCAACCCTGGAATCTGCATTGTAACTTTTTATTTTGCTCATAGTAAAATAGTCTTGTTGACCAACAGCACCAATCCATAGTGTGGAGTCTAGCTCCTCGTTTCAAAGACACAATTCAGTTCCTTCACTGACTATTACCTACCCCTTCTCTACTACCATCTGGATTCCTACTTGTCACTATTAACACAACCTCCATCCACACCAGCATCCCCAAGCCCATGATCTTGCTGCCACTGAACATTACCTGTCCCACTGGCTTTCTGACTCCAAACACACCACAGTCTCAGCACCTTCTCTCACATTTATTTCACTGATCCACTTCAGCTCAGGGTGCTGGCTTCTTACATATTGACATCTACCTCTGATGACTATAACCAAATCTCTGTCCATATAGTGCACACTTACCATCAACAATACTTGCAGTAGGCAGTTTCCTTCCATTCATCAAAAAGTCACTTCCATTTAGTATGGCCACTCATGGACGGAATATTTGCAGTAATGAGTAAACCTTGTTGAGTGTGCTGTCTTTACAGACAGGCATTTCCATCAAATCTAGTCTGCAGACAGATTTCCTGTACCGTATGCACAGATGCTCCTAATCCTCTAATGACCCACAAGAGCCAATTGCAAAGTGGACCCCACCCTCATCACCCACTATCATCTCAGACTAGAACTACTGAGCCAGCTGGCCACTGTGGTCGAACGGTTCTAGGCGCTTCAGTCCAGAACCACGCTTCTGCTATGGTTGCAGGTTCAAATCCTGCCTCGGGCATGGATGTGTGTGATGTCCTTAGGTTAGTTAGATTTAAGTAGTTCTAAGTCTAGGGGACTGATGACCTCAGATGTTAAGGCCCATAGTGCTTAGAGCCATTTGAACCATTTGAACTACTGAGCCATATCCTTCACCAGGGCATCAATTACTTATCACAGTGTCCATAATTCAGGAATATCCAGCCCACAATCCTTCCCATCTTCCCAATGTGCACCAAATCTATGCAATATCCTAGTTCATACTCATGTTACACTTGCTCGCAACCCTTGGCACATGGATCAAAAGCTTTTGGATGACTCAAGTGCATAAAACAGTGTGATATATTCACCTTGTAAGCCCTGTTCCATTCCCATCACAGACATTAGCAACAGAGCCACCTGTAAAAGCAGCCATGTCATGTACCAGCTCAGCTGTCATTTCTGCACAGCATTTTTTGTGGTGATTGCCAACCAGCTGTCCACCTGAATTAATTGTGAAATGCCACCTCCGAATTGTGGTCAATGCAGACTTGACTACCCAGTAGCAGAACATATTCCTGAGCACAACATATTATATTTCAAGAGCTGTACCAACTGGATTCTTCCCCAGAAAACCAGCTTCTCTGAATTATGCAGGCAGGTGTTGTTATTGCAACACATGCTTTGATCCTGTAATCTTTCTGGCCTCAACCTCTGCCAGTGCCTGTCTATCTCCTCCTGATAATCCACACTTCCAAGTAATCACATACTGGCAGCTCATGTGGCCAGAGTGAGGAAACTGGTGCCTCATTCCTATCCTGTGCACCTGCTACCATTCCCTCCCCATTGTCAACTACACTCCTCCAACCCTCCCTTCTGCTGCACAACACCTTTCCCATCACCCTCTGTACCCAACACAACCCATCATCCTTGTGGAGTCACAATGTTGGTCACAATGTTGGCCTAATGTATTTATTTGGGACAATGTAGCCAGACACTTGTGTGTGTATACGTGAATATGAATACTCTATAGCTCTGAAGAAGGACTTATCCAAAAACTAGTTAAGTTCTCAGACTTCTTTATGTGCAGATCAACTACTCGGTGAGTTGTTACATTTGCTCCCTAAATTATCCATATTCCACCAGTGACCTTACAGTCCATATTTCACTTATTCATTCCATCATTCCACTTGTAATTTCTCTCCCCCTGCCCCCTATCCCCTCCTTCTCCAATCTATCTTTACTTCTCACTCTTCCCCTTCTACCTTAAACCCAATACTTTACCTGCTGTCTTTTATTCACAATTTGTCTCCCTTCATTCTCACAACATGTAGGCCACTAAAGCTTCCCCAGCAATGACACACCCTGAAAAGTAACAAAGAGTCACCAGATAAAAAATTAGTTAGCGCCAGGAGAAGTCACATTAATAATATAAACCTTCTCTAGCACTGATAATAACCAGAATTTGAAGAGCAATGTGTGTCCACAAGTTTGTTCAGATGTGCCACATCCAGCTAAGGCCTTAAATCCCACAGAGCTACCAAATTACAGGGATGTTGATTACTATGTTTAGCCTGCTGTCCCAGAGTTTTCTACGGGATTCAGACTGGATGATTTAGAGGACCATTTGAGGTTCAATAGCATGCCTGAGTGTTGATCAAACAAGAATCATGTTTGTGCAGCCCTGTAAACACAGTTATTTATATCTTGGAGGACAGTAATGTCCACAGCATACTCATAATAAAGATGCACAAAAAGGGCAATATTAGTGACCGTGAATTTTAAATAAACATTCTTGTTCTGATTCATGGTGATCTGAATGAATCAGCTTGACTCAAGGTATGAGAAGTACTCCCAGAAGATGATAGAAGTAATCTGGCCTAAGATACACCTCATGCACTGTGGGATAGACACCTCATTGGGCCACCATTCCAGTTCAGACTTTTAATGACTTGTTACATCAAACTATACACCCCTCATCAGCTGTTGTCCAGTTTTTGTGTTGTTTAGATTGTTGGAGATGTGCAACTTTTATGTGGTGCTGTGAGAAATTACTTTTTTTGAGGAACGCAGCTCCAAATGTTAATCACATGCAGTTCCATGGGCAGTGTTAGCTTGTAAACTAGTTGTGACCTCCATTTGATGGCAGCAGAAGTTCCTGTCAGGTTTGAAAGCAACTGCTATTGACAAGATGTGTCACTTGTTTCCAATCCCTGTCGTTTAGGATCTCTTTGTGATCTGTACACTGTGGTATATGGCTATGAGTGCTACACCATTCCTGGTAGACATGATAGGAAGTCAATTTTGATACAAGAACTAATTGGGCAACTTCATTGTAGTGTTCACATTGGCATGTTCAAACACTATAACACCTTTCTGCCATTCTGTAATGTTTCCATGTTGACACATCTTTCTGCACTGTTTACAAACACCTGACTTGCACATAGACATCCCTTCACAGCCATGACTTATGTCAAAGTGGAGTGCCAGTTATATACCATCTCTGATGTTCCAAAGTGAATTGGCTCTAATGACAAAACATAAAGCACTAATCTTCCTTTCTTCTTTCAAAGTGACCAGTGGGCTTCTTTTTCAGGATTGACTAAGATTTTGTCTGATGAGCTTTGAAGTTCTTGTAACAGAGGAAGATGAGATTATTGTACTTGTTCTTATGTCATTCCTGATGTAAATATTATTTTTTTCATTTTCAAATCTCTCTTCTTTAGTAGTGCATATACCATAGTTACACAAAACAGTCAAATTCATATAAAAACAGTATTTCACTAAACTTCATATCTGTCTCCATTGCCAAGCAATGACAGATCCTCATGCAGGGGACATGGGTTCAATCTGTGAGACTCCAAGGGATTTGTCCTTGGCTGGCAGACTTGACAGGGGTTCACTTAGCCTTGTGGTGCCAGTTGGCAAGCTACCTGATTGAGAAGTGGCAGCTCCAAGGTCTAAATGTTGACAGTGGCCAGGAGTGTGGTGCACTGACTGCATGCCTCTCCATACAGCATCCAATGATGAATGGCTTACAATGACATAGCACAGAACTGAATGTGGGACTACCATTTACTAAACTTCACAGTATAATTTACCAACAGAAATAGCAGATTTTGTATAGTATGGAACCATTTTATTTAAAGAAATATTCATAATTTGTAATACCTGTAGACCATGGGCACATCCATATTCAATAATGCTACAAAATTGTTTGTTTTAAGATTGAAACAGCTTATTTGAAAGCCCCTATTCTTTCTCATCTTTCAATCAAACATTTTACTTTTTCCAAAAATGTAATATTTCAATAGTTAGTTTTATTCAAAATTTTTATATTTCAGCAAGTTCCAATCAGTGAATGATACTCTTTCCAAAATTCCATGCCATAGTTTTGTTGTCCCAATTTTTCTGTTTTTGGAAAAGTATACATTTACTAAAATATGTTAGTTTATTAGTTATTCCAATCAGAAAATCTCACTACTGAGAAAATTCCTGGCAAACTTTGGCAATCCCTGTGTACATTAAAACTTTCCATGTCACTTCTAGTGCATCATATGGTTAACAAACTTACTTCATTGCCTATTGTACCATTGTATCTTTTATTTTTCTGTTTTTATGAGAACATTTAAAAAGTAATAAGCTTGTATTTTGCCATTTTATTGTTTCTAAATATGGAATAATTTCTAAAGATGGAATAGTGACGGCGAATCTAAAATAGCAGCCACTTGAAGGAAGACATCTAGTATCTCATGGAAGCCTAGTTACACAATCTTAGACCTAGTTTCAAGACCAAAATTTGTTATTACAATTTAGTAATCTAAGTGACGCTGCCACTCTGACCTCGAACATAAAATCGCACTTGTAAGTATTCACACAATCATCTTTTCAGAAGACCATTTGGGACTGCAGTGTTAAGAAATTGTAACATATGGAACATTAATAAACTTTTTTGGCTGTGTTCCATTTTAGTATGCACTGAAAAATAATGTAACTGGAAAATTGGGGTATGGTTTGCAAGTGATTGTCAATACTACTTCAACATGGGGAGCTGTTATCTTTTCTGATACCATTGTTTTTTCTCCTCTTTGTTTCACCTGTCACATTTGTATATCTTTCTCTCTCTCTCTCTCTCTCTCTCTACAATAACAATTGGGATAGATTGCTACTCATCACATTGTCGAAGCATTGAGGCACACACAGGCACATTTAAAAGTGCATTTAAATGTAGATTAAGATACTGGACAAAGTCCTTCTTCAGATCTAGAAAAACACACACATGGCCTCTGTTGTCTCCAGGCACTGAGGCCTGAGTGCATTGAGCAGCAGTGTCAGTAGATGGCTGACCATGTTTGTGTGAACTGTGCATGTATGAATACGTGTGTGTTTTTCTAAATCTGAATAAAGACTTTGTCCAATAGCTTAGTCAGCACACAAGTGGCTGTCTGCTAATTTCTGCTTCCTCCATTGGTGGCAAGTAATATATCCTAAATCACATTGATTGTCTCTTTTACATTTTCCCTAAATTTGGAACTTCAAGAACTGATGGTTATTCTTAATATAGCTCAGTACTTCTTCCTTCATAGGAGTGATGAAATGTTTTTGTACAGTTTTAGAATAGTTATTAAGCATACGTCCTTGTTCTTGAAAATTATAAGAGTATTGTTGGTAATTTTCTATGATTTGAACTTATTATTTGCAGATAATTGCTGACTTTGTGCAGTGGCAGAAGAATTTTCTTGCCTCTGAAATTCCTATCCTATCAGAGAATGTTCTAGCAGAGCTGTTTGAGGTAGACTTTGACAAGCCCATTGCCCATGCATTATGCATCCATCTGAGAGAAATACCCTACGTGACTCCAATGGTTGCAAAAGAAAATGCAATGCCTGAGGTAAACTTAATTGTGTGGTTTTATGAGTACATATATTCTACTGGGAAGCAGAGCCTTCAAGGCTGTGAAATGAGTGAAGTTGTAGGTTAAAAGGCAGAACAACCACTACTGCAAAGTATGGTGACAAAAATTATGACTAGCACTAATCTGCTCACATGTATAATTAAGGGATTTACTTTTAGATTATTTTATGTATGTATATTTATCGTGGGAGAAACAAAGATACTTTGAAAAAAGGTAATTGTTCCTTACTGTCCATAATACTCATCTGGTATTTTTCTGTAACAGTTCAATCAGAGCATGTATGTAACTTTACACAGATCAGTTGCCTATGTGGAACTAAATTTAGGAACTATTTCCTACAGATATCTGGTCACAAAAGTTAACATCTACTCTGCAAGTCCATATATTTAGATACGTTGTAGGAGGAGTGGATGAAAAGGTTTTGTTGTACTTTGTTTTTTAATTTTTGAGGATTATCTAATTTTCTGCCTGATATCTACTTGTACCATTACATAAGAGTATGAAATTCTATTTTAAATCCTATAAAAGGCTTGATAGTGTGTTTCTTATCTATCTGGGTGCCCAGAAAATTCATATATGGAACTTCATCCATTGTATGCCATTTTACCCCTTCTCCTGGCTCATGAAAATCATTTTTATTTATTTGAAATTGCATAACACAAATTTTTGTATGATTAAGGGCTAAGTTGTTCCTCTCTGGGGGACACCACTTAGATGAAGCACTGTCTGAGTGAGTGGAGAGGCTTGCATATCCACATGAAGCTTTTGCCAGAAAGGCCTCAGCTGATGGATCAGACTAACAGTGTTTCACAATGTCCCATCTTCCCTATCCACTCCTAGTCCTTACACAATTCCCTATCCCAACCCTAGGTGTAATGCGATCCGTGCCAAGGTGCGCATGTCACATGGGAAGATGTATCGCAAATGGAGCCTCAGGGATACTGGGTGACCTCCCTGAGTAAGTAGCCTTACACTGCACAGGACTTCATGGTGTGGACCATGTAGATCCCCAAATCTCATGGGACCAATATGGACATGACTAAAGAAAATAAATTTAAAACAAACTGAGGGAGAAACTGAGATCTCAGACATCCAAACATCGGGGGCCAGGACTGATGGAAGGTATTGCCACTAATGAATCAGGGTCTAGACCTGAGGTGTAAGTGGGAACTGTTACAGAGAAGTTGGACCAGATCAAGGTCAAAGCTTTGTCTGGGGCCCAGAGGAGGAAACTACTCATTGAACAGAGAAAAAAGGAAGGGAAAGAATGGCTTCCTAAAGACAAGGGGGGGGGGGGGGGGGGGCGAGGGGGATTAAAGGGACTTGAACCTAAGACCCCCAAGAAAAAACTGTCTCAGCTTGAAAGGGATATGCAGTCACCCACAACATTGAAGACAGGCAACAAGAGGATAAGGGAGGAATCTAAGACTCCTTCCTCCCTGGATAAGTGAGCCCAGAAGAAAATGAGGCAAGAAATAGGTAAACAGACCTATAGTACTGCACCTCCTCATTTGGAGGTGAGGAGACTGGTAGAGGCTTGCCATTGTCCAGGTGACCAACTGTTGGTGGGATGTGACGCCAATGCACACAACATAGTGTGGGGCAGCCAGGACTTCAACAGTAGAGGTGAGTACCTTCTTCAATTTCTTTTATCTAACAACTTGGAGGTCATGAACAGGGGCAATGAACCTACATTCAGGAATAGCAGAAGAGAAGAAGTAATTGACAAATTTTGGTTCCATGATGATGGGCACCTATGTCAAACAATGGCATGTGGTGTTAGAGCCATCCACATCGGTCCACATGTATCTTAAATTCAAGGTTGAAATGGGAATCAGACAGACCATGACCTATGGGAATATCAGGAAAACAGACTGGGAGACATATAAGAGAGACCTTGACTTAAGGTTATCAGAAATTAAAACCTTGGTAAGGAATCCAGTAGAGTTTGAGGAAGTAGCAGAGACTGTTACCTCTGCCATAGTGACCTCATATCAGGACAACTGCACAATCACCAAGAGGTGCACAAATAGGAGTGTGCCTCGGTGGGATAATAACTTGGAAATGCAAAGAAAACAAGTAACAAGACTGTTTAACCTTGCAAGGTGTAAAAGACAATGGGCAAAATCAAAGAAGGCATCCTGGAAGGCATTCTGTGAGGAAGTGGAGAGCACAGCTGCTCAAGCCAGACTTCACAGAATCCTCACTAGAGTTCCAACCAATCCAGGACATGTTGAGGAAGGAGGATGGGGGAATGTACAAGGACAGCATACGAGACACTGGAACTGCTCCTCAAACTCACTTTCCTCAATATGCTCTGCACAGACTAGAATGTGGTCCCAGAGAGACAATGGTTCTCAGGCACTTGAAGAGAGGACTGGGAATTGGCCAAGGAGTGTGTGGATTTCAATAAAACAACATTCAAACATTCAAACCGTTCAAGTCGCCTGGTCCAGATGGAATCTTTCCAGCTCTCCTGCAACGGGCAAAAGAGAATCTCATAAGAGTCCTATGCAGGTTATTCAGGGTAGCAGTAGGAATCATTCCCAACGCTTGGAGGGCAGTGAAGGTTGTCCAAAGCCAGGGAGAATTGATCATACTAAGGCCAAGGATATGAGACAAATCAGACTGTCCTCTTTCATTCTCAAAACATTAAAAAAACTGGTTAATGTATACATTGGGGAGAGGAGGCTACTTAGGACCCCTTTACATTCAAACCAACATGCATACCAACCAGGTAAACCATGCAAGACAGCTCTCCATCAACTTGTTGGAAGTGTGGAGAAAGCACTTCACTTCCAAGAAATAGCCCTCTGCACCTTCCTGGATATCGAGGGGGCCTTCAATAACACAACCTTTGATTCCATGGTAAGGGCAGCAGAGGTGCATGACCTAGAGACCACTATATTTAGGTGGACCAGGGCCATGCTTAGCGGAAGGAAGGTGGAGGCTACCATGATGAATGAAAAGATGGTAATTAACACCATTAGAGGTTGCCCTCAAGGAGGGGTTCTGTCCCTTTTATTGTGGAATCTAATGGTGAACGAACTCATTGAGGAACTAAATTCCAGACAGTGCTTCTGCCAAGGATATGCAGATGACCTTGTGATAGTAATACTTGGCAAATTTACTGACACAGTTAGAAATATGGCACAAGGAGGATTGGACATTGTGCAAGACTGGTGCATTAAACAGGATCTGAGAGTTAATCCTAAGAAGACTGCTGTGATGCCATAGTGGAAGGTTATTTACAAATTATACATAAACCAGACTGCAGTTGTAATAATCAAAGAATATGAAAGGAAAGCAGTAAATGAAAAGGTATGTTATTCATTCTGTGCACTGAGCAAGCAATAAAGAAAAGCAAGGAGAAATTTTGGAAGAGAATTAAAGTTCAGGGAGAAGGAATAATAACTTTGAGGGTTTCTTATGACACAGCAGTTCTGTCAGAAATGGCAAAAACTTGGAAGATCAGTGTAATGGAATGGATAGTGAAGAGTAGTAATACCAAGCATTTCTGAAAAAGAAAAGAAATTTGTTAACAGTCTACACATATTACAAAGCTCTTTGCCATGTTTTTCCATCTGTACAACCAGGATAATCTTAAAAAGTTGTGACTTCTATCCATGGTTAATGCATTTGTGGCATCATCCAAAAAAGGTAAATATTACTGGGTCAAAAGGTGTGAATTATCCCACTGTGCTGACAGCAGATGTTATAGGGTGGGGTGAGGATAAGTAGATAGGTGGGCATTCAGAATAATTGCAAGTATAAGAGAGAACCAAATGAATCTGGTAAAAGCCTTATGGTGTTTACTGCATTATAAGGGATACATATGGTGCACAAAGGGAACTCACCAATTGTTTGGAGGGGACCATTATGGCCTAAGTCCCAAGTGTAACATAGGAGAAGAGGTGAGGAATGTGCTCATGGATGAGAAGCCAGCAGCCAATAAAGTGAAGTGTCTCTGCCAAGGCCTTGACTGCTCACATCTGAGACCCCATCTAAGTCTTTCCTAGGCTTCTATTGGTTGATGATTGTGACTGATGCTTTGCCCATGTGTCCATCTGTCAGCAATCCGCACTGTGCGAACCACACTAACTGCAGCATCATGTGTTGGGACAGTGGAAAGGAAGTGAGCAGTTCCTCAACAGCAGCAAACTTAATTACTGAAACCAACTCAGAGAATAAAAATTTTTAAATAATTCATCCCTGTTCCCTTCAGGCTGGTAGCCCACTGCACAATCATTCCCCCTTTTGCAGAAGCAGATTTTACAAATGTGGTGAACTACAGAATGTTCCTATGGATGCACAGTGCTATCAGAAGGACCTTATGAGCTGAGGGTGGGTAGTTGTTATCACATAATAATTAACTTTTTGTTAAGGGGAATAGCGTTACAATATTTATGTTTGTTCGCTGTTTCATGGGGGCATGACGGCATAATGGGTTACTTGGGCTTCACTGAAAAATCTTGCCTTATAATTTTTGAGCAAGTCAATCAAGGAGATGGTGAAGAAGTGCAGCAAGTTGTGGTGATGTGGTCCATTGCAGCAGTAAAGGGGATATGTGGCTGCTTATGGTAAATGTTGGCTGCCAGGTTCCTCATGCTCCATGAGCTACATGATACAGGAACTGCAATTCTCCATCTGGTGCTCATTGGGGAGGGTCCAGGGAAAGGGTATTTAAGTAGAAAAAAGCTGTCCAAGTTAGAGAGAATTCCTTCACTAAGTTTTCAAATGATTCAATTTTGCAAATTATTCCAAAAGGGGCATAATTGGGTAAAGATTGTAACTAATACAATTTAATTAACAGTCCTCCATTCACCTAGGGGATCTTTACGATTTCTACTATAGTTATCAATGGGATATTAAAGAAAAGAACAGTTGCAATTGATGCTAAAATTTTAATCCTGGATTTTATAGAAGTGTGGACAGTTGGCACTGTAAATGGCTATATTTATTTATTATTTCTTCAAGTTAACAGTGCCTACTGTTATTGCTTTCTAGGGAGTCAGGTTGTAATTCAGTCAAAAGCTTTTTCTAGATTAAGGAACACTCCAGTTACATACTCCTTGTTCTCTATGGCTGTTATTATTTTGTCTATTAATTGTGCTGCTGCTACTGAAGTTGACTTGTTTTTCATAAAATCATTCTGATTTTCAGATATTAAATTGTGTTGACTCAGGAATGTCATTAGTCTAGTATAAATAACTTTCTCAACTACCTTAGAAAATGCAGGTAAGATTGAGATAGGGTGGTAGTTTTTAATTTTAGATTTATCACCTTTCTTGTAAATCGGGGTTACTTGTGCTATCTTTAGACTATCTGCGAAACAACCTGCTGCAATTACATCATTTAATAGACAGTCAACCATAGCCTGCTGATTTTGTATTTTTTAATGACATTACTATGTTTTTGCCTTCCTTGCTACTGGTTGGGGCTAAGTATATGCTTTGTTTGATTGGAATGCCATTATATCTATGCTGAAGATTCTTAAAATGGTCATTGACAGATTTTCCAACAGAAGAAAAGTACTCATTAAAAATATTTGCAATCTGACATTGACATTTCATGATATGCCCTTTATGGTTTATAGTAAAATCACTTGTCAATCTGTCCTTACAATCCCTAAAGCTATTTATTACTTTCCAAACAGCTAGACCAGTGTTAGCAGAGTTTCTTAGCATTGTGGCTACATATTTACTTTTAGTTTCTAGCAGAAGATCTTTATAGTTATCCTGATATTCTTAAACTCTACCTTTAGTCTATTATTATTGTCATTATTTATCATTGCATATTGGAAAAGTTTAAGTTTCTGTCTTGCTGTTTTTACTTCATGATTTATCCAGTTATTTTTTTTGTATCTTTTTGCAGTCATTTACTGTAAAGGTCATTTCTGGGCATGAGACATTGAAGCAATAATAAAAATCTGATGAAAAATCACTGAAAGTAATGCTGTTTTTTTCACCCCATTGTAAGCTTTTCAGCAAACTGTTGAAATCTTTAACAGTGTCATCATTGGTGATTCTTTTTGTCACATATTGTTTCTCTTTTCTATTGACATGAAGATTTTCAGCTTCTATCAATACCTGTATTGCGTGGTGGTCAGAAATGGCAAGCTTCAGAACTGATGCTCTGCATGTAAAGTGGGACATGTTAGTTATAATGTTGTCAATGCATGATTTACACTATTGACCTCTCTAGTGGGCTCATTTATCAGAAATGTTAAGTTAAATTGAGCTAGTATTAGTATTAGTTTTTTAGATACAGAGTCATTGGACAGCAAGTCAATGTTTATATTTCCAGTTAGTATTATGTTAACCCAGCCATTTTTATTGCAGTGTTTACTGTCAATGTCAACAAGCAGGTGATTAAGAACATCAAAGAAACTACCTAGGCTACCAGATGGAGGTCTGTATAGGTCTATAATAATTAAGTTCTCTTTCCCCCACTTATAATTAATTGCTGCTAGTTCTATTACACCCTCAATGCTGAAAGCACTTACATCTACTACACTATAATTACTACCACTGGCTGCAAAGATAGCTACCCCACCACCACGTTTCTCTTTTCTACTGAGGGCAGAGCAAAAGATCATGGAGAGTGGCTTACACACACTAATTAGCTTATCTGTGTACCAGTGATCACTTATAACTAAAACATCAGGGTTATCAATTGCTCCAATGGTATCCAACTCATTGTGCTTATTGCCAAGACTTTGATAGTTCTGCTGAATTAATTTGAAAGTGAGTTTGGATTGTTGAACACTTGATGGATGTATCACCCTACCAGACTGGTTGTTTTTAAGAGTACAAGGGTTCCGCTGTATGATATTAGGGCTAAGTTTCTCCTGCTGGACCATACAGGGAGGTTTAGAGCTACCAGGCTGTCCAGCAGGTTTTACAATTTTCCCTGGCTTGTCAGCTGTAGCTCTTTGTGTGGCAAGTCCTGTTTGGGTGGGTTGTGCCATTCCATAGCAATGCACTTATTTACACTGCTTTGTGTGATTTTTCATCTTGTGAGGGTACTGGTGTGTAGTATCTGTAAGTGGTTGTTCTTTGGAGGGCGACAGTGCCCAGTGGTGCAGAGAGTCACAAGCAGAGGCAGGGTACTGGTGTGTAGTACCTGTAAGTGGTTGTTCTTTGGAGGGCGACAATGCCCAGTGCCGCAGAGAGTCACAAGCAGAGGCAGTTGTTGAGAGGCTGTGGAAGGTGTAGACTGCGTGAGCCAAAGGCAGTTGCGTAGTGAAGGATTTATCTCTATTTTATTAGTAGTGGCACACAGTTTGGATAATAGTGTGTTTATGTTTGTACAGTGTGATAAATGAAATAAATTAAATTTTACCAGTTCTTAATGCATCTCCATCAGTTAGTGCCACACCATTGCATTTAACAACGAATGAAGTCTCGATATACACAGTCAACTACAACAAGAGGATTGTAGTATAATAATCATAAATTAAACCATATAATCTTGAAGGAGACAGGAGCTTATAGTCTGATTTCATCAATAATTAATTTACTCACAATCTTTTTACCTCTCTTGTTCACGTGCATACTAAGAGTTATGTGCAGATTTCTATCTAGGTTACTGAGGTTTACCAAAGACACATTGCGAAATTTGTTACATCTCGTTTTAAGCCTAACATTTGTTTTCTGCACTTCCAAGTTCACAATAGATTGGTCCATTAGATCATGTCTCTATGGAATGTTAACGACAATTACTTTAGTGCCAGTCAACTTACGAGTGTTGCTTTCATGTGCCTGATAGCGTCATTTGCTTCATTTTTAGCCACATTATTTGTACCACCAATGATAACAACATAATCATTTACTGAGAACAATTCACTATCTTGCACACATGGCTTCACTACAGCAGAAAGAGGTGTACCAGGTTGAATGTGAGCCACAGCTGTGAAGTAGTCTTGGATATTCGCAATGTTTTGAGCTATTTCGCGACCATGACTGTCCCCGTATTTAAGAATTTGGCCCTTCTTGTACTTCTCGCTTCTTCTACTGCTGGTTTGGAACAATTTCTTGCATACACTTTTGTGGATTTCACTGTCATGGATTTCATTGTCGTTACATTGAACATTTTGTTTATGTTCACTCACTAGGTTGGCATTAATACATAGGTTCGGAACTTGACGTTTTTTGAAATTATCACTGGGAATTTTTTTACAGTTTAAACAGTTGTTTTTAGTTTGCATGGGTTTCAATACTGCAACTTCTGCTATCAGAATTTCGTCAAGATTCTGTTACCTGTTTTGAGATACGATAGTCGGAAAGCATTCCTTGGTTTTTGATTTAGGCCTATTAAGGAGATGGGACCTGGATACACTGAAAGAACCAGAGGTTGTACAGAGATTCAGGGAGAGCATAAGGGAACAATTGACAGGAATTGGGGAAAGAAATACAGTAGAAGAAGAATGGATAGCTTTGAGGGATGAAATAGTGAGGTAGCAGAGGATCAAGTAGGTAAAAAGACGAGGACTAATAGAAATCTTTGCATAACAGAAGAGATATTGAATTTAATTGATGCAAGGAGAAAATATAAAAATGCAGTAAATGAAGCAGGCAAAAAGGAATACAAACGTCTCAAAAATGAGATCGACAGGAAGTGCAAAATGGCTAAGCAGGGATCGCTAGAGGACAAATGTAAGGATGTAGAGGCTTATCTCACTAGGGGTATGATAGATACTATCTACAGGAAAATTAAAGAGACCTTTGGAGAAAGGAGAGCCACTTGCATGAATATCAAGAGCTTTGACGGAAACCCAGTTCTAAGCAAAGAAGGGAAAGCAGAAAGGTGGAAGGAGTATATAGAGGCTCTATACAAGGGCGATGTACTTGAGGACAATATTATGGAAATGGAAGAGGATGTAGATGAAGATGAAATGGGAGATATGATACTGTGTGAAGAGTTTGACAGAGCACTGAAAGACCTAAGTTGAAACAAGGCCCCGGGAATAGGCAACATTCCATTAGAACTACTGACAGCCTTGGGAGAGCCAGTCCTGAAAAAACTCAACCATCTGGTGAGCAAGATGTATGAGACAGGCAAAATACCCTCGGACTTGAAGAAGAATATAATAATTCCAATCCCAAAGAAGGCAGATGTTGACAGATGTGAAAATTACCAAACTATCAGTTTAATAAGTCACAGCTGCAAAATACTAACGTGAATTCTTTACAGACTAATGGAAAAACTGATAGAAGCTGAGCTCGGGGAAGATCTGTTTGGATTCCATAGAAATGTTGGAATGTGTGAGGCATACTGACACTATGACTTATCTTAGAAGAAAGATTAAGGAAAGGCAAACCTACATTTCTAGGATTTGTAGACTTAGAGAAAGCTTTTGACAATGTTGATTGGTATACTCTCTTTCAAATTCTGAAGGTGGCAGGGGTAAAATACAGGGAGCAAAAGGCTATTTACAATTTGTACAGAAACCAGATGGCAGTTATAAGAGTCGAGGTGTATGAAAGGGAAGCAGTGGTTGGGGAGGGAGTGAGACAGGGTTATTGCCTATCCCCAATGTCATTCAATCTGTATATTGAGCAAGCAATAAAGGAAACAAAAGAAAAGTTCAGAGTAGTTACTAAAATCCATGGAGAAGAAATAAAAACTTTGAGGTTCGCCGATGACATTGAAATTCTGTCAGAGACAGCAAAGAACTTGGAAGAGCAGTTTAACGGAATGGACAGTATCTTGAAAGGAGGGTATAAGATGAACATCAACAAAAGCAAAACGAGGATAATGGAATGTAGTCGAATTAAATCGTGTGATGCTGAGGGTATAAGATTAGGAAATGAGACGCTTAAAGTAGTACATGAGTTTTACTATTTGGGGAGCAAAATAACTGATGATGGTTGAAGTAGAGAGGATATAAAATGTAGACTGGCAATGGCAAGGAAAGCGTTGCTGGAGAAGAAAAATTTGTTAACATCGAGTATAGATTTAAATGTCATGAAGTTATGTCTGAAAGTATTTGTGTGGAGTGTAGCCACGTATGGAAGTGAAACGTGGACGATAAATAGTTTAGACAAGATGAGAATAGAAGCTTTCGAAATGTGGTGCTACAGAAGAATGCTGAAGATTAGATGGGTAGATCACATAACTAATGAGGAGGTATTGAATAGAATTGGGAAGAAGAGGAGCTTGTGGCACAACTTGACTAGAAAAAGGGATCGGTTGGTAGGACATGTCTGAGACATCGAGGGATCACCAATTTAGTATTGGAGGGGAGCGTGGAGGGTAAAAATCATAGAGGGAGACCAAGAGATGAATACACTAAGCAGATTCAGAAGGATGTAGGCTGCAGTAGGTACTGAGACATGAAGAAGCTTGCACAGGATAGAGTAGCATGGAGAGCTGCATCAAACGAGTCTCAGGACTGAAGACCACAACAACAACGATAATGGTTATAGGAATGGTGGAAATTCCCAGGATGACGCAGTACCAGATGATCAAGGGAGAGAGAGGAATGACAGATCAGGCAACAGAAGGGGTAGGAATAACAGTGGGAGATACCACAATTTAAACTGACTTCTGCTCTGGTCGGGGTCCAAACTAGATCAAGAGATTCAGGAAGGCCAAGATTTAGACAATTCAAACCAAGTGTAAGCTATGAACATGGATATAGGGCTAGTGAAGATATTAGGGTACCAAATATACAGTTAGATAATGTAGAAATGGTTTCCAAAGAACAGGAACCCTCAGATGTAATAGAAACTAACGTAGAAAGCACGGATAATTCAGGGGTTGATCAGTACGATTATATAAATTTGAAACATAACAGTCTAATTGAAACCTATTTAAACACGTAAGTTTTAATCATAAACAGCAATTTCTGACATAGAAGTGTATGGAAATATGTACTTGTGAAAAAGGTACAAAGAAAATAATTACAGAATCTTAATTACACTAATGTGTAAAAGTCCATTAATTGGCAGGAACCTTTTATACAATATGAAACTTCTGTAATTAGTAAATATAACAAGTGTATTGTTAACAATTGATACCTAAGTATTTATACATGCTTCAATTAATATAGAGACTAGAATTCACTCATGTGTTTAATATGTAAGAGCCAAGGTAATCACTGAAATGTATCATTTGTTTTAGGATGAGAGTTTTAATTGTTAATTAATAAAAGACTACACTCCTGGAAATTGAAATAAGAACACCGTGAATTCATTGTCCCAGGAAGGGGAAACTTTATTGACACATTCCTGGGGTCAGATACATCACATGATCACACTGACAGAACCACAGGCACATAGACACAGGCAACAGAGCATGCACAATGTCAGCACTAGTACAGTGTATATCCACCTTTCGCAGCAATGCAGGCTGCTATTCTCCCATGGAGACGATCGTAGAGAGATGCTGGATGTAGTCCTGTGGAATGGCTTGCCATGCCATTTCCACCTGGCGCCTCAGTTGGACCAGCGTTCGTGCTGGACGTGCAGACCGCTTGAGACGACGCTTCATCCAGTCCCAAACATGCTCAATGGGGGACAGATCTGGAGATCTTGCTGGCCAGGGTAGTTGACTTACACCTTCTAGAGCACGTTGGGTGGCACGGGATGCATTGTCCTGTTGGAACAGCAAGTTCCCTTGCTGGTCTAGGAATGGTAGAACGATGGGTTCGATGACGGTTTGGATGTACCGTGCACTATTCAGTGTCCCCTCGACGATCACCAGTGGTGTATGGCCACTGTAGGAGATCGCTCCCCACACCATGATGCCGGATGTTGGCCCTGTGTGCCTCGGTCGTATGCAGTCCTGATTGTGGCGCTCACCTGCACGGCGCCAAACACGCATACGACCATCATTGGCACCAAGGCAGAAGCGACTCTCACCGCTGAAGACGACACGTCTCCATTCGTCCATCCATTCACGCCTGTCGCGACACTACTGGAGGCGGGCTGCATGATGTTGGGGCGTGAGCGGAAGACGGCCTAACGGTGTGCGGGACCATAGCCCAGCTTCATGGAGACGCTTGCGAATGGTCCTCGCCGATACCCCAGGAGCAACAGTGTCCCTAATTTGCTGGGAAGTGGCGGTGCGGTCCCCTACGGCACTGCGTAGGATCCTACGGTCTTGGCGTGCATCCGTGCGTCGCTGCGGTCCGGTCCCAGGTTGACGGGCACGTGCACCTTCCGCCGACCACTGGTGACAACATCGATGTACTGTGGAGACCTCACGCCCCACATGTTGAGCAATTAGGCGGTACGTCCACCCGGCCTCCCGCATGCCCACTATACGCCCTCGCTCAAAGACCGTCAACTGCACATACGGTTCACGTCCACGCTGTCGCGGCATGCTACCAGTGTTAAAGACTGCGATGGAGCTCCGTATGCCACGGCAAACTGGCTGACACTGACGGCGGCGGTGCACAAATGCTGCGCAGCTAGCGCCATTCAACGGCCAACACCGCGGTTCCTGGTGTGTCCGCTGTGCCGTGCATGTGATCATTGCTTGTATAGCCCTCTCGCAGTGTCCGGAGCAAGTATGGTGGGTCTGACACACCGGTGTCAATGTGTTCTTTTTTCCATTTCCAGGAGTGTATTTCTAAATAATGCTGAGGATTGTTCGGGATTGTTAAGAAAGTATAAATAATTACAGCCATGTTGGCAATGTATGTCAGTACTTTGAGTGTATTTAGACAGGAAGCATGTAGCTTGTTGACCTTGATTTATTTCGTTATTGTAAGTGTGTTACAACTTATTTCAAATTTGTCAAGATGCCTTTATTTAGTTTGAGATTGTAATAAATTTTTAGCTGAAACACAATATGAGATTGAATTTTTAACTTTCTGAAGTTGGAATTTTTACAGTGACTGAGAATTTGGGACTTCTGCTGCAACAGATTGCCAGATCTGATGAGTAAAATCAACCCATAGAATGTTATAAGTTGTAATAGGTCACACTGTGAAAAACCATTCAAGTGTTTGGCCTTATGGCCTGAAAAGGAAGACAGGGAACAGTTGGTTAGCCAGGCATTAGGAGGAGAGGACAATGACGTCAAGGATGATTTAGATAGTGAACTGTTTCCCCAAGCCTGTCTATTGTTATTGCCTTCGTCATCATTCGGATGACCGTTAAATGACTGGTTTCCATTCACAGGTTTACCATTGTGGTTTCGCCCATTAGAACAATTCCCACAATTATCCAACCATTTTGTCTATTATTGTTCTTTTCCTTATAATCGTAACTATTTTCATTGTTACTTTTCAACTTTAAGTCTTCCTGAATTAAATCTATTGAATCCAAGACAGACAAGAAGTTATCCAAATCATTGTCTGGAACATGAATTAGTTTCTCTCTAATATTTGGCAGAAGTCTGGCCTTTAATAGCCTGATCACATCATGGTTTGAAATCAGTTCATCCCAATATCGCGTTTTGTTGATGTACTTTTCGAAATACTTTCTTAGGCTTCCTTGTTTAGGGCTATATGTTTCGCACATAGTAGGAGATGCTGCTCTATGGGTGACAGATGCAGCTGAAACCAGCTACACCTGTGAACAATTTGAGAAGGCATTTCTAAATAACTACTGGTCACATTGGATTCCTCCACAGCCTCATCAATTTGCTGTGTGTTGTTCATTTCGTGGGTGTCAGGAATACGACTATCAATCATTTCCTTGAACAGGGTCCAATTCGCACACTTGTAGTTCAGTATCCTGTGTGGTTCAATGTCCTGCAGTGTTTCTTCCATGTGCAGTATTACAGGTATGTGGTCTGAGTCCAGATCATTTTCAACCGTAAGGTTGAGTGTGCATGTGATGCCCTTTATGAGGGCTATGTCTAACATGTCTGGCCTGTGTCGGGGCTGTGTAGGCATGAACATGGGAACGTCTGGCCCAAGTATAATGTAGTTTCGGCCTAGTGAGTGTTCATGTAGTTTCTTGCCATTGGAGGTTCATATTCATGAGTTCCAATCGGTGTGCTTTGCGTTTAGGTCTCCAGTGGTGATTACCTGTGGTGCTATGTTGAGTACTGTGCTGATGTCATGTGTTACTATGTTTTTAAGAGGATTGTACATTGATACCAGTGCAGTGTTGGCTCCATTGAAGTTGAGCCTGATGACGGTAGCCTCTAGTCTTTCAAGCGCAGGGAGCTCGATGTTCATGTATTCTATGTCTCTGTGTATGATGATTGCTGTGCCACCTCCCCTCCTGCCATCCGCTCGGTCGGTATGATAAATGCAATACCCTGGGATGTTTAGTTGTTTACAAGGCGTAAGCAGTGTTTCGTTCACAAGAGTGATTCAGATACCCTTTCACTCCATGAACATGGCCATTTTGGCTTTTTTGTTTGCGATCCCATTGGCATTCCAAAACAGGATCTGTGAGTTTGTGTTACCATCTGTGTTTTGGAGCTGGTGTGGTGTATTATCCATGTAGTAGTGTAAAACATGGCGTGACAGTGGCTTGGAAGCTAGTCCAGTTGAGCGTGCTCTACATGAACTGGGTGAAGAGTTGTGTGACACACCCCACAATCTTTGCGATTATTTCAGCGGTCATGAGTCCAGGGAATAATGTCTCCATTATTCTCCGGAATGTTCACGTACTGCTGGGCGTGTCGTACTGTGTGTTGTTGGTCATGTTAGTGGCCGCTGGTGCTTGTGTTGGCATCTGGCGAGGGCTGGCTTGTATATCAGCTGTTCATGTGACAGTTGTGGCCGCCTGTGTATTTACTATGGTGAGTGGGTGTGTTGTGTAGGTTGTCGAGTTGACGTCCAGAATGTGTTCGTGAGGACTAGTGTCCTGTTGCCTGTGTATTTGTTGTGGTGTGGTCGTGTTCCTCCTGTTTCAATGTTTCTCCTTCTCCTCCTCTGATGCTGTGTTTGTCCCTGTATTGTTGCATTTTCTTTTGCCTGTGGTGGGCTGCAGTCCGCGATCACAGGGGGTAGGGTGGTGTAGCTACTGGTGTCATGTGGTGTACCCAATGCGGGTGTGGTGTTAGGTGTTGTGTTTGTCTGTTGTGTGTCTGTTACTGGGGGTGTTTATTGTGCATGTCCTGGGCTCTGGGGCTCCTCTAACCATCGTGCACTGCTGAGGCTGCCAGCAACCACTCCAGTTAAGGATATTCCACTTCTTACTGGATGCAGGGGCGGTTTCGGAACTGGGATGGCGGTGGGCTTGGCATGTTTAGCTATTTTGCGCCTCAGAACTTCTTTGTATGCAATGCACCCCATGTAGTTTGCCTGATGGGCAGCACCACAGTTGGCACACTTGTGAGGTGCTGTGTTGGGGAGTTTGCACTCCTGGGTCGTGTGACCACCAGCGCATCTGCATCTGCGAGACCGCATCAGATACCCACGTGCGCAAAGTGCTGGCAGTTGTGGCATTGTTGGGGGCTGCATGGCATGTTGTATATCTCTACACTGATGACCATATGAAGAAACAATTTTAACTTCAACAGGTCATGGGACTTGGCCCTGTCGACCAATTCTGCCATGTAGTTGTGTGATGGTCTCGCTGTGCCAAACTCTGTCATTCAGTTTACCCGAATGCACTCCCATCCGAGAGTGGTGAGTTCTTCATGTACTGTCTTGATTGGGGTTCGTGAATCTATTCCCTTGATCATGTACTGCTGTGTCTTTTCAAGGACTGCTCTGTACGTGAAATGTTCTACCTTCCTTTCTTTAATAAATTCGAGCAGATTCGAGTAGTCTGTTTTGTTTGCCATGTACAGTGCGGCCGTGGTCCCCAGTGAGTTTTGAGAAGAATGTTGTGGGGTTGTGCTTTTTACTAAATTCATTGTTTAGGAGACTAAGGTCTCCATAGTTGTGTATGATGACTGGTGGGAAGCCAGTCACAGATTTGTTTGGTTTCTGCATAGCTCCTTGTGAGTTTGTGAGTGCTGCAGTCGCAGGGTTGTTCGTGTTTGTCCCTGTGTTGCCATTGTTGTTAATTTGCGGTGTTGTTGGAGTTGGCAACAGCACTCAGCAGTTGCCTCGTGAGTTTGTGGGCTCACTTCTTTGTGTGTTGGTGGCTGTTTGCATTGTAGACCGACCTGCTGCCACGGTCCATCTTCTGTGTTGGTTGTGTCCTCCGTCGGCTCTGGCTCTGATTCTACCGGTGCCTGGACCGCCAGAGGAGAAAGAGGGGGCATATCTTTCGAATTTTCAGCAGATGCTTGTGTTTGTGGGGTGAGTGTTGCTGTTTGCAAGTGTTCACTGTCCATCAACAGTGTGATCAACTGTTGCTGTTCTGCAATCTGCTTGTCCTTCGAGGCAACTGCCTCTTGGAAGGTGGACAGTGGGACAGAAATGATGGCAGGAGTAGCTGGCATTACCACCTCCTGTGCTGCAGCTTTGCTGCGGGTTTATGGTATAAATGGAAATGTCGTGTGGCTAGGGCCTCCCGTCGGGTAGACCGTTCGCCTGGTGCAGGTCTTTCGATTTGACGCCACTTCGGCGACCTGCGTGTCGATGGGGATGAAATGATGATGATTAGGACAACACAACACCCAGTCCCTGAGCGGAGAAAATTTCCGACCCAGCCGTGAATCGAACCCGGGCCCTTAGGATTGACAGTCTGTCACGCTGACCACTCAGCTACCGGGGCGGACTGGGTTTATGGTGGGGAAGTGCAGGAAAGATCAGACATCTTTGCTGCTTAGAGGAATTTTGTTCGGATAGGGAGGGATGTACGACAATTTTGCTCTTTTACAAAATGGCAATCTTTGTTTTCAGCAAAAGTGCAGTGTATTATATCCCTATGGAAGAGGGGAGTCCCTATGACATATCTGTGTGATGTTCAATGCGCAGCACAAGAGAGCGTGGATGCAAGAGAGCGGCCTACAGTGCACAGAGTTATCCGACGTGAAGAGGCTCCTGACATTCCATGTCCCAGTTTATAGAATGTTACCTGTATTTTGTTACTGCTCAATAGAGAGATTATGATGACACTTTTTCAATTAAAGGCCACATGTCCCTATGAATAAGAACAAATTTTGATCATGGTGGTGTTTTAATCTTTGTTGAAGATACAAACAATTTGGCATGTGAGTAAGTTATTTATGTACAGAACCAGTTTTTGAAGGTCAGTGATATTGGTACCATGCCAGGAACTAATAGCTGTATTAGAGTACCATTCCTGTAGTAATAAAGAATAATTACTTATACAAAATCTTGAAAAATTGATGTTAAAGCTCTTAACGTATAAACACTGCAAAACTCTGATATTTGGTGATATTAACATAGACATAAATTGTAAATTACAAACGTGAAGCATATATTAGGCACATTAAGAATGCTACATTTGTACTTTAAATGACAAACCCACAAGGCTCAGAGCATGCTTTCATAATATAATTAGCAACTGTCAGTTAAACAAAACTGAATAAAGTACTGTAAATCTAGAAGTTTCAGATCATACGGGACTGTTGCTTTGTCAGCCTCTGCAAAATAAAACAGACTGTTCTTCAACTGAACCAAGGAGGGTAATCTGACCAACCAATGAATCAGTTAAGAACCAATTTAAACCACAATGAATTGCATACACTACTCACTAATAATATGTTTGTCATGAATCAGGAGAAAGAAAATTGGTGTTCTACGGATCGGAGCGTGGAATGTCAGATCCCTTAATCGAGCAGGTAGGTTAGAAAATTTAAAAAGGGAAATGGATAGGTTAAAGTTAGATGTAGTGGGAATTAGTGACGTTCGGTGGCAGGAGGAACAAGACTTTTGGTCAGGTGAATACAGGGTTATAAATACAAAATCAAATAGAAGTAATGCAGGAGTAGGTTTAATAATGAATAAAAAAATAGGAGTGTGGGTAAGCTACTACAAACAGCATAGTGAACACATTATTGTGGCCGAGATAGACACAAAGCCCACGCCTACTACAGTAGTACAAGTTTAGATGCCAACTAGCTCTGCAGATGATGAAGAAATTGATGAAATGTATGATGATATAAAAGAAATTATTCAGGTAGTGAAGGCAGACGAAAATTTAATAGTCATGGGTGACTGGAATTCGAGTGTAGAAAAAGGGAGAGAAGGAAACATAGTAGGTGAATATGGATTGGGGGACAGAAATGAAAGAGGAAGCCGTCTGGTAGAATTTTGCACAGAGCATAACTTAATCATAACTAACACGTGGTTCAAGAATCATAAAAGAAGATTGTATACATGGAAGAATCCCAGAGGTACTAAAAGGTATCAGATAGATTATATAATGGTAAGACAGAGATTTAGGAACCAAGTTTTAAATTGTAAGACATTTCCAGGGGCAGATGTGGACTCTGACCACAATCTATTGGTTATGAACTGTAGATTAAAATTGAAGAAACTGCAAAAAGGTGGGAATTTAAGGAGATGGGACCCAGATAAACTGACTAAACCAGAGGTTGTACAGAGTGCAAGGAGAACATAAGGGAACAATTGACAGCAGTGGGGGAAAGAAGTACAGTAGAAGAAGAACGGGTAGCTCTGAGGGATGAAGTAGTGAAGGCAGCAGAGGATCAAGTAGGTAAAAAGACAAGGGCTAGTAGGAATCCTTGGGTAACAGAAGAAATATTGAATTTAATTGATGAAAGGAGAAAATATAAAAATGCAGTAAATGAAGCAGGCAAAAAGGAATACAAACATCTCAAAAATGAGATCGACAGGAAGTGCAAAATGGCTAAGCAGGGATCGCTAGAGGACAAATGTAAGGATGTAGAGGTTTATCTCACTGGGGGTAAGATAGATACTGCCTACAGGAAAATTAAAGAGACCTTTGGAGAAAAGAGAACCACTTGTATGAATATCAAGAGCTCAGATGGAAACCCAGTTCTAAGCAAAGAAGGCAAAACAGAAAGATGGAATGAGTATATAGAGGTTCTATACAAGGGCGATGTACTTGAGGACAATATTATAGAAATGGAAGAGAATGTAGATGAAGATGAAATGGGAGATACGATACTGCGTGAAGAGTTTGACAGAGCACTGAAAGACCTGAGCCGAAACAAGGCCCCGGGAGTAGACACCATTCCATTAGAACTACTGACGGCCTTGGGAGAGCCAGTCATGACAAAACTCTACCATCTGGTGAGGAAGATGTATGAGACAGGCGAAGTACCCTCAGACTTCAAGAAGAATATAATAATTCCAATCCCAAAGAAAGCAGGTGTTGACAGATGTGAAAATTACCAAACTATCAGTTTAATAAGTCACAGCTGCAAAATACTAACATGAATTCTTTACAGACGAATGGAAAAACTGTTAGAAGCCGACATCGGGGAAGATCAGTTTGGATTCCGTAGAAATACTGGAACACGTGAGGCAATACTGACCTTACGACTTATCTTAGAAGAAAGATTAAGGAAAGGCAAACCTACGTTTCTAGCATTTGTAGACTTAGAGAAAGCTTTTGACAATGTTGGCTGGAATACTCTCTTCCAAATTCTAAAGGTGGCAGGGGTAAAATACAGGGAGCGAAAGGCTATTTACAATTTGTACAGAAACCAGATGGCAGTTATAACTGTCGAGGGACATGAAAGGGAAGCAGTGGTTGGGAAGGGAGTGAGACAGGGTTGTAGCCTTTCCCCGACGTTATTCAATCTGTATATTGAGCAAGCAGTAAAGGAAACAAAAGAAAAATTTGGAGTAGGTATTAAAATCCATGGAGAAGAAATAAAAACTCTGAGGTTCGCCGATGACATTGTAATTCTGTCAGAGACAGCAAAGGACTTGGAAGAGCCATTGAATGGAATGGACATTGTCTTGAAAGGTGGATATAAGATGAACATCAACAAAAGCAAAACGAGGATAATGGAATGTAGTCGTATTAAGTCAGGTGATGCTGAGGGAATTATATTAGGAAATGAGAAACTTAAAGTAGTAAAGGAGTTTTGCTATTTGGGGAGCAAAATAACTGATGATGTTCGAAGTAGAGAAGATATAAAATGTAGACTGGCAATGGCAAGGAAAGCATTTCTGAAGAAGAGAAATTTGTTAACATCGAGTATAGATTTAAGTATCAGGAAGTCATTTCTGAAAGTATTTGTACGGAGTGTAGCCATGTATGGAAGTGAAACGTGGACGATAAATAGTTTGGACAAGAAGAGAATAGAAGCATTCGAAATGTGGTGCTACAGAAGAATGCTGAAGAATAGATGGGTAGATCACATAACTAATGAGGAGGTATTGAATAGAATTGGGGAGAAGAGGAGTTTGTGGCACAACTTGACGAGAAGAAGGGACCGGTTGGTAGGACATGTTCTGAGACATCGAGGGATCACCAATTTAGTATTGGAGGGGAGCGTGGAGGGTAAAAATCGTAGAGGGAGACCAAGAGATGAATACACTAAGCAGATTCAGAAGGATGTAGGTTGCAGTGTGTACTGGGAGATGAAGAAACTTGCACAGGATAGGGTATCATGGAGAGCTGCATCAAACCAGTCTCAGGACTTAAGACCACAACAACAACAACACATGAATCAACACATATTTTTTTTAGAATTATTAGTAGAAAATCTTGACACATATTGTCTCAAATAACACAAAAAACACAAAGCAGGACCAATGCAATAAACCTCAAGAAGAGAGAAATCGGTACACTATACACCAGTGCATTTTTAGGGGGGAAATTCAATTCAATTCAGTTTATTGGCGTCCTTGTAGTACATCATCAAAATGACATAGGACTTGTTAATAAACGTTACAATTTAAAATAAATGTACATAAAAATTTATAACTGAATTTACTTGTCACTTAGACATTACAATTTTAATAGAACTATAAGAACATTAACATAAAATTATAAAGTAGGATAACAATGTACAAAAAAAAAAGCTAGTGAATCTCACATCAAAGATTATTTCCATTCTTACATTAACTCTGTTTCACACTTTCATAGAAACAGAACGTATTTAAATGTGAGCAATTACACATATTTATTATGTCAGGGTAATATTAACTGCGCTTTTATTGTCAATGATTCATAAGCTCTTCAATACTGTAAAAACTATTGCTCGATAACATGTTTTTTAATTCTCTTTTAAATATGTGCAGTTTTGGTATTGTTTTTAGTTCTTTGGGGAGAGCACTGTAGAGGATTTTGGGTTGGTATAGTACACTTTTGTGATACATAGCTGTTTTATGAATTTCTCTGTGGAAATCATTTCTATTCCTTGTTTCGTAGTTGTGAAATTCTCTGTTTAATGTAGAAAATTCCTCATGTTCTTTTAAGAAACATATGCTTTCATATATGTATAAGGATGGTAGTGTCATGATTTTTAATTCTTTCAAAGCATGCCTACAAGAGTCTCTATATCCTATACCTTTTATTATTCTGACTGCCTTCTTTTGTAGTCTAAATGAATGTTTTGTTAGACTGTTGTTCACCCAAAACTATACACCATATCTTAATAAACTGTGCATGAATGAGAAATAAACACATAACACTGTTTTAATATTACATGAGCTTTTAAGCATTCTAAGTATATAACATATATCTAAAAACAAAGATGATGTGACTTACCAAACGAAAGCGCTGGCAGGTCGATAGACACACAAACAAACACAAACATACACACAAAATTCAAGCTTTCGCAGCAAACTGTTGCCTCATCAGGAAAAAGGGAAGGAGAGGGAAAGACGAAAGGATGTGGGTTTTAAGGAAGAGGGTAAGGAGTCATTCCAATCCCGGGAGTGGAAAGACTTACCTTGGGGGTAAAAAGGACGGGTATACACTCGCACCCACCCACATATCCATCCACACATATACAGACACAAGCAGACATATTTAAAGACTTGTATCGTCAGTATATAACATGTTTGACTTAATTTTTTATTCAATGATATTACATGCTTTTCCCATCTTAAGTGTTCATCAAACCATACTCCCAAGAATTTAGTGTATGATGCTTGTTCAATCTTACACTTACCCATTTCTACTGTAAGGCTAGTTTTTATTTTATTTGTAATATGTCTGAAGTTGATCCACATTGTTTTTTTGGCATTCACAATGAGTCTGTTTTCATTAAACCATCTGTCTGCTTCGTCTGTTGCTAATGTGACTTTTTCCTGTAAGTCAGCTTCACTATTTGCTTTAACAAACAAACTTGTATCATCAGCAAACAGTACTGCCTCTGCTTCAGATAGTTGACTTGGTAGGTCATTGATAAATATTAAAAACAGCAATGGCCCTAATACAGATCCCTGGGGTACTCCGTACAAAACTCTCTCGAATCTTGATGAATATGTCCTATCTGCATGGCTTATCTCCACCTTCTGATACCTGTCCGACAGATATGATTCAAACCATTTGTGGGCAACTCCACGTATCCCATAGGCATATAACTTCCTAAGCAGTAACTTATGGTCGATGACATCAAAGGCCTTTGATAAGTCTAAAAACAATCCACAATTTAATTCCTTTCTATTTATGGAATTTAGAACAAGATTGAAGATAGCTGTTTCAGTTGATTTATTTTTACGGAAACCATTTTGCACATTAACCAATATTCTATTCTTAATATGAAATTTGTATAGTGTATGATACATTCTCCTTTCTATTATTTTTGAGAAACCTGACAACATTGATAAAGTCCTAAAGTTACTAACATCATATTTATCACTGTTGCACTGTGACAAACTGCATCAGAGCCAAACTGAGAAGGAAGTTTACACAGCAGCAAGAATGCTTTACAGGTCAGATATTGTAGCAGCCAAGAGGAAAGCCAGTGACAACTATATACTCAACTTTACAAACAAGTGTAAAGTATAAGACAATTATTAAAATAGAAATAAATTCTGAAAAGAGGCATAAAACCATTTAAATCCAACAAAAACATACTACATACACATTTTATCTTTTATGGCTCAAATAAAAATCTCATTGATGATGTTAATAAAGCTGAAGACCAGCTCTAGGTAGTAAGTCACCTGACAGATTCTGGTAGTCTTGTGAATTTTATGGATAAGCTAACAATACAAAGTCCAGGATGGAATATCAACAATGTTATGAAAAGAATTGATTACCAACCTTTCAGCAGAGGAATTGACAGCCATACACAACCTCAAAACAGATACTGACCTCATCAATCTACCTGCAGACAAAGGTTCCACTTCCGTTGTTATGAATCGCAGTGACTATTAGACAGAAGGCCTCCTACATCTAGAAACTGCACCAAAGTCATCCCATCCCATCTAGAGGAAACCTTCTTAGACTCCAAAAACACATGACTTGACTCAGGTTCATTGAGGATATCTTCATGATTGGTACTCAAAACCAGGACAACCTACCCCCATTCCTTCACTAACTCCACTAACTCAACACCAACTTTCCAAACTGCTCCAACTAGTCCTCCTCAGCCTTCCTTGACATTGACCTCCTTCCATTCTGAAGGCTCCACCATATCCCTGTCACACATTAAGAGTGGCCAAAATGGTGGCAAGTAATGGTGGCAGATTATGTGAAATGTGCAACAAATTACACAGAAATAAGTGAGTAGTGGGAACTTCTTTCACTGTGATTGTGTTGACCTTACCAATAGTGAAGCTTGCTTGGTAAATAGTTCTGTTGTGGTGCTTATGAAGATAAGTTATGCACCAGACTTTTGGAAGTTGCATCTGCAGTGAAATATCAACAGTCTGTAAGAGGAACCAGCCATACTAACAGTGAAAAGGTGAAGGTAGGTGATGGTATCAAAATCATTAATGAGCACAAAAGTTCTGATATGTAAGACAACTCATGAAATCAACTTCGTAAATCATGTGGAACTGAACTACTGGAAGCAGAAAACATTGCTTGTGATGTAAATAATATGAAAAGTAATGTTATTGCTTAATGATTAATTAATTGAATTGTTATTATTTAACACTTCATACAATGATAACTGTGCCGATATTCTTATTGTATGAAATGGTTTTGAAAAACAGAAATAATGAATCTTTTCCCCATATGTTTGTTAAAAGCCAGAGCTAATTTTTCTCAGGGCGCTATCGCCAACAATAGCATACATATCCCAATGTGAAGACATCAGTCCTACTCATGATGGATAAAAAATCCTTTTTTAATATTACGTGATAGTACATTTAAACAATTTTCAATCAAATTTCTCTGTGGAGCTGGATGCTCCAGGATAGCTGCCTATTTGCAATGGCAGTGTAAGCATTCATTGATATTGTTATTAATACAAACTGTACCTCTGGCCTAATATGAATTGAAAAATACTACAAGACGCCATTTTCAGATTGTTAATATAATTCTTTTTTATATTTTTGGTGTTGCATGACTGTTGGAAGAACTTATATAATTTTTGTCATTAATGGCATCACTACAATGATGAGCCTACACAGAAATGGCCAGGGTAACATTTAATTATTATGTACTGTATCATATACAGGATAGGTACTCACTACTGACAAAAACGTGCACTACAATTATTAATCTCATATATATTCAGCACAATTATATTTCTACTACAAATAATTGTATCAGTTAGAGACTATGAGCAATTGACGTCCATCAGCAGGATCAGCAGAATCAATAAGACAATGAAACAAAAAACACTCATTCTTCCTCTACAAAAAGAACACAGATAATAATTTTTGTAATTTTGATAGCACAGACATTGCTTCTCTATTGTTAAGTCTTTGCAATGCATTTCTCTTATTTTTTATTGGAGGCAGTGCTATAATGTGAGATTAATCGATTCTGTTGAAGACTTAAGAAAAATTGTAAATTATAAAAGGAAGTTCAAAAATGAGAATGCAAGTCAATAAAGTGATCACTACAAATTCTAGATTACAGAAACTAGCATGATATATGATAAAATCATATCGCAAAATAAGTGGAAAAGTGTGAAAAAACATTGTATTGACTGCTAAAAAGGGCTCCACTAAATGTTTTAATCCAAATTAAGAGATAATTATGGAATCTGTAGCCCAGAGCTCTGGAAGAGATATGCCAGTTTCGGAATTGAGTACATCACAATCCTCTGCATTCCTTTAAAAAATAAATTTAGTATGGACATGAAAACAATGTTACAAGCAAAATAGGTAAGTCAGAACAAGCAGATAATAAAAGAGTCTGCAGCTCATGTAATATTGCAGAATTCATGTGTGAATAATGTCTCTATTAACAAAACAAAAACTGGATATGAAACGAACATTGCAACTGTGATGGCCTCCATAACAAATCAGAACAAATAAATAATAACAAAGAGCATACAGTTCATGAAACATCACAGATCTGATGTGTGACCAATATTTCTTTATACAATTCAGAAACTGGTGTCAGTAACGATCAAAATAGTCTTTACAAATCTGTGAGTCTTTGAAAAGAGAAACTTCCACCTGATACAGATATAGACTGGCATGAGGTACATTATGGGAAAAGAAATGCTCACTGCAATTGTAGAGATTAGCAAGTCTCATCTGCTACAGCAAAACAATATGGCGTGTGTTATAAGTATAACACAGAAAACACCATTTACTTCCACTATGTAAAATTTTTATTGACACAAGATAAATCAAAACACAAAGAAATAGTTTTCAACAATCACAGTAACAGTCATGATGAATGTCTCACACCAACTGGTCAACAACCAAAGTAAGTAAAATGAAGTACAAAAAAGCAAAGATATTAATATTTTCTGGCAGTTCTGCCACAGAGCCCCCCCCCCCCCCCCCCCCCCCCCCCCCCCCGAGGAGCACGGAGCGCATAGGAGGAGTGATGAGGAGTAAGTGATAAAGGGAGGTAAACATTTAAGACATGACGTAATCTTGAAGTCTGAGAGGTGGCCGTACGGTGTGGCCAGCACAGGTGATAGCAATAGGGGTAGTAGGATTCGGGGAAGACAAAGGAGAAGGGGGGGTTACTCTTATAAACAAAACATTATTGGAGTGTACATAGGCTGAAATGTCATTTTGTGAAGTACCAGGAGCCACATTGAAGCACTGTAATAGCTTAATGTCTTTCTGGTCAGATGGCACAGAATTGTTTTGAATTTCAAATAAAAAATGAAAAGTGTCCACAAGTTGTATTTTTATAGAGTCCACATCATAGTCACTCAAGTTCACTTGAAACACTAGTTCATTACTGCTGGCACTTGGAGGTGTGAAGTATAGAAGAGGGGGGGCCTTGTATTGCAGAGTGTTTGATTAGCTTGTGGAGAAGGGAGAGGACAGGTCTCTGAAGTTTCCTGCAAAACAAATTAATTATCGTGTATGTCGGTGTCGTTAAGGATCCATGCTGGTTTCAAATGCTCAATGGACACGACAGATGGTTTGTTCTTAAAGAGGATTGTATAAGTATTTTCAGAGCATGACAGGACCCGGTATGGGCCAGTGTTGGGTGGAGCAAGGGGTGGACGCACGACGTCGTCTCTTAGCATCACATAGTTACAAGAACTGAGGTGTGGGTGAATGAAAACCAGAGGGTTAGCATGCGATCGAAGTTGTGGAAAACGTAACTTACCTGTTGTACCAACTTGGGAAGTTGATCCTCGGGAAGTAGAGGAGGATCATCAAGAAAGTCCGCCGGAAGTGCGAGGTTTTCTCCGTGTACCATCTCAGCAACTGACGCTTTAAGGTCTTCTTTGAAAACCATCCTCAAACCTAAAAGGACCCAGGGGAGTGCCTCAGTCCAAGGGGAAGAATAACACATGAGAGTGACCTTCAGGGTACGGTGCCATCGTTCTATTAGGCTGTTAGATTGCGGGTGATAGGCTGTAGTTCTGAATTTGTTGATACCACACAGTTGACAGAGGCAATTAAACGGATTACATTCAAACTGTCTCCCCTGGTCTGTGGTAAGTGAAGTAAGGCAACCAAAACGAGAAAGCCAGTGGTGGACAAAAGCGTTAGCTACAGTGTCGGCTGCAATGTCCGTGATGGGGATAGCCTCGGTCCAACATGTGGTACAATCTATCATGGTGAGGAAGTAACGGAAGTTGTTAGATATCGGTAACGGACCGACGATGTCCAAATGAACATGACAGAATCTACCTGAGGGCACAGTAAATTTGCCTAATGGGGGCTTAGTATGTTTGTGTATTTTGGCTTTCTGGCAAGGTATGCATGCTCTCGCCCACCAATTACAATCTCTTTTTACATTAGGCGGAACTTATCTCTCTGTAATGAGGCTCGTAGTTGCGCAAATGCTTGAGTGAGAGAGATTGTGGATTGTGTCAAAAACATCTTTCCTAAGAGCTTTAGGTACTAAAGGACGAGGATGACCTGTTTTAATGTCACAATACAAAGACCAATCATCATTAGGGAAGGGAAGTAGAGCAATTTGTAAGGAAGTATCAGAATCAGAGAGAAGGTGCTGTATCTCTGGGACGGATAGCTGGAGCTCGTGTAACTGGTGAGGATCAATAGCTGTCTCCAGGGAGGACAGGCGTGACAGGTAGTCTGCTGCAACACTGTCATTACCCCTGATATATTGAAAGTCTGAATCATATTGTAATACCAAATCCATATGGCAAAACCTTCTGGGTAGTACATCTAATGCTGGTTTGCGGAGAGCCTCGACAAGGGGCTTGTGATCTGTGTAAACTGTCACAAGATGGGCTTCAATATCTGTACGAAAGTACTTTACGACCTCATAAATGGCATAAAGTTCATGATCAAATGCGGACCACTTTCTTTGCGTTTCATGGAGCTTTTATGAAAAGAAACGCAGGGGTGTAGTACCTGTTGGTAGGGTCTGTTGCAAAACTGCGCCAATGGCATTATCACTAGCGTCTGTGATTATTGTCAGGGAGGCGTCAGGGTGAGGGTGAGACAGGGTAATAACGTTCACCAAGGTGTACTTAAGCGAGTCGAAGGCTTGCTGCATGGTCTGATCCCATTCTATGTGTCTGTCGTCTGTGGTATTCTTTCCCTTTAAGGCCTCAGTGAGAGGGGGTTGAAGAGATGCCACATGTGGAATGTGGAGTCTAACAAAATTTACCATTCCAAGGTATCTACGTAACTCTTTATAGGTTTGAGGGAGGGGAAGGTCAAGTATTTGTTGTATTCTATCTGAGGTGGGACGAATGCCCTCATTATTGACCAAATGTCCCAGGAAAAAAACCTCTGGTTTCTCCAGTTGGGATTTGTCATGATTAATCGCGACTCCATGTCGTGCCAATCTATCAAAAACCTGTTGGAGGTGTTGTTTGTGTTCCTCTGCAGTTGTGGAGAAAATAATAATGTCGTCTAGGTAGGCATAGAAAAAATTAAGGCCACGTAGAATGGTGTCAATGAATCTTTGCCAGGTCTGGGCGGCATTCTTCAATCCATAAGGCATAAACAAATGGGGTGATGATAGCGGTTTTGAGGATATCTTCTGGGTGCATCGGAATCTGATGGTATGCCTTTTTGCAGTCTAACACAGAGAAAAAATTGGCACCGAACATGGATTGTGAAAAGTCGTGGAGATGTGGGACAGGGTAGTTATCAAGTATTGTTCTGGCGTTCAAACGCCTATAGTCTCCACAGAGTCAAAAGGAACGTCATGTATTATGGAAGACCACGCACTGTCCGAGGGGTGGACTATACCCAGGTGTGAAAGTTCATTAATACATTCTTTGGCACCGGTAAGTTTTTTTGCATTGAGGTGTCAGGGGCTAGAACAGACAGGTGGTCCATCAGTTGTGTTAAGCCTGTGACAGACTCCCGTAATAATGGTCTTGATTTTGTGAATAGGTGCGGCCGACATACGTGGAGGGATGCAGGAAGGAGCGACATTATTGTCGGTGTGCAGTAAGTATGAAAGGGAACTAACCTGAAATATGTTATCATTGAATGGTTGTTCAGTGAAAGCTGAAAAGTGTATCATCGAAGTAAATGCGAAGTTGCGTTACACCATAAACCTTTAATGAGGAATTGTTGGCTGCTCTGATTTGGTGAGGTGAATGCATGATTGTAGAAGTGACCATTGAACGTGGAATGATGCTCACATCGGCACCAGTGTCCACTAAAAACCATTTCTGAGAAGCTATATCTTGGATATACAAACGTCCAAGAGAGTAAGTATTAGCCTGTGATCTGTTAGGCGACTTGACGTCACAGTGTGGACCGGTGCGCCTATAGCGGCCCGCCGTGCGTGTTTGGACGCATTGCACAGGGTGAGCGACAATTCCTGGCTGTATTACCATAAACGGAGTGATACCAGCAGAGAGGATAAACTTGCTGATCCTGTGTTGTTACTGGATGAAGGACGTCACTTGAAGCTGTGGTATGGGATGGTGAAGGACGTTGTGGAATCTGGTGCTCAGCCAGTGTACTCTGTCTGTTGTTTTGGAAAAATCTGCCTCTGCCATGCGGGGGAGGCTTAATATCGAGGGGGGCACATGTAGATAACTTTCTTCTGTTGATTATTTATATGCGGCATTGGCCAACAAAAATTTCACTGGTATAGGTTCCTGATCGTGTTATAGGATCTGCAGTTGGATAGCTTGCGGCAGCTTTGCAACCCAGAAAGAAAGTAAAGCTTCATCTTGCATAGTTTTGCTATCGAAGACTGCTCTGATACGTTGCCACAATTGTGAAGGAGTCGAGTCTTTGAGATGTACATCTCGCAGTATGTATAAAACAGACTCTTGTGTAGTCTTAGCTAGACGTTCACAGATCTGTTGTTTTGCCAGCGCATAATGATTTGCGGGGGCCACCGACAGCACTTAATCCTGTACCCACTCAGTGTGGTCCTCTAGGGCATTAGTAAGCACAATAAATTTAGCACTGTCTGAATCAATGTTTAGGGCGGTGAATATGGTCTCTGCCAAAATAAACCACGTATGCAGATTGTCCATTGTGAACCTTGGTAATTTAGGAATTTTCTCACTCTTGTGTTGTGGATGTAACAGATTTGATAGCACAGCAGACGTAAGTGGCGGAGTGTTTATCAAGCTGTCACTCGCGGCTGCTGGTTTAAACACAGCCGGCGCGGGAGGCGCGGCAGGCGCAGCCGGGGCTGCGGAAACAGTCGGGGTGGGATGACTGTCCAACCAGTAATTGTTGTCACTGAAATTTGTACCCATCTGTTTTTGTAGTGAGTCTTGTAGTGGGTGGTTAGAGAATGTGTCCAAAACTGAATTATCAGCAATATATGGGGAGCTCCAAGTGATCTGTGGGCTCGAAAAATCTGTGAGGTTCATAGTGTTGGGGCACTGTTGTACTCTACATGTCACAGGAGGTTGTACATACGATGCACTGGGAGTGACAAATTTAGGCACAGTACTCATGATTGGTTTGTTACAGATGAACGTAGAAAAAGATTTCATATCAGGTGACATCGCTGATGATGTTGAAGGAGTCCACAACGGCATTGTTGATGACGGAGAAAACTCCACAGCGTTGTACTTATCTTCCAATTTTATCCCAGTTGTTGGTGGCATTGTGCATAGGAAACTGTGGAAAGGCAGTGTAGAGGCACCATTAGTATCATGTTGTAGTCTGAAAGGAGCAGAAGGTGAGCGATGTGGAGATGTCGAAGTAAACAGCCACATTGTCGAATCGGACGTATGTTGCGCGTCGGAGGTCACCAGTATGGCGTGTGTTATACTTATAACACAGAAAACACTATTTACTTTCACTATGTAATATTTTTATTGACACAAGATAAATCAAAACACAAAGAAATAGTTATCGACAACCGCGGTAACAGTCATGACGAATAGCTCACACCAACTGGTCATCAACTATAATAAGTAAAATGAAGTACAAAACAGCAAAGATATTAATATATCTGGCAGTTCTGCCACAACAATAAACCAGCAGCATTCACAAAGTGACTCAGAATGCATCTTTATAATCAACAATGCTGTATAAAACTGCACTTGAGAAACCTGTAGAGAAAGAAAGACCAATATCCCTAGCAGCTGCCATAGTATCAGTCAGAAATTAAAGTGACAGAGAGAGAAAAAAATCTGATAATAGATACTAGCGACGAGCAAGAAATGCTATATGGAGAGAAAAAGGAAGTGTTCCATTTAGGAAAAGCGAAAAAAGGCACAAAAATTGAAAATTTAGTCAAATTTCTGGAGGAAATATTGCCAAAAAATAGCAACTTTTAAGCTGAGAAGCAAGAAACTGAGGGTGTAAACAACAGCTTCAAAATTGATGTTGACTTCCATTTAAAGGACAAGGTAATGGACACTGCTATATGGTCCCATAACATTGTAATAAGGTGTTTTTATTATTATTATTATTATTATGGAGATCAGTCAATGCCTCTAAGGAATAGAGTCTGTAAAATATAAACCAGGATCACAGATTATCATACAGAAAGAACAATAGTGATGACATCCTATAGCTATAGCAAATGTTAATGTGCAGAGTTCAAGAACCAAGGTGTACCCTTTATCATTCTTTGTAAAATAAGTGAAACCAGATGTTTTATGTATCAGTTAGCATTTTTTGGCTAAAGCAGAAGTTGACTATTACAGATCTATTGAATATTTAGATATGGTAAATGCATGGTATCCAAGTACAACAATTCATGGTGGCATACCTGTGTATGCAAACAAAAATCTTAGTGTAAAGGATTAACAAATATTTATCTTGTTGTTATCTCTGTGTACCATTCACCAGATGGTAACTTAGAGAGTTTTAGTGCATAGATGAAGAACTGCTTACCTTACTTTAAATGCCTTAAATTTAAAACTGCATTTTGTGGTGACTTCAGCATGCATATAGGTGATAGAAGCACTAAAGAGAGTCTTAATACGCTTAATAAACAGCTATGGGTTCTTTACAGCAAACAATTTCCCAACAAGGGGTGATGCCTGTCTAGACACAGTTATCATCAAACTCAATATTTGGCATTATAATTTCAGTAGAATTGAACCAATGATTGCACGTTACAGTGCACTGGTAATGGAACTCAGCATGAAGAATAAGAGTAAACTGCAACCAAGCACACGCCACCCGAGTTACACATTCAGTAGAAGGGTTATTAAAGAAGAGAGATTAAATGGTCTTAAAGCAGCACTGTCTGGTGTGAAATGGCAGCAGAAAATCGTAGAAATGGGGCCATTGGCTCATCTAAATGTCTGTTCCAAACATTGAAAACAAAATTTTTAATGACATGTTCCCAATAATCTTCAAGAAGTATCCCACAGGCAGATCACAAGGAAGAGAAAAGACCATGAAAGGAAAGATGTGATATACATCAGAGTTAGATGAAATAAAATGCATTGTATTAATTATTAGGGACCATGTGAAGATAGCCTTAGATCTTTCATTTAAAGACCTGCTTCATTGTAACTACTTAAGAGCCAAGAGGATTTACAGAAAGAGTGTGAAGGATAGAGAGAAGAAATACAATGACAAGTTCATTAAATAGGCTCTTAATCCATGTAAAGCAGCTTGGGATCTGGTAAATAAGCACAAGAAGAAACCTACCTCTGCTTTAAATTCCCCAGAATACCTTCAATCAGTACTTCGTATGGCTAGTGAGAGCTACTGTAAATTGAATCCCTGACTCAGGCTTAGATCCCACAGCTCATATAAAAAATATAAGCTTTGCACCATTAAAAACTGCAAGGAAGTGTACACCTACAACACTGTAAAAATAGTGAATACATACAAACATTCACAGAGTGCAGATATCTATGGCATGCCCCTGCACAGTTCTGAAGATGATGTTATTCAGAGCTTGCTCAGCCACTACCCACAGCAATCTACAAATGTACATATCTTCGTATCTCACCAGAATTCCTGAAACTGGCATGGACTGTACCAGTCCACAAAATGGATGAGCTACGTGAAGTGCCCAGTTTCGCCCTGTTGTCCATAATACCCATCCTAGGTAAAGTTATGGAATCTATAATGGAACGCCAGTTACAAAATTACTTCAAAGACTATGAACGCTCTCAGGACACACAACATGGTTTTTACAGGGGAAAGTTAGTGGTTACAGCAGCAATGGACTTAATTAGGAACATAAGGCAAGGTTTTGAAGACAGGGAAAGTGTGGCACTGACAGGCTGTGACCTCAGCAATGCATTTCACTGTATCTCACATAAAATATTGCTTAGTAAGTAAAATGCTGTGGTATTGGAGGGATACTGCTGGCTACTCTTCAATCCTATCTTGAAAACCAAGAACAGGTAGTATCAGTTTATGGTGCAATTCCCAAGAATAGAAACTGGAGCACAGCTTACTTCAGGTATCCATCATAGAATCTGTCCTGTTTCTTATTTATCTCAACAATCTGGCTTTAACAGCTACATGTTACAGTTTGCTGATGACACCACTGTTTTTGTGAAAGGAAAGCTTGCTTCACAAGTTCCCAAGAAACAAATTTAGTCTTCGAAAGCAGCAAAGAATGGTTCATCAACAATAAAATAAAAATGAATGAAGAAAAAATACATCTGATATGCAGCCTGTGCAACATTGGTTACCACTGGAGAGTTTTTTTTATTAGTTTAGGATTTTATGCAGTTGCTGGCTCACTCCAAGTACTGGAAGCTAAGTCAGAACATTTCATGAGATCTAACACCCAACATAACATTTGACGTATTTACCTTTTTCTTTTAATCTGGTCATCGTAATTGATTCTCTTGAAGTAGAGGTCCTGCTAATCAGTGCCTCTGAAATCACATGTGTAGCTGAAGAAAGACTTGAGTTCTTGTTCTGCAGCTGTTATTGGAGCAAAAAATAGTAACTTCTACTCATATCATAAAAAAGCACACACAACACTTTCCTTACACAAACATATATTTCCTTGAATTGGTGTACAAATTATGAGTGAGTGTGATTCATGAATTTGAATAGAACACAACTTTTTACTATATATGTCTTGAAGGCTCAACATGACAAACAAGAGTACAATATATGTCACAAAACCAGCTTATCTTTTGTTGTCATTCTTGGAGAATGTGGTTACTCTATGACAGTCAAGCCACTGCCAAACCACAATGCCAAAATGTAAAAGGCCCCACCCACAGTAGTTGAAGCCATTTATTTGTCACCACATATTGCTGTTTTCTCATATTTCACACCTCCTGATTCATGTCTGCATATACAAAAACAAACACTCATGCACAGTATTTGTTCTGTGACTTACTCCCTAGTTAATATTATTCTGTCATGATCATCTTACCTTGCACTACACAAGGAGTGTGAAATGTCATTTGCCTAAATGGCAAGTAACACTTCATATTCCCCCACTCAAGGGAATGATGTCAGGACCTCACAAAATCTCAAAAAAAATTGATATGTCACTAACTTACAACTTTAAACAACCTAATTACTTAAAAACACTTGATATTATTTCCTTCTTTAAAAAGGAATAAAACTTCATTTTAATAAAACTTCATTTTTAATAATAAGTCTTTTATATTTTGTTGTTTCATTTCAGGTAAATTGTGCTAAAAACTGTTAGTCTACTTTGCGTATCTCCATCTTTTTTTTTACTTCATATCCTTGTCCACCAACAACTAGTCTTTCTATAGAAGAAGATGTCACTTTAATATCGATATGTCTATTGTGTCAGTTTACTTGTGGTTTTTATATTTGTTTATTTATTTAACCATGCATTGCCTCCAAGCCAGTATACTCAAGATTTTCTTGTTTACTTCTTTTACATGTACATAGTTAGCTACCTTTTACTATTTCTCGCATTATTATTACCGGAGGAGTTGCTTGTAAGGTATATGTCTACTATTCGGTCTCTAGAGTCAAATCTCAGTACTGGCTCTAGTCACCAAGTGCAGAAAATTCCTGCTCCAACCATCTTCATCTCTACTATCAGATAAATTTATTCAGTTATAGAACTAGTTCAGATAAAATTTTCATATCATGACCACCAACCATTATACAGTGTCATACTCCTGTATTCACTGCACGTACACTCGTTCTAAGTGCAGTCACTGTGTTAAACCTCTGTACCATTATAGACATGGGAGTACCCTCATTTCCCTAAAAAGAAAATGGTGCAGGTCATTCCCTTAATGGATTCACCTGCCTAAGGTATAGACCATCCTTTCTATGGATTGCCTACCCTTTTCCTCCCCTACACCTCATCTAGTATTTGGGTATGCCCCATCTTAACATAATCAGTAAACACAGTTACTAGCCCCCTTTTACTTTCTCTTCTCACTCTAAATGCTAATTTTCTCCCATAACTGCTTTCTGCTGACATTATGTGATTGCTCTCTATATAAAGATCTTAATGCCTTTCTTCCAACTTTTTGTCCTTACTCTTGTTTATAACATATATACACATACTTCTCATGCTTATGTACTTTGCCTCTTCTTACTGATACATATAGCTTGTCCTTTATTTTCAAACAATGGAAACTTGAGGTAGAAATATCAACAGTGTAGGAAAAGACATTGCTACTTACTGTAACGAAGATACATCAAGTTACAGACTGGCAGACACTCACATAAAGCTTTTGGCCACAGCCTTCGTCAGTAAGACAACCCACCTTCTCAGTACTCATGAAGATGTCAATATTGAGATAGGATTGGAGTCTTTGGTCACCCCATGTCTTTGGCAAATTATCATCCCGTGTGCCGAGAGGTGACAGAACAAGGAAGAAGGGGGTTGCTGGGGGTTAGCTCTGGACTGTGCGTGAGGAGTGATGTCAATGTCAGAGGGCAAGGCCACTTGCTTGATGAGCACTATGGAAGCAGTCAGCTGTGGACAGAACACATTGGGCTGGAACATTTGAATACGGTGTTGTGCTGATTGAGGGGGGCCGAGCTTACTGTTAAGCCGTCCAAGGTCACCTTGGCTCATAGTCAGATTTCCTTGTTGTGGCACCTGGTTGCTGGGGATGGTATTTGCATTGACCAAGAGTGAACTAAAGATTTGCAAAGGTTTCCTCCACCAGTTAATAAGAAGGGAGTGGCATGATTCGTGGGGATGGCAAACTGCTTTCATAAGTTCATGCAGAAGTCTGCTCAGCTGGCTGCTCCTTTGAACAAACTACGTAAGAAGTGGGCAAAATTTATTTGAGATGAGAGTCATGAGGCTTCATTCAAGGCTATTAAGTGGGAACTGAGTAACCCTCCCATGTTGGCCATCCCCAATTTCTATCTGCTGTTTATTGTACAGACTGATGCCTCTACTTGTGGGGTAGCAGCGGTGCTGCTACAAGAGGAAGAGAGCAAGAGGGAGAGCAGAATCCAGTTGCTTATGCCTCCAGGAGATTGCCCCCTGCAGAAGCCAAATAGACTGTGTACAAGTGGGAGGCCTTGTCAGTGCTTTTCACACTAGAAAAGTTTAAATTTTATTTGGAACATCAGTAGTTTTTGGTCGAAACGGATAATCAGGACCTTAGCTGGGTGCTGGCCCACCCACATAAGACTGATCAGATAGCCATGTGGGCTATTAGGATATCTGCCTGCCATTTTAACGTAAAGCATATAAGGAGAACTGATAACCAGGTGGCAGATGCCTTAAGTCATATGTTCGAGAGTGAGGGTAAGACAGGAAGCTGGACCAGATCAGGGGCCGGAGAAGGTACTATTTTATTAGAGGTTCCAGAATTGTTTTGGTTCTTAGGTCAGAGTCAGGAAGGTGATCAATGTATTAGGAAAATTAAAGATAGGTTAACTGCAGGGGAGCATGTAACTGGATATGCCCTATGTAAGGCATTAGTCTGCTGTCAGAGTCTGAGTACCGACACTTCACGCATATATTTGTCTAGTGAGTTGGTGGAGCCGGTGTTTCACTACTTCCACCATACTCTGGTTGGTGGCCAATATATGACATCACGTATATTAAGAGGCAGCTTGTTTGGCTCAGTTTATGTAAAGATGTTTGAAATTTGCAAGCAAGCGAAACCAGACTTGGATACCAGGGAGCTCCTCCAATCCACTAGAGAAAGTTACTCTATGGACAAGTGGTTCATTGATCATATTGGACCCCTGCCTCATACTCACCAGGGTAACTGGTATGTTCTGGTGGTAGTCCACATGTTTTCGTGTTTTCATGTCCTATTCCCACCATTAGTGTCACAGCTACGACTATCACTTATCAGGAATATTTTTATATTTGGACCACAGAAGACCCTAGTCAGTTATAATGCTCCAGCGTTTGTTTTCAAGCAGTTCAGAAGGTTTTGTTTTGAACAGGCCATTTGGCATATCACCACAACTCCTTACTACCCCAGCCTTCATTTGCAGAATGTGTAAATAGGAATTTAAAAGCTGCCCTTATCGTGTTTCACAGCAGCTCTCACACCAAGTGGGATCATTCACTTGGCTGGCTCAACTTTGCATTTAGCACAGCTTGGCAGAAGTCGGTAGAAGCATGTCCAGCTTACTTGGTCTTAAGGTACTAGGTGAACTCCCTGCTGTCCAATTTGTGGTTGATTAACGGTCTGCTCACAGAGCGCATTGATGCTGGTGTTAATCAGTGGAGTTGGAAGTGGGTGTGGCATAATATTCAGCGTGCACATCAGAGACTGGCACAGCAATATAATAAGGGTAGGAAGGAACTTAATCACAATTCCAGGGGCAGGGTGTTTGTCTACAACACAGGCCAGATTATACCAGAAAGTTGGCACCATGTTTTCTGGGCCCTATGTGGTTCTACAGGTGGTCAGTCCAGTGAATTTACTGGTCAAAAACTTAGAGTCTGGGCAGATGTTGCGAATTCATGCTAACCAGATTTGCTGGCGTTAAATTCCTTAATGCAGCAAGTTTCTGTTTCAGTTGGGGAGGTTGAGGCGGTATGGCTAGCTATTTAATTTTTTTTTTGTTTTGAAATCACCTGCCTTCTCAGTACTTTCCACGATGTTAATATCGAGATCAGATTGGAGTCTCTGGTTGTCGTATATCTTTAGTGAGTTGGCATCCCGTGCACCACGAAGTGATAGAACGAGGGAGAAGGGCGTTGCTCGGGTTAGCTCTGGACTGTGCATGAGGAGCAACGTCATTATCAGAGGGCATGGCTGCTTGGTCGGTGGGCTCTGTGGAAGCAGTCAGTTGGGGTCAGAATGCCATGAGCTTGAAGATCCTAGTGTGGAGGGCTGGTGTTGTCCTGATGGCAGTCATTGTGTGGTCATTCAAGGGCTGAGAAGTATTTCTGGGTTCTGCCCTTGGATTCCAATGAAGAATTACAGTACGTTTGGTGTAAGAAGTGAACATATGAATTATAAAAAGGTGCTCGTTGGTGGCGCGTTTATCAGACTTGTGAGTGGTGTAAGCTTTGCTTTGGTACTGCAGTCTGCAGTTAGAGGGCTGCTTGGGAGGAGAGCATTTATATCAGCATTGTCATTTATTTAGCTGATTGAAGGTGGATCCGAATCATTGCTTATGTTATTAAGAAACTTAAGTTGCCCCTCCAGCATGTTAAACTCTGTTATCCACAGTTATAACAAGTAATTTGACACTCTGGTAGTGTCTACGAGTGAACTTTGGAGGTACTGTTAAGTGTCTGTCGTAATGGAAAAATTGACTGTGGAGTTTTTCAGTTGCATGCTTACAGTTCACTTCTTATGGTATTTTATGGTTCTACTTGTTGTGGCAAAACTGGCAATAGTATTTTCATAATTTAGCTTGGGACTTCAGTCTGCGGAGAGTTTAAAGCCCCTGATATTTTCTTACTGCCTTTGCTGAGGTTGCCTTGCAACTGTTGTCGATTTGTCTCTTGTCTACCCCATGTATTGCTGTTTGCTACAGTGCGGTATAATTTAAGTAATTTAAGTGTTCAGTAGTACAGCGTCTACTCCCTCGCCTGTTTTAAGATTTGCGAACCACGTCCATATCAATGTATAAGCCCAGAATGCAATTTGTGTAAGTTGGTTGTGCCTTGTTAACATTTTGTACATCATGGAAAAATCTTTCCCTTGCCACATGTGATCCTGAAGGACAGCATAGTGTACAACAGTGCATAACCACAATGATTAAAAGATACGTATTGTATATTAATTTTTAATGGATGTAACCACTGAGCTTAAGAGTTGATTTGTGTGGTTTATTTTTTATTTTTATTTTTTATTTTTATTTATTTTGAAAGGAAAAGATTAACATACCTTGTTAATTATAACATCTATGCTTAATTATTTGTCATAATTCATTGGGTGTAGTATGCATCACATGTATGGAGGTTTATGGTGTAAAGTGTTTAAAAGGTAGGAAAATATTTGGTGGTACAGTGCACATTGTAGAGGCTATGGGGTTTGAGTGTACATTGATAGTAATCAGATTTTTATTGCATTTAAGTTGTTGTTTTAATTAAAATTTTGTGATCAACAGTTTATTACCTTTAGAGATCACAGGTGATATCTAGGAAAATTTTGGTATTGCCATGTGGCATTAGAATCTTTTATTTAACCTTACATTATGCAATTTGAATTTTTTTCCTTGCTTAAAAAGAGAGTTTGAGTTTTAAGTGTTGTAAATTGATTCTGAGAGCTGTTCTTTGATCTGTTATTATTCCAGAGACTGTTGGTTAAATAATACTTCAGGAACTTTCTTTAAGAAACTACACTCCTGGAAATTGAAATAAGAACACCATGAATTCATTGTCCCAGGAAGGGGAAACTTTATTGACACATTCCTGGGGTCAGATACATCACATGATCACACTGACAGAACCACAGGCACATAGACACAGGCAACAGAGCATGCACAATGTCGGCACTAGTACAGTGTATATCCACCTTTCGCAGCAATGCAGGCTGCTATTCTCCCATGGAGACGATCGTAGAGATGCTGGATGTAGTCCTGTGGAACGGCTTGCCATGCCATTTCCACCTGGCGCCTCAGTTGGACCAGCGTTCGTGCTGGACATGCAGACCGCGTGAGACGACGCTTCATCCAGTCCCAAACATGCTCAATGGGGGACAGATCCGGAGATCTTGCTGGCCAGGGTAGTTGACTTACACCTTCTAGAGCACATTGGGTGGCACGGGATACATGCGGACGTGCATTGTCCTGTTGGAACAGCAAGTTCCCTTGCCGGTCTAGGAATGGTAGAACGATGGGTTCGATGACGGTTTGGATGTACCGTGCACTATTCAGTGTCCCCTCGACGATCACCAGTGGTGTACGGCCAGTGTAGGAGATCGCTCCCCACACCATGATGCCGGGTGTTGGCCCTGTGTGCCTCGGTCGTATGCAGTCCTGATTGTGGCGCTCACCTGCACGGCACCAAACACGCATACGACCATCATTGGCACCAAGGCAGAAGCGACTCTCATCGCTGAAGATGACACGTCTCCATTCGTCCCTCCATTCACGCCTGTCGCGACACCACTGGAGGCGGGCTGCACGATGTTGAGGCGTGAGCGGAAGACGGCCTAACGGTGTGCGGGACCATAGCCCAGCTTCATGGAGACGGTTGCGAATGGTCCTCGCCGATACCCCAGGAGCAACAGTGTCCCTAATTTGCTGGGAAGTGGCGGTGCGGTCCCCTACGGCACTGCGTAGGATCCTACGGTCTTGGCGTGCATCCGTGCGTCGCTGCGGTCCGGTCCCAGGTCGACGGGCACGTGCACCTTCCGCCGACCACTGGCGACAACATCGATGTACTGTGGAGACCTCATGCCCCACGTGTTGAGCAATTTGGCGGTACGTCCACCCGGCCTCCCGCATGCCCACTATACGCCCCCGCTCAAAGTCCGTCAACTGCACATACGGTTCACGTCCACGCTGTCGCGGCATGCTACCAGTGTTAAAGACTGCGATGGAGCTCCGTATGCCACAGCAAACTGGCTGACACTGACGGCGGCGGTGCACAAATGCTGCGCAGCTAGCGCCATTCGACGGCCAACACCGCGGTTCCTGGTGTGTCCGCTGTGCCGTGCGTGTGATCATTGCTTGTACAGCCCTCTCGCAGTGTCCGGAGCAAGTATGGTGGGTCTGACACACCGGTGTCAATGTGTTCTTTTTTCCATTTCCAGGAGTGTATATTGAGGATCTTGCTGTTCATGGTTATGAATGTTCACTTACTATATTAAAATCAAGTTAATAAAGTTGTAAAATTTTAAAGAAAAAAAAAGCTTTTATTAGGGAAACGGTGCCAGCCTGTACTCCCCATAACTTCCATGCATTCAAGGTGTACACACACACACACACACACACACACACACACACACACACACACACACACACACACACACACACAGACTGCCAGCTCCAGCATCCCGGCTGCCGGAATACAACTATCACGTGGAAAGCAAGCAGCAATCTGGAGGGAGTGAAGAAGGGGAAGGCATGATAGTGTATGGATGCAGAGAAACATGAAGGCTGTCTGGTGGAGTGTGCAGGGACGAGACTGCGAACAGATACAGTGTCAGGAGACTTTGGGGCATGGAGGTGGAGAAAAAAGGAGCCAAAAAGGAGAGGAGAGGGGAAAGATTGGCAGATGCATTGGCAGAGGGCTTGCAAATAAACAGGATGTGAGATGAGAATGGGGAGGAGATGATGGGCAGAGGGAGTGGATACTGTTGGGTTGAGGGTGTGGTGACAGTATGTTACTGTATGCTGAGGCTGGGATAGTTACAGGAGCTGAGAATTTGTTGTAAGGGTAACTCCTATCTGCGCAGTTCAGAAAAGCTGATTGACAAAGGCTGTGGCCGAAAGCTTTATGTGAGTGTCTTTTAACTGTGCTTGTTTGCAACTTGACATGTCTTCTTTATGGTAAGTAGGAATGTGTCTTATCCTTTACTTTCTTACAATTATTAGATTTAAGCAATGCAAACAATAACTAATTATCAAACCTTATCATTCCCTTTTTAACTCTTAAGACCTTGCTTCTTGTTTGGCTACATATGTTAGCAGACCATCAATTTGTCTTGCCTTCTTTCTCCTACCTGGACTCTCATACAGTGTGTGATGAGATTAACATGTTTCACTTACTTAACTAAAAAAAATAAATAATAAAATAATCCTACTGTTGTAGGTTGTAAATTCTACTATATGGACTGTAAAAAGCAGAGATCCTGTGATAGGAACTTTGGATATGGACAGAAGAGAGACAGATTTGGTACTCCTAATGGAGAAGTAAGAAAAGGAAATAGAGAGACTGGCATTTTAGGATCAAAGAAGTAAAGAAGACAGTACTCCGTAGATGGATTCCCTTACCACCCTCCCACCCCAGAGACCCCATCTGCTGAGGTACTTCACCATGGCGTTAGAGAGAGGAGTTGCTTGGCATTCCCTACAGAATGGACTTGCCACAGCTTCACCATTACAGACACCCCAAAAATTGATCCTAACATACCCATATGAAATGAAATGGAATGATGTAAGTCATTGTAAATGGTGAGTATAATTTCTGTGATTGGTCTGTGCATTGGTCAATATTCAATAGATGTGCTATCACTACCCATAATTAACCTCCCCTAAAAACATTTTGATACAAACCCAACCATTCTATTTTTCTTTATTTACGTTTGAAAAATGTACAAGACCAACAACTTATTCTAAATTCCAGAACATTTTTCTTACTATATTCATAACCTATGCATAGACCTTATAAGTTAAATCATTTCTCTGCAAGTGTTGTAGTACTATGACTTCCTCCACTTCCTAATACTATCATATGATGAGAAAGCTTATATTGTTGTTGTTCTTGGGTTTTCATGTACTATATGTACATAATGCATCTCAAAAATTTTCCCTAAAATGTTAATTTATAGTTACGTTTATTAACTAAGTTAATGGCTATCTTCATAAATGTACTAATGCATTTATTGTTGAAAAAACACCAGACTCTAATTTGTTTTTCTTTTTTCTTAATTCCATTTCGGGAAGAAGTAGTAGCAAAAGGTATAATATTAGTAAAAGGTAAAAGAATAGTCAAAGAAAACAGAAACTGTGAGTGAGAAAACTAAGATAGAAATACGGAAACAATTTAACTTATGGCGAGTGTTATACTTATAACACAGAAACCAACATTTACTTCCACTACGTAATATTTTATTGGCACACGATAAATCAAAACACAAAGAAATAGATTTCGACAATCACGGTAACAGTCTTGATGAATGTATCACACCAACTAGTCAACAACCAAAGTAAAGTAAAACGAAGTACAAAACAGGAAAGATATTAATATTTTCTGGCAGTTCTGCCACAGAGTCCCCCCCCCCCCCCCCCCCCCCCCCCCGTAACGTCCGCGATGGGGATATGGGGATAGCCTCGGTCCAACGTGTGGTATGATATGATCTATCATGGTCAGTAAGTAACGGAAACTGATAGATATCGGTAACGGAGCGACAATGTCCAAGTGGACATGACGGAATCTACCTGAGGGCACAGTAAATTTGCCTAATGGGGGCTTAGTATGTTTGTGTATTTTGGCTTTCTGGCAAGGTATGCATGCTCTCGCCCACCAATTACAATCTCTTTTTACATTAGGCGGAACTTATCTCTCTGTAATGAGGCTCGTAGTTGCGCAAATGCTTGAGTGAGAGAGATTGTGGATTGTGTCAAAAACATCTTTCCTAAGAGCTTTAGGTACTAAAGGACGAGGATGACCTGTTTTAATGTCACAATACAAAGACCAATCATCATTAGGGAAGGGAAGTAGAGCAATTTGTAAGGAAGTATCAGAGTCAGAGAGAAGGTGCTGTATCTCTGGGTCAGATAGCTGGAGCTCGTGTAAGCAGTGAGGATCAATAGCTGTCTTCAGGGAGGACAGGCATGACAGGTAGTCTGCTGCAACATTGTCATTACCCCTGATATATTGAAAGTCTGAAACATATTGTAATACTAAATCCATATGGCAAAACCTTCTGGGTAGTACATCTAATGCTGGTTTGCGGAGAGCCTCGACAAGGGGCTTGTGATCTGTGTAAACTGTCACAAGTTGGGCTTCAATATTTGTACAAAAGTACTTTACGGCCTCATAAATGGCGTAAAGTTCATGATCAAATGCAGACCACTTTCTTTGCGTTTCTGGTGAGCTTTTATGAAAAGAAACGCAGGGTTGTAGTACCTGTTGGTAGGATCTGTTGCAAAACTGCGCCAATGGCATTATCACTAGCGTCTGTGGTTCTTGTCAGGGAGGCATCAGGGTGAGGGTGAGACAGGGTAATAACGTTCACCAAGGCGTACTTAAGCGAGTCGAAGGCTTGCTGCATGGTCTGATCCCACTCTATGAGTCTGTCGCCTGTGGTACTCTTTCCCTTTAAGGCCTCAGTGAGAGGGGGTTGAAGAGATGCCACGTGTGGAATGTGGAGTCTAAAAAAATTTACCATTCCGAGGTATCTATGTAACTCTTTATAGGTTTGAGAGAGGGGAAGGTCAAGTATTTGTTGTACTTTATCTGAGGTGGGACGAATGCCCTCATTATTGACCAAATGTCCCAGGAAAAAAACCTCTGGCTTCTCCAGTTGGGATTTGTCATGATTAATCTCGACTCCGTGTAGTGCCAATCTATCAAAAACCTGTTGGAGGTGTTGTTTGTGTTCCTCTGCAGTTGTGGAGAAAATAATAATGTCGTCTAGGTAGGCATAGAAAAAATTAAGGCCACGTAGAATGGTGTCAATGAATCTTTGCCAGGTCTGGGCGGCATTCTTCAATCCATAAGGCATAAACAAATATTCATATAGTCCAAATGGGGTGATGATAGCGGTTTTGGGGATATCTTCTGGGTGCATCAGAATCTGATGGTATGCCTTTTTGCAGTCTAACACAGAGAAAAAGTTGACACCGAACATGGATTGTGAAAAGTCATGGAGATGTGGGACAGAGTAGTTATCAAGTATTGTTCTGGCGTTCAAACACCTATAGTCTCCACAGAGTTGAAAGGAATTGTCCTTTTTGGGAACGACATGTATTGGAGAAGACCACGCACTGTCCAAGGGGTGGACTATACCCAAGCGTAAAAGTTCATTAATACATTATTTGGCAGCGGTAAGTTTTTTTCGCATTGAGGCGATGGGGGCGAGAACGGACAGGCAGTCCCTCAGTTGTCTTAAGCCGGTGACAGACGCCTGTAGTACTGGCCTTGATTTTGTGAATAGGTGTGGCCAAAATACGTAGAGGGTCGCAGGAAGGTGCGATGTTATCGTCGGTGCGCGGTAAGTATGAAAGGGAACTAACCTGAAACACGTTATCATTGAACGGTAGTTCAGTGAGAGCTGCAGTGTTGTCCGCGGAGCTGTGCTGTGCAACAGCCGGCAGGATTCCATTGACTATGGTGTCACTGCACGAAGGAATCGTTGTGCGCGCATGTGCGGTGGCGCCTGTAACAGCTGTCGCCTCTGTGTTTTGATGAGAGGCGGGCGGTGAAGCGCAGGGTGGGGGGTTGTTGGGCAGGTTGCTGTCTTTGCTGTCCGGGTCGCGGCAGGCACTGCTGTGGCTGCGTATAAACAGCGGTGCAGTATGCAGGTCCCGTTTAGTTTCGTGCGTGTTATTACTTTTAATCTTGATCTCCTCTCTAAACCCGCGCAATTCATCAGTCAGGGCATCACAACGCTGAAGTAGCCTTGCATTGTCTTCAGACAGTTGGTCGATTTCAAGGTGTTGCGTAACTAAGTTCACTACAGCAGCTTTGACCTCCTCAGATGGAATAGAAACTGTCTTTTTGTCTTGTTCACAGGACGTATTCGAGCTGCATTCTGTCAACGTGGATGGGGAAAATCTCGCCGAAAATTTTTGTTTAAAATCCACTGAGCAGAGGGCAGGTGTAATTAAGTCCAAAGAAAAGTTATGAGCAGTTAAGAAGTCCAATCCTAATACTGGCTCATCAATTTCTACTACCGAAAATGTCCATTCATAATTATGTGTATCATCGAAGTAAATGCGAAGTTGCGTTACACCATAAACCTTTAATGAGGAATTGTTGGCTGCTCTGATTTGGTGAGGCGAATGCTTGATTTTAGAAGTGACCATTGAACGTGGAATGATGCTCACATCGGCACCAGTTTCCACTAAAAACTATTTCTGAGAAGCTTTATCCTGGATATACAAATGTCCAAGAGAATAATTCAGAAGTACTAGCCTGTGATCTGTTAGGCGACTTGACGTCACAGTGTGGACCGGTGCACCTATAGTGGCCTGCCGTGCATGTTTGAGCGCATTGCACAAGGTGAGCGGTAATGCCTGGCTGTATTACTGTAAATGGAGTGATACCAGCAGAGAGGATAAACTTGCTGATCCTGTGTTGTTACTGGGTGAAGTGCGTCACTTGAAGCTATGGTATGGGATGGTGAAGGACGGTGTGGAATCTGGTGCTCAGCCAGTGTACTCTGTCTGTTGTTCTGGAAAGATTGGCCTCTGCCACGCGGAGGAGGTGTAATATCGAGAGGGACACACGTAGATAACTTTCTCTTGTTGATTATCTTATATGCGGCGTCGGCCAGCAATAATTTCGCTTGTAGAGGTTCCTGGTCATGTGATAGGAGCTGCAGTTGGATAGCTTGCGGCAGCTTTGCAACCCAGAAAGAAAGTAAAGCTTCATCTTGCATAGTTTTGCTATCGAAGACTGCTCTGATACGTCGCCACAGTTGTGAAGGAGTCGAGTCTTTGAGATGTACATCTCGCAGTATGTATAAAACAGACTCTTGCGTTGTCTTAGTTAGACGTTCACAGATCTGTTGTTTTGCCAGTGCGTAATGATTTGCGGGGGCCGCTGACAGCACTAAATCCTGTACCCTCTCAGCGTGGTCCTCTAGGGCATTAATAAGCACAATAAATTTAGCACTGTTTGAATCAATGTTTGGGGCGGTGAATATAGTCTCTGACAAAATAAACCACGTATGCAGATTGTCCATTGTGAACCTTGGTAATTTAGGAATTTTCTCACTCTTGTGTTGTGGATGTAACAGATTTGATAGCACAGCGGACGGGAGTGGCGGAGTGTTTATGAAGCTGTCACTCGCGGCTGCTGGTTTAAACACAGCTGGCGCAGGAGGCGCGGCAGGCGCAGCCGGGGCTGCAGAAACAATCGGGGTGGGACGACTGTCCAACCAGTAATTGTTGTCACTGAAATTTGTACCCATCTGTTTTTGTAGTGAGAATTTGTCCATAACTGATTTATCAGCAATATATGAGGAGCTCCAAGTGATCTGTGGGCTCAAAAAGTCTGTGAGGTTCATAGTGTTGGGGCACTGTTGTACACTACATGTCACAGGAGGTTGTACATACAATGCACTATGAGTCGCAAATTTAGGCACAGCACTCGTGATTGGTTTGTTATAGACGAACGTAGAAAAAGATTTCATAGCAGGTGACATCACTGACGATGTTGAACGAGTCCACAACGGCACTGTTGATGACGGAGAAAACTCCACGGCGTTGTACTTATCTTCCAATTTTATCCCAGTTGTTGGTGGCGTTGTGTGTAGGAAACCATGGAAAGGCAGTGTAGAGGCACCGTTAGTATCATGTTGTAGTCCGAAAGGAGCGGAAGGTGAGCAATGTGGAGATGTCGAAGTAAATGGCCACATTGTCGAATCGGACGTATGTTGCATGTTGGAGGTCACCAGTATGGCGAGTGTTATACTTATAACACAGAAAACCCATTTACTTTCACTACCTAATATTTTATTGGCACACAATAAATCAAAACACAAAGAAATAGATTTTGACAATCACAGTAACAGTCATGACGAATGTATCACACCAACTAGTCAACAATCAAAGTAAAGTAAAACAAAGTACAAAAAAGCAAAGATATTAATATTTTCTGGCAGTTCTGCCACAAACTCAGACAGTCAGAGGTCGTCAATCCACTAAATTTGTAAATGATACACACTCTACTGGGATCTTAAATCCTTTAATCATATCTGTATAGGAAGAATGATCCTCTATCTTCCCTGTATCAGGGTCTGTTAGATATACCACTTTTGGATGTAATATATTCTGAGCTTTAAAAGGTCCACTATAATGCTGAAAAAAATTGCTCATTTACTTCTTTAAATACTAATAGCAAATCATTTATTTGAAAGTTTGGTACAGTAACCATAACATTAAAATTTCTGACCCTTTTTTGTGCCTGTGTAATCAGATTCTGTTGCACCTACTCTTGCAACTCCTACAAAATTCATATTTTCTACAGAAGCTAATCCTGTTGACATATATGGTAATTTATTAAGGCTCACTTGAAATTCCAGCATTAGTTGTGCCCAGCTTAAAATTATGTCTAATAGATTGTGAGCCACTGTCAGTTAATGGACATAGTGGTTTACCCACATCTTGGAAATACTCTTACAAACGAATTCATATCATTGTTCCTCCAAATCAGACAGCATTTCAGATGTGGTAACTATTCCTCTAAATTCTTTACATTGTTCAAAAACAGTAACACATTCGTTCACCTCTGAGATTTGCTCTTTTACTTTCTCAGGAACTAAATTTCATTGGTTGTTGGTCCCATCCTTCAACCCCTTAGGCAACTGGGTCAAAGTACTTGCAGTTTTAGTTAATTTAGTTTCTATTTTATGTTTGATGTGTTCTGTTATCTCTAATTTTAGTTCCACTTTCATATTTTGTACTTTGACAGAGAGTTCATTACTTTTCTACTCTAGTTTGTCAGATAGTTCCTTAATATTAAAATCTACTTTGTCAGATAGTTCCTTAATATCAGAATCTACTTTGTTAGGTAATTCCTTAAAATTAGAATTCATTTTGTCACACATTTGTTGCAAAAATCCTCTAACCCATTCTCAAGCCTCCGCAGCCATTCTTCTAGTAATGATTGGCACACAACACAAATATCCTCTATTATGTACTCCCTATTATTGCTTAATTTTCTTAAATGTGATAACACTTAACCACTGTATCACTGTACCGATGAAAAAAAGTTTTCAAAGTGGATTTCTGTATTTTCTGAACAGCTTACCCTTTCCGATGAACAGCACTCTCTCATTTGTAGCTGATCCAGTCACATGTAAGTGGTGACATACCACAATGATTTGTACTGCCCAGTGCAGTTGATGTCTCAAACAGACTGATAAGTGGACTGTATTGTGTCGTACAGCAGCACCCTTGCAGCGATGCTCAGCTGCTACTGCATCCCCGCCAATGTTGGGATTCGAAATCTTCTTCTCCAACCCCATCAAAAGATTCTTACCCTCCAATCTCTCTGAGAAATTACTCCATCATAGTTAAAACATTCCTTTAGTCACATGTCTACATTGTTTACTTGACATGTAAATTTAACTGAAGTTGCCATACTTTTCCGCAATTGAATAAGTACGGTTTGACTTCAGATTTCGTGAATTGTTCCAGTATTTCTTTTCACTTCCTTCTTAACAGAATGTTACTGAGTTTTCCATCTGTTCGCTTATAGTTTCTCCTTTAGTTTAATTCTTGTTGCTATTAGCAATACCATAATTTATTACTCATTGAATTTCAAGATTTTGCAAGTTCATAGTTCTTTATTTTCTCCTTTCCACTCAAGTGCTCCATATCCTGTGCACTGGGAGCCAAATGAAGTGTTTTTATTGTTGATATAAGGTTTTATGTAGCTGCTGGCTTGCTCCTTGTAGCTGAAGCTGAGTCAGAAAACGTCAAGAGATCTCTCACCCGATGTAACATTTGACGTATTTACCTTTTTCTTTCAATCTGATCACTGTAGTTGATTCCCTTGAAATACAGGTCCTACTAACCAGTGCCTCTGAAATCCTGTGTGTAGCCAAGGAAAGGCTTGACTTCTTCATGTTCTGCTGCTGTTAGTGGAGCAAAAGAAGATTACTTCTACTCATACCATGAAGAGGCACACCCACTACTTCCCTTTCACAAACATATATTTCCATGAATGGGAGTATAGATCATGAGTGTGACTTACAAATTTGAGAAGAACATTACTTTTCCTACTACATATGCCTTGAAGGCACAATATGAAAAACAAGGTCATAGTTTATTTCATTTGTCACAAAACCAACTTGTCTTTTGTTTTCATTCTTGGAGAATGTGGTTGCTCTCTGCTTGTCAAGTCAGTGGCAAAGCCATGACACCAGAATGCAAACATCCCACTCACAGCATGTGAATCTGTTTATTTGTCACACTTATTGCCATTTTCTTGTATTCCACATCCCCTGTTTAATGTCTGCACATAAGAAATCAAACACCCACACACTATAAATGTTCTGTGATTTACTCCCTACTTAACATATTCTGTCACAATCACCTTTGCTTGTACTACACAAGGAGCATGAAATTTCATTTGCCTAAACAGCATTTGACATTTCATCATGATAATATGGAAACTGTTAAACTTCTGGGATGCATGATTGGTAGCAAACTATCAGTGAAAGAGTACCGGTACACAGTGTATGTATGTTCCAAGTTCTCCCATGTAATACACCTTCTGAGGAGACTAAAAGGTGTATTAGCTGACTCACACTTTATAACAATGTATTATGCACTGTTTCATAGCCACATAAATTACAGCCTACTGTTATGGGGTTACTCTGCAGGCTCCAAGGATGTATTAATGCTACAAAACGAAACAGTCAAAATCATTGCATCAAGCAAAAAACTGGAGCACTGCTAACCAATACTCACCTGGTTAGGAATAATGACAGCCTTCCGCCAATACATGTTTTTATGCCTCATCAGTGTAAATGAAAACCAAGAGGCTTTCAGTGTGAGGTAAGACATTCATAATCATGGCATGTGCAACAAGAGGAACATTGATGCACCAAACTGTCAACTGTCTGGAACCCAAAATAGTTTTCCAGTGGCTACTTTAAAAATGTACAATGCGTTGTCCTGAGGAGTGCAATCCCTGCAACCAGAATCATTCGAAAGTAAAGTTGCAAATGACCTGAAAGAGCACCCATTATACTCCACTGGAGAAATCTTCAACAGTGACCAAAGTGAATGGACAAAGTAATACCGTTTCATCTCTTGTACACATATTGTGAATATTTTTCTTTATACATATGAAAATTGTAAGCAACTCATAAGTATGTACATAATCTTGACACGGTCACTCCAGTCATGACTGGTAAATGATGCAAATCTAGTAATAAAGTAATAATAGAACACAAGACACAAAATTTTTAATATAGACTCTGTCTTCTAATCCAGGGTTCAGAATTTAGTTATTTACTCTAGTAGTGAGACAGCTAACATAAAGCAAAAACTGGGAATTCCTACCAACTCAAAGGAAAATTAAAAACATGCCTCTATAGCCATCTTTCTACAAATAATCTACATATATAAATGCAGTGATCAATAAGTCCTGTTAGGTACATGGCAGAGAATAATGTTGTTATAAAGTGGTAAGAGAAGTAATAATGTACAGTAAATAGAACTGTATGTTTATGGATGTAAAAAATCTTTTATTTGAGAAATACCATTTTAATCAAGTAAATATAAAGCTACTAGTAGCAGATGAGCAGCATCTACATGTAAACCTGAAGAGGCATCAGATTTTTAACTGTATTACTTATTTACTCAGTTGAATCTAGATGTCAAAGTATGAATAGTGATAGTTTGTTATTACTACAGTATACATATTAAGTTAATATAATGTCTTTGTCTTATGACAATGTATACCTTGCCTTATTCCACATTCCTGAAGGCTCTCCTTCCTGATGGGATCTACAAAAGATGAGGGAAAAATGAATAAATAAGTAATTAATGCAGACTTTTGCTCCTTCTACTATTGAAATGGTTGCTATTCCTCTCTAAAAACCCTACATTAGTCTGGTGTCTCTACAAAGGCCCCTACAATGTGGTTGCATATATAGCAAGACTATTTGTATATTGAGGCATGTGAGCCATACCACCACAGAAAAATCGATTGTTCATGATGGGACGAGGGTTGAAAATATTTAATGTAATCATGTTAATGAAGTTTAGATATAATAAATTATTTATTCTTTGTCCTCTTAGAAAGAATACTCTGTTGGACTGCATTCTCAAATAATGAAAGATGTAAAACAGGAGAAACAGCATCCTCATACAATTGCTTTCGGAACAACATTACCCTCTAAGCCACGATTAAGGGTGCAGCCACCAAAAAATCGTGTGCAAGAACAGTGGCTTGATGCATCTGAAGTTACAAAACATTTGTTATCAATGGAAGCAGTATTTAAAGACATCACCAACCTCAGGTACCAACATACATTAAAAATTCACATTACATTTGTAATTAAAGCTGTAAAGACGTTTTCAAAATTGTGGGAGGATTCCTATATATTCGATGGCCTGATCATATTTTATCTGATATGTGACTACAAAAATTAAGTAAGTACTCATAATGCTACTTGTTTTCTTGCTGTTTTCAAATGTCATTTGTTAGTGCATCTTTAATTATTAGATGACTGTGGGTTTTCTACCAAGAAAAGTGAAATCAATATTACTCTTAGAATCTACTGTCCTAAGAAGCGCTGTCACCACATTATTATTTATATGAAATCCATTGCTGAAGTAGTATTCTATTTTTATTTTTTTCAGTCCAGATTACACATCATCCCAAAAACACTTTCTGAAAATATAATGTAAATGGATAGATAAAAATCTACTCAACAAGCAGCAGCACTTTTGTCTTAAATGAATAATATATTGTTGTGTGTCTTTTCTGTATCAATCTCTCAGTTTTTTCTCCACTATTGATCGTTAAAATTAATCATGAACATAGTGGAAATACAGGTATGTATGTTTACCAGAATCCCCTAATTATATATTTTTCTTTCTTTTTTTCAGTTTGTGTTACAGCATATCATTGTTTAACTCTACTATGTACTTTTTATTTTGCTTATTCATTTGCAGAACACTTAACATCCATAATAATACTCACTTCTAAGGATATCATGTAAAATGTATAATTACAGGGGATAATACATAAGTGAAAGAATATGAAATGAGGAGACAGAATTAGAGAGCATTGGAAGGGATGTAAGACAAGGATACTCACCGTCACTAAAGTTGGAGAAGAACTGATAGGTAAGGCCTTTGAGGATACAAGGGGCACTACAGTTGGAGGAGAAAGAATAAATACTACAAAATATGTGGATGATCAAGCAGTGCTGGGGAATCAAAAGAGGAGCAACGTCAGATGTTGAAGAGTATTGCTAGATGGGCAAGGAGTATTCAATGAAAACAAATATGGGAAAGACAGATCTTGGCTGGGACACATACTTTGTTGGAGTTGTCTGCTACAGGGAATTATAGAGGGAAAACTGGAAGGAGTGAGAGGAAGATGAAGAAAGAGGACTGGAATGAAGGATGACAGAAGAAATGGTGATCATACAATCAGGGAATGGTAGATGCTCAGAACAGAATATATTGGAGAGTCTCCAGCTTAAATCTGTATAAGACAGATGTGTTAAAGAAGAAATACATATTTAAATGAGACTGACTTTAACAATCAATGTTTCACCATTTATTTTGTTTCGCCCAAGTCCCTCCAACACAACTCTGTTGCTTTTCATGAGATGAATAGTAGGAAATACCCAAATTTTCTTCTATCTCTTTAGTGTTTGATCTGCCAGTGGCAGAGTTTGTCCATCCAGGATTTTAAAATTAGCTTTATTCTATCTAATTCAGTGACCATCTGTACATCTTATCAGCACAAACACCAGTCACACTAAGAGAAGTAAATCTTGTGCCCTGTATCTGTGAACTGTATGAACCTTATTATATGTATAGTTGTAATTTAACTGTTTGTGTATTGTTCTTCAAGGAAGAGATGGGGAACCAATGTGGCATTTACCTAGAATAGTGTGTAAAACTGCCTGTAAATCACATTTAGCTCTACTGCATACATAAAGGATGATTAATCTGCCATGAGTATTTGATCTGGGGCTGACTCATTTCCCTACCTTGCAAATACAGTGTGCTGCAAGGCGATACCAGCAGATTAGTGTACACACTGATTTTTCATAAAAGATTTCATTCAGTAATCAATATCAATGTGTTGTTGAGTCACTATCCAATATCATTTCCCTCGAGAAATCCAAGCATCATGCTACCAATAAGTAATCTCCATCAACTTGAAATGTTGCTTTTTGAATAATTAATAGAATATGCTCCAGTCATTTAATTAAGGCTAAATTACATTAAGAATGACAGAGAATGATCCAGATAAATGTTTATATACTGAAGCTTTACGCTCTGTAAAGCAAGTTGTTTTTGGATTACATAAATGCAGAAGCTGTGAACTCTCTTGCTCTCTCTTGTTTTTGATGGCTCTTTCATGAAATGTAAGTATCACTCTGGTATCTGCAAGTTTTTGTTAAATAATTATGCTAATTGAATTACAATAGCCATATTTAAATTAAGAACCTACTTTTCTTTTCCATTGATGCCACATCTCAATTTGTTATGTTGTATTCTAGAACTTTTTCAACCTGCGGCAAAGGAGAGTTGCTGACAAATTGTTTGGTGGCCACAGCTGAACGCTACAAGTGTTCAGTTGGCATTTGCTTTATTAAACTTTTATGTCAGCATCCCTGAGATCTCTTTTGCCAATCTTTTCAGTTAGTGTCTGGGAGATGTAATTATACAAACTGCATAATTTTGTGATTGGTCATTGGCCTCTAAACAATGCCATCAGTCAATGTTTTTGTCAGTCTGATGGGAATCTGATTCTGGGTGATGGAATATAATTTCATTATCAACAACTAAAAATTTTCTATGCACCATTCTATCATTTCAGGAGCTTTGCCACCAGCAAAAGTGATAAATAAGTTTTATAATACTGTTTTATTTTTCCTTCAAACATCAGAAATATTATAAACTCCAAAAAGGCAACAAATATGAAAACTGAGAACCTGCTCCTGTGAACTAAAACCTAACTGTACTGCTGTAAAGTGGCTTTGAAAATTTGCAGTCAGAAAAATTTGCAGTGGGTGTCTTTTTTTGGCCACAGTCTTAAGATTTTACTGCCAATTTACTATTCAAAAAGATGCACATTATAGACTTTTTTCATTATGCATCATTATTTGGATTACAATTTGTGAACATTTCTTGATGTATTAAGTCAGAGAGACATTGAGAGGGTTCATGGGCTGTGCCCCACAATTATTTGCTTTCATCCTTTGATCTAAAGAACATTACTGATTTTACTTTTCAGTGTGTTTCCTATTTATTATGAGAATGTATGTTAAATACCTCAAGATGACGTCTTTCTCAGTAAACTCAGTACAATACCAGTAACTAAAGAGTCATTCCAGAAGAAATGTGCAACATTTATTAAAAATGTAATGAGTTTCATTCAAACACTTCTAACTTACAGTAGATGTTGATAGTTTCTTAAGAATGAAATAATAGTTTTAACATAATTTTCAAATTTCTCTTTTGTTTTTCACTGCATTGAAACTAGGTTCAGCATGCTATTGTGATAAGACTCTGGGTCAGTATGCCGTAGTCACAACACATCATCTGCTACAAGAGTATGTTCATCCTTGGAAGAGAATCTTTAAACTTATCCAAAGCATGGCACTACTAAGTTATGTCAAAGTTATTTGTCCAAGTATTTAGATTATGTACATCTTCCTTTGGCAGCCATGTAAATTCATTTTATTGTACATGAAAACATACCTCGCCCTTCCACATCTCCCCACCCCCTCTTGACACTGCCTTGAAACAGAGTTCTTTATTGTAGTGTCGCTACATATTGGTTATTTTTAAAGTTCATTCTTTGCGGTATGAGTTCTTCAATTAAACCCAGTCCAGCAGAAATTTTCACTTGTCATAACATATTCTTCTGGTACTAGCTCTTACTTTCTTACCCACTTACATTGGAGTGGTAGCAGGGAAGGAGATAGGTGGGTGAAGGACAGAGATTAACAAAGACTGAGACCAGGTTACAGGAATGTAGGAAATATTATATTGCAGGGAGAGTTCCCACCTGCACGATTCCTGTCTCTTGGCCATAGTTTGTCAGTGGCCATTCCTGCAGATAGACAGCTTGTTGGTTGTCATGCCCACATAGAGAGCAGCACAGTGGTTGCAGATTAGTTTGTAGATCACGTAATTGCTTTCACGGGTAACACTGCCTTTCATGGGATAAGTGATGCCTTTGACAGTGTATTCAAAACACTGGCGGAGAAAGTGATTCACTGAGTCATGAGGGGAATGCTCCTTTTTGGTTGGACAGTGGGAATTTGGGACAAACTGGGTGACTGGAGAGACAAGGCATGGGACACTTGTTTGTGTACAGGGTTGGGAGGGTAATTTTTGTCCGTAGAGGTCTCAGTGAATTCGTATATTTGGAGAGGCACGGCTTGTCGCTACAGATGCAATGGTCATAGAGGGCTAAGCTGTATTGAAGGGACTTCTTGGCATGGAATGAGTGGCAGCTGTTGAAGTGCAGGTATTGGTGGTGGCTGGTAGGTTTGATATGGATCCAGTTACTGATGTAACATCTTTTTTGAGATGGATGCCAACATCAATGAAGGTGGCTCGTTGGGTTCAGTAGGGCCAGGTGGAGGGAAACGGGAAAAAATGTAGAAGTTCTGGAGGAGCATACATAGGATATCCTCACCCTCAGTCCAGATTACAAAGAAGTCACCAATGAACCTGAACCAGGTGAGGGGTTTGGAGCTATGGGTGATTATGCAGGATTCCTCTAGATGGCCCATGAACAGAGTGGCATAGGATGGTGCCATATGGGTGTATATTGCTGTACCATGGATTTGTTTGAGGTGAAGCCTACAAAGGTGAAGTAATTGTGGGTGAGGATACAGTTACTCATGGTGACCAGAAAGGAATTTTGTAGGTTTGAAGTAAGTCGGGTTGTGGGAAAAGTAGTGTTAAATAGCAACAAGGCCACGAGCATTATTCATGTTAGTGTAGAGGGAGGGGGCATCAATAGTGGTGAGCAGGGGCCTGTGGTAAAGGAACAGAAACTGTGGAGAGTTGGTGGAGGAAATGGTTGGTGTCTTTTAGATAGAATGATAGGTTACAGTTGATAGGCTGAAAGCTGTGATCCACAAGGGCAGAGATTCTCTCAGTGGGGGCACAGTAACCAGCCACAAAGGGGTGTTCTGGGTGTTTGGGTTTATGGACTTAAGGAAACATGTAGAAGGTTGGAATTATTAAGTAGTAGGGGTGAGGAGAGAGATAGACTCAGGGGTGAGGTTGAGCGATGGGCCTAAAGTTTTGAGTAGAGACTGGAGGTACTGTTGGATTTCTGGAATGGGTTTGTAGGTGGACAAACCTGACAGCTGGCAGAGTCCTTCTGCCAGGTAATCCCAGCAGTTCAAAAGTACAGTAATATAGCTTGTGTTGGCAGGTAGGGTTGCAAGGTCAGTATCAGATTTTAGGTGGTTGATTGCAGCTCTATCTGTGGTTGTAAAGTTAGCTTCCATGTTGAGGGATTTAAGGAATGATGGTGAGGCTCGATTTGGGGTTAAGAAATCCTGGAATGTTACTACAGGTGATTTGGGAGCAGTAGGGGTAGATCACAGTTTGATAGAGGAGTGAACTGCCTCACACAGGGCTCAACACTGGCTTTGGATGGGACCTGATTGATAGGGTTGGTGGCAAAAATGTTTCCACTGTAGAGAGTGTGAGAAGGAGAGAAGGTCTTTAACAAGTCTAGCATGAGTGTATTTGGATGTGGGGCGAAAGGTAAGACCTTTGGAAAAGATTGATACTTCTGTGGGACTAAGGCTCTCCTCTCCATCTGTAATATCCTCCTGCTCTGCAATCCCAAATTTCTGCATCCCATCTCTCACACTAAAACTCTTGCCCTCCAGGAACTAGAGCACCACATGCAATATCACTTCAAAAAATTAACCAACTGTTCACCTCCTACTCCCACCTTTGGCTACTGTGCTTCACCACCTCTGCAACAACCTCCAACCCTTCCCCACACCCTCTCATAGCTGACAACCCCTCCCTTGTAGGCCCGCCTTATTTACCACACCCTCAGAAACTCACTGCCACCACCATACAGAATGTAGAGCCTAAACAGATCCATAACACAGTCATAAACCTTTTCTCCAAAAGCCTTAGTCCCGCTGAAGTATCACCACCCCACCAAACTATCTCTCCCCTTCCCTGCCCCAGCTTTCTCATTACCCCCACCAACCACAGACTGATTCCTGAACTGGCACAATTTGTGGCAGTATGGCCTCAGGGGCCAGAGGCAGTGATCATGTCTGCAACTCGACATCTCCTCCATATGGTGAGTAGCAATCTATACTTTTTATAATAGTGTCTCAATGAATTCTGCATTACCAATTTACATGACCTTTTTGTATGAGATGTACTTCCCATTTTTTTAACATAGGATGTATTGCAGGGAAAGTGCAATTCAGAAAAGCTGTTGTTGGTGAGAAGGATCCATATGGCACAGGCTGTGGAGCAGTCACTGAAATGAAGGATATCATGTTTGGCAGTATCAGCAACAGGGTGGTCCACTTGTTTCGTTGCCACAGTTTGTCGGTGGCGATTCATGCAGACAGATAGCTTGTTGGTTGTCATGTATACGTAGAATGCAGCACAGTGGTTGCAACCTAGCTTGTAGATTACATGTTTGGTTTCACAGGTAGCACTGCCTTTGATGGGATAGGTGATGTTAGTGACCAGACTGGAGTAGGTGGTAGTGGGAGGATGTATGGGGCAGGTCCTGCATCTAGATCTGTCTCAGGGGTATGAGCCATGAGGTAAGGGACTGGGAGCAGGGGTGTAAGGATGGACGAGTATATTGTGTAGGTTTGGTGGATGGCGGAATACCACTGTGGGAGGGGTGAGAAGGATAGTGGGCAGAATGTTTCTCATTTCAGGGCACAAGGACAGGTAATTGTAATGCTGGTGGAGAATGTAATTCAGTTGCCCCAGTCCTGGGTGGTACTGAGTTATGAGGGGAATGCTCCTCAGTGGCTGGACAGTGAGACTTCGGGAGATGGTGGGAGACTGGAGAGATAAGGCATGACAGATTTGTTTTTGTATAAGCTTGGCAGGATAATTACGGTCAGTGAAGGCTTTATTGAGACCCTCAGCATATTTCAAGAGTGATCACTCATAACTACAGATGCAACAACCACAGGTGGCTAGGCTGAATGGAAGGCACTTTTTGGTATGGAACGGGTGGCAGCTGTTGAAGTGGAGATATTGCTGATGGTCAGTAGATTTGACATGGATGGAGCTACAGTTGTAGCCATCTTTGAGGTGGAGGTCAACTTCTAGGAAGGTGGCTTGATGGGTTGAGTAGGACCAGGTGAAGTAAGTGGGGCAGAAGTCATTGAGGTCCTGGTGGAATGTGAATAGAGTGTCCTCACCTTTGATTCAGACAGCAAAGATGTCATTAGTAAATCTGAAACAGGTGAGGGATTTAGGATTCTGGGCGTTTAGGAAGGATTCCTCTAGATGGTCCATGAATAGGTTCACATAGGATAGTGCCATGTGGATGCCCATAGCTGTATCCCAGATTTGTCTGTAGGTAATGCCTTCAAAAGAGAGGTAATTGTGGGTGAGGATATACTTGGTCATGGCAACTAGGAAGGAGTTGTTGGTTTGGAATCCATGGGGCATTGGGAAAGGTAGTATTCAATAGTGGTAAGGCCATTGGCATTAGGAATGTTAATTTACAGAGAGATGGCATCAATAGTGACGAAGAGGGCACCGTGTGGTAAAGGGAGAGGAACTGTGGAGAGTCAGTGGAGGAAATGGTTGGTATCTTTTATATAGGAGGGTAGTTTCTGGGTAATAGGTCGAAAGTGTTGGTCTATCAGAGCAGAGATTCTCTCAGTGGAAACACATTAACTGGCCACAGTGGGGCATCCTGTGTGATAAGTTTTATGGACTTTAGCAAGCATATACAGTTTTTTGTTAGTCATTTTTTATTTTCATCCTTGTGACTTCTCTCCAATTTCTGTGAGTTTTTGCTTTCACTATCATCAACTCCCTCTGATTTCATTTTTTTTTTTTTTCTTTTGCCCCCTTTTGCATCCATTTCATCCTTTTCGTGAATTTTCATATGAATTTAGGTGTAATTTTTGCAAAGTTTATCGGACGTAATTCTACATTATTTACATAATTTTTCGCATTTTTTCCACCACTATGGATCCTTGTTCCTTCCATTTGGGGCAATACAGAAAACTTTCCTTTTCCGTAGCCCCATCTCAGTCCCATATTCTGTTCCTGCATTGTTTCTTGCTTCATGGGATCCCCCCCTAATGCCTTACCATCAAATTACCCATCTGTGGCTGCCACCCCTTCTTCCACAATGACCTCCATCTGTTCAAATTCTGCCAATCCTTAGCCCTCACCAACATAGTCCTGCAAAACCATATCAACCAAGCCCAAACCTCCTTGCAGTACCTTCTCTCCATCCAAAAAATTCTCCTGCTATGTGGTCCCAAATTTGTGAAACCCTTAACACACACTGAAACACTTGCCCTGCTGGAAGTTGAGCAACATGCACAATACCACCTCAAAAAGCTCTCCATCCTGCTCACTTCCTACTCCCACCTTGGAGTACCACTGTCCATCACCTCTACAACCAGCTCAAAACCTCCCCCATGTACCCTCATAGCTGACAAACCCTGTTGACCTACTACACTTACCTCACCTTCAAAAACTTCCTCCCACCACCACACAGAACCCAGAACCTTAACAGACCCACAATATAGTCATGAACCTATCCTTGAGAAGCCTTAGCCCCACAGAAAGATCAGTCATTTCCAAAGGCCTCACCTTTTGTCCCACTTCCAAATTCAATTATGGAGGACTTGCTAAAGACCTTCTCTCCTTCTCCCAGTTCCTACAGTGGAACACTTTCTTGCTACCAACCCTACCAATCAGACTTAACCGAAGATCAATTCTGAACCTTCCCTAACTCAATTCAGTCTTCCATCCAACCGTGATCCACCCCCACTGCCCCCAAATCACCCCTGTTAACTTTTCAGAATTTCTTAACCCCAAATCTTGCCTCACCAACATTCCTCAAATCCCTCAAAAATGCAAACTAACCTCACATCCGCAGAAAGAACCACTTTCCACCACCTAAAAACTGATCCCGACCTTATAATCCTACCTGTGGACAAAAGCTCAACCACCACTGTTTTGAACCGCAAGGATTACCTGGCGGGAGGACTCTGCCAGCTGTCAGATACTTCCCCCTGCAAACCTTGCCACAGTGACCCCATTTCAGAAATCCAGTAGTATCTCCATTCACTACTCAAATCCTTAGGCTCATCCCAAAACTTCACCTCGGAATCCATCTATCTACTCACCCCTACCACTCCCCGCACTCCTACCATCTACATGCTTCCTGAAGTCCATAAACCTAACAACCCAGGATGCCCCATTGTGGCCACTCACTTTGCCGCCATTGAGAGAATCTCTGCTCTCGTAGACCAGCACCTTCAACCTATTATCCAGAACCTACCCTCCCATATAAAAGATACCAACCATTTCCTCCACCGACTCTCCACAGTTCCTGTCCTTTTACCACACAGTACCCTGCTTGTCACTATTGATGCCACCTCCCTGTACACTAACATTCCTAATGCCCATGGCCTTACAGCTATTGAACACTACCTTTTGCAATGCCCAATGGATTCCAAACAAATAGCCTCCTTCCTAGTCACTATGAGCAACTATATCCTCATCCACAATTACTTCTCCTCTGAAGGCATTACCTACAAACAAGTCTGTGGTACCGCTATGGACACCCGCATGGCACCATCCTATGCCAACCTATTCATGGGCCATCTAGAGGAATTCTAACTAGAAGCTCATAATCCTAAACCCCTCACCTGGTACGGATTCATTGATGACATCTTTGCAATCTGGTTCGAAGATGAGGACACCCTACCCACATTCATCCAGGACCTCAACAACTTCTCACCCATTTGCTTCACCTGGTCCTACTCAACCCATCAAGCCACCTTCCTAGCTGTTGACCTCCACCTCAAAGATGGCTACATCTGTACCTCCATCCACATCAAACCTACTAACCACCAGCAATATCTCCACTTAGGCAGCCTGTGCCATATGGATGCTTTCCACCAACACCAGCTTTTCTGAATTGCGTAGGTGGGACCTTTGGCTGCAATCCATCCTATGTTCCTATAACCCTCCTGGCCTCACCCTTTGTAAGTCACAGTCCTCATCCATCGAGCCCCTTCCCTGTTCCCATTCCAGCAGTACACCACCGCTGCCATTCCACCATCACACCCAGTCCTTTCATTTCTCTCCTTCTCCTCCACTACTTACTAATATAATAAATACAAAATTATCATTTTACAGTGTATTTTTAAAAAAACCATAACGAACTAATGCATTGGTCTTATACACGCTCTCTGATGGTTTGACATACATGCAGTGCACTTTGAGAAACAGATTTATCACATCACTTACAGTTAAAAGACTATACAAACAAAATATAAAATTTCCAAAGTGAACAGACTGATTGAATGGCAGTGAAGAAAATAAAGTGTTTGTTTGTCATTCAGGGATTCAAAGTATTCATCTGTGTTACAAAAACATTTATTTAACAGGTAATTTTTTAATTCTGACCTAAATTTTTTCTCATCTTTTATTTCCTTGATGCAAATTGGCAGAGAATTATACAGCTTTATTCCATAATGGCTCACTTGTTTTGGGGTTTTTGATTTTCTAGCTCTTTCTACGAGCAGATTCTTACTGATACACGCACTGCACTTATGTAAACGTGAGTTCAAATGTAAACTATTCAAATGTGTTCTCATATATGGTTTGTGTATACCTGGGTGAGCTAGTTTTCACTAATCTTTCTGGGGAGCACATTTCAAAATTTGTCATGAAAAGAGATGAGAAAACATTGTATGCAGTATTTGTATGTGACAACACTTCTGCCCAGGATAGGTTAGTCAATGTGAAGGCAATCTGGTTGCAGTTTTCAAGGGAGAAAATTCTTTTACACATATTGCTGTATCCTGGTACTTGTGCATGTGAGTGTGTGTGCACTGGGTATAGTGTCACTGCACAAGTGTACTTAAATCAACCACCAACTAATTCAGCATGGGCCATCCACTAGAGTCAGCCAGTAGGAAGCTTGCACACAGCAAGTGCTCTGCCGCGTCATCTACTGGTGACTCATGCCTATGTATATGCTGAGCAGTGCTAACTTACTCTCACTATGTCCTTTTAGATTGTACTGTTCACATGAGTTGTTCTGTGTATCACTTTATGTTGCACCTACTGTATGATTCTTTTGTCTTGTTACTTGCCAAGAAGCTTATTTCCATTATTGTTTAGAAGTTTATGAATAAAGTTAAATTTGTGTTACTTGGATCTGTTTTGCATGTTATTTGGTTAGTGCACAACTGAGAGTGAGTCAGTGCTGTTCCATGCATATATAGGCGCAAGTTGCCGGTAGACGTCAGGGCGGAGACCATGCAGTGTGCACACTTCCTACAGGTGGCCTCCAGTGGCTGGTTGGTGCTGATACAGTTCCAGTTGATTGAAGCACACATGCACGGTGAAGCTATACTCAGCCCACTCACACTCACATGCACTAGTAGTAGGATACAGCATATATGACGTACTGTTTTTGTATGTACTGGAACTGTGAGAACTTAAATGATGAGTGCATTGTGGTCATCAGCTGTTTGGATATAAATAATTCCATGCAAACAGTATCCCTTTCCTTCTTTTTCTTTGGATATGTGTATGAAATTGAATCAACACTGTAGAGTTTTCTTGAAATGGTTAGGGATGGTTTCCAGTTTTCTGACTGACATAAGTGTGGTTATGCTGAAAATTAAATCACACCTATTCTAACCAAATTACAGTTCTATTGAACTATGCTTGGTAAATCCACATATGTGGCTTAGGTGATTGTGTTTCTCATACATTAAGAATACGTTTCAGTAGGTCTATTCATAAATACCATATCAGTTCGTACTTTTCATAATAACCAACAAATGAACAGCATGGGGTCCAAAGCACCATCTAGATGCACTCTTACTCTTACACCATTGTATCAGGTCTAGTAATTGAGCAAAAGAAGGTTGTTTCAGTTCAACATCGTTCTGTGTGGGTACATTAACATCAACACTAAGATCATAAATGAATCCAGCAGCACCCTCATAAATATCATTCAAAGTATTGGCATGTCCCTAATGGTCAATGGATTATTACAATGACTGTGTGGCGCCGATGAAATCGACACCAACATCGATATGCATTCATCTTTGGACTCTAAGCATTATCTTTGGCTGTTCCGCCATGTTCAGTTCAGTTCTTTGTGATCCTTGTATGTGTTAAGGTTAATAAATGAACTATTGCTAAATGGGTGTGATTATTCATGCAACCAACCCAGTAATCCTCCTCACTGGTGACCCCATGTTGTAATGTCTTCCTTTTTCGCCGTTTTACTGTGTCCGCGACCTCTAGGTCGGTTACTTTCACGTATATTACATTGACACAGCATTTGAACAATGACTTCGACCTAGCGCCTAATGCTGGATTTTGTGATCGACATGCATTGTGTTGTGGGTGATGTACACCCTCCAGGACTGCAACACAATGACTCTCACTTGATGATTGCGTCGATTTCGCCGGACGTTTTCGAGTCTGCAACAATAAGTGAGGTTAGGAGTGCACATGACTCCGGCTATCAAAAGCCTTTGTTCCCGCCACATGTGCCCTCCCTCATCGACTGTGCAGTTAACTCTTACGGATCTCCATGCAGTGTGGGACCAATGATGATATCTGCAAATGCTTCGTCGGACAACCTACTACCACCAGGTCAACGATTTGCCACGCCGCAATCCATGCAGTACCACGCAGATATCTGCCATGCGCTTTGTTCACAGGTCTACCTCCTCAGCATCCGACCACACCCACCCCTGCCTCAGTTCAGCATCAGCACAAGCCCTCCTACTTCGATACCTCGGCCTGCAACAGGAACAATAACTTGTTATCTGTGCCTTACCTCCACCTCCATCCCACTGCTACACCTCAGTGTTTTGTGCTACAACATTCACCTTATCCGCACACAGTTCTGAGTGGAGTGACTATGAACAGTGAACATTCACACATTCTGTCCCATGTTTGACATCATTTCCCACACTGTGCTTCTGGACAGCACACAGCTCCGCAGCCTCCCTCCAACACAGGTGGCCCTGGCTCTGATCATATGTCAAGCTTTCCGCTGACTTACACGCATTCTCAAACTTTGAACATTTTCTCACCTGTCACCCCCATGCCGGCTCCAGCCGAGCTTCCACTACCATTCTCAGCACATCTTGGTGCCACATCCGCATCGGTTTTCCACAACGCATCAATTCGAACACACCCACAATGTGTTGAGCTTCTGCAACCGCAATCGACACATTACGATGTCTCACCCATATCGGCCTTCCGCGTCGCGACGGATCATGTTCAACCTGGACATGCTTCGTGTGTTTGCCACGCCCTCCAGAGACATCGTCGTCGTTGCTCCGTTCCACCCGCGAACCGCCAGCCTACCTGTTGCCACACGACCAACATGCCCAGTACGATGCCCGGTTCACTTCAACGACTTCCAGGTTCGGTGGCCGAACCTTCCTTCATGACATCTACCCACACAGCTCCCCGGCGACGCTTCGAGCTGACCGTGGTCCAGCTCCCGCGGCGGACCACCCCTGCCGATACCATAGTCACCCCCCCCCCCCTTGGCGGCCTTTCAAGAGTACTTCACACTGCGGGGAGGGGGGGGGGGGGGAGGGGGGGGGGGGCCTTAGCAGTCTATGTGGCGCCAATGAAATAGACACCAGCAGCGATATGCATATGCATTCATCTTTGGACTCTAAGTATTATCTTTGGATGTTCTGCCATGTTCAGTTTAGCTCTTTGTGATCCTTGTATGTGTTAAAGTTAATAAATGAACTATTGCTAAATTGGTGTGATTATTGGTGCAACCAACCCATTAATCCTCTTCAAGTATATTATCTGTCATTGCAAATTGCACTTTTATATTTTTTTTTTTTTTAGTGTGGGTGTAATGTGACCACTGCAATAATAAGGAAAAATAAATAGAATAATCAAGTAGTAGTGAATTAATTCTGGGCAAATAGTGACTAGCAGATAGTATTTATGAGAAGGTAGTATATAATATTGCAAGAAGTCTAGGTAGAAATTATAAAAGAAGGATTTACAAAACATCTGTCAGAGAGAGCAGTAGAGTCGGTAGGTTACATGGAAGCTTCACTTTCGAGAGGTGTAAAGATAAGGATCAGAGGTTGGGCATGCTGTTAAAGGTTTAAGACGGAAATGATGTACTCAATTTTAGATAGGTAATGGAGCGTAAATGGTAGGCGGACTCATGGAAGGGATGGCTAATGCATAAATCAGGTGAATCCAGAGACAGAATGACTTGAATCCTTTTTTTTAAGTAGCATTGTGAATATTGGTACACTTGTATCAAAAGGATAAGAAGGTAACTATACAATATCTGCCCATGAATAAAATGTAAGCACAGCCCTTACAGAGGTGGGAAGACATGCAGTGACAGTCAGTCATACTGTTGAAGTGTTCTCCAAAATACACTCCTGGAAATTGAAATAAGAACACCGTGAATTCATTGTCCCAGGAAGGGGAATCTTTATTGACACATTCCTGGGGTCAGATACATCACATGATCACACTGACAGAACCACAGGCACATAGACACAGGCAACAGAGCATGCACAATGTCGGCACTAGTACAGTGTATATCCACCTTTCGCAGCAATGCAGGCTGCTATTCTCCCATGGAGACGATCGTAGAGATGCTGGATGTAGTCCTGTGGAACGGCTTGCCACGCCATTTCCACCTGGCGCCTCAGTTGGACCAGCATTCGTGCTGGACGTGCAGACCGCGTGAGACGACGCTTCATCCAGTCCCAAACATGCTCAATGGGGGACAGATCCGGAGATCTTGCTGGCCAGGGTAGTTGACTTACACCTTCTAGAGCACGTTGGGTGGCACGGGATACATGCGGATGTGCATTGTCCTGTTGGAACAGCAAGTTCCCTTGCCGGTCTAGGAATGGTACAACGATGGGTTCGATGACGGTTTGGATGTACCGTGCACTATTCAGTGTCCCCTCGACGATCACCAGTGGTGTACGGCCAGTGTAGGAGATCGCTCCCCACACCATGATACCGGGTGTTGGCCCTGTGTGCCTCGGTCGTATGCAGTCCTGATTGTGGCGCTCACCTGCACGGCGCCAAACACGCATACGACCATCATTGGCACCAAGGCAGAAGCGACTCTCATCGCTGAAGACGACACGTCTCCATTCGTCCCTCCATTCACGCCTGTCGCGACACCACTGGAGGCGGGCTGCACGATGTTGGGGCGTGAGCGGAAGACGGCCTAACGGTGTGCGGGACCATAGCCCAGCTTCATGGAGACGGTTGCGAATGGTCCTCGACGATACCCCACGAGCAACAGTGTCCCTAATTTGCTGGGAAGTGGCGGTGCGGTCCCCTACGGCACTGCGTAGGATCCTACGGTCTTGGCGTGCATCCGTGCGTCGCTGCGGTCCGGTCCCAGGTCGACGGGCACATGCACCTTCCGCCGACCACTGGCGACAACATCGATGTACTGTGGAGACCTCACGCCCCATGTGTTGAGCAATTCGGCGGTACGTCCACCCGGCCTCCCGCATGCCCACTATACACCCTCGCTCAAAGTCCGTCAACTGCACATACGGTTCACGTCCACGCTGGCGCGGCATGCTACCAGTGTTAAAGACTGCGATGGAGCTCCGTATGCCACGGCAAACTGGCTGACACTGACGGCGGCGGTGCACAAATGCTGCGCAGCTAGCGCCATTCGACGGCCAACACCGCGGTTCCTGGTGTGTCCGCTGTACCGTGCGTGTGATCATTGCTTGTACAGCCCTCTCGCAGTGTCCGGAGCAAGTATGGTGGGTCTGACACACCGGTGTCAATGTGTTCTTTTTTCCATTTCCAGGAGTGTAGTTAGAAGCTAATATACTTACCTGGACACTGATGGTTCTTTGCATTCACTTTTTTGCACTTGTGAGCTATTACATATCTGAGAGTTGAGATTGCAGAGAGTGTTGTAGATTAAAATCTCAGCATGTATTTCCTTATGGTAAAGATGAACCTCATCATTTTTCTACCTCAATACATTTAAAAAACTTTTGCTCTTGTGATCAATAAGTTAAAAGTACAGCAAAGGCAGTTATGTTGGTGCAACATAACATAGTCCAATCGAACAGTTCAGCTACTGTTCATACTCCTATCAACAGAAAACAGTGATCAATTGGAACTTCAGAAATAATGGAACAGAGTATGGTCAATGTTACTCTATATTTGTCTGTCAAAGTGAAGTAATTGATGAAGAGTCATCAGAAACAGAAATGGATTTTGGTTTAATTTAGAATTTATTCAGCTTCAAAAACAGAAAATCAAGATAATAGAAATAAAAATAAACTCATTATTATTTAAAGAATATTTTTCTGTTATGTGAGGATGTAATTAGTTAACTTACACAACATCTCCTGTCTAAGACAGGGGATCTGTAGCATGGAGTCTGCACAGGATACTGTGGTTGATGAGCAGTGATCAGTTTTGTCCAAAGCATTGGGTCAGTTAACTCATGAGGGGAGGCTGACATTGTTTGCCCTTTTTCTGGCAGTTGGTGATGCACTGAGATGACAGAATTGAGGCACATGCTCTGCAATCTTTCTCAAACAGTTTTACAGAAACTATTTTGTACACCATTTCATTTTTGCCTTACTTATAGCTTCATGATGACGTATCCATCATTCCACTAATGGTCATTGTTACTGTGAGATAACCATTTAAGTAAGATGCTGCACAAAACTGGAGAAAGTCAGCAATGAAAAATAGGGTTGCTATGATTTTGCACTTGGTGCATATTACATAATATGTTGCTGCATATGAAATTTAGCTAAGATACTAAATTTTTCATTAGACTTGGGTGGAGATCTCTATCTATCACCACTCTCAAGAAAACTGGTCTGATTTAGCCCACTCATTTGCAACAGCGCATGCCAGTGATAAAGCCAAAAGGAAATATCGACAGCTTTCCCCCATATTGTATAAATGGTTTGAGATACCAAAATGAGATTTTGGAAAATGATAGCATGCAAAGATGAGAGTACTTTGCCATATGGTTATTATGCAAAACTTCATTATCTGCCATGTTATTTCACTAACTAAAGACTTTTTCAATGGAAGAATATAATTTTTAAGGGCCATTGATAGCTGGTGAAATGAGGAAATGCTGTTAGTTCTGGAACAGCATAAGTGAAGACATTACATGTTTCCTTTTGTACTGAGGATATGCTTTTCCGTAAGCTATTGACCTTACTTTTCTTCAGTTCATCACTTAATAAACTTAAGAAACCATGGTTTCAGAATCCTTTCGCAACTGCATCTGCACAAGTTAGTAAGGTGACATGGTATGAACTCTGCTGCGTTTTGGCAAAATCAGCAAATTTTAACTTGGCAATAAGAGAAATGTAGGTTGTACTCAAAATTCTTCACTCATGATGCTTCTCTGAAAGTTACAAATCAAAAAAATTGCTACTTGTGTTGAATTTTCAGCAGAATTCTGTCTAAATACTAACCATAGCAGAGGTGACAGTAGATCTTTTTGAATGGTCATTGTGCAGGTGTGGTTGCGAAGTGTTTCCACTTAATATTTAAAAAACATCTGAGCATAGGTTTCAGTTTAGAACAGCACTTCCAGTGCTCAGCATTTCCCCTACAGCACCTGCCCTCAACCACGACCCCTACTGCTCTCCCCATATGTGCCCTGCCAATAGCACATCCACTGGCCATGGACTCTTAACACAGGATTCTTCAGAATAGCATGTTCCCCATTTATCCTCTCCAGTTGATGAAAGATGTTTGTGGTAACTGAAAATGTAGTTTAGGTAGTTTTTAAGTGTTGGAGATATTAGTAACATATGTACTGATGGGGTGTGAAAGTCACCAGCTGTGGGCATGTGGGCATCAGCAAGGTGCGACAGCTGGAGGCATGCTTATTCTTTGGATGACATGGATTGGCAGTGCCTTGGAGGTCAAGGAGCAAAATGACGCATGCAAGAATGTAAACAATCATAAACAACTGAAAATCGTTATAAGAACTGTCATTGATTCTATGGCTAATGTCAAATCAATACACATATATTTTTTAATCTGTCATGAGCTACAAAATAAGATAGAACTTTTCACTCATTGTAACTGACTTTGTATAAGAGAAACTTTGCACATAAAACACAGAAAACTTGATGCAAACCTGTTTACATTGTTTAGTGGAATGGGCAGATTGGATATCATTTCCAGCTCTCACACATTGCAACAAGGTGAAGAAGCCCAATGGCATGGTGCCCTGGCACTGCACAGCAGGACCATAAAAGTAATTAACTTTGAGAATGGTGACCAAAAATTATTAAGGAGGTAAAGTTGAAATACAACCATCAGGCAAAATTCATAGATGAAGTGTAACCCCACAACCAACCATCAATGATAACATGTCACCAGGAATGCAGCAACATTCTCTGCTAGGATTTTGACTATCTCTCATCCTGCCATGGAATGACAAATATCCTCCTCACTATCCTCTCTGCTGCCCCCACAGTGGTATTCTGCCACACACTCAACTTACACACACTTAACTTATACAATATCCTTGTTTGTCCCTACTCAACCCATGCTCTCAAGCCCTTGCTCCATGGCCCATATCCCCACAATGGACCCAAATGCAAGATCTGCTCTGTACATCCTCCTGCAGTCACCAACTCCAGTCCTGTCACTGTCATTCCCAATCCTATCAAAGGCAGAGCCACCTATGAAAGCAAGTTACTTATCAAGTTTGCTGCAGCTACTGTGCTGCATTCTACTTTGCTGCAACTACTGTGCTGCATTCTACATGACCATGACAACTAATCAGCTGTTTGCATCCACGAATGGCCACTGCTGTATTGTAGCCAAGAGACAGCTGAGTCAGCTAGTTGCTGAAATTTCTGCCCATCATGATATGATTCACTTTAATTACTGTTTCACAGCCTGTGCCATCTGGATTCTTGTCACCAACTTTAGCTTTTCTGAATTGCTCAGGTGTGAACTCTCCCTACAACATCCTTTGCTCCTGTAACCCCCCATGACTGAACCTATGTGATCCTTCAATTTCGTATCCCTACAACGCATTACACCCACATATTTGTATGAGTTGAGTGGTTCCAACACTTCTCATTGATATTATAGTCATAGGATACTATGTGTTTGTTTGTTTGTTTGCAAAATTTTACATTTCTGAAAATTTAGAGCAAGCTACCAAGCTCTGCACCATGTTGAAATCTTATCAAGACTTGACTGAATATTTATGAAGCTTCTTTCAGTCATATTTCATTTACATAACTGCATCATCTGCAAAAAGACTGATTTTACTATTAATGATGTCTGCAAGGTCATTAATATACAACATAAACAACAAGGATCCCAACACACTTCCCTGGGGCAACACCCAAAGTTGCTTCTACGTCTGATGATGACTCTCCATCCAAGATAACATGCTATGTCCTCCCTACCAAAAAGTTCTTAATTCAACCACAAATTTCACTCAATGCCCCATATGATCATACTTTTGACAAAAAGTGTAGGTGCAGTATTGAGTCAAGTGCTTTTTGGAAACCAAAAAACACTGCATCTACCTGTTTGCCTTAATCCCCAGCTTTCAGTATCTCATATGAAAAATGTGCAAGTTGGGTTTCACGTGACTGACATTTTCAAATTTCATGCTGTTTGGCATTGAGGAGTTCATTCTTTTCAAAATACCTCATTATTTTGAGAACAGAATATGTCCTAAGATTTTACAACGAACTGGTGTTGAGGATATTGGATGGTAGGTTTGTGGGTCACTTCTACCACCCTTCTTGTAGACAGGTGTCACACATTCCCTTTTCAAAGGTCTGGGCATGGTTTATTGTTTGAGGGATCTACAATAGACTATAGTTAGAAGAGGGGCTAACTCAGCCGTAAGTTCAGTATAGAACTGACAGGGATTCTGTCGGGCCCTGCAGCTTTGTTCAATTTTAATGTTTTCAGCTGTTTCTCAACACCACTAACACTAATACCTATTTAATTCATTTTTTCAGAGGTACTAGGGTTAAACTGGGGCAGTTCTCCTGCATTTTCCTTTGTAAAGAAATGCTTGAAAATGGAGTTACAGACTTCAGATTTTGCATTGCTATCCTCAATTTCAGTTCATGACTCATTCACTAAGGACTGGACATTAACTTTTGTGCCACTAACAGCCTTTACATACAACAAGATTTTTTTTGGGTTCCGTGAAAGATCACTTAAAAGTATTCTGCTATGGTAATCACTGAAGACATCACACACTGTCCTCTTGATAGTCAAATGTGTTTCATTCTGCATCTCTCTATCTGTTGCCCTACAGTGTGTTTTATACCTATTATGCAGTAATCTCTGCCTCTTTAGAAGTTTCTTTACAATGACTGTATACTGTGGAGGCTCACTCCCGTTATGAACTATACTACCAGGTACATGTATACCCACTGCATGGTCAATTATTCTCTTAAACCCAGTGTTCCTCTACATACTGCTGCCCTGTGCTGAGGGTTTCAAGTTCCTCACTGAGATATAACTTTACTGATTTCTTATCTAGTTTACTGAACATATATATCTTTCTGCTTGTTTTAGTTGTCCATTATACTTTGGTAATCATTGTTGCCACAACCACATCATGGTCAATGATACCAGTTTCGATGTGGATATCCTCAAAGACATCAGGTTTATTTGTTGCCATCAAATCCAATATATTTCCACCATGAGTGGGGTTTCTATCTATCTGTTCCAGGTAGTTTTCAGAGAAGGCATTTAGTAAAGTTTCAAAGGATGCCCTGTCACAGCTACCACTAATAAAACTATAATTTTCCCAATTAATTGTTGGACAATTGAAGTCTCCACCAATGCTTACAGTATAATTGGGGAACTTAACGTAGAAATGAAGTGAGGGTTTTTTTTTCTAAAGTCTTTGGTTACATCAGGAGATGAGTCTGGTGGGTGATAGGAGGATCCAGTTATCATTTTGTGCCCACTCCTGATACTGAGTCTTACCCAAACAACCTCACATGCAGCTTCAATTTCTCTCTCAGTGGATTTGAGTTTCTTGTCTACTATGATAAATACAACACCCCAATATTTGTCTATCCTTTCAATATAAATTTAAATTTTTCACAAAACTCTTACAGCTGCTCTCTCTCTCTCTCTCTCTCTCTCTCTCTCTCTGTGTGTGTGTGTGTGTGTGTGTGTGTGTGTGTGTGTGTGTGTGTGCGTGTGTGTGTGGGCGGGAGGGGTGGGGGGGGGGGGGGAGGGGGGGGCATGCGTGCATACTTCTGACATGAAATGATGAAATGCATTGTACTGGTAACTCATAGTAGAATCCTTCCTCAGAGTTAACTCTCATCAAACTGCATTTTTGCTCATTTGGACACTTCATGTCCTTGCCCTATATTATTAATGAACATTGTTTCCTTCAGTTTTTAAATATTACATTATTTAATTACAGATCAACAACAAAATTTTGCCAGTGGCTTCAGGATCATCCAGATACACCGCCAGCAGCATATCTTGTGAAATGTGGATTGATCAAGCCTTCAGTTCACGTAAAGAAAACTGAATGTCTTGCAGCTACAAAATCTGGACTACGGAGACTGGACACTCTCACTTCAGTAGACAGAGCAGGTGATGTAATGCATTCTGGTGACATGTTACTTGCTAGATCACTTATAGAGGCCTCACAATACAGAACAGCCACATGAAGCGACAAACTGGATAGTAAACAAAAGTACTTAAAAAAACTAAATAAATAGACAAAATTCTATACTTAAGAAATATATTCTGTGCAAGATTGTTTCAACATAATTAATATAGATTTGGCAAAATTTTCTGGTATGTCTCATTGGTATAGAGTGAACTGAACCTCTATCAACAAATTTTTAGAGGCTGTACCTTCTGTTGTGAATATTTTGGAATACAGGCTGCACAGTCTTCTCTGGCTTATTATAGAATAATAATGTAATTATGATTTATTCAGTTTGTTACCACAGTCACCTTAGTTCCTTTGAAAATATCTTTACAACACTATTGAAGCCTACAATATGCAATAACAAAAATGTACTACTCTCAACACAGAGTAATAAAATAAACCTCAGACAAAACACTGTACTCCAATGTGGTTGTTGTTGCTGTGGGAGCAGGTCAGCAAGTGTCATTGTGCACCTCTACCATCGCATTGAGGGAACCCATACCCAAGTTATGTACTGACAAATTTGCAATCAATAAACTCTTCATACAGATGTGTACCACTGTTAAGGACAACTAACTTTGCAGGACAAACAAATCTGAGACAGAACCAACCAGTACTGAATGCAAACTGAAGGCAAAGAGTAAATGGGTTGTATTACTGTCAGCAGCAGGTATCATGGGTGAAAAGAAACAAAACACACAGCACATACCATTGACACTTGTACTGTAGTACACTATTTTCAATTCAATACAGATACAGAGTCAGCAGGGACAAGAAGCCATATGAAATGCTGTAACTCTGTAATGAACTGGTCATTATTATGGATCCCTTACATCAAAATACTCAGAAGGTACCCCTGAATAACTTCGGAAAATTTTTTGGTGGAGTTCAGGTTCACCCTGTATACCACAAATAAAATTAACATCCAGAAAACTGTGTTTTGTGGAAGATACAGCACGTTTTATTAAGTCTGAACCAATGATCAACTTAAGAATGTAGTTCATATAGCAATGTAAAGAATATTTTCACACAACTCAGTTAACAATTGCCACTTAGCACACAAATGGAAAAATGTTGGTGGGGAGTGACATGCATAGTATATAATTTCCTTCCCTGGCATTGAAAGCATTATTTTTTACCTATTTTCACTTTTTTCAACTTATTACCAGTAAATAAATTCCATCCCTTCAACGTATCTCTAGACAGTCTATGAAATACATACCTATGGATGCCATGCTATCTTCATGTATTTACGGTAACAAATGTCTTTAAATGTGGGAAAGAGGAAGAGGACAAAGGGTGACACATTTTATGATTTTGGTTAATGTTACAAAAATGTGTAGTTAATTTACTTTGGTTTTTGAGTTACTAATGCACATTTGTGAGCAAGGGCATGGCTCTGATGGAAGGTTTCTGCCATTTTGAATCTAGATTTTTTCTTACATTTTTTTCAATTTCTTTTGGCTCAGGACACTTATATAGTATTCAGTGTTTACTGTTTTATCCTTTGCAAAGTAAATAATACAAAGACACTCTTCTACTCCTGAGAAACCACTGGTCATAGCCTTTGCAGTAGATGAAATCAACAGGTCTTCGTGGAAATAGGCAATTGGTTTCCATGCACTGCTTTCAGTCAGCATTCAAAAGATTGTATAAAGCCATTTTACAGTTAATTCTTCATGAAAAATATATGATACTTTTTCTTCTGAAATGTGTATAGTGTCACTTTTATAATATACGCTGAAGAGCCAAAGAAATTGAAACTTCCTGGCAGATTACAACTGTGTGCCAGGCCAAGACTCGAACTCGGGACCTTTGCCTTTCACGGGCAAGTGCTCTACCATCTGAGCTACCCAAGCATAACTCACACCCCGTCCTCACAGCTTTACTTCTGCCAGTACCTCGTCTCCTACTTTCCAAGCTTTACAGAAGCTCTTCTGTGAACCTTGCAGAACTAGCACTCCTGAAAGAAAGGATATTGCAGAGACATGGCTTAGCCACAGCCTGAGGGATGTTTCCAGAATGAGATTTTCACTCTGCAGTGGAGTGTGCACTGATATGAAACTTCCTGGCAGATTAAAACTGTGTGCCAGGTCAAGACTCGAACTCGGGACCTTTGCCTTATGCGGCCAAGTGCTCTACCATCTGCGCCACCCAAGCATGACTCACGCCCCATCTTCACAGCTTTACATCTGCCAGTACCTCGGTTCCTACTTTCCAAACTTTACAGAAGCTCTTCTGCCAACCTTGCAGAACTAGCACTCCTGAAAGAAAGGATATTGCAGAGACATGGCTTAGCCACAGTCTGAGGGATGTTTCCAGAATGAGATTTTCACTCTGCAGAGTGTGCGCTGATATGAAACTTCCTGGCAGATTAAAACTGTGTGGCAGGCCGAGACTCGAAATCGGGACCTTTGCCTTTTGCAGGCAAGTGCTCTACCGTCCAGCCAAAGAAATTGGTTCACCTACTAATATCATTTAGGGTTCCCACAAGCATGCAGAAATGCTGCAATATGATGTGGCATGGACTAAACTAATGCCTCAAGTAGTGTTAGAGGGAAATGAATCCTGCAGAACTGTCCATGAGTATGTAAGAGTATGATGAATGCTCAATAACATTCATGTCTGGGGAGTTTGATGGCCAGCAGAAGTATTTAAACTCAGAAGAGCAATTCTGGACATGAGGGGTGTCACATTGTACTGCTGCAATTGCCCAAGTCCATCAGAGTGCAAAATGGACATGAATGGATGCAGATGATCAGACAGGATGCTTATGTATGTGTCACCTGTCAGAGTCATATCTACATGTATCAGGGGTCCCATATCACTCCAACTGTACATGTGTCACACCATTGCCAGCTTGAACAGTTCCTTATGACATGCAGGGTTCATAGATTCATGAGGTTGTCTTCATCCCTGTACTTCTCCATCCACTCAATACAATTTGAAACAACACTTATCCGAACAGGTAACATGTTTCCAGTCATCAGCAGTAAAATGTCACTGTTGAAGGGCCCAGGTGAGGCATAAAGCTTTGCGTTGTGCAGTCATTAAGGGTACATGAGTGGGCCTTCAGCTCTGAAAGCCCATGTCAATGATGTTTCGTTGAATGGTTCATATGCTGATACTTTTGAAAAAATTTTAGTCAGATTAAGTTTCATGTAACAACCTCTCGTGAAATAAGGAAAATTATTAAATTTTTGAAAAATAAATGTTCTGTTGGAGTAGATGACATCTCTAAGAAGTTATTAAAACAATGTGGAGCAATTACAGCTGGTGTTTTGAGTCACATATGTAATGCATCACTGACTCAAGGTATTTTTCCAAACAGGTTAAGATATGCCATTGTCAGGCCTCTCTACAAAAAGGGGGAAACCACAGATGTCAATAATTACCAGCCAGTATCCTTGCTTATGGCATTTTCAATAATCTTTGAGAAAATAATGTACTCAAGAGTGGTTAGTCATCTCAACAGTAATGGGATACTTAGTAAATCACAGTTCGGATTTCCGAAATGCTGTTCCACTGAGACAGCAATATACAATTTCACTGTACACATAGTAGAGTCTTTAAAAAGTAAAATGTCACCAATAGGAATATTCTGTGACTTATCCAAAGCATTTGATTGTGTGAACCATGACATTATGTTAGAGAAATTACAATTCTATGGTATAAATGGAACAGTATACGAGTGGTTTAAGTCATATCTACAGAACAGGAAGCAAAAAGTCTCTTTATATGCTTCAAGTGATTCAAAGGAGTTTGCCACTTCATCTAAATGGGGTGAAATTACATTAGGTGTTCCACAAGGTTCGATCATGGGTCCCCTCCTGTTCTTGATATATGTGAATGACCTCCCTTCTTATGTGAAACATGATGCTGAACTGACACTGTTTGCTGGTGATACAAGCATAATTATTAATCCAGTAAAAGAAAGTCCAATAGAAAATGATACAAATAAGATCTTTGGAAAAGTCATTAATTGGTTTTCTGTGAATGGGCTTGCTCTGAACTTTGAAAATACACAATACATCCAATTTTCTGCTGCAAAAAGAATAATTCCTTCAATAAACATAACACATCAAAAGAAGTCAGTAGCCAGGGTAGAGCATAATAAGTTTTTGCGTGTACATATAGATGAGAATCTTAATTGGAAAATTCATATTTTGGATCTCCTAAAGTGACTAGGTTCAGCAACTTTTGCAATCAGAATAATTGGCAATTTTGAGGATGTAGAAATTAGTAAGCTAACATACTTGGCATACTTCCACTCTCTGATGTCATATGGAATAATACTCTGGGGCAACTCAGCACTTAGGCAAAATGTATTCACTGCTCAAAAGAAAGTAGTTAGAATAATGTGTGGAGTTCGTAGTCGCACATCTTGTAGGTATCTGTTTAAAAGGTTAGGAATTCTTACAACTGATTGACAGTACATTTACTCAGTAATAAAATTTTTTCTGAACAACAGGGACCAGTTTAAAATCAACAGCGACATTCATGATTACAATACCAGAGAAAAGAAAGACCTACACTATCCTTTGCTTAACCTATCTTTGGCACAGAAAGGGCTAAAATATGCTGCTATAAAACTTTTTGATAAATTACCAGATGAAATAAAATGTCTCACAGGCAGCAGTAATAGTTTCAAAAACGAATTGAAATCATACCTCCTTGACAATTCCTTCTATACCATAGATGAATTCTTGAATATAAGTAAATAAATCTGGAGATATAATACATGCATTTTGTGCCATTTAAGGGAATGGGATAGATAATAGAAATATTTAGCTATAACACTATAACACAAAAAAAAACTTGTTCCCTGTGCACATTTCTTGTGCATTTGACACATTCCACATCATTATGGTTTTTCTGTGCTATTGATCAATGGAACACTAACTAACTTGTTGATGGCCCAGCATTGAAACCTGCAGTAATTTGTGGAAGGGTTGCACTTCTGCCACACGTAATGATTCTCTTCAGTCATCATTGGTCCAATTCTTGCAGAATCTTTTTCCAGCCACAACAATGTCTGAGATTTGATGTTTTATGAGATTGCTGATATTCATAGTACACTTGTGAAATGGTCATATGGGAAAATCCTCACTTCATCACTATGTCAGAAATGCTGTGTCCCATTGCTTGTGGGCCAACTATAACATCACATTCAAACTCACTTAAATCTTGATGACCTGTGATTGTAGCAGCAGTATGCAATCTAACAACTGTGCCAGATACATTGTCTTCTAAAGGTGCAGCTGACCACAGCATTGTATTTTGCCTGTTAACATATCTCTGTATTTGAATACACATGCCTAAACCAGTTTCTTTTGTTCTTCGGTGTACCTTTAACTGCTGCACATCCAAGATTCTCAATGTTTTCATGACTTTGCAGTTTTATGACATTCACTACATGGATCACATCCAAGTGAAGCAGGGCACATTTAAATTTAGGTGCCCATTTCTAATTTTTTTTTTTAATAAATGAGAAGCTCTTTATGAACCATCCAAAACATGAATTTCATGATAGTATGTTATTCTGAGTTATCCATTTGGATAAAATGTATACAACATAACTATACTCAACTATTATTGCAGTTCTAGATAATTTAATTTTACTGAAACTTTTAATTGCATGCATGTGTGTACACCACAGTCCAAGAATCCAGTAATGAGAAAATAAATAACAGATTAATTATCAAAAGGTGAAGAACAGAGCAGTGTCACTGACATTGCTGCTAAGTATAAACATTTTACATATAGCACACTTTTACACATCGACACAACCAGTACATCAACTCCCTCTCTCAAGTACTAACAATATTTGAGACCGAACTTAACATGGTCTCTCGATCATGTGATGATAGATCTTGGAACCATCAGGGGTAGCACTCAATGGCTGTGGCGGCTTGTCGGTGGTCAGTGGTGGAGTTCTGAGTGATTCAGTCTTGTCTGTAGGTGGTGAGCCAGGCAATTTGTGTGCATCAGTGGAGGCAGCACTGAGGGCTGTCTCAGATTATCAATAGAGATTGTTGTGGGGTACTCATGATGTTGCTTTTAAATGTTTTGCCATCCCTGCTCTCTCCTGAAATCTGGGTACAGGCCTTAATATGGTGGCTGCAGAGGCTTACAGAGAGCATCGTGCCGAACAAATACTTGGTTGCACTTCAACAAATTGGTGAAAATGAAAGGGTGGCAAGTCTCTTGATCTCTTGGTGCAATAGGACAGATTTAGGATGTGGAACATGTCAACCTGTGTCATACCTGTGGGTGCAGCTTGCTAACAAAGTCAGACACATCAATGACAGTATCCGGCATATTGCGAAGGAACTCACCAAGCAGTCTGATTGGTTGCCTACAGACAAGGTCAGCTACAGTGGCTTTCAGATCATCCCTGATGGCCTTGCAGAGGCCCAGAAGGACAGTCAGTAGCATCTCAGTCCAATGTTGGGATTCGTGGCACCAAAGGGATACTTTAAGCAGATGATTTAGACATTCCACAAAACCATTTGCTGCCAGGTGACAAGCTGTTGTCTTGATACACATCATACCTAACAACGTGGCAATTGCCTTGAACAGATAGGATTCAGACTGCATGTCCTGTTCGGCAGTAATGTGCAATAGTATGCTGCAATGGGTGATCCATCACTGAAAGAAGGTAGCTGTAACTGTCTGGGACATGAGGAAGACATGAAGCCAGCAAGTGAATCAGTCAATGGCAATGAGGCAGTAGGTACATCCCTCAGATGGAGGCAATGGTCCAATGATGCCTATATGGACATGATCAAATCACTGGTTAGGTGAAATGAATGTGCCAAGTAGTGCACTAATGAGGTGAACAATTTTATTTCAGTGAGACCAAGCATTGGTGAACAAATGCCTTACAGTCGCTGTAATTTTAGGCCACACCAAACTTCGTTTTACCAACTTTGCTGTCACATGGACCCCAGAAATAGATAGGTCATGCAGAGACGTGACTGCCTGCTGTCTACAGGGTGTTACAAAAAGGTATGGCCAAACTTCCAGGAAACATTCCACACACACAAATAAAGAAAAGATGTTATGTGGACAAGTGTTCGGAAACGCTTAATTTCCATGTTAGAGCTCATTTTAGTTTCATCAGTATGTACTGTACTTCCTCGATTCACCGCCAGATATGGGATACTCTACCTGTGCTGCTAGAACATGTGCCTTTACAAGTACGACACAACATATGGTTCATGCATGATGGAGCTCCTGCACATTTCAGTCGAAGTGTTCATACACTTCTCAACAACAGATTTGGTGATCGATGGATTGGTAGAGGCAGACCAATTTCATGGCCTCCACGCTCTCCTGACCTCAACCCTCTTGACTTTCATTTATGGGGGCATTTGAAAGCTCTTGTCTATGCAACCCCGGTACCAAATGTAGAGACTCTTTGTGCTCGTGTTGTGGACGGCTGTGATACAATACACCATTCTCCAAGGCTGCATCAGTGCATCAGGGATTCCATGCGACGTAGGGTGGATGCATGTATCCTCACTAACGGAGGACATTTTGAACATTTCCTGTAACAAAGTGTTTGAAGTCACGCTGGTACTTTCTGTTGCTGTGTGTTTCCATTCCATGATCAATGTGATTTGAAGAAAAGTAATAAAATGAGCTCTAACATGGAAAGTAAGCGTTTCCAGACAAATGTCCACATAACATCTTTTCTTTATTTGCGTGTGAGGAATGTTTCCTGAAAGTTTGGCCATACCTTTTTGTAGCACCCTGTATAAACACTGTTCACAGAGTTTTGTGACTTCAATGTGGAGACATTGACTGGATGGTTATCTGAATAAATTTCCAATCTTTCTGTCAGATTGTTGTGCCAATGCTGGGGTCTTGTAGTTGACTGTACATGAAATCACTTGAGTGCAGGAGAGATCATCTGCTGGGACATTAATTCTCCCTCGATGTGGACTATATGGGTTTTCAACTGTTCTATGAAATCCAAATGATGAAGCTGACAGGGTGATGCTTTGTCAGTGGTTTGTGGTCCATGGTGAGAGCATGTGCTTGAACTTCCTAATTGAAGCATATGCTGGTTACAGCTTCGGTTCATACATAGACCAGGTCTATTGTGATGGTGACTCCTTTTTGCTGTAGAACCCCAAGGGTTGCCACTGTTGATCCATTTGTTGTTGTAGTGTGGCTCCTATTATTGCTACAGCTGAAGTGTTAACTGTTAAGGCAAGTGGAGTTTGCAGGGCATGGTACACTAATAGAGCAGCCTCAGCTATATCAGTCCTCACATTGTAGGAAGCTGCCTCATTATTCCACACCAATCTATCACTTGGTTTAGATGAGCTGTGTAAAGATCATTCAGCAGAGCACCAAACAAAGCATGATTATGCATGCAGTAATAGTAGAAGTTGGTGTCACCTAGAAATTGTCATAATTTGTGAACAATCACAGGCTGCATATTGTTGACTATGGTACCTATCTCCTCTTGTGGAAGCCAAATTCCATGGCCAAGAAGTGGACTTCTGAAACTCTGAAGACTCATTTCAATTGATTAATACATAGTCCATATGAGCACAACCGTGTATATATCTGGTGCAGATGTTATGGACATAACCAATATGTGGTCAATGTATACATAGCAAAACTTCATTTGTGTAGCATTACATAAACTGAATGGTATACTTGTAAAATCAAAGAGATGAAATGAAGTGTTGATGGTTGTTTTAGCTATGTGCTCTGGTGCTACAGGTACTTAATAGTATTCATGCACTAAGTCTAAGGTGGAAAACACATGCTTGCTATAGATATTGTTCTTCAGTAAGTGGAACTGGGTAACGATCAGGTATTGTCCTGGCACTGAGCTGCTAGTAGTCACTGCACAGATGCCACCCACTGGTCTTTTTAGAAACAACATGTAGTTGCAAGGCCCAGCTGCTCCTTGATGGTCAGCAGATTCTTGCACAACCATGAAAGAAATTCTTGTTTGTGTACTTTCAGCTTCTCTGGTATCAAGCAACATAGTCAAGCACGGATTGTTGGTCCCAATTGGTGGTGGTATCAAGAAGACAATGACATTGAAGGTCTGGTAGCAGGCCACAAAATGACAGATAGTTGGCTCCAAGTATAGGATGTGTCACATTGCCTTTGATAAACTGTTATTCAATTGTAGAATGTAGACTTAGGATCAGTAAGCGTGTCACGTGGCCGTATGTGTGTCACAAATCCGTTAATGGTGAAGAGGTGATAGTCATCTCCCCTACAGAGAGGCAGATGGAAGGATAGATATACTGACATGTCTGCAGTTATGACTACCAAGAACTGTAGCTTTGTGTGAAGGTCAGTGATGAACAGTCAACGACTGTTGTCAGAAAGCCAGTCACTGTCGTTACTTACTTTCTACTCTACTGTGTTTCCAATTTCAATCAAGGACTGTTGTTGGGAACCCAATCAGCTATGGTACCAGAAAAGTTTATTTGATGAAGGTGATCAGCTGTGAGTGGTGTTGTTGAGGTTGGTGACTGGAATGCCATGTTTGTAGGATAGCAACTTGTGCCATAAGCTCCACAATCTGCACACCTCTACATGTCAGTGCATAACCCACGCACTACTGTACGGATAAAAGTAGCATTTGAATGACCTTCTTGCACAATATGCAATAACATAAAAGATTAATCACTATCAATGCTATATTTCTGGTAGGCTGAGAAATTGTCTTCTTGCTGTTACATAATGATTTGTGCTGAAACTAAGGGCTACTGTTTTAATGAGCTGTGGGTGAGTATAATAATTTTTTTCTTTTAGTATTTTATTTTTCAAGACTATATTTGGTGGTAACACTGTTTTTTTTATCCAGATATGCCATTTAAGCATGTTTTATGGTTGGCTATATATGCTTTGATGCACTTTTATTATAAAATACTTAATCTATATACAGAACCTCCCCCCCCCCTCCCTCCGCCCATGAACAATGGAGCTTGCCGTTGGTGGGGAGGCTTGCATGCCTCAATGATACAGATAGCCATACCATAGGTGCAACCACAACGGAGGGGTATCTGTTGAGAGGCCACACAAAGGTGTGGTTCCTGAAGAGGGGCAACAGCCTTTTCAGTACTTGCAAGGGCAGCAGTCTGGATGATTGACTGATCTGGCCTTGTAACACTAACTAAAATGGCCTTGCTGTTTTGGTACTGCGAATGGCTGAAAGCAAGGGGAAACTACAGCCGTAATTTCTCCCGAGGACATGCAGCTTTACTGTATGATTAAATGATGATGGCGTCCTCTTGGGTAAAATATTCCGGAGGTAAAATAGTCCCCCATTCGGATCTCCGGGCGGGGAATACTCAAGAGGACGTCGTTATCAGGAGAAAGAAAACTGGCATTCTACGGATCGGAGCGTGGAATGTCAGATCCCTTAATCGGGCAGGTAGGTTAGAAAATTTAAAAAGGGAAATGGATAGGTTAAAGTTAGATATAGTGGGAATTAGTGAAGTTCGGTGGCAGGAGGAACAAGACTTTTGGTCAGATGAATACAGGGTTATAAATACAAAATCAAATAGGGGTAATGCAGGAGTAGGTTTAATAATGAATAAAAAAAATAGGAGTACGGGTAAGCTACTACAAACAGCATAGTGTACGCATTACTGTGGCCAAGATAGACACGAAGCCCATGCCTACTACAGTAGTATAAGTTTATATGCCAATTAGCTCTGCAGATGACGAAGAAATTGATGAAATATATGATGAGATTAAAGAAATTATTCAGGTAGAGAAGAGAGACGAAAATTTAATAGCCATGGGTGACTGGAATTCCAGAGTACGTAAAGGGAGAGAAGGAAACAACATAGGTGAATATGGATTGGGGCTTAGAAATGAAAGAGGAAGTCGCCTGGTAGAATTGTGTGCAGAGCATAACTTAATCTTAGATAACACTTGGTTCAAGACTCATGAAAGAAGGTTGTATACATGGAAGAACCCTCGAGATACTAAAAGGTATCAGATAGATTACATAATGGTAAGACAGAGATTTAGGAACCAGGTTTTAAATTGTAAGACATTTCCAAGGGCAGATGTGGACTCTGACAACAATCTATTGGTTATGAACTGTAGATTAAAACTGAAGGAACTGCAAAAAGGTGGGAATTTAAGGAGATGGGACCTGGATAAACTGACTAAACCAGAGGTTGTACAGAGTTTCAGGGAGAGCATAAGGGAACAATTGACAGGAATGGGGGAAAGAAATACACTAGAAGAAGAATGGGTACCTTTGAGGGATGAAATAGTGAAGGAAGCAGAGGATCAAATAGGTAAAAAGACGAGGGCTAGTAGAAACCCTCAGGTAACAGAAGAAATATTGAATTTAATTGGTGAAAGGAGAAAATATAAAAATGCAGTAAATGAAGCAGGCAAAAAGGAATACAAACGTCTCAAAAATGAGATTGACAGGAAGTGCAAAATGGCTAAGCAGAGATGGCTAGAGGACAAATGTAAGGACGTAGAGGGTTATCTCTCTAGGGGTAAGATAGATACTGCCTACAGGAAAATTAAAGAGACCTTTGGAGAAAAGAGAACCACTGGCATGAATATCAAGAGCTCAGATGGAAACCCAGTTCTAAGCAAAGAAGGGAAGGCAGAAAGGTGGAAGGAGTATATAGAGGGTCTATACAAGGGTGATGTTCTTGAGGACAATATTATGGAAACGGAAGAGGATGTAGATGAAGATGAAATGGGAGATATGATACTGCGTGAAGAGTTTGACAAAGCACTGAGAGACCTAAGTCGAAACAAGGCCCCCGGAGTAGACAACATTCCATTAGAACTACTGATAGCCTTGGGAGAGCCAGTCATGACAGAACTCTACCATCTGGTGAGCAAGATGTATGAGACAGGTGAAATACCCTCAGACTTCAAGAAGAATATAATAATTCCAATCCCAAAGAAAGCAGGTGTTGACAGATGTGAAAATTACCAAACTATCAGTTTAATAAGTCACAGCTGCAAAATACCAATGCAAATTCTTTACAGATGAATGGAAAAACTGATAGAAGCCGACCGCAGTGAAGATCAGTTTGGATTCTATAGAAATATTGGAACACGTTGGGCAATACTGACCCTACGACCTATCTTAGAAGAAAGATTAAGGAAAGGCAAACCTACGTTTCTAGCATTTGTAGACTTAGAGAAAGCTTTTGACAATGTTGATTGGAATAATCTCTTTCAAATTCTGAAGGTGGCAGGGGTAAAATACAGGGAGCGAAAGGCTATTTACAATTTGTACAGAAAGCAGATGGCAGTCATACGAGTCGAGGGGTATGAAAGGTAAGCAGTGGTTGGGAAGGGAGTGAGACAGGGTTGTAGCCTCTCTCTGATGTTATTCGATCTGTATATTGAGCAAGCAATAAAGGAAACAAAAGAAAAGTTCGGAGTAGGTATTAAAATCCACGGAGAAGAAATAAAAACTTTGAGATTCACTGATGACATTGTAATTCTGTCAGAGACAACAAAGGACTTGGAAGAGCAGTTTAACGGAATGGACAGTGTCTTGAAAGGAGGGTATAAGATGAACTTCACCAAAAGCAAAATGAGGATAATGGAATGTAGTCGAAATAAGTCAGGTGATGCTGAGGGAATTAGATTAGGAAATGAGACACTTAAAGTAGTAAAGGAGTTTTGCTATTTGGGGAGCAAAATAAGTGATGATGGTCGAAGTAGAAAGGATATAAAATGTAGACTGGCAATGGCAAGGAATGCGTTTCTGAAGAAGAAAAATTTGTTAATATCGAGTATAGATTTAAGTGTCAGGAAGTCGTTTCTGAAAGTATTTGTATGGAGTGTAGCCATGTATGGAAGTGAAACGAGGACGATAAATAGTTTAGACAAGAAGAGAACAGAAGCTTTCGAAATGTGGTGCTACAGAAGAATGCTGAAGATTAGATGGGTAGATCACATAACTAATGAGGAGGTATTGAATAGAATTGGGGAGAAGAGGACCTTGTGGCACAACTTGACGAGAAGAAGGGATCGGTTGGTAGGACATGTTCTGAGACATTGAGGGACCACCAATTTAGTATTGGAGGGCAGTGTGGAGGTAAAAATTGTAGAGGGAGACCGAGAGATGAACACACTAAGCAGATTCAGAAGGATGTAGGCTGCAGTAGGTACTGGGAGATGAAGAAGCTTGCACAGGATAGAGTAGCATGGAGAGCTGCATCAAACCAGTCTCAGGACTGAAGACCACAACAACAACATACAGAAAGACAGAACCACATGCTTAAGCAAAAAGCTCTAGAACAGACTCCAAAGAACATCACTCTACGTCTACATCTACATCCATATTCCGCAAGCCACCTGACAGTGTGTGGCGGAGGGTACTTAGAGGACCTCTACTGGTTCTCCCTTCTATTCCAGTCTTGTATTGTTCGTGGAAAGAAAGACTGTTGGTATGCCTCTGTGTGGGCTCTAATCTCTCTGATTTTATCCTCATGTCTCTTCACAAAATATACATAGTAGGGAGCAATATACTTTTTGACTCCTCGGTGAAGGTATGTTCTGAAACTTCAACGAAAGCCCGTATCGAGCTACTGAGCGTCTCTCCTGCAGAGTCTTCCACTGGAGTTTATCTATCATCTCCACAACACTTTGACGATTGCTAAATGATCCTGTAATGAACCGCACTGCTCTCCGTTGGATCATCTCTATCTCTTCTATCAACCCTATCTGGTACGGATCCCACACTGGTGTGCAATATTCAAGCACTTGGTGAACAAGTGTACTGTAACCTACTTCCTTTGTTTTCAGATTACATTTCCTTAGGATTCTTCCAATGAATCTCAGTCTGGCATCTGCTTTACCGATGATCAACTTTATATGATCATTCCATTTTAAATCGCTCCTAATGCGTACTCCCAGATAATTTATGGAATTAACTGCTTCCAGTTGCTGACCTGCTATATTGTAGCTAAATGATAAAGGATCTTTCTTTCTATGTATTCACAGCACATTACACTTGTCTACATTGAGATTCAATTGCCATTCCCTGCATCATACGTCAATTCGTTGCAGATCCTCCTGCATTTTAGTACAATTTTCCATTGTTACAACATCTCGATATATCACAGCATCATCTGCAAAAAGCCTCAGTGAACTTCCAATCTCATCCACAAGGTCATTTATGTATATTGTGAATAGCAACAGTCCTACGACACTCCCCTGTGGCACACCTGAAATTATTCTTACTTTGGAAGACATCTCTCCATTGAGAATGACATGCTGTGTTCTGTTATCTAGGAACTCTTCAATCCAATCACACAATTGGTCTTATAGTCCATATGCTCTTACTTTGTTCATTAAACGACTGTGGGGAACTGTATTGAACGCCTTGCAGAAGTCAAGAAACATGGCATCTACCTGGGAACCCATGTCTATGGCCCTCTGAGTCTCGTGGACGAGTAGCGCGAGCTGGGTTTCACACGATCGTCTTTTTCGAAACCCATGCTGATTCCTACAGAGCAGATTTCTAGACTCCAGAAAAGTCATTATACTCTAACATAATACGTGTTCCAAAATTCTACAACTGATCAACGTTAGGGATATAGGCCTATAGTTCTGCACATCTGTTCAACGTCCCTTCTTGAAAACGGGGATGACCTGTGCCCTTTTCCAATCCTTTGGAATGCTACACTCTTCTTGAGACCTACAGTACACCGCTGCAAGAAGGGGGGCAAGTTCCTTCGCTTACTCTGTGTAAAATTGAACTGGTATCCCATCGGGTCCAGCTGCCTTTCCTCTTTTGAGCGATTTTAATTGTTTCTCTATCCCTCTGTTGTCTATTTCGATATCTACCATTTTGTCATCTGTGCGACAATCTAGAGAAGGAACTACAGTGCAGTCTTCCTCTGTGAAACAGCTTTGGAAAAAGACATTTAGTATTTCGGCCTTTAGTCTGTCATCCTCTGTTTCAGTACCGTTTTGGTCACAGAGTGTCTGGTCAGTTTATTTTGATCCACCTACCGCTTTGACATAAGACCAAAATTTCTTAGGATTTTCTGCCAAGTCAGTACACAGAACTTTACTTTTGAATTCATTGAATGCCTCTCGCATAGCCCTCCTCACACTACATTTCGCTTCACGTAATTTTTGTTTGTCTGCAAGGCTTTGGCTATGTTTATGTTTGCTGTGAAGTTCCCTTTGCTTCTGCAGCAGTTTTCTAACTTGGTTGTTCTACCACGGTGGCTCTTTTCCATCTCTTACAATCTTGCTTGGCACATACTCATCTAATGCATACTGTACGATGGTTTTGAACTTTGTCCACTGATCCTCAACACTATCTGTACTTGAGACAAAACTTTTGTGTTGAGCTGTCAAGTACTCTGAAATCTGCTTTTTGTCACTTTTGCTAAACAGAAAAATCTTCCTACCTTTTTTAATATTTCTATTTATGGCTGAAATCATCGATGCAGTAACCGCACTAGAGATATATCACACAATGTTAACTGTCCATTACCTGACTATTGTTCATTTATTAATGTCTTTCATGTATTCAATGTTGCACTACCACCTCAGACCCCTTATCCATCATGAACTGATGCTTCATCAGTGATGAAAAGTAGCATTTTTGAAACAAGATAGGCACTGTACAACTTGTAAATGGGCCCACAAGCCTAGATGTGCCTCTCAGTGGTGTTAGGTAAATTTCAGGGCTTTGTACACTGTCCTGCACTTTGGCCAAAACATCTGTGGTACCATAACCATTCACTTTGGGGAGTAGAATGTTCATATTACTTTCTTACTATCTAACTGCTGGTGTCGTCCAACTTGGCCTAGCCACTTCATTGAAAATTCTATCCATAGGTGGCTCTGTCATGCTCCCATTAGTGTGTGGAATGTGCAAATCTGGGCCCCTCTCACCAGGTATGTGCGATGCAGGACAGCATCCATAACTTTGTCTAAAGCAACACATGAATTACTATTACTAACACTAGTGATTGCTATTACATTTGCTTTATTTGCCAGATTATCAAATTAAAGTTGAAGGAAAGCAGATAGTACTGCATACGCATCTTGAGGTAGCTGCCTCAGTCAAAAAAGTTTCTCAGATTGTTCTGATAAAAGTTCTCCTTCAGCTGAAGAACAAAGCTAACACAGCACTTGTGATGGGGAATCCCCAGCCCCAAAATCACTGTTCACAATTCAGATTCATATATCATTCCAGTAGTATCAAGAAATGGCATGTGACAACATATTTCAAAACACCAAAAGAATGTTGCAGTAATATATCATCCAACAGTTCAATGAAATTCAGCTCCAACTTGAATACAACTACAGATAACCTTTAGGCGTCAGAGACAGTGCTGTGACGCTAGGAAATGGCCTTCACCTAAACCAGCTATGCCTGAGGCCTTTTGGACAGAAATGCAGAATTTTCAAGTAACTCAATGTCAAGCTGTTGCCATGATCAAAAGTACTGTTGAGAACTGCAGTAGCAGTAGAGTGAGGAGCAGAGCTGGAAAATAGTAAACTTTGCTGTTCTGTCTTCACACTGTGTGGCGTATTAGTCATAGTGCAAGAATGTAAAAGTACACTGACAAAAATAAAAACATATTCACTCAAACTTGGGATCACCACTTCAGGGTTGCCTATATATGATTGGATGCACTTTTCATATAAATCACATTATACGCATGTAGAAAGACAGAGATCCACACACTTAAGGCACAGGGACTAAAACAGACTCTAAAGGACATCATCACCCTCAGAGATATTCACACAATGCTGTCTGTCCATTACTCAATTATTGTTCATTTTTAATGTGTGTGACATATTTAATGTTACACTTGCCACAGTGTCACTTTGAAAATGCAATATAGATAGTTATATCTGAAAACAAAGATTCTGTAACTTACCAAACGAAAGCATTGGTACGTTGATAGAGACAACAATAAACACAAACACACACACGAATCTCAAGCTTTCGCAACCCATGGTTGCTTCATCAGGAAAGAGGGAAGGAGAGGGAAAGATGAAAGGATGTGGGTTTTAAGGGAGAGGGTAAGGAGTCATTCCAATCCCGGGAGTGGAAAGACTTACCTTGGGGGGAAAAAAGGGACAGGTATACACTCGCACACACACATATCCATCCGCACATATGCAGCATGTCTGCTTGTGTCTGTATATGTGCGGATGGATATGTGTGTGTGTGTGTGTGTGTGCGAGTGTATACCTGTCCCTTTTTTCCCCCCAAGGTAAGTCTTTCCGCTCCCAGGATTGGAATGACTCCTTACCCTCTCCCTTAAAACCCACATCCTTTCGTATTTCCCTCTTTCCTGATGAAGCAACCGTGGGTTGCCAAAGCTTGAGATTTGTGTGTGTGTTTGTGTTTGTTATTGTCTCTATCAACGTACCAATGCTTTTGTTTGGTAAGTTACAGAACCTTTGTTTTTAGACATATTTTTCCCAAGTGGAATGTTTCCCTCTATTATATTAATATAGATAGTTAGTTGTTCTTGAGTTACAAAATACTGAGGTTACAGTAGAATTGATTTCTTTAAAACTTATTATGAATAATACTAATTTTTGCAGGAGGAATTACATCCCTCATTCAGAAACACAAGCCAAATAACTAATCTAATCCTGTATTGTTCCTCTTTAAATTGGAAAAACATGCCATACACTGTTCAGGAATACAATTTCCAGTATGTCTGTGAGGTACATGAGTGTAAATGTGAGATGTGCCACATTTCTGCTGCTAATTTTTGTCGATACAGATATATTATAGTTGACCATCTCACTTGAAAGAGGGGCAGATGGTCAGACAAATAATAGATTTGAACCCAAGTTACTAGGGGAAACACCACTGAGCAGATGGGACAGAGACATACAAAAGATATCTGGATTCAATTGGCAACAGGAAGCTCATGATTAAAAGATATGGAAGAATCTGCTGCTATCCTATGTTATACACCAATCCAAAGAGTCCACAACACCAAGTGGTTGAATTGACTGTTGATAATGATTATAAACCATTATAGAGATATATTTCAACCACATATGCAGATGTGTATCAACCAGTGTCAACTCTGATTACATATAATATTTCAGGGTTTGTTACATCTGTATGAAATTCTTTCCATTGGTAACACTGCCGGAATTAGACAGGCAAAATTTGACAAAAATGTGGATTATTTGTGAAGTCAGCAGATACAGCAGTCATACTAGCACAGATGGCAGCACGCTGGCTTCATGCCAGTAGTGTCAGTTTTGACAGTATACCAATATCCAATATATGTATTGATTGGTTAAAAAGTGGTGGAGGGGGGGGGGGGGGGGGGGGGGTGACGAGCATGAGCCTCACAGTTAACTGTATTGTGGTAAGTATACAGGAAAACAGAAACTCAAGTATAGCAAAATACATGTTATGTTTATGCTATTCTAAAATTGAGTCACATTGGAAAAAACAATACCTGTTATCTGGGCTCCAAGGTCATGCTTCAATCATTCCAGCAACTGGCAGAGACAATTGAGAATATCAGCATTGCTAACGGAGTTCCAACAAAGTTCACAATCTGCAGCATTGTCCCAGGAACAGTACATGACCCCCGGGTTCTGAGCTGAGCGGAACATTTGTACCAGAGACTGCAAAGCTTCTGTGACTAGCTAGGCTGTATAGGGTTCAGAACAGTTGGCTCCCCCTAAAGAGTCAGGTGTGTACAAAAGAGCTGGCTATCCTGGTAGCTGAATGTGTGTAGTGTGCATACAAGTGTTTTGTAAGATCCAAAGAAATGCCCACCACATGCAAGAGTATTAAAATCCTAGTGGTTAACTGTGGAAGTATTCAAATAAAGTGTCAGACTTTGAAGCAATCTTAAATAGCAGAGAAGCTCACATAATACTACCTACAGAAAGCTGGTTAAAACTCGTAATTAACTAAGATAGCAACTGATGCCTCATACAATATTGTTTGGGTATCATTCAGTAACAGTGATGGGCATAAACTTACAACTAGATCCTTCTATTAATCACCAGACTCACCTACTGATGTATGTCTACATCCATACTCTCAAACCATGCTAAAGTGCATAGCTGAGGGTACATCTCATTGTAACAGTTATTATGACTTTCTCCTGTTCCATTTATATATTGAGTGTGTGAAAAATGACTATGTAAATGCCTCTATGCATCGTATTATTAATCTAATCTTATCTACATGATCCCTAGGGGAGCAATATGTAGAGGTCATAGTACATTCCTAGAGTCAGAATTTAAGGCCCTTTCCCGAAATTTTATAAATAGGTTTTCTCAGGATAGTTCACATCTACCCTCAAGAATCTGCCAGTTCAAATCTCTGTGACACTCTTCTGTGGTTCAAACAAAGCTCTGACCATTTGTATTTTAAAGATTCTTCTGTGATGTCAGTAAAAGTTATATTGACTCAATTGAAAAAGACTTTGAACTTTCCATTACCAAACTGCCAGAGCTTAATTTCATAGTTATTAACATACATAGAGCACCAAGTGGAAACCTGTCAGTCTTCATGAATAAACTAGAGGTTCTGCTGAACAGGGTTAGTACACTAAATATGAAGATAGTGCTTTGTGGGGATTTCAATATTGATTTTTCAAAAGACAGCAGTACCAGAGATGCTTTGATAAATATGACCAACACATTCAATATGATCCCCACAATACACTGCCCAACAAGATTAACAGAATGCACAAATTCCATTATTGACCAAATATTCATCTCAGAAACAACTTACAGATTCACAAGCAGAGTACTGACAAGGGAACCTCCCCATCGCACCCCCGTCAGATTTAGTTATAAGTTGGCACAGTGGATAGGCCTTGATAAACTGAACACAGATCAATTGAGAAAACAAGAAGAAGTTGTGTGGAACTGTGAAAAAATAAGCAAAATATACAAACTGAGTAGTCCATGGGACACATAAGCAACATAATGGACAATATGAGCTTAGGAGCGCCGTGGTCTCGTGGTAGCGTGAGCAGCTGCAGAACGAGAAGTCCTTGGTTCAAGTCTTCCCTCGACTGAAAATTTTACTTTCTTTATTTTTGCATAGTTATTATCTGTCCGTTCGTTCATTGACAACTCTGTTCACTGTAATAAGTTTAGTGTCTATGTTTTGCGACCGCATCGCAAAACCGTACGATTAGTAGACGAAAGGACGTGCATCTCCAATGGGAACAGAAAACATTTGATCGCAAGGTCATAGGTCAACCGATTCCTCCATAAGAAAACACATCTGATATATTCTATACAACACTGGTGACGGCATGTGCGTCACATGACAGGAATATGTTGTCGACCCACCTAACTTGTACACTTGGCGAATGGGTAAAAAGATTCTTCTACCTTGTTCGATTTAGGTTTTCTTGTGGATGTGATAATCACTCCCAAAAAAGTGATGAAAACATAAGAGTTTGTCACATAAACTGAAAATAAAAAATTAAACTTTTCACTCGATAGAAGATTTGAACCAAGGATCTTTCGTTCCGCAGCCGCTCACGTTACCACGAGACCACGGAGCTCCTGCGTTCCCAGCGTCCTTAATGTTGCCTGTCTTCCCTTGAACTATTCAGTTTGTATATTTTGTTTATTTTTTCACAGTTCCACACAAGTTCTTCCTGTTTTCGCAATTGATCTGTGTTCAGTTTTTCAAGGCCTATCCACTGTGCCAACTTATAACTAAATCTGAGGGTGGTGCGATGGGGAGGTTCCCTTGTGAGCATGGATAATAGTGATCATGAGGCACAGCTGCTGTGTATAGAAATGCCAACAAGTAGTAGCAGTTCCAGAAAAGCAGTTGAAAAAAGAACCTTTTCTGAAGATAACATTAGAAATTTTAATCTCGTACTGGTGAAGGAAAACTGGGAAAGCATCACCACTCAGAACAATGTTGGTAGCATGTACATGAGTTTTCAGAGTACCTTTCTTCACTATTTTAATGTATCATTTCCAAAAGTAGTAAAAACATTAAAACCTAACAATAATAAGCAAAGGGTAACTAAAGGCATAAAGATTTCTGCAGTAGTGTTGTAAGAAATATAGAGTAACCAAAGAATTTGCAGATTATTCAATAGCCTACAAAAGAATTTATGGTAGAGTAGTCACAGAGGCAAAAATGATGTGGAATGACAATTTGATGAGAAACTCATCTAACAAAATGAGATCCACATGAAGAGTTGTAAAGAAAGAAACTTGTAGTTCAGTGCCAAAGAAAAAGAATGTATCATTAACACTAGAAGGCTCAAAAGTCACAGACCCAAATTCAGTTGTGGAAAAATTCAATGAATACTTCACCTCCCTAGCTGAAGACCTCATTCAAGTACACTGTCAAGGACCAGTCCAAAGTTTCTCCAGCAAATCAGTGATCTCAACTGCTTCTATGTATGTGTATGAAACAAACCCAAATGAATTTATAAGTACAATCAAATCATTAAGCAATAAAATGTCATGTGGTCTTGATGGAGTGCCTGATTTCATATTAAAAGCATGTGCTTACCACATAGCAAACCCCTTGACAAAAATTTTCAACCTCTCTTTAAAAATTGGTGTATTTCCAGATATTTTTAAAATAGCAAAGGTTGCACCACTGCTAAAAAAAGGTTCTTCTGAAAAAATATCAAACTACCGACCCATGTCACAGTTAAGTTCCTTCTCAAAAATTCTAGAAAAACTCTTCTATGACAGGCTTTTAAGTTTCATGAATAAATATGCACCTCTTACAGTACAACAACATGGTTTTAGAAAGTCTGAATTTACACAGACAGCAATTTTTGAATTCTTAAAATGCATTTTAAAATCCCTTGATCAACATAAATTAGCTGTAGGTATTTTTCTAGATCTATCAAAAGCCTTCGACATCCTGGACCATAAAATTCTGCTCAAAAACTTAGAAAGATGAGGAGTAAGAGGTGTAGCACATAGCTGGTTGTGTTCATACCTAAAAACCGCACGCAGAAAGTATCACTTCAGTATGAACAATAAAATGAATAAAACAAGATACAACTCCTTTCTTTCTAGGGAATTATCAATAAAAGATGGTGAACCACAGTGCTCAATCTTAGGTCCACTGCTCTTCTTGATTTATGTGGACAACTTAGTTGAATACATGAGACCCACAAAAACTATCCTGTTTGCCGATTGACACCAGCATATTGCTCACTGGATCCAGTCCAGAAACTTTGCGGTCCTCAGCAGAAAGTTCTATGAAAAGACTTTCTGAGTGGTTCACAAAAACCAAACTCATTATAAATACTGAAAAAACTCTGTGTGTCGATTTTCATTTAATTCCTCCAACTAATCAAATGTCTATTCAAGCCCAATTAAAAAATGACCCCCTAGAAAATGTAAATGTCACAAAATTCTTGGGTCTAGCAAGACTTAAAGTGGGACACAGACATATAAATAACTTGTGTAGAAAACTATCATCTGTGTGCTATGGCCTAAGAATTTTAAAGGCTACAACAAGCAAAACAACAGTACCGCAGGTATACTACGAACAGTTCCACTCACAAATCCGATGTGGGATCATTTTCTGGGGATAATCAACTCACAGTGTAAAGGTTTTTAGAATGCCAAAAAGAACTTTAAGAATAATTTGTGGCCTTAAAAAGATGGAGTCCTGTAAATCCCATTTTGCTGAGCTTGGTGTTCTAAATGTTCCAAGTTTATTCATTTATGAAACTATCTTGTTCACTAGGGACTACCTCCTGAAAACAGGCAAACTGATACAGAAGAAAAATATACACAACTATAGTACCAGAGGGGAATCAAATATACATCAAAAATATCATAGAACAACCACCTATCAGAGGAGCATAATTAACATTGATGTAATACTACACAATAAGATAACAGAGGAAGTAAAAAATACTACTCATCCAATATTTAAAGCTAAACTAAAGGCATTTCTAATAAAACACTGATTCTATTCTGTCAGAGAATTTCTGAATAAGTAACAAAATTAATTGTAATAGGTACCTATTTTAATTTGCCTACTATTTTGCTAATACTATGTATTATTATAACTTATCTTTGACCTGTTCAATATCAATTGTACAATTTGTGCTATATGATAAAACTGGACCAATAAAAAGTCAATCAATTAACAATTGATGCAATGCCACATGAGTGGCAACCACTTTGGTAGCAATATTTATTAATAATATATATATATATATATATATATATATATATATATATATATATATATATATATATATATATATATATATATATATCATTAATTATTTATTTAACTTTCAAATGGCATCAGTGTCTAGGGGGTCTTCATAACTGCGTAGCATAAATGTAATTCAATATGTCCTACGGCTCATAAATGACAGGCTTGAAGGATAACTACTTGTTTGCAGACTCCAATGTTTTATTACTATTTACTATTATTCAATCCATAGTCACAAACACTGTCCAAAATCACAAGCAAAATATAAACTCGGAATGCACATACAAGTTAAGAAGAAAACGATTGAATTTCTTACCAGCGTAAATCACATACCTGCACATCAAATTCACTATATCGGATGCAGAACAAGTTTTATAACTCCTGTTTTATACTCTTTTGCTGTCATTTACTACAAAACTAATTTTCATGGCATAATCACAAATTTCAGATAATCATTGAAAATACAATATAATTAATTAATTTGAATACACAATATGTGTATACATAAAAATGAACACATACTAAGAAAAATCGTTATTTTTATTATATTTATGATGTCATATACCTTGTGAGCTGGCAAATGGCACAAGAGTAGCTTCACAAAATTGTAAAAAAACATTATCAACTTTTTCTTATTTTCTAGCTTTCATATTTTCAAGAATATGGAAAAATACCTTACATACTGTACCCAACATGAAAATTCTTTCAATTAAACACAAGGATGTTTGTATGATCACAGGTTCATGAAACTTTTGCTTGATCCTTCAGTCCAAACAGAATGAAAATATTGCTCACAGAATCATGTTAAAAATGGTCTAGCAGAGAAATATTTCTCTTCAACAGTAATAGTGTCTCATTATTCTTACTGTTGAATTTTTAGAAAACTTTTGCACATTTGAAAACGTAATTTCAAAATCATGTATTTGCCAATATGACCCTATATTGATATAGGAATACGTAGCAAAAAAATGGGTTGTTAATGAGCATTTAAGAAAGCCATTGTTGGAGTCGTAATGGCACCAAACTGCGCAAGGAAATAATCAAAAAACACAAAAATGTCCCTGCTTCTCCACTTAAATAACTATAAATGGTCCAGATAATCTCAGTTTTTTGTCCCATGATGTAATACTTGCAGCATCATATTTTGTCTGGAAACACCTTGCATCCATGGCTTTTGTTAACCAAAGATGATGTATTACTGTGAAATACTTACTTATTGCCTTCCACCATAAACTGCATCAATGTTACCACAAAATATTCAAAACTTGAGGAGCACACCATTACATGACTACTCTCAACCACTGCTTGCTGGCTAGTCCCTCACTTAAGTCTGTCTGCTGTCATCCTCATTCCAAAGAAACAATGTTACAGAAACCAAACACAACAAGGCCTACCGTTACCTATAGTATCGCTGCCTTCTGTGCCTGACTATAGTGCATTTTTCCTGCAGGAAAGATGTTCCAGAAATGGAAACATAACAGCTCATCGGAATAATGGCATCACTATTTTGCTGCTAATATCACTCTTTCCAACATACAAAGTGTACAACTTTGTTTCCGCCATTTTTTCCCCAACATTTGAGGCTTTAATGAAACAAATTGGTTACACGTGTACCATTCAGAGTATTTTTCATCTCTGGCCACTACTTTCTCCCATCTTTCAGGCAGTGTATGAATCCTGCATCGAAAAAATTCTTCATCTTTTGAAGCAATCCATGAATCGATCCAATTTGTGACTTCTTCATGAGATCAGAAGTGTTGGTCAGCCAGGCCATGCACCACTGACCTTAACAGGTGATAGTCAGAGGGAGCAATGTCTGGAGAATACAGAGGGTGGGGTAGGACTTCCCATTTTAACATTTCCAAGTACTTTTTGACCTCTTTTGCAATGTGGGGTCGTGTGTTGTTGTGCTGCAAAATCACTTTATGGTGCCTCTCATTGTATTGCGGCCGTTTGTCTTTTAATGCTCTGCTCAGATGCATTAATTGTGTTTGATAATGAGCACCTGTGATTGTTTCACTTGGTTTTAACACCTCATAATACACGACGCTGAGCTGGTCCCACCAAATGCAGATCATGATCTTGGAGCTGCGAATATTCGGTTTGGCCGTCGACATGGAAGCATGGCCGGAATATCCCCATGATTTTTAGCATTTAGGGTTATTGTAATGAACCCATTTTTCATCCCCGGTCACAAGGAGATGTAGAAATCCCTTCCGTATTTGCCTCTGAAGCAACTGTTCACAAACACATAAGCGCCATTCAACATCTCTTGGTTTCAGTTCACACGGGACCCAAGTTCCTTCTTTCTGAATCATGCCCATAGCCTTGACACATTTTGAAATGGCTTGCTGTGTCACTCCCACTAATCATGCCAATTCTTCTTGAATTTGACAAGAGTCTTCACTCAGCAATGTCTCCAATTCTGCATCTTCGAAAACATTCTCTCTTCCACCACTATCCCAGTCTACAACGTTAAAATCACCGTTCTTGAAGTGTTGAAACCACTTACGACATCTTCTTTCAATAATGGTGTCCTCACCATATGTACTTGAGAGCATTTGATGAGACTCAGCCGCTGTTTTCTTCATATTGAAACAAAACAGTAACACCTTCTGCAAATGACGAGAATTAGGCTCATAAACTGACATTTTCAATCAAGAACAACTTTATGATGCAGACACAAATTGACTAATGTTTGAGTGAGGTTATGTTGACTGAAGTCCAAGCTAACTGCCTGATGTCTGCGATCTGTTTCTTTTGACCGCTACTTACCGTTGTTGTCACCTATCAGCAAACGGCAAAAGCAAAGTTGTACACCTTGTATTAAATTATTATTCCCTCAGGATATGTTTTAATTAAAATATTTTAATAAATAACAATGAAATAAATGATTGACTACTAATTGCAATATACTTTTACAACCAATCTGCAACATTTTTCTCCATATCTTCATATTAAAATGATCATTAATAAAATATAATAAAGACAGTGACAACACACTACATAAATGTAAACTGGACATTCTGTTACAGAGTATTCCATAGGAGTATGACCTATGTAGCTAAGGGATGGGATTGGGTATACCATAGGGATGGACCAGGATGATGCGTACATTGTGTAGGTGGCAGAATACCATTTTAGGAGGGATAGAAAGCATTGTGGGTTAGGGCGTTTCTCACTACTGGATATGGCAATAGATAGTTGAAGGCCTGGTGAAGGATATGATTCAGCTGTCATGCCACAGTGATATCATCCCACAAGTCTAGTGTAACCTACAATAACTACTTGAATCCTTGGGCCACCCCAGAATCTCTCTCCCAAATCCATCTCCCTCCTCTCCCCATCAACTCTTCATACAGCCACCTCCTACATGCTTCCCAAAATATATAAACCCAACAATCCTGGATACCCAGTTATAGCCAGTTACTGTGCTTCCACTGAAAGAATCTCCACTCTTCTCAATCACTTCTTTCAATCAATTGCTAATGGCCTAACCTCTCATATCAAATATATGAACCACTTCCTTCACCAGTTCTCAATCGTTCCCACCCCATTACCATCTGCATCCCTACTAGTCACTGTTAACACCACCTCTCTATATACAATCTTGCTGTTCTTGAGCACTACCTCTCCCTATGTACTTCTGACTCCAAACCGACCACCACATTGCTTATACATCAAAATTACATCTTCACTTGACTGACTAATCTGTGGCACAGTCATGGGCTCCCTCTTATTGGCGAGGGCCATCTAGAAGAAACCTTCCTAGCCTCTCACAACCCCAGACCCCTCATCTGGTTCACATTAACTGAGGTTCACTGATCATATCTTCATAATCAGGACCAAGCGCATGACACCCTGTTCTCATTCTTCCACAGCCTGAACACCTTCTTCCCCCTGTGCTTCTCCGGTCCTCCTCAGCCCAATGTGCCACCTTCGTGGATACTGACTATCCTCCTGGTGATTCCGTCCATACCTCTGTACATATGAAGCCCACCAACCATCAACAGCTCCTGCATTTTGACAGCCGTCAACCCTTCCACACGAAAAAATCACTCCCTTATAGTCTAGCTACCCATCAACAGCACATCTGTAGTGATGAGAATTCCCTTGCTTAGTGTGCTAGGTGTCTCACTAAGGCCTTTACAAATAGGTGCTAAGTAAGTCTGGTCTACAGAAAAATTTCTTAGACCATACCATGCCATATCCCTAATACTCCCCCCTGTCAAAGAAGTGGTTGAAAAGGAGCATCCTCCTCCCTTTTCTTCCCTAAAAAATAAAATTCACTCACTATCATCCCAGACTGGTACAACTGTACCATATCCTTCACCACTGCTCTGACTACTTATCATCATGTCCAGTTTATGAGAAATATCTTATCCACTACTCCTAAAGTGGTATTCCATTACCCACCCATACTACACAATATCCTCACCGATCTCTATGCCACATCCCCTCCCTGTCCTTGACTACATGTGTCACATTTCTGTGAAAGACCCAGAGGTGCAAAACCTGTCCAATCCATCAATTTAGCACATCCTTCCTTCTCCACTAATCACAGGCTTATCATATACCACCAGAGGCATGAGTACCTGTGAAAGCAGCCATGTCATATACCACTTATGTTGCAGTTGCTGCCTAGCTTTCTATGTGGGCATTGCAACCAAGCAACTATACACCCGAATGAATGACCACTACCAGCAAAGGTGACTACTCACTATCACTGGCAGAACAGGCTCATGAGCAGTCCATTCCCAGTCTCAATGGCTGTATGAATCCTTCCCAGCAGCATTGGCTTTTCTGAACTATGTAGATGGGAGTTGTTCTTGCAATACATACTTTGTTCCCATGATACCCTGGTCTTAATCTCCACTAGCTCCCTGCCCCACACCCAACTGTACACTAACTTCACTCAGCCTCTGCTCACACCCTCTACTCCACAACTTCCCCTACTTCTATTCTGTCACACCTTCACAACCCACTCATCCACCTCAATCTCACTTTGAGCTACATGAACTCATTAGTGCTAGGAAGTTTTAGTCTTTTTTATATGCATTCCAATGACTTAACACCTCCACTATTTAGTGAGTTGTTACCTTTACTCCTACAGTATTTACAGAGAATTCCGTTACCATAATAGGTGGTGTTAAGAATATGGTTTGGATTGTTGTTATTCTGATTGATAACATTTAAATAGCATTGTTGTTGTGGTCTTCAGTCCTGAGACTGGTTTGATGCAGCTCTCCATGCTACTCTATCCTGTGCAAGCTTCTTCATCTCCCAGTACCTACTGCAACCTACATCCTTCTGAATCTGCTTAGTGTATTGATCTCTTGGTCTCCCTATACGATTTCTATCCTCCACGCTGCCCTCCAATGCTAAATTTGTGATCCCTTGATGCCTCAAAACATGTCCTACCAACCGATCCCTTCTTCTAGTCAAGTTGTGCCACAAACTTCTCTTCTCCCCAATCCTATTCAATACTTCCTCATTAGTTACATGATCTACCCACCGTATCTTCAGCATTCTTCTGTAGCACCACATTTCGAAAGCTTCTATTCTCTTCTTGTCCAAACTGGTTATCGTCCATGTTTCACTTCCATACATGGCTACACTCCATACAAATACTTTCAGAAATGACTTCCTGAAACTTAAATCTATACTCGATGTTAACAAATTTCTCTTCTTCAGAAACGCTTTCCTTGCCATTGCCAGTCTACATTTTATATCCTCTCTACTTTGACCATCATCAGTTATTTTGCTCCCCAAATAGCAAAACTCCTTTACTACTTTAAGTGTCTCATTTCCTAATCTAATCCCCTCAGCATCAACCGATTTAATTTGACTACATTCCATTATCCTCATTTTGCTTTTGTTGATGTTCATCTTATATCCTCCTTTCAAGACACTGTCCATTCCGTTCAACTGCTCTTCCAAGTCCTTTGCTGTCTCTGACAGAATTACAATGTCATCGGCGAACCTCAAAGTTTTTACTACTTCTCCATGAATTTTAATACCTACTCTGAATTTTTCTTTTGTTTCCTTTACTGCTTGCTCAATATACAGATAGAATAACATCGGGGAGAGGCTACAACCCTGTCTCACTCCTTTCCCAACCGCTGCTTCCCTTTCATGCCCCTTGACTCTTATAACTGCCATCTGGTTTCTGTACAAATTGTAAATAGCCTTTCGCTCCCTGTATTTTACCCCTGCCACCTTCAGAATTTGAAAGAGAGTATTCCAGTTAACGTTGTCAAAAGCATTCTCTAAGTCTATAAATGCTCGAAATGTAGGTTTGCCTTTTCTTAATCTTTCTTCTAAGATAAGTCGTAAGGTTAGTATTGCCTCACGTGTTCCAACATTTCTACGGAATCCAAACTGATCTTCCCTGAGGTCAGCTTCTACCAGTTTTTCCATTCGTCTGTAAAGAATTCGCGTTAGTATTTTGCAGCTGTGACTTATTAAACTGATAGTTCGGTAATTTTCACATCTGTCAACACCTGCTTTCTTTGGGATTGGAATTATTATATTCTTCTTGAAGTCTATGGGTATTTCGCCTGTCTCATACATCTTACTCACCAGATGGTACAGTTTTGTCATGACTGGCTCTCCCAAGGCTCCGGGGGCCTTGTTTCGACTTAGGTCTCTCAGTGCTTTGTCAAACTCTTCACACAGTATCATATATCCCATTTCATCTTCATCTACATCCTCTTCCATTTCCATAATATTGTCCTCAAGTACATCGCCCTTGTATAAACCCTCTATATACTCCTTCCACCTTTCTGCCTTCCCTTCTTTGCTTAGAACTGGGTTGCCATCTGAGCTCTTGATATTCATACAAGTGGTTCTCTTCTCTCCAAAGGTCTCTTTAATTTTCCTGTAGGCAGTATCTATCTTACCCCTAGTGAGACAAGCCTCTACATTCTTACATTTGTCCTCTAGCCATCCCTGATTAGCCATTTTGCACTTCCTGTCGATCTCATTTTTGAGACGTTTGTATTCCTTTTTGCCTGCTTCATTTACTGCATTTTTATATTTTCTCCTTTCATCAATTAAATTCAATATTTCTTCTGTTACCCAAGGATTTCTATTAGCCCTCGTCTTTTTACGTACTTGATCCTCTGCTGCCTTCACTACTTCATCCCTCAGAGCTACCCATTCTTCTTCTACTGTATTTCTTTCCCCCATTCCTGTCAATTGTTCCCTTATGCTCTCCCTGAAACTCTGTACAACCTCTGGTTCTTTCAGTTTATCCAGGTCCCATCTCCTTAAATTCCCGCCTTTTTGCAGTTTCTTCAGTTTCAATCTGCAGTTCATAACCAATAGATTCTGGTCAGAATCCACATCTGCCCCTGGAAATGTCTTACAATTTAAAACCTGGTTCCTAAATCTCTGTCTTACCATTATGTAATCTATCTGATACCTTTTAGTATCTCCAGGATTCTTCCAGGTATACAACCTTCTTTCATGATTCTTGAACCAAGTGTTAGCTATGATTAAGTTATGCTCTGTGCAAAATTCTACAAGGCGGCTTCCTCTTTCATTTCTTCCCCCCCAATCCATATTCACCTACTATGTTTCCTTCTCTCCCTTTTCCTACTGACGAATTCCAGTCACCCATGACTATTAAATTTTCGTCTCCCTTCACTACCTGAATAATTTCTTTTATCTCGTCATACATTTCATCAATTTCTTCATCATCTGCAGAGCTAGTTGGCATATAAACTTGTACTACTGTAGTAGGCATGGGCTTCGTGTCTATCTTGGCCACAATAATGCGTTCACTATGCTGTTTGTAGTAGCTAACCCGCACTCCTATTTTTTTATTCATTATTAAACCTACTCCTGCATTACCCCTATTTGATTTTGTATTTATAACCCTGTAATCACCTGACCAAAAGTCTTGTTCCTCCTGCCACCGAACTTCACTAATTCCCACTATATCTAACTTTAACCTATCCATTTCCCTTTTTAAATTTTCTAACCTACCTGCCCGATTAAGGGATCTGACATTCCACGCTCCGATCCGTAGAATGCCAGTTTTCTTTCTCCTGATAACGACGTCCTCTTGAGTATTCCCCGCCCGGAGATCCGAATGGGGGACTATTTTACCTCCGGAATATTTTACCCAAGAGGACGCCATCATCATTTAATCATACAGTAAAGCTGCATGTCCTCGGGAGAAATTACAGCTGTAGTTTCCCCTTGCTTTCAGCTGTTCGCAGTACCAGCACAGCAAGGCTGTTTTGGTTAATGTTACAAGGCCAGATCAGTCAATCATCCAGACTGTTGCCCCTGCAACTACTGAAAAGGCTGCTGCCCCTCTTCAGGAACCACATGTTTGTCTGGCCTCTCAACAGATACCCCTCCGTTGTGGTTGCACCTACGGTACGGCCATCTGTATCGCTGAGGCACGCAAGCCTCCCCACCAACGGCAAGGTCCATGGTTCATGGGGGGGAAATAATGTTGTGTTATTGGCTGATGCTATGGTGATGTTACAAGCTAGGAGTAAGACGAAGCTATGCTTATGTTATAGGAGCATTACAAGGTTTGTACATATTTCTATGCAAACAGTTTAGCTGTTTAGTGATGGAAAATGCAACAATAGAAAGTAACAATAGAGAGGAATTTTGTGAATGCTGATATAGGAGCCTTGCAAAAATCGATCATTTATGCTTTACCCATTTAGAGCAACGATGTGTGCAACTGACAGATATTCTTTTCCCTGCTCCTTGCAGCATCATTAAAATCGTTCAAAACTAAGGAATTGTAGAACTTTTGCAAATGGGTCTCTACATTATAACTTGAGTGTTGACTATCAGTCACGAGCTACGATCCAAAGCACAAAAAACATTATTCTTGATAAAACTTAGTGGTGATTTCAAGACACTCAGCAGTGAGCATATATCTGTCAGGGATTCTGTGGCGTAATGGATAACACAGACAACTGCTGTGTAAAAGGTCACATTTTCGAATCCTGGAAGAGTCATATACTTTTTAGAAGTCTTACATGAAATACGAAAATAGTGTTAGCTGGAACTCATTGTAGCAGTAGCAGTCATTTTGATTGTGGGATGTATTTTACACTGAAGTGCCAAAGAAACTGGTATAGGCATGCATATTCAAATACACCAACATAAGACAACAAGTGTCTGGTGCAGATTGGTTACTGCTAGTGGCGGGTTTCTTAAGATTTAAGTGAGTATGAACGTGGTGTTATAGTCGGTGCACAAGCGATGAGACATGGCATCTCCAAGGTAGCGATGATGTGGGGTTTTCCCCTACAACCATTTCATGAGTGTACTGTATTAGGAATCTGGCAAAACATCAAATCTCCAACATCATTGCTGCCAGAAAAAAATCCTGCAAGAATGGGACCAATGATGACTGAAGAGAATCATTCAGCATGACAGAAGTGCAACCCTTCTGCTGACTGCTGCAGATTTCAATTCTGGGCCACCAACAATAGACAATATTTTTATTCATTCTTCATTACTAGATGGGTGTTCTGTTAGTAACAGGGTGAATGGCCTTTCTGACCATGAGGCACAAATTTTAACACTAAAAGGCTTCTGTACTCAAGCAAATGTCACATATAATTGCAAACTACACAGAAAAGTTAATCCAACAGCAATAGAGACTTTTTTTAAACCTTGTCAAGGAACAAGAGTTTATAGTGCCGGAAACAAGGATGTCATGTAGAACAAAGCAGGAATTATATCAAAATGCTAAAAGTAGTCACAATCAAGCTACAGTAGCCCATTACAAACAGTTTTGTAAGGTGTAATTCTTCAGGCTTTCCCGGCGTTCTGCTGACATTTTGAAAAAACGGGAGTCTGCTGGATATTCACGTCGTTCTCTCAAGATATTTCAACAACAGAACTCGCTGTCTTCTTCACGTACTACATGAGAATGGTCCTTGGGCAGATTGAGTCCAGTATTTATGCCTGTAAGGTGCTGGGCGCTCTCCAGTTGCTCCGCACTGCATCGGGTGTTCCCTCTGCAGTCTGCACCCACCAGACACGGATGGCAGTGGGAACACCAGCAACCATGGAAGCCATATCTGGCGGGTGCAGACCGCGGAGGGAACACCTGATGCGGTGCGGACCAACTGGAGAGTGCCCAGCCACAGGCATAAATACTGGACTCGATCCACCCAAAGACCATTATCGAGTAGCAGCTGAAGAAGACAATGAGTTACACCATTGAAATATCATGCAAGAATGACACGAATATCTGGCAGAAGTCCCATTTTTTTCAAAATGTCAGTATTGTACGGTGCTTAAAAATGTTCTTAGGAAGGCAAAGAGTATGTGGTACACAAATAGAATAGCTAATTCATAGGATAAAATTAAAACTATATGGTCAGTTGTGAAGGAATTGTCTGGTCAACAGCACAAGGTCAATCATTTAGAGTCAGTTTGTATTAAAAATATTTCTGTTACGGATAAATCAGATAAATGTACAGTATTTAACAATCATTTTCTGAGCATTGATGCTGAATTAAATAAAAATTTAGTTTTTACAGGGAATCATGTAACTTTCTTGGCAGATGCTTTTCTGAGATTCATGTCTGAAATACTCCTCTGTGAGACAGACAAGGGGAAGATTGAGTCAATAATTAAATCACTGAAGATTAAGGACTCTCATGGATATGATGGAGTGCCTAGCAGAATATTAAAGTACTGTGCTGCACATGTTAGCCCTGTATTTAGCCATATTTGTAACTTTTCCATTAGGAATGATCGGTTTCCTGAACGATTAAAGTACTCAGTAGTAAAGCCACTTCATAAAAAGGGAGAAAGGGATAATATAGACAATTTTAGACCTATTACTATGCCATCAGTGTTTGCTAAAGTTTTGAAAAGGCTGTGTGTGTAAGGAAAATTGATCATTTTATGCTGCACAATTTGCTATCAAATGTACAGTTTGCTTTTAGAAGTCATTTAACAACTGAAAATGCTGTATTTTCTTTTCTCTGTGAGGTACTGGATGGCTTAAACAAAAGGTTTCAAATGCTAGGCATATTTTTTGATTTAACTAAGGCGTTTGATTGTGTTGATCACAAACTATTGCTCCAGAAGTTGGACCATTACGGAATACGGGAAGTAGCTCACAATTGGTTCGCCTCTTACTTTAGCAACAGACAACAAAACGTCATTATTCACAATGTAGAGAATGATTGTGATGTGGGGTCTGAGTGGGCTATGGGCAAGTGGGGGTTGCCCCAGGGATCAGTGTTGGGGCCACTTCTGTTCCTTATTTATATAAATGATATGCCCTCTAGTATTACAGGTAACTCTAAAATATTTTTGTTCGCTGATGACATAAGCTTGGTAGTAAAAGATGTTGTGTGAAACATTGGTTCGGTTTCAAATAGTGCGGTACATGACCTAAGTTCATGGCTTGTAGAAAATAAACTAACGCTAAATCACAGTAAGACTCAGTTTTTAGTTTCTAACACCCGATTCAACAAAACCTGACATTTTAATTTCACAGAACAGGCATATGATTAGTGAAACTAAACAGTTTTAATTTCTAGGTGTTCAAATAGATAGTAAGCTGCTGTGAAAAGCCCACATTCAGGATCTTGTTCAAAAACTTAATACTGCCATTTTTACGAATTGAACGGTATCTGTAGTCAGCGATCGTTCGACATGAAAATTAGTCTACTTTCCTATTTTCATTCGCTTATGTTGTATAGTATTATATTTTGGGGTAACTCTTCCAATCCTAAAAGTATATTTTTGGCTCAGAAATGGGCCTTCGAGCAATAAGTGGTGTAAGTTCACGAACCTCTTGTCGACCCCAGCCTGGGTATCTTCACGTTGGCTTCTCAATATTCCAATTCCTTATTGTCATTTCTTGTTAACAATAGTAACTTATTCCTAGGAATAAGCAACTTTCACTCAGTTAATACTCGGCAGAAATCAAACCTGCATTTGGATAGGACTTAACTCACTCTTGTGCAGAAAGGTGTGCTGTATACTGCTGCATCCATTTTCAGTAAGTGACCACTTGAATTCAAAAATCTTAGCAGTAATCAACACACTTTCAAAATCAAACTGAAGAGTTTCCTCATGGGTTACTCCTTCTATTCTGTCGAGGAGTTCCTTGAAAAATTAAGCTGATTCTCGTTGTATTGTTGATGTCATATACTATAACTTATTGATTAACTTTTTTTGGGTTCATAAATATTTCATTTGTATCTGTTATACTTTTATGTTGTAATTTCATGTACTGACACATTCGATGACCTAGGAAATTTGCTCCTCAATTTGGTCCTACGGAACCAGATGTGTAAATAAAAATAAATAAATAAATAACAAATGTCAGCGTGCATACAATTCAACAAATCATCATCAATGTGGGCTTACAGAGCCGAAGGCTTACTCATGTATCCTTGATGTCTCCACGACACAGACCTTTATGCCTCACCTTGGCCTATCAACACTGACATTGGACTGTTGACTGGAAACATTGCCTGGTTGGACAAGTCTTGTTTCAAATTGTATCATGCGGATGGGCATGTACGGGTATGCAGACAACGTCATGAATCCATGGACCGTGCATGTTAGCAGGGGACTGTTCAAGCTGGTGGAGGCTCTGTAATACTGTGGAGGATGTGCAGTTGGAGTGATATGGGACCCCTGATATGTCTAGATGTGGTTCTGACAGGTGGCAAGTAAGTAACCACCCTGTCCAATCACTTGCATCCATTCATGTCCACTGGGCATTCCAATGGACTTGGGCAATTCCAGCAGGACACATATAGAATTGCTACAGGGTGGTTCCAGGAACACTCTTCTGAGTTTAAACACTTCCATTGGCCACCAAACTCCCCAGGCATGAACATTATTGAGCATATCTGGGATGCCTTGCAACATGCTGTACAGAAGAGGTCTCCACTCCCTCGTACTCTTACAGATTTATGGACAGCCCTGCAGGATTCATGGTGTCAATTCCCTCCAGCACTACTTCAGAAATTAGTCTAGTCCATATCACATTGAGTTGCGGCAGTTCTGTGTACTCATGGGGGTGCTACACAATATTAGGCAGGTGTACCAGTTTCTTTGGCACTTCAGTGTATATAGCTTCACACTAGTCTCAGTTTGACATATGGACAACAGAAGATAAATGCATTACTTTGCGAACAAACAGTTCACTTTTTTGGAAAGCACTGCTAATAGCGAAGGTATAGCCATACATCCACAGTCCAATGAGGTGTAGGACCATGAGATTATATGGAGAGATATAAACCATGTACAACATGCAGGTGACACAAATGTAAGGGCTGTGATGTTTGCGAGTATAATCTAATGTGAGCATCTGAAGCAGACTGACTTCATCTTTATGTCAAATGATGAAACTGCCGAAGTTTAAAGAATAATGATCCTAGCTAGACAGTATGAAGATAAAAACATAGCTTCTAATAAAGTAAAATGTGTGTGGTCACATTAAATAGAAAATATATTTTTGATTGTGACGTGTGTGAACAGCGACTGCAAATGTAAGTACATGAAAACAGCAAGAACACAACAAAATTACGTTTCTCATTGTTGTGGTGATTGTGATTTGGTTTTATATGAGATGACTGTCGAGTCATTTTACAAGTAAGTTAAAATATTATTTTGTGTTAGATTCGAACCAGCTGTAAAAGGACATCACCTTATGAAATTCGAAGGTTTATCGCTCTGACTGAGCTACCAAACAATTCAGATATAGTTAGTTAAAACGACAATTTTCTCTGGTAGATTAACTCCATTGAATGATGCTATCTTTCATTGTAACAGTGGGAGAGAATGTCTTGGAAATAAGTTAAAATTAACATCCGATGCAACACACTTTTAATGAAGTTCATGAACTTCTGTGTCAATGGGGGTGGCAATTTGCCGGTACAGTGCAATTATATTCTATGCATCTTCTCATTTCTGGAACACTCAAAACCAACTTTTCAGGAGTTTTTGTAGATGTATTTGTACAGTATGGTACTAAAAGCCAATTGCAACCCATTTTCCAAAACAAGACATCACTGTGGATTAGCATTGTGACAATAGAAGTAGTGAGCTAGCTAGTGACATCACAGGCATCACGACTCAAATGGAGCATTTTAGCAGGCATTCAAATTATTTGAATTGCATTTCCAGTTGTATGAAAGAATATTGAAATTCAAGAGGAAAAAAAAGCACGTTAGGGGCATAAAATTACATAATTTACCATTTAAGACCATTTCCAGGAAACAGTCAAATATCCTATTGTTACAACATATGTTGATGTGGTCTTCAGTCCTGAGACTGGTTTGATGCAGCTCTCCATGCTACTCTATCCTGTGCAAGCTTCTTCATCTCCCAGTACCTACTGCAACCTACATCCTTCTGAATCTGCTTGGTGTATTCATCTCTTGGTCTCCCTATATGATTTTTACCCTCCAAACTGCCCTACAATATTAAATTGGCGATCCCTTGATGCCTCAGAACATGTCCTACCAATGGATCCCTTCTTCTAGTCAAGTTGTGCCACAAACTTCTCTTCTCCCCAATCCTATTCAATACCTCCTCATTAGTTATGTGAACTACCCATCTAATCTTCAGCATTCTTCTGTAGCACCACATTTCGAAAGCTTCTATTCTCTTCTTGCCCAAACTATTTATCGTCCATGTTTCACTTCCATACATGGCTACACTCCATACAAATACTTTCAGAAACAACTTCCTGACACTTAAATCTATACTCGATGTTAACAAATTTCTCTTCTTCAGAAACGCTTTCCTTGCCATTGCCAGTCTACATTTTATATCCTCTCTACTTTGACCATCATCAGTTATTTTGCTCCCCAAATAGCAAAACTCCTTTACTACTTTAAGTGTCTCATTTCCTAATCTAACAACATATATCTTACAGCACATATAGATACTGAAAACGAAGCGCTGAGAAATGAGATTTGTGAAAGAGAATAAAAGTTGCACAAAAAGTGATGGAGTAAGGCACGAAGACTACATTGAGGAGCTGTAAATCCATAAAAATAAAGGCAAACAATGGAAAGCCCAGGATGGAACAACAATATGAAAAGGATGGATTTCTATTCATTATATAGAGGGAACACTGAGTCACAGACACAATTGAAAGACTGCTAAGCTTCTAGGTTTCGGATAAGAGTGTCATAATCAGATCTGATGTAGCCTGTGTGTGTGTGTGTGTGTGTGTGTGTGTGTGTGTGTGTGTGTGTGTGTGCGCGCGCGCGCGCGTGCGCACGCACACGCGCGCACGTGTGCACACGAGCGCATGCATGCCCGTCCGCCCGCTTCTGCTTCTGAAGAACAACTTTTTGCTCAAAAACTAAAAGTTTAGCAATCTTTTCATTGTGTTTGTCTGCGGCTCAACTCCTCCTCCATGTAGTGAGTGGCAATCTATGCTTTTCATATTGTTGCAAAAATAAAGGCAGAAAAATAAGAGAAACTGGAAGGAACATGTGAACATTTTTTAATTGTTGTTAAAATAAGTTTCTGTGTAGTATTCATTCCACTTACTTTCAGAACTGCAATGGTCGTTCACTGGTAAATGTGAAAATACTTAATCACGTCTATTTCTTGTGCAATGTCTGTCATTCTCCCCCCATCACTTCCATTATCCAAATTTGATATCTTTAATTTTTTATGGCAGATGTAATTCTCAAGAAAATATTTAGACAAAACTAGAATTATATTTTAGACTATAGATGTGTTTTTACTTCCCCCATGATTGACAATGCCAACATTTATATGAAAAATCTGAAATTGAGGCAGTTATTTTAAAAATAGTTCCACCACCAACAATCCTTTTCTAAAAGCAGAAGAGAAATCAAAGTATGATGGAACAAAAGGAATAAGACAGTATCAGGTATTATTACAACACTAAGTACAGAACATTTTGAATTATATAGTTTACAGAATTCATGTTCAACTCTTTTACTGCTAAGTTGCATTTACAGTTTATTTCTAGTGCTGATTCCAACATTCCTGCACATAAGTGGGAGGAAGACCCATTTCGACACAAGTATGTATCCACATTGTTGTGCCATCAAAAGGACTCTTTTGTTGTTTAAGTAGTGACTGCATTATGGCAATTTTTCCAGTGTAAATAGTGATATCAGTATTGAAAACAAATCCAAGAGGCAAAAAAATGTATTTATGAATGGAACAAATGGAAGAATAATATTTTTTGGAATAGCATAAAGGACAGTATGTCCACTTCTGGAGAAGTGATTCCTGAGAAAGCCCAGGGACATTAAACTACGTTGTAAGACGAATAGCCAAAACATGAATTTCACAGAAATGAAGCAAGGGTTGGGCCTGGCCGATTATGGGTGGTTTGAGGAAACTGAATACTAATTTCTCATACTAGAGTGTATGTTCCATACAAGTGACACAGTTTTTGGTTTAGTAGAAAAGTTAAAAAGAACACAAGTAGTTTACTCCCATGGAAAACAAGCTGAACTCATAAAAGCAGAACAGAGTAAAAAAATCATACAGGTATTGAAATGAAGATTGAGAGTATTTTTTTTTTAAAAAAAGTTTAGTAATCTGCATTAAATGTTGCTAATGAGTGTCAGCAATGAAGCAGGAAGTGTGCACTAGGCAGATGTCAGAACTTCAGACATGAATGCACAGTGTATGTGAAATTTCCTTTCAGTGACACAGCTACAGAAGAAAAAATATGTCTACAAGAAAGGAATGTAAAATGTCATGCACCTCGCAATGTTGTCTTTCTGAGGAATTAAAAAGATGAAAGATGATAATATGAGCCCTATCAAATTTATACCACATTCTACAAGACGTCTACAGAAATCTCGAAGTAGAAACTGTCTTTATTTCATGGTGTTCTTTGTACAACAAAGTTAAATAATTAAAATCTCAGAATATAATTTTCTTTTGATAAATCCTCACGACATTGGCATATGACCATTTGTGTAAAAGTGAGTGAACCATGGCACTAAATTATGAATTTCACAATCTTATGCCGCCTCATGAACATCTGCAAATAAGAAGCTTGTAAAGTTTTGTAAAGCAGAAAAAAAAGACATTCTGCAAAACTTATGTGGTCGCTAATACTGAAATTTTGTGTCCCCCACATTTTTTTTTTCCTTTCTTCCAAAACTAGCTCAAATCAAGATCAGTTCTTTTCCAGTGAGCCACTCTATTTGTTAGCTCATACCACTGTAGAATAGCTATCAGGTGTTAAAGCCTGAAGTTGTAATATTGCAACTATAAAATGAAAGGAGCAAAGGAACAAATTTGAGAAGTTCAGCTCCTGTCCTTAATTGTGCAAAATTCATGAGTTATCACAAGTTACAGTCTGCCCTCTAACTTCGCTGGTGAGGCAAATCACCACTCTAATACCTCCATTGTTTTCTAATGCTGCACGCGATGCCCCGACTCAATAAACTTGCACTTTTAAGCATATGAATATTCAGTCACACAGCATCAATTTTTATTCTATATTTTGCTGCTTTACTTAGCAACTACTTTCTGAAGGAATATACGAGCTGTGTCAGAAAAGTAATGAGACTGACAAAACTGCAACCGATCTGGCAATAGTGTGTTGTTCTACTTGTGTAGACCAGTGTGTGCACCTTTTCCAGATATTCAGTCTGAGTTTCCTCCATACAGCCAACATGTGCTTTTTGAGAGTGCCCTCAGTGAAGCTGTTTTTCTGTCATGTGTTACAAAAATGGAACAGTGGAATTTAGAGCAATGTTTTGTGTTAAACTTGGAGAATCCCCGAGTGTCATAAGTATATGGCAATTAAAATATATAACAAATTGTCTAAAAATGGGTCAATGAAGCCTGACAAATTATTTAAAGACAATGTTCATAACTTCTTGTTAACTAATCCATTCTATTCATTAGAAGAATTTTTAGAAATGCCCAATATCAACTTAAATATGTAAAAATTTTTTTTGTAAAATTAATAGGTTAAGTGAACTGACGAAGGCTATTGCATGTAACAGTGCCGAATGACTAATAAAGAATCTGAATCTGAGCTTTTGAAAGGTTGAAACAGGCCTATGGGGAACAAGAGCACAAGTTTTTCATGGGCACAAATCATTTTTGGAAGGCCAAGGACACATTAAAGATGAACCTCACTCAGGGAGACTTTCAACTTCAAAAACTGATGGAAAAATTGAACGTGTGCATGCTCTTGTGACATCAGACCAATGTTCAACAATAAGAATAGGGTGGCCTGTAAAACTCCAACACTTTCACTGTACATTCAATTTTGACCAAAGTTTTGCACGTATGAACATGCCAAAATGTTGCTGAAAAACCTAACAACTGACCAGAAGGACAATTGAAGAAATGTGTGTAATCATGAATGCAGTCATCGTAATATTATTCATCAGCAGTTGTGTTTGTTACAGAATTGTATAATATGACAATGGCCTCTATCAGATGTTCCCAAGTAAAATGAGTTGCATCAAATTTGTTAGTAAGTTACATTTCCTTTGCAGCAGATTTCGTGTCAAATCTTATAACACAAGACATTTTACAAAATGCATTCAATGACATGGGAAATATACAAAGGGGTTTGATATGTTTGGTATAAAATCAAGAAGAAATGTTTGTGCCTTAAACAACTCATCTTACTCCTGACATAGTCTCCTTTGAGGAATATACACTTGATGCAACAATCTTCCAGCTATTTCATCCCATCAGAAAAATGATCCTGTCAAATTCTGCAAAATACTCGTTGACTACAAATATTGCATCCTCATTTGATGGAAATTTCTTCCCACCAACCAAAATTTCAAGTTAGGTAATGGGAAGAAGTCACTTTGGGATAAGTATGGTGAACAGGGTGGACAAGGAACCAGTTCAAAGCCCAATTCAGGCACTTCCACTTGGTTTTGGATGATGTTGGGATGGTGCATTATCCTGTTGAAAGAGCACTTTTTTGTGTACCAACCTTGGTTTTATTTCAGCCAACGCAAATTTCAGATGCTCTAATGACGAAGCATAATAGAGTCCTGTTATGGTTCTACCTTTTTACAAGTAATGTATGGACATTATTCCTTGGTAATGCCAAAACAACAGTGTACATCACCTTAGAAGCTGATGAAATGGTCTTTGCCTTCTCTGGTGCACTTTCATCAGCATTTGTCCACTGTTGTGACTCTGGTGTGTAATGCTGGATCTAGGTTTCATCAACAGTCACAAATTGACACAAAAAGTTTTGCACATAGCTATTAAAACATCACCAGACACTGTGATGAAATGCTTTTCCAGAACAGCTTTTGGTCGACTGTGAGCAACTGTGGCACACACCTGTCACACCATTTCTTCATAGCCAATTCTTCACGCACGATATTATACTCTCACTCGGTTGAGATGCGTATGGTCTCAACAATGTCACAAATTTTTATTCGGCAGTCTTACTTTACTGTATCGTGGATTCTGTCAAGGGTTTCCTTTGTGATGATCTCAACTGGACGGTCAGAGTGCACTTCATCCTTAATACTGGTCAAACCACATTTAAACTCAGTAATTCAAAAGTAAATGGTCTTCAATGATGGTGTGGAGTCCACATTAACTTCATCCAGTACTGTTTGGTGTTCCCGTAAAGATAAGTCATTTTAGATTATAAAACATATAGATTAGTACTGATTACGTTGTAAATAGGTGTATTAGTGTGCCTTTTAAGTGTACCATTAAAAGTTTCATTTTTCTTTACGTAATAAAGCAGAAAACGCAAAAAGACCGTACAGTCATATTTTCTGTTTACGTCCTGCTGCAGCAAATCTATAGAATTTCGTTTTAGTTGTTCCTTGCTCTCTCCAACAATTTAAATTAGCGTACCTCTTCATTATTTAACTAGCATTTCCGGAAAGTAGCGTAAAGTTTAAGTTGTTGTTTCAGAAACTTTGCACTTTTGTTTTTGTTTACACACAGTTGCGTATAGGCCAAATTCGTGTAACTGAATTTTCGTGTTTATCTGTAATTTAATTGACTTATTCTTAATAAACCATTACATTTATCATGAGTGAAAAGTGCTTGACTTGCCGTAGAATTGTTAGGTGGGGGCTTTGGTGTGATGGGTGTTGTAGTTTTTTCCATGTGGGTGACTGTAGTGGCGTGGGAATAGGGGAAGTAAATGAGACTCATCAGTGGTTTTGTAGGATTTGTAGTAGAGATAGGAAGATACTAGAACAGGAGGGGAAAATTGCCGCCCTTCAGGCTGAGCTAGACAAGGCCAGGGGAGATCTTGACAGGTTAAGGGGGGAGAAGGGTAAAGAGAGGTGGGAAGTGGCAACAGGCAATAGGAGGAACAGGCCTAGAACTTTGTCTGACAGCTTCATGGTGAATGTGGAAAATAGATTTGACCTGTTGCTTCAGTTAGAAGCTGGTGAGCCTCAAGCAGTTGCAGGTGTAGACAGGACACAACAAACTTTCAGCAGCAAATTGAAAAGTAAGAATGTAAGGAAATCAGTAAAGAGAAAGAAGGTGTTGTTGTTAGGTAGTCCCCATGGAAGAGGTGTTGGCCAACTTTTGCAGGATGAACTAGGATCACAATACCAGGTCACCAATTTTTTTAAACCTAGTGCTGCTCTGGAGCAGGTGACAGAGGATTTAGGATCACTTTGCAAAGATTTCACTAAGGAAGACACCGTGGTTATAGTGGGTGGGGCAGGTAACAGTATTGACAGAGATCCTGGGTACAGTAAAGAGTGTGACCTGGTGAAGATTGCATCAGCATCGAAGCATACTAGTGTTGAGTTTGTATCTGTTCTTGGGCGCCATGACTGACCTCATTTGAACTCTTCTGTCAAGAGAGTCAATTTGGAGCTGGAACGGCTGCTTATGTCAGGTGCAGGGTCACACATTGGTGTGGTTCCTGTTGATTCTCCCAGTAGGTGAGATTATATTAGGCATGGCCTTCACCTCAACAAGAAGGGGAAGAGTAAATTGGCTGGGGAAATAGCTGGAAAATTAAACGGGGGAGGCACTGTCATGAGTCGTAAAATACCAGTGGTTATAGGGTTCAGAAAAGACCCTTTTTTAGGGTAGGGAGGACAGAAAGAAAGCAAATTTTAAGAGAGGTTAGAACTGAGACAAACCTTAAGTTTGTGAAAGAAATCAAAAAACATAATTCCAGCTTATTACATCAGCATAAACAGCTATTGGTTAAGAATTTTCAACAGTCAGCAGATATTATAACTACCAAATTTTAACTCAGTCAGTGTGAAATGTCAGATATCTTTATTGTATCAAAATTTTCGAGGACTGAGAAATAAAATTAATGAATTAACTATCTGCATAGATGAATTAGAGTCTTCAAACCCAGCTGACATAATCTGCCTCTCTGAACATCATGGGACCACTGGTATAGAACTTTTAAGTGTTACAGGCTTTAGGTTAGCATCTCACTTTTGTAGATCAGAAATGGAGAAAGGAGGAGTTGCCACATTCATTAGGAACTGTCATAAATTTAAGAACATATACATTCATAAATTTTGCCTAGAACAGCATATGGAAGCATGTGCAACAGAATTAGAATTTCACAAAAAATCCTTCATAATATTAAGTGTATATCGAGCATCTGCAGGTAACTTTAATCTGTTTGTAAAGCACCTTGAAGTTGTACTGGCCCATTTAACAACCAAAAACAAAGAAATAGTGGTTGCTGGTGATTTCAATGTAGATTTCCTTAAAGACACTCCCAATAAGAACTTATTTGAGTTAGTAACACTATCATTCAACTTAATTCCCACTGTAAAGTTCCCCACTAGGACAGCCACTTGCTCACAAACAGCCATTGATAATATCTATAAAGAAAAGTCCAATGAACAAAATTATATTACAAAACCAATAGTCAATGGCCTCTCAGACCATGACATGCAGTTCCTTCTGTTAAATGTTAATACTGAACAGGATATAAAATCTGTTAAATTTGAGCTCAAAAGGGTAATCAATAAGCCAAAAATTGATTATTTTAGGACACTCCTCAGAGACATTCACTGGACTGGCAGCACTCATGGCATGAATGAAAAATATAACACTTTTGCTAATAAAGTGCTTACCTTATTCGAACACTGTTTTCCCCCAAAACTTACCAAGGTTAGAGCAAAGTCTACAAAAAAGCCATAGATTACTCGAGGAATAGGGGTATCTTGTAAAACAAAAAGAAAACTGTATCTGTCAATCCGAAACAGTTCCGATGTTGCTGCTATAGCACATTACAAGAAATACTGCAAAATATTAAAGACTGTAATATGGGTGTCAAAGCAAATATATTACAAGGAAAAGATAGTCATATCAGATAACAAAATAAAGACAATATGAGATGTAGTGAAGGAGGAGACTGGTAGAACCAGACATGAAGAGGGGCAAACAGCATTAAGAGTAAAACAGAAGGGTATGGTGTTGCAGAACTTTTTAACAAACATTTTATAGCTGTTACTGAAAAGATGTTGTCAGGTTCTATAGATACTACCATGGGATACCTCAGACCAGACATTTCAAGTAACTTCCATAATATGAATTTGACCCTCACTATCCCAGCAGAAGTAATGTCCATCATAAAATCTTTAAAATCAAAACCATCTAGTGGGTATGATGAAATATCAACAAAGTTAATTAAAGAATGTGATTCTGAGCTAAGTAACATATTAAGCTAACTGTGTAACCAGTCATTTATCAGTGGAATATTTCCTGAATGGCTGAAATATGCTGAAGTTAAGCCACTGTTTAAGAAGGAAGATAAAGAAATAGCATCAAATTTCCGTCCAATTTCACTGTTGCCAGCATTCTCAAAAACTTTCGAAAAAGTAATGTACAGTCGGCTTTATAACCATCTTATCTCAAATAACATACTGTCAAAGTCACAGTTTGGATTTCTATAAGGTTCTGATATTGAGAAGGCTATCTACACTTACAGTGAAAATGTGCTTAATTCATTAGACAAAAAATTGCAGGCAACTGGTATATTTTGTGATCTGTCAAAGGCATTTGACTGTGTAAATCACAATATCCTTTTAAGTAAATTAGAGTATTATAGCGTAACAGGAAATTCTGCAAAATGGATCAAATCTTATATCTCTGGCAGGAAACAAAGGGTGTTATTAGGAAAGAGACATGTATCAAGCTATCAGGCATCATCCAACTGGGAACTAATTACATGTGGGGGTCCCACAAGGTTCCATTTTGGGGCCCTTACTTTTTCTTGTGTATATCAATGACCTTTCATCAGTAACATTACCAGAAGCCAAGTTCGTTTTGTTTGCTGATGATACAAACATTGCAATAAATAGCAAATCAAGTGTAGTATTAGAAAGATCAGCTAATAAAATATTTGTGGACATTAATCACTGGTTCCTAGCCAATTCTTTGCCACTAAACTTTGAAAAAACACACTACATGCAGTTCAGAACTTGTAAGGGGTGTCCCACGAGTATATGTCTAACATATGATGACAAGAGGATACAAAAAGTGGACAGTGTTAAATTCTTGGGATTACAGTTTGACAATAAATTCATGGGAGGAGCACACCACAGAACTGCTGAAGCGTCTTAACAAATCTCTGTTTGCAATTCGAATTTTGTTAGACAAAGGGGATATAAAAATGAAAAAGCTGGCATACTATGCTTACTTTCATTCCATAATGTCATATGGGATTATTTTTTGGGGTAATTCATCAAGCCAAACTAAAGTTTTCCGGGCATAAAAACGTGCAAAAAGAGTTATATGTGGGGTGAACTCATTAACATCCTGCAGAAGCCTGTTTAGGGAACTAGGGATACTAACTTTCCCAATATATTTATTCCTTAATGAAATTTGTCATTAAAAATATATCACTTTTTTAAACCAACAGCTCAATTCATGGAATCAATACTAGAAATAAGAATAATCTTCACAAGGATTTAAAATCACTTAGTCTTGTACAAAAAGGTGTGCATTTATTCAGGAACACACATTTTCTATAACTTGCCAGCAGCCACAAAAAGCTTAACAACCAATGAAATTCAGTTTAAGAGAAGCCTAAAGGATTTATTGGTGGCCAAATAAAATATGGGAGCGTAATCAGGCTAGGGCGAAGGCATGTTTGCGGACGGAATGTAAATAAAATTTAATGGGGTCGTTGTGGGGGGTGTAGTGAGGGTGACATGGTATTAGAAGGTGGAAAGTGTAACATTAGGCTGAAATGAAAATGAAAATAAAAATATATGGGGAGAGATAAAGGTGAACTAGAAAGTAACTGGAGATCTGGTGTGAAAAAAGGCGAAAAAGTGTTGGTTAAAGCTGGGCTATGTTGATCCTGTGGTGAACTTGGGTTGGTAGACAACGATGTGTACAAAGGTTAGGTGGTTGTGTTGCCGCCAAAATACGTTAAAGGGTGGAGAAATTCGGCAAAATTTCGAAAAAACTGCGTGTAAATGTATTAAAAGGAGTGGTTTTGTGGTGGCAGATTATGAAAATGAGGCTAACAATTATCCGACGAAGAAATAATGACGTTAAAACCTGTGGGAAGCGGCTAAAAATTATCAGTGATGTGGGAAAAAACGGAAATGGAAATATAGCGAAAGTTATTAGAACTAGCCGAAATGGTTGTTTAATAGGTGAAAGGAACGTTTGTGAACTAGAAACAGTGGATTTTATAGCAGCGGTAGTGTTGAAAGCAGAAAAAAATTTTTTTGGTTATGGTTTGGAAGTGGGTTACGTATTATTGAGTATATATAGGCGGGATAAAATTGTATAGTAGATAACGGTAAAAAGGAGAAGGTGAATACAAAGTGAAACTACTGGCAAAAACATAAAGAGAAAATAAGATGACAGAAAAGATTTCGAAATGCAACAGTGACAATAAAAAACGTAATTGTTGGGTTCAAATTAATGATATGAATATAATAGAGGGAAACATTCCACGTGGGAAAAATATATCTAAAAACAAAGATGATGTGACTTACCAAAAGAAAGCGCTGGCAGGTCGATAGACACACAAACAAACACAAACATACACACAAAATTCTAGCTTTCGCAACCAACGGCTGCTTCGTCAGGAAAGAGGGAAGGAGAGGGAAAGACGAAAGGATGTGGGTTTTAAGGGAGAGGGTAAGGAGTCATTCCAATCCCGGGAGCGGAAAGACTTACCTTAGGGGGGAAAAAAGGATGAGTATACACTTGCACACACACACATATCCATCCACACATATACAGACACAAGCAGACATATTCAAAGGCAAAGAGTTTGGGCAGAGATGCCAGTCGAGGCGGAAGTGCACAAACAAAGATGATGTTGAATGACAGCTGAGGTATGAGCGGCGGCAACTTGAAATTAGCGGAGATTGAGGCCTGGTGGATAACAGGAAGAGAGGATATATTGAAGGGCTAGTTCCCATCTCCGGAGTTCGGATAGGTTGGTGTTAGTGGGAAGTATCCAGATAACCCAGACGGCGTAACACTGTGCCAAGATGTGCTGGCCGTGCACCAAGGCATGTTTAGCCACAGGGTGATCCTCATTACCAACAAACACTGTCTGCCTCTGTCCATTCATGCGAATGGACAGTTTGTTGCTGGTCATTCCCACATAGAATGCGTCACAGTGTAGGCAGGTCAGTTGGTAAATCACGTGGGTGCTTTCACACGTGGCTCTGCCTTTGATCGTGTACACCTTGTCGGGTTACAGGACTGGAGTAGGTGGTGGTGGGAGGGTGCATGGGACAGGTTTTACACCGGGGGCGGTTACAAGCGTAGGAGCCAGAGGGTACGGAAGGTGGTTTGGGGATTTCATAGGGATGAACTAAGAGGTTACGAAGGTTAGGTGGACGGCGGAAAGACACTCTTGGTGAAGTGGGGAGGATTTCATGAAGGATGGATCTCATTTCAGGGCAGGATTTGAGGAAGTCGTATCCCTGCTGGAGAGCCACATTCAGAGTCTGATCCAGTCCCGGAAAGTATCCTGTCACAAGTGGGGCACTTTCGTGGTTCTTCCGTGGGAGGTTCTGGGTTTGAGGGGGTGAGCAAGTGGCTCTGGTTATTTGCTTCTGTCCCAGGTCGGGAGGGTAGTTGCGGGATGCGAAAGTTGTTTTCAGGTTGTTGGCGTAATGGTTCAGAGATTCCGCACTGGAGCAGATTCGTTTGCCAGGAAGACCTAGGCTTTAGGGAAGGGACCGTTTGATGTGGAATGGGTGGCAGCTGTCATAATGGAGGTACTGTTGCTTGTTGGTGGGTTTGATGTGGACGGCCGTGTGAAGCTGGCCATTGGACAGGTGGAGGTCAACGTCAAGGAAAGTGGCATGGGATTTGGAGTAGGACCAGGTGAATCTGATGGAACCAAAGGAGTTGAGGTTGGAGAGGAAATTCTGGAGTTCTTCTTCACTGTGAGTCCAGATCATGAAGATGTCATCAATAAATCTGTACCAAACTTTGGGTTGGCAGGCCTGGGTAACAAAGAAAGCTTCCTCTAAGCGACCCATGAATAGGTTGGCGTACGAGGGGGCCATCCTGGTACCCATGGCTGTTCCCTTTAATTGTTGGTATGTCTGGCCTTCAAAAGTGAAGAAGTTGTGGGTCAGGATGAAGCTGGCTAAGATAATGAGGAAAGAGGTTTTAGGTAGGGTGGCAGGTGATCGGCGTGAAAGGAAGTGCTCCAACGCAGTGAGGCCCTGGACATGTGGAATATTTGTGTATAAGGAAATGGCATCAATGGTTACAAGGATGGTTTCCGGGGGTAACAGAATGGGTAAGGATTCCAGGCGTTCGAGAAAGTGGTTGGTGTCTGATGAAGGATGGGAGACTGCATGTAATGGGTTGAAGGTGTTGATCTACATAGGCAGAGATACGTTCTGTGGGGGCTTGGTAACCAGCTACAATGGGGCGGCCGGGATGATTGGGTTTGTGAATTTTAGGAAGAAGGTAGAAGGTAGGTGTGCGGGGTGTTGGTGGGGTCAGGAGGTTGATGGAGTCAGGTGAAAGGTTTTGTAGGGGCCTAAGGCTTACAATTTAAAAAGAAAAAAAGAGAGGAATTGTCTCATAAGCGAAACAATGGCAAGAGACTGCTACTTGTTGTTACTTACACTGCTGCTTTCTTTGATAATGATCAACAAGAACCAAATAATAGAATGCGTATGATAGAACATGTTCTGAACGAGAGTTTAGCGAAAATATTTCTCCGTTTGAAAATCTTTGCAGGCGCCTGTTTAGTACATTACATTCTGTACAGAAATTAGTCATCTTAGATTTAAAAATCTAGTCAATTGCCGTGCTTCATTTCTGACTGTATCACTATCAGGCATGAGAATAATACGAATATAAACATGACATGATATGTATATTCTTCCGCGTTTGCTGTTGTCTCACTCTAGTTTCTTAGTTTATTAGGCAGACAGGATTTAAATGAGATAGCAGCAAACATGAAAGAATACATGGCAAAATGTTTATATTCGTATTATACTTACGGTGAAGAGAATACTGCATGTGATTCACAATTCATAAAGGTTCCTATTAGCAACCATCTCTTCTTAAAGGTAGGAAAAAATTCAGAGCGTAGAGTTGGCCATATTAACAAACAGTCTTGCCAGTCAGATTTTCGTAGTGCATTGAAATGCTGCGACATTTGAAAATGAACAATATGGAATTTCTATTTACTTCGTTGGATAATGTATGAAAATGCAGTGGTCGAAACTCGAGGCGGAGAAAAAAGCTCGTCTTCCCCATTTTTTTAATTCATTTACTGACGCAGAGGTTTTGGCGCCAGTATTTATCTTCATGCCTGCAAAGCATGCCTCTGTAGCGCTACATATATTCGATGGCAGAAGTTAGTTGTGGCGGCACCTACCAACATCTTTAATAACTTCCACTTACTTTGCACTCGATTCTAAGCCGCAGAAGGTTTTTTGGATTACAAAAACCGGAAAAAAAGTGCGGCTTAGATTCGAGTAAATACGGTATGTTCATTATGATCAATGCATACAGACGGTTGTGTTACAAAAGTGGGCTTAGCTACCATTCTCAAAGTAAATAAAGCAGGAGTCTGTCGAATAGGCAGTTTCAGAACCATGGTTTAAAGTTAAGTCCTTGTAGGTGTTCTTTAAGTTTTAGAAATACAGTAGAGTCCTGTTAATGCAAACTAATTGGGACCAGACCGTGTTCATATTACCAATTTGTTCGGATTAGCCGGAATTACGGTGACGAGTTTCTAGAATGAAGTATACCAAGCAGATAAGTAGGTAACAAATGGGAACAAGTGTGGGAACCATGGCTTACTCTCACTCCTTGCCCTTACTGCCGGGCATTGTTGAGACCTTTGTAGTGTCTGAGGTCAGTGCACAGCCAGTTGGCTCGCAAAGTGCTCGGTTATGTTAGTTATCGATCGCTGGCACTTCTAACAGTTGTATTGTATTCGTTATGGTATAGTGGTGCATTCATTTGTAAACAAAAACATACAACATTAAATCTCGAAGAAAAACGGAATGCTTTGAAGCAGATATACAATGGTGAGAATGTATCTAAACTGGCAATGGAACTGGTTGTTGGTAAAGCAACCATTTGTGATTGGAGGAAGAACCGAATGAAGCTCTAACAGTCCTGTGCAATGTCTTCGGGAAAAACACTCAAAATTCGGGAGACTTTGAAACAGTCCCAATATGATAAAGTGGATGAAGCTCTTTCCTTTGTTTTACGCAAGAAAGAGAAAGGGGGACTTCTTTGAGTGGAGCACTGGTTCAGGAGAAGGCTGTTTACCAGAACAAGTTAATGAATGGTGACAATTCTTTTAGTGCGAGTGGGTACGGGTTGGTTGGACAGATTCATAAAACATCATGGAATCCATCAGCTAACAATTACTGGAGAGATGCAGCGAAAGAATACTTGGGTGAGTTTGAAAAATGATAAGACAGGGTAAGTATTCCACCAACAAATTTATAACGCAGACGAGACTGGCCTTAATTTTAGGGCATTGCCAACAAAAAGCCTGGCATCAAAAGCAGAAGGCCATGCTGCTGGTTTTAAAATGTGCAAAGATCGTGTGGCTTTATTAGTGTGCAGCAACAATGCTGGTAATCACAAGCTGCCTTTAACGCTGACCAGCAAATCTGCTAGGCTCAGAGCTTTTAAAAACTGCAACATGAAGTCCCTGCCTGTATATTATCACAACCCGGAAAAAGCATGGATGGATGGCAAGCTGTTCAAAGAATGGTTTCAGGGCCAGTTTGTTTCCTCTGTTCAATGATTTTCTAAGGAAAATAATTTGTCTCCCCATGCAATCCTTTTAATTGATAACACGCCATCTTACCCCAGGACTGAGGAATTATGTGATGGAGAAATTGTGGTGAAGTTTTTGCTGCTGAATATTACACCACTTCCACAGCCAATGGACAAGGGTGTGCTGCAAACATTAAAACTGATTTACAGAAAACAATTTTTAAGAATGCTGAACCAAGATGATAGCATTCCTTTACAGGACAAAATAAAACAGACTAATGTGAAGGATGTTGTTTATTGGGCCAGTTGAGGCCTTTGAAGAATATTTCAGAAAACGCTCTGAGAAAATCGTGGAGAAAACTGTGGACATCTCTTGAATTTCAGGACAATCTAGTTATTTGGAGCAACAGCCCACTGCTACACCTGCTGATTTGATGTTTGTGAGATGATGGCGAAACTATGCGTCATATAACAGACTGACTTCATTACGCCAAAAAACAATGACTAAGTTTTTGTCATCTAAAAGTAGGGATAAAATGTCTGCTGTATTTTAGTAAGTTTGACAGTTTTTTTTCATTGTTATGCATTGTTTAAACCTAATGTTTTCTTGCCAATTTTCTAATACATGTTTACTGTACTGTGTAAATTAAAATAGTGTGTATGTACAGCAGTTTACTGCACAGTTTTCCTTACTCAGACTAACATTTTTCATATTCGGATTAAACGAACATTCGGATTACTGGGACTCTGCTGTAGATGAAAATCTGTTGAGACCATATCAGAACTGTATGGAGGATGACTGATGACAGATAAAAAAGGGTAAAACTGATTTCTTGTTGGGTTATATCAACTCAAACAATACATAAGCAATATTTATAATTTGTGACAATTATTTTAACAATAAGAAACACTGAGTACTAAACCACTCTTGAAATTATGGACAAAAATCTGAGTGTCTCATAAATGTTATATTTAAAGAAAGTAATAATAATAATAATAATTTCATGGTGAAGGAATACTGATTCCTAATCATGCAGATCAAAACAGAATACCACAGTTAATGTTCTTATTCTCACATTAAATTAGAGAGAGAGAGGGAGAGAGAGAGAGAGAGAGAGAGAGAGAGAGAGAGCAGTTGCTTTCAGTCATATCAAATGACTGGTAGAGCTACTAGCCGCAAAAACTGCAGAGACAACAAAATTTCGTTCATTCCCTACATAAATCCCAGTGAAAACCCTAGCTCAATAATTACTGTCGACTAAGCTCAGCATGACATATTGCAAAACATGGAGCATTAAATCAAGAAACAATTGCTAAATATAGCTTTTATTTTGAAAGTTGCACCAAGAAAGGGCGCTGTTAGATGCTGCTGCAGGGAAAACTAATAAATTACATTTCTAATGGACATGTTCATATAATTTATTTGATCTTTCATATTATCCAAGATCTATTTTTCACAGAAAAAACTCATACTCTTTAAAAATTTTAATGTAGACATAATTCTCAATTCAGCGGAAAGCAGTAATTTTTAAAATAATGCTCACCAAATGTGTCTCTTCTTTTGTTTGATTGGAGCAGTACGTAAAAAAGGTCACAATTCATTAAAGTTATTCTTACAGTAAATTCAAAACTTCTGTGTGAATATTTAAACATTCTTTTCAAGAAAATTCAATTTTCTGTTTCAGTACAAGAAGCAGATTGTATCTACTAGATACAACTGTGAAACAGAAATGCTTTCTAGCAAGTCAAAAATAATACATTTGTAAGGAATATACTTCAGTATATATTCTACAAAGTATAAACCACACTATTAAATTCAAGTTGGCGGGAAAAAAATGAATAGCACACCTCAGGTAGACAGTATATTATTCAGCTTCTCACTCCTTTAATCAAATTCTAGACAGCAACAACCTTAATGCATGTCTTCAAAGAACCAATAAAATTGACATAAATGTTATGTCAACTGGGAACAGAAATTAAGGTACAAGAGATGAAACTTACACAAACCTACTCAACATTATTATTGTGTCACATCAGTTTTTTGTTGATATTTACTTGTACATATGAGGCTGCTACACAAAGTTTTAATGATTGTTTGCTGCTCAATGTCCATACATAACCATCTCAACAGGGAATACAGTACATAACTACAAATATCTGCTGGCATATTTGTGCTACCTGCTACTTCCATTTGTCAGTTTAAAGAGGCATCTACATGGTTCTTGTGTAAAGTTAGCCACCATTTTGCAACTAGGTGCTAATTTTTTCAATGCATGATTTTTCATTTGAAACAAATATTAGTTTTTTTTTCATTACATCTGATGAATAAGGAGCAACAAAAAGGTACATTCAATAGGTTTGACAGTTAATGCTTAAAGTGTTTTTGTAACTGTCACTAATGTTGACAAGAATAATTTAGTAAATAATCAGCAACTACACTGAACTAAAGAATCTATTACACTGCTGAAATGTCACTATTTCACCATTACATATTTCTCAGTGTATTATCAGTCCTTTAGTGACACATGTACTGTATCAGTAAATTATGGATTTCATAATATTGCAAGACAGAAGATACAGTTTATCCACAAATAAATTACCAAAAAGCATAGATTTCCACTTCAATAAAAATACAAACATGTTTTAAAGATTTCTGACAATAATCTTACAGCAGTATGGCAGGAATAAAATGAAAACTATCTTCTAATAAATGTTTATGTAAAAAAAAAAAAGAGTCTGACATTACATTATATGGCCAGTGAGTAAATATTATACAGTGCAGTTCTCTTTAATAAGAATTTTTGGACTGTTGCTGATTTCATTTTCTTTTCATATATATATAAATTTAACATCTGAATTACAACAATCATCTGAGTGATTCCATGACTCTTGCAAGAAGAATGTGTGACAAGTTTTTTCTGCCATTTTCACAAGTAGGCTACTACTGCAAACTGCAGTCACAATAAGTATAAAGGAGAAAAAAACTCTAATTAAGACCAGCAGGTGATAGTTTATTATTCTAAAAAAACCTGAGAAGGGATAAACAAATACAGAACAAATGAGAATTTTTTTCCAAATTTGAAATATAGATTCTGGCTGAATGAATGAAAACTAACAGCTGATAAGCCTTTCCAAAGTAATACAATGAGAACCATAAGGAAGCAAGATAGAGAAATAAATAAATACAAAACGAGGTCATATCTCTTCTTCAACAAATACGGCAGAATACCTCATATGAACATGTATGTCTAGAAGACAAAAATAACAAAATTAATGGAAAAATCACAGAATTTCTAGCATTTATAAAACAGATAGTTTCATTTCCTTAAAAATATCTGACTCATTGTTATGTCTACCTTTGATGAGGCAAGACACAAATTGCTAGAAACAGAAAATTCCATTATTGCACAGCCTTCGACTATTAATTGTAAATAAATACTTTTGCAAACAATAGTTTGTTATCACACAACGGCAAATCACTAGTCCACTAACATCAATATTTACAATTTTATATAATACCCATTCTTTGGGTAAGAGGAATTGCTGGACCAGTCAGACACTGTTATACATAAAAATGGTCTGCCATGGCACTACAACACATTGCAATAAAAATATGAGTGTCTGCTCTTCAGTACAACAATCTGAAGTTAAAAAAGGTGATTTCACAGCACTACTTCTCAAACTATATGTAACTTTAGAGAAGATTATGGGCTACATGAAGTTACTAGTTGATTTAACAATTTAGGGTGTCAACATTTAAAACACTACAAATGAGCAAGGATCAATACATGTTAAAATACAGAATGTGATTGTACTATAGGCATTCTTGATATCCCAATACATAATTACATGAGCAAAATGACGGGTGTCTTAAACCAATTCCAACATTTTTTTTCCCTTTTATATAAAAGTGTATGGAACATATTCCAATTCCATCCACAGTGCACATGCCAGTCTCACTTTGTTTACTTCCATAATACTCTCCTGACACTAGCAGATACTGGACATAGGACCATCAATAAAGCCACAATTCCAAAACCCAGTTTTCTGGGGGAAAGGACATGTGGAAGCCAACAGGGATTCCAGAGTTCATAAGTTAAACTAACATAACATGATTGTCATCATGGCTGGTTCATAGTGAACATAGTGGCACCATTGTTTGCCATACTGTCCAAGATATTGCTCACATAATGTGCAACATCTACTGACTCCTGATCACTTCTGACAATGAACTCATGCTCCAGCAGTTTACTGTACTTTGGACGCTGTGTTTCTTCTTTAATGAGGCTGAAATAAAAAAGTTAAAACAATTCAGTTACATCTTATAGTCTACAAAAACATGTTTCATCAAAACTACACGAGAAAAGTGTTACAATGCACCATAATTCACAAAACAAAACTATGAAATTAATTTAAAATATATTATCACCCACCCCACCTCCCCAAAACACACACACACACACACACACACACACACACACACACACACACACACACACAAATCACAAACTAACAGTAAATAATCAAAATATTACCAAGTATTAACAAAGTTTACAAATTCCATTGTGAAATGATTTCCATTATCATTGGGTGAGAGGCGAGGAGGGTCGCCTTGCACAACTTGATTAAGTTGATCGAAGACTGAGTTCCACTTTGGGTATGGAAAATGACCTGTTGCAACTTCCATGAGAGTAATTCCTAATGACCAGACATCTGAGCGGACATCATAACCACGTGCTCTGTGAGGATCTATCCTCTCTGGCTGTAAAAGCAAACATTCATTTTAGTATGAAACAGGAAATGGAAATCAAAGCAAAGGGTGAACAATATTTAATACAATTTGTTACTATGGTATACTTGCAGACAAAGATTTCACATCATGAATGAAAGTTTAAACACTACTCCTGTTACTTCCAGACATATATTTGTATCTGCATGGACTTATAAGGCATTCATTACATTCAGTCTCACTTGCTACAGGACACAGAGTTTATGACTTACACTAAGATAGACTCCTACTAAAATTTTGATGTGATGTTTATTGACAGGATATCAAAATGCGTGCGTGTCTTTATTGTGTTATACATAGCCCAGTCAAATTAATGTGACCACTTGTAAAAGGACAGAAAAAAACACCTTAAGCATTGTGAAAATGTAGTTAGAGTGTCAATGAGGCTGTGGAAGGTACAAACAGAGATGTGGAGATGTGCCAACTCCAGTGCTGTGCTCAGCTGTGCTAGGCTGCTCTGTTGAGGATCCACAGAGTAAACAACCCAATTGAGGTGGTTCCACAGATTCTCAATTGGATTTATGTCCAGGAAGTTCAATAGCCAGGTGTTCACATAGTGTGAATGTGGTACCAGCACAGCTATACAATTTACTGGAAACAAATGAAAATGTATGTCAGACTGGGACTCGAACCCGGAATTTCCCACTTTACACAAGTGGTCACCTTAATCGCTTTGGCTATCAAAGCATGCTTCATGGACAAAACTAAACTTCCCATAAGTCCCAGTGTCAGCTTCCCTCACTGCTTGCACAATTACATGATTCCTACACAAGGAGGGACATGTTCAGCTTTCTCATCAGGTTGCTTAGGCTTTCGCATGAACCATGTTACACCAGTGTCTGTATTTGACAGTGTCTGTAAAGTTCAATGGACCAAACTTAACAGACACTGTCAAATACAGACAATGTCTTAATGTAAAGTAAAAGAGGGCTAACAGTGGCAGTGAATGGAATACTTTTGATAATTTTAAAAGCTTCTTTGGGATTTTATTGACTTAATTACACTTCACTCATGGACAGGACATGCTTTCAATGGTTCCATAATTAATAAAGCATCAGTTCTCAAAATTAATGTGTTTTATCAATTAAAACCCCCAGCACGACATCTGAAAAATCCTTTACATAAGGGTGATTGATGCTTGATGTGCAATGCTGAATCAGTATACAAATGGTTTCACCCCCTTTTATACAAGTCTCATGCGTTCATCAGAACACATCAAGTGGCTGTTTCCCTTCTCTAACACTAGAATGAGCAAAATGTACTGTCTCTTCAGTGATTGTATGATTTTGAGAGAACTTCAGTTATGTGTTGTAAGGATTCTTTTGGGGATATCTAAAAGGCACAGTTTTAAGCAACACAGATTGTTCAGAACAAAATAGCTTAGCACAGTGACAAATGATGGACAACAAGGGCATTCCCCAATATCATACACACTAACTTTAATGTATTCAGTCACAGTGCATGCAACATTTATTTTATAACCTCACGCGAATAATTTTAGAGCAGTGTTTTTATTAGTATTGCTTTAAAAAAATTCTTTGGCTTGAACTTAATTTTTAGTTCTAAAAGCCCACAAACAAGTCTCACCCACTCCTCCTCCCAACACACACAATCCCCCTGCTACCCACAAAAAAAGAACTGTCAAATATAGTTACATATGCAAAAAAAGGCTAGACAGTTGGTCTGTTGAAATGCTGTAATTTATGGAAGTGAAATTTATCTACATCAAAGAAGGCTGCAAGAAAGGGCTGTATGAAACTGTATGATTTATCTTGTACTTCAAAAGTATGGAAAGGTGATGAAAATTTTCCTTATTAAACGCAAAAGATTATGGTAGTTGGATTGTCTTTCATAAAATTTAGTAAACATAAAGAAAGTAATGAAACCATGTTCTTAATTCTATCATCATCATCCATCCCTCCATCATCCACTCTTGAATAACAACCACCTCCAGACTACTCAATGTATTATTGTCTACAGTCTTACACATTCTATATTGCACTAGCATGTTTACTAATGTTTTCTAGCCTATTTCCACTAGATCATTACCTCTGACTTTTCTTATCTCTTGAGTTCAACAACAGCACAATGAGGAATAATCTCAAGTCATGTTGCACATTTGCTGCTATAGGTAATTATTTTTAAAAGTAGTACATTATTATTTGTGTGATAATTTAATAGTAATTTGGGTGTTTATAGTTTTCATTTTCATTAACTTTAATAGAAATCATAATTATAACACCAATACTAGAATTGCAATCACGAGTAGTTACTGGAATACATGATAAAAATGAGGGAGAAACAAGTGCTGAATTCAAACATTTAGGATCTCTGGACATTAGCAGAATATGATTGAGCAGAGCGTTAAAAGCTGATAATACACCCACGGGAAACAAACCGTTGGACTGAAAAATTACCAATTCGTGACACTGATGTGGGTGTGCCAACTGTAAAAATTGTTAGTTCGCCTAAACAGGTCATTTAAATATGCTAAATCTCATGTTAGTAAATTGTCGAAGTGTGTCTAGCAAGATCCCTGAGTTACTCTCCGAAATAAACAGTAGCAATCCCACTATTGTATTAGGTAGCGAAAGCTGGTTGAAATCAGACACAAATAGCAGTGAAATTTTGAACTCAGATTGGACAATGTTTAGGAAGGATAGGACTGATCCTATGGGAGGTGGTGTGTTCATTGCAGTTAAAAGCTGCTTAAATGCAGTTGAGATCGACACTGGGTTGGACTGTGAAATAGTCTGGATAAAGCTGTCAATCACACAAGGAGTGACCATTGTATTAGGATGTTTTTATAGACCACCAGCATCCGCAACAAATGTCACAGAACGTGTCAGGGAAAGTCTTGAATACATAGGAAATGAATATCCAAATTATCCATTAGTTATAGGTGGAGACTCTAATCTAGCATCCACTGACTGGGAAAATTACACGTTTATCACAGGAGACAGAAGCAATATTTTATCTTCAGATTCTAAAAATAACCTCAAAAAATTTTGGTCATACATAAAATCTATGAACACTATAAATAATTCAACACCTTCTCTTGCTGACAGTACAGGTAATGTAATGGAAGATGATAAACAGAAGGCCGAAATTCTAAACCTAGCTTTCAAAAACTCATTTACGGTAGAGGACTGCAGCACCATTCCCCCTCTCAATTATCGAACAAACACAAGGATGGCTGACATAGTGTTTAGTAAAACAGTTAAGATCCTTAGATGCCAAGAAGGTATCTGGCCCAGACAGTACGCTACAAATATAGCTGCATTGTTATCCATCATCTATCAGAGATCATTGGAACAACGGAAAGTTCGACGAGACTGGAAAAAGACCCAGGTCATAGCTTTCTATAAATAGGGTAGAAAATCGGATGCACATAATTTCCGGCCACTTTCACTGACATCGATTTGTTGTAGAATCATGGTACATATTTTGTGTTCAGACATAATGACCTTTCTAGACTCTGAGAAGCTCATCTGCAGAAACCAGCACTGTTTTAGGAAACAGCGGTCACGCGAGACACGGCTGGCCCTCTTTCTACCTGATATAGAACAGGTTCTAGATACCCGCTCCCAGGTTGATGCCATATTTCTCGAAAGGCATTCGACTCGATTCCGCACTGTCACTTACTCCAAAAAGGAGTGTGCCCTCCGCTACACGCCGCTTGGCTAGTGGAGTATATGTGTAGATGTTGATTTTAACATACAGAAAAGCCAGAAAAAAGCACAGAGGTTATGAAACAGATGCACCAAGATACATACAGGATGATACCACAAATCATGTCAGGGCAGAAAGAGACAGAAAAAATGTAAACAAGATAAGAAGGCTACAAACAAATGGGGGAGGAGGTAGTAACAAATAGTTACTGACAAATGCTAGATCAGCTAGTTAAAAATTAACAGAAAAATGACTGCAGCATTAGATATGAAAAGTTAGATTACAACTAAATTAAGACAAAATTGGATAATGAGTGAATTAAAAACAATCCAGGAATCAGAAGTAGCAGTAGCAGAACTCTCAAAAATATATGGGTACTTGAGAAATTTTCAAGTCTAAATCATGACCTAAAGAGAATTAAGAAGAACACACAAAAATCATCAAAAAGCAAAAACATGCGAGATATTCAGAGAAAGGTAAATGTGTTCAAGTTTATGTTGAGAAAGTGCACAGGAACTGCAAAGCCACTGTCAAATCGGGCATCATCAGCTACTACAGAACACACATTACAGAACACAAAAAAGTATGGCAAATGTAGTACAGTAGTATCTCCAGAAAAAGATACAGCAGTTGAGCCCTAAGCTCACTGCATAAAGTCCAACTAACACAATTTAATATTAAAGTAAATTTTAATACACTTATTCTAAAGTGGTATCAATATAATGGAAGGAAACATTCCACATTTAACGCCATTATTTCTTCGTCAAACAATTGTTAGGTGGATGGATATGTGCGTGTGTGCGAGTGTATACCTGTCCTTTTTTCCCCCTAAGGTAAGTCTTTCCGCTCCCGGGATTGGAATGACTCCTTACCCTCTCCCTTAAAACCCACTTCCTTTCGTATTCCCCTCTCCTTCCCTCTTTCCTGATGAGGCAACAGTTTGTTGCGAAAGCTTGAATTTTGTGTGTATGTTTGTGTTTGTTTGTGTGTCTATCGACCTGCCAGCGCTTTTGTTCGGTAAGTCACCTCATCTTTGTTTTTATATATAATTATACTAAAGTGGAATATACACTTACTAGCATTTTTGCGTGGTTTTACTGTCTCATGCCAAGCACATGCATCAATGCAAAACATGTCTGTTTTGTGATTAAGTATTTGAAAGGAAAGGCTGCAAACTGGGACAGTGGGTTACCCACAGTTGGAAATGAGAATCTTGATCTCATCACTTGAAAAGCAACACAATATCGAAAAAATCGACCTTGGCACAGCAGAGTATGGGAAAAGAAAAATACCAACAAGATGCACATGCAAATATTTTAGTACTAGGTTACAAGAGTATGTACGAAAACAGACTTGGCAAGAATGATCACTGAATTGCTAAATGTTGTTAGATTTGAAACAGGAGAGTACTAGAACCAAACCAAATAAAATGATAAAAGGCATGGAAAACAGATAGTACAATTAGAGAAGAATATCAGCCATGATTAAAAGACACAATAGGAGGAGCTAGCATAAAACCTAGTAAATGTTGCTATAAATGAAATTATATGACGAAATGATATTGGCCAGGAGATCCCATCTGAGGTCGCTTGACTGCCTGGTGTGAGTATTTGTATCTGATCCAATTGGGCACTTGCATATCTTTGTGATGAAGATGAGACGAAATGATGAGGACAACACCAACACTGAGTCCCCGAGCAAAGGAAATCTCTGACACGGCCAGGAAACTAAGATTAATGATATTAAGCTATAAATTTTACTAAATTCTTGCAATGAAGTTTGCGTAAACTCTGACAGAATGTACGAAGAACTTCTGAAAGCTGATGACAATATTCCAAGTTTTAGTATATGCACTTAGTGCTAGCCACACACACGTAAAATGCACAGAAGAGCCAAAGTAACTGGTAAACCTGCCTAATATTGTGTAGGGCCCCCGCGAGCAAGCAGAAGTGCCACAACACGAGGTAGTGTGGACTCGACTAATGTCTGAAGTAGTGCTTGAGGGAACTGACACCATGAATCCTGCAGGGCTGTCCATAAATCTGTAAGAGTACGAGGGGGTGGAGATCTCTTCTGAACAGGACGTTGTAAAGCATCCCAGATATGCCCAATAATGTTCATGTCTGGAGAGTTTGGTCCCTAGCAAACATGTTTAAACTCAGAAGAGTGTTCCTGGAACCACCCTGTAGCAATTCTGGATGTGTGGGGTGTCGCACTGTCCTGCTGAAATTTCTCAAAGTCCATTGGAATGCACAATAGCCATGAATGGATGCAAGTGATCAGACAAGATGTTTTAATTTTGTGTCATCTTTCAGAGTTGCATCTAAGCGTATCAGGGGTCCCATATCACTCCAACTGCACATGCCCCACACCATTACAGAGCCTCCAACAGCTTCAACAGTCCCTTCTGACATGCAGGGTGCACGGGTTCATGAGGTTGTCTCCATACCCGTACATGTCCATCCACTCGATACAATATGAAATGAGACTCGTCCGACCAGGCAACATGTTACTATCATCAACAGTCCAATGTCAGTGTCGACGGGCCCATGCGAGGTATAAAGCTTTGTGTTGTGCAGTCATCAATGGTACACAAGTGGGCCTTCGGCTCCGAATGCCCATATCAATGATGTTTCATTGAATGGTTCACAAGCTGATACTTGTTGATGGCCCAGCATTGAAATCTGCAGCAATTTGCAGAAGGGTTGCACTTATGTAACGTTGAATGATTCTCTTCAATCGTCATCGGTCCCGTTCTTGCAAGATCTTTTTCCGACGGCAGCGATTTGGAGATTTGAAGTTTTATTGATTCCTGATATTCACAGTACACTCGTGAAATGTTCGTACGGGAATATCCCCACTTCATCGGTACCTCGGTGATGCTGTGTCCCATCACTGTGTGCCGACTATAACAACACATTCAAACTTTCTTAAATCTTAATAACCTGCCATTGTAGCAGCAGTAAACGATCTAAAAACTGAGCCAGACACTTGCTTTTATAGGTGTTGCCAAAAGCAGCACTGTGTTCTGCCTCTTTACATCTCTCTGTATTTGAATAGTATACCAGTTTTTTGGCACTTTAATGTATTAGGCACTGTTAGATTTACAGACTGATGAAAGAAGGTATTCAGGGGCAATGTTGGTTGTATATAATTGACAGGAATATATAAAAAGAGTCAACTGGAAGGTTAAGTATAATGTGGCAATTGACTTTAGAATTAATAAATCCAGATTTGCAAAAATGATTTGTTTCAAGCAAATAAATTTAAAGTAAAGATAATAATGGACAGTGAAAAAGGGTTCACCGGTATGTAGCAGACAATGGCTGAGGATGAATATAAAGTTGAAAAGTAAAGAGTGTCAGAAATTCTAGTCACACAAAATGCTGTATCAAGGAAGAAGAAACCAAGCTGTCACAGAGAACCAAAAAAAATATAGCAAAAGGTGAAATAAATCAAAAGTTTGGATCAAGAAATTAAAGGTGATTTGGCTGCAGTGGTATAAAATATGAAGATGTACGAGGGCCGTTCAGAAAGTAACCTCCGGTTGATTTAAAAAAATACACCAAGTTAAACAAAAATATTTTAATATATACATCTTACAACTACATCTTTGCACTATTTTTCTACACAGTCTCCATAGCGATTGAGGCACTTATCGTATCTCTTCACAAGCTTTGAAATTCCTTCTGCATAAAAATCACCCGCTTGTGCCTGGAGCCATCCTGTGACCGCATCTTTGAGCTCTTCGTCGTCATCAAACCGCTGTGACCCGAGCCATTTCTTCAAATGCATGAAGAGGTGATAATCACTTGGCGCCAGGTCTGGGCTGTAAGGTGGATGGTTGATAACGTCCCACTTGAAGGACTCAAGAAGGGCCGTTGTTCTGCGAGCAGAGTGAGGACGGGCGTTATCGTGCAAAAAAACGATACCGGAAGTCAGCATACCACGGCGTTTGTTCTTTATAGCCCGTCGTAACTTTTTTATTGTTTCACAGTACACGTCTTGATTAATGGTCGTACCACGTTCCATGAATTCTACCAACAACACCCCTTTGGCATCCCAAAACACCGTTGCCATCAGTTTTCTGGCAGAAAAATCTTGCGAGGCTTTTCTTGGTTTGGTAGGCGAATTTGAATGTGCCCACATCTTTGATTGTTCTTTTGTCTCAGGGTTCACGTACTTAATCCAGGTTTCGTCACTGGTCATGATTCTGTTTAACAATGGTTCTCCTTCGTCCTCATAACGTGACAGAAAGTCTAATGCAGAGGCCATTCTTTGAGTTTTGTGGTGGTGGGTAAGAATTTTGGGCACCCATCGTGCACAGAACTTACGGTAACCCAATCTTGCTGTCACTATCTCGTACAAGAGAGTCTTAGAAATCTGTGGAAAACCAGTAGACAACTCCGACATTGAGAAACGTCGATTTTCACGAACTTTTGCATCAACTGTCTGAACGAGTTCGTCAGTCACCAATGATGGTCTACCACTCCTCTCTTCATCATGAACGTTTTCTCGTCCACTTTTAAATAAACGTACCCATTCACGGACAACTCGTTCGCTCATAACTCTTGGTCCGTACACGGCACAAAGCTCACGATGAATAGCTGCTGCAGAATATCCTTTGGCTGTAAAAAACCTTATGACAGCACGCACTTCACATTTGGCGGGGTTTTCTATTGCAGCACACATTTCAAACTGCCACAAAAACTAAACTAGCGCAGGTACGACGTTCACTCAACCACGGCTTGATGCCGACTGACCTGTTGAGTGCGTGAACGCACAGATGGCGTCGCTACTCCCCCCACAACCCGCACTGTGACCAATCAGAGGTTACTTTCTGAACCGCCCTCATATTTTTGAAACAGCCGGATGTTATTAGCACTCGAGCAGGTGTGTCTATGTATAAAGTGCACCAACCACAAATGACGTTATCTTGTACTGTTCCATTGTTGTTTTTCAACTGTGGGCCCATATCTACTTTTTCTTCATTGTTGCACCTTACACTATGCTAAGTTATGTTGTCGTATGTTCAAGAGTGTGGTAGTAATATAAAATAAACAGCGAGTTAGGTGAGAAAAAAAAATTTACGGCCCATGCAAGAAAACGACCCAGATTATGAACTATCAGCATAATCCCACAATGAGGCAATCGTCTACAAGATAATTAGCAACTGAGAAGCAGTCAGCTGAGATCTGATGATATTTCGCAGTGTACTGCTTTCAGTGGGTCATTACTGTGGGGTGATACTTGTAAATGGCAACAGAATGATACAATGGAAGTTTATTTTATTTTATCACTATTTAATTAACCAGTGACTTCACTCATATAATGTAAGTTTATTTTATAGTCACTAAATTAAACTAACACTAAACTGTGATATTGCTCATACATGATTACCTTGGTACCATAAACAGAGCTATTCTTGACATATGTACAAAGTATGCTGTGTGCCTGCTCATGTTACAGAAAACAGCACACCCACTCAAAGGATAAAGGACTGCCATGTAAAATACAGGGTGGCAAAGGAAAAGTGGCCTTGAGTATGGACTGCTCGCCAATTCCAAGCAAATTGTTGCCCGCCATGAGCAGGTACAACAACACATAGGTAAACATGTAGTAATAAGATTGTAATGAAATAACAAATAAGCTACTGCAAGCAACAGCTTCAAAACAATAGACGACAACTGACAGGCATCAATGAGTAGCCTAGTACTTGTGGTCGGTTTTTCATGTACCACCCTGTAGAAATAAAGGAACATCAGTTGTACATAGTGCCCATTTTCCTGACAAAAAAGAAGAAAGCACTGGACATGAAATTTCAAAGGATGTTTTTATGGTGTGTAACAGAACAGTTCTTGATACATTAAATTTCAGGAGTGCAGCTTCAGTTTGTTGGCTCACTCCAAAGACAGCTGAAAGGTACATAGCCGAAATAGTAGAAGAAGAATTAAGAGTTTACTTGGCTTTAATCCCAAAATTTAAAAGATCAGGGTATTACACTGCAAAAACATGAAGATAAACAACAGTTTTTGTTTGTTATTGATGTGAAGACTGGTGAGATATGATCTATGTTGAATACACTGAAACTGATTCAGGCTTTATAGCCTAAAAGCCTGATTATATACACTGATGAGCCAAAGCATTATGACTACCACCAACCATTTAGACTGCATGCTGTCTGGTAATGTGTTAGGTATGTGAAATGAAAGGAAAGTATGTAAGCGGAGCAGAGACAAATGGGGAATCATTCCAGTGACAATGCAGGCCACAAATGAGGAAATCCACTGATAAAAGGCAGACTGTCATGGCCTGGAGTGCGGGAATTAGGATCCTGGAAAAAGCGAAGCTAATCGGCTGATTGTGTCCTAATGTTGTGGACACCTGTGGAATGTATTTGAAGGACAGTGAAGTCAGGAGAGGCGACAGTGTTGTGTGAAATGTTATCAAACTGTGTGACCAGAACCACACGCCTCGCTGAGGTGGGGCCCCTTGTAGGCCTCAACATTACAGAAAGCTGTACTGTATGTGTAACCAAAATGGTGAGATATCTGTGGACCTGCCAACCATATATGTGGTTCTTGAAGAGTGGCAGCAGACTTTTCAGTAGTTGCAGGTCGACAGTCTGATCTGGTCTTGTAACATCAACCATCATGGCCTTGTTGTGCTGATACTATGAATGGCTGAAAGCAAGGGAAACTACAATCATTCTTTTTCCCAAGGGCATGCAGTTCTTGTGTGTAGTTAAATGATCCCATCATCTTGGCTACAATATTCCAGAGGTAATATAATCTCCCCATTCAACCCATTCAAATCTCTGGACAGGGACCATCAGGAAAAACAAAACAGTCATTTTAGAGGTTAGAGCTTGAATGTTAAACTCCTTCATAAGACAGGTAGTTTAGAAAATTTAATAAGGGAAATGGATAGGTTGAAGGTAGATATGGGGGGGGGGGGGGGGGGGGGGAATTAGTGAAGTTTGTTGGCAGGGGGAACAGAGTTTCTGGTCAGGTCAGTACACAGTTATAAATACAAAATTAAATAGGGGTAATGTAGAGGAAGGCCAAGGTTCATCATGGACTGTAGCACCACAGAAGAAGAATGTAGAAGTAGGTCTAATAATGAATATGAAAATAGGAATGCAAGTAAGCTACATGAACAGCATACTGAATGATTCATCATAGCCATGATAGAAATGAAGCCAACACTCACTGAAGTAGGACAAGTTTATATGCCAATTAGCACTGCAGATAAAGAGACTGAAAGAATGTATGGTGAGATAAAAACTAATTAATCAGATTACCAAAAATTTAACTGTGATGGAGGAATGGACTGTAATTTGATAATAGGAATAGGAAGAGAAGGAAAACGAAAGGAGAATATGGACTGGGGGAAAGGAATGAAAGACGAAGCTGCCACCTGGTAGAATCTTCCACAAAGCATAATTTAAGCACCATTAACACTTCATTTGAGACTCATGAAAAAATACTGTATACAAGAAAGGGACCTAGAGAGGGATGCTGGAACCTTTCAGATTGATTATATAAAGGTAATGCAGAGATTTCAGAACCAAATTTTAACCCATAAGACAATTGCAGGGGCAGGTGTGGACTCTGACCACAGTTTATTGGTGATTAACTGTAGATTGTAACAGAAGAAATTCCAAAAATGTAGAAAGGATTCTGATGTTTTGGAGAGTCCAAGTTTGAATATCAACAATATTATGGAAAGGGTAGATTGTTACTCACTGAAAAGATAAAATGTTGAGCTGCAAACTGACACAAATGTTACACGTTGAGCTTTTGGCCAAAGCCTTTTTTAGAAAAGAAAAGAAAAAACACACACACACACACACACACACACACACACACACACACACAGAGAGAGAGAGAGAGAGAGAGAGAGATTCATATGAGCAAGACTTTCAACAATCAGTCTTTCCTTCTCATCCCGCCAGGAATGTCTTCCCTAAACCTGGGTTCTGGGTGACTTTTCCAAACTCTCCCCATTCTCTAAACCTCACCAATCCTTTTTCTTCATCCCTTTACCTTCCCCTTCATTGCTTCTGCCAAAAGAAGGAGCCACTGGCTCTGTAAGCTTGCTAATTTTCTTAACTTTGACATCTGTGTGTACTCTTGCCACATCTAGGTGAGTAGATTTCCCACATTTTTTTTTTTTTTATTTTTTTTAAATCCATCCAGTTACATTCCATCATCTAGTATATTATTTCCACCTTTATTTAGCAGTAGTCTTATAGTTGACTATTCTTCCCAGAAAATATTTGTGAAACATATTTTGCAAGCATTGGAGTGCTTAAAGTCCTTGCAAATGGCATGTAACATGGATCATGAATGAACAATATTCTGGCATCATCTACACCCAGTTTTATCTCACTGACAACATCACTGTATAATAAGTCTAAAGAAAAAACTAAAATAATTTGATTTAGCAAATAAATACTTTTAAAAGTCTTACAATATGTTGTTAATATTTCCTCCAAAATATGAAGGGCAAAAGGAATCTTAATAAATAAAATGCATAAACATTTTAGTGGCTCGCCCGGTTGAGAGCTGTACTTACTGCCATGTATGGTCGGCAACCAGCATCCCTTGTTCGTGCAATTGAGTCCACCAGCTGTCCTGAGATACCAAAGTCACAAAGTTTGATGTTTCCCCGTTTGTCCAACAAAATGTTACTAGGCTTCACATCACGATGTATGATTGCCAGTTTCTCTTTCAAATAGTTTAAGGCAGTTACAGTCTGTTTCAACAAAACTTTAGTGAGTAACTTAAGATAACAATACAGACACTTTATACAAAAAGTCATTCTATCATTTACTAAAAGCAAACAATGATACAAACATGCTGGCAATAAAAATGATTAACAATTTAAACTAACTAAACTGTGAAAAACAATGCAGTTCTATACTCTTCCCCCCTCCCCTTTTGAGCACGTAACAGTATAGTAAATAAAACTTACGGCAACTGTTATTTTTCCTAAGATGCATTCAGGTATCCTTTGATTTAATTTCTCATAAATAAATTTGTAGAATTTGTCTAATGATGTGTCCATGAGCTCCATACATATCCAACAGTCACCCTGCAACAAATAAAAATACATCATAAACATATCAGTCAGTCACAATAAACCTAATACAGTAATTTAGTGATATTTAAAAATTTTAATTCAATTCCAAAGGCTTGTTTCTCATTAAAACCGTTTTTGTCATTTGCTTATTAACATGTCAGAGAAGAACTCTTGTTTATCTGACAAAAGTCTTAAGATCTCACACAAATTTTATACAAGCTCTAAGAAAAAATGCTTATGTGCATCTGATTTTAATTTATCAACATTGTGAAAATTGATATTTTTACTGAAGCAATATACAGAGCAATCTCATGATGATGTTACAAACTTTCAAGGGTGATGGAGAAGGATAAATGTATCAGTCTCAAGTAAAGAACCCTGGTTCACAAAAGAGAGTCAAAAGTTATAAGTAAAAAGCATTCTGATACCTCTAACAGTGGAATACATGTACCACTACTGTTGTCACTAAGATTGTTGGACAGACAACTTTCAGATGTGGTCGTATGGACCAAAACAAGAAAAGAAGTCTAGTAAACAAGAGCTCTAAAATGCATTCCTCAAAAGCTATGAGCAATTGCTCATCTTCTCTACTGTGAAACATCTACTGAACAAGTTCCCAAAGATCTTAAAGGCAAGAAAAACATGGAAACCAAAGGGCTTGCAGTAGAAGATATGTGTTTCACAGTATCAAAGATGACCAAGTAGTAGTAAACTGTATGTCAGCCTTAACTTTTACAACATAAACCAAGAAGCACAAAATAAGGCCACATTTCTCTCGTTAGCCACACAATGCAGGCAACAATGGTTCACATCCATTACATTACATTCCCCTCTGTGAGTACCTCTCTGTGTTTGTGGAGCTACCTGTCACTGTTTCTCACATATTTCAATGAAAACTACAAACAAAAAGTGCGTGGATATTGTTCTCTATTTCTAGCAACACAGTTGCAAGGTTTATGACACTCCTCAGAGACATTCAATGGAATGATCCTTACAGTGCTCATGGCATGAATGAAACACTTTTGCTATTAAAGTGCTTACCTTATTTGAATAAAAGAAATTATTCAGGTAGTGAAAGGAGACAAAATTTAATAATCATCGGTGACTGGAATTCGATAGTAGGAAAAGGGAGAGAAGGAAACATAGTGGGTAAATATGGATTGGGGGTAAGAAATGAAAGAGGAAGCCGCCTGGTAGAATTCTGCACAGAGCATAACTTAATCATAGCTAACACTTGGTTCAATAATCATGAAAAAAATTGTATACATGGAAGAACCCTGGAGATACTAGAAGGTATCAGATAGATTACATAATGGTAAGACAGAGATTTAGTAACCAGGTTTTAAATTGTAAGACATTTCCAGGGGCAGATGTGGGCTCTGACCACAATCTATTGGTTACGAACTGTAGATTAAAACCGAAGAAACTGCAAAAAGGTGGGAATTTAAGGAGATGGGACCTGGATAAACTGACTAAACCAAAAGGTGTACAGAGTTTCAGGGAGAGCATAAGGCAACAATTGACAGGAATGGGGGAAAGAAATACAGTAGAAGACGAATGGGTAGCTCTGAGGGATGAAGTAGTGAAGGCAGCAGAGGATCAAGTAGGTAAAAAGACGAGGGCTAGTAGAAATCCTTGGGTAACAGAAGAAATATGGAATTTAGTTGATGAAAGGAGAAAATATAAAAATGCAGTAAATGAAGCAGGCAAAAAGGAATACAAACATCTCAAAAATGAGATCGACAGGAAGGGCAAAATGGCTAAGCAGGCATGGCTAGAGGACAAATGTAAGGATGTAGAGGGTTATCTCACTAGGGGTAAGATAGATACAGCCTACAGGAAAATTAAAGAGACTTTTGGAGGAAAGAGAGCCACTTGCATGAATATCAAGAGCTCGGATGGAATCCCAGTTCTAAGCAAAGAGGGGAAAGCAGAAAGGTGGAAGGAGTATATAGAGGGTCTATACAAGGGCGATGTACTTGAGGACAATATTATGGAAATGGAAGAGGATGTAGATGAAGATGAAATGGGAGATATGATACTGTGTGAAGAGTTTGACAGAGCACTGAAAGACCTAAGTCAAAACAAGGCCCCAGGAGTAGACAACATTCCATTAGAGCTGCTGACAGCCTTGGGAGAGCCAGTCCTGACAGAACTCTACCACCTGGTGAGCAAGGTGTATGAGACAGGCGAAATACTCTCAGACTTCAAGAAGAATATAATAATTCCAGTTCCAAAGAAAGCAGGTGTTGACAGATGTGAAAATTACCGAACTATCAGTTTAATAAGTCACAGCTGCAAAACACTAACATGAACTCTTTACAGATGAATGGAAAAACTGGTAGAAGCCGACCTCGAGGTGGATTCTGTAGAAATATTGGAACACATGAGGTGATACTGACCTTATAACTTATCTTAGAAGAAAGATTAAGGAAAGAGAAACCTACATTCCTAGCATTTGCAGACTTAGAGAAAGCTTTTGACAATGTTGACTGGAATACTCTCTTTCAAATTCTGAAGGTAGCAGGGTTAAAACACAGGGAGCGAAAGGCTATTTACAATTTGTACAGAAACTAGATGGTAGTTGTGAGAGTTGAGGGGCACAAAAGGGAAGCAGTGGTTGGGAAGGGAGTGAGACAGGGTTGTAGCCTCTCCGCTATGTTATTCAATCTGTATATTGAGCAAGCAGTAAAGGAAACAAAATAAAAATTCAGAGTAGGTATTAAAATCCACGGAGAAGAAATAAAAACTTTGAGGTTCGCCGATGACATTGTAATTCTGTCAGAGACAGCAAAGGACTTGGAAGAGCAGTCGAATCGAATGGACAGTATCTTGTAAGGAGGATATAAGATGAACATCAACAAAAGCAAAATGAGGATAATACAATGTAGTTGAATTAAGTCGGGTGATGCTGAGGGAATTACATTAGGAAATGAGACTCTTAAAGTAGTAAAGGAGTTTTGCTATTTGGGGAGCAAAATAACTGATGATGGTTGAAGTAGAGAGGATATAAACTGTATACTGGCAATGGCAAATAAAACGTTTCTGAAGAAGAGAAATTTGTTAACATCGAGTATAGATTTAAGTGTCAGGAAGTCGTTTCTGAAAGTATTTGTATGGAGTGTAGCCATGTATGGATGTGAAACATGGACGATAAATAGTTTGGACAAGAAGAGAATAGAAACTTTCGAAATGTGGTGCTACAGAAGAATGCTGAAGATTAGATGGGTAGATCACATAACTAATGAGGAGGTATTGAATAGAATTGGGGAGAAGAGGAGTTTGTGGCACAACTTGACAAGAAGAAGGGACCGGTTGGTAGGACATGTTCTGAGGCATCAGGGGATCTCCACTTTAGTACTGGAGGGCAGCGTAGAGGGTAAAAATTGTAGAGGGAGACCAAGAGATGAATACACTAAGCAGATTCGTAGTTACTCAGGCATGAAGATGGTGGTGGTGGTGGTGGTGGTGGTGGTGGTGGTGGTTAGTGTTTAACGTCCCGTCGACAACGAGGTCATTAGAGACGGAGCGCAAGCTCGGGTTAGGGAAGGATTGGGAAGGAAATTGGCCGTGTCCTTTCAAAGGAACCATCTCGGCATTCGCCTGAAACGATTTAGGGAAATCAGGGGAAACTTAAATCAGGATGGCCGGAGACGGGATTGAACCGTCGTCCTCCCGAATGCGAAGGCATGAAGAAGCTTGCACCGGATAGAGTAGCATGGAGAGCTGCAGAGCTGCATCAAAGCAGTCTCAGGACTGCTTGCAGTCTCAGGACTGAAAACCACAACAACAACCACCTTATTTGAAAACGGTTTTCCCCCAATCCAACCAACATTAGAGCAAAGTCTACAAAGAAGCCAAGGATTACTCAAGGAATAACGGTATCTTGTGAAACAAAAAGAAAACTATATCTGTCAATCTGAAACAGTTCTGATGTTGATGCTATAGCACATTACAAGAAATACTGCAAAATGTTAAAAGACTGTAATATGGACATCAAAGCAAATACATTACAAGGAAAAGATAGTCAAACCAGATAACAAAATAAAAACTATATGGGATGTAGTGAAGGAGGAGACTGGTAGAACCAGACATGAAGAGGGGCAAACAGCATTAAGAGTAAATGATACATTGGCGACAGAAGGATATGGTGTTGCAGAACTTTTTAACAAACATTTTATAGCTGTTAGTGAAAAGATGTTTTTGTCAGGTTCTATAGATACTACCATGGGATACCTCAGACCAGACATTTCAAGTAACTTCCATAATATGAATCTGACCCTCACTACCCCAGCAGAAGTAATGTCCATCATAAAATCTTTAAAATCAAAACCATCTAGTGGGTATGATGAAATATCAACAAAGTTAATTACAGAATGTGATTCTGAGTTAAGTAACATATTAAGCTACCTGTTAACCAGTCATTTATCAGTGGAATATTTCCTGAATGGTTGAAATATGCTGAAGTTAAGTCTCTGTTTAAGTGTGGGGTCCCACAAGGTTCCATCTTCGGGCCCTTACTTTTTCTTGTGTATGTCAATGACCTTTCACGAGTAACATTACAAGGTGCCAAATTTGTTTTGTTTGCCAATGATACAAACACTGCAATAAATAGCAAATTAAGTGTAGTCTTGCAAAGATCAGCTAATACAATATTTGTGGACATTAAACATTGGTTCCTAGCCAATTCTTTGTCACTAAACTTTGAAAAAACACACTACATGCAGTTCAGAACTTGTAAGGGGTGTCCCACGAGTATATGCCTAACATATGATGACAAGCAGATAGAAGAAGTGGACAGTGTTAAATTCTTGAGATTACAGCTTGATAATAAATTCAATTGGGAGGAGCACACCACAGAACTGCTGAAACAAATCTCTATTTGCAATGTGATCAAAAATTAAGAAGGTGGCATACTATGCTTACTTCACTCCATAATGACATATGTGATTATTTTTTTAGGGTAATTCATCACGCCAAGCTGAAGTATTTTGGCCACAAAAACTTGAAATATGAGTTATATGTGGTGTGAACTTAAGAACATCCTGCAGAGGCCTGTTTAGGGAACTAGGGATACTAACTACTGCTTCCCAATATATTTATTCCTTAATGAAATTTGTCATTAAAAATATATCACTTTTTCAAACCAACAGCTCAGGTCATGAAATCAATATTAGAAGTAAGAATGATCTTCACAAGGATTTAAAGTCACTTACTCTTGTACAAAAAGGTGTGCATTATTCAGGAACACACAATAACTTTCCAGATTACACTCCCCCCCCCCCCCCCCTCCCTCTGTCTGTCTCTCTCTCTCTCTCTCTCTCTCTCTCTCTCTCTCTCTCTCTCTCTAACTTCTGCGCCATTTCATTTCAGTGCAATAATGTGTTCATTGTAAATAACTATTGTAGTAGTTCTATTATATGTTTATTACCTTATAAACAAAAAAACCCTTTTTTTTAATTTTAAATTTAGTGCATTAATGCAATCTTAGTAAATGAGTGTTGTAAAATAATCCTTTCATATAGTATTCATTAAAAATAAAATTTAAAAAAATGGCGATCATTACACTTGGGACCTGTGGAAGGTTAATTAGCTTATTTCTTTTAGTTGCAAATATTTGTCATGTATTATTGCTTTTCTTACATGTTCTACATCCTGGAGGACCTCCTCACTACAGATCAAGTGGAAAGAAAGTAAATCTAATCTAATCATGTTGTTATACGATCACAGAGTATTTTGCTCGTTTCAATTTCTACAGCAGCATGTGGTGGAAGGCACACAGCAGATTAGAAAAGCCTGTGCTGAGCACAGTGTTCTATCACTGATTCTAAACTATCATGTTATAGTAATTCACTTGACAAAACTGTAAATTACATGGATCCAGAATAGTTGGCCAATACTTAGTTTCATGAGGCAAAATTTCATTAGTGTCAATGCCAACATTTAAAAGCAGAGAAAACTTTTCCTCACATTCAGAACTGTTAGTTCCTTACTAAGGGAGAAAAGAGGGATAGTTGTTGGAAGGGTAAGAAGAAGGGGCAGGTCACTCAGACTGGTCTGAGAGGAATCCACTAGTTGTATTTAGTAAACTCACGTATTTCAACCTATGCCTATATGTTTTTTATACTGTATTTTTGTCTAGGAAAAAGTAAAAAGATTTGGGATCCATTTGAACAGTAAAGTAATATAATGCTGGCTATATTGTGAAACAGCCTCTTTTCACTGTCTGTATTTTTAATGACTAACAATATTGTCATACATATGTAATGTGCTTTTTATGTTTTATATAGCCTAAATGAGGTACTGAAAGAGCCTATTTTAGGTGTCTAAAATGCACTTTGTATGACCTAAGAATCCAAGGTCTAGTTATCACACTTGGAGTCTTATCAAAGGTTACAATTTGAGAAGACTTCAGGAATTCAAAATCAGCTCATGGCACGTATCCAGTGATTTTCATCAAACACATCTGAAATCTTTTCCCTAAAATATGATCAGAAAGACAGAAACTAACATGTGTGAGCTATTTAAAAACTGCCATTTACCTGTGTGGCACCTAAGGCATTTGAAAAATGTGAAACTTTTGAAGAATTTGAATCAGCTTTTTTTTAACAAATATTGGTTGCAAAACCATCAGTGGGTTATCAAAACATCATTATTGTCATCACAAAATTACACTCACAAAGCAGTAATCATGTGAGAATATTTTCAAAAGCATTTGGATGAAAGCATACTTAGATGATTCAGTAAAAGATAATTAGTTAACAGAAATTTTAATTCGAAGATTGCCTTAAGTGGTACAAGCAAAAACGGATTTGTCTTTGCACCATGAAACTGATGAAACGTGTCATTATATTGCATGGATAATAATGATCATGAAAGGAGACAACATAAAGAGATGGAATTTTGGTAGAGGAAACTGTAAGACGTTTTTCACCACATGAAGATAGTTTTCACAGAAATTATGGGTCACCAAATCACTTTGACAGAAGGGAAAATGGAGCATGTAGAAATGCAGATTACAGACAACATAGGGAAGATTGTAACAGATGACAGACAAAAACAAGACAGATCAATGGGTTGAGAAAGAAATGATGAATGCTTACCAGTATGACCTTCATAGTTAAAACTTTGTGCAGTATTGGGTGGGACTCAAATCGAAAGTGTAGGTGTAGTCAACACGTCAGCACTTGCCATTAATAATAATCAGTGTGGTATGGATTATGGCATAAGGGATGACTTGTGAGAGTGGGAAGTTGTGACAAAGCAGGAGGATTCTTTACATTGTTATGTTTTTCTTCCATCACCTTTTTTTTCTTTTTTTTTTTGTATCTTCAATACTGTCATTTATATCACACATTCCCAGCACCTAAAAAGCTTAATTACTAACAACAAATATGGCTTTGCCTGGGTATTCAATTTGGCAGTTTTCTAATAGAAATGAAAACCAATAAAAGATCTGTGTTTGTAATGTAATACTGAAAAAATTTCATTTGCATCTATTCATGAAGACACCTTTGAGTTTATGGAAAATGGAAATGTCGTGTGGCTAGGGCCTCCCGTCGGGTAGACCGTTCGCCTGGTGCAGGTCTTTCGATTTGACGCCCACTTCGGCGACCTGCGCGTCGATGGGGATGAAATGATGATGATTACGACAACACAACACCCAGTCCCTGAGCGGAGAAAATTTCCGACCCAGCCGGGAATCGAACCCGGGCCCTTAGGATTGACAGTCTGTCACGCTGACCACTCAGCTACCGGGGCGGACTTTGAGTTTATGAAACAGTCGTACAAAGAAATACATATAATGTACAAACGTATAAAGACAATATCCACATTAAGAAACATAGTATGCAACACACAAATTTTTTGTAATGTTTATTTAACTCAGAACTTGATTATAAACAATATTTTTAGTTTCCTGTCCAGAAGGAACGATGAATACATTCTTGAGTGAACCCACCCTTGAGTGACAAAGTCATTGAAGAGAGAAATGTGGAGCTGTCATATCTGCTCCTCAGTATTTAAGACTGCCCCTGTGACTTGTTAATTGTAACTGCAAAAGCAATTCTTACTAGAAACCGCAGTCTCTTGACGAAAAGACGAGAACTGTTGGAGTAAGGGTTATCTCTTGCACTGTGTGTCATACAATGATTTGTAAGTGTAGGTACATTCAGCGGCTTATGTGTATACTGTCTGCAAAATGTGTTGAGAATAGAATTAGTAGCAAAGAAGTAATAAATTTTCACGCATCTCATTATTTAAGCCGTCATATCACCTGGACTATGATAGGTAGGTCATTCTTAGGCCCCACAGTAATGGTTGCCTTATAGTAAGAGATGTGTGTACCAAGTTTGGTTGAAATTGGTCCAGTGGTTTAGGAGGAGATGTGAAACATACACACATATATACATCCTTTTTATTATACAAATGGATTACATTATTTTGGTTTAGGAATATAATGAGCTACTTAGTTTGCTTGAAAACTGTGCTAAACACGAAATATTGGGTAATTTCAAGTTTATTATTGTTCATATGTAAACATACATATAATTACTGAATTCCTGATAATAATGCAGATCAACAGGCTGTATAAATAAATAAACTATTCATACAACCAACAATGAACATATATATTAGCAACACCTGTACTCTTTTAATTTTGAGAAACTAACATCATCTTTTTCAAACATTGCTATTGAAATAGAATCACATATTTGTACAAACTAACCATTATAATTCCACAGAAATTATCACTATATCTCAAAGTTCATGCTAAAAATGAATCCTCTTTTCCTATTCGCGTACTCAGAAGTATAAAGCTTTAATTGTACTTTGTTAACATCTAACATACAAAAATATATGTCCCATGTTTGGTGTAACATTCATGACTGAGAGTTTTTAAATAATTTAGTGAATGTTTTAAATGATAAATGATTAATTTGGCTGTGAAAATATTCTCAGTGGCTGTGTTAAACTTCAATTATGATTATCACCTACTGTGACAAAAGTGTGTTGTTTTCATAACTGATAATATGCATATTTTATTCATTCTGATATGATTATTTGATTGGAAGGACAGTGTAATGAATGACTTATATAAAATGACTTACATAGTGACTGTTTTAATGATTTACTTGCCACCCATAAACAACTGTGCAATCAAACAATATTACAGGACATCAACAAGTGTGGTATGTGGTAACTCATTATCTGTGCATAACTGAAATACATGAGACTCAAACTGGGCATAAAAAGTACACTCCTGGAAATTGAAATAAGAACACCGTGAATTCATTGTCCCAGGAAGGGGAAACTTTATTGACACATTCCTGGGGTCAGATACATCACATGATCACACTGACAGAACCACAGGCACATAGACACAGGCAACAGAGCATGCACAATGTCGGCACTAGTACAGTGTATATCCACCTTTCGCAGCAATGCAGGCTGCTATTCTCCCATGGAGACGATCGTAGAGATGCTGGATGTAGTCCTGTGGAACGGCTTGCCATGCCATTTCCACCTGGCGCCTCAGTCGGACCAGCGTTCATGCTGGACGTGCAGACCATGTGAGACGACGCTTCATCCAGTCCCAAACATGCTCAACGGGGGACAGATCCGGAGATCTTGCTGGCCAGGGTAGTTGACTTACACCTTCTAGAGCACGTTGGGTGGCACGGGATACATGCGGACGTGCATTGTCCTGTTGGAACAGCAAGTTCCCTTGCCGGTCTAGGAATGGTAGAACGATGGGTTCGATGACGGTTTGGATGTACCGTGCACTATTCAGTGTCCCCTCAACGATCACCAGTGGTGTACGGCCAGTGTAGGAGATCGCTCCCCACACCATGATGCCGGGTGTTGGCCCTGTGTGCCTCGGTCATATGCAGTCCTGATTGTGGCGCTCACCTGCACGGCGCCAAACACGCATACGACCATCATTGGCACCAAGGCAGAAGCGACTCTCATCGCTGAAGACGACACGTCTCCATTCGTCCCTCCATTCACGCCTGTCGCGACACCACTGGAGGCGGGCTGCACTACATTATCACAGTATTCCCATCACTAACTTTTCATCCAGTTTTGACAGAGGTGCTGCTATTGAGGGTAACTGTACATAGAGAATGGATAAGCTGCCAAGTAATACTGAAGATGTGTTGATGCTCATTATTGACATTAATGTTTATAGTATTACAACTGATGGACTTCTGGACAGTGGTAGCCAGATCAATATACTAACGTATAAATTGTATCTGCAGTTAAGTGAGATTGCAGAGCTCCCATATTTTTGTGTGAGTAGTGCACGTATTATCAGTGCTGTGGAAAACAGAAGGAAGCTAATTATGAATTAGATGTTACTAAAGTGTTACATTGATGGCAAAGAACATGAGCAAAATTTCCTGGTAATTCTGTCATTATCTTTTGGGCAGGGACAGGATGGAAGATGGTGATTTTCTGTGATTTCCCTAAATTGCTTCAGGCAAATTCCAGGATGGTTCCTAAGAAAGAACATAGCCAATTTCCTTCCCCACCCTTCCCTAACCCTAGCTTGTGCGCCGTGTCTAATAAGGTCATTGTTGATGGGCTGTTAAACACTAATTTCCTCCTCCAACTCCTCCTACAGCCCACCCATCAGGAGGAGGAGGAGGAGGAGGAGGAGGAGGAGGAGGAGGAGGAGGATAAAAATCATATCCAGCAAGAGTGTAACAGGGGAGGAGCTTACAACTTACCATCACATCAGTGGTATTTCATCCCCTAAATATAAGTACTGGCAATGCATTACGTTTCTTTGTAATTTTATACTACGGAAAATGTAGATATAAGAACACAAGAGTGCCAATCTTGGTTGCAAGAAACTGCTGACAATCTCGATAGCAACCACTAACTTTGAACTCTTCCTGGGTCAGGAAGTTATTGTCCTGTACAAACTTGTCACTTTATTGAAACAACACAATTACCAATCAAGTAGATGTCCAGCACTATTTACTATGGAGTCACTGAGTGAGATGGCACAGAGGCTAGCACACCAAACTCACACTGGGAAGACGATGGTTTGGCCATCGTGATTTAGGTTTTCCACAATTTCCTTAAATCGCCTAAGGCAAAAGCTAGGATGGTTTCTTTTAAAGGGCATGGCCAATTTCCTTTCCCAGCCTCGAAACATTCGAGCACATGCTCCATCTTGATATCGATGGGATGTTAAACCCTAATCTTCCTTTACAGTACAGTCAATGTTGCAAACTGCCCATGGTGCTTGTCTGATAGACATGTTGCTAATTCTTTAGCACTAAAAATATGTCACTCAACGTGCGGATAGTTAAAGTCACATATTAGTTAACGTTAGGCTGAGACCAAAATTCTTATCAGCCAGTACAGAGCTGCTAAGATACACATTCTTCATCACCACCTGTAATTATAAAAGACATCATTGTTTAACAATTGGTGTGGTTCGGCTGAGCTCCCTAAAGATGATCATGATTCTGGGCCTTGTGGTTCCCTATGTGACAAAGCCGAGGAGGTTTGGTAGAGCAGCATGCTAGCTTGTATGATGTTGGCATCAGAAAAGGAAGGCCTTCTTTGTGGAAAAAACATAATTTGACTACTAGCTAGCTAGAATATGAAAACACCACAACTGCCATTGTACTGCAATAGAAGTTGGGAAGATGGGCCACCTATTGTAGCATTACTGGTAATCTGCCATACCAGTTGCATAGACATTTGCAATGTGGCATTTATAATCAGTTCTCCTAAATTCCTGTATAGTATGGTGTGCTGTGGATGGTTAGACCAAGCAGATGTAAATGAAACTTTGGCGTATATATTCAATAGTAAATAAATTACCACAGGGGGACACATACGAGGAGAGGTGCAATTCACTCAACAACTTTTGTACTGAATTGGTATATTCTATTTTGTTCACAACCTATTTGCTTGCTAACTGTAAGACTGTCAATTTGGTTGTCCTCTCTTGTTGAGACTTGTACTTGTGAGCATGATGAAAATACTAAGTAAGAAATTACACAACCTTGGAACTGGGTTCTAGCCAGTGATCTTTTGAGGCTTTTAGTTTGGTTTGAGCTTTATGAGCTATGGTTAAGGAACTCTCTGGTCACACGTTCACATACCGGCATTCATTTTGACCTTTCACTGTGGTCCCGGGTTTGGTTCCTACCTGATTTATTTCCTTGCACAAGGGTTGGCTTAGACCTAAGTTTACAAGTGGATTAACTATAATTCACCATGAATGATAATAATTTGGATATCATAGGGTAATTTGTCTAGCTCATTTCCAGCAGCTGTGGTGTGTTAAAATGAACAGGTGTTGGTAATGTGTTCATCACATTTTAATGCAGCTAGCGTATGGAAGGGGCAACAGTTGTGACAGTGCAACTTCTTGTCATTGTATGTCACATGTGAATTGTAGTTTGGTCATGTGCAACTAGTTGTAATTATACTGCTTATGGGTTGTGCCTGTGGGCATTGAACATTATAGACTCCTTTACAAGTTCTCATTTTAAGAGAGGTTTAACTGTGCACTACAACTGCTGCCCCCTCCCATCCCCCACCATTCTGAACTTGTTGACTAGTGTGTATCTTGCAAGTTTTTACCACTGAGCATGGAGTATTGTTTTTAGTATTAATAAATGCAATTTAAATGTTTGTTCAGTATCGTAAATGTGCTGGCAAATTATAATAATGCATACTTGAACAAAAATTACTTTGCAAAACCTACAGAGTATGTTATGTATATCAATTGTAATTATTGCTATCTTGGCTCAATGCTAAAGTGATCTGTTTTCATCAAACGCATAATTATCAACTTGAGTACAACAATTGTCCGAAGAGATATTCTATTTAAGTTTGATGGTGAAGAAAGACTATTTGTAACTGATTGGCTGCAAGCTGCAGATGAAAATACACATGCTGCCAAATCAAGATCAAATGAAACACACGCCACAGTGAAGGGTGCCCAAACAGTCCCATCCAAACACAGTGTAACCCTTCCTAATACAACCAACATAATTAGGGTGTTTGCGTCATCAAACATAAAGGTTTTCATCCTCAGTTATTTAACACATTAACTCATTTGGAAAGTAATCAGATGTCTGAAGTTATTTTATACGTGGGAGTTCCAGTTTTTAAAGAATTGGGGGGGGGGGGGGGGGGGGGGTTGCAGGGATTACTGGAAATTGCTAACTGTGTCAATGAAAACTCTTGGGGCAAGCTGTATAATTTATGTATGAATATTTTGCTGTCGCATGAAATTCTCAGATATGGGTTTTCAGGATTTTTAATATTAAGACAATAAATGTTAATGTTGTCATTCTTCACAATAATCACTCAGATTATCACTCCAACTACTTACTAATGTAAGAATATGGTATGAACACATTCAATAAACTATGTCCTGCAAAATGCTGATGACGTACCTGTAATCATCATTAATTTGTCACAATTCTCAAAAACAAATGCAACCTTACACAGCTTTTCTGCTCATTCCAAATGATCTTCCAAAGTGTAATTCTAGCAGCTTCCAAATCCAAATCCTAATTTACGATTTTCCTGTGTTTTCCTCAGTACTCAAAGTTCACACTTTTAGCATAAAAAAGCTGGTATCTACTCTCTTTTTATCAGATCCTGTTGCAGTATCATCAAAAATACATCTCATATAACAAGTTGCAAATGAGTGTGTGTGCTGGGCAATAGCATTCATGTCTGATAACAACATAAGATAGCCACATACATTGCATAATATCAAATAAATTAGCTCAACAGGTTAAATTCATGAGAAACTTGATATGCTTTCTATCTAAACTGACTGCTCTTGCACAACAATATGTATAACAGGATTTATAAGAAATTCTTTGATGTCATTTAGGTCTTTCCTTCTTCCAAAAACATTAGTAATTAATAAAGTTGGCATGAAACTTGTTGTGACCTATAGTGTGAAATACGCAAAATCAAACAGTGTGATACAAATGCCTCTGCAGCTGGCTTAGAGAGGTCACCTCACAATGTGGACAGAAGATCCAGCAAGTGTTTTGCTGTGTGCACGACAGCCCAATATAATCCCAGTGTGCTGGGCTCTCGGCCTCACTTATGTATACTTACTGTATGCTCACCTATGAGACTGCATATTTATGTGCTCTATGGTTATGATTCTTTTTATCATTCTATACTTCATTCAGTGTTAATATGACTCTCTCCATGAGAAAGCACAATAAAACTTGGTTAGTATTACTTCTGATATTGCTTCTGTACAACGTTACAAGATGCTCGGCAATGAGTATGGTGTTCTGATGTGTCTTCCGTTTCTTGGTTCGATATAAAACCAACATGTCAGTAGAAGAAGATCTTTAATCTCTTGTTGAGAAACAGTGAGCTCTCACTGACCAGCAACAGGCTCTCTCTGTGGTACCAAACAGTTTGACAGACTCACTGATGTGCCAGGTCCCGCCACGAATGATACAACCCCCAATATTTTCTCCATATGATGATTCTACTATGTTGATTCTGTAGAAGATTCGGGTGCATATCAAAAGCTCTTTCAGCAACATTTTCAAGGTTTTGGAGATGCCAGCCCCCACTTATATAAGTTTTGCTTTTGTCATGGATGTCCCCTTGTGTTTATCAAGTTTTGTGTAAGTGAGCTCTTCTTCATGAACCTACCAGTCTCTCTTTTGCTGAATGTGTTAGTCGATCTCTAATTATCATTACAAACATACTCATGTCATTATTGCTCGCACTGGCTTCCACCATTGCAGAAGTAGCTACAACAGTGGTACAGAGCTTGGGCAGCAGAACTTCTTATGCTTAGCCATCACAGTCACTTTGCTACTGAGGCCCACTGGGACTCATATGCTGATTCAATGGTTCAGATGTTATAATATGCCAGGTCCCTGACAGGAAAGTTTGTGAATGTGCTTTACAATGTGAAAACCCCTCTCTCACAAATGTTCTGAACAACACTCAGTCTTTTAAAATATCCACAGTAGCAGTTAATCACATAGAAGAATGGTGTGAAGTAACCAGCATTGCTTGCTCTCCTCCTAGGCTGTTGTCATTTCACCCATGGCACAAAGATCATGTCACAGTCACGCAACCACGGCCTCCACACCACATGGGGCAGCGCCATGCCAAGCAGCAATAGCAGTCAGCATCACAACCGCTGCCACATGTTCCTCTTCCATTGTGCCATTCTTGTCTTGTTCAACATGGGAGGGCCGCATGCCCAAAGCATTGGATGACAAGTGACCTTCATAAAAAAAGAGGATATACTGCGTCTGGGTGCAACTCAACCTCCTTCACCGAACATAAACATGGACATGAACAGTGTTTCCCAAGTGATGGGAGCCCCCAACAAGCTCTACATTAAAGTACATGTGATGGACAAGATTTTAAAAATACAAGTGGACAAGGGTGCAGCAGTGGTTTTGTTAAATTCTCAAACCTATATGGATCTCGTCTCACCAGGATCGTCCTGTGTCTCGTCAGTTTGTGAGCTACAACAAACAACAATACGTACATTGGGGCAGTCCTCTACTCCCGTAGAGTACAAACCAGCTGTTCAATGTTTGACATGTGAAGTAGTAGCTGGTGTCAACATTGGAAACTTATTTGGGTTACATGCTATCAAAATCTTTGGGTTCTCTACTTCTGATGAAGTGCATCTGCTATTGGATCAAGTTTCGTACCAAGAATTGGATGTGCTTTGCTCAGAATATTCGTCCCTGTTTTCAGAAGCTTTAGGGTGTGCTACCAGTTCAAGGCTCACTTCATAATGAAACTGATCCCCCTCCCCCCCCCCCCACTTTATTTTGTGCTGGTCCAGTCCTAGTAGCTTTACGGGAACGAGTCAAATTGGAACTAAATAAACTTGTGTCTTTGGGTTTTATCATGCATGTCTTTTCGAGTGAATGGTCTACTCTGTTGGTAATTGTCAACAAACCTAATGGCAACATCTGGCTCTTTGGTGATTTTAAAATGTCTGTAAATTCACAGTACATTACTGACACATATCCCTTACGCCATCTGGACAAATTCTTAGAACGGCTTTCTGGAGGGGGGGGGGGGGGGGGGTTGGTTGGTTTGGGGGATTAAAGGGACCAGACTGCTATGGTCATCGGTCCCTTTTTCCAAAGACAAAGAACACCCACAGAGAATAAAAACAAGGAACAGAAGAGATCACAGACGATACAGAACAAGAGAAACGGAGACAAGGACAAGACAAAACGAACTAAAACCACACAGAGTGTGACGGTGGTTGGCCGACCATAGAAATAAATAAGGAAAAGCCAACCACTTACAATCACATTAAAAAACCAGTGGAAAATCATAGGCCAAAGGCCAGAGTCAACACAAAACAATAAAATAAAACAGAAACACTCAGAGTAAATGATAAAATCCCCCTGCCCGAATAAAACGTAAAACTAGGTCAGCCATAGTGGAGTCGTCTGTTAAAAGGGCAGGGAGCGTAGCAGGCAGCGCAAATGTCTGCCTGACCACTGCTAAAAGGGGGCAGGCCAGCAAAATGTGGGCCACTGTCAAAGCTGCCCCACAGCGACATAGAGGAGGGTCCTCCCGGTGCAGTAAATAACTGTGTGTCAGCCGGGAGTGGCCAATGCGGAGCCGGCAAAGAACTACGGAGTCCCTGCGAGTGGCTCGCAGGGATGACCGCCACACAGCCGTCGTCTCCTTGACAGCACGGAGTTTATTGCGCATTGGCAGTTCGCGCCATTCATCGTCCCATAGCGCCAAGATTTTGCGGCGGAAGACTGCCCGCAAATCAGTCTCTGGGAGGCCAACGTCCAGAGATGGCTTACTGGTGGCCTCTTTCGCCAGGCGGTCAACATGTTCGTTACCCGGGATACCGACATGACCGGGGGTCCACACAAAGACCACAGAGCAGCCGCAACAGGCGAGAGTATGCAGAGACTCGTGGATAGCCATCACCAAACGAGAACGAGGGAAACACTGGTCGAGAGCTCGTAAACCGCTCAGGGAATCGCTACAGATAACGAAGGACTCACCTGAGCAGGAGCGGATATACTCTAGGGCACGAAAGATGGCGACCAGTTCAGCAGTGTAAACGCTGCAGCCATCCGGCAAGGAACGTTGTTCGGAAAGGTCCCCTAGAGTGAGCGCATATCCGACACGACCAGCAACCATCGAACCGTCAGTGTAAACAACACCAGAGCCCAGATACGTGGCCAGGATAGAATAAAAGCGGCGGCGGAAGGCCTCTTGAGGGACTGAGTCCTTAGGGCCCTGTGCCAAGTCGAGCCGAAGGCTAGGGCGACGAACACACCATGGGGGTGTATGCAAAGTAGCCCGGAAAGGAGGTGGAACAGTGAAACCCTGGAGCCCCGAGAGAAGCTCCTTGACGCGGACCGCTATTGTACAACCAGACCGGGGCCGACGTTCTGGCATACGGACGACCGACCGCGGGAACAGGAGACGATAGTTTGGATGCCCGGGCGAGCTTAGAACATGGGCAGCATAAGCGGCCAGCAAACGTTGGCGTCGGAACCGCAGTGGAGGTACACCTGCCTCCACTAGTACGCTGTCCACAGGGCTGGTGCGGAAAGCACCAGTGGCAAGGCGTATCCCGCTGTGGAGAATCGGGTCCAGCACCCGTAACGCAGATGGGGATGCTGAGCCATAAGCCAGGCTCCCATAATCCAGACGGGACTGGATTAACGCCTGGTAAAGCCGCAACAGTGTAGAGCGGTCGGCGCCCCAGTGGGTGTTGCTCAAGCATCTCAGAGCGTTTAGATGCCGCCAACACGTCTGTTTCAGCTGCCGGATATGAGGCAGCCAAGTCAACCGGGCATCGAAAACCACCCCCAAAAACCTGTGGGTCTCCACCACAGCAAGGAGTTCGTCGGCAAGATAAAGCCGCGGCTCAGGATGGACTGTTCGGCACCGGCAGAAATGCATAACGCAGGTCTTGGCTGCCGAAAACTGAAACCCATGCGCTACAGCCCAAGACTGCGCCTTACGGATAGCGCCCTGTAGCTGACGTTCAACAGCTGCAATGCCAGTAGAGCTGTAATAAAGGCAGAAGTCGTCAGCATACAGGGAAGCGGAGACAGAATTTCCCACGGCCGCAGCAAGCCCGTTAATGGCTATTAAAAACAGACAGACACTTAAAACAGAGCCCTGTGGCACACCGTTCTCCCGGACGTGGGAGGAACTATACGAGGCCGCGACTTGCACGCGGAAGGTACGACACGACAGAAAATTGCGGATAAAAATCGGCAGAGGACCCCGAAGACCCCATCCATGGAGCGTAGAAAGAATGTGATGACGCCACGTCGTATCGTACGCCTTCCGCATGTCGAAAAAGACAGCGACCAGGTGCTGACGGCGGGAAAAGGAAGTACGTATGGCCGACTCCAGGCTCACCAGATTGTCGGCGGCGGAGCGGCCTTTACGGAACCCACCCTGAGATGGAGCCAGAAGGCCCCGAGACTCCAGTACCCAATGCAAGCGCCGGCTCACCATCCGTTCAAGCAACTTGCAAAGAACGTTGGTGAGGCTAATGGGACGGTAGCTGTCCACCTCCAGAGGGTTCTTTCCAGGTTTCAAAACGGGGATGACAATGCCTTCCCGCCATTGCGACGGAAACTCCCCCTCGACCCAAAGACGGTTGTAAAGATCGAGAAGGCGCCGCTGGCAGTCCACTGAAAGGTGTTTCAGCATCTGACAGTGGATGCCATCTGGCCCAGGAGCGGTATCAGGGCAAGCAGCGAGGGCACTGCGAAATTCCCACTCACTAAATGGAGCATTGTAAGATTCTGGGTGGTTGGTGCGAAACGAAAGGCTCCGACGTTCCATCCGCTCTTTAATGGAGCGGAAGGCCTGGGGGTAATTCGCAGAAGCGGAACTCATAGCAAAATGCTCTGCTAAGCGATTGGCAATGACGTCGGAGTCAGTACAAACTGCTCCATTCAGTGAGAGCGCAGGGACGCTGGCAGGTGGCCGATAGCCGTAGACGCGTCGAATCTTGGCCCAGACCTGCGAGGGAGTGACATGGAGGCCAATGGTGGACACATACCGCTCCCAGCACTCCTTCTTGCCTTGGCGGATAAGGAGGCGGGCCCGCGCACGCAGCCGTTTGAAGGCGATAAGGTGGTCGAGGGAGGGGTGTCGCTTGTGACGCTGGAGCGCCCGCCGGCGATCTTTAATCGCTTCAGCGATCTCAGGCGACCACCAAGGCACAGCCTTCCGCCGAGGGGACCCACAGGAATGGGGAATGGCAGATTCGGCGGCAGTAACGATGCCGGTGGTGACCGATTGAACCACCGCATCAATGTCATCGGTAGAGAGAGGCTCAAAAGCGGCAGTGGAGGAGAACAAGTCCCAGTCAGCCTTATTCAGAGCCCATCTGCGAGGGCGCCCAGAACAGTGGCGCTGTGGTAGTGACAAAAAGATCGGAAAGTGGTCACTACCACACAGGTCGTCATGCACACTCCATTGGACAGACGGTAAGAGGCTATGGCTGCAGATGGAAAGGTCAATGGCGGAGTAGGTGCCGTGCGCCACACTGAAGTGTGTGAAGGCACCATCATTTAACAGCGAGAGATCGAGCTGCGACAATAAATGCTCAATGATGGCGCCTCGACCTGTTGCCACTGACCCACCCCACAGAGGGTTATGGGCGTTGAAGTCGCCCAATAGCAAGAAAGGTGGCGGCAATTGGGCGACCAGTGCAGCCAGGACATGCTGCGAGACATCACCATCCGGTGGAATGTAAAGACTGCAGACGGTAACAGCCTGTGGCGTCCACACGCGTACAGCGACAGCCTCTAAAGGCGTCTGGAGAGGGACAGACTCGCTGTGCAGAGTGTGAAGGACATATATGCAGACGCCACCAGACACCCTTTCATAAGCTGCTCGGTTCTTATAATAACCCCGATAGCCACGGAGGGCGGGGGTTCGCATTGCTGGAAACCAAGTTTCCTGGAGAGCAATGCAGAAGAAAGGGTGAAGGCTGATAAGTTGGCGGAGCTCAGCGAGATGGTGGAAGAAACCGCTGCAGTTCCACTGGAGGATGGTATTGTCCATGGCTGAGAAAGGCGTGACGGGACGGGGAAGGCAGATTACGCCGCTGGGTCACCTGCTGCCTCCGATTGAGCACCCGTGCTAGTGTTATCCATGGCGTCTGAGGGACCGGCGAGTTCTAGGTCCTCAGCGGACGCCAGGATCTCCACCTCGTCCTCAGACGCAGAGCTGTAAGGTGGCGGTGGGGTGGCTGCCACCGCGAGTTCCTTGGGCTTAGAGCTCTTCTTCTTTGATTTCCCACGCTGCTCCTTGGGCTTAACTGGCTGGGAGGGCTTCACCGATTCAGTCTCCGGGACTGAGGAGGATCGTGAAGCCCGTCGACCAGCTGATTGCGGGCACTTACGCCACTGGCGGTCGTCAGCCTTCCCACTGGTGGAAACCTGGGAAGGGAGGGACCCGAGGGACCCCTTGCGAGCGTGAGAAGCCGAAGAAGTTGGACACTTCTCTGGCTGAGAAGCAGGGACGGACGTCCCTGATGGGGGGGATGGTGTTGCCCCTGAGGTAGGTGGCGCAGGAGCAACCCGGTGGGTAGAGCCCCCCACTGGCAAGGGGGCAGGAGGAGTCTTACTGGTTATCGAGCTGGCTGGAAGTCGTGAAACTGATGGGGCGAGCACAGGTGTTGTAGCGGCGGCGTAGGATGACGTCATTCGCACGGGATGTAATCGGTCGTATTTCCGCTTGGCCTCAGTATAAGTCAGTCGGTCCAGGGTCTTATATTCCATGATTTTGCGTTCTTTCTGGAAGATTCTGCAGTCTGGCGAGCAAGGTGAATGGTGCTCCCCGCAGTTGACACAGATGGGAGGCGGGGCACATGGAGTATCGGGATGAGACGGGCGTCCGCAATCTCGACATGTGAGGCTGGAAGTGCAGCGGGAAGACATATGGCCAAACTTCCAGCACTTGAAGCACTGCATCGGGGGAGGAATATAGGGCCTGACGTCACATCGGTAGACCATCACCTTGACCTTTTCCGGTAACGTATCACCCTCGAAGGCCAAGATGAAGGCACCGGTAGCTATCTGATTGTCCTTCGGACCCCGATGAACGCGCCGGACGAAATGGACACCTCTGCGCTCTAAGTTGGCGCGCAGCTCGTCATCAGACTGCAAAAGAAGGTCCTTATGGTAAATAACTCCCTGGACCATATTTAAACTCTTATGCGGTGTGATCGTAACAGCAACATCCCCCAACTTATCACAAGCAAGTAACCGTCGTGACTGGGCAGAGGATGCCGTTTGGATCAGGACCGATCCAGAGCGCATTTTTGACAAGCCCTCCACCTCCCCAAACTTGTCCTCTAAATGCTCGACGAAGAACTGAGGCTTTGTTGAGAGAAAAGACTCCCCATCAGATCTCGTACAAACTAAGAATCGGGGCGAATAAGTGCTACTGCCATCCTGAGATTTACGTTCCTCCCACGGCGTGGCCAGAGAGGGGAACGTTTTCGGATTGTACTTTTCAGCATTAAATTGAGCCCGAGAACGCTTAGAGACTGCTGGCGGCTGGCCGCCAGCGAGAGATGATGTACCACGCTTCATTGCGGGTCATCCGCCCTGATGCCACCTACTCCGACCAAGGGCCCTCCCCACGGGCGCCACCCAGCCGCAGCAATAGCCACCTGGCAGGACGGCCATTGCCGGGAGTCCTGATGCCCCAAGGAGATGGGCATCTACTCCTTGGCATACGTGGGGAGTTAACGGCGCAGGCATCAGTAGAGCGATCCCTGTGTTGTCAGGGGGCTACAACCAAGAGGGTACATGGCGACCCCACCACAACGGACTGGCTACCGTGCTGGATCTTAGGTGCAAAAATGGCCAAGGTCGTCGTCACAGTTAAAAGAAACACTGCAGAGTGCAGCGTGGTAATCGCCCAAGAGATCGAAAACGAGCGGGACACCATTGCAACGACGAGAAAGACGGCTATAGGTCTAATTGCACGAAGGATACAGTGCACCATGTAAGGTGCCCTTCCCCAATTGGCTCGCTCTTCGGAATAATTTAGATAGATGGAGGTCAAACCCGAGAGGGGACCATCACATAAGGCCGAAACGTTGGAGACTCCTTTTAGTCGCCTCTTACGACAGGCAGGAATACCGCGGGCCTATTCTAACCCCCGAACCCGCAGGGGGGAGGGGGGGGGGGGGGGGGGCAATATTTTTACAAATTAGACTTGTCACAAGTCTACTTAAAACTGCCTCTGGATGATGATTCCAAATGTGTACTCACAGTGAATACCTCCTTGGGGTTGTGCCCTCACAATGAATGCTTCTTTCGGGTACTATCAATACCAGCACCTGCCATTCGGCATGTCTAGGACTCCTGCCATTTTTCAATGATTTTTGGAGCAACTCTTGGCCACCATGCCAAGGTGCATTAACTACATAGATGATATTGTGGTTTCAGGTTTCATCAACAGATGAACATTTACAGAACCTTTGTCCCTAGTTCACAGTGCAACAGGTTGCCCGTTTGAAATGCAACTTGGACAAATCACAATTTTTTCAGCTGTCTATCATCTATCTCAGTTTTGAAGTCTTGCATGCTGGCGTCAAGACCTTATGCCAGCAAGTAGAGGACATTACAGCTTTGCCATGTCCTACCTTGTCAAAGAGTCACAAGCCTTTCTCGTAAAGACTGCTTACTACCATAAATTTCTTCCTGGTGCAGGCACATGGGCCCAGCCATTCATGGTCCCTTATATACAGATGTTCCCTTTCACTGGTCACCCATCTGCAAACATGTTTTTACCTTATTATGGTCAAAATTACACTCGTCATCTTTCTTAGGTACCTTCAAACCACAGAAACATCTTGTTTTTGCTACAGAACCTCTCAGTATGACCTGAGGGACATTCTTGCACAAAAATATGCTGACTGTTCCACACACCCTACTACGTACACTTCCAAAGCTTTGAATCAGGCACAACAGTGCTACTCACAGATAGAAAAAGAAGCCCTTGTTATTGTGTACAGACTCAAAAAATTTCATGTTTTTCTATATGGTTCTAAGTTCATTTGGTTACTGATCACAAACTTCTGGTTTCTCTTTCCAGTCCTTAGGCATCTTTACCGGAAAAGGCAGCCCATTGCCTGCAGCACTGGGCTCTGTTTCCGTCACTCGATAACTATGCGATTCATTTCCGACCCACAGCACAACAGGCTATGGTGGATGCTCCTTCTCAATTGCAGATTGGCTATGACCCAGAATTTGATCAGGATGAACTGTTGTGTTTCCATTTAGATGTCAAAGCCCAAAACACCATTGACAGTTTTCTCATTACCAATTTTTAGATTTTGTTGGCAGCTGCAACCGATCCTGTCTTATGTCAGGTTGTTCAGTTTTTCCACCACGGCTGGCTGGATACACCATCTGGCTGAGCATTGGATCCTTTGCATAATTATTATGATCTCCATCAGCGCCTCTCAGTTCTTGATGGTGTGCAACTGTCGGCTACCAAAGAGGCTGTCTGCAGGGTTGTGATTCCACTCGTGGGGTATCATGTGCCTTCTCCACCTGGATCACTGGGGCATTTCTCATACAAAATTGCTTGCCTACCGCCACACGTTCTGAGCAGGTACTGACAATGAGATCATATTCATGCTGATTTTGCAGGTTGTTCCGTAACTCCTTTTGGCTTGTAGTAGTTGATGTTTTCTCAAAATTCCCTTATGTGGTTCATTTCCTGTCCACATCCACAGCAGTTCTGGTCACCGTAGTCTCGAAGATTTTTTCCTTAGAAGCATTGCCTTATACATTTGTGACGGACAACGGCACACAGTTGTGTCTCAAGATTTTTGAAGATATCTGAACAAATAGTGGCATTCAGCATGTTACAGCCCCCCCCCCCCTCTCATCCCAGTCCAATGGAGAGGTGGAGCAGCTGGTCCATACATTCAAAATCCAGACAAAAAATGTATCACTCAATCTTTTCCCAAGGAAGCCCTTGATAGGTTCTTGAGTTCAACATGTTTACTCCAGTTGGCAACTATAGTCCAGCAGAGCTACTTCAAAGTCACCAACCCCGTAAGCCCCTTCTATGCTCCAGCAGATTTCCAGTTATCCACCAGCACCCACCTCACATCGATTCCATCCACTTTGCCCGTGGTTTGGCAGGTAACTTAAGTGGATACCAGCAGTCATCCAGTGCTACCGAGGCCACCGCCTTTGATGGTTTGGTGTCGTCACTATGAGTAGCTCCATCCACGTGTGACAGACAGCACACAGAAGAGCCCTCCACCCATGTGGCCGACTGTGCTGGGCCCCGCAGCACGTTCCACGCATCCTCCAGGTCCAGCACCGTCTTTGCACTGGGTGTCACCACCACCGGGTTGATTTGTCAGTGCTGGGCCACCTCTACCTCCACAGCCCATCACCACCACCACCATCGCCTTCTCTACTGCCTCCATCATGGAGTACCTGCCTGGATGTAGACATAGATACAACAGCATTATCACCAGTGCTGCCTTACAGCCTCTTGTGAGGAGTGGGTGCCGGATCTATCCATGCCATGCCATTCAGACCCTATTCTCCTGTGTCTGCACAACACTTGCTTCAGCATTTGTCACCTACCAGTGAAGACATGGACATGTCCACAGTGAAAACTTTTCCCCAAGGAAGAAGGAGTATTGTAACTCTATAGTGTGAGTGCGCATAATCAAACACTGTGCAACACAACTATCTCCAAGGCTTGCTTAGAGAGGTCGCCTCACAAGTTGGACAGATGGCACAGCAAGTGCCATGCTATGTGCACATCAGCCCAACATAACACTGGCGCGCCAGGCCCTTGGTCTAACTTATGTTTACTTAGTTATCATAAGCTTACCCATGAGGCTGTATACAGATGTGTTCTATAGTTATGAGCCTTTGTACTGTTCTGTACTTCATTCAGTGTTGTTACGAATCTCTTCATATGAAAGCAGAAAAAAACTTGGTTGGTGTTACTTCTGACATTGGGTCTGTACAATGTTACAGGAGAAATAGTTATAAAGGCAACATAAAGCATTAAACACTTCAATTTTGTTCAATATTTTAATTATAAATTGTCACACAAAACTGATTAATTTCTGGGTTCATTAAATAGTTATGTCATCTTTATCTATCTGGTCTAACAACACTATTTTAGTTTACTGTACTGCCGCAGTGTGAAATCAGCATAACAAGAGTAAAGAATGTATAAGGCAAATTATTTCAATTTAAACTCACCTCCTTAAAGAGGGCACCATAAAATTGGACAATACAAGGACACTCATTGGACTTCATAACAACTTCAAGATCCATTAGCAATTGTTTTTGTTCCTTTTCATCTACTGTAGAGCGAATTCTCTGCCAACAACAATAACAATGATCACAATTAACAACATAACTCAAGATGAAAAACTTTATAATTGTGCTGACTGTTCTATTTGTGTTGAAGTTATAGTACCTTCACAGCCATTACTGTATTACTTGTCCTATGCACCATCTTATTTACAGTACCAAAAGCTCCTCTCCCAATTTCACCAAGATCTTGCAGATCATCTGAAGTGAAATCGTAGACCTGATCAGAAAGAGTTTTCTCATTAAAATTCCTTAATGACATAATCAATAATCCTATCTCCATTAAGTTACTAGATTTAAGAAGTCAAGATGTTTACCAAAGTAGGTGACACTTGAAGTTTCCCAGTGGACTGGATACTTTGACACATTCTGAATTTCTCCCTGCAATGTACAAAAATAATACTTAATTAAAAATATTAACAAAACAATGAGAACATTTTATTTTTCATGTTTCCTTATAGACAGCAACTTCAGTGAAAAGTTGAATATTCTGAAATTTATTGTGAGAAGCTGTTGCCTTTGCAAACAAAGCTTACCACAAAAACTGGGTTTCTTTATTTATTTATCAACAGTATGAGACATCTGCTAGAAGACCTCCCATATGTGTCTCACAAACATAGTATAAAGTAAAGATTACAGTGTTTATCTACAAGTTAATGCCAGCCAGTTGTAGATGAAGTAAGTTTTTATACATCACTCCATGCTGTTGTGAAATAATAACAATAACAATAATTTAAAGGAAGTGTAACCAGATTGCCTCCTAAACTTAGATAAAAAATAATGTACAGTGGATCCCCTAAAAGTCAGGTTTAATAAACTAGCCCTCAACACTATAATGAGGCAGTTTCTCAAGAACTGTGGAGGAAATAAGAGTCTATCTGGAAAGTTCCCTAACACGTAAATTAAAATATGCATGCGAATTTACAAAAGACTTTACGTAATCAGCCCCCTCAACCTGTCTAGGTGGCCCTCTGAATGCTGGTAACAGAGATACATTGAGTTATGTATATGTTTTTTGGAAAAGAAAGAAGTACACCTAAGCCAAATTGGGAATGGAGGATGAGGGAGGCTTGACACTTGATTTTTGGCAACAAAGTGATTTGATCTAAGTGTCATGCTCATAGGGACATGAAAATGTAGCATCTATTATTAGCAAAATTTTAATCTATTTCTGACTAAGATCGCATCTACTTCAAAAATGATTGTATGTTCAAAGTTAAAAAGTTTTCAAGCTGTATGTCTGAAGATGAAGCTTTAGCGCTTTGAAATTCATTATTAAAAATAATTTTAAAAAGTGGTGAATGGACAGCTTTTTGACCGAAATGTTGGATTTTGCAAAAAATTCAGCAGTTTTTCCCTCCCTATTGAGGTTTTTTTTCTGGCTCTATTCAAGCAGCCAAAAAATGATTGTGTCTGTTGCGAAGCAGCAGCATTTTCCCACCAGTATAAAGTGTGTCCTCTCATTTAATTCACAGCCTTATGACCAACACACAATGCTACAGATAGAATGAAAACGGCACTTACCTCAGAAGTATAACTCTATTTGCAAATTAGGGAAGAATTCTGACGTGGTTGAAATACAATGACAAGTTTCATTTTCCAATCACTGTAATGCACTGATCAGATGCTATCAATTGGTCACCAGGCACAGGCTTAAACAATCTACAATTAAGACTGCCAGAGCACAGAGGAAAAGTGTGAGGGAATACTACCTATTTGACACACCCACACTTAAAAACAAAGGCCATCTAAAACTTGCATTAAAGTGTCCACATTATACCAAATTTTGAGCTTTAGCTAGCAAACACATTTACATGTTTCTTTGTTCTACAATGTTAGGTCTCATGGCAGAATCCTACATTGTGTTATGCAGCATGTATCTTTTACACACCACGCAATTGGCCTCAGTTGGTGTGGCACTAGTGCATCGAGTGCACTGATACGTCATTGCATTCATGCACTTTTTACTTTGAAAATACATTCTTATGCACATTATCTTTCCAAACTGGACTTCACCAGATGATGTGCAATACAAGTAACGAAAAATTGGATAAATTTTCAATATTTATATACAGAAAATACCATGATTTCAAACTATCTCTGGTGAAATAGTTCTTCAGGATACAATTCAGTGTTAAATAGTATCTGTTAGGTAATTTCAAGTTTTTGTCTTTTGAGGCAGAAGTCACATCTATATTCACATTCATTGCACAATGCGAATTTTTCAGGTCACTAGTTACGGAGCAGAAACCCCGCCTTGTTTTGGTAAAGACAAAGTCATATGCATTTCACTCAGTTGAGGCGATAATTTGTTACAATTTTATATAACTTGCAAGTAACAGTCAGTCATTCAGACATTCTCTACTGGTGATGCTATGGCAGTCTAAGAATTTATCCTCAAAGTCTTTCATTGTGGTTTGGCTGAATAAAATCCTATGGGTTTTCAAGCTGAATCAGCTGGCTTATTTCACAAGCGTTTCATTGCTACCCCCCACAACAAACACCAACAACTCTCCATCCTCCTCCATCAAGATTTAAGACTACAAGTAGGTTTATTCAACACTGTTTGCTTATTCAACACTGAGCTATGTTAACGTTAGATGCTTTGGGAAAATCAGTTATGACTCTTCAAAGTGAGCTTTGATTGACATCAAAAAATTTAGACTGGCAGCCACAATTTCAGTGAAATTTGCTCAAACAATAGTTTTAAATTAATTCTATTCCTGGGTGAAGAATCATGAAACACATTTCATGCACCTTGTCCGTTTTCCAAGAATGTTGGATAAAATGGTGAAAATTACAGTTCTTTGTAATATGAAACTCATCTTCTAACATTTGATGTTTGAAATATAGGCTCAACAGGAAAATCCCAGACAAGAGAGTGTGAAGTTCCTGTGGAGGAATACCAGGAAAATGAAGATGTAAAGGTTGTGAATCAACTAACCATAGTTATTAATGGTGAACATAAGTGATGATAGCAAAAAAACGTTGGAAAAATTGGACTATGCCATATGAAGTCATTGGAGTTTGGAATTGTTGCAGAAACTGAGAGGTGCTAAAGTTTCTTGGTTGTCTGTAATGGGTTTTAGCACCAAGTAATGTGGAACTGAGCCTGAAGTAGATTGATTATGACAGAAGAGGTGATTTCATTTGAAGTAACAGGGTTCTCCAGGAAAACACAATTGATAAGATGACATGTCCATAAGAGGTAAAATGGGTAAAAATCAGCCTGAAATAGATGAAATCTGAGAAGTCTCACGCTCCAGATGAAGCACTGCCAAAATTTCTGGAAAAAATCTGAGCCACTGTGAGAAATATGGCTAGCAAGACTGCCCAGGAAGTATTAAGACGTGTATTATATTTAAGATCAGAAAAGAAGCCAGAATAATAGACAGTATTGAATTTGGTAGGGAGGGCAACAATCATAAGTACTTCAGACCCTTCTCCTTGATATGTACTCAATACAACTGACTAAAAACTATATGCCATGGCCAGTTACAGATAACATGCACTGACTACTCAACTGGATTGTCCAAATTTTTCTATTATTTCAGTTGCCACTTTCCAGTTGTATGCCACCTGTTGCATTTGTTATCCTTCACTGCCTTCTGGCCCTCACAAAAAATGTCTGTGCCACCCAAAAATGATTGTCCAACTTGATGCTTATAAACTGTCTGCCTTCTGAATAAGTCCTCCTCCTCCTCCTCGACCTCCACACACACACACACACACACACACACACACACACACACACACACACACAAGAATGTTACACACTTCTTCCACAACAATGATTACACTGATGCCTCACAACAATGCTCTCCTCTATAGGATTTCACCTCAACAGTCATTAAATAGCTTCGGGGTTTACACTACTAAACTTACAGACCCACTTCACACATTCGCATTGAGCACTTTCCCACATGAGGAATTGTTGCAAATGTATTTGTTACTGAGTAATAGACATTCTCAAAGTTCCATTTGATACCAACAACACTTAAGATGTGTGTTTAAAGCTTTCCCGGCGTACTGATTGTGGAATTATGTGTGTTCAGTCTTATCAAATTACCCACCTGTTACGTAGTATTGATTACTTATTTCATGTATTAATATTCACTGTAATTATGCATGTGTGTTACAATATGTCATTACTGTGAAGCGATTGTTATATATGAGTTTGTTAACATTTTTACTGTGTGACTGGTGAGGGATGTGTATAAACAAATCTCTAAACATTCGTGACTTTGGGTGAATCATCAATTGCAAAAAAACAAGTATTACTTATCAGTAATTGTAACTAATTAAACACTATGCATTCTTAAATTCAGGAACAACACTTAAGATACTTGTAACTTTTCCTCCACATGCGTAATTCATGTCCAACTTAGGCCAAGACAAATAGTCAACATATTTCACTTCATTAGTCCTATGAATATGTTATCATTAGATGTGTGTCTGAACATCAAAAATAGAGAACTTAAGTTAATGTGTCCATTTATTGCATTTCCCAGTTGCATCGCATAAATAGCAATAGCAAATTATAATAATGATAAAACAGTTTCCTTTTAACAGAGATCTGAATTTATTCATCTCTTTTGAATCAAACCATATACACACCATATATTAAGAATGTTTGACATCTAGCTCCATAACTTTTCAGACAAAGCTTTAGTGCTAGCAGCAGGAGCATTTACCACCAAGCATTGATAAGAATGTCAAACAATCTATTTATGGCAGAGCTCAATACAACACAGAATTACTATTTGCTGCTGAATTTAAGAATGCATAGTGTTTAATTAGTTACAATTACTGATAAGTAATACTTGTTTTTTTGCAATTGATGATTCACCCAAAGTCAAGAATGTTTAGAGATCTGTTTATACACTTCCCTCACCAGTCACACAGTAAAAATGTTAACAAACTCATATATAACAATCGCTTCACAGTAATGACATATTGTAACACACATGCATAATTACAGTGAATATTAATACATGAAATAAGTAATCAATACTACGTAACAGGTGGGTAATTTGATAAGACTGAACACACATAATTCCAATTTATACGTTACTTTTACAGACCTATTCCAAAGTAATCATGATGGTTAGAAGCCATAATGTTACCCTTTGTCCACATACTGATGCCAATTCTAGCACCAACTTTGGCCAATATTTATGGGACAGTGCTCACACGCTGAAGCCAACATTCAGTTGAATTCATACAGAGCCAATGTAAACAAGTCTGACACACAGATCGCAGCAGGTGTATTTGTGATGTTGAGCATAAATAACATTGCTCCACTGTCTGTGAGACATTTCAAAAAACTAAACTTTGAAATGAATACGATGTTGAATGAACTAACAAACGAACTCAGTTTCGAAACAGTAAAGAGAGAGAAAACAAATAAAGTTGCCATCAATGGATGATCAGCATAGTGATACTGGTCCAATGTCAACCGATTTTCAGTAAAGATACCAACAAGCAATGGAATCATACTAACATTGGGGGGCAATGCTATTCCATCTATCCACACAATTGACAAATACTGTTGATGCCAACACTGGCTCCAATCTGTTGACTCAGCCTTGCCCTGGATGGTATGTGTCTATCATAACAATAGTTAATGCCTAGTTTGCATCAATGAATCATGAAAGAAACATTTATGAGACAATCCCTGATACAGTGTAAGCAGCATGGTGCCAACATCTATGGTGAACTATCATTGCTGTAAGAAAATGCAGAATTCCCCACTTGATATTTCTCTTTGTATGATAACTAGCAGATAGCTGTAAAGATTCAGTCAGAATAATTAAGTACTTACTGGTAACACTATGAAGTTATATCTAACATTAATCTATTTTGTGGAGGGAAAATGAAAGGTATTATTTTAACAGAACAATTTTGGGAAAAAATATGACAAGAACATCACATGCAAGCACCTCATGATCACTGAGAGAAAGTGTCATCAAATGCCAGCTCTATCTTGGGCACCATATATTCACTGTGTTGCCTCTTTTGCCTGGTTACACACTGTGGGAACGAAAAGGAGGGGAACAAACTTTGCTAATGTTACATTTAATACAACTGTCAAGTGTGGTGAGTCAGGTGATTTACACAAATAATTAAACAAAAATAACACATATCATATGAGATAGGCAGTAAGAGGTCACATTACTTACAACTATGTACAGAATAGCACTCTGCAAGTGGTTAGACAAGCATAAAAATCAAAATACACTTCCAATCACCCACAACTCAGTCCTCATAATTAAGTGCACTGGTAACCTGCTGTTTTATAATTTTATTTAACCATATCAAAGAATAAGTGGCAGACACATTCTTGAGCAAAGTACCAAAGTGAGTATGTTCTCGGGTTGCCAAGTAATACGTTTTAATGGATTCCTCCATTTTTTTACGTTTAATTTGCCCCTGTTTTTTCTTCGATCGGAGTCACTAATTTTACAGGATTCCTCCATTTTTTTGGGTTTAATTTTGCCCCTCTGTTTTTTCTTTGATCGGAGTCACTAATTTTACATTTTTTAACAGTTGCAAAAGATGTCACATTTAACATGGCCCATAAAAGAGAATATATTTTTAAGCCTGAAATGTGACTACCTCTGGTCAGAGACCAATTTTTTATTATACACACCAATGCTGGAAACAACTGCAAGCAAAACAAACAAGGATTGGTTTGAAAGTAGCATCCTTTTGATCACTGCTTGTATTGTTTACGTCCCATCACCACCACTGGCATTGTTTGTGTTCTGTGCTCACCACTTGCCCTGTGTTAAAGCAAATGATTCAATCAAGTTTGCAGTCCTTAACATATGGTAATTAGAAATTAGTGATAGTGAAAAGATTTCTTCAAAGAAGAAAGTAAAATCTCATCAGCTGGTGTAATTGAAGAACTGGGAGATGTAATTGAAGAACTGGGAGAAGATATTTTCATTGCTAAAACTGAGGGTAAAATAAGGACAGGACACTTTGCATGATGTGCAGAATGGATTTTAGCATTGTGATGGACAAAGTGAAGTCAAACAACATTCTCTGTATAAAGGACATAAACTCAATCAAAGTTCAAGTGTAAGCAGTTCTGAACTCTTGAACTATTTTACACCCTTGGCGACCGTGACAGGACTATTTGTTCTGTTGGGGCATAATAAGTAATAAACCAAAATTTGGTATTTGATTACGTTAGCTACGTAAATGCTGCTGCTGTAGTGTTATACGTGGCGCCGTGTGACAGGACGTTGTCCTACCGACTGCGCCAAGGGTGTAACACTCCGGTTTAATCTACTGACTAATCCCGCTTGATCGGGATCTGATAGCAGCCCAAATAGATAATAATTAATGTGACCGTGTACCTAATGGGCTGGCAATCGGATTGGACTGCTACGGGGATGTTACATTCCATTTTGTCCTTCTCAAATGCTGTAATAAAGAAATGTCTGGTGCCAAGAAGAACGACAACACAGCTTCATTAATCAACGACTTATATCCATCACCAAAAACACAAAGTAAGGAGACAGCCACTGCCTTCGTCGTACAAAATTAATAACGGCTAATCTCAGCACAGGCCTCTTTGTTATTCATTATCGTCACACGCAATTTCAATCATTGTAATTCACCACTACAATCCAACACTGCAATCCAAATAATGCCGGCGCGGTAGACGCGAAAATACAAATATCGGCACTGAAATATCATTAAATCACACTAGTAATTGTACTTGTTCACTTTCCCGTATATTTCTAACACAAAAGGGGTTAAACCGCGGCGATGGCCACCCCCTTTGTCGGTACGGCCTTGCATTATGGCCACCGGCCGCCCCACGGTCCGGCCCGCAGCCTGGGTCCCACTCTACTGACTGACTCAACACTCGCTCTCGCTCTCGCAACCCGACACACACTATCGATTGTTTGTCCTGTCGACCTGTGCTGTTGCAAAACTTATAGTAAGGGCCTACGGACCCCTTACACTCTGCCCCTCCCCCCTTTTCCGAACACCATCTCCTTCAGCCCCTCTCTGTCACTCTCCTCCATCCCCAACCTCATTCCCTGTCCGTCTCCTCCTGCGCCTCTTGCTTTTCATCTCTTCTTGCTTCCTTTCTCTGTCCAGCTAATTTTAATTAAGAAGTTGTGCAGCAGTTCTTTTGTATTTACGATAAATTTCTGAGCAAGGATGGAATTTCTGCATGCAACATTTACAATATGGATGAGTCTAGTCTTACTATAGTACACAAAACTGCAGAAGTATTTGCTCAGGCTAGAAAGAAGCAGGTAAGTGCACAAACCAGTGCAGAAAGGGGTGTGCATGTGATTAATAATGTTACTTGGGTCCTTCTGGATTCATTCTACCCATGTTGCTTTACCACAGGAAAAACTGGAAGAACAAACTAAATGATGAGGCTTCATTAGGAACAGTCAGCACTGCATGGGAAACAGACTGGATGACAGGTGAAATTTTTGTACAGTGGCTGAAACGTTTCTGTTCCTTTGTGAAACCTGTTATGGAAAATAAAGTCATTCTTCTTTTAGATGGGCATGCAAGCCACAAAAATAATGAAGGCTGCTACTGAGCATGAGTGGCACTCCAAATGTGTGTCAGTGGTGCTACAAAGGCATGTTAGTGTACATAAGTTCAACGATATTTTGCAGAAATTACAACAGAAATTTGCTGCCTTCTGCATAACTTTGTCAGAGAAAGGGATGGGTATATGTCTGAGTACACACTTCTTATTGCTGGACTAGAGGGTGAGATGCCAGTAGACATATCTCTACCTGGAAGTGCAACTAAATGCATCCAAACAGCTGATGAAGGAAGATGGGAATGACTCAATTTAACATCAAATTTGAAATCAGGACTAACACGCATCTGAAATGTTAGCTTGAAGTGCAACTTTTTATGTACTGAATTTCTATAAAGTATTTTAGCTATTAAAATATTTCCTGTTTTACTGATGTTTGACGGAAATAAACTTTACTTTTCTTACTGATCAAGTTTTTTACTGTTGTGGACATGCCAGTGAAATCATTTCAAATTTCCGTATGATGGACTACCACACATTCTTCTTTGGCATCTTGTTGCTGTAACTGTCATGTTTCAGGTCCCATATGGTAGGCCACGTCTCAATCTCAATGGCAAAACTTCTGTATTGATGTTTGGTCCATGTGTTCCCATACCCAACAGCACTATCTATGACAATTTTTGTGGTGGCCACTCGCGGCAAAGCAGGCCACCAAGATGGCCAGCAGTGCCTTCGTTCAGTGGCTGTGGCTGTGTGTGAAACCGCTCATGTACCTGTGGCACTCGTCATCAGCAGCACTGCTAAGAAGAACTTCTACACGGCTACAACTTAAGAAACCCTTAGAGGTCTCATTCTATGGACCCCTTAAAATATACTATTATCAGGAAGTAACAAGATACCTCAATATCAATCATGGAAGGACTATTTCTCAATAACAGTTCTGTCATTTATTTGCTAAAGTTAATGAGAGAGCAGCAACTATTCCTATTGCTGAGAGTGGCTTTGGGCACACTGGACTTTCGCCTCTCAACCTAGACATGTTTCCATATCATTTGTCTGCTGCAACAGCAACCACAGACATTCAATATCTGACCCTAGGATGCACCAACCTGAAATTCCCAATGGGCTGGTCACTCTGTGAAAATGAAGAAACTGGAACAACTGGGCAACCCAATAAACAGAACCCTAAAACTGCTACTGTCATCAATACCGATGTTTCAAAACAGAAAATCTCTCCATCACCAAGACTGCAAATAGCAAACATCAAACATCAGTCCCATTCCTTCCATTTCAAGTCGCATGTATATGGACTACACAGAAGGTAAACATCCAAGATAACACCCTACTGTTTGTGTGTAAAAGAACTTGAAAAATAAAAAGGTGTTCCAGCAAGAAAATCGAGAACACAAGTTTACTTCGGAAAAGAATTACAGGGCTATTACAAATGATTGAAGCGATTTCATAAATTCACTGTAGCTCCATTCATTGACATATGGTCACGACACACTACAGATACGTAGAAAAACTCATAAAGTTTTGTTCGGCTGAAGCCGCACTTCAGGTTTCTGCCGCCAGAGTGCTCAAGAGCACAGTGAGACAAAATGGCGACAGGAGCCGAGAAAGCGTATGTCGTGCTTGAAATGCACTCACATCAGTCAGTCATAACAGTACAACGACACTTCAAGACGAAGTTCAACAAAGATCCACCAACTGCTAACTCCATTCAGCGATGGTATGCGCAGTTTAAAGCTTCTGGATGCCTCTGTAAGGGGAAATCAACGGGTCGGCCTGCAGTGAGCGAAGAAACGGTTGAACGCGTGCGGGCAAGTTTCACACGTAGCCCGAGGAAGTCGACAAATAAAGCAAGCAGGGAGCTAAATGTACCACAGCCGATGGTTTGGAAAATCTTACGGAAAAGGCTAAAGCAGAAGCCTTACCGTTTACAATTGCTACAAGCCCTGACACCCAATGACAAAGTCAAACACTTTGAATTTTCGGCGCGGTTGCAACAGCTCATGGAAGAGGATGCGTTCAGTGCGAAACTTGTTTTCAGTGATGAAGCAACACTTTTTCTTAATGGTGAAGTGAACAGACACAATGTGCGAATCTGGGCGGTAGAGAATCCTCACGCATTCGTGCAGCAAATTTGCAATGCACCAAAAGTTAACGTGTTTTGTGCAGTCTCACAGTTTAAAGTTTACGGCCCCTTTTCCTTCTGCGAAAAAAACGTTACAGGACATGTGTATCTGGACATGCTGGAAAATTGGCTCATGCCACAACTGGAGACCGACAGCGCCGACTTCATCTTTCAACAGGATGGTGCTCCACCGTACTTCCATCATGATGTTCGGCGTTTCTTAAACAGGAGATTGGAAAACCGATGGATCGGTCGTGGTGGAGATCATGACCAACAATTCATGTCATGGCCTCCACGCTCTCCCGACTTAACCCCATGCAATTTCTTTCTGTGGGGTTATGTGAAAGATTCAGTGTTTAAACCTCCTCTACCAAGAAACGGGCCAGAACTGCGAGCTCGCATCAACGATGCTTTCGAACTCATTGATGGGGACATACTGCGCCGAGTGTGGGAGGAACTTGATTATCAGCTTGACGTCTGCCGAATCACTAAAGGGGCACATATCGAACATTTGTGAATGCCTAAAAAAACTTTTTGAGTTTTTGTATGTGTGTGCAAAGCATTGGGAAAATATCTCAAATAATAAAGTTATTGTAGAGCTGTGAAATCGCTTCAATCATTTGTAATAACCCTGTATTCTGTGAAAGAAAATTCTTGGATGACCTGGCTGATGATTCAGATGATTGTCCATGCTTCCAGTGCAACAAATTGAATTCCCAGTCAAAATTTGGAAAGTACTGGTTAAGGTGTCAACAGTCTAAGGAATGTGCACACACTGAATATGCTGGTCAAAGTAATGGAGCAAAGATTTTTGTGATGTTCGTAAATAGAGCTATTTTTAAATATACACTGTTGGTTTGTTCTCAACAATAACTAACTCAATACACATGCATTAAATGTTACTTTTTAAACCTTCCTAAATCTGCTATACCCATTTGTCGTATTACCCAGACGTCAGTCAAAAATGACATATTGTGCAAATTTTAAAAATTCATAAAAAATAATTCATATTAGGAGACAAGCAGTTAAATGATGAAGATTTTGAGACACAAAGCAATTTTAAAACTATTTAGAACTATCATCCAGGTTACTCATAAACAGATCCATGAAGGATTTCTTCATAATGGGTTGTCAATAAGGTCAAGAGACAGGAAATTACAGTCACTGTGGATGAGAGACCGGTCCTACAAGAGAGTCAGCAAATTTAAATATATGAAGAGTTTCTCAGAGAGAACTCATTATGCAAAGAAGAGATAAACGCCAGGATCCCAGTAGGCTTCTACAGCCTAACAAAAATGCTTCGGCCCAAATGTCTCTCACGATGGTTCAATATTAGGCTAAATAAAACCTTGATCCAACCCGCAGTACTATGTGGCTGAGCGATGGAGAGCATCCAAAAAGCACGACTTTTATAAACTCCCTACATATGAGACATAAGTGCTGTGGAAGATCTTTGGTCCAATATTGGATGCAATCAATAGTAACTGGAGGATAAGACACAAACAAGAGTTAGACGAATTGTACCAAGATGCCAATATAGCCAAAATCATCAGAAGTAAGTGACTACAGTGGCCTGGACATGTAACTTGGATGGAAGACAACAGGTGGCCATGGAAACTCCAAGCATTTCATCCCTACAGGAAAGAAACCCCCTAGAAGGCCAAGGAAGAAGTGGAGTGATGTCCTCCATAAAGATCTGCATCAGTCAGCAAAAGATGTGCACAGATGGTGGATTGCAGCAATGGACAGAAGACGATGGAGAAGGGAAGTTAAGCTATTATCAATAATGTCTCACTTTCTGGGAAGTAAACATTTGACTGTAACATGGTGTCTTAGAGCTTCTACAGGCTGACAAATAACAAAATCAAAACTCTGCTTATCAATTCTGTAATGCCACAACTGTTGTTAATTTCTGAGAAACTAAAAACGTAACTTCCACGGCATGTTCACAATGGAGTAATGGTATAAAATAAAGTTGTCCTTTGCACCTGCAGTATGTATTTATACTGTAGTTTAGTCAAACACATTTACCAATCATAACTACAATATTTCATAATATACATAATTACTGTTCATAGTACTACTCAACACAGGTTACTTCACATTTTATCATGTCTGTTTTAGCACCATTTTTGCATGTATAAAGATCCTTTATGCCTCTTGTTTTGTAAATAATTTTTTTACATCTTTTACGACATGTTAAACACTGCTCACATGGCAGTTAAGTCATTCACTGCCAATAACACCATTCTTAAGAAAAGCATACTCTACGTCCATAATGATCCAAATGTGTGTTGCCTATTCATCATACTTACACAGGAGATGCTCCAAAAATATGAATCACATGTAGTGAATGAACTTTCCTGTTTTCAGCACATTTAAAATAGACATACAAAAATAATAATGACCGTTATAGACTTATGTTGTTTGCTTTGCAGTCAGTGAATATGAATATTATTACTAACTATACTCTTGTGCCTAAAACTAATAACAGAAATGGGAATAAAACTCCTTGGCATATACTTCCAGTATTCCAGCCTCATCAGCTGTGTTTTTATGACACAAGATGTGTGCACTTCTGAGCTCACTCAAGGAACACACAAGCTTGGAAACATATTCTACTGCTGGCAGTACAACTGAAACTTGCCAACAATAAAGAATATGTTTGGCAACTGTTTATCAAGTTACATCCAGAATGGCACAGAATTATCCTGCTAAGTTCAATTGATATTTTTTTGTGATTCTTCAATTTCCCCCAGTGTACTTCATGACGAAAGAGTTCATGGGTGAACAGCCCAGTTTTAGTATGCAATGTGCACAGGATTTTGGCAAGCAGCCACGTTGCCTTCATCATGTACACTGACAAACTGAGTGCTGGAGCGCCGGCACTGGCCTTTTTATCTCCTTCCACCCTCAGGTGTTCCCAACACAGTTCGCACTCAGGTGCGGAGCATCCAGCATCTGTTCCTTTACGGTCCAAGCCCAGGGGCGCATGCTGGCAGCATCTTCTTAGTATCTCTGCCTGTTCTCAAAGTCATTTCATGGTGGAATGTCTTCTTTCTCCTTTTAATCAGATTCAAAGCAGGATCCCAGCCCCTACTAAGGATGTAACCGCTATCTCAATTGATCAGTGGTTCCCGTACCCAAATCTTGATAGACTGTCACCAACTTGTTCATGGAACATATCGAAGAGGAAACCCTGCATTCAGCACAGTGGAAACCCACTACGTTGACGACACCTTTGTCATATGACCGCATGGCAGAGACAAACTGAATGGTTTCCTCCGACATCTCAATTCCATAGACCAGAACATAAAGTTTACCATGGAAGTCAAAGTGGATGGAGTGTTCCCTTCTGGATAACCTGGTTAAAAGAAGAGCAGACGAAACATTGGGTCACAGCGTGTATCATAAGAAGACGCACACTGACCTTTACTTACATGCAAACAGCTGCTACCATACATTGCAGAGAAACGGCGTCCTCAAAACATTGGTTCACAGGGCCCATATCCTATCAGACAATGAGAGCCTTAACCAAGAACTTCAACATCTGAGGTCAGTTTTCCGGAAAAACGGCTACACAGAGAAGCAGATTTGGAGAGCTCTATGTCCCACACGGACTGTACAACTGGAGGAAATAGAAGAGGAAACTCAGCAGGATGGGAGCATAGCATTTATTCCATTCTGTGATGCTTTATCAGGAAAGAGAGGTCGAATTCTTCAAAAACATCGAGTGAAGACTGTCTTACGCACACCAATTAAGACATAGGCATGGCTTGGTAATGTCAAGGACAATTTAGGACTATGGAAATCCAGAGTCTACCAGATCCCCTGCAAATATGGCTTGACTTACATAGGTCAAACAGCGCGCATATCATAGAAGGTTGCGGAGAACATCAATGGCACACCAAAACTGCAGCAGCCTAGCAAACCAGTGGGTGCTGAACATTGCCTCTCGGAATTACACAGAATGAATTACGACCAGACAAAGGTTCTGACACAGATGTCCAAATACTGGAACTGCGTCATTAAAGAATCTATCAAGATTTGCATATGGGAACTGCTGATCAATCAAGATAGCAAATACATCCTTAGTAATGCCTGGGAACCCACTTTGAATCTGATTAAAAGGAGAAAGAAGACATCCCACAATGAAATGACTTCTAGAACAGGCAGAGATACTAAAAAGACGCCACCAGCACATTGCCCAGTGTGCGGACTGCGAACCGAATGCTCCGTACCTGGACGCAGACCGTGTTGGTAACACTTGGAGGAGGGAAGGAGATAAAAGCCCGGTGCCTCGGCGGTCAGTTCATCAGTGCACCTGACGATGGCAACGTGGTCGCTTGCTGAAATATTGCGCCTGTTGGCCACAAACCCCTGGCTGTTCACCCAGGAACTCCTTCGTGATATTTTTCAATAGAGTAATCTGAGTGATTTTCACATCAGGTGTGAAATCTCATTATCAATTTATAGTCTTGGGTCAAGGAAGGCCAATTGCAATTAATCTCATCTTTTGCACTGTGATCAGACTGTCCTAGCCATTACTGGGGCGTCAGACAGAGACAAATGCAACAGCTCTTCAACAACTCTGAGGTAATGGGGTCGTGCTACGTTGGCTGTCAGTTCCAATCTACACTGAGGCCAGTGTTTTATCTAATCTATAACAGAACTACGACCACCCAGATCAAACATCAATAAGGAAATCCTAAGAAACCTTCTCCATCACAAGTTTTTTTGCTACTTTGAGTATCTTACGGTGTAAGGTAAAAAAATGATGATGCTGCACACTTGACAATGTCTTCTTCACCTCCTCTTAATTAATGAAATTGTGGAACTGAATGATTTACAACTGGGTTTCTTTGTATGTCCACTCCAAATGTCTCATTTGCATATTTCTTCACTATGACACACCACTGCACATTTACACGTGCTGTTTTGAAGTCCATAAATCAGAAGAACATGTCATGAAAAGCTTCAAAAAATCTGGAATATCCAAAATCTTGATGGGACTAAGATGACCTCCTTTGTGATAGTGATTCTGAGCAGTATCTGAATCACCTAGCAATGGTGAAGAATCAGATCCAGTGATACTGAGATGATGGGAAGTGAATGTGCTCGATTTGGGTAGGTACAAACAAGCTGACACAGTTCTACAAAACAAAGTACAGTTACTTTATTTGCAAACAAGGTATGTTTTTCTGCTATTTTCTTCTTGAATCTTTGATGGTTTACAAAAGTAACAGCAGTAGGTTGCAATAGTATTAATTTCAATCCATAAGATCTACATCCACATATACATACATCATCCGCAAGCCACTGTACCTGCGCAGTGGATGGTACCCTGAACCACTACTAGTCACTTCCTTTCCTGTTCCACTCGCAAATAGAGCGAGAGAAAAATGACTGTTATATGCCTCTATGCAAGCCCCAATTTCTCTTAGCTTTGTGGTTGTTACACATAAGTATGTTAGTGGCAGTAGAATTGTTCTGCAATCAGCTTCAAATGACAAGTTATCTAAATTTTCTCAACAGCATTTCTAGAAAAAAAGTCATTTTCCCTCCAGGGATTCCCATTTGAGTTCTCAAAGCATCAGTACGATATGTGTACATCTCATTTTGAAATTTGACAATTTATGATCTAATGAGAAAAATCTCGATTATAGGTTGCACTACCCTTTTTCAATCCAAAAATTAGAAAAAAGAAGTACGGCCCATATTTACGCAAATGCAATAGTATCCCATCAGATGCAGTGCCACCTATGAAAGCATCCATGTCATATACCAACTCTGCTGCAATTTCTGCACCGCATTACTGCCAGCGAGCTGTCTGCCAGCCCTCCCCCAACTCTTTCTTTCGCTTCACCTCTCCCTATAGCCACACCATCCGAACTTCCCCACGGGTGTGTGTGTGTGTGTGTGTGTGTGTGTGTGTGTGTGTGTGTACACATTATAGCATGTTAAAGGATCCATCTGAAAGTTCTCATCCTTTCTTGTCTGCTTATCAACTACTGAATGCTCCTACTATCAACTGAGTTGTCTCCTTTCACCCTAAATTATTTATAGTCTGTCTGAACTTTCCTTACCAAACTTATCTTGTCACACAATCATGCAGGTCAAAATAAAAATACCACAATTGTGTTTTTAATGATGTTTCTGGTAAGTCTAGGATGGTTTAAGGAGATAAAATGCCAGTTTCCACTTCAGTTGGCACAATTTTTTGAGGTACAACAGAGATTTTGCAATTCTAGAAAAATGAAGAATGGTACGCAAGGTCTTTGTTCTGCAGGATTTACATTAGACTGTTGAGTCAGTTAAAGCTATGAACCCATTTCATGTAATTCCAATGCATACAACTGACATATTTTATTTTAAAGATGCTGCTGAAACATAGTTGTTAGTGCAGGGTTGTATGGTCTCCTAATGAAGCATGATCAGAGTTTGTCATACTTATCCATCTCGAATAGCTATCAAAAATTCTTACTCTGAATCAGAAAAGTCAAAAAATGTCTGTGGATTCAAGGATGAAAGTCCATGGCTGACTTGTGCCAAACTGAACTTCATCTGAAAGACCAGCCATTTTTAACAGATGTAACACACGGAGGCCTATCGACAATGTTGCCATTCCTTCCTCAACAGTACAGGGAGTTCTACAGTGAACCTTATACTGTGTGATCCCAAGAGTGCAGTTGTGTAAGAAACAGTAGTCAATCTTGAAGCATTTTTTCTTGAATTTAATTTTTTTGTTCTTTTCTAAAAATTTATGAGAAATGATGCTTTTTGTAGCCCTGAATTTACACTTGCATCCTAACGTAACCACAACCTCTTGATGTGTAATGTATGCGAGGAAACGATGGTCAGCAACAACAGCCTTTTGATGTGCAATGTATCTCAGAAAATGGTGGTCAGCAACCTGCAGCAGAGTTATTAATCATGCTCACTTTGTTCATGGTGATTAGAACACCTTTAATCCTCTCATCTCAGTGTCCATGTTTCTGTCCCATATAGTGCCACACTCCAGACAAAACATTTGCCAAGCCTTTTCCTTGGACCTTTATCTAATTTGCCATGTAAGAGTCTCCTCTTTCTGTTGAGTGCCTCCTTTGCTATGGCAATTCGAGTTTTCACCTACTGGTGACATCTCAAGTCTTCAGTTATTGTGCTACCGAGATATTTAAATGCGCTTACTTGGCTAATGGTAGATTGTCATGTTTTAATATTGGACAGTCTGCATCTTGTACTGATGACCAAACTCTTTGTTTTTGCTGTGTTTAATTGCATACCATATTCTACACAAGCTTCATTCAGATCTTTCAGCATGTTATTCACTGTCTGCTCACTTTCTGCCACTAATACCATGTCATCAGCAAATCTTATACATTCTATTCTCTTTCCACCAATACATATTCCTCTTTTCCCATCTAAGCTTTTGCAATAATCTCTTCAAGGTATGCGTTAAACAGCAGTGGGGAAAGGCAACAACCTTGTCTAAAACCTCGTCCAATGCTGCTTCCTTCTGACATTTCATTTCCAATCCTTATCCTTACTTTCTGGTGTAAATATAGATTCTGTATCAGTCGTCTCTCTTTCCAATCAACTCCTTTCCTCTTCAAAATATCCATCAGCTTGTTCCACTGAACTCTGTCAACAGCCTTTTCTAAATCTATAAAAACAGCAAAGATTTCTCAACCTTTTTCCACATACCTTTCCCCTATAGTTCTTAACAGGCCAATAGCATCTCTTGTTCCTTTTCCTCTTCTAGATCCGAATTGCTCCTCTGCAATCCCTCTATCCAGCTTGCCATATAGCCTTCTATTCAACGCTCTAAGCAAGACTTTAGCTGCATGAGAAATTAGACTGATGGTCAAATGCTCTTCACATTTTTTAGCATTTCTCTTTTTCTCTATTGGTATCATAACTGTTGCAAGGAAGTCCTCAGGCCATTCTCCTTTGTCATATATCTCGTTACAGAGGTAGACTATTTCTTTTCTTGCCTTGTTTCCCAGACTCTTCAACAGTTCTGCTGGCAAATCATCAATTCCACATGCTTTCCTATTCTTCGTCTCCTTCAGCGCCTTTTCTACTTCTGCTTCCAAGATGGTGAATCCCTTTCCATCTTCCAGCACACATTGCTCCTCTTCAACCTTAATTTCGCTTTGCATTTCATCCCCCTTATACAAACATTCAATATATTCTCGCCATCTGTTCAAAACCTCCTGTGGTTCTTCTGATAGAGTACCATCCGCTCTTTCTATGTCCATGTTATTCCTCTTTCTTTTACTTTCAAAAACTATCTCACTAGCCAGTCTATACATCATTTCATGCTTTGCCTCTTTCTCCATTTTCTCTATTTCATCGCATTTCTGTTTCATCCATTTTTAACTTGCTTCTTCAGTTTCTCTTCTTAATTCATTATTCAGTTTCCTGTACCTCTTTTTGCCTTCTTCAGTTTCTACACTTTTCCACTTTCTCCGCTCTTCCATGTTTTCTGTTAGCCATTCTTTCCTGGTGTTTTGGGATACTCTAATTTCTAGTACTTCTTTGACAGAGTTCATGAGTCCTTCCCTCATTTTTATCCATTTGTCATTAACATTTTCATCAACACTACCTCTTTGCCATTTTCTCATAAATCTGTTCTCCAAATCTGATACCTTTCCTACCTCTTTGAGTCTCTCTCTGTTTGGTCTTTCCTTTGCTTTACCTCTCCAGACTCTCTTCAACTTCACCTGTATTTCTCCCATTACTAGGTTGTGGTCTGAATTTATATCTGCTCCTGGATAAGCTTTAGCATTCTTCAAACAGTTCCTAAACCTTTTTTATCAGGATGTAGTCCAATTGATATCTTTCCCCATTCAAATTTGATATCTATGTGTAATGTCTCCTTTTGTGGTGTTCAAATAATGTGTTACCCACTGATAATGAATTTTCTTTACAGAAACTAAGTAGTCGTTTACCTCTCTCATTTCTTATTCCTAATCCAAATTTTCCTACTGCATCTTCATCTCTTCCTTCACCCACCAATGCATTCCAGTCCCCCATGATGATAAAGCAATATTCTCATAATATTCTTCCACTTCCTCATCTCTATGCTGGCTGGTTAGCATATACACCCGTATTAACACCAAATCTTTTGAACTACCCTTCCGTCGTATCATCATCAGTCTTCCATCAATATATTGTACCTACATTACCTTATTTTTCAACTTTTGCCTTATCAATATTCCTACTCCGTTTTCACCACTCTTGATTTCCCCTGAGTAAAAGAGCTGATAATCCCCACTTTCTATCTCCCCATTCTCTCCCCATCTCTCTTGCGTGCCTCAGCGACACAGACAGCCATACCGTAGGTGCAACCACAATGGATGGATATCTGTTGAGAGGCCAGACAAACATGTGGTTAATGAAGAGGGGCAGCAGCCTTTTCAGCGGTTGCAGGGGCGACAGTCTGGATGACTGGCTGATCTGGCCTTGTAACATTAACCAAAATGGCCTTGCTGTGCTCATACTGCGAACAGCTGAAAGCAAGGGGAAACTACAGCCATAATTTTTCCTGAGGGCATGTAGCTTTACTGTATGGTTAAATGATGATGGCATCCTCTTGGGTAAAATATTCCGGAGGTAAAATAGTCCTCCATTTGGATCTCCGGGTGGGGACTACTCAAGAGGACATCATTATTAGGGGAAAGAAAACTGGCGTTCTACAGATCGGAGCATGGAATGTTGGATCCCTTAATCGGGCAGGTAGGTTAGAAAATTTAAAAAGTTAAAAAGGGAAACTGATAGGTTAAAGTTAGATATAGTGGGAATTGGTGAAGTTCAGTGGCAGCAGGAACAAGACTTCTGGTCAGGTGAATACAGGGTTATGAATACAAAATCAAATATGGGTAATGCAGGAGTAGGTTTAATAATGAATAAAAAAATAAAAACGCAGATAAGCTACTACGAACAGCATAGTGAACGCATTATTGTAGCCAAGATACACACGAAGCCCACTCCTACCACAGTAGCACAAGTTTATATGCCAACTATCTTCGCAGATGATGAAGGGATGTTATTCAGTCTGTGTATTGAGCAATCAGTAAAGGAAACAAAAGAAAAATTTGGATTAGGTATTAAAACCCATGGAGAAGAAATAAAAACTTTGCGGTTTGCCAATGACATTGTAATCCTGTCAGAGTCAGCAAAGAACCTGGAAAAGCAGTTGAATGGAATGGACAGGATGATATAAGATGAACATCAACAAATGCAAAACGAGGATAATGGAATGTAGTCTGGCTGTGGCAAGAAAAGTGTTTCTGAAGAAGGGAAAAAGATGGTTTATCACTTTTACTGTTTAGCTGAATTGAAGAAAAAATTGTAAGGCTCTGCACTTTGACACTAAAGAATCACAAAAATTGAACCAACAATTCTAGGGAGGAAAACTAATGGTATTAAGCTACACTGCCTGGGTTTTGCAGATGATTATGCAATACTTTCTGAAAATCTGACAAACACAGTCATTGAAATAAATCTTCTGGATAAAATAGCAAACAGAACTGGTCTCAAAATTTCAGCTGTAAAAAAAACAAAATTGATGACAAACATTAAAAATGCACCAAAATTCATAGAAACACAAATAAGTAAAACAGAGTGAGTAAGTAAATTCAAATATCTTGGAGAAACTATACAACAAAATAGACTAGAAAAATATGCAGTAAATGTAAGAGTTAACAAAACGATGAGAGCATATGGTTCGACAAAGAATATTTACAAAAGAAAGTATATCTTAAAAAACTGAAACCTGAAACACTAAACCACAGTGGTACAACTAGAATGTTTATATGGATGTGAATACCTAACAATGAACTATAAGCCGGGCACAATAGAGGTACTTGAAAGATACGGGTAGTTAGAAAAATAATGAGTGCAATACAAACTACAAATGGCTGGAAAATGAGAAGTAATGATGAGATCTACAAAAATACAGACAAAATATCAGAAGTAATGGCTAAAAGAAGATTAATCTTTTTTGTACACCTTTACTGAATGTATGAGAGAACAGGCTCATGAAACAAATATTCCTGCATTTCTGGAAGAAGGAATCGTCAATAGCACAGATTACAGAAATAAAAAAAAGGAGAGTAACAACTTAATGAATCAGAAACGACAGGAGAATTTTTAAGCATAAAACATTAAATTTAGAAGGCTTTAAATGTAGAAGAAACAAGAAATCAAGAACAACATGTAAAGAAGAAAGGAAATGCGAACATGAGGAGAAGATGAAAGAGTACTGGAAAAACAGAAAACAACAAGAAAAGAAGTGCAACTGAAGTTGTTACGTTTATCTTAGTTGGTCAATAAGAAAATTTAAAAAAAAAATAATAAATAAAAAAATTAACTGAACCTTCACAATGTGTTCTATTTTGGAAACCACTCAGAATAGGGTATATGACCATATGAAATGTTTTGCTTCATTGCATTGTCGAAGCGTAGCAAGATCCCAGAGTTACTCTACAGAATAAACAATAGTAATGCCAATATTATATCAGGTAACGGAAGCTGGTCGAAACCAGACTAAATAGCAGTGAAAATTTGAACTCAGATTAGAAAATGTTTAGGAAGGATAGGACTGACGCTATGGGAGGTGATGTGTTCATTGCAGTTAAAAGCTGCTTAAATGCAGTTGAGATCAATACTGGGTCGGGCTGTGAAATAGCCTGGATAAAGTTGCCAATCATACAAGGAGTGACCATTGTATTAGGATGTTTTTATAGACCACCAGCATCCACAACAAATGTCACAGAATGTGCCAGGGAAAGTCTTGAGTACATAGGAAATGAATATCCAAATTATCCATTAGTCATAGGTGGAGGCTTTAATCTCAGTGTCCATTGACTGGGAAAATTACACATTTATCACAGGGGGCAGAAGCAAAGACTCGTGTGAAGTTATTCTAGGAGCGCTCTTAACATACAACCTTGAGCAATTTGTTAGAAAACTAACTCGAGATGGGAACATATTAGATATCTTGGTGACAAACAGACCTGATCTTTTTGAGGAAGTTTATCTAGAAAAAGGTACTAGCAACCATAATGTCGTCGTGGCTTCTATGTCAGGGGAAGCTGCAAAAAAAAAAAGTGTAGAGTTTTCTTGTTTGGGAAAGCAAATAAAAGTGCCATTAATGGATATCTTCATAGTCAGCTCCTAGCATTCACCGCGGGACACAAAGATAATGAGTATCTTTGGTCGGAATTTAAAGGTATTGTCCACCACATGCTAGAGAAATATGTGCCTAGCAAAAATATAGGGGAGGGAAAGGATCCACCTTGGTTCAACGAACATATTAGGAAGTTCCTGAGAAAGCAGAGAATTTTGAACAGTTGTTTTAAATGTAGTCAATGCTCCACTGACAAACAGAAATTATGCGAAATGAAAGCAGCTGTCAAGAGGTCAATGAGAGATTCTTTTAAGGTATTTGAAAGCAATATTTTATCTGAAGATTCTAAAAATAAGCCCAAAAAAATTTTGGTCGTACATAAAATCTATGAATGCTACAAATAATTCAATACCTTCTCTTGCTGACAGTATGGGTAATGTAACAGATGATGTCAAACAGAAGGCCGAAATTCTAAACCTAGCTTTCAAAAATTTGTTTAAAGTACAGGACTGCAGCACCATTCCCCTTTCAATTATCGAACAAATGCAAGGATGGCTGACATAATGTTTAGTGTATCTAGAATTGTAGAGCAGTTAAGATCCTTAGATGCCACAAAGGCATCTGACCCAGACGGTATCCCCGTAAGATTTTATGTTGACTATGCTACAAATATAGCACCACTCTTATCCATCATCTACCAGAGATTATTGGAACAGTGGAAAGTTCCATGGGATTGGAAGAAGGCCCAGGTCATAGCAATCTATAAAAAGGGTAGAAAATCGGATGCACATAATTACCGGCCAATTTCACCGATATCGATTTGTTGTAGAATCATGACACATATTTTGTGTTCAGACATAATGACCTTTCTGGACTCCAGATATCGGCACCCAGGGCGATGACATATTCCTCGACTTTCAAAAGGCGTTCGACTCAGTTCTGCACTGTCGCTTGCTCCAAAAAGAGCGCGCCTACGGTCTATGGTTGGATAGAAAGTTTTCTAACAGGCAGAGAGCAGTATGTCGTCCTGGATGGGGAGACTTCAATAGAACCAAGCATAACATCAGGTGTGTCGCAGGGCAGCGTAATAGGTCCACTGCTTTTTACGATTTACATAAGTGATCTGGTTGATGGTACTGACAGCGGCATTAGACTGTTTGCTGATGATGCTGTAGCCTACAGGAAAGTAGTACCACAGGAAAGTTGTGAACAATCACTGAGGATTTGCAGAAAATAAATGCATGGTGTAATGACTGGCAACTATCTCTCAATATTAGTAAGTGTAACCTACTGCATATAACAAAGCGAAAATCCCCATTAATGTATGAGTACAAAACAAATGCCCAGTCTTTGAAAGCGGTAACATCTGTCAAGTATCTGGGTGTGACTATTCGAAATGATCTCAAATGGAACGATCAGATCACAGAAGTAACGGGTAAGGCAAACTCTAGATTGCGATTGATTGGTAGCACTTTGCAGTACTTCAGCAAAGGAAATTGCTTACAATACTTAAGTTCCTCCAGTCTTCTTCGTCTGTATTGGACCCTTACTAGTTGGGTCTGATTCAAGAGATTGAGATGGTCCAAAGAAGAGTGGCTAGATTCATGACTGGTACATTTAGCCATAGCAAGAGCACTACAAACCTCATATAAAATGTGAAGTGGGACACACTTGCAAATAGACGACGTGCTAAATGGAAGGGGCTCCTCACTAAATTCTAAAACCCGATCTTCGCTGAGGATGTAGAACATATATTATTACCACCATCTTTCAAATCGCGCAATGATCACCACTGAAAGATAACGGAAATTAGAGCTTGTACTGAGGCATTCAGTCAGTCATTTTTCCCTCACGTAATCCGCGAATGGAACAGAGTGGAAAAATATGACTTTGGTGCGAATAGTGTCCTCTGCCACACACCGCTTGGTAGCTAGCGGAGTATATATGTAGATGTAGATATGATCATTCCAAATCGACACAACATGGTATCCAGGCAGGAGTACCCCAAGGAAGCATCCTAGGGCCCTTACTGTTTAACCACTACATTAACGACCTCCCAGTTACACACAACACGATGGTGGCAATCTACGTGGATGACACCGCCATCCTTGCCCAAGATTGGAAGCCATCTAACATTAACTCACGATACAGACTGCACTCAGAACGGCGGAGCCTTGGCTGGTGAAATGGCGTGTTAGAGTAAACGCCGACAAATGCGAAGCCATTCTGTTCACTAGAAGACCGAAGCAACTGCGCAAACATCAGCACTGCAACCCAATAACACTACACACACGCCCAATACGTTTCCGCGAGAAGGTCAAATACCTCGGTATCTGGCTGGACAGGAAACTACTCTGGGGGGACCACATCCAACACGTGACCAACAAAGCAAACGCGAGGCTCAAACAACTCTACCCTATGCTTAACAGGCATAGCACACTGAATAGGAAGGTGTCTAGGTCCATGTACATGACACTTATTCAACCCCTGATGATGTACGCAGCCCCTGTCTGGGGATATGCTGCGCCTACTCGCCTGTGCCGTCTGCAGCTCATACAGATCAAAGTACTCAAAATCATAAGCAACGCTCCGCGCTACACACGCATCACGGACCTTCACCGGAAATACCAGCTAGATACCATCTTGCAGGTATTCCAAAAACTCTCCACACGAATGTACAATAACACGAGACACTCGCGCAACCCGTTTATCCTTTCTCTGGGTAACTACGACCACAACCATAGATGGAAGCATAACAGACCAAAGACACTATTGGCTAGGAACTAAACATCTATGGTCCATAGCACGCTAACACGGCAGTATTGGCGAGCCCCTGCAACACAGCTACTACTGGTAACCCCAGATGCTCAACCAGCCAAAAAACAGGCAACCGCAGGGAAACTGTACTATACACAGCACGCAAACTAACCACACACACCCCCTACACTGTCTGTGAGTCAATCTATGACCGATCGCCCACTAATGTACAACGACCTTGAATTGTTGCAGGGACGCAGCAACTGCAGCAAGCCCCGCAACGAGCTCCAGCAACGACAAAGGTAACAATGCACGATACCTCGCACTAACATAACCACACCTTGCTTGCACTGTCGCAGAGGTTTTTTTACCTTGGCGCCTGCCTTGGAACTTTTTTTCCTCTGCCCTTACAACCGCTACCCTTCTATCGCTTTCATCCACTTTCTATCTCCTGATGGACCATGTTAATGAGTAATCTTACCCAGGCACATATATAACACCACAGCCCGCATCCTGTGACTCCTGATTCAAAAACAAACATGTTATACGGAGGTGAAAGTAGAACTTTTGGTTTGGTCACCACGTTGGTGTGGGCGTGGAGGGGCCCCATCCTTTATTATTAAGAAAAAAAGATCATTTACATCATATCCCTATATATTGACCATTCCTCCTGGGACACCATGTATAAGATAGCTTTTTCTTGTTGTTCTGATCATTAGATTACCACAAACAATAAAAAAAACTCTATATCAATCGATTTTAATATGTTCTGATCTTTGCACGAGGATGGAAAACCACAAAACGTATTTAGTTGTGAAAGACCAGCTGTTAAATAACAGACGTAGCAGGAATTTGTGTGTGTGTGTGTGTGTGTGTGTGTGTGTGTGTGTGTGTGTGTGTGTGTGTGTGTGTCATTTATAGTCAAGCATCAAGAATGCCTGCTGGTAATGATACTCTATTAATTTATATAATTCAACCTGTTCTCACAAGGCTTAGAACAACTGTACATGTTTATGAATTAATAACATGCCTGTGCTGTATGTGGGCAAGCGAAAAAATAAAATAAAATAAAATAAAATCTGCTGCAGATGTAGACATCAGAACGTTCAAACACATTTATGAATTAGAAAACTAAATAGAAAAATAATAATGACAAGAAATGCGAATAAACTACAGTTCTGAATTTTTTGTGAAAAGTAGACACTATCAATCTGTTCATGATACATCAACCCTATGTAAAACTAAGTGTTTCAGATCGAAAGCCAATACAATTAATAAAATGGCTTACTGATTTTTATAAAGAACATGCTTAAAGTAACTTGAAAAGTGTAAATAGAGACTTCACTACAGATGAAACTAAAATCAATCACAACTAGGCAAGAGGAATGTGCTGCAATTAAGTAATGGGTACGATGGACTAAAAGTTCCAGTTGGCACGGTAAGTGACATAGTGCTTCACGTTAGATCAGTAGAAACTGGCTTTATTCTCCAAAGTTGATTTTTAAGGTGCTGTAGAAACTGGCTTTATTCTCCAGAATTAGCAAACTACAAATTCTGAAGATTACCATTCTCATATCTCATACAATGTCTTTGAAAACTGTTGTTGCTGTGTATTCTTGCATGTTTGATTATAGTTGTGGATAACGTGATCAACTACTCTGCACAAGTGAACTAAGCTCCAACTGGGAACATCAAAAAGACAGACATTATTGCCGAGTTTGCCTCATACAGAATACCTCTTGGTTTGTCACAGACCAGAGGAGAGTTTTTTAACCATTCAAACAGTGTTCATACAGACACTACAAAAAATATATAGAAGTCACCAGTTATGTGGTGACTAGTTCATTTAATGACAATTTTGATGTAATCATCATCAGATAATCAAAATATGAATAGGATTCACATGCAAGTAGTATGGGGTCATGTAATTTAGGCACATGCAAATATGACATGGGACGTGTTATCTTGATGTAATTTACATGACTCCATACTACTCGTATATTGGTCCAGTTCATATTTTGATTATCTGATGATGATTATATCAACCTGTGTCATTAAATAAATCAGTCACCACAAACTTGTGCCTCCTATATATCTTTTTTAGTACCCATATTAGCACAAGTTCAATGGGTACTTGACTTCACGTCACTGTTAATTCAGAAGAGAACAGCGGGTTCTTCTCACTGCCCACGAACTAGCATACCAAATTTATTGATGAAATTTTGAATCGGTATGGGCACTGTGTTGTTTGACTACCACCATAATAGTGTCATTGTAGCCCAACAAAGCGAGTATGGATTCGTGTACAGTCATACATAGTGGAGAATAATAATACATTCCAAACTGCAAAATGCTGAGAGGCACAAACGAAGCAATAGACACTACCTCAACACCTGCATGGGCAGCTTGCATAAGACACACAGAAAACTGTAGAATAAAGATTACCACAGAAAAATTAGGAGGAGCATGATCATGGATCATATTAATAGAAATCTTGGCGAGTGCGAGTCATCTGTGTCAGAAAGTGATGATGACAGGTTGGCTCTAATAGCATGAAATACCTAAGTGTTAATGGCTGTTACTTAATGGCTTTGTTTGCACGACTATATCTGCTGTTGCGTTAAGCAAAGAACTTAAAATAATGCAGTCTTCTTTGTAAGACTCATTTCATTTTACACAAACACACGATGCAAACACAGAATGCACTAGATATCACAAGCAGGTTGGACAAAAAAACGAATCAGACATTAGTAGCTCATTAAACAATCTGTTTCTGATATCACAAAGTTTTGCAGCTTGAAAATGCTTTAAATATATGCAGTCACTATGGGTACCTAAAGTGCTGGATGTAAAAAGTTGTTTAGCCCATCCCTTTTGTGCTCATTCAGCAAGAGATTCACCTTAAGCAGATATAGAAACAACATTTTGATCAAATAATTACTGAAAAACTCAAACAACAGAAGTTAATTACACTCCTCAACACATAATATGCACAACTTCATGTTATTTTGATGTACTACAGTGTTGACAATGATGTTTGGTTTGTGGGGCACTCAACTGTGCGGTCACCAGCACGTGTACCAAGTCCCAAGTTTTACACAAATTATGATGATGATGAAATGATGAGGACAACATGAACACCCAGTCCCCAGGCGGAGAAAATCCCCAACCCGTCCAGGAATGCATTACAGTGGTAAATTTGTGTTTACATCAGTTTTCTACATCTGTCTGTTTTTCATACCTCTTAAATTATTGTAAACACAACCAATAACAAAAATGTATATTAACTGCCTACACACTCTGGTAAAAGGCTCAAAGATAAACAAGCAGAAACCCAAACAAGTTCATTTTCTTTATAACAATCCACTATCCAAGCATAAGCTGCTTTGTTAACCAAAAGCAATGCAAAGGTAGAGAAACCATCACCATATTAAAGCGCACACAAAAAGAAGCAATTTCAACAACTTTAAACATATACAAACCATACAACCCCAGTGCCATGTAGCACATTAGGTAAAAAGAAAACAAGCTTTTCACTATGTGATCTGAGGCCTTCCCAGCGAGTGCGCTGTATCCGAGGTTCTCGGGTGTCCAGCAGGATTCGATCGTCGAAGTTCCATGATATTTCAGTGAATAACCGTTCTGCCATCATCAGGTGGTGCTGATGGAATGATCTGTCTGCGCTGTGTCCATGGTATTTATGTCCGCAGGGTCCCGAGTCGTACCCGGCGCGGACGGCCGGTGGAGCGGAGTGCCGCGTGGTGGGAGATGGGAAAGGGGGGGGTTAGCTGCAGCCAGGCCCGGTGGTAGGCGCAGTTCATCTCCGTCCTCCGTGGTGGAAGGATCTCACGTCCGCTCACGCCGTTGCTCTTTGATGGTGTTTAACAATGGTTTCCAGGCCTTGCTAAGTTGAAACCCGATGTCCCTGTTGATGAGGTTATCTCTTACACAAATTTCTATGGCCTCCTTGTAGGTACTGTCCCAGTAGGCACTTGTGGCTGGCAGGATTTTTATCTCTTTGAATCTCGCTGTGTGTCCAGTTTCAATGCAGTGTCCTCCTAGGGCCGAATGGCTGGGTTGGCGAAAGTGGGTGTGACATTCGTGTTCCTTGCATCGGTCCTCAACCGTGCGAACTGTTAGGCCGATGTAGGATTTGCCACAGTCGCACGGGATTTTGTATACGCCCGCTTTCTTAAGGCCTACGTCATCTTTTGCCGTTCCTAGTAGGTCACGAATCTTTGCTGGTGGTCGGAAGACTGTGTCAGTCTTGTGTCGCCTTAACAGTCTCCCTATTTTTGACGACACATTGCCAGCAAACGGCAGAAAGGCCCGAGCTTGCTTCTCTTCTTCGGGTTGTTCTTCATCTCGGTTCTTGCTGCACTGCTGGATTTGGCGGTTGCCATACCCATTCTTGCAGAACACGGTCTCCAGGTGTTTGAGTTCTGTTGGCAAGTTCTGTTCATCAGAGATCGAGTGTACTCTATGTACCAAGGTGTTGAGCATTCCATTAAGCTGCACCGGATGGTGGCAGCTGGAGGCATGTAGGTACAGGTCACAGTGTGTACCGCAAGCCTACACACAGTGTACTCTATGTACCAAGGTCTTGAGCATTCCATTAAGCTGCACCGGATGGTGGCAGCTGGAGGCATGTAGGTACAGGTCACTGTGTGTAGGCTTGCGGTACACACTGTGACCCAGTGAGCCATCAGACATACATTCCACTAGGACATCAAGAAAGGGTAGTTTTCCATCTTTCTCAGTCTCCATGGTGAACTGAATGTTACTGTGGACCGAATTTAGATGTTGTAGAAAGTATCCGTAGCTGTTCTTGTCCATGTGGCCAGATGATGAACTTGTCATCCACGTAGCGAAAGAAGCATACAGGTTTCAGTTTGGCAGCTTCCAGTGCTTTCTCTTCGAAATTCTCCATGAACAGGTAGGCCACCACTGGGGAGAGCGGGCTCCCCATGGCTACTCCGTCAGTCTGCTCGTAGTATTGACCATTGAAGACAAAGTACATGATGTTAACATGTGCCTGAACAGTTGTGTCAGGTCAGGCCCGAATTTCTCACTGATTAAGTAGAGAGAATATTCCAGCGGGACACGTGCGAGTAATGAAACGACATCGAAGCTGACCATGATGTCGGATTCTTGTACTGTCATCTCCTTCAGGCAGCCAATGAAGTCCGTCAGGTTCCGGATATGGTGCGCACATTTCCCCACATGGGGTCTTAGCATACCCACCGAGTGCTGTGCCAAAAGATACGTTGGTACCCCTATGTTGCTGACTATGGGTCGCATCCCTTCTTTGTGCATTTTTGGGGGACCATATATCCTCGGAGCTACCGCTGAATATTGGCAAAGTCTTTTGATGTCCTTGTCCTCAAGTGCGCCATTTTTCAGCAAGGGTGGCAGTGCTTTGTTGTATCTTCCTGGTCGGGCCTGTGTTGATTTTCCGATATGCTGGATCGTCTAGCAATTGCAGCATCTTCTGTTCATAGTCGCATCTCTCAAAGATGACTGTGGCATTTCCTTTGTCGACAGGAAGAACGATTATCTCCTTATTGTCTCTGAGGGCTCGTAGTGCTGCTCTTTCTGCTCCCGAGATGTTGCTTCTGGCCAGTGTTGCCCTTGAAACAATCCGGCAAGTTTCCCTTCTGATTTCTTCTGCTTTGTCATCTGGTAAGCCACAGACTGCCAGTTCTACTGAAGAGATTATTTCACTGAACGGCAGAGATGCAGGTGTCGGTGCGAAATTGAGTCCTTTTTCAAGTACAGCTGTAGCTGTGTCGTCGAGTGGTTTACCCATGAGATTAATCACGGACCGTCTAGTGGGCACTATATCATTTTTCGGTTTTCGATTTGCCAGGTAGTCATGCAAACTTGGTGATCTGCTTCTCCGTGGATTTCCGGTGGGTCCAGTCTGCCTGGGCCCAGGTAACACCGTCCATCCATTCCCAGGAGTGATCTTGGAGTACGAAGGATAATCGTAGGTGAAGATGCAGCAGCTCCTTGGCGTTCTTGTCGAGTAGTAGACGGGTGTAGCGAATCCTCTCCCTGACCAGGGCCAGACTGGCTCTTCGCTTAAGCCTCAGATCACATATTACCAACCTCTACGGGGAGAATATGTACCAACTGGTGAAGAAACTGGAAGCTTCAAAACCAGAAAGGACGTCTGCTGAGTTCTCTCACCTTTTTACTAAGGTGTAGGGATGAAAACACCATACCTACTTTGGCCAAAATGATGCATCACGTATGCACGCCTGCAGCAAATTGTATTAAGCGAAGAGCCAGTCTGGCCCTGGTCAGGGCCAGACTGGCCGCTGACATAAATACCACGGACACAGCGCAGACAGATCATTCCATCAGCACCACCTGATGATGGCAGAACAGTTATTCGCCGAAATATCGTGGAACTTTGATGATCGGATCCGGCTGGACACCTGAGAACCTTGGATACAGCTTTTCAATAGTTACAGTTATAACAGAAAATAGACTGTAACGATACAAAATTGCCCCAACATATTTAGTCGCCAGAACAGATTGTTTCAGCTAATAATAAACTTGGGCTAAGAGAATAATTCTCCAAACTAGTATGGTAATTTCATTGGTTGAAATGGAGCAAACATACATTCCTACAGTCACAGTGATAAATGTTTACTTTTTTTATTTTACTTTTGACCCAACTTAAAATGATGAAGAAACAGATTAAAATTTAAATCATCAATATGGGCCAAAGAATATGTTCTAGCATATTCTAAGGTAATAAATAACATGAAATATTTGGAGAAATTGGGAACTACAATCAGCACTCTCTGCACTTCTACATCTGAAGTCACTATGCAACTTACACATCTCATAGTGAACTAGTCAAGAAATCTAAACCTGTTACAAAACATGAATTTAATTACAACAGGCTTATTTAATGTTACTGCTGGTTAACACACACACACACACACACACACACACACACACACACACACACACACACACACACACTGCTGGTTGCACACTGTTGACAGAATGGGGCTCACCGTGACTTGTCGGGCATCAGGTCTTGGGTGAAGGGTAGTCGAGAGCGAGAAAATCCTGTTCGTGAGCGAACAGGACTTGAGTTGAGCCTCTCATCAACTGTAGAATTTGAACCAGATTGAGATGTTCGACACCTAAACACAATCGCAATTATTTATCTCATAATCAACTTCATTTTCTCTCTTTTTAATCAACATATAATTCAACTGGCACTATACAGTAGCAAAATGTTGAGAGTTGTGCAATAGAATTTTTTTACAAATTAGCTGTGTATACAGAAAAACCACCCACCTCTACCAATAACGGTTAACAGAATTAGTAATATTCACCAGTACCACGAGTAGTGAGCTCGGTAATGTGAAACTGCGTATTAAAATACAATGCACATGCTGAACCATAGCACAACTACACAGCTGACAGACCCGCCACATTAAGCGATGATTGCAACCTACACAGGGCATGCAAGACAATCATAGCACAGTGTAAATCTGCACCTGCAAGAAAGGCTACCTGTTATTTCAATCTGTAATACCAGCACACATGCTTCATACAACTCATACAGCACTTGTATTCACTAGAAAAAAGAAATCTGTTGGAGACAGAGATATCAATCATAACAGTCATCTTTTTAAATATTTTAATCAACGTGCAGTTTTATCAGGTAACACTCAGCTCTACATCTGACAAATGAGATGAATATGAAAACAGTGATCAGCTTTGAAAAACATTGTGGCAAGGCTTGTTACAAAAATTACAAACATGATAAACAAATACTGTGATGCTTTTCTTCACTTATTTGCTGTTTTATCATTACAAACCAAATCGATCAGTTCCTACAACATACAAAATTAGTAAGTGCTCCTTAGAAATTGAAAATTGAATGGTGTCACAAATACATGAAACAGCTGCACATGTGAAACATGATAGGAAACAGACAAAAATATGAAGTTTGCTACTCAAGCTTGTCAAACTTAAGATTCAAAAGCTTGCCCAATGTTTATGGCTACCCCCCCCCCCCCCACCCCCACCCCCCAATTATTTAACTGTTTCTTCTGAATATGTTACAATTTCCAAGGTGGTGGTATACTGACATGAGAAATGAGAATGCGAAAATATTTCTCCATCTCTTGTTTCAGAATACACTATCTGTCTGCTACTCCCTCACTGGCTGCTTGGAATCAACAGCACCCTTTATACCTCATGGTGAGTGCTGACAACACTGCTGCGTGAAACATGTAAGCTCGCCACACGCCACTGGCCCTGAAGTAATTTTTTTTTTTTTCCCCTCCTGCTCTGGCTACTATTAGCCTGTAAGAATTATGTTGGTAACTGTAAATTATTTTATACTGACAAATATTATCACTTTTTCATGGATGTGCTGCAAAAATATTCATGCATGTAACACAAAAACATTATAACACAAATGATACAAAGAAAGCATGATTTACACAAATTAATAACAGCACAGCACAGTACTTATTAATATGACACACCAAATTTCTGAAAGCACACTGTTTGCATTGGTAATAATATGCACTGACAAAGTCGAGAGATTTAGAATTTTAAGCAAGTTTGGTAACATATCTAACGTATCAACTAGAGTGAAACAAAGAATAAGAGATTAGTGGAAACATATATACTGAGGATAATAGTTCAGAAACTTGTCTATAAGGACTTGTGAGCTAGAGACTGGTACTAGGTATTAGAATATTTATGCTTAAAAGTAAGTAACCTTATTTGCTTAGAGTTATTAGAAATAAAAACACAAATAATAACAGAATTAACATAATACAATCACAATAACAATTTCAATAATACAGAAATGGAAATACTTAGACCAGTGAGAAGTAAAAAGAGAGTATGTAGAAATAGAAAATGAGAAGTAACATTAACACAGAGTTTCAACAAAAGCAAATCAAATTTGCTGCATAAAAAATTTACTTTTGAGCTTTTGAAGTGATCCTAAATAAAAATCATTAAAGGCCAACAAAGAATTTTCCAAGAAAGATATAACTTGGAACAGACACCAGAGAAATGGAAACATACATTCACAACACGAAAAGGTGACAAACAAGATGCTTATTACTACAGAGAACTATCACTTCTACCTTAATTAAAAATATTTTCAAATATTCTAATTAACAAAACAGAAAAGAAACACCGCCGCAAGCCGGTCCCAAGCCCAGGCCCATCTAAAAACAAGAGGATGGGGAAGTGTGGAGGGGGAGGAGTAACAACCTCGTAAAAAAACCAGGGTCCGTCCGGCTCCAGATGGTAGCACCCTGTCATAGGGCCCCTGCCTAGGGTTACTAGGTGAAACCCAGCCAACGGTCTCAATGGCGGAAGAGGAACAATTTCCCAACGGCAGAGAGAGCGGAAGAGCTAACTCCAGGGCTTACTACCTTGGTTTTAATTTCGGATTCGGGGCAACCCGATCCCCCAATTTATTATCCAACAATTACTGCAAAGCATGATGGGAACGTCGTCAAAGATAGACACTACTCCAAGAGGTAGACCGAATGGCAAATCCTCCGTTGTTCGTAGAAACAATGCAAAGGGGTCAAAGGATTTTGGAGGACCCCAACCAACATGTATGCAGCCCTCAACACTGAAATTTAAGAAAGCAACTATGTTTGCAACCCTAAATGTAAACTCTCTAATTAAAGTAGGAAAATTGAAATTATTGATTGAAAAGCTGAACCAGAAAGAAATTTTAATATGTGCATTACAAGAAACAAGGTTTTTAGATGAAACTGCTTTAGATTTTGAAAACTATCGTTTATTTAAAGGAAAACCAGGTAAAATCTTAATGAAACAAATGCCATACCTGGGAACAGCATTTCTGGTACATCACTCAATTTTAGATTCAGTTACTAACTTCTACTCGAGTTCCGAGAGACTATCCATTCTTGAGATTAAATGTAAAAACAAAGGATACTCTATAATCAAGTGCCATGCACCCATAAACCAGGACAACAAAAATAACCCGGAGAAAGTTGAAGAATTTTGGGAGATACTTGAAATGGAACTGGATAGATGCTCAAAGAAGAACATAAAAATGTTAGTAGGCGATTTTAACGCACAAATAGGAAGGGAGAAAAAATACCATGGAACAGTAGGCCTCTTCCCAGGTCACAAAAGAACTTCAAAAAATGGAGAAAGGCTTATAGAGGTATGTAGGCATTTCAACTTGAAAATAATGACAACACATTTCAAAAAGCTGAGCCGAAAAACTAAAACATGGAGATCACCAAATCCACTTCTCGGAGAATTCCAAATTGACCATGTGGCTATCTCACTTCATTGTCAAGAAGAAATTCAAAACACTTAAGTGCTGAAAAGCCTTGATGTTGATTCAGACCACTATTTGACTACGATTAAATTCAGACCACTCCCATTTCGAAAAGAGAAGAAAACCTTTTACAAAATTCCAAAATATAACACAGAAACGTTAAAAAATGAAGAAATTAAACAACGGTTTCAAAGAGCATTGCACAAAGATAGCGATGGCATATCCACAATAAATAAGAAAGCGGGATGGGAGGAGATCAAAAACGAAATAGTTGAAATAGCAAAAGAAAATTGTCTCGTGAAAAGAGTAAGAAGACATCCATGGTGGGACAATGAATGTGATGAGAACCTGGAGAAGAGACAGAAATTGTGGCAGAAATGGAACTCCACAAAAGATCCTCAAGATCTTGACAATTTTAAAATCCAGAGAAGAGAAACAGCTAAGCTTTTCCGTAATAAAAAAAGAAGACAATTTCAGGATAACCTAGAACAGATTGAGGAAGACTTTAAAAGAAATAATTCTAGAGATTTCTACAAAACTTTTAGAAAACAGCTAACCAAATACCAATCCCCAAATTTATGTTTTAAAGATGAAGAGAACAAGCTAGGTTTGACAAACAAGATTAATTGTGAAATATTAGCAAAATATTTCGAGAATCTACTAAATTGTGAACCACCCAAAGATAAAATGAGTTTTGAAAACCACCGAAATACTAATACCGAGTCAAAACCTCCAGACGCTGAAGAAATAAAACACATAATACACAGTCTAAAAAACAATAAAGCCCCAGGTGAAGACTCCATAGTACCAGAAATCCTAAAAATAATGGATACCAACCTCCCACAAGTTTTGGAACATATGTTTAAGAAGATCTGGGACGAAGAAAGAATTCCTGAAGACTGGCAGTGTGCCCTGATACACCCACTACACAAAAAGGGGGATAAGATGAATGTTAATAATTATAGAGGGATCTCGCTACTACCAGTAGGATACAAAATTTTGTCAAGGAAATTACTTCAAATCGTGGAGCCAGTTCTGGATAAAAAAATAGGTGAATATCAAGCAGGTTTTAGACAAGGTAGATCCTGTGTTGAACAAATATTTAACCTGAAAACACTAATTCGTTACAGAATCTCAAGAGGCCAGAGATTTGCAATAGTATTTGTAGATTTCAAAAAAGCATACGACTCGGTAGATAGAGAAACATTACTGAAAGTATTGGAAGAATTTAGGGTCGATACGAAAACAATTCAAATTATCAAACAGACGCTAACAAACAGTAAGGCCAAAGTTAAATTTATGGGTGAAATTTCAAGGAAGTTCGAAATTAAAACAGGTGTTAGACAAGGTGATGGTTTATCCCCAATCCTCTTCAACTGCGTACTGGAAAAGATATTGAGAATGTGGAAAGAAGAACTCAAAGGCACCAAGAATGACATCAGAATTGGAACAAAAAAAGAAAAAATAGAAGTGGACTGTTTAGCTTTTGCAGACGATCTGGCAATAATTACAGAAAACGAAGAAATAGCTCAGAACTACCTGGAGAAACTACAAGAAGTTTCGGCCAGAGCTGGACTGCAGATTTCATTTGAAAAAACCGTGTATATGTCTAATCATAGAAATAACAAGAAAAATCTTATTACCAAATACGGCAATATTAAGAGAGTAGAAAAATTTAAGTATTTAGGTGAAATAATTCAAGTGAATGGTTTAGACAAGAGTGCAAACCAGGCGAGAGCAAGGAAAATGGAATTTGCTTTTCAAAAAACCAAAGACATATATAACAAAAAAAACATTTCGATTCAAGCTAAATTAAGACATTATAAAACTGTCATTAGACCAGAATGCCTGTATGCATCGGAGTGCCTAACTCTTAACAAAAAGGGGGAAATAGAAAACATGGAAAAGAAAGAAAGGAAAATTTTGAGAAAAATATTAGGACCGAGAAAGATTGGAGAAGAGTACAAGCTAAAGAGTAATAAGGAAATATACAAAACTATTGAGAAAGTGAGTGAGGCAATGTGTAAACGCAGACTAACGTTTTATGGTCACCTGTCGAGGATGGATGGAAACAGACTAACAAGAAAAGTGTTTGAACATAGTAACAGGAACGAAAAAACCAACAATAAATGGATACAGATGGTGAAAAAGGATTTGGCCTATTTTAATGTCACCCGTGAGTCAATCAGGGACAGGGAAAAGTTTAGACAAATAGTGAACGAAATTAAGTGTTTTCCAGAAGAAACGAAACTAAAGAATAATAACAGGAAATGGTCGGAAGAGCGGAGGAGGAACCACTCGAAAATGATGAGGAAATATTGGGAAGAGAGAAAAAAAGATCAAAAGGCCGGGCAAGTGAATTGTTGAACGTGGTCCAAAGATAGCCGAAATCGAAAGAAGAAGAAGAAAACAGAAAAGAAATCACATAGACAAGCAAACGGATATTAAGGCGAACTTAAAGATAGATTCATTTCAAAAGCAATATTCAATATGAAATATGTTATCCATTACCAACTATAAGCCCAAACACACAACTGCATATGTCTATGTTCATAAAATTAAACAAAGAAATGCAAGTATATCATACAATATCTTTCTAACAATTCCTTCACTTTGTTAATGAATATGTGTAATTTCTACCAAATCCCTGAAGGTTCTTCACAACATGGTGAATGAATGAGTGAATGAATTAATCACAAAACTAAGCCATAAAACAGAGAAATAAGCTATGGCGTAAGAAAAGGTTATTTTGTTTCATCTTCAACTAGATTTCAAGGTTAGTGCTCTATGTTAAAAGATGATAGCAGTATCTTCTTAAATAGTGTACATGTGACTTTTTTAGCTGTGGTAATTTCATGTATTTTTACTGTGTACTAATGAAATGAAAATAATAGTATAATGGCTCCAGCACTAATGACGATGCTGAAAATAAAGCTCGAATTATTCTGGATAATACTGGGAAAAAGTTTGCCAGCCACAATTCCATTCCCTCAAGTTTTTGTTCCTTGTCTGACTGTATGCAGCGAATGAACACATTTCAGTAAATAAGTTCTTTAAGGTCTGATGTAAACCATAATAGCACCTACAAACTGTAAGACTGTTCCACGTCTACAAAATCCGTCTGTCTGCTGGAACCAGTCAATCACCTGTGACCACTGTTCACTTATCGCACAACCAACTTCGGCACTGTCATTCAGTATGTTCCTCTTTGTACAGAACTTGGATTAAGAGAAGTACAAATCCCTTCAAGCTATCCAGATTTCATCTACCAGTATTTACTGAATGACTTCAAGAAAATTAAAAGCTAGTTTTTCAAGTGGGCCACAGCCAATATCCTGGATAATACTTGTCAAATACTAACTTGTGATGCCTCTTTAACAATTTCATCATCAAGAGGATTTTAAAAAGTAACTTTCTGTACCTTCTTTTTCTGTTTGTACATGCACACTTGCTGAAAGCTTCTGTAGTCTGACCCAGTGTCCTATGATCATGTATAGCCATAGGGTAAAAGGAAAGAGTTTCTTATTAAATATTATTGTCATGTTCTGCCAGACTCTGACATTAAATTCAGTTAATGCCACTATTGTTTACTTATATCTGCTAATGAGGATAGTCCTTTCATCTTGCACTTCACCAAACAGATTTCAAATGGCCACGAAAGAGACCACACCAGCATCAGCATGACACAAGCTATTTCACAATATGCACATGGTGGGTCTTTGCACGCAGTATATACATTACTACCTGTTCTGCCAATGATACACTTGGCCTACTTCTAAAATTCTTATAGTCTAGCAACTATCAGCTACTAATTTGTACACTATTTATATTATTTGAGGTAACTTTCTGAAGATATCTTACAAGTGCTAATATACTCAGCAAAATAGACAATACTGTTTTGCATTACATCCTCTTCACTATTTTCAGAGTTCTCACTTCTTTCAGGATCTGTTGTTTTGTTAGAAAAATTGAGAATGAACTTAGAGGGTACACATAGACTGGAGTTATGTTCATGTTTCAATAAACACAGTTTAATATTTCCTAGCTTACCAACACACTGAAATCAAAACCTATAGTTCCACAATCCATCAGCTCACAAACAGTCTCTACAAGAAACATATGCAACAGATGGAATATGTTGTTTTTTTTTCAGCTGTGTAGTTGACCGGCCTATGAATGTACCAAACATTCACCTGTTATACAACTTTGTTTTGCAATGTCACTTACCATGTTCCTATTAGTAATGGACTCATAATCAGTGCAACACAAGCCCCTCTGCTACACAGAAGTGACTTACCAGAACCTCACATGGATACTAGATTTAATGACTCAATTCTGCTTCAGCTACTGGTCACATTACTTGGGGACATGCAGGGCATTTGTACGGTTTGTTCATTAAAACCAACTGAAATCATTATTTCAGTGACTCAGGAACTATGCTGGCGCAGAAAAAGAAGGTGTCAGAAAGAAGGCCGAAATAATGAATTTGGTCTTCCAAAGATCACTTTGCCCCAGAAGATTGTAGTGCGGCTCTTCCTCCACCACATGAACACCAAAATCACAGATATTGAATATTGAGAAGTGATACTGGAATAGAAAATCAACTAAACCTGCTCAAGAGTGGAAAATTAACTGGACCAGATGAGGCACATGATACAGGTTTACAGAGATTGTACAAAAGAACTTGTTCCCCTTCTAGTTGCAGTTTATCATAGGTCACTGGGACAATAAGGTATCCATCTGTAGGAAAAAAGTGGAGGTTATTCTTGTTTTCAAGAAGGGTTGTCCAATAAATACACATAATTATAGACCAATATTGCTGATGTCATTCTGTTATAGAATTATCAAACAATGGAAAATACAGGATGGAATATATCAATATTATGAGAAAGAAATTTGCTACTCATCATATAGCAGAGATGTTGAGTCACAGTTAGGCACAACAAAAGATGCAAGACCTGTCCCATACTTCTTCCCACCACCACCTACTCCAGTTCGGTCACTAACATCACCTGTCCCATCAAAGGCAGGGTTACCTGTGAAACCAGTTATGTGGTCTACAAGCTAAGCTGCAACCACTGTGCTACATTCTATGTAGGCATGACAACCAACATGCTGTCTGTCCGCACGAATGGCCACCAACAACCTGTGGCCAAGAAACAAGTGGACCATTCTGTTGCTGAACATGCTACCAAACTTGATATCCTTCATTTCAATGACTGCTTCACAGCCTGTGCCATATGGATCCTTTTCTAAATTGCGCAGTTGGGAACTTTCCCTGCAATACTTCCTACATTCCCATAACCCTCCTGGCCTCAACCTTCATTAGTCACCGTCCTCACCCATCCAGCCCCTTCCCTGCTCCCATTCGAGCACTACACAGCCATCATTCCACCACCACACCCAGTCTTTTTATTTATTTCTCTTTGCCTGCTACTCCCCCCCCCCCCCCTACCCTCCTCTCCCCTGCCTTCCATCTAACCTGCAGCACTTCACTGTCCACCACCCCCACCATACTATCCCTCCCCCTCCCAACCTCAGCCTCCTCCTTACCCCGACCCAGTTGCCACTCCCATCATGCCCTGGTGCTGCTGCTCGCAGTGTGTTCTCAATTGCCTGAGATTGCAGTCATGCGGGTGAGTTGCATTTGTGTGTGTGTGTGTGTGTGTGTGTGTGTGTGTGTGTGTGTGTGTGTCTGTTGGCCAAAAGCTTCAGTGTGAGAGTCTTTTTGTCGTGTCTATCTGCGACTCAGCATCTTCACTATACAGTGAGTAGCAACTTTCCTTCTCATAATATTATTATAGAATTATGGAATATTTTTTATGTTCCTGTATTATACTATTTTTGAAGAATAACAATTTGAAAACTCCTCTATAAAAATCAACATGAATTCCTCAAATGATTCAGTTTGCTCTGTTTGTCCAACAGGTCCAAAGTGCTGCAGACAATAGCATCCTGGTTCATGGAATGTTCCTTGATTTCAGAAAGGCATATGATATAGTTATGCTCTATTGTTCAGCGAACAAAATACGAGTACTGAGAGTCAGACATAATATGTGACTGATTCAAGACTTCTTTGCACATAAAACACATGTCATACTTAGCAGAACAAAATCTATGATGTAAAGATAATTTCAGGAGTATCCCAAGGGAGTGAGATAGAGCCATCACTCTTTACAATGTACATTAGTGATCTAGTGCATAATGCTTTCACGTCAATGCTATTGCCTGTACAAAGGTTGTTATGCCTGAAGACTGTAGTGAAATGCAGGGAGATGGTATATGTAATTGCTGCACTAGTCACTTGTGCAATGTATCTTTCACATACTTTTCAGCTAGACCAAAACATTCTTTACTGAAACTAGTGGGAGTATGAGTGTGAGTGTGAGAAATAATACAGACAATTATTGACCAATTTCTTTATTTCCAGTATTTTGAAGGTTTTTGAGAAGAATACCCAAAAAATGTTGTCAGACCAGTACTCTCACTTCAAGAACTGTTTATCAACAGAGTAAGACATCTGAATGAGTTTTTGAGCAGTTGATAAGAAAATAAACACTGAAATTGCCACTAAGGTTCTGGATGAGGCCCTTCCTCAGAGCTAGCGCTCTCTACCTTCCTGTCCATTTTTCCCCCTACCTCCCCCTTTCCCTCTTTCCAGCTCTCTTTTATGCTCTACTCTCTTTACTCCTCTCATATTGTTGTTCAGAAACCAAGTCATCTGTCAAAAGACCTCTCTCTTCCCCATTATCCCCTCCTTGCACCCTTTCCTATGCCTCCTTCAGTCTAGGTAATTGCTACAAATAATCAGTAATAATTAGTCTCACCATGGCCACCAGTGTGTGCATTTGAGTGTTTGTGTGGGAATGAGTGTACTTATACTAGAAAAAGTGCAAAAGCCCAAAAGCACAGTGCTTCTTGATACATGTTTCTATGCGCCACACCTTAGTCCACTATGGGTGAGTGCATTCCCCTTGTTTTACATACTATAGATATCACATTTTTAAATTTTCATTCAATTTATTTCTTTGATTCCAATACTGGACTTGAACTTCACAGTGGGAATTCACATTTATCCTCATCAGGACTCAAACACGGCAATATCAGCTGTGAAGTATTATAATACCCAAAAATACCAGCACTGGTAGAACAGGAGTATAAAATATTGAAACTTCTAGGAAAACCACTGCTTCATACAGGTCAGCTTTACAACAGTCGGAACTGGCTCAGATGGCCAAATTAGTTAAAGCAACTGGTTATGTGAGCAGTGTGCTCCCTGCCGCCATTGGATAAGCAGCTGAGCAGCAAGTCGTATACTCCTAGCTCACTCATTGGTTACATAGTTTAATTCTTAATTTCTTTGCGTGTTTTTGGTACTTGCATTGTTTAATTCATAAATTTCGGGCGTATTATAGTATTTGAGAGTGTAGCATCGCGTTTTAGTACCTGAATAGTGTAAATTCGCGTAGTCTCCTTCCGCCGCCGAGCAGTGTCAGCAGTGCGCAAGTAGCAGCATTACTGCATTTACTAGGCAATCTTGTATTTTAATAACCGTTTAAATTTTGTTGATTTGTTTGCGCTCTCTGTAGATTAGTTCAGACGTTCTTTGCAAAACAGTTTTTAGCATGGATAGGGACTGCAACTGCTGTGTTCGGATGCAGGCTGAGTTGGCATCCCTTCGCTCCCAGCTTCAGGCAGTGTTGGCTTCGGTCACACAGCTTGAGGCTGTTGCCAATGGGCATCACTGTGGGGGTCCGGATGGGGGTTTGTCGGGAACGGCCAGCTCGTCCCACGCATCCCCTGATCGGACTACGACTGTGGTTGCCCGGGATACTGCCCGCATTGAGGCTGATCCCTCACCTGTGGTAGAGTGGGAGGTCGTCTCAAGGTGTGGCAGGGGGCGAATGACATTCCGGAGGGCTGAACGGAAAGCCTCTCCAGTTTGTCTGACGAACCGGTTTCAGGCTCTGTCTCAGGCTGATACTGATCTTCGGCCTGACATGGCTGCTTGTCCTGTTCCAGAGGTTGCCCCTCAGTCTGCAAGATCCGGGCAGTTGCAGAGGGTGGGCTTACTGGTAGTTGGGAGCTCCAACGTCAGGCGCGTAATGGGGCCCCTTAGGGAAATGGCAGCAAGAGAGGGGAAGAAAACCAATGTGCACTCCGTGTGCGTACCGGGGGGAGTCATTCCAGATGTGGAATAGGGTCCTTCCGGATGCCATGAAGGGTACAGGGTGCACCCATCTGCAGGTGGTCGCTCATGTCGCCACCAATGATGTGTGTCGCTATGGATCGGAGGAAATCCTCTCTGGCTTCCGGCAGCTAGCTGATTTGGTGAAGACTGCCAGTCTCGCTAGCGGGATGAAAGCAGAGCTCACCATCTGCAGCATCGTCGACAGGACTGACTGCGGACCTTTGGTACAGAGCCGAGTGGAAGGTCTGAATCAGACGCTGAGACGGTTCTGCAACCGTGTGGGCTGCAGATTCCTCGACTTGCGCCATAGGGTGGTGGGGTTTCGGGTTCCGCTGGATAGGTCAGGAGTCCACTACACGCAACAAGCGGCTACACGGGTAGCAGGGGTTGTGTGGCGTGGGCTGGGCGGTTTTTTAGGTTAGATGGCCTTGGGCAAGTACAGAAAGGGCAACAGCCTCAACGGGTGCGGGGCAAAGTCAGGACATACGGGGACCAAGCAGCAATCAGTATTGTAATTGTCAACTGTCGAAGCTGCGTTGGTAAAGTACCAGAACTTCAAGCGCTGATAGAAAGCACTGAAGCTGAAATCGTTATAGGTACAGAAAGCTGGCTTAAGCCAGAGATAAATTCTGCAGAAATTTTTACAAAGGTACAGACGGTGTTTAGAAAGGATAGATTGCATGCAAACGGTGGTGGAGTGTTCGTCGCTGTTAGTAGTAGTTTATCCTGTAGTGAAGTAGAAGTGGATAGTTCCTGTGAATTATTATGGGTGGAGGTTACACTCAATAACCGAACTAGGTTAATAACTGGCTCCTTTTACCGACCTCCCGACTCAGCAGCATTAGTGGCAGAACAACTGAGAGAAAATTTGGAATACATTTCACATAAATTTTCTCAGCATGTTATAGTCTTAGGTGGAGATTTCAATTTACCAGATACAGACTGGGACACTCAGATGTTTAGGACGGGTGGTAGGGACAGAGCATCGAGTGACATTATACTGAGTGCACTATCCGAAAATTACCTCGAGCAATTAAACAGAGAACCGACTCGTGGAGATAACATCTTGGACCTACTGATATAACAAACAGACCTGAACTTTTCGACTCTGTATGTACAAAACAGGGAATCAGTGATCATAAGGCCATTGCAGCATCCCTGAATATGGAAGTTAATAGGAATATAAAAAAAGGGAGGAAGGTTTATCTGTTTAGCAAGAGTAATAGAAGGCAGATTTCAGACTACCTAACAGATCAAAACAAAAATTTGTTCCGACACTGACAATGTTGAGTGTTTACGGAAAAAGTTCAAGGCAATCGTAAAATGCGTTTTAGACAGGTACATGCCGAGTAAAACTGTGAGGGACGGGGAAAACCCACCGTGGTACAACAACAAAGTTAGGAAACTACTGCGAAAGCAAAGAGAGCTCCACTCCAAGTTTAAACGCAGCCAAAACCTCCCAGACAAACAGAAGCTAAACGATGTCAAAGTTAGCGTAAGGAGGGCTATGCGTGAAGCGTTCAGTGAATTCGAAAGTAAAATTCTAAGTACCGACTTGACAGAAAATCCTAGGAAGTTCTGGTCTTATGTTAAATCAGTAAGTGGCTCGAAACAGCATATCCAGACACTACGGGATGATGATGGCATTGAAACATAGAATGACACGCGTAAAGCTGAAATACTAAACACCTTTTTCCAAAGCTGTTTCACAGAGGAAGACCACACTGCAGTTCCTTCTCTAAATCCTCGCACAAACGAAGAAATGGCTGACATCGAAATAAGTGTCCAAGGAATAGAAAAGCAACTGGAATCACTCAATAGAGGAAAGTCCACTGGACCTGACGGGATACCAATTCGATTCTACACAGAGTACGCGAAAGAACTTGCCCCCCTTCTAACTGCCGTGTACCGCAAGTCTCTAGAGGAATGGAGGGTTCCAAATGATTGGAAAAGAGCACAGATAGTCCCAGTCTTCAAGAAGGGTCGTCGGGCAGATGCGCAAAACTATAGACCTATATCTCTGACGTCGATCTGTTGTAGAATTTTAGAACATGTTTTTTGCTCAAGTATCATGTCGTTTTTGGAAACCCAGAATCTACTATGTAGGAATCAACATGGATTCCGGAAACAGCGATCGTGTGAGACCCAACTCGCTTTATTTGTTCATGAGACCCAGAAAATATTAGATACAGGCTCCCAGGTAGACGCTATTTTTCTTGACTTCCGGAAGGCGTTCGATACAGTTCCGCACTGTCGCCTGACAAACAAAGTAAGAGCCTACGGAATATCAGACCAGCTGTGTGGCTGGATTGAAGAGTTTTTAGCAAACAGAACACAGCATGTTGTTATCAATGGAGAGACGTCTACAGACGTTAAAGTAACCTCTGGCGTGCCACAGGGGAGTGTTATGGGACCATTGCTTTTCACAATATATATAAATGACCTAGTAGATAGTGTCGGAAGTTCCATGCGGCTTTTCGCGGATGATGCTGTAGTATACAGAGAAGTTGCAGCATTAGAAAATTGTAGCGAAATGCAGGAAGATCTGCAGCGGATAGGCACTTGGTGCAGGGAGTGGCAACTGACCCTTAACATAGACAAATGTAATGTATTGCGAATACATAGAAAGAAGGATCCTTTATTGTATGATTATATGATAGCGGAACAAACACTGGTAGCAGTTACTTCTGTAAAATATCTGGGAGTATGCGTGCGGAACGATTTGAAGTGGTATGATCATATAAAATTAATTGTTGGTAAGGCGGGTACCAGGTTGAGATTCACTGGGAGAGTGCTTAGAAAATGTAGTCCATCAACAAAGGAGGTGGCTTACAAAACACTCGTTCGACCTATACTTGAGTATTGCTCATCAGTGTGGGATCCGTACCAGATCGGTCTGACGGAGGAGATAGAGAAGATCCAAAGAAGAGCGGCGCGTTTCGTCACAGGGTTATTTGGTAACCATGACAGCGTTACGGAGATGTTTAATAAACTCAAGTGGCAGACTCTGCAAGAGAGGCGCTCTGCATCGCGGTGTAGCTTGCTCGCCAGGTTTCGAGAGGGTGCGTTTCTGGATGAGGTATCGAATATATTGCTTCCCCCTACTTATACCTCCCGAGGAGATCACGAATGTAAAATTAGAGAGATTAGAGTGCGCACGGAGGCTTTCAGACAGTCGTTCTTCCCGCGAACCATACGTGACTGGAACAGGAAAGCGCCCTCCGCCACACACCGTTGGGTGGCTTGCGGAGTATAAATGTATATGTATATGTATATATGTATATATTTGGGTTCAAATCTCCGTTTGACGAAAACTTTCAACTGTCACAACAGATTCATCACTCAGCACTTGTGAGTGACCACCAGAGAATGGTATTGAAAATCAAAGAAATGACAAAAGATCTACTACAAGATTGCAGTTCTGCACAATACTAATTTGCTTGTAATCAAATGTGTAACTATCAAAGATACAAGCAACCATGTTAGTCATAATGACCGCGCACTTTTTATGGGAAGCTGATAATACACCCCACACGAAATAATTTAATAGATGTCGATTTACTTCTCAATATGTATGTCACTTAATGCTTGTGAGAGATACAATTTCAATCCTGCATAATTTATCTAAGACTTTTGTTGTATTTTCCTTTACTGTGGGAGAGGCTTTGTGATAATTTTATTAACACAGCACAGAAGGAGACATTCTCTTATCGGACTATGAACACAGACATCTATCTGATTATAATGAAATAAATTATTATAGCTAAGAAATCAATTGGCTGCAGTCCCAAGATAAAGAACCATGAAACTACACAGGAACCACAAATAAAATACTATTTAAATTTATTATTCAGAATGGAAATTTGCAGGCAGTGTGCTTTTCTGTGAGACAGTTATTACAAACATCCACCCAGAATGATTCATTACATTTAAAATATTTCATAAAATAGGCTGGAAAAACACTACTTCCCTTGTGAAACGTTCAATGTGCTGTTGCTGACAAACAGAAACAAAAATGTTAGGACATAATACTCTGTGATGGTGTTGTATGCTTCATACTACAAAATGCAGCCCAAAATGAATGCAATACATTTTATCTTTAAACAAAAAAAGAAACCAAAATCTACCTACTAGACTGCAGCAGACTAATAGACCTATAAAAAAGCATCGTCAGATGCAGCCTGCAGCTGGATTTGAAAGTGAAGGAAGCAGAAACAACCACTAACATTACAGATGATCTGAATGGATGCTTTTCCCGTACATGTTTTCAGTGCATAGCTTCATGTGCCATATGTGAAAGAGGTAATAGGTAGCTTGTCCCCTCTCCTCCCCAAACACATACAATTAGCAGCTTTACAGTCACAAAGAAGTGTCATGTGTTCTCTCACTAATTCTTGTTCCATGAAAAATAAATGATGACTTTGGGTGCTAAGCAATTCGCCTGTCCTTTTTCACCTACTATGCACTACCCACTGGTTTCATCTATATAGTCAGTGGTGGTCTATTCTTCCTTTGCACATATAATGTCCCAGAAATTTTGCTCTCATTATGACTATGATAATAGAGTTTACTCCTGTAGTTTTCACTCACACAAATGGCTGATAACTTGAACCGCTCCCATAACCACCACCAGATGAGCCAAAACTGAGTTTCAACTGTCTCCTTTTCTCAGCTGTAATGGACAACACAATTGATCAGTGTGAAATACATACTGTACACATAACAAACCCTGATGACACATCAAGAAATTATCAAAATTATAAATTAAATAGTACAATTTACAAGTTCTACAGAAGGATGAAAAATAATTTAGAGCTATATCATATTATCACTTAATGAATCAGTATATGTACAATTGTAAAAGACAGTATATTGTGTACTTAAACACACTACCCCTCAGGAGCAAGTCACAAAATACTTTACTGTATTCAAAAGGTAAGCTATTCACATAACAACAATTAAAAGTGACCAGGTAAAGAAATTACAATCAATGTAATATAGAACAAAGTCTAAAACTCAGGTAGCATAATAAATACACAAATAAAATGTGGCAAGAATCCTACATACACCTTGGGTGCGGCCATTCCTTCATCTGATACTCGGATGGGAAAGGACTGGAGAAAACCAAACTACTGAGGCGTTAAACAGGAAAGCAACTCAGGAATACAGGTTTTAGTTTCAATAAGTACTGCTGAACAGATACAATCTTCAACAAGGAGTATCACATGGCATTAAGAGAAAAGATCACATGAAATGATTTCTAAAAACAGAATAAGATAAGCAAATATCATCAGTGAACACAGGCCAAACAATGGATGGATGCTTCCTAAATTACAAAGAAGTGCTCGAAATAGAGATGGACAGAAAAAGAGGGGTTACCATGAGTATACCTAATTTGTCAGGTTCTGAACAACTATCACCTTTAGTCACTGAGCAGCTACATTTCCTTCAAGTATTTTCAATGAATCATACAAAACCTGTTTGTACATATACTATTTACCAGACTAAATGTGCTGAGATTTGCATAATGCATTTGGACGTTACGCATCTACTGCAATGCTCTACCAACTATCCCCCACCCCTCTCACCACAAACATACACAACCATAGTGTTTACATTTGAATATAAAGATAAAGAATTTGTGGCACATGTATTGTTCTTTCCAAATTAGACAGTTTGTGTCAATAATACTATACTTTTAAATTAATATACACTTAAGTGAGTGCAAAGGTACAAATAATATTGTTATTATACAATTCAGCAGGGTACTAACAAACACAACACTTTGACATTATGTAACATTTTCTCAAAATGCCTGGAGGAAAGGGTAGAGTTATCTTATTTTTCATTATGCAGTTCACCTTCAACAGAAGCAAAAAATATGTCTAGTTCTTCATGCACCTTCATTTGGTCTCTCTTCTCCATGTTGCGTAATATCGTGAGAAATGTCTCTTATCAAACTTGTGGCCTGTTTCTTCTGTATGATTAACAATAGTCAAACATTTGCTGTTATCATATACTCTTCTTTGTGCATTTATAAAATTCTCTTTCAGATTGTCGAGCAACATAACATTCTGGATGTAACTTACCTACTGAACACAGCTTATAAATGATCCTATATATGCCTGATTTTGTGTGCTATTCTTTACATCCTGTTTTATATAAAGTCTAAATCTCTACTATATATTTATTTATTTATTTATGGTGAATACTGTGGAACCTGAAGATGTTGGCAATATTCTGTGATATGCAGACCTGCGTATTACACACAGGCTGCTAGAGTGCCTCGATATCAGTTTTGGTTTGTCGTATAGGTTTTATTTTTTACAATTATTTCAGTTATCTATACCCTATGCCTTGTATCAACTGACAGCTGCTATTATTTTTATTTTTTCCATTTATTGTTTGAGATCCTTACTAGTTATGCAATGTCTTTCCCAGTTGCAACATAAGTACTCTTACAAATTTCACACAACTAAAAGCAGTCTGCTACTGCTACTGAATGTATGCATTTACATTACTTGTAATCATAAACCCACATAAATGATCTAACACACACACACACACACACACACAAATTATGTACACCAACATTAAAGACTGTTAGCACCCCATCAATCACAGATGTGACAGGAACTGAAACTGAGGATAGCAAAGCAAAAGCAGAAATTCTTCTACATCTACATATATATTCTGCAAGTCATTGTAAGATGTAAGACCATTTCAGGTCTCTAAGCATCTCTGTAATCCTTGTGTGTTATTCAAACCTATTGGTAAAAAATCTAGTAGCCACCTCTGCATTGTTTCAATGTCTTCCTTTAATCCGACCTGGTTCGGCCCCAAACACTCGAGTAGTACTCAAGAGTGGGCCATACTTGTGTACTACATGCAGTCTCCTTTACAAATGAATCAAATTTTCCTAAAATTATCCCAATGAAGGGTTCAACAACTCACCTTCCTGACTGCAAGCCTTACATGCTTGTTCCATTTCATATTGCTTTGCAACATTACACCAAAATATTTAATAATTGTGACTTCATCAAGCAGGACACTACTAACGTTGTAATCAAATATTACAGGATTGTTTTTGCCACTCATCTGCATTAAATTATATTTTTCTACATTTAGAGGTAGCTGCCATTCATCATATCAACTAGAAAATTTGTGTAAGTCACTTTCTATCCTCCTTTAGTCACTCAATGATGACTCCTTCCCATACACCACAGCAAACAGCTGTCCATTGCTACTCACCCTGTCCAACACTTCAATTATGTACATAGAGAATAAGAGTAATCCTATCACACTCACCTTGGACACTCTTGACAATACCATTGCCTCTAATGAACTCTTGCTGCCAAGGACAACATACTGGGTTCTGTTATTTAAGAAGTCTTCAAGCCACTCACATATCTGGGAATCAAGACCGCACGCTTGTACCTTCATTAACAGTCTGCAGTGGGGCACTGTGACAAGCACTTTTTGGAAATCTATGAATATGAAATATATGTCTGTTGCCCTTCATCCATGGTTCACCGGATATCAGTGAGAAACAGGCAAGTTGAGTTTTGCACGAGTGATGCTTTCTGAAACCATGCTGATTTGTGGACAGCAGCTTTTCCATCTCAAGGAAATTTATTATATTCGAACTCAGAATATTTTCAGGAAATCTGCAGCAAACTGATGTTAAGGATATTGGTCTGTAATTTTGCAGATCTGTTCTTTTACCCATCTTATATACAGGAGTCACACACGCCTTTTTTTCCATCGCATGGGGCTTTGTGCTGGGTGAGAGATTTGTGATATATGCAAATTAAGTAAGGGGCCAATGCTGTAGAATTCTCTTCGCAAAACCAAGCTGGGATTCCATCCGGACCTGATGACCTATTTGTTTTCAACACTTTCAGTTGATTCTCTACACAAGGGATGCCTCTTACTATGCCCTCCATACAGGAGCAATGGTCAAACGATGGAATGCTTGAACAATTCTCTTGTGTGAATGATTTCTTAAACATGACATTTAAAACTTCAGGTGCCCTTCTAATATATTCTGTGGCCACAACAGACTGGTCAATGAGTGGCTGGATGGAAGCCTTAGACACACTTAGCGATTTTACATACGGTCAGAATTTTCTCGGGTTCTCAGCAAGATCTTTTGCAAAGGTATGACGGTGCTAGTTGCTATATGCTTTGCGCACTGATCTATTTACAGATACACAAATCTCTACTAACTTTAGTTCATCTTCATTTGCACATTCTCTTTTGAACCGAGAGTGCAACAGCCTTTGTTTCCACAGCAGTTTCCAAATTTTGTTGTTACCTACTCTGCACATACTTCCCCAGAACAGGATTTACAGTCTGTTTAAGCTTCACCCACAATTCCTCTGTGTCCATCATACTGGAACTAAATAATGTTAATTCACTGTCTAAGTATGATGCTAACTACTGCCTATTTGCTCTTTCTACTAGAAATACTCTCCTGTCCTTCTTGATTGACTTATTAACCTTAGTAACTACAGTCGCAATGATGACCTCATTGTCACTAATCCCTGTCTCTATACTTACATCATTGATAAGGTGAGGCCTGTCTGTAGCTACCAAGTCTAAAATATTTCCACTGTGTGTGGAGTCTCAAACTAGCTGCTCAAAGATAGCTTTTGGAAAATGTGTTCACAAATACTTCACAAGACTGCCTCTGTGTACCCCCTGCAATGAATACATTGATGTCCCAGTCTATACTCAGTAGGTTAAAGTCATCTCCAACTAATATTGCATGATCTGGTTATTTCTGAGCTACTGACTGTAGACTATGGTTGAATGACTCTACAACTGTCACAGTGGAATCAAGGTTGCTGGTAAAAACATCCAACAACTGCCTTGATTTCACCTGGATCTGTTATATGTGACAATACAACTTCAGTGTCACACTCAAATTCAACCTCAGTAAAGACAATATTCTTGCCGATTGCAATGAACACTCCTCCTCCTCCTACGGCATCAAATCTGTCTTTTCAATCTACATTATAGGAATTGCTAAATATCTCAGAGCTTCCTACTTTGGATTTCAGCCAGCTCTTAGTCCTGAGAATAATCGGAGTGTGAGAAATTTCCTGAAGGGAGTACATCAACATCTCTGCAAATCACATTTAAGTGCCTGGCAGAGGGTTCATCGAACCACCCTCACAATTCCCTATTATTCCAACCTTGTATAGCGCGCAGAAAGAATGAACACCTATATCTTTCCATATGAGCTCTGATTTCCCTTATTTTATCGTGGTGATCGTTCCACCCTATGTAGGTCAGTGTCAACAAAATATTTGCACATTCGTAGGAGAAAGTTGGTGATTGGAATTTCGTGAGAAGATTCCGTCGCAATGAAAAACGCCTTTCTTTTAGTGATTTCCAGCCCAAATCCTGTATCATTTCTGTGACACACTCTCTCCCATATTTCGTGATAATACAAAACGTGCTGCCTTTCTTTGAACTTTTTCGATGTACTCTGTCAGTCCTACCTAGTAAGTATCCCACACCGCACAGCAATATTCTAAAAGAGGAGGAACAAGCATCGTGTAGGCAGTCTCCTTAGTAGGTCTGTTGCATTTTCTAAGTGTCCTGCCAATAAAACGCAGCCTTTGGTTAGCCTTCCCCACAACATTTTCTGTGTGTTCTTTCCAATTTAAGTTGTTTGTAATTGTAATACTTAGGTATTTAGTTGAATTTACGGCTTTTAGATTAGACTGGTTTATCGTGTAACTGAAGTTTAACGAGTTCCTTTTAGTACTCATGTGGATGACCTCACACTTTTCGTTATTTAGGGTCAACTGCCACTTTTCGCACCATTCAGATACTTTTTCTAAATCGTTTTGCAGTTTGTTTTGATCTTCTGATGACTTTATTAGTCGATAAACGAAAGCGTCATATGCAAACAACGAAAGACGGCTGCTCAGATTCTCTCCCAAATCGTTTATATAGATAAGGAACAGCAAAGGGCCTATAACACTACCTTGGGGAATGCCTCAAATCACTTGTTTTACTCGATGACTTTCCGTCAATTACTATGAACTGTGATCTCTCTGACAGGAAATCGCAAATCCAGTCACAAAACTGAGACGATATTCCATAAGCACGCAATTTTACTATGAGCCGCTGGTGTGGTACAGTGTCAAAAGCCTTCCGGAAATCCCGGAATACAGAACCGATCTGAAATCCCTTGTCAATAGCACTCAGCACATCATGTGAATAAAGAGCTAGTTGTGTTTCACAGGAACAATGTTTTCTAAATCCACGTTGACTGTGTGTCAATAGACCGTTTCCTTCGAGGTAATTCATAATGTTCGAACACAATATATGTTCTAAAATCTTGCTGCATATCAACGTTAACGATATGGGAAATAAGGTAAATTTGTTATGAATACTTCAACAATTTACTGATAAGATTTTGACAGTCAAAGTTTCTGTTCCTTTGTAAAGGAAAACCCAGGAGTACACCATAGTTTAATTCTTGTACCACCATAAAGATGAGAGAAATAGATGTTAGTGTCAGTGGCATAGAGAAGCAGCTGAAATTGCTAAAACTGTACAAAGCTCCAGGGCCCGGTGAAATTCCTAAGGACTCTATCTTGAATTTTCAGCCAGGTTAGGCCCCTTTTAACAATAATTTATCATTGATCTCTCAAAAAGACATGCCCAATAGATGGAAGAAAGCACAGGTCACACCTATCAACAAGAAGCATAGCAGAAGTGACCCACAAAACTACCATGTGATATCCTTGACATCCATTTGTTGCAGAATCTTAGAACATATCCCGAACTCAAACTAATTAAATATCTCTAACAGAATGACCTCCTCCATGCCAACAAGCATGGATTCTGAAAACATCAAACATGTGAAATTCATCTTGAGGTGTTGGGTATTCTGTCGGATATCAGCATCATCCTTGCACGAAATATTTTGACAACTCTGACTCATTACCTTCATCAGACGGCTTGTCACGTGGAATGGTTCCAGTATTTATATCCATGCATTTACCCCTCCCGCATCAGTTCCAGGTGTTCAGTCTGCAGTGCATTTCCACTAGTAGTGTCCTTAGGTGTTCTCTCTTCAGTCCATGGTGGTTGTCTGTGAACTGGCATACCATTTTCAGTCTGTTGCGGTTCCAGGTGTTCTCTCTGCAGTCCACTCCCACTAGAAACGTTCTTAAGCATTCCCTCTTCTGTCCTGTGCACCAGGCCAAGTGCCGGTGTTCTGTCTTCAATTCCTTGCAATTGTCTGCTCGCTGGCATTCTGTTTTCGGTCCAGTGCAGTTCTAGGTGTTCTCTCTTCAGGCTACTCCCGCTAGAAATGCTCTGCAATGCTGCATCTTTGGTAAGGTGATCCTGGTGCTCTGTCTGGAGTTCGTTTCTGGCATCCACATTCTCAGTTCTTCTTTTTCTGGAGTTCTGCTGCTGCCCCCATTGTGTTTCCAGCAACTCCAGTGCAGAACTCACGGCCCTGCTGAGTTGGTAGCCAGTGTTCCATCACCTTTATCTCCGTAGACTCGCCCGGTATCTGGGGGTCTGTGTCAGAACCCTCATTTCACAAGAGTTCAGGAAATGATTGAGTTCCTGACAATATTTGGTAATGACCGATATAGTTCTCTGTCTTAGCTGGATATTCCTCTGATGTTCTTTGCATACGATGTCCAATGTCCTAGTTGTTTGGCCAGTGTATGGCATGCCACACTGGCAAGGTTTATTACAAATTTCTGGTTTTCGCAGTCCCCGGTCATATTTCATATTTCACAGTAGCCCTCTTATTGTGGTAGGAGGACAGAACACACATTTCACGTTGTGTTTCCTCAGAATCAGGCCGATTTTGGCAGAAAAACTGATTCTGCATAGGGCACGTATGCAAGAGTCTTTGCCTCATCTTGCTCTTCCTCTAGGTCATGTGTTGGAGTGGCTGAAGGGCCTTCTGAGTCTGTTTGGCTGTGTATCCATTCTTGTATAACACTGATCATAGATACTCTATTTCTGCCACCAGACTATCCGGATCTGACAAGCTGCATGCCTGGTGGACCAATGTCTTCTTGATGATTGCGTTGAAGTTGTAGTCATAAGTCAATGCCCAGTAGCTCATTATTCCAACGTCAAGTTGGTCTTGTGCAGCTGCATCCATTCTTGTACAACAGAAAATGGTCGGTGAGTTCATTTCCTGGAATCCCTATGTGAACCAGTGTTCAGATGAAGGTCACTTACTTTCCAGAGCTGTAGAGCTCAACCAGTAGGTTCTGGATGTTGGTGTCCAAAAAATTTCTGGGATAGCACAGCAATATGCCTTTTAAGCAACTCGTGGAACCGCAACAGATCAGAAAGTTCATCGTGGCCATGGATTTGCCATACCTCAACGTCTGAGATACAGAAACCAACTCTGCAGTGTATGCACTGCAGGCACTTGACAGAGTGCTTCTCGTGTCCCCTTGCATGTGGTAAAGCATAACCAACCCTGTCACTGACTTTCAATCCATCTGTGTAGATGCATATTGAATTAAAATAATAACGGAAGATCGAATGAAACAGGTGTCGGAGAAGGGTAAGATGAGCATCCTCTTTGGGGTCACAAAAGAAAACAGATCCATCTGTATCGCAGGACAGGGTACAGACTATGGGGGCTGTCAAGAGGGAGCTGTAGGAACACAGAGTGAAGAAGGCTGTAGAGGTCCTTCAGTAGAATATCAAGTCTAATCCCACCTGGTCCACCCAGTTTTGGGTGATGCCCCAACGTTGGTTGTGGAACAGAGTTGGGTGAAAGGGTGAGTAGGCCTCTGACAGATTATGATCGCATAATTTGCCAGAAGCTGCTATCATCTAACCCACAATGGTGGGACACCAGCTTGTGTCACGAGGCTGTCAACAGTGATCATAAGGAAGGCTCCCGTCGCCAACTGCACATGTGGCAGTCAAGTTATCTTGTTGACAATTAATACCTAAGAAATTAAAAGTTTGAATGATTTCAAGTGACTGATCACCAAGATAAATTTCTGGTTGCAGGTGCAGAGTTTGGAGTTGCAAAAATGCACAACTCACGATTTTGCAGGAGAAAACTGATAGCCGTGATTCAGGGCCCAATCACTTACTCTCTAGACAGCCACCTGATGTTGGCACTCAGCAGTGCGCAGTGATGCAGAAGTAGAGCACAGGCAAAGATCATTCACATACAGTGATGGAGAGACTGTGAGGCTCACTGAATTTATGATATCATTGATGGCAAGAGCGAACAGCGTTACACTCAGAATTGATCCCTGAGACACTCCACTTTCCTGTACATAATGGTTGCTGAAAGTTGAAACCTATCCGCACCGAGAGACAGGAAATTCTCGATCAAAATCGTAAACTGCCCCGAAAACACCACTCCTGTAGTGTAGATCGGGTGTGACAGACATAACCAGGTGGTATTGTATGCCTTCTATAGGTGAAAGAATACAGCAATCAGATGCTGGCAATACACAAAAGCATTGGCACTGCAGATTCTAGATGAACCATATGATCTGTGATGGACTGGAAAGCCTGAAAGCCACTTTGAAATTGTGATATATGCTCTCCAGCTTCAAGGCACCAACAAAGATGGTGATTGACCATTCATTCGAATAGCTTACACAGCCCATTTGTTAGAGAGACTGCCAGTAGTTAGTTAAAATATGTGGGTCCTTTCCCAGTTTCAGAAAAGGAATAACAATACCTTCCTGCCTTTGAGAGGGAAATTCTCCTTCCTCCAAAATATGATTAAAAAGCCCAAGGATACATATTTTGCTGTTGAAGTGTTGGCAGAAGAGCCAACACCGTGTTGCTAGAGGAGGCCGAAATGCCCACTTTTAATTACACGCAGATTGTTGTGAGGTCTGGATCAGTTAAGGGAATTAATAGTAGCAAATAAAGTACATAGTTGATGTAATACTTAACTTTAATCCATAATTGGTGTACATCGCTCTTGACGGTACATGTTTTATAATTTCAATATTAACTGGTAATGGCGCCTTGCTAGGTCGTAGCAAATGACGTAGCTGAAGGCTATGCTAACTATCGTCTCGGCAAATGAGAGCGTAATTGTCAGTGTAGCATCGCTAGCAAAGTCGGCTGCACAACTGGGGGGAGTGCTAGGAAGTCTCTCTAGACCTGCCGTGTTGCGGCGCTCGGTCTGCAATCACTGACAGTGGCAACACGCGGGTCCGATGTATACTACCGGACCGCGGCCGATTTAAAGGCTACCACAGCTGTTGGCAAAATGAATTTAGAGCATTGGGTCACGATTTTGTAGGTCCAGGAGCCATATCTCGATATTCAAAGTGCTGCAAAGCTCCCATTCACTGAAAGTGATGCTGTACGATAGAGAGCCATGTGCCATGTGTATGGAAGGTCGGCAAGTGGTGTCAAGTAAGATGTTTCAGAGTCAGGAAATGAGGATAGTAATTACTGCTATCAGACACTTCCGCAAACTGTGTCACAAAACGTTCAGCAAGTTCCATGGGATCAGGGCAGATGTTACCACTGACGAGGACACCAGGAACTGCCGAGGATGGCGGAGGCCACAAATGCGCCAGAGTTTAGTCTTTACTTGGAACGATGGTGTGTGAGATTGCACAGTTGATATACATTACTCCCAACACCCCTGCTTCCTTTTCTTTAATGAAAACTGCACTTTCGTCCAGAGTCTCCTGAATGCTATTAAATTATCCATAGAGGGATGGTGCTTGTGCTGTTGAAGCACCCTGCGGCATTCCCTGATAAGATGCGGCTATATCTTCAGACCACCACGGCACCAGTGATCATCAGGATGAACTGGAGGAGTAGGGTATCGTTGCTGCTACAGTATGTTTAATAGTATCAAGAGTATCCTGCACCACTTTATCGGATATCCATTGCACAACTGGCTGCAAAATTGGCCATGACGATGAAAGCCTTCTAGTCAGCTTTTCAAAATGACCAACATGGATCATGTTCCAGACATTTGTGAGTGGAGAGGAAGAGAACAATAGGAAAATGGTCGCTGTCACAAAGATCATCATCAACATGGACGGCCACTGAATCAGGTATAAGATACTTGGGATGCAAACCGTGAGATCAGTAGTTGAGTATGTTCCCTGGACTGCACTAAATGTGTTGCAGCTCCTGTGTTGAGTAGGCCAACGGCCAATTCTGAAAGGTGTTATAGTACTTTACCTTTGCAAGACATAGTTTCTCCGCCCCACAGAGGATTATGGGCATTAAAGTCCCCCAGTAAGAGGAAGGAGGGAGATATCTGTTCCACTCTAACAACTCGTAATAATGGAAAGGTCCATCTGGGGGTAGATGAAATTTACATATTGTCACCCAAGCTGACAGGTACACACTAACGGCCACAGCCTCTCATGCACTGGTAAATTGCACCTGCTTGCTGGAAGTATCAGAGGGTGCGAGGATACAGACCCCACAGGACGCTCTCTTGACATTAACGTAATTGATACTGCAGGGTTTGTAGTTTTCCAGAGCAGGGAGCTGTTTTGCTGTAAACCATGTTTCCTGACGTACTATGCCATTATGGAGTAAGTAGCCATTAATTGATGGAGTTCAGTCAGATGGTGATAAGAGCTGTTAAAGTTCCATTGAAGGAGCAATGGAGTAAGATCTGAGAAAATGGCGAATGGAAAAGATGGGTGTGATTACTTCACTACTAGATCATAGTCCACCTGATTGTGAGATGCATCACCAGTGTGCATAGGCTCAACCTCTACAGGGATGGGTAGTGCAACATCCAAAGCTTCAGAAAGTAGTTTATCTTTCTGCTTATCTATCTTATCCTTGTGAGACTTCAATTTCCTTAAAGATTTCCCCATTTTATCTTCCAGGAGCAACGAGGACCATATAGCCTTTGGCTACTGGTCCTTGTCTTGACAGGGGGGCTCCTTGGCAGGTATCATGCCACATGATGCCAGAGGAGTCTAGGCACCTCTGGTCACACCAATGGTGTGGGTGCCATCGGTGCTACAGTTGAACAGAGTAAAGGAGCTGACATTCCCTCCCTCAACTGTAGGGCAAGCCTTTGAATACAACGAGGGCCAGGAAGTGTCATGCGAGACCTTGACATCACCTGAGATATGGACTGTGACACAACAGTTGCAAAATTTGAGACCATATCAGTCAGATGAAGTCTTTCAAACTTTTCTTTGCATCTTGATAAGATAGGCAGTGAAGTGTTTTATACTCTTGAATTTTCTTCTCCCTATTGAACACTGAGCATTGCGGTGAATGAGAAGGTTGCTGTTCCAGACAGTTAACATACTGAGGACTGCACTCATGGGACACCTGTCCACATGCCCTACAGACAGCCTCATTAGAACAGCGGGAGGACATACATCTGAACATTTGGCACCTAAAATATGTCACTGGAGGAGGAAAATATCAATGTCATCAGAACTTCGTTCTTTTGCACTGGGTGGTGGCATCTGCTGACTTGCATGTACAAATCAGTGTGTGTGGATCTGCGATACACACTGCGGCCAAACAGGCCATCTACATCTACATTTTACATCCATACTCCGTAAGCCACCCGACGGTGTGTGGCGGAGGGCACTTTGAGTACCTCTATCTGTTCTCCCTTCTATTCCAGTCTCGTATGGTTCGTGGAAAGAAAGACTGTCAGTATGCCTCTGTGTGGGCTCTAATCTATCTGATTTTATCCTCATGGTCTCTTCGCGAGATATAACGTAGGAGGGAGCAATATACCACTTGACTCCTCGGTGAAGGTATGTTCTCGAAACTTCAACAAAAGCCCGTACCGAACTACTGAGCGTCTCTCCTGCACAGTTTTCCACTGGAGTTTATCAATCATCTCCGTAATGCTTTCGCGATTACTAAATGGTCCTGTAACGAAGCGCACTGCTCTCCATTGGATCTTCTCTCTCTCTTCTATCAACCCTATCTGGTACGGATCCCACACTGGTGAGCAATAGTCAAGCAGTGGGCGAACAAGTGTACTGTAACCTACTTCCTTTGTTTTCGGATTGCATTTCCTTAGGATTCTTCCAATGAATCTCAGTCTGGCATCTGCTTTACTGATGATCAACTTCATATGATCATTCCATTTCAAATCACTTCTAATGCCTACTTCAAGATAATTTATGGAATTAACTGCTTCCAGTTGCTGACCTGCTATATTGTAGCTAAATGATAAAGGATCTTTCTTTCTATGTATTCGCAGCACATTACACTTGTCAACATTGAGATTCAATTGCCATTCCCTGCACCATGCGTCAATTCGTTGCAGATCCTCCCGCATTTTAGTACAATTTTCCATTGTTACAACATCTCGATATACCACAGCATCATCTGCAAAAAGCCTCAGTGAACTTCCAATGTTATCCACAAGGTCATTTATGTATATTGTGAATAGCAACGGTCCTACGACACTCCCCTGCGGCACACCTGAAATCACTCTTACTTCGGAAGACTTCTCTCCATTGAGAATGACATGCTGGCTTCTGTTACCTAGGAACTCTTCAATCCAATCACCCGATTGGTCTGATAGTCCATATGCTCTTATTTTGTTCATTAAACGCCTGTGGGGAACTGTTTCTAACGCCTTGTGAAGTCAAGAAACACAGCATCTACTTGGGAACCCCTGTCTATGGCCCTCTGAGTCTAGTGGACGAATAGCGCGAGCTGGGTTTCACATGATCATCTTTTTCGAAACCCATGCTGATTCCTACAGAGTAGATTTCTAGTCTACAGAAAAGTCATTATACTCTAATGTAATACATGTTCCAAAATTCTACAACTGATCAACGTTAGAGATATAGGCCTATAGTTCTGCACATCTGTTCGACATTCCTTCTTGAAAACAGGGATGACCTGTACAATTTTCCAATCTTTTGGGACACTACGCTCTTCTAGAGACCTACGGTACATCGCTGCAAGAAGGGGGGCAAGTTCCTTCACGTACTCTGTATAAAATTGAACTGGTATCCCATCAGGTCCAGCTCTCCTTTTGGCAAGTACATCTAGAAATGGCAGGTGGCCATCCTTTTCCAGTTCCGTTATGAACTTAATATTTGAGTGGCATGAAATCACAAGTTCCAGAAAGGCATTGAGCCTAAACCACACGAGGCCAGATCACAAAGGTATCATCTACATACCTGAGGAAGCGTCTGGGTTTGTATCTAGCCATCTCTAATGCCTACTCTTCAAATCTGTCCACAAACATATTGGCAACCACTGGAGATGGAAGGCTGACCATGGCTACACCTTCTGTCTGTTCATAATATTGCCCCCCATACAGAAAATAAGTTAAGGTCAGTATACGTCTGAACAGGTCCAACAGAGCATCTTTTAATCAGTTCCAGCGAGTCTTTCAGTGGAACCCTAGTGAACAGGAATACCATATCAAAACTGACCATTATATCAGATTCTGTGTGATGTAGTTGCTTGAGACACTGCAAGAAGTCTTCAGATTAGTGGATGTGGTGAACACACTTCCCCACATATGGGAATAGCAGTTTCTTCAAATACTTGGCTGTTGGGTACATTGATGCACAAATGTTGCTCACAACTAGGCACAGTGGCATACCCTCTTTGTGTACCTTCCGCAGCCTATACAGTCTACATAGAAGAGGGCACTCCAGTTCATAGTTGTTTAAGACTTCCCAGGCATACTGCTTTCCGTGAAGAGAGCCCTGATCTTCTAGTCCACTTTGCCCATAGGATAACATTCCACGAGTTTGCATGCAGAGGCCTCCAGAAGTTGATGCACTTTATGATTGTAATGAGCCTAATGCATAATAACTGCAGAGTTCCCTTTGTCTGCTGGCAACACCATGGTGCTGCTGCCTTGCCATAGCCTCTTGTGTGCAAGCCTCTCATCACTTACCATGTTGAATTTTAGAGGCTTAGTCCTGGTGATCACCCTGCATGACTCTGGTAAATTTCTTCTGTTACATTTTATGGAAGTGTGTTGGCTATTTGCTCCCCTGCACTGATCAGACTTAAAGGATCTATGGGGATAAAGGCGATGGAAAACCTCATGAACCATGACACTGTGTACCTACTCAGTATAGCCTGGAATTCTGCACTGGAGTTGCTGAAAACACAATGGGAGCAGCAGCAGAACTCCACAAAAAGAAGAGCTGAGGGTGTGGACATTGGAAATGAGCCCCAGATAAAGATCCAGGCTCACCAGACCAAAGATGGACTGTCACAGGGCACTTCTAGTGTGAGCAGACCACAAAGGGAACACCTAGAACAGCAGTGGACCAAAAACAGAATGCCAGTGTGCAGATTGGTGCATGGGGTCAAAGACAAAACACTAATACTTGGCTGGACCAACGAGAGATAAGAACATCTCTAGTGGAAGCGGACTCCAGACAGGAACCACAGTGGACCAAAAACTGAATGTCAGCCCACAGACAGGCACTCAGGCCAAAGATGGAACACCTAAGGACACTGCTAGCAGGAGCACACGGCATATTGAATGCGTGGAACCAACGCTGGAGGGAAAAGAGTGTACATATAAATACTGAAACTATTCTAGTTGACAAGCATTCGCAGGTAACACCCGATGGAGATCACGAGTCATGTCTTTGAAATATCATGCAAGACTGATGCTAATGTTCAGCAGAATACCTGACACAAAATGTCAACAGATCACCAGATAAGTATGAAGAATTACATCAACAGACTCTACATCCAGGAGCAGATGGAGGACACTTGCACTGTGATTAACCTAAGTGGCCACCAGTTTGATGACACCACTCTGAAAATACTTTGCAATGACTTCTATAAAATGTGCCCATTTCAGGTTTCATCAGTGCAGTGGAGCAAGTAACCAATGTACTTACACCAAATGTGGCTAAAGAAAGTCACTGGAAGACCTGCAGGGTGCTCACCAGAACAAAGACTCCAAAATCGAACACCTCAAGTGATGAGTGGCTTGCACTCAAGAAGCTCACGAAGACAGAAGTATCATGGTGTTGCCAGCAGACAAAGGGAACTCTTGCTCATTTTGCAGCAGACTGATTATGATGAGAAAGTGCGCCAGCTTCTGGAGGACCCTACGTATAGACTCTTGGATTGTGACCCTACAGACAAAGTGGACAAGAAGACCAGGGCTCTCTTGAAGGAAACCAGTATGCCTGACAAAGTCATTGAACGACGACAAGAGTGCCAGTTCCACCTAGACTACTTGGGCTGTCAAAAGTATTGTGACTGGATTGAGGATATTTTGGTACAGAGGATGCAGCAAGTTATCTTGGATGGAGAGGCAATGACAGATTTACATTTACATAGACACTCCACAAGCCACTGAATGGCACATGGTGGTGGATACCCTGTACTACTACTAGTCATTTCCTTTCCCGTTTCACTTGCAAACAGAGTGAGATGAGACTTAGAAGTAACTTGGGGTGTGACCCGGGAAGTGTGTTGGGACCATTGCTGTTTATGTTGAATATTAATGACGTCGTGGACAATATCAATAGTAACTTCAGACTTTCCACAGATGATGCAGTTTTCTACAATGAAGCACTGTCTGAAAAAAGCTGCAAAAATATTCAGTCAGATATTGGCAAGAGTTCACAGTTGTGAGAAAATGAAATGCCTATGGCCATCCTTAAGATCTTATTTGTTGTGTAGCTACCAGTTTCGGCAATTCAATGTGCCCTCTTCAGGCTGTAGTTGATGCTGAAGGGGTTTACACGATCCACATGTACACTGCATCAGTGGCCAACATAACTGGTTTACGCAGACTATCTTTAACTATGATGTCAGCACTCCAACCATCAACATTTGATGGTTTGGAGTACTGACACCACAGTTACAGGTAAACTGCGTAACCCAGTTATGTCAGCCACTGATTCAGTGTATATATGGATCGTGATAACCCCTTCAGCATCAACTATGGCCTGAAGATGGCACATTGAAATGCCAAAACTGATAGCTACACAATAAATAAAATCATGCAGATGGCTATAGGCATTTCATTTTCTTACAATAGTGAACGGCCATGTTCCCCAAGACTTCCAGTCGAAAAGATGCACATAAAAAAAAAAAGTTCAAAGTTGTGTAAAGATTGGCAAATTGCTTTAAATGTTCAGAAATGTACAGCTGTGCACTTCACAAAATGAAGAAGTGTAGTATCCTATGGCTATATCATAGTTGTAATCTGTCAACTCACACAAATACTTAGGAGTGACAGTTTGTAAGTATATGAAATAGAATGATAACATAAGACTCGGCTGTGGGTCAACCAGATGGTAGACTTTGGTTTAATGGCAGAATCCTGGGGAATTGCAATCAGTCTACAAAGAAAAGTACTTACAGTGTGTAAACTTTTAGATGGCAGACCTCTCCCTAGTCCCGAATCGGTAGAAGTCGGTAAACGTCGGGAGGCTTCGGTAGGCATGCAGTTGCGACTGCTGCCAACATTACGTAGCTGACTGTGTTGTACAAGGTAGCCATTGTCGTCTGCTTCGTTATTGTTTTGTGCTGTACTGTTCTGCGTGTTTTTACCGTCCAGTTGTGCTAAACATTATCAAAATAAGTGAAGAGGCAATTGCTGGCCCATCTCGGGAGTCGCCAACAACCCCTACCGGTAGGGCTACGGTTAGAAGGAAACCAGTATTACGTAGCGATGCTCGCAAAATTATATTGCGTGTGATTGAATGCCGCGAAAGGGAAATGGAGCAGAAAAAATTGTTTCCATTACTCTTTACGGGCGTTCTGAGAACAACTCATCAAAGTTTCATTGCAATCGGACGAATGGTTTTTTGAGCGCATAGTAGACAAACATACATACATTCATTTTTATATAAATAGATTTTAATATACATGACGATTTCAGTTTCGTTTACGAACAACATTTAAAGCGAGTTTTACTTCCAAGCCTTTCGTCTGCTTTCCTGTAAGCATGACGCGCAATTTGTAGCGCCAGCACTGCAACTGGTAGGCGTGCCTTGTCCCCCCCCCAATGGCTCCTCCCCCCTCGCCAGCCAATGCTTGCTTCCTCCTCTCCCCGCACACCCCTCACAACTCAGCCGTCTTACAGTTAACACACTGTACAAATCACTCATGTAACCCATCCTAGAATATTGTTCAAGTGTGTGGGACCCATACTAAGTAGAACTAACAGGGGATATTGAATGGATACAACGAAGGGCAGCACAGCTCATCACACATTTTTTTCACATATGGGAATGTCTTACAAAGATGTTGAAAGAACTAAACTGGAAGATACTTAAAGATACAGGCAAATTATCCCATGAAAAGCTACCTAGAAAATTTCCAGAACCAACTTTAAATGAGGAATCTAGGAATATCTCACAACCTGCTACATATTGCTCCATCAGGATAGTGAGGACAAAATTGAACTAATTACAGGATATAGAAGTATTTAAACAATCATTATTCCCAAACTCCATTTGTAAATGGAACAGGGAAAAGCCCCAATAATTTGTACAATGTGACGTACCCTCTGCCGTACCCTCTGCCACACACTACACAGTGATTTGCAGAGTATAGATATAGATTTTTTGTCCACCTGAAGATGAGATTTTTCCAAACTTTTGAGGATGAGCAATAAAATAGAAATCAGAGACTGACTGCAGTATTTATTGACTCCCCATAAGCAAGCACAGCAAGTGATGCATGAATGCCATATACATTAGTCACTGTACCATCAGAGGAAGATGTAGCAAGCCAATGTGTGAGCAAATATTGTGGGGGAAAATAAATTTAGTTCCATTCACATCTGACGTCATGAGATAAACCTTTCACAGAGAGCTCTTAAAGATGCTGAACCAACCGATTATTACATCTGTCTAGTCTTCATTGTAAGTGTCGTGTAGCAATAAAACACCCCATTTGGCAGTGAGGAGACCAATGCTCATATACAAACCCAACCACAAGGAATTATGACAGATCAAAGGCATAACAGAACTTATAGTAATTACACAAAGTGCTACAATAATGATAGCTTACTCAGAATGGACTTTGTGTATAACACACACATTCCATAAAATGGGAAATGCACGATAGAATAATGACAATATTATGAAAAGGATAGATTGCTACTCACCTTACAGCAGAAAAGTTGAGTCACAGACAGGCACAAACACTGCTAAACAAGTAAGCTTACAGCTAAAAGGCCGCCTTCTGAATTAGACAGCATACATACACACACATTCACCCAAATGCAACTCATACACACATGACCACTGGCTGCCGAGGCCAGACTGCGAACAACAATGCATGATGGGAAAAGCAATCTTGGTGGTGAGGGTAAGGAGGAGGCTGTGGTGGAGAGGGAGAGAGATAGCATGGTAGGAGTGCGGCAAGGTAAAGTGTTGCTTGTGGGAGCACATTACCTTGTCAATCCTGTACAAAAAACAGACCTCCCATACCTTGTCTCTCCAGTCACCCACCACCTCTCAAGTCCCACCATACAGCCACAGAGCAGCATTCCCCTCATGAGTCAGTACCACCCAGAACTGGAGCAAATGAACCACATTTTCTGCCAGGATTCCGACAGCCTCTCGTCGTGTCCTGAAATGAGGAATGTCCTACCCAGTTATCTTCTCACCCCTTCCACAGTGGTATTCAACCGTCCACTGAACCTACACAATATCCCCCTCTGTCCCTCCTCCACCCCTGCTCCCAAGCCCTTGCCTAATGCCACATGTCACTGTAATAGGTCTAGATGCACGACCTGCCCCATCTATTCCCCCACCAACTACTCCAGTCCGGTCTCAAGTATCACCTACCCCATTAAAGACAGGGCTACTTGTTGAAGCTATCATGTGATCTACAAACTACGCTCCAACCGCTGTGCTGCATTCTACGTGGGCACAACAATCAACAAGCTGTCTGTCCACACAAACAGCCACTGACAGACCGAGGCCCAGAAATAGCCGGACCACCCAGTTGCTGAGCATGGCGTCCAAAACAATGTTCTTTGTTTCAATGACTGCTTCACAGCCTGTGCTACAAACATTAGTTTTTCTGAATTGCGCAGGTAGGAACTCTCCCTGCAATATATGCTATGTTCCCATAACCCTCCTGGCCTCAACCTTCATTAGTCATTGTCCTTCACCCAACTATCCCCTTCTCTGATCCCACTCCAGCACTATGCAGCCTTCTAATCCACCAACACACTCACAATCTTTTTATTTCTCCTCTTTTCTGCCCCCCTCTTCCAGGCCCGTCTTAAAGCCAGTTGGAATACCCTATCCCGACAATGTTCAATTTAGTGACTTGGCTTCCCTGGATTTCAGGAACCACTGTAGCCACTGACATGAAACTTTTACAGGACATTAAACTGTATGCTTTGAGTCTACTGAACTACAATAATTGCATTTCAGCCACTGAATATGAAAATACAATTTTTTAATTACACAGTTAAAATTTTGTGTACTTTTTTGTATGTTATCGTAAATAATTTTAATTATACATAACATTATGTTCTTTTTTTACTTCAGTAGACTCAGGATATGTATCTTATTACTCCCTGAAAATTTTAATACTCTACAAGAAGTGGTTTCTGAGATTTAGGAAAAAATGCAACAGAAAATGTAAATTTTCAGGAAAGGCTTCTAAAGTTTCAAAAGACTGTAACTCACTTATATATGCTTAATTTTTTATTTTTAGTCACTCAGATGCACCATGCGCTATACTGTATATCATCCTCTTGATCTTTTTCCAAGTTATTTCTTCTTTTCTTCTTTCTGGACTCCTTAGTGGCCAACTATGCTGCATACTCTGCTTTATCAAAGCGAACCTTGTCCATCCATTCAAGTTCTCTAATGCAGTTTGCTCCAGGATTAATTCCCATATGCTGTAGCACTTTCACCCTACCAATGTTGCCATCATTAAAAGCAATAACAGCATCACTGACCCCCCACTTTAGTGTCTTCATTCCAATAAAAACATTTTTTGGTAAGTGAGTCCATATAAGATTATTGAACAACTCATCAAGATTTTGAGTCTGACCATGCAGACACTTCTTCAGTAATTCAGGATTTGCAAGGTCTCTGTAAAAAGGTTTTATCAAACAATGGAAAATCCAGGATGGAATGTAACAATACCAGAGAAGAAAAGTTGCTACTCACCATATAGTGGAGATGCTGAGTTGCGATAGGCACAACAAAAAGATTCACAGAACTGTAGCTTCCGGCCATAAAGGCCTTTGTCAGCAGTACACGCGCGCGCGCGCGCGCACACACACACGCACACACACACACACACACACACACACACACACACACACACACACACACACACACACACACACACGCAAATGCAACTTGCACACATGTCTGCAGTGTGCTTTCAGTTCTCTTTGACTGGACACGTGTGCACAAGTTGCATTTGTGTGTGTGTGTGTGTGTGTGTGTGTGTGTGTGTGTGTGTGTGTGTGTGTGTGCTGACAAAGGCCTTTATGGCCAAAAGCTACAACTATGTGAATCTTTTTGTTGTGCCTATCAAGACTCAGCATCTCTGCTATATGGTGAGTAGCAACTTTCCTTCTCTGGTATTGTTAAATAGGTTCTATGATATCCATGACTGCTGCTGCGATGGAATGTTTATGGTTGTATGAACTATTTGAGCACTGGGCATTGCGGTAATTGCATCATGAATCAGGTGCAGGGGGGGGGGGGGGCCAAAGGTGATGTACTGATTTTTCATCAGTTCACAGTCTGTGGAAGAAGGTAGCCCATACTGCCTGCCTGCTTCATTTTCAACAAATCCTCAGTATTATTTCTAATTGTCATCCCACAATACTGCTGTGGTTCATCAATCATTTTGTCTGTCAGCCTACCTCTTATAGTTTTACCAACAGAAAGTTTCTAGTCTCTCAAACTTTGTTTCAACTTCCTCAACATAGTGCCCATCTTCTTCTGGATATGACCAACATATTCCAGGTTTGTGATAATCTTCTCACCATAAGGCTGAGCGACTACTACACTGTTACATGCTTTTGAGTCTCCATCACATAAGATTTTAGGGTAACATACTCCCTTTTTGTTCACAGATCAACTAAAAATTTCAATAGCTGCAGAGGCCTCCATACCACCACTCTGTCACAGATATGCCCTTCTTCATTCCCTGACTACACTTATAACAATGTTTGGTTAAAATCTGGAAGTCTATCAACTTACCAGTATCCACACTAGTCAGTAACAACAGAATTCTTAGAACTGTACCCGCACTTCTTCCAAGTGCCATCAAAAGCTACTGGTATGTCAGTCATACCATCATTTATTTCAACAGCTTCTGCCAAGTGCCATAAAAAGCTACTGGTATGTCAGTCATACCATCATTTATTTCAACAGCTTCGTTTGCAGCACCCTTAAACTGACTCACATGCAACAGATTCCACAGCAGCTCCAATAAAATCCTGCATACTTGTCGATTTTACGAGGTGGGCGTGGCATATTCATCATAGCCCACATTGTTTCTGCTGCAGTGCGTCCTTTGCCAATAGCTCTCAATCCATAAAACCACCAAACATTTACTTCGAAATAATTAGCTTTTCAGAATTCTAAAATGAATGAGTATATTTACAACTGGCACAATTAATGATAAGTTTCCTGGCTAGTCCATTTGATACCTCACTGTCTTTATGTAAACTAACTGGCCCTCCACATATTTTACAACACACACATTCATCTAATACCCTTGTTAGGATGTGTAAATCTATCAGAATATAATCTAACCTACTATTTACATCACTTTCATTTTATGAAACCTGTGTATCACAATGTTTTGTTTTAATCTTCGAAGCACTAATTGGTGTTTCTCAAGATACTGACAAGTTTGCCTGTATTTCAGTGCCTGTAACTTCACACGCCACAAGCTGAACACATTTCCCTTTATATTCAAAAATCTATTACCATGAAACCCGTGTTTTACTTTTTGAGAGATTTACCAATCTATTCATCACTTTTCCTTGGAAAAATGTTAGCACTTCAACATATAATGCATGTTTATACTATGAAACGATACGATACTGTTTCTGACAGTGCTACCAATACAAACACATAATTTAACTTTTATAACACAGCAATCCACAGCCTTCTATATAAAAAATTACCGATTTCATTAGATCTTGAAGTAACGCACGTAAAAAAATTTAACATTTTCAACTGGAGTAGATTATAGTTAAAAAAATAAAATAAAATACTTCCCACGTGAGGTTATAAATGATATATATATCATTTTATTCAGAAAATTGCAAATTTTATAATGAGATAAAAATCCAAAAATGTGAAAAAATTTTCCATTCCAACTCCCTTTACCTTCCAGACTGCACCTAGCTGCCCTATCCTCTCCCCACCTCATTCCTGTGTGCTCCCACAAGCAGCACTTCACCATCCTCATCCCTACACTGCTATCCCTCCTCTTACCCACCCCAGCCTCCCCCTTACCCCCACCACCCAGAGTGCTTCTCCAATCAGGAGTTGTTGCTCATAATCTGGCCTCAGCAACTAGGGACAGTGGTCATGTGTGTATGAGCTGCATTTACACGAATATGTGTGTGTATGTTGTCTAACTCAGAAGGCTCTAAGTTGTTGCTAGGCACATAAACAATACTGACAATGCTGTTATCTTTCAGGAGAATTCTTCTTCAGAACTATTGAGATCATACACTGGTCAACATAAAGAATGAATCGCACAGCACAAGTGTCATAAAAGTAACAGTGAAAGTACTGATTTGCATCGTAGTTGTAAAAATTGGCAAAGGACTAACTGGTTTAACACTTAGCTCAGAAACTGAGAACTGTGAATCTCATGGATTCTACCACCAACAACTTACATTTCGCCTAAGTATCGTGAAGGTAAGAGAAATTACAGCTCATATGGAGGCATATGGACAGTCCGTTAAATTTCGGGCATGCAGCCACTTAAATAAAAGTTCTTCCACTGGTATTTCGGGTGCATATCATCCGCCCACCCTCAGAGTGAGTCTCGAGACTGACGACAAGGTGCCACGCGCGGCCTTATATGCTCAATCCCATCAGTACATGCCTGCAAGTCATAGACACTAACTGGCAACAAAGAGAGATGCTTACACACGTGCCACGTGTGGCAAAGACGTGTAGACATTTTATTCGCTTATTGATCTGTGTACGGCAAGAATGACACCATGACGACTTGTTCTGCAGATTAATTATCCTAAGAGCTGGGTTTCATGCTTTGTACAAAGTAAAACAATTATCTCTATTTATTAAATTATTAGCTAATCTAATCTCTATAGTTTCCATGAAGACGGAATCACAAAAGGAAGAGGTTGATGTTAGACTCTTCAAATCACTGTAGTTCATGGAATGCCATGTATCAATACAATGTTCGGCCACAGTTGACCTGTCTGGCTGTGATAAACGTGTGTAACTTTGATGTTCCACAAATCTCTCATGAACATTGTGTGTTGCTTGACCTGGGTATGACTTCTCACAATTTCCACAAGGGATCCCATACACTCCCGCCTTACAAAGCCATAAATGTTCCTTTACAGAGCCGAGTAAAGCTACAATCTTCGTGGGAGGTCAGAAGATAACCTTAACACAGTGTTTCAAGGAGAATATGGCCTATCTCCGAGGAAAAAGCACCCACATAGGGCAAAACAGCACTTGATCTGAAAGAATTGCTACCTTCTGCCCCATTACATACCTGCATTCTAGGTTTTACATTGAATGCTCTAAGAATTTGCTGAGGACAAAATGCATTAGCTTTAAAAATGCTCCAACAAAGACAATTTCTTAAAAATGTAACAATGCTCTATTTCTTCATTTACACTAGAAAGGAGACACACAAATAATACTAGACTTACCAGCCTCCTCTGCAAAAAATATTCACTAAAATTATAATGACCTACATAGAACAAACAATTAATCAGGCAAATGAACAAGCTGGCTTTAGAAGGGGCTAGTTTTATAGATCAATTTCAAGTCATCAACAAAACTATAAGAGAATGAAGAAATTATTATGATTTACTACTTTCTCCGCAATTCATGGATTCCGAGAAGCTTCCAACTCATTTTCATTGAAATCTGTAGAAAAAGCCCTAATGAGACAAGGCAATGATTCAACTTATACGAGTACAGTAACAAATATCTATTCTATGGCTTCTGCTATGCCTCATCAAGACAGTAGAAAGAGTCAGGCAAGGAGATTCAACCAATACAATTCTCAGCATTCCAAGAGGAAGTCTTCTGATCCTTGCAATGAGCAAATGAAGAATGAATCTGTTTTAAATGATCATATCCAAAAAAAAAATTGAAATGAGCGTACGGCATTGTGGACCAGGGGTCCCCCATTCGGGGAAGTTTGGCCACCAAGGGCAAGTACTTATTGCATTCAACACCACATTGTGCGACCTGCGTGTCAGAGATGAGAATGAAATGATGATGAGGACAACACAACACCCAGTCCCTGAGCGGAGAAAATCTCCTGCCGCAGCTGGGAATCGAACCCGGGCCCCTTGGCATGGCATTCTGCCATACTGACCACTCAGCTAATGGGAGCTGATCATATCCAAAACAGACTGTTCACACAAACTTTAATAACAAATCGAATGATCTGACACAGCAAGTTAGCAAGTAGGACTGAAAATCAATTACAAGACTAAAACATTGAATAATAAAACAACTGGTGAAAGAAAGTACAGTAATCAGTCACAACTTGTGTTTATTGTGGCAGAATCACATTTTAGACACTGAATGACCATAATCAGTGCTAGAGGTAATACAGGAACAAATTAAAATACAATCACATCCATGTTAACATCGAAGTGCACTTGTATAAATTTCACACATAAGAAAATGGCACATACCAGTAGATAAAGATAACATGTCAGCTGTTATTTACCATAGTCTCTCTTGGAGTACACACATACAGCGTTTAAATTGCACTGACGCCACTGTTTGCACAAGAAAACAATATGTACCACAGCTTTTGCACTGTAACTCTGTAGTCTTAGTGTTAAGTAGAAATAATAATGAAAAGCATTTGGTATTCCAATTATTATTTTGTATCTTCCCTTAAAGGTAACTCCATTGCAATAAAACTCCTGGGGGAGTATGTAGACAGTTGAATACAGACTTGATTTTTTGCTGGAACATATCTGGGAGTAATCTTAGCTACAAATAAGAATATTCTAACTCCTTTTTTTCATTGGAAAAGAATAAAATAATTATGCCAATTACACATACCATCTACATTCACCACTATGGGGAGTTGGTAAATAAAAAACTTGTGTATTCCTTGAAAAACTATTCCTAAAACATTTATGGTTAAGCCGTAGGTCATAACTGTATACAGGTGAGAGCTGAAAACAGGTATCAGTCATTTTTCTTAATATGTATGTTGTATTTCACTGTTAAATGTCTTTAGGAGACAACTTGGGAGCACAAATGGGATGATATATCTTTATTCAGTTACTGTAAATTAAAAAGACGACTGCAGTGAAACAAAAGAAAAGATGTAAGCAGTAATGAAGATATTAATAATTTTTTACATTTATACCAGTATAAACAGACATAAAAATTCTGCGAAGTATAGTTTCCACACAAATTCAGCTATAAAGGGGGAAACTGTATTTTTAAAAATCTTCCATCTTGCATATAACTTTGGTTTCCTTGATATTTTGATCCAAACAAGAAATGAGTTCCCTCAAAGGTGACAGATGCAATTTTTTCATAGCACTTATTATGAAGTTCATACAACTGTGTCTTTGTAATGATAGGACATCCACTTTACATGTAACATCGAAGAATGGGACCCAAACAGCGTCTTTCCTACCGGGCCATGAAAGGCATTGTGCTTCAGCAGGAGGTATGCAGTTAATCTCAACATCTTTAAATTCATGTGATACCTGGGAAATTTTTCCTGTGTACCAATGTTCATCATATCTGAAAACCACATACTTCTCGACACGCATCTGTTCCCACATAGCATTTTTATAAGCTTCCATAGCAACAGTGATCCCATTTGCCTTGTTTCTGTTGAGCGTGTCTTCATTAGAAATGCGTTAGTAGCATTGACTACAAATACTTGGTGCGAATGTGTTCCTGGAGCTGTCCTCACTGTACTGTACCTGCGCTCCAAGAAACCTTCATACGATTTGATCTCCTGTGAAGAAACAAAGAACATACTAACACTCTCCATTTCATGCAGTATTTGGTGTACAACTCCCCCAGATTAACTAAAATAAATCTTTTCTGCATGTTAATCTGTTACTTATCATGATGGAAACATAATCTTTCCTCTCTTGCATGAACTCTTGAAAAATTGTCCTTTTTGTAAAAGCATCACTACATCTTGTTTGGCAATTTCGGGTAACATCTTTAACAACTCCTGCATTCTGGAGAAACAAGTCTTTCACTTTTCCTGTTGCACATATCACATGCTCTGTGACACCAGACGTAGATGTTACACTGATAATGCTCCATGAAGGTGGAGCAAGTGATAAAACTTGGATCTGTTCACTGCATGTTGAATTAAGTCTGTATTTCCGATTTAGGAGATCCATTACATCAGGAAAATGGTTGCACTATTCACATGGGCACTCTACAAAATACAGGGCATTAGTATCTTCCTCGTTTCTTCAAAGGACATCAAACTGTATGAAGGTTTCTTAGAATGCAGGTACAGTACAATGAGGACAGTTACAGGAACACATTCACACCAAGTATTTGTAGGCATTGCTACTAACACCTTTCTAATGAAGACGCACTCAACAGAAACAAAGAAAATGGGATCACTGTTGCCATGGAAGCTTATAAAAATGTTTTGTGGGAACAGTTGCAATCAGGCTGTACGTGGCTTTCAAATATGATGAATATTGGTACATAGGACACATTTCGACCAGGTATCACATGAATCTAAAGATGTTGAGATTAACTGCGTATCTCCTGCTGAATCACAATTCCTTTCAAGGCCCAGCAGGAAAAACGCTGTTTACGTCCCATTCTCGAATTTTACATGTTAAGTGGATGTCCTATCATTACAAAGAGACAGTGCACAGTTGTATGAACTTAATAATAAGTGCTATGAAAAAAAAAATCGCATCTGTCTCCTTTAAGGGAACTCATTTCTTTGGATCAAAATGTCAAGGAAATCAAAGTTATATGCAATATGGAAGATTTTTAAAAATACAGTTTCCTTCTTTATAGCTGAATTTGTTTTGAAATTATACTTTGCAGAATTTTTATACTGTTTATACTCGTATAAATATAAAAAAATATTAATTTCTCCCACTACTGCTAGCACCTTTTCTTTTGTTTCACTGCAATTGTCTTTTCAATTTAAAGTAACGTAATAAAGATATACCACCACATTGGTGCACCCAAGTTGTCTTCTATAATTCTTTTCTTTTGTTTCACTGCAATTGTCTTTTCAATTTAAAGTAACGTAATAAAGACATACCACCACATTGGTGCACCCAAGTTGTCTTCTATAATTCTTTACACTGAAAAGACATTTAACAGTAAAATTCAACATACATGTTAAGAAAACTGACAGATAACTGTTTTCAGGTCTCACCTGTATATGGTTCTGATCTACAGGTTAATCATAAATATTATGACATGTTTGATATGCCTGCCATCCTTGGCGATGACGTGGCACAGATGAACAGCAAAATTCTGCATGACCTGCTGAAGTGTCAGAACATTGCTGCTGTTGATCTCCTGAATGGCTGTTTTCAGCTCAGCAATGGTTTTGGGGTTATTACTGTTCACTTTGTCTTTAATATAGTCCCACACAATGGAATCGTTTATGTTCAAACTCAGAGAATATGGCAGCCAATCAAGGCCCTTGTCAGTGGCCTCTGGGACCTCAGAGCTACAATGCGGTCCCCAAATTGCTCCCCCAGGACATCAAACACTCTCCTGCTTCGATGGCGTCGAGCTCTGTCTCGCATGAATCACATTTTGTCGAACTCAGGATCACTTTAGATAATGGGCATGAAATCATCTTCCAAAATTTTCGCATACCATTCACCAGCACCATGCCATCAAGGAATATCACACTGATTATTCCCTGATTGAACACTGCACACTACACAGTCACCTGTTGAGGGTGAAGAGACTTCACTGTCGCGAAATGCGGCTTCTCAGTCAGTCAAATATGCCAATTCTGCTTATTGATGAACCCATCCAAATGAAAGTGGGCTTCATCACTAAACCCAACCACATTCACATCAAAGTCCTATTTGTCTATCCTGTGAACAATATGTTGTTGTTGTTGTGGTCTTCAGTCTTGAGACTGGTTTGATGCAGCTCTCCATGCTACTCTATCCTGTGCAAGCTTTTTCATCTCACAGTACCTACTGCAACCTACATCCTTCTGAATCTGCTAGTGTATTCATCTCTTGGTCTCCCTCTACAATTTTTACCCTCCACGCTGCCCTCCAATACTAAACTGGTGATCCCTTGATGCCTCAGAACATGTCCTACCAACCGATCCCTTCTTCTGGTCAAGTTGTGCCACAAACTTCTCTTCTCCCCAATCCTATTCAATACTTCCTCATTAGTTATGTGATCTACCCATCTAATCTTCAGCATTCTTCTGTAGCACCACATTTCGAAAGCTTCTATTCTCTTCTTGTCCAAACTATTTATCGTCCACGTTTCACTTCCATACATGGCTACACTCCATACGAATACTTTCAGAAATGACTTCCTGACACTTAAATCAATACTGGATGTTAACAAATTTCTCTTCTTCAGAAACGCTTTCCTTGCCATTGCCAGCCTACATTTTATATCCTCTCTACTTCGACCATCATCAGTTATTTTGCTCCCCAAATAGCAAAACTCCTTTACTACTTTAAGTGCCTCATTTCCTAATCTAATTCCCTCAGCATCACCCGACTTAATTAGACTACATTCCATTATCCTTGTTTTGCTTTTGTTGATGTTCATCTTATATCCTCCTTTCAAGACACTGTCCATTCCATTCAACTGCTCTTCCAAGTCCTTTGCTGTCTCTGACAGAATTACAATGTCATCGGCGAACCTCAAAGTTTTTATTTCTTCTCCATGAATTTTAATACCTACTCCGAATTTTTCTTTTGTTTCCTTTACTGCTTGCTCAATATACAGATTGAACAACATCGGGGAGAGGCTACAACCCTGTCTTACTCCCTTCCCAACCACTGCTTCCCTTTCATGTCCCTCGACTCTTATAACTGCCATCTGGTTTCTGTACAAATTGTAAATAGCCTTTCGCTCCCTGTATTTTACCCCTGCCACCTTTAGAATTTGTAAGAGAGTATTCCAGTCAACATTGTCAAAAGCTTTCTCTAAGTCTACAAATGCTAGAAACGTAGGTTTGCCTTTCCTTAATCTTTCTTCTAAGATAAGTCGTAAGGTCAGTATTGCCTCACGTGTTCCAGTGTTTCTACGGAATCCAAACTGATCTTCCCCGAGGTTGGCTTCTACTAGTTTTTCCATTCGTCTGTAAAGAATTCGCGTTAGTATTTTGCAGCTGTGACTTATTAAGCTGATAGTTCGGTAATTTTCACATCTGTCAACACCTGCTTTCTTTGGGATTGGAATTATTATATTCTTCTTGAAGTCTGAGGGTATTTCCCCTGTTTCATACATCTTGCTCACCAGATGGTAGAGTTTTGTCAGGACTGGCTCTCTCACGGCCGTCAGTAGTTCCAATGGAATATTGTCTACTCCGGGGGCCTTGTTTCGACTCAGGTCTTTCAGTGCTCTGTCAAACTCTTCACGCAGTATCGTATCTCCCATTTCATCTTCATCTACATCCTCTTCCATTTCCATAATATTGTCCTCAAGTACATCGCCCTTGTATAGACCCTCTATATACTCCTTCCACCTTTCTGCTTTCCCTTCTTTGCTTAGAACTGGGTTTCCATCTGAGCTCTTGATATTCATACAAGTCGTTCTCTTATCTCCAAAGGTCTCTTTAATTTTCCTGTAGGCGGTATCTATCTTACCCCTAGTGAGATAGGCCTCTACATCCTTACATTTGTCCTCTAGCCATCCCTGCTTAGCCATTTTGCACTTCCTGTCGATCTCATTTTTGAGACGTTTGTATTCCTTTTTGCCTGTTTCACTTACTGCATTTTTATATTTTCTCCTTTCATCAATTAAATTCAATATTTCTTCTGTTACCCAAGGATTTCTACTAGTCCTTGTCTTTTTACCTACTTGATCCTCTGCTGCCTTCACTACTTCATCCTTTAAAGCTACCCATTCTTCTTCTACTGTATTTATTTCCCCCACTTCTGTCAATTGCTCCCTTATGCTCTCCCTGAATCTCTGTACAACCTCTGGTTCTTTTAGTTTATCCAGGTCCCATCTCCTTAAATTCCCACCTTTTTGCAGTTTCTTCAGTTTTAATCTACAGGTCATAACCAATAGATTGTGGTCAGAGTCCACATCTGCCCCTGGAAATGTCTTACAATTTAAAACCTGGTTCCTAAATCTCTGTCTTACCATTATATAATCTATCTGATACCTTTTAGTATCTCCAGGGTTCTTCCATGTATACAACCTTCTTTCATGATTCTTAAACCAAGTGTTAGTTATGATTATGTTGTGCTCTGTGCAAAATTCGACCAGGCGGCTTCCTCTTTCATTTCTGTCCCCCAATCCATATTCACCTACTATGTTTCCTTCTCTCCCATTTCCTACACTCGAATTCCAGTCACCCATGACTATTAAATTTTCGTCTCCCTTCACAATCTGAATAATTTCTTTTATTTCATCATTTCTTCAATTTCTTCGTCATCTGCAGAGCTAGTTGGCATATAAACTTGTACTACTGTAGTAGGCGTGGGCTTCGTATCTATCTTGGCCACAATAATGCGTTCACTATGCTGTTTGTAGTAGCTTACTCGCATTCCTATTTTCCTATTCATTATTAAACCTACTCCTGCATTACCCCTATTTGATTTTGTATTTATAACCCTGTACTCACCTGACCAGAAGTCTTGTTCCTCCTGCCACCGAACTTCACTAATTCCCACTATATCTAACTTCAACCTATCCATTTCCCTTTTTAAATTTTCTAACCTACCTGCCCGATTAAGGGATCTGACATTCCACGCTCCGATCCGTAGAACGCCAGTTTTCTTTCTCCTGATAACGACATCCTCTTGAGTAGTCCCTGCCCGGAGATCCGAATGGGGGACTATTTTACCTCCGGAATATTTTACCCAAGAGGACGTCATCATCATGTAATCATACAGTAAAGCTGCATGCCCTCGGGAAAAATTACGGCTGTAGTTTCCCCTTGCTTTCAGCCGTTCGCAGTACCAGCACAGCAAGGCCGTTTTGGTTATTGTTACAAGGCCAGATCAGTCAATCATCCAGACTGTTGCCCTTGCAACTACTGAAAAGGCTGCTGCCCCTCTTCAGGAACCACACGTTTGTCTGGCCTCTCAACAGATACCCCTCCGTTGTGGTTGCACCTACGGTACGGCTATGTGTATCGCTGAGGCACGCAAGCCTCCCCACCAACAGCAAGGTCCATGGTTCATGGGGGGGTGTGAACAATAGTGTCGGCAAAACACAACCACTGTTCCATGGTCCTGGGGCTTAATGGCTGATGGGTTTGAATTTTGTATGGGAAGAGGTGCAGGTCTTCAACAACAATTTGTTGCAGTGTCTCCCGGTTGATTCCCCTGTTGTGCAGCTCATCTGACTGATTTCCTGGGGCTCGTTTGAAACACAGCGCGTCTTCTCGATGTTTTCACCCTCTCTGGATGACTGACATTGCTGACACTGTCATCACGAACACTACCCGTTCTCTCCAACTTGTGAATCAAATTCTTGATCATTAGCACACTTGGACCAGTTGGCTTCAGCTTGAGCTCGGTCGGAAACCACCTTTGGGCTTTTATTGCTCGCATAGTAGGCCTTCACAAGTGCTATACACTCAGGCATGCTTTACTCTGACCGCAAAGTTTGAACATCCTAACGCGAACCGTTCAGAAGTTTTGATCATTTTATTCCATGTAGTTCAATAATTGCCGCCCTGTGTAATTATGTGGGTAATCATCAACTTTTCCAGTATATATTTATGTTCAACTCTACTTCATATTCTATTTTAGAAACTAGGGTTTTAATTAACTGGTTAAATGCAAAATGGAAAAATGCCTTCTTATGTCAGCTTGGAGAGTTAAACATGGATTTCTTTTCTGTAGATGGCAAAGGTGTATTAATCACTAGAGATGCTGACAGTTAAGCCTAGAAAATTTATGGATTGTCCGACTCCATCTCCAAGAAAACATAATTTTCTTATGTAATTTACTGAACCTGTCGACAACTGTTTTACTAGGAACAATGTATCATCTACATATCTAAGATAACATATAATTGTACTTGCCACTTTTGTACTACCTTAAAACAATTATTTTCCAATGAAATGACAAAATATCTGCTAGGAAACTTGATAATGGCCTACCCATTCTTAAACCACCTTCTTGTACAAATATTTCTCCACTGAATTTAATATACTTGTTATCTAAAATAAGAGTAAGCACTGGAAGAAATTCTGTTATTTCATCATTAGATAATATACTCTGCATTAAAAGTTTTGTTTAATAATCTCTATAGTTTCATTTATCGGAATATAAGTGCATAAACTGGTTATGTCTAATAAATTCCATGACATTAGCTACTGTTACATGTTATTTTTTCAATCAACTCTGAGCTATTTTTTGAAAATTTTGTCAGCTGAATACAAAGTGTTTTTTTTTTTTTTTTTTTTTTTTTTTTTTTTTTTTTTTTTAAAGAAAATCAAAGCATTTCGCTCTCTATAGTTTTATTTACTGATACAGTGATCTTATTTTGTTTGTGCTTGGTAAATTTCAAGCTGACAGTTGCTCCCTTGGTGTATACTACAGTATCGGTTACTGTCCTTGTATCAATACACGTATGGGTGTTGTATTGGAAATCTTTCGGTTACATTTTTTTCTCCCTGTCCATTAAAAATATTATTAGTAAAATTAAACTCTCAAGGATAACATTAAGAATTTGCATTGCCACTGCTGTAAGAGCTACTAGATTCATTCTCTAAATTTTCAATTTTTTTTTTCAAATTTCTAAGTCTAGTTTCATTGGCAACTCTATCTACTTATTCAAAAATAAACAAAGAAAGATGATTAAAGATCAAGGAACTAACCAATGCCGATATGGCGAAGAGCAATTGATATAATTCTTGATTTAAAATTTGTTTTTAATAAAGAGACTCCGAATTTCACTTATCATAATCGCCACTTCACATTTCCTTTTGCATCCAAAACCACCATTCTTGCTATAGTTATTCTTGACGTGTGACTGTACATACTTTGTGTTAACTTTCTTGCAATGCAATTTTTGTCCAAGTTAATGTGCTTATTCAGAATTGCAAGTTTCACTCACGGAATTTTTGTATTTTTAGACTGTAGCACATGCCCAGTAAGGATTTTTTTTTTTTTTTTTTTTTTTTTAATTACTCAGTCTTGAACCTGGAAGTGCACCTTAAACATTAGTGTTATGCAATATTTTGTGTAATGTAATATCTTGCACAGACATCTTTTATTAACCTGACACGTTCCACATCATTACGAAGTGTCGTATTCATGATCTATGGAACAAGTATTAATCTAATCTAGTGTAATTTGAACTCTTGATGTATATAGTTCAAGAGGGACTACACCAAATAATGACTGAAATGTGTTAACTTTATCTGCTGGTACATACCATCCACTCATACATGAAATTTATACAACTGTACTTTGGTGTGTGTTAACATAAATGCCACTGTATTTTAATTGCTTCCTGTATTACGTCTAGCACTGAAGATCATCACACACATGCACTGACTGAAATCTAGATCAGCTATAATACACACAAGTTACAACTGCTTACTGTACCCTCTTTCGCCAACTGAAATAAGTACGATCAATGAGCACTTCCAGGTTCCAGGTGGAGTCAAATTTTAAAAAGGATGACAAATGTCAAAAATGAAACTGTTCAAGTTAGCTCTGAAGACAAAGAAGCAGTTGTGAATTTTCGTATTTTGGCAGTCAATGGCACTCACCACATGAACAAGAAAAGAAATAAACTGAAGGATAAAAATGGCCTGAAGTGATTTCAGTAAGCTAAACAAGGATTTCAAAACTATACTTCCTCTATCTCAGAAAAAAAGTTCATTATCCTTGTGTATTACGAGTTTTGATTAATAACAGAAACTATGGACTTTTAACGTAAAAACCCATCCAATTATGAGAGTCCCTCACCAAGCAGTGGAGATACATATTGGAAATCACTGGGAGAAACAGGGAAACAATATGGAAGGGACTACAGAGAGAGCCACACCTGTAATAAAAATTACATGGAAGTGGGCATGACACACAGACAGGCAAATGGATGCTGGATTCATACAGACAAAAGAAAGACAAAAATGGCAGCTTAATGGAATATGTGTAGATGACATTAGAAAACATCCAGAAACAATGTGGCACATACAGTTGAATACTGCAATGTATGGAAAAGTAGTGGCTGTCAAATGACTGATTGGGGTACCTAACCATTTAATATTCCTGGATCTAAAAATGAACATTACTCCCTTACACAGGGAGCATCCCTGTGCCAAAACCACCTACTAGTTGTCTCACTTAATAATATGTACTTTGCATCAGCATACCATTACTCTCTACAGCCACAAACAAACCAAGACACTTTGCAGACAGGGGTACAAGAAGCCTCCATGAAGATCATTCTGCTAATAATATGCCGACAGAAATGATAAGGCATTCCCTGGGCAACATTAGGAGTCACCCTTGTGGCAGCTCCTTCCACCACCAGGACAACAAAAATGAGAACTCAAAAGGCTTTTAAAATATCAAAGCCAGCTCTGACAGCAGTCTCCATTAACATCGAAGGAATATCATATGAGAAAGAAGCTCTGCCATCAGACATCTACAAACAAGCAAATTGTGACTTTCTTTTGATACAAGAAACCCACAGAGGCCACAATGAACAGACGCCAATGTTGAATAGAATGAAACTGATTGCTGAGAGACCAAGTGCTCAATATGGTAGCGCAATATTTTGCCAAAACGGATCTTCTAATCCTATCCATATACATAATGGCAGAAGATGATGTAGAAATTTTGACTGCTGAAGTCCAGTCATGCACAATAACATCAGTGTATAAACCACCAAGAACAGACTTCAGTTTCAAGGAACCAAGTAACTTCTGTCGCAAACCAACAAAACTTGTTATGGGTGATTTCAATTGTCACAGCTCATCATGGGGCTACAGGGACACGGACAAGAATGGAGAAGACTTCAAAGATTGGGCCGAAAGCATAGAACTGAAGCTCATACACGAAACTAAGAAACCACCCCTCGAAACAGTGGAAGGTGGCCTGGATGGAACCCTGATAACATCTCCGTAAGTGAACGTATAGCACAACAGTCAAAGAAAGATGTTATGGAGCCAATCCCACCATTACCAACATCGACCTATAATCTGTTCTGTAGAAGCAGCTGTGGTGCCAGAAGGAGTCCCGTTCAAGAGATGACATAATTTTAAGACAGCAAAGTGGAGCAGTTTTGCAGAAGATCTGGATAAGGAAGTGGAAAATGTGTAACTCATTCCAGAAATGTATGGCCAGTTTGTCGACCTAATGAAAACCATATTACATAAACATATCCCTAGGGGATGCAGAACTACATATATTCCATGACTTAACAAAGATTCAAAAGCACTGCTGAAATCAATGAGGACCCTTTTCTGAAGAAAGAATTGAAACAGGTGAACAGCTGTGTCTGGCATATCTGCCTTCAGAAGGGAAAAGTGGTGCAACCTAGTGACACAAGTATGAAGCATAGCAGTCTTAAAGCCTGAAAACTCTTGAAAAACCTCAACGATGACCACACAAAAGCTCCTGCTGAAATGACTAATATAGCTACTGATGAAGAACCTCATCATCTGCTATTAAATGGCAAAATGAAAAGAAGATATATCAAGACCAAACTATAAAAAGATATGATGAAGAAAATGACTTTATTGCCTGCCCTTTCACATTAGCACAACTAGAGGATGCCATGCGTTGCATGATGAGAACAAAGCTCCAGGATTAGATTATCTACAAGTAGAACAAATTAAGAGGTTCAGATTAGGAACTAAAAGGTGGATCTTAAATCTAATTAACAACCGAATTTTTAAACTACAGATACCCAAATTCTGGCATAAAGTGAAATTGGTAGCCTTACTGAACCTGGGTATGAATCGACAGACCCCAAGAACTTTCAACCAGTCTCCCCTCTGTGTCATCTATACAAACTGTTGGAAAGAATGACCTTGAACTGTACATCAGGTTATCTATACCAGAGCCTATCAAACAACAGGTAGGATTTCATCCAGGAAAATCATGTTGTGGTCAAATCCTCAACCTAACTCAGCACATAGAGAATGGATACAAGAGAGGGCAAATTACAGGTGTGGCATTCGTGGACCTAACAGCAGCACACGATATAGGGAATCACAACCAACTGATAAGGAAGATTTATACAATCACCAAGAACTATCAATTAATGCAGTTCACCCAATGCTTACTTCAAAACAGGGTGTTCTTCACCATCCTGAACAACAAGAGAAGTTGACAGAGAATACAGAAGAATGGTCTCCCCCCCCCCCCCCCCAAGGGAGTATGCTGACACCACTGCTGTACAATATCTACACCAATGACCAACCTGTCGGGACAGATACAAGATCTTTCATCTATGCCGATGATACAGCAGTTGCAGCCCAAGGACTTACATTTGGAGAGGTGAAAATGAAACTGACTGCAGCCCTTGAAGACCTGACAAAATTCTATGATAACAACCACCTTAAAGCACAACCCATTCAAAATACAGGTGTCTGCATTTCACTTGAGAAATACACAAGTTACAAGAAAACTGGATATAACTTGGAGGGAAATGCAATTACAACATACATACACCCCTACACACCTTGGAGTAAAGCTTGACCGAACACTCACTTTCAAAGTTCACGATGAGAAAACAAAGCTCACAGTCTGCAGCCAAAATAATATAATACGCAGGCTCACTAATAGCTAATAGGAAGCTCAACCAAATGTCCTATGTGAATCTGCCCTAGCTTTATGTCTCTCCACAACTGAATATGGAGCACCAGTCTGGCAGAACTCTGCACACACCAAGAATGTTGATACTGCTCTCAACAAAACAGGCCTCGTCATAACAGGTTGCCTACAATCAACTCCAGTTGACAAAGTCTACCAGCTGGCAGGCATCGCACTCCTAGAGATAAAACGAAGAACAGTGGCAGAAGTTGAAAAGAAAAAACAGGAAAACGGCCCCTGGCATCCCATGTTTGGAAGTGAAGCACCATATTCAAGGCTGAAGTCCAGAAAGAGTTTCCTGCACACAACTGAAGCAATTACATCTTCACCTTCCACTCCCCAAATTGAGCTGTGGCAGAAAATAACTGGTAATAGTAATAGCCAAAACCTAAAGGAAGAGCCTGTTGCTAGTTTCCAACAACCCTATCAGACGTGGAATACTCTGAACAGAGTGCGGACTGGAGTGACACAGTGGAAACAAATCTTGAAATGATGGGGATACATTTCTGGAAATGCAGCCTGTGAATGCAGAGAATCTCAAGATGATGCACACCTCTTGATCTGCCCAAAGTTGCCTCAATCCTGCACACTTGATGACCTGGTCACAGCAAATGTTCCAGCAATCAAGACTGCCAATTTCCGGGCCTCAAAACCAATTTGACTTGTGTAAAATCCTGTGTATATATTGTAGATATGTTTGATTTTGTAAATAATTTTATTGTACTGTCATGGATACGAAAATAACAACAACTTTACAGCCAGACATTCTGACATGAGTTTGGACATAGACAGCAATTCACAAGAAAGAAGTAAGCGGCAACTGCCAACAGTTTGCATTCTAAAACATTATGGCTCTTGCCACTGAGCAGATGATGTTCCCCCTCTTGCCATCTGAGGGTATGTTCAGCATTGTCAAAGGTGATCGTTTTCGTGGTCCAGGTCGAGGGACGCACAATGTTGCATGGGATTACTGACATCCAAATCTTTGAACACAGTACACTCACTGGTCAATACTGTTGTCACACTGTACTACTTCCCCATGTGAATCTTTCCAGGGGTGCATTCAGTGCCAACTTCATTTTTATGGATGACAATGTGTGACCACACTGAACAGTACAGGAGTAGTAGTAGTAGTAGTTTTTGGAATGAGAGCATATTCAGTGAATGTATGGGCCTGCCACTTCCCCTAACTAAATCCTATTGAGCATGTGTGGGATGCATTGGGAAAATAAACTGCAGCACATCCACATGCATCAATGGTAAACCAGTAGTTGTGAATAGCTGATGGAAGAATGAACACCCTATCACAAGAACATGTCCTGCATGGGAGTACGCTGCAGAACATGCACTGCTGCTAATGATAATCACACACTCTATTAAGAACCATGTCCAGCCATTTATAATATCCAAGAGACCATCTTGGGTTGTGGTGACTTCAGCGCAATTATTGTCTTTGAATAAAACTGCTATTTCTGTTCATCTCATTGTGGACTTCTTTCTGTAACTTTCTGTACTATACTGTTGTATTTCTTTTGATGTATAGTCCAAATTTCATTGAGCTATGTTACTTAGCAGTAACAAATCATCCAAAAGCTACTTTTGCCCATAAATCTTGCACTTCAGTGTACAGAGGAGTGTGAGAAGGAGAATGGGAGAGAGGGAAACACACACACACACACACACACACACACACACACACACACACTCTCTTTGAAGGAATTTAGATGCTTTGAAGAAGTTTGCGGTTTCCATCCAAATCAATGGGACAGCAGTTTAGTAAGCCCGCCACATACATTTAGCAATTATCATGGCTTCAATGAGTGGTATACTGTATGCTCTCCAGGATATGAGTCATGTAGTGCTCAAACATTTATGAAATTTGAAACTGCTCTAGCTAACAGCTGTGACAGTCTCTCCCATTATGAGTCCCACCACTGCATATTAATAAGGAGCCTCACTCACTGTAGGTCATATGCAGTCCCTGCCAAGTCCATTTTTGCAACCATATGTTTTCTGAAAGAATGCATTAAGGAAAAATACAACCATCACACAAATTCTACTATGTATGGCCTCGCTCATTTCAAGTATGATAACCAAAATCACCCAACTGAAGATTGTTCTTTGTTTTTCAACCCATTCCTGTCCAATACCCCCCCCCCCCCCCCAATTATCTTTCAGTTATCCACGACATTATTTACATTTTCATTGTAGGCCTGTCGATGTACATGCTTAATTTTTTTTTGTGAAATGTCTTTTGTTTATTTTAAGAAACACGTCTTGTTATTCTGCCATATTTCGCAAATGATGAGAAGTCACTTGTTTTGAACTGTGCCATGGCAAATGTAAAGCCCTCCATATTACTTGTGGAAAAAAACAAAAACACAGACACACAACAGGTAACCATGCAAGCTCCAACCAGTGTAGAAATAAAATATGGGTAGTAGGAGAGCTCCCAAACTCCAGACATATTGTTTAAAACAAATCATATTCCATCAGAATTGTTTTGGAAATAAAATGCAGCACAAAAAATATTGGAAAGTAGTTGAAATACAAACAACAATCACAATCACTGAATCTTATCCCTACTTTCGTCACACAACAGCAGTCTCTTACTGAGAAACCGTCTCTTAAAAAGTTTCCCAGGTAAGTGTTTTGGTAGCTACATGTTGACACAGAATGATGAAATGTATATATGTGGGGAAAAAAAAGAATCATTCAAATTCAATCAAATAGTTTAAAATGGTCACAGTGATAACCTTAGGGGATTTGACACTGCACTGACTAACAACAGCTAATCACATCAATTCTGATTCAAATAAACTTACTTGATTGTTATAACAACAAACACTATCAAATGGTATTTTAATGCCCCATTAGGTAACAAGGAAATGATGTGCCATAATACTAGAAACAAATAGGGCATGATCTTGACAGTCATGCATCCCAAACATAAACCAGTCACACAGTCTTCATACACAAGACAGCTGCACTATATATATCACATCTCATAACTTAAAACAAGTAATGGAAATTTCCTCTCCTTCCTGTTGCATCTTTTCTGCCCAAGGAAAACAGGCATAGTACAAGGAGGTGAAAACTTTACAAAATATGCAAACTTGGCATTTCAGCTAGAGTGGGAAAAAAAAAAAAAACCAAACTGTTATTTTACTCAGAGGAACTGTCCATAAAGGTTTCTCTAAATCCATAAACCTCATCACCTATCAAATTATAAGAAACCAATTACAGTACAAATTCTCTCTACTGTCCACAGATATGTTGTCTAAGCATGACTGTATTTACAATAATCTTTTTCATTAATACCTCTGTCTGTACTCTCAGTAAAGCATCTGTCTGTATCTTTATTAATGCTTTTGTATGTATTTTCACCAATGGATGTAGGTTTCTTGACTTCAAAATTGGGACTGAAACCACTGCAATAGTGTGAAACTGGAATTAAAAATAAACATGATAATAGTAGCTGTATTTAATATTAGATTACTAACAGTAAGAATAATAATAATAATAATAATATCAGTACTGGTATTATTAGGTCTTTTGTGATTAAGGCTTGCGTCTTCTGTATTGTTAAAACCATATCTAGATTTAACATTTGTTATGGCGCACTTACTTTATTTCACTCTGACAAAAATTCATTGTGTATTTGCACATTCATTCCACATAGACCTACATGTGCTCAAAATTTTAAGAATCTGATAAACAACTAAACATTTACAGAATCATGCATTACTTTGTGTCAAAGGTGACAGATGGCTTTATAGTTTTGCATACCATATGGGGAAAGAACTAGTACTTGTATAAAATGATAACTAGCAGACTAGGTAAATTCTGGAATTTGTAGTTAAAAGAACTATCAGCAACAAAGGATGGTGCAGGAATGCTAAAAAGTCAAATACAGTTACTGCAGCCCCTGTAATTCTCAATTCTTTTTTTAAACAAAAATACCGTACCACTACAAATATTCCACAAGATATAAGAGCAGCATTTACTTCAAGTAACTGCTAACAAGGCTTTAATAAATATTACGATGTGAAACAGCCTTTTAATAGCCTATTACAATTGTGTTTGCTAAATGAAGAGTATCAACTGCCACACTATATAAATGATTACTTTATAAATGCTTCCCAAACAGTTAAATTTCACAAGTCAGGAGAAACATAAGTATTATACTCCTAAATATTTACATACTGCAAAGCCCTTAACTGACACTGTTAATTCATCATTTACTGACAGAGCATTCCTCCCAGAGACTAAAAATCTCAGAAGGAAATACACCTATTTGAGAGTAATAACAGGCATAAAATTGAAAATTGTCAACCCATATCACTTTTCTCAGCATTCTCTAAGTAATTGAGCTAGAGTAATGAAACAGAGAATCATCAAGTACTTATATGACCACAATCAACTGAACAGTAATCAATATGGCCTTCTGAGTGATACAAATATGGATCACATAACTAATGAGGAGGTACTGCATAGAATTTGGGAGGAGAAGAATTTGTGGCACAACTTGACTAGAAGAAGGGTCAGTTGGTACAACATGTTCTCAGGCATCAAGGGATCATCAATTTAGTATTGGAGGGAAGTGCCGAGGGTAAAAATCATAGGAGGAGACCAAAACATGACTACACTAAACAAATTCAGAAGGATGTAGGTTACAGTAGTTACTCGGAGATGAAGAAGCTTGCACAGGATAGAGTATCGTGGATAGCTGCAGCAAACCAGTCTCTGGACTGAAGACCACAACAACAACAACAACAACAACAACAACACCTGTTGTGGAAGTCACATCAATTCATTTTAGTTATAAAATCAGACTAGTATCTGATGCAAAGAAAGTTGAAATAGGTGAATCACAGGGTAGTGTTTTGGCCCCGTTCTCTTCATTATATATGACCTAAAAATGCAGCTAAGATTATGTTGTCTGAGATGACACTAGTTTCATACTGAGTGGTGATAAGAACTCTCTGTCCGCAATAACTGCGCAAGTCCTTTGATTCATGGTTCAATGCCAATAGGATGACACTTAATGTGAAGAAAAAATTTGCTTCTCAGAAGGAACCTGATTTTAATCTTGTCACAGAGCTCCCCTGAGGTCCACTGCAAGGTCCTAGGTAAAAGTTGTGTGTGCTTACTGTAAGTTTACAAATGTGTGATGCTGATCAGAGCTAAACATGGCGAACTGCAAACCAATACCAATTACCACAGTAATAATACTCGCCACTGAGGCGACCCTCCATATAGAACAAGTAAAAGTAACTCACACTCAACGAAATCTGAGCCATTTAGTGTCATTCTTCACAATCCACTGCCAACATTCATTAAGATGTTGGAGAAGGAAACAGCTTTTACAACAGGATTAACATAATTTCTTGTCAATAAGTGTTTCTATAATGTACGTGAATGTGTTAGCATTTAGTATTAAAAGGCCCTTGTTTATTGTTGAGTACTACTTTTCAATCTGTTGACTGATGTACCATCTCTGCTGTGTCTGTCTCTACAAAAATATATTTCTACTGTTGGCTTTGTTTGTTCCAGATACAGTGCAATATACTCTCTCAGAGAAGGCATCTGGCAAAGGTTGGTTGTGATGCATATTGTGGCAGCAAGCGTTCATGTGTAACACTTTTCGGCAGGGTTTATATTCATCCATGTGGATTCTTCCCTCCCCCCCCCACCCCACCCCTCCTCAGAAGTGCAATATATCATGTTCAAGTTATATCACTGTTTATCATTCTTTTGTGTGTTGCAATATCTTTGAAGACTACGTATATGTGGTTCTCTTTTTTAATCGTGCACCGAGCAAGATGGACTTGTATTTGGGAGAAGCTGGTTTTATACTCGGTCTGGACATCTTGACTTGAGTTTCTGATGGTTTTCCCAAACTGCTATAAAGTAAGTGCTGGAATAGTTCCACTTATTAGCCCAAGGTCGACTTCCTGCCCTTTCCTTACCTAGTCCTATGCTATTTTGTTTATGTTTTATATATTTGTTTATTATTTAAGTATGGTATATGACATGTCCAACTTTGTTGTAGTGAATGGTGCAAGAACAAATAAACAAATAAAATAATAAATCAAATGTGAATACACAGAATATCAAACAAAATAAATGTTACATCTAGTGTATTGCATTTTCTGAGGTATGTTCTGAATGGCAATTATAGACAGTGTTTATTCTACAATTTTAATTTTCTTCGCATTTATATACTATCTATTTGTTCTAATGTATTTCTTGGTGTGTTTCATACCATTGTCAAAATGATCCATGGACAAACTAATGGATAGAAATAAATAGCGCATAATGCTTCTTTTTCTAAATTTTACAGTGAAAGTGTCTTCCCTGTGACAATGTAAATCACAAACTTTGCACCAAGTTGGACAATAAGTTACAAAAATATTGTCCTCTAGAGGGTATAATTTCTAAACGCTTGAGATCACACTATCACATGAAACTTCAATAACTAAAGTATATTAATTTAATATCAATTATATGCATACGTTGATTAAAAATTCTGTGAGCTGTCAACAATCTTGGGCGTTTTATTATACTACCAGTAATGACAGTTCATTATTTAGTTGACAACGCTTATGTTTTAAGCCTGAATATTTGGAACTGGACAATCAATACTAGCAAGATTTAATGGATGACAAATTAAAAAAATGAGGGTTGGTATACAAAAACTTTACAAATTAAACAGCTCTATTGACATGTCATGAAAATGCTGTAACTACTACTTACACTTTATCAGCCGCTAATATTGCAAATAAATGGACATTCAAAGCTAATGAACATTTGAATAAAATACACTTCACATATTTTAAATAAAAGCAGTATGTCATTTAGACTGGTTGACAAAAACACACCTTGGTTCATTTGATTTGAAGAATTTCCTTGGGGTTCCGCCATATTGAAATTTTTGATTACTGTCCTCAGCAAAAATAAATACGAAATTTCCGCCACTTTAAGACACTTTCTCTCGTACTTTCAATAAAAGAAAGTGCTCACCCCCAATAATAAAAACCATCTGTTATAGGTATATAACAACAACTCCTATCCAAGCTAGGACCTTAGCGAGAGAATATCTTCGCGCACCTGCTTTCCACTTATAAAGTTTACTAACACATTTATCTCACTGTTCGAAGAACTCGCACAGAACTACGTTTTATTAAACTTTCACTCATTGTTAACGTTTTTTTAACTGTAGATGTGTAGTTTATCTTCACCACCCTTTCAGTGCGTAATGCAGAATTCATTGATTAACAGGCATCACAAATACCTTTGCAGAAATGTTTACATGCTGTGGCGTTTTGTCTGTGCCATTAAGATCCTTGAAATGCAGCAAAGAGTTTAGCTGTGACGCGTAGAGTAATGTCTGGATGGTGAAGTTTGTTTTTAATTTGAGCGAGTGTATATTTTCGTATGAATACTACGAAGGTTGGAGATTAAACAGACGAATATGCTATTGTGTAAAGTGTTCGAAACGTGTGCTGGAACAATAAATGTCACTAACAACAGTGTCAGGTATCTTTGTCTGATATATTTATTGGCAAGAGAAGCAACATAAATTACGAATAATAATAATAACAATCAGTGTCGTTCCATATTTTCATAATCTCCAGCACTTTGTGCACATATCTGTACTCTGTGAATTTTTTCTAGAGCCATCTTTCCACAAGCGCAAATGAACTCTTCTCTAAACTGCCTAATCGTTTCCTCAAAGTAGCGCGAATGATTTTCACTCACACTGGCTGACATCCTCCTACTCGTCATTGTACACAATCACTCCAATGCTTGAAGACATCCAGTGGTTTATATAGCTTTTTTGTATTTTGGGGGAAACAAATTTTATACCATTAACACTTCGGAGCCGAAGAACGCCTCGGCTGAAGTGAAATAGTAAACTGCCACGATCAGAAATCCTGGCATGTGGGAGAAGAGATTCCTCAAAGCAATCTATAAACGTTTCCATATACACCCATACGTTTGAAGTATGACTGTATGAAGCCTCGCCAGCACAGCATGGCTTGTTGCAGTGCGTGTTCTATCCAAAGCTTCTGAATATGAACATCTCTTTAGATATATTACATAGGAAAGGAGCAAGGTACCAGCAGCTGACTGTCTGCAGCTCGTGGGCTGGTGGTTACTGCAAAAGTCTGGATATGGGACCCCAGGTTCGATACCTGTCCAATTTGAAGATTTTCTTCACTTAGTGACTTGATACTTGTGTTGTCCTAATCATTTCGTCCCATCTTCTTCTTCAAAATAGGGAGACTTGCACCAAGTGGCCAAACAACCTCAGACATGTCTTCCAGCCAGTTATGCCATACACTCATTTCGTTTTTATCAGCATCTGACGTTTGTGTAATGATAGATGTTGTAAACTTGTTGCACATATATTCAGGGCACTTCATACCACATCTATTGATTACAGTTAGGCAAGTTGTCCAGGGTTATGGATCAGCAGAGCAGCAAATTATATATTTAGCTTTTTCTGTGTTCTGGTTGTAGCATATCTCTTAAAATTCCACATATGTTTTTCTATTTGAGAGGTTTACTGTAACTGTGAAGTGTAGATTCAGGCAGTCTATAGCACAGTTGTCATTCAGTTGTTTGTTTTGGGAAACCAGCAACCATTCGTTCCACCATAGTCAGTCAGGTTCTAGCTGTCACCTAATATGCATCAGCAGAACAGCTAGTTATGTATTTAGCTTTTTCTGTATTTTCTTCATAGTTTAATTTTTAAATTCTATGTATGTTTTTGATTCAGGCAGTCAGTAGCACATAAGTCATTACTTTTGAACAGCCAGTACACAACTCAGTAAAGAGTCAGCCTCTATTGGTGACACCTCAGGAGGATAGCAAGTTGCATATTTAGGTTTCTCTGAGTGATTTTGTAGTTTACTTCTGCTGCAATGGATAGGATGTGTGCAGACGCAGGAAGAGCTGCCCGCAGTTCACGGACAATTGAATGCACTTTTGTCTATGACCACCTGTCTTCAGGGTGCTGCCTCGGGATGTAGCAGTGGTGCAGAATTTGGTGCATTGCTTAGGACATCTCATGTGTCATTTGTTTCACCCTGCTGAGCCACCTCATAGTGTGCCCGACACAGATCTTCCCCTGGCACGTGGGAGGAATGATTTGACAGTTGGCTCATGTCAGCATCATTGATGCCAGTCACTGGGGTTGTGAGGGCATCCTCAGCTCATATGGACAGCTGGCACTAGTGGATCTGCATTATTAGGCGGAGAATTGCAGGACTCCCCTCCTTGATTGGTCAGTGGAGCATTAATACTTGTGGTTACACATGGTCTCCCACTCCCGGAAGTACTCTGATGAACACTCACTAGTTGACTCACAGATAGCAAAATCACATAATCAGATTGCATTAAGAATAAAGACAAATCGACTTGTCAAAATTTTTGGAACAGAGAGCTGGCTGAAACTCGAAATAGGGTGCTTTGAAATATTTAGCAAGTCATGTAGCCTAATGTAAATCAGAAAGAAAGTTCAGATGCCATAGGAGGAGTAGTGTCCATTGCAGTCAACAAAAATGTTGTCTCTGTTGAGGCTGAATCTTAATATGGCTGTGAAGTTATCTGGACACGAGTAACAGGTCTAGATTTTTTTTTTTTTTTTTCCAGTCACCTGTTTCCACTGACAGCTTTAAATTAGGCATTCAACCACAGACTATGGGCACTAATGTGGAATTAACCAGATCATGCAATATTATTAGTTGGAGGCAACTTTAGCCTACTAAGTATAGACTGGGAAGTCTGTGGATTCATTGCATTTAGTACAGACAGGTAGTCTTGTGAAGTGTTTTTGAATACATTTTCCGAAAAATGCTTTGAGCAGCTAGTCTGAGAGACCACATGCAATGGAAATATTTTAGACCTTGTAGCTGCAAATAGCACCTGCAATTTAAAACGCCTCCTAACAATGGGGGTGCTCACCACTTATCAACTACTTTCAGTCATGAACATATTTGGATGCTATGGTATGAATTTAAGGGCATGATACCTCTTATTCAAGGAATGGGATGTATCACTACATATCCCTCCACTAAGAGAAAGATGTTGTGACAAAACATTCCAACTTTAATTAATCAGTCTGAAGGAAATGCTCCCTTATCCAGTCAAGAAACTTAGCATTTGGGGGAAGGTTTAGTCAGTACACTAGATCATAAATTAAATGTTTCTAAAAACGTAATTCATACTCAAATGCTTCAACAATGCGAACTTGTACGTAATGAAATTCAAGAATATATCAGGGAAATTCATACTGATGAAGATAGTTTGTGAGAATTTGCAATAACTGAGTGTAAACTTGTAAAGGATCAGGTCTCAGATGTGCAAAATTGTATTGCCCTGCTGTGTGTCGGCCCTGTACAGCAGCAGAGTTACGTCGTCATCAGGATGCCGGCAGCCGACTCAGCGCCGCTCGGTGTGAGCCGCAGGCCGCCAGCTGTGTGCTTCTCGCCGGCGTTGCTAAGATCGTGACAACAACAAGCACCCACGATCCGGCATCCAAATCTGTGGCCCTCACCTCGGTATGCCTCTGGCGTGTGTTGGAAGCCAGACTGCCCGCAGTAGCGAGCCATGGAGTGGCCTGCCACTGGCTGGCTACAAACCCTGCGTTGGCCTCAGAGGGTCGAACCAGTGACCCACCGTGAGCTGGAATGCTGTCGCCCCATCTGCTGCTGCGTGTAGCTGGTGGTGTTACACGCCCCGCCATCCAGGAGAGCTGCCACACTTGAATGAATCCCGTTAGAAGCCTGCACCTATTTATACGCGGTTGTGTGCCTCTGTTTTGCCGTATGCATCACATACTCATAACATGCTAGGTTGGCCAGTGGGTCCCTTCTGCCTGTGATTTGCGACATGCAAAACCGCTGTGTTTACTCTTTTCAGCGGATCTATGGCCCTGTGGCCTCCATTCTGCGTCACAACCGCTGGTAGCATAACTTACTGTCAACAGGCCTGTGCCTGGCTGCAACTTGTGTGCTCTGAAATATTGCACCAAAACTGACTTTTCCTATCCCAAATGGTAGTGCTGCTACAACATCACAGACTACTAATGACTTCACATGCCCAACCAAGGTGTCATATGTCACGTGCTTCAGTTAGTTCTTCGAAGTTACCTCACACAATTCAAAATTTTCGCAGTGCACACATAAACAGACTTCTCTAGATGGGTGTGGAACTACCCAATTTGGCAATAGTGCATAAAATTTTGATCTTCCAATATGTGAAGTTGTATAGTTGCTCTTATAAATTGCAAAAGTTTCTTTAATACTGCGAGTCATTGGCATCTTCACTTTCACAACTTTTTGACCTTCAACTGTTACAGTTATAGTGTCTTTTTTGTTGGCACTCTGGCGAGAACAGTCCCATTTATCTTCCAGATAAAAATTACTGCACTATTTGAACTTGAGCTCCTTTTCACTGTAGGCTGCACAGTATTCAAGAGATGAATTAATATTTGTGAAAAATTCCTGGCAAGAGGTACAAGAGTGCTTTGTTTCATTTTCTTCTGAAGATGGAATTTCTACTTTGAAGAGTGTGGTCAGTTTTGCTGTAGTGTATTCATCCATACCTTTAGTAATCTCTCTGCACTTTCGTGATGCATAGAGCTTATGACTTGACTTCACTGACCATGATTTCCTAACAGTACTAACACCTACCTCTGTAGTTGACTGATTGATGCAAAATCTCCATCATCTGCACCTTGGGAGGCTTCACCTTGTTAAGATACTGTCATTGTTGTTATTTTGTGAGAACACTTAGAACACAAAAAGTCGTCACTGGAAGCATCTTCACTTTGAAACAGAGATTGCAAATGAAAACACTTATTCCTAACCTGAACGAAGTCTGTTATTTTGTTTGTCATATATAGCACTCTTTTATGGATATGCAAATAGTCAGCACACTTCACTGTCCTGTCGCCCCAGTCAGAAGACATTTCAAGCAGTCCTTTTCACAAAACACACTGCAACTGTGTCAGCTGGCAAATTCCCCACAAAAACACAGAACTCAGTAGATGGTCTCAGCTTTCTTAGGAGCCTCTTCAGTAAACAAATTAGTACTTAACAGCTACAATTCAGAAATCTGCAATGGGAAACTACAACGAAGTGTAAGAAATATCTGTAGCAATGAAAGTGAAAAGAAATAACTGCAACTGAGAAAGTGATAAGAAATAACTGCAACAAAGACAATAGAAATAAACATTGCAACAAAGAAATTAGTAAGAAACAACTTCAGTGAAGTCATAGATTTCCCCTGAAAGTTAAAAAAATGATTTTTTAAAATAAAACTTGTTCAACGTAAAAGTGGAAGCTCTACTTTACAGAGAATATAGTACTACATAGTACTAATCAACGGAGAAAAGAAATGTAACTTTTCTGGATTGACATTTTTTTCTGTAAATTATAAAAAAAAAATCAAGAGGCGACAGTAAAAAAAAATTGACAGATATGTCCAAATGGAGGATACCATTGTAATCATAAAGCAATTATCTTTCTAATTAAAAATACTCTAACAAATATCTAGAATTGATACAGAGATACAGCATTTTAAAATTTATAACATTCAAGACTATGAAGGTAACTCCCCTGTCTGAAGTGATACAGATTATGCCCCTTCAGTAAACCTTTCTGATATTTAAATCTATATTCATTGTTAACAAATGTGTCTTCTTCAGAAACACTTTTCCTGACATTGCAAGTCTATTTTTTATATTCCCTCTATTTTGGCCATCACCAGTTATTTTACTGCCCAAATAGCAAAACCTGTCTACTGCCTTTAGTGTGTCTTGCTCTGATCTGATTCTCTTAGCATCATCTGATTTTCCTCCTTTTCAAGACACAATTCATTCCATTCAGCTGCTCTTCAAATTTCTTTGCGGTCTCCAACAGAATTACAATGTCATCAGAAAATTTCAAAGTTTTTATTTCTTCTCCCTGATATTTAATTCATACACAAATTTTTCTTTGGTTTCTTCTATTACTTGCTCAATGTACAGATTGAATAACATCAGGCATAGACTACAATCCTGTCTCACTTTCTACTCAACCACTGCTTCCCTTTTATGGCTTTCGACTCCTATAATTGCCGTCTAGATCCTGTACAAGATGTAGGTAGCCTTTCACACCATATAATTTACCCCAGCTACCTTCAGAGTTTCAAAGAGTGTATTCCAGTCAACATTGTCAAAAGCTTTCCTTAAATTTACAAGTGCTGTAACACACATTTGCTTTTCCTTAACCTATTGCCTTGCATGTTCCTACATTTCCTTATAATTGAAACTGATCTTCCCTGAGGTCAGCTTTACTTTCAGGGTTTCTCTTCAAAATGACATATGTATGATAATCTGTACAATGTTTGGGTCTTGTGCAATAAATAATTGAAAGTGTTCCTGGACACCCTGTATATGTCATGTGTTGATTATTAGGAAGGTAAACAGACAAGACTGCCTTTTCAGCATTCTGAATTGAGAGCAAAAAGTATTCTTGAATTGGTACAATCTGACTTGTGTGGATCAATGCAAACAATGCCACTTGGAGGTACTAGACAGTTTCTGACACAACTAGATGATAATTCAATATAAATATTTTTGTATACACTTAGTGAAAGTACCTGAAATTATCAGAGACTTCAAGAAGGTGGTGGGAAAACAGATTGGTAGTAAAATTTTTATATTGTGTGTTGACAAAGAGAAGGATATGTGAACAAATAGCACATGTAGCAAAAATATTTAATAATCATTTCTTAAATATAATAGAAAGCGCAGGGACAAACAGCTCAAGAGAAAATCACGGTAGTATGTGGAAAAAATAACTCTCATAGAATTCAATCATATGGACTATCACCTACTTCTCCTTTTGAAATTAAGAAAATTATACATTCTCTTAAAAATGAAAGCATATCTAGGTTTTACAGTGTTTCCAAAAGACTGCTAAAGATTTCTTCCCGTATAATACACCCAGTCTTGTGGGAAATATGTTATGCATCACGGACTCAAGACAGTTTTTCCAGGGAGACTGATGGTATATATCAGTTAAGAATCAGTTGTTAAGAACCTCTGTAAAAAAGGTGATAAAAGAGATGTCAATAAATACCAACTTGTTTCACTGCTTATGTCATTTTCCTAAATTTTTGAGAAGGTTATATGTTCTAGAATAATATGTCACCTTAGCAACAATGATAACCTCAACAAATCTCACTTTGGGCTTCAGAAGGGTTGCTCACCTGAGAATGCTTTTTACGTGTTCACTCACCAAATTTTGCAAGCATTAAACAATAATATAGCACCAGTTGGTATTTTCTGTGATTTTTCTAAGGCATTTGACAATGTGAATCATAGTACTCTCCTAGATAAATTGAAGTTTTATGGGATTGATGCTCTAGCCAACCGATGAATAATGCAATATCTAACCAAAAGAATGCAGAAAGTTTTATTTAGTAATTCAGCCAATATAATCTGGGAACATAATTCTGACTGGGGAGAAATCACGTCTGAGTTTCCCAAGGCTCAATCTTTGGACCACTGTCATTCCTCATATATGTAAATGATCTTCCAACTAATATACAAAAACAGAGTTAGTTCTTTTTGCGAATGACACTAGCACCAAACATACATACAGAAACAATGTTCTTAAAAGTATGATTGAGTTGTTTTTCATGAATTATGTCACCCTCAATTTTAAAACAACACAACATATTCAGTTCTGTACATCTGGGAGTACTACACCAATGATAGGTTAACACATGGTGAGGCATTAAAAAATAGGATGGAAATTTAAAAATTCTTACATGTCCATATTGATGAGAATTTAAACTGGAAAAAGTGCAGTTTCCAACTTCTAAAACATCTTAGTTCAGCCACATTTACACTTACAATCATTGCAAATCTTGGGCGTAGACATATCAGTAAGATGACATATTTTGCATATTTTCATTCATTAATGTCATATATTATGTTCTGGAGTAACTAATCTTTAAGAAAGAAAGTATGCATTGCCCAGAAACATGCTGTAACAATAATATGTGGCACTAGCCTGCAGCCATTTTGTAGACATCTGTTTAAGGAGTTGAGCATTCTGTCTACTGCTTCACAGTATATTTATTCCTCTAGAGAGAATTTTTGTATGGTGCGAAAAGTGGCAATTGGCACTAAACAAAGAAAAGTGCGAGGTCATCCACATGGGTACCAAGAGAAATTCAATAAATTTTGGGTATACGATAAATCTCACAAATCTAAGGGCTGTCAATTCAACTAAATACCTAGGAATTACAATTATGAGCAACTTAAATTGGAAAGACCACATTTTTAATATTGTGGTGAAGGCGAAACAAAGGCTGCGCTTTGTTGGCAGAACACTTAGAAGATGCGACAAACCCACTAAAGAGAGAGCCTACATTACACTTGTCCGTCCTCTGCTGGAATATTACTTTGCGGTGTGGGATCCTTACCAGGTAAGATTGACCGAGGACATTGAAAAAGTGCAAAGAAGGGCAGCTCGTTTCATGTTATCGTGCAATAGGTGTGAAGTGTCACTGATATGATACGCGAGTTGGGGTGGCAGTTACTGAAACAAAGGCGGGTTTCTTTGCGGCGAGATCTATTTACGAAATTTCAATCACCAACTTTCTCTTCCAAATGCGAAAATATTTTGTTGTGACACCCACCTACATAGGGAGAAAAGATCATCACAATAAAATAAGAGAAATCAGAGCTCGAACGGAAAGATTTAGTTGTTGCTTTTTCCCATGCGCCATTCAAGAGTGGAATGGTAGAGAAGTAGTATGAAAATGATTCAGTGAACCCTCTGTGAGGCACTTAAGTGTGAATTGCAGAGTAACCATGTAGGTGTAGATGAAGTCTGTTGCAAATAACCTACTACAGTTCAAAATGAACAATGATGCACATAATTACGATAACAGAAGGAAAATGACATTCATTACTCCACATTAAGGTTGTGTTAAGCACAAAAAGGGGTACTTGATGCTGCAACAAAAATTTTTGATCACTTACCCAGTGATATAAAATGTCTGACAGACAGCAGGCTAAAATTTGAAAACAAACTGAAAAAGTTTCTGCTTGGCACCTCTTTGTATTCTGTAGCAGAATTCCTACTATGGTAATGTGTAAAAGGTGGTGGGTAGAAATTACAAATTCACATATTTACATTAAAATAAAATTTTAATAAAAGCCTTAGAAAGATTCAGTATTTAGCCACATTTCCAAATTAATTAGCAGTGTGTATGTAAAATGACTTGTTCCGCATTATTATCATTTATCGTGCAGAATGATCCATGTAACATGAAACTAAGTTGGAACTATCAAACTTTTTAAAGAATGAAGAAATAAGATATCCAACAACTGTACTTTACACACAGAAACAAAATGGAGTGACAGAGATGTAAAAAAAATTATTATTAGAAAAGGCCCGATACTTATTGTGTGATGCAGGAATACCAAAAAGATGTATTGGTAGGGAGAAGCAGTCTCTGCAGCAAACAGAAAGTTTGTGAAAACCTTAAAAGGGATGACACCAGAGTTAGTCAATTATTTGTGTGTTCCATGGACCATTATTGCGACTTCTCGGTGGGATTTGGAGTGAGTAGGATTTTCAATTACATTACGCTTTGTTCGTGAAAAATAAGGCAACGTGCTGACCATTTATATGCAAGCAGTCTGCTTGTGTCTTTGTATGTGCGGGTGGATATGTGTGTGTGTGCGAGTGTATACCTGTCCTTTTTTCCCCCTAAGGTAAGTCTTTCCGCTCCCGGGATTAGAATGACTCCTTACCCTCTCCCTTAAAACCCACATCCTTTTGTCTTTCCCTCTCCTTCCCTCTTTCCTGATGAAGCAACCATTGGTTGCGAAAGCTTGAATTTTGTGTGTTTGTTTGTGTATCTATCGACATGCCAGCGCTTTCGATTGGTAAGTCACATCATCTTTGTTTTTAGATATATTTTTCCCTCATGGCATTCAAGCTTTCGCAACCAACGGTTGCTTCATCAGAAAAGAGGGAAGGAGAGGGAAAGACAAAAGGATGTGGGTTTTAAGGGAGAGGGTAAGGAGTCATTCTAATCCCGGGAGCGAAAAGACTTACCTTAGGGGAAAAAAAGGACAGGTTTACACTCGCACACACACACACACATATCCACCCGCACATACACAGACACAAGCAGACATTTGTAAAGGCAAAGAGTTTGGGCAGAGATGTCAGTCGAGGCGGAAGTACAAAGGCAAAGATGTTGTTGAATGACAGGTGAGGTATGAGCGGCGGCAACTTGATATTAGCGGAGGTTGAGGCCTGGTGGGTAACGAGAAGAGAGGATATACTGAAGGGCTAGTTCCCATCTCCGGAGTTCTGACAGGTTGGTGTTAGTGGGAAGTATCCAGATAACCCGGATGGTGTAACGCTGTGCCAATATGTGCTGGCCGTGCACCAAGGCATGTTTAGCCACAGGGTGATCCTCATTACCAACAAACATGGTCTGCCTGTGTCCATTCATGTGAATGGACAGTTTGTTGCTGGTCATTCCCACATAGAATGCGTCACAGTGTAGGCAGGTCAGTTGGTAAATCACGTGGGTGCTTTCACACGTGGCTCTGCCTTTGATCGTGTACACCTTCCGGGTTACAGGACTGGAGTAGGTGGTGGTGGGAGGGTGCATGAGACAGGTTTTACACCGGGGGCAGTTACAAGGGTAGGAGCCAGAGGGTAGGGAAGGTGGTTTGAGGATTTCATAGGGATGAACCAAGAGGTCACGAAGGTTAGGTGGACGGCGGAAAGACACTCTTGGTGGAGTGGGGAGGATTTCATGAAGGATGGATCTCATTTCAGGGCAGGATTTGAGGAAGTCGTATCCCTGCTGGAGAGCCACATTCAGAGTCTGATCCAGTCCTGGAAAGTATCCTGTCACAAGTGGGGCACTTTTGGGGTTCTTCTGTGGGAGGTTCTGGGTTTGAGGGGATGAGGAAGTGGCTCTGGTAATTTGCTTCTGTACCAGGTCGGGAGGGTAGTTGCGGGATGCGAAAGCTGTTTTCAGGTTGTTGGTGTAATGGTTCAGGGATTCCGGACTGGAGCAGATTCGTTTGCCACGAAGACCTAGGCTGTAGGGAAGAGACCGTTTGATGTGGAATGGGTGGCAGCTGTCATAATGGAGGTACTGTTGCTTGTTGGTGGGTTTGATGTGGACGGCCGTGTGAAGCTGGCCATTGGACAGATGGAGGTCAACGTTAAGGAAAGTGGCATGGGATTTGGAGTAGGACCAGGTGAATCTGATGGAACCAAAGGAGTTGAGGTTGGAGAGGAAATTCTGGAGTTCTTCTTCACTGTGAGTCCAGATCATGAAGATGTCATCAATAAATCTGTACCAAACTTTGGGTTGGCAGGCCTGGGTAACCAAGAAGGCTTTCTCTAAGCGACCCATAAATAGGTTAGGGTACGAGGGGGCCATCCTGGTACCCATGGCTGTTCCCTTTAATTGTTGGTATGTCTGGCCTTCGAAAGTGAAGAAGTTGTGAGTCAGGATGAAGCTGGCTAAGGTAATGAGGAAAGAGGTTTTCGGTAGGGTGGCAGGTGATCAGCGTGAAAGGAAGTGCTCCATCGCAGTGAGGCCCCGGACGTGTGGAATATTTGTGTATAAGGAAGTGGCATCAATGGTTACAAGGATGGTTTCCGGGGCTAACAGATTGGGTAAGGATTCCAGGCGTTCGAGAAAGTGGTTGGTATTTTTGATGAAGGATGGGAGACTGCATGTAATGGGTTGAAGGTGTTGATCTACGTAGGCAGAGATACGTTCTGTGGGAGCTTGGTAACCAGCTACAATGGGGCGGCCGGGATGATTGGGTTTGTGAATTTTAGGAAGAAGGTAGAAGGTAGGGATGCAGGGTGTCGGTGGGGTCAGGAGGTTGATGGAGTCAGGTGAAAGGTTTTGTAGGGGGCCTAAGGTTCTGAGGATTCCTTGAAGCTCCGCCTGGACATCAGGAATGGGATTACCTTGGCAAACTTTGTATGTAGTGTTGTCTGAAAGCTGATGCAGTCCCTTAGCCAAATACTCCCGACGATCAAGTACCACGGTTGTGGAACCCTTGTCCACCGGAAGAATGACGATGGATCGGTCAGCCTTCAGATCACGGATAGCCTGGGCTTCAGCAGTGGTGATGTTGGGAGTAGGATTAAGGTTTTTTAAGAAGGATTGAGAGGCAAAGCTGGAAGTGAGAAATTCCTGGAAGGTTTGGAGAGGGTGATTTTGAGGAAGAGGAGGTGGGTCCCGCTGTGACGGAGGATGGAACTGTTCCAGGCAGGGTTCAATTTGGATAGTGTCTTGGGGAGCTGGATCATTAGGAGTAGGATTAGGATCATTTTTCTTCATGGCAAAGTGATAGTTCCAGCAGAGAGTACGAGTGTAGGACAGTAAATCTTTGACGAGGGCTGTTTGGTTGAATCTGGGAGTAGGGCTGAAGGTGAGGCCTTTGGATTGGACAGAGGTTTCGGATTGGGAGAGAGGTTTGGAGGAAAGGTTAACTACTGAATTAGGGTGTTGTGGTTCCAGATTGTATTGATTAGAATTTTGAGGTTTTGGGGGGGAATGGAGCTGGAAGTGGGAGATTGAGTAGATGGGAGAGACTGGGTCTGTGTGCAATGAGAGGAGGTTGAGGTTTGCTGGAAAGGTTGTGAAGGGTGAGTGAGTTGCCTTTCCGGAGGTGGGAAACCAGGAGATTGGATAGTTTTTTGAGGTGGAGGGTGGCATGCTGTTCTAATTTGCGGTTGGCCTGTAGGAGGATGCTCTGAACAGCCGGTGTGGATGTGGGAGAGGAAAGATTGAGGACTTTATTAAGGATAGGAGTTGACGGGTGTGTTCATTGGCTGAGTTGATGTGTAGGTGAAGGATTAGGTGGGTGAGGGCAATGGAGTGTTCAGTTTGGAACTGGTTTAGGGACTGACGGAAAGAAGGGTTACAACCCGAGATGGGAACTTTAAATAAGTGTGAGGCCTTTGGGGGTAATGCCAAATGTCAGACAATCCTTAGTAAATAAAATGTGGGAGTGTAATCTGGCTAGGGCGAAGGTATGAAGATGATGAGACTTACCAAAGAAAAGCGCTGGCAGGTCGATAGACACACAAACAAACACAAACATACACACAAAATTCAAGCTTTCGCAACAAACGGTTGCTTCGTCAGGAAAGAGGGAAGGAGAGGGAAAGACGAAAGGATGTGGGTTTTAAGGGAGAGGGTAATTTCCTCGAACACATGTTCATTTTCTCAGAATGAGTTATTTTCTCTGATGTGACCATTAGACACCAGGTTTTTTTTCTGTGTTTTAGCTTTCTGAAAACCTTTGAATTTCTTGACTTCTAGTCTGAATTTGTCTTTGTTAGTAAGATCCTCATATCTTCTAAGTCCTTTTTCTTGTCTTGCCAATGATTTATTGCATTGTTTATACTTAACTATTTTCAGTCTCTCTCCATGTCTCTTAAACAAACAAACACACACACACTTACACTTTTAGAAACTCTTTTACAGAGTGTAGGTTGTCAAGTAAATATGATTTCAGTTTGTATTTGAACTTAATTTTACTAGCTAAATAATTAATATTAAATAATTTAGGAGTAAAGGAGACCACTCGCCGAACTGCAGAAGCATTGAGCTGGGTTTGATGACTGTGAATGCCAGAGGGAGGTGTGGCAGGGGTGCGGGCTAGGCATGTGGTGCACAGGCACCAGAGTAAGTGGGGAGCATTTTTTGGTGAAGGTAACATAGAGGTGTGAATTGGGAGGGGATGATATAGGAGAGGAAGGAGAAACTGTTGGATGGAGAGTGCGGAGACAGAGGGTTAGCAAAGACTGAGACCAGGAGGATTACAAGAGTAAAGGATGTGTTGCAAGGATAACTTCAGTCAGTGGAGTTCAGAAGATCTGGTCGTGCAAAGAAGGATCCAGATGGCTCAGGTTGTGAAGCAGCCATTGAAATCAAGCATGTTGTGCTCAGCTGCATGTTGTGCCACTGGATGGTCAGTTTTGTTTTTGGCCACAGATTGACTGCTTTCAGACATGTCCCTGCCTCTGTGAGGTAGGATAATTCTATGTCTGGACTGGAGTAGGAAGTCCTGGCTGGGTGGAATGGGCATGTCTTGCACCTGGATCTCCGACAAGGAAATGATCTCTGTGACAAGGGGTTGAGAGTGGCCTGATGAGGCCTGAAGTGCAGTTAGCTTTCCAATTCATCCAAAGGTGTTCAGTTGGGTTCGATTCGGAGCACTCAGCAGGCCAGGCCACTTGAAGAATGTTATTGTGTACATATCATCACTTCATAGACATTTGTTCATGCCAGTATACATTGTCTACAAACTGTTGCTCATTTTACTAAGGTCTGAAGCTCCTCTTGATGTTCTTCCATGTTAGCGATTTAAAATTGGGTTGTTTTGAAAATCAGCCTTATGCAAACACAATTTGTTTATTTTTATATTTACCCAGACGTGTTTCCACACTTATGTGTCATCTTCTCTGCGTCAAATTCTTATTTCTTTAAAGTACAATATGAGATTTATAATAATTTAACTGTTGTAGACCTAAGAATTACGATATGTGCAGTTTGCTTTGTTTTGTTTAGACACTCACCTTTAATTACATCGCTAAATGAAATGCATTATTATACACCAGTTTTTTGTGCTCTTTTTTTGTCGTTTTCTTGACAACATGTCACCTGCAAATTAGGCATGAAGAAAATTAATGCATATTTATCAAGAACTGTTTCGTGGTTAGAGGTTATGTGTGTTTCTGTACTTACATTTTTCATCGTGTTGAGTGTCTGGTTGATGTCTCGATCAATGGATATTCAGTGCACTGTTTCCACACACTTTTTCAAGCTAAATAACCATTGATTGAGAAACCATCCAGACACGCAACAGGACAAAAAAATGTAAGTGCAGAAACGCACGTAACCTCTACCCACGAAACAGTTCTTAATAAATATGCATTAATTGTCTTCATAGCTAGTTTGCAGATGACATGCTGTCAAAAAATTATGAAAAAGAGCACAAAAAACTGGTGTATAATAATGCAGTTCATTTAGCAACGTAATTGTAAGGTGAGCGTCTAAACAAAACAAAGCAAATTGCACATACTGTAATTCTTAGGCATACAACAGTTGATTATTATAAATCTCATATTGTACTTTACAGAAATAAGAATTTGACCCACAGAAGATGACACAAAGGTTTCAAAACATGTCTGCGTAAATACAGAAATAAATGAATTGTGTTTGCATAAGACTGTTTTTCGAAACAACCCAAACTGTTCCTGTACTAAATACAGTACACAATGCTGTAACAGGTGCTCATATCCCTCCACATTCAGCATTTTCTTAAGCACAATAGAGGAACTACATCCTAAGCATGTGGAACACCCTCAAACCATAACAATAACACCATCTCATCTGTACATACATGATACCAGATAACATTCCGGGCATTCACCTAATCTTCCATCAGACTGTCTCACTCTACTCCACCTCAAGCATCGCTTAACATTGACTATAGAAGTGTATGATGTATGAGAAGCTGCTTGACCACTGTACCTTTTTCTTTTTAACCCCCTACACAGAGTTATTGTGCTAGTTGGACTCCTGGTAGTACTTTGGAGACAGCCGGTGTGGCCAAGCGGTTCTAGGCACTACAGTCTGGCACCGCGTGACCGCTACGGTCACAGGTTCGCATCCTGCCTCGGGCATGGATGTGTGTGATGTCCTTAGGTTAGTTAGGTTTAAGTGGTTCTAAGTTCTAGGGGACTGATGACCTCAGATGTTAAGTCCTATAGTGCTCAGAGCCAGTACTTTGGAAGTCAGTTGGAATTGGAATTGATTTCTTGCAATTTTTTATACTCACACTCCACAATGCTCGATGGTTCTCATCTTATCAGAGCTGTAGTTGTTCCTTCACCTTTCCAGTTCACAGTAACATTACCAACAGTCAACTTGAGCAGTTTTAGAATGGTTAAAACATTTCTGATGTATTTGTTACTCAGGTGACACCAAATCATTAGTCAGTATAGTTGCAACTAGAATATTAAGCTAAATAAAACAGTCTTAAATTTGCACATTAATAGATGTACAAAAGGTCTATGTATTTGTTAGAAGTTGGAAATGATATATTAATTGTTGAAATTTATATTGGCAACATGTTGATTTTAAGTTATAACCCACAAGAGAAGGGAAGTGACAAAAAGAAACTCAAAGAGAGATTTAAACTGAAAGAGCAAGAAGTGTCACATTGCTTGTGCATCATTAACACATTTTACATCATTGAATTATGACAATCTTCAGTTAGGTGATTATGTAGTCGTGAGTGTTGCTTCATCTAGATTTGAGTGAGCTTCTGCTCTGTTGGACTTTGTTCCTTTATAACCTGAGCCGATTCTATTTTTCTCTAAGAAATTGATGTCTGGTATCAGTATGTTTGGTTTATTATTTGGAGACACTTGCTTTGGACAATCAGTCACACACTTATTATCACAGTAAATTCTAATTAGGTTACTTCCAAGGACTGAAGAGATTTCATTTTCCAATCTTTGCTGTCTGAGTGTCTCGTGATCAAGTTGAAGCAAAGATCATGTTTTCATCTGCGATAGTTGATACAGTTGCTGTAGGCTGTTTCTGCTGCTCCAAGAAATTGCACCTGCTTGTAATTTAATCATAAATCCAGTGGCTGATTTTCTACCCTCTGTGTCTCCTGCCTAATTTTCAGCACTAGACAGTGACAGTTTCAGTCTTTAGTCCTTTCATGTATCACAGGATTCTTTCAGTTACTTGCCAATGCACTATTCGTGGATTATTGTTGAAATGACTTACAACTGCAATTGCATATGCAGATTTTGTGCCTGATTGTTCATACATTCCCTGCTTACAGTTCGTCTTAAGGAATATTTCTCATGACTGTTCTCTCTTCATCTGTCTTGGATCACAGGTCATGTCTGAGTATGTCTTGTTCAGAGTTTGTCAACTTTGGATTACAATTCTTCATGTTGCATTTATCAAGTATTCATTCTATATAAAGACTGATTCATTTACAATACTCCCTTTTGTGAAATTTTGTGGTTTTGATGGCCAAACAATTCAATACTACCAGATTTTTGAATGTAAATTGTAGTTTGAGTTTCTTTTTGTCACTTCCCTTCTCTTGTGGGTTATTACTTAAAATCAACATGTTGCCAACATACACTGCAAAAATTAATATATCATCCGATTATTCTTCTAGCAATGGAAAGTCCAGGATGGAATGTAACAATACTATGAAAAAGAAATTTGCTACTCATCGTATAGTGGAGATGATGAGTCACAGATAGGCACAATAAAAATGCTGTCACAAATAAAGCTTTCGGCCAATAAGGCTTTTGTCAAAAATAGACTACAGACACACAAGCAAGCGCGCGCACGCCCACACACACACACACACACACACACACACACACACACAAACAACTGCAGTCTCAGGCAACTGTAGCCACACTGTGAGCAGCAGCCAGACTGGTGCTGCTGCTTGTAGTATGGCTACAGTTGCCTGAGACTGCAGTCATGTGTGTGCAAGTTGCGTTGTGTGTGTGTGTGGGGGGGGGGGGGGGGGAGTCTATTTTTGACGAAGGCGTTATGGGCCAAAAGTTTTATTTCTGACAGTCTTCTTGTTGCACCTTTCTGCGACTCAGCATCTCTGCTGTATGGTGAGTAGCAACTTTCCTTTTCATAATACTGTTACATTGTTCTTCTAATAAATATATGAACCTGTTGTACATCTATTAATGTTCGTGTTTTAAGTCGGTTCTACATAGTTTAATATTCCAGTTGCAATGGCATTGTTTTAACCCACAAACTGCTTTCTTAACTATCTAGATGCACTTGTCCTTAATAATTCTAGTGAGAAAATCAGTCTCTGGGATTTTAGCATAAATCTGCTCTTTCAAATAGTGTTGTAGGAATGCCGCAGCAATGTGTAAGCGATATATTTTGGATAATATTTATCTGGCAAGCTAAAGCAAACAGGTGTATTATGAAATTGTAGGAGACTCCTGGAGCATGTGTCTCTTCGTAGACTGACCCTTTGGTTCAGTGCATCGTTTAACTACTAGATGTGGTTTGTAACTGGTATTGTCGCCTTTAACAGCCTTTTTAATTTTGAAAATCCACTTGGTGTTGACTGGCTTTTTATCTGAGGGCAAATAGCTGTTTCTTATGTCCTATTTTCAGTATGTTTGCCACTCTTCTTTAATTGCCTGAGAACCTTTGTGCAATCCTTTACTTTACAAAGCTTCTTCTGATAATGACAGATCTGAAGTCTGTGCAACGACATATTGTCAGTGTTCTGTTCACTTTCGGTTTGTTCACATGTGACATCACATGCCACCTCATCATTATATTATGGAACAGAACATACATCTGTTACGGTAGGTTCAAGAAATCCTTTTGAACTGTATTTTCTTTAAAAATCACATCTCTTGCTGTTAGAATTTTTCTTGGATAGATTGAAATAGTTGATTTGCCTTACTCTCTCCACAATATCCTATCAATAGGCATTACCCCATTTATGCCTGCATGTGTGACCAGAAGAACATAGGCATAACTGGAAAATATTATTAGATACCTAAGATTTAGTATCTTTCTGGAAACTGCTTGTTTTGGTTGATTTCAAAGTGTTTCTCCCAAAACATGCTACTTTTCAATTTGTAAATCATGTTATACATTTACTAAATGTAAAAATGCCAACAACTGATATTTCCTGTGGCTTATCAAAAGCATTTGCTTGTGCAGTTCACAGTACCCCCCTTGAGAAGTTCAAATAGCATGGTATCATACTGGTGCTTTTCATCCTACCTAACTGATAAGTTACAAAATATTACATTAATAGTACACAAAGGGAGCATACACAATAAGATAGCATCATAAGAATCTGTAATAATCACTATGGGTGTACCACAGGAATAGATATTGGAACTGCTGTTATTGTTTTTCTGTATAAATGATCTTCCATCACATATCCAGGAAGCGGAATTAGTTCTCTTTGCTGATAATGCCATCAGTATAATGTAAAGTAGTGGAACAACTGCAGCACTTGGAAATGCAATTCATTGGACCCAAATATGCTGAAAAACTATAGGAATAGTGAGTAATATGATCCTCTTTCTCTATATTTTTGAATATTTGGGGATTTGCAATTTCCTGCTTGATGTCTGATGACAATCTGTTAAATACTTGTTCTTGAGAATGTAAAACTTCTTTCTAAACATCTTGCCATGGATGAAACATGAGCTATATGGAAATTATTTATGTGATTTTGAATTTCTCAGTTCATCCCAAATTCACTATTATTATTAAACCAAATACCATTAGTGAATAAATTTATTGGTATGTGAGTGTAAAAAGCCCAATGTCTTTCAGTTCACTTCTGCTTGATATTTGGTTATCAATTTTACATTCACACTCCTGTAGAATAAATACTTTTGTCACCTTGGCAGCCTTGCCCCAGAAGACTTTGCCATAGTTCAGTAACCAGAAGATTTTGCCACAGGGCAGTATTGACTGAAACTATCCATACAATCCTGCCTGCAGATCAGCAAGGGGAAAGATTTCTAAGGAAAAAACATGTAGGACTGAGCTTCTTGGTTAACTTGTTCATATTCTGGTGTTACATCATTTTCATAGCCACCTGGATGCATACAAACTTCATGCACAGGTTTTCATTTACTGTGTGCCATTGATTGTCCTGCTTTTTGAGCTGTGAATCATAGTGTTAATGTTAGTAGAGGCACCCAAAAGCCTTGTGTAAATGTTTTAATGAGATTTGATGCCCATTCGACATAAATTTGATTAGTCATTTACAATAATAATAATATATCACATACAAATTTAGAAAATAAAGGATGGTTATTTTTAAATTTAACTCCAAATAACAGACAACACAAACGTAAAGACTGGCAAGGAGAGCAAATTATAATTCACTCCTGCAACAACTACACTGAGCAAAGCAACACAGAGTAAAACACTAGAGATACTGTCACATTAGGAAGGGCATAAGTTTGATTTCCTGATCAGATGGGTATTCCGTGGTTTTCTTTACATTGCTTGAGGAAATTGCTGTGATTATTCCTTTGAAAGGGATATGGCCAATTTGCTTTCTCAAATCAAGATTGTGATCAGTCTTTAGCTAACTCATGGCATATCTTTTCTGCCTGCAATAGCAGTATCTCAGGTACAGATGTTCTGTAATTTTGTATGTTGCTGAACAAGCCAATTTTTATTTGTTTTTATCCACATGTAGGGTTTTCAAATCTAACCTTGTTGGAGGTGAAATCAAATCTGTTTCCACACATCACCATTTGGACATATTGTTAAAACCATTTTAGCAATTACTTTTTATTCTGTCATTTTGTGTGGGTGTTTTTTTTTAATGAGTGTATTCATGTCTTCCAGATGCTGTAATGTTGTGAAACAAGCATCGTTTAGTTCATACGCACCATATTTTATTGACCCTGTATTTAAGCAGAATGAACAGAATAGATTAATAGAAGAAGGAGAAGCCCAGAAGCTCTCACATTTACCTGTGAAAGCCGCCCTAAATGATCAGACTTCGTCTGTTTTTCATGATGATATTGTGAGGTAAATAAACAACAGTTTTTCACTGTATATTTATTTATTTAATCTGTTGTGAATACATTATTGCATTATGATTTGCAGGAAATTTACAAATCATGTTATGAAATCAGGACGGAAAGCTTTGGCCCGAGAGCTGGTACAAAAGGTATGTAAAAATTTGGAAGAATTCGACTTTGTGTTTATTAAAAGAATGCAAATGTTGAGTTTATTAACTAAATGCTAATATAACGGCTCCTTCTAGCACTTGCATGAAATAATATTTTTCCTCCAAGGAGGTCATATATTGCCCTGTCATGTCGTGACTGATTTTGCTCTCTGTAAGCTAGCAATTAATTCAATCACCGGTCAGAGTAAACTTATAATTTCAATTTAATTTTGAATACTGTTCATCACTGTGCATCATACATGACCAAGACAAACTTAGGCTTGTCCAGCTGTGTGCATTACTGTAGAACATCCGACCAACATATACAGAGCTTAGGAACACCAACAGCATTTCCCTGATATAAACATATCATTTCTAGCGATTGTTTTGTGGCTTACCTACAGTAAAACTATCTACTCTGTCACCTGTTTTGTAATCTCTGTAGAATGATCTCTGCTGTAAGTATAACGGGCAGTCAAATGAAAATGCAACAAATTCGGGGGGGGGGGGGGGGGGGGGGTTAGGGAGGAATAAGAGTAAACTGCTCAAGCTGCCAGAGGTGTCTTCTGAAACTTGTCAGTGCTCCTTATGAGACATGGACTGATGATGATCTAGATAGGATAAAAACCATTTACCATTACATGAGACTTTTTAATAATAATAGTGATCAAGACTGATTGTTATTTCAAATTATCTAATCAAGTCACTGCTTTGCCAATACTGTTTTCAAAATTTATATTTCAAAAGTAATCACCATTGTGAGACAAGATGGTCAATGCCTTCACATAAAAATGTTTATGATTGCCTACACAACCCTGTTTGCAGCCAGGTGACCACCTCTTCGTCCAAATCAAATTGACGGCCGTGAATATCTTTCTTCAGGAGTCCAGATATATGGAAATTACATGGTCAAGGATCTTGACTGTATGGTGGATGTATAAGTTTTTTCCAGCGAAACTTCAAAATTAGTTGAAATAACCTTGGCAACACGTGAGTGAATATTATCCTGCAACAGAATGATGCTGTCCTTCAACATTCTTGGGCCTTTGGACGTCATGGTGCTCTTCTGTTTTTGCAAAGCGTCCACGTAGCGCTGTGCATTAATTGTGGTGTCATGTTCCAAAAAAGCCAGTGAGCGATCAAGTCCTAACGCCCATGAATGTTGAAGGATGACGGGATAATGCCCACCCGCCTGTTGCCTAGGTTGTTCCAAGTGCACTGCAGTAATTTTGCTGGAGAGCTCCTACACATCAGCCATACAGTCCCAATTGCTCCCCATGCGATTTCCATATTTTTGGAGCCCTGAAGAATGACATTTGTCCATTTGCTTCAGACAAAGAGCTTCATGCTTGGGTACAATCATGGTGTCGTGGGCAACCACAAACATTTTTCCATGAAACTAGTGTCATCTTGTCCCACAGTAGATTAAATGTGTTAACATTTATGGTGATTATGTTTGAAACAGTAAACAGTTTACTTACTTTTTAGGGTTCTGTACTTCAGTCAGAAAAAATGAATCCTTAATAGGATCACTTAACTGCCCTTTTGTCTGTCTGTATGTACATATGATGTATGTATCTATGTATGTATGTATGTCCAAATTTTTAAAACTGTACTTCCTGTTGACATAGATCCTGAAATTTGCCAAGAAGCAAGATTTGACACTACAACCAAAGGAAAAATCCTGAAATTGTTAACTTGTAATTATATCACATGAAAAAAATGTCATTTGTTATCAGACTTTCTGTATCTATATCTGACCCCATTTTCTCAGGAACTGGTTGATATTTCAAGTTGAAATTTATGTCACATACTGTGGTCTACAGTACTTTGAAGGCGTAAAAATGAAAATATTCTAAGTTTGTGCAATCAAAAGGTATGGCCATTTATGTCACATATTTGGTTACTCGCAGACTCACTCAGTAAAATGTACAGGGTACTTCCTCATGACATAGAATAATGAAATTTGGCAAGAAGATAGGTTTCACAGTACAAGTAAAGAGAAAAAATAGGAAATTGTTAATTTTTAATTATAATTCACAAAAAACATTTCTTTTATTCTACTTCAAATTTGAAATTAAAACATTCTTGAAAGTGTTGGTATGCCTAGGGCCAATATCTTGCCAGTATCAATATTGATAACAGACAAAAATCATCAAAGTTCTTGATTGATTCTGCTAATGGATAAACAGTCCGTATACCTAATTAAGTTTGTACAGATCCCTCAGTGTGTGTGTGTCTTACTAGCAGCTGGCGAATTTTTATTCCGTCCTGTCTCATTTTCATTTGATTGCTTCTTATACATCTTTGTTTGCATTGTGGCCTGTTAATCTACCATCATACTGAACTTCAAAGACTATGTGAACTACAAAATTGCTTCTGTAAAGTTTGGAAGGTAAGAGACGAGGTACTGGCAGAAGTAAAGTTGTGAGTACGGGGCGTGAGTCGTGCTTGGGTAGCTCAGATGGTAGAGCACTTCACCGCGAAAGCAAAGGTCCCGAGTTCGAGTCTTGGTCCAGCACACAGTTTTAATCTGCCAGGAAGTTTCATATCAGCGCACACTCGGTGCAGAGTGAAAATCTCATTCTGGAATCCAGAAGTTGTCAAACTGTGCTATCATAGTCTGCCTTCTGTAGCATGATGGTAGCAGTCCCCTTATCTGCTGGCAACACCACAATGCTTAGTGAACGACCTGCATGTATCTCGTTGGACAACTTCGATTTCACTCGGAGGCAGTTTGAGAGCCACCTGCTCAACTGCATTGATGAAGGCCACAACAGGTATATTTCTGGGGTTACTGCAACAGATATATTTCAGGGGTCTTGATAAAGAAGAAAGAAAAGGACTATTTTGTGCAAGTGGGGAAGCCTGGCATGTTATTGTTGGACAGTGGTCCTCAATTTACAATGCACAATTTAGAGGAAATGTGGGAATACTATGGAATGAGACATTTCAAGATTTCACCATATTGTCCATAGGGAACACCAGTGAGAGGGTCATAAAGGAACTGAACAGATTGTGTAGGACAAATTGGTATAGGAGAAACAGATGTGAGCCAACTTTATTGCAAGTTTTGACGAAGCAATTAATAATTTGTGGTATGAAGCAATGGGTTTTGTGCAATGTGAAATAATGTTTGTGCTTATCCATTACAGATATTTTAGAACCGTGACTGTATATTGAAAGTAAATAAGTTGTACGAAACTGCAACCAGTCACTTTTTTGAATAATTGTGTTTTATTCCATCAACCAGTTTTCGAACCTTTTCAGGTTCATCTTCAGATAGTTTCAGGAAGTTACATCATTATTGCTAGCATAATTCTGGGTGCTGGATCTATGACAAAAAGATGGAACACACTTTAATGTATCACCATAACTATAGCTTATCTGTCGATATGGATGTAAATTTAGTTTTTTACTTACTACGACAGTATAGGCGGCTTTTCTCGGTTAGTGTCCATCTGTCTGCCTCCATTATAATGTCCAGTTGTTATATCACTACACACACTTCCACGCAAACTATATTAATTTACACTCTGACAGCAAAACGTTTCCAGCATACAGCACGTGCTTTACAACTGTTGCTTGTAACAAAGATCTTGACAGAAAGATATGGCATAGGCGTACTTTGCACAGAGATGTAATTTGTTCTTCTTCACATGTATTAAAGTCGATATAAGGGCAAATATTTTAATCAGACTGGCGATAAATTACTACAAGAACAAACTTCAGGTGATCTGATATCTTATTTTTATTTGTATATTACATATAATACAGGCAGTTTTTAGCATTTTTTTAAACGTGATTGGCATTAACATGAATACCCAGGAATCAATGATACTGAGTTATTGTATCTGCAGTGAGATGCAGCTATCTGTTAGACTAGAACCTTTATATGTAAATTTAAATTAAAAACAAACCTTCAGATGAATTGTTGACTTATTTCTGTTGTTATGTTAACATGATCTGGAGTATTAGCAAGAGTAGATTCTGTTTATTTCAGCTAAAGGTATATGTATAAAAGTTATAGTGATTGTAATGGACTAAAGCTGTTTGTATGGCTGTACACTTTATATTTTAAAAAACCATGAACAAAAGTCCTTTAACTGTTGACTTATTTTTTATTCTAACATTAAAGTGATCCTTTAACTGTTGACTTATTTTTTATTCTAACATTAAAGTAATCTGGAATATTGGTAAAGGCAGCTTCTGTTTGTTCCAGCTAGAAGTAATATGTATAAAAGTACTGATTTATGTTAGCAGTAGAGGGCTTTAACATTTAGTAATATAGTACAGGTTTTATTCTGTGGTGGGATATTACATTGACACCGGTGTAGTTAGGATGTAAAGAGGGGGGGGGGGGGGGGTAGCATTCGTTGAGTGGTTATTTGTTTTGAACTAGTAGATCTTCAAAGTTCTGAAGGAAAAATTTGTCTCTCAGTTCAATTTGATCATTGAGTAGGTAGTCAGGTGCTGTATTTGTGTAGATAAATATTTCAGTTTCTTCAAGAAGGTCAAGTGTTGTGCCATTGTTGGCAAAGTGGAGTATTTGGAGATTCTGTTCTATGTTGTTTGCAGAATGATTGTGTTGGGCAAGATGTGAGGCAAAGCTGGACTTTTCAGGTAGTTAAGACAGAGTGCATCTATGTGTTCTTTAAATCTTATTGTGAAGCTTCTACCAGTTTGTCCAACGTAGAAGCTTGGACATGAGTTGCAAATGAACTTGTACACACCTGACCTTTGATACTGTTGTATAGTGGTGTTGGTGCTGTGTATGATTTTATTTTGTATGTTGTTGTTGGTGATGAAACTTATTTTTATGTTGTATGTCTTGAAGAGGTTGGCAATTTGGTGAGAAATCTTCCCTAGGAAAGGCAGACTTATAAATGTTGTCTTCTTGTTTGTGGATGGTTGTTCAGCAGTTGATTGATTTAATTTTGGTGTATGGAGTAGTTTATCTATTATTGCAGCATTGTACCCAGGCAATTTATTTAATAATTTCTGTTTCTTTTTGTCTTTCACTTGTGTCAATCGGGATTTTAAGCATGTGATTAACCATTGTTCTGAAGAATGCTTTTTTATGTTGGTCTGGATGGCAAGAGGATTTGTGTATGGTAATATTGGTGGTTGTTGGCTTTCTGAAAATTTGAAATTTATGCTTTTGGTTTTTATTTGAGATTGTTAGATCAAGATAGTTAATGCCTTCTGGTGTTTCTTAGTCTACTGTGAATTGAATTTTATTGTGAATTTTATTAAGTTATTTGGCTAGATTATCTATTTCTTCTGTTGTTCCATTGAACAGAATGAGAGTGTCATCAACATAGCGTTTGTAATAAAGCAGCCCCCAACGACCCCCCTCCCTCTCCTTACATCCTAACTACACCGGTGTCAATGTAATATCCTACCACAGAATAAAACCTGTACTATATTTCTAAATGTCAAAGCCCTCTATCCCTAATATAAATCAGTACTTTTATACATATTACTTCTAGCTGTGCCTTTACCAATATTCCTGATCACTTTAATGTTAGAATAAAAGTAAGTTAACAGTTAAAGAACTTTTGTTCATGGTTTTTTTAAAATATAAAGTGTACAGCCAGCCATACAAACAGCTTTAGTCCATTACAATCACTATAACTTTTATACATATACCTTTAGCTGAACTAAACAGTATTTATTTTATTTTGTAGTCTCGTGTTATCGCCAGTCTGATTAAAATATTTGCCCTTATGTCGACTTTAACACATGTAAAGAAGAACAAATTACATCTCTGTGCAAAGTACGCCTATGCCATATCTTTCTGTCAAGATCTTTGTTACAAGCAATAGTTGTAAAGCACATGCTGTATGCTGGAAAAGTTTCCCTGTCAGAGTGTAAATTAATATAGTTTGCGTGGAAGTGTGCGTAGTGATATAACAACTGGACATCATAATGGAGGCAGACAGATGGACACTAACTGAGAAAAGCCGCCTATACTGTCGCAGTAAGTAAAAAACTAAATTTACATCTGTATCGACAGATAAGCTATAGTCATGGTGATACATTAAAGTGTGTTCCATCTTTTTATCATAGAGCCAGCACCCAGCATTATGCTAGCAATAATGATGTAACTTCCTGAAACCATCTGAAGATGAACCTGAAAAGGTTCGAAAACCGATTCATGGAATAAAACATAATTATTCAAACAAGTGACTGGTTGCAGTTTTGTATAACTTATTTACAGAAATATAAGATGATAAAATGGAAGAAATTAAATTGCAACCAGTACATAAAAACGATAAAAATCACATGGACAGAAATATTAAATGATTGGAAGAAAAATTAAAGCAAATGAAAAAGTTAATAAGATGGCTAAAGTGACTTGACAAACATTTAGAAATGGAAAAAATTACATTTAAACCAAGTAATTGAACAAAAACACTGACCAGAGTTACTTAAAAATAAAAAAATTCATAGCATTTGACAGGATTCAAACCCTCATCTGGCTCCATATACCTTAACCATTACACTATGCTGCCACTCTGCATGATACTAATATTTGTAAAGTTCTAGTCATCATGTGACATTCGTAATTTCTTTTTATCAATTACTTGCAAATGAGGGTACACTTTCAGGAGTGGCTGTAGAGTGTGATAGCTGGGACTCTACTTGCAACACCGTTTAGGCGGTTCAAAAAAGCTGATCCCACCTTTGGGTACTTTTCATATCAACTCTGTAAGGTAGAGCAGAATTTAATCTAGCATAAGTTGTAAAATGGTTAAATTATTTCAGCTCATCACATACGTGTAAAATTCCAAGAGTTGACTGCCCTGGAATTTTCTCTAAGTGCAGTGATTAGTCTTGTGAAATTTGCTATGTATTGTAATACAACACAGTTGCTGAAATTGGCAAGTCTCCATAACTGTGCAGCCAATGTGCCACACAAACTGAAGTTGTATTTTCCACACACAAAATCATAATTAAAGCCAGCTCATTCATACGTGAGCACCATGTTTGATATATCCTCCTGATTAACTTAGCTATGTTTTACAATGTTATCCTATGCATTGGGAACACAAACCCTACAAAATGCTGCAGTATTCATTAGTTTGTATGGATTCATTATAAGTGAAAATTATTAATTAATCCTAATAAGTAGTTTTCCATTTAAAGCTGCCGTGTAAATAATTGTACAATGCTAGACTGCAACTCAACTGGTAGCACTCGTCAGTGACCAACAGTTGACACGGTGTTTTTCTGTGTAGCTGTTTTTATTTAGTCACTGTTAATTTCACAGTTCTTGCACTAATTTTTATGTGTTTTTAAGTATCTGTAATTCATAAGCTAAAAGACACCCAAACTGGATCAATGGATCGGAAATTTAGTTCCACAACACCTTTTTTCAAACCCTTCCATGTCCAGAACTTCTGCAGAGCCACATGTGCACAGTCATCAATCTTTTAATACAGCTTTACAAGCAGAGTGCAATCCTGCATTGAGACAGTTATGGTGAACGTCACAGACGGGAAAGGAGGAAAAGCTGTGTACCCGGCATGTTTATACAAACTTCAGTGGGTCATGCAGACATGACACATTTTTTCATTTACGTATTCTGTCACGTACAGCGCCATCTATTGATCAATTTTCTTACTTTTTCTTTTTTCCTTCTTCTTCTTCTTCTTCTTCTGCTGTATGTTTTCCTCCTCCTCCAACAATATTCCATTGCAATTTGATGTCATTCTGACCAGTGGTGTTACTTCTACAGTGTTTTGAAAGTTAAACTTTAATTATAATAACCCTGTACATATTACAAAGTATTGTGTGTCGAGATATTGATTGCTGCATCACGGCTCAGTTATTGGAGGAACAAATACATTGTTTAGTTTATATTCATTGCTGCTAGATGTTGGTTGTCTTCTGTTTGCTTGGTTACTATCACATGTTGCAAAATGGCTACCTTACAGCAAAAATCATTTTGTGTTCTTGAGTTTGCAAAGTGTAATTCCTTGATTACATGCAGAGACATTTCAGACTGAGTTACCAAACTGAGCCTCCAAATGGCTGGAACATTCACAGAAGGTACTGACAGTTTGTAGGTACAGGATGTGTGTGTAAAGGGAAGAATCCAGGCAGCCCTTGTGTTTCCATCAAAAATGTTACACAAATTCAAACTGCTTTCCAGCATACTCATACAAAATCAACTCACAGAATTTGATACATAGAACATCTGCAAATGAGAGGCCTGATAATTAATTTAGAGAGATCCGCTTCAGTTGTACTAACATTTATTCAAACTATGATGGGTTTTGAGATTTTAAAATCCCATCATCAGGTGTATAAACTGTAATATATAAAGGAGAGGAAACAAGAAATATAATGTGAAATACGTGTAAACAGCAAAAGGTTAGACTGCCAAATCAAGGTGGGTGACTTATTGTATCTGGTAATAAATGACGTGGTTGGGCCAGTCAGTACAAGAGTTCCAATCATTGCATATAGGCGAGACTAGAAAAAAAGAAGGGGAGAGCCCAATAATCAAATCAACTAAAAATGTAACACTTGCAAAGGGGGGGGGGGGGGGGGGAGGGGATGAAGTAAACAGAAGTAGAGAACAAACACAGTACTCACACTGTCCACCACTGGGCAGAACCATGGTAGGAACGTCAACTACTACTTAGTGGAGGGCTACGCCAGAGGTGTGGAAGCATGGTGAGTGTGGGTGCCAACTGTGCAAAGCAAATAAACTGATGTTATCAGCAATGATATAGAAAATCTGGAGTGACTGGTCCAAGCACTTACTATACTACTTTTAAGGACATAATAAAATATGAATGAGCTCTGCTACTCCGATAGGCCAAATAACTTTCAAGCATGTGACAATATGTGATGTTTTAAGGTGATGGTCACAGGTAAAATGAATGAACAAGGTATAAAAAGAGTGAGATCAGTGATAAAAATTAATGGTAATATAAACCATCCTAAGTAAATCTTCACATGTATGATACATTATTGGTTCAAGTGACAAAAATAAAATATATAAAAACCGTCACAAGTCTAAAATGAAAGCATTGAAACAATGCATAAAAAAGATCATGTTGGTGCCATATATTATACAAAGGAATAATGATTGGCCTATCTACCATTTTCTAGTTACCTATCGCAGCACATATTTTTTTACTAATCTGTAAGTTGCAGATTTACTTTTTCTCCCATTCATTTAGTTGCTTCTCTTAGCCGTCCTTTGTGAAATGTATGGGTTCCAACTTGATCATTCTTGTGTGTTATTTTGATGCTTACATTACTACACCCATTTTAGATTGGTGATGGTTTTTGTGTATTTTATTTTTATTTTTGTCACTTAGCCCATAATGTATCATGAATGTGATGCTTTACTTAACGTGGTTTATATTTCCTGGCAAATTAAAACTGTGTGCCATACCAAGAGTCAATCTCAGGGCTTTTGTCTTTCATGGGCAAGTGCTCTACCAACTGAGTTAACCAAGCATGATTGATGACCTCTTCTTACAGCTATGCCTGCGCCAGTAAAGCTGTGAGGATAAGTTGTAAGTTGTGCTTGGGTAGCTCATTCAGTAGAGCTCTTGCCAACGAAAGGCAAAGTTCGAGTCTCGGTCCAGCACGCATTTCTAATTCGCCAGGAAGTTTCATATCGATGCACACTCCACTGCAGAGTGAAAATTTCTTTCTGATGGTTTATATTACCATTAATTTTTACCACTGTTTTTTATCCTTTGTTCATTCAGGTTACCTGCATACCATTGCCTTATTGCCTAAAAAGTCACAAATTGTTACACGCTTGAGAGTTATTTAGCCTATCAGTGTACCAAAGCTCGTTCATATTCTATTATGTCATTAAATGAAATATTGTAATCAGTCCAGTATATATATATATATATATATATATATATACACACACACACACACACACACACACACACACACACACACACACTATTGACAATGATAACACTTTGCACAGCGCATCGTACTCAGTGATGAGTCAGCTTTCCACTTCAGTGGAAAGTAAACAAACACAATATTCAAATTTGTGGCATACATAACCCACCCGCACACACTGAATATGTTACATTTTTAGATCAGTTTGATTATTGGGCCTTCCCTTTTTTATTTTTTCTAGTTCTGCCCGCATGTAATGATTGGAACTCTTATACTGATTGACTCAACTGCATGTTATGTATTACTGTATACAATAAGTAAGTCACCTTGTTTCAGCTGTCTGCTCTTTTGGTCTTTACACATACTTTCCATTACGTTCCTCCTCTCTTATGTTACAGTTTCATACACTTGAAGGTGGGATTTTAAAATCTCAAAACCAGTCTTGCTTTGGATAAATATTAGTACAGCTGAAGCGGATCCCACTAAATTAATTGTGAAAGTCAACTTGTCATACTAGCCAGGAGTTAAACTGCCTACAGCAACAAAACTTGGTGTGTTTTAAGATGTCAGTTGGTTGTGAAGCTGTACAAGTTACGCAAACATTAGACATTTTCTGACGAGCTTCAAATTCTATTGACAATGATAACACTTTGCACAGCGCATCGTACTCAGTGATGAGTCAGCTTTCCACTTCAGTGGAAAGCAAACAAACACAATATTCAAATTTGTGGCATACATAACCCACCCGCACACACTGAATATGCACAAGAATCGTCCAGAATCAATGTGTTTTTTGCAATGTTCCACTCATCTGTTTAGGGACCATTCTTCTTTGATGGAAACATGGTTAACAGTCAGCAGTATTGTGCTGTGTACAAAATTGGTTGTTTCTGAGGCTGAACGAGGAGTACTTTATTTTTCAACAAGACTGGACACCCCCTCACTGGAGACGACAAGTGTGTAAATATCTGAATGAAACTCAACTGAGCTATTGGATTGATCGTCAAACAAACAGGAACACTTCTCAGCTGGTCTCTGTGGTCACCAGATTTGACACCCTGTGACTTCTTCCTGTGGGGTTTCGTTAAGGACAACGTTTACCACAGAACCTAGAGGAGGTGACGAACTGGATTCATAGCGCTGTAACATTGCTGATGACGGACATGCTTGCCCGAGTATGGGAGGAATTTGAGTATTGATGCTGGTGGATGACGTATTAAATATCTGTATCTAAATTTGAGAGATTCATAAATACATATCCCAAGTTTCACAGTTTTCTGTCTTACACGTTTAATAAATGTGTGTTCAAAATATGTATATTCTTTTTGAAACACCCTATATATTAAAAACATTAGAGTTTCTGTTACACTTCCTTAGGATATGGTCAATGTTACCTTCATTTTTGTGAAACACTCCATCTGGTATAACACACTTTTGAAGATGCACTTTTTGATGTTATCTTTGACATTGGTCAGTGATGTAGTACAGTGTCAAATGCCTTTCAGAAAGAAGGAATCTGCCTGTTAACCAGCACCTATTGTTTGCATGATGTCTTGTATGAATAAAACAACCTTGTTTCACACTAGTTGTTTTTCCATAATCCATTCTGACTCTTTGAAAGAAGCTTGTTTTCTTCCAGGAACATAACAGTGTTTGAGTTAAGAATGTGCTCTAGAACCCTGTAACAAACACATATTACCTTCATTGTCACCAGCATTGCCTACTTCCAAAACACCAACATTCCTTGATGCCAAAGACTTCTGATGTTATCCATTGAAGACAGTCTTGTTCTCTACTTCATTTCCCCTTAATCTAACTGTTTCACAATTAACATAACAAACAGATCATGGCAGTTAGACTGATCTCTGTTAAAGTCAGTATTTTCAACATTTGTTTATAGAAGTTTTTCTGGAATACTTGAACCATACAGCTCATCTTCAGGTTCTGAAATAGTGACACTATTTGTGACACTATTTTCACTAGCCACATCCACAGCAAGGATGAAATGCAGAACTCACTATAAAACTTAAATTCATTCTCACTGATCACATTCACCAGGTGCTTCACTAAGGCTCATTTTGTTTGCCTTTTTAGACACTTCCTCCGCTGCAGCCTTACTTGTCAGGACAAATATACTGTTGACTGTTTGAATAACAAAGACAAATTTATTAATTATTTCAAGTTCAGTGAACAGAACTATTTTCAAAATTTATCCCTCCAGGACTGGTGATCAATTTTAGGAGGCATAATTATTTATTTTCAGAAGGAAAATGCTCGAGGTGAGTTTGCACAGGTTCCTGGCCAACATGTAAATACAGGCACTTTGTTTTAGTGGTAAATTTCAATTATCAAATTCATAACTAAGGTAAGAGTGAACTGAAGTGCTAAATGTTGTTTCTAGAGAAAATAAGCCCCTCCTTCTCGTCCCCTCCCTCCCCAAATTTCCTCTGAACACTCTGGAATAATTACAATTGCTTTAACAATATTGTATGAACAACTGAGGTTAATAGCACGGTGTGTGGTTTGAAAATGGGCGAGTCAGCCCGAAACCTGTAACCACTACTGCTGAGTTTTACATCAATGCAACTGAGATGGACAAAATAAAAAATTAACCAAGTTCCAGATTACTGAACAGTTGCAAATCTACCACCCCATGCCAGCATGCATCGAATAAGCAAATAATGAGTCAGGTTTACACATGGTTAATATTTATAAAAAGTTCACTTTAAGTGAAAATATTCTCAAAGTATAGACTTATAAATCTTTGTGAGTTTGTAGTTACATGTTAAGACAGCCAATCAATGTCATGTAATTTTAAAGGTTCATAATAAGAGACAATAAAAGTTTACCATAATTACAAATAGGTTAGTAGTACGACAAGGCCATTACATACTTACCCCTCTTAAAACAACAGAATACCACACAATGCTTTTCTAGTGTGGGTTGTGTTGATCAAATTTTCCTTGATGGCAGTGGTACCCTGTAGAAAGTATTTTACTTGATTCACCAAGAGTAATTATTTTTAATTTGCTAAGTGTCCATAACAATCTGATCACTCATTCTATTTCTCCTCAATGTGTCTTGTGAGACAACAACCATTATCCAGCTTACAGTCAACCACTGCATAAGTTTTTGTATTGCCAAGACGATAACTAAACGTGAAAATCAGTGAAAATGAATAGATGTATGTAGACAGTAAATTTCTCTCTCTCTCTCTCTCTCTCTCTCTCTCTCTCTCTGTCTGTCTGTCTTCATCCATCTTTATCTGTCCCTTCACTTTCCATCTTCCCTTTCTTAGATGTGTACTGTTGTAATTGCAGTGATTTTTTGTAACACACTATAACATTAGTTGTGACCACTTTGATGGAGGAGTATGTTTTCTCCCTATCCACCCAAGTGCTGGGCCTCAGTTTAGCCTCTGTGCAACTTCTTCTGCTTGTCCAGAGTCCAGGGTTGGCTTGCTGGTGTCACACTCCTAAACCATTCTCTTGCTGCCTCTACCACCCAGCCATTACTGTCTCTTCTCTCCACTCCTCCCTTCCCCTGCCCATCTTCCTTGTTCCTTTCACTCGCATCACCAGAACAACCCCTGACCAAAATTGGGTGGCAGCACAAAGATAATATAGTCTGCCAGTATGTATTTTGTCTGTTAGAGTAGAAAGGACATTGTCTGAAAGCTTAGTGACTGAAAGCGTAGTGACAAATTGCCTTTTGGCTTCTGTTCGGGTTCTTCAGCCGACATTTGCTTCAGAATTTTTCTGACGTTTTGCCAGCACAAGTGGCTGGCATTGTCAGAGCTTCGCCCTCCATTGTTGGTGGCAGACTGGAGTCAAGCTTGCAGCTACAGATAGTATTTACCTGTTGCACTAATTTCAGAGGGCTTTTCCCTGATCATTATCACTATGGTTCTCCCCTTGCTGCCCAAAATGGTCATTTGCTGCAGCACAGGACTCCAGATATGTTCACCTTGAGAATATGTAAGACACAGCACTTCAGACACAAGATGCAACACATGGAAAGCTCTCTGAGAAGCAATGTCGGAGATATACTGCATACCTTGTATATGTGGAAAAGTCTATGTTGGAACTACTGGATAGTCTGTCAACACCAGGATCACAGAACACAAATTGTATCATAGGTTGGGACACAGAAATTGGCTGTGGTGGAGCATGCACTGTGTGAGAGTGACCAAATAATAAAATTTTCCAACTCAGAGGTTCTTGCTGTGGACAAGAGCTCCATGCTCACTTGTTCTGGGAAGCCGTACAGTTCCACAAACATGACAGTATTTCCAGCAAGCTTGAGGAAATTCTTTGTTGGGAATAGATCCTGGATTCCCAAGCTGTGGCAAACAACAATTGCAGGTAGCAAGGGAGAGCCATAAAGGTAATGACCAAGGAAAAGATCTTGGACACTGGCGTGACAGGGACATATAAACTGCACCGCAAGCTCAAGTCCAGTCCACTACCAGCAATGGAGAGTGAAGCTTTGACAATGCTGACCACTCGTGCTGGTAAAGTATTGGAAAAATCATCAAACAAATTTCAGCAGAAGAACCCAAAACAGATTCCAATAGGCAGTTTGTCAACAAATGGCCACAAAAGCCTCAATAATTTTGAATTTTAATCTTGTTGTCTGCTCAACACTGAAACTATATATTGAGTGGTTACCATTATTCCTTCCATTACTTACATTTTATTATTCTTTACATGGCTTGACATGTTTCTTTTTTCCATGGTTATTTCCACCTTACTACATACTCCATTCTTACATTTTATCTGTTGGTGCCTGTTTTGTCTCATTTATGTTCCCAGTTTTGGTTATCTCTGAGCTACAAGCTATCATTTGCCCCCTCTCAGTTTTACAAATATCATCTGCCGGTAGCATGTCATTGTTAGGTTGTCTGTGTTCTGTCCTGTTGTCTCTCATTTGCCCTGTAATCTTGGATTTTTTAAATAACACCTCGTTAGTCTTGTTTCATCCTACCCATTCATCATCTTTTCAACATTAAAGAATCTCTTGTTACAGTATCTGTAACATATTTATAAGCATGTAGTTGCCTGTGCTGCCATTTGGTGCTTAAAACTTTTTTCTAACTATGTTTGATATCAGCTACATCATTTCAGAATCATCATCAATGCGTGTAGTTTCTTGTTGCCTAAAGCAAGCACCAGTTCAACAAATTTATCCATTCTCATCATAGTACCAACCTGTGAAAATGGGGATATAAAGAGAGCAATTCCTGTGAGTGTGGTACAATACAAGATCATCAACCTGCAGTGGCAGACCTTATCATAGTAAATGACAAAGGCATCCATGTGGATGCTTAATGAAAGTATGCAGTATAGGTGGTGATGCATGCACAATAAATAAATTAATTTATTAATCAGATGCGATAAATCTCGTACTCAGTAAAGGTAGTCTAACAGTCACCATCACTTCTTGTGCCTGTCACTACTATCACCATTGTTACACAACAGCTACACAAAGTTAAAAAGATACTTCAGTATACATATTATATCTTTACTTCATTTGTACCACCTGAGTCTTATTGAATGGCTGTCAGTTTAAGTTTGATAGAGCTTCCAAGAGCAGTTCTACTTCTTTTCTCAAGAAATAGTCTGTTTTATATTCACTTTTGGTGGTGATAAAATTTCTCTCACTACTTCTTCACAGTTTACTGTTTGTATTTCATCCTTGAAAGAAAACACTTGTTAATGATGTACGACACATTTGATACAAAGCTGTCCTGCTGTGTAGTATGAGAGGATTATTAACGAATTTCAGTTTATGCATGAAAATATTTTTCTCTGTTACAGGCATTTGAAAACATAAAAAGGATACAGCTTGAACGATATAACAAAGCAAATGAGCTTGAAAAGTCAAAAATTGAAACTAATCCACAAAAAATTTTCCATAAAGCTATTGCTAATTCAAGACCTGTGCTACATGTTGCACCAATAAAACGAGGTGGTGCAACTTATCAAGTAAGTTAACTTATGTTAAAACCGAACATCTTCAGCCAAGCTCTCTTTTACAATTCAGTCATAATATCCACCACACTTAATGCTGTAAAAAGTCAAGTAGGAAAAAAGCATTTTTGACACACACACACACACACACACACACACACACACACACACACACACATGGCTTCTTACATAAAAGTATACCCCAATTATGTACTAAGATGGTGCTTGCTATGACTGCTTACAAGGCTATGTATGTAATTATTTTAGGCTTAGTCACCTCAAACCTCAAGAGCAACAATATTACATTCTTCAGAACTTCACTGAGTTATTTAGATTGACTTTCCTGAATTTTTTTCACTCATTAAAGACCAAGACCATCATGAAGTAAAGGCATATTTCTTTATTAAAATGGTAATGCCACTGACATACTTTATTGAAAAAATTGCAAAGTGAACTGTTTGATAATCTATAACTAACAAAACTGTATCATTATAGATCCCACTGATGATGCCTTAGAACAGGAGAAGGCGAAACGCGTATGGGATAAATAAAGTCAGCAGGAAAAGGCAGTTTTGTTTACAAAACAAATACTTTATTGTTATTCGAAGATCTACACTACACTGTTTTGAAAGACTGTATGTAAGTGCAGAGATCAAATAGTGAATGTTCAAATAAAGTTATCAAATACAAATGTAGTTGAACTAAAAGCAGAAAGAAAAAAGTTAAAAAACAGTATAAGGTCTGTGGCATTGGGTATCATTTTGTGAAAATATCCAAGAATGTATTTGGATTAAGATTTTGTGAAGAATGGAAAGAACAGCGTAACTTTAGTCTAAATGCTGTAGATCAGTTATTTTCAGTACAAGTTTTCAAAGCTTAGTTCTCTGTGGTTGTATTTCAGGAATAGGCCCTTAGTTTTTTAATCATTTGAACAACTCGGTCTAATACTTCTGTATAAGATCCAGAAATATGATCTTCACTAAATGACATGCAGTCTCCACTGCTAAAATATATGACAAACTATTTCATTGGATAGATTAATATATGTGAAATAATGTAAGTTTTTTGTGATTGTTTTAGCTGTGTGCAGAATTTAAACAGTTTGTGAAGACTAGGAACACTAAATCAGATGTCCCTTGAAAGAAAGAAATGCTATAAAGTAGAATTGCAATGAAAAAGTACATGTTCTGAGTATGTTCTTTCTGAAATCTGTATTGATGTTAACAAAATTCTCATTTGACAGGCTATGTATTCACTAAATGTGCGAAATGGTACAATAGTTTGAGTGTTGGGCTCGTATCTGGAAGTGTGGGGTTCAAATGACATTTTTCAAGGAATTTATTGAAAGTAAATGTCAGAGTGGTTCATAGAACAAAGACATGAGAAGTTCTTCCCTTGTCTTCTCTTTTCAGTACTGTGCTCATCTGTAATGATTTTGAAGTATTTGAGATGTAAAACAATACTCACTCTTCCTCAGTTCCTCCTCCCGCTCCTCATCCTCACACACTTGTTCTAGCATGAAATGATCATTTATGTAAGCATGAGACAGCCACTGTGTTACACTCTTGCAGGAGTTGTACAGTCTTTTATTGCCCTTGGAGGTGGATATTCGAGTTATGAAATGTTATTGTACCTGGATACAACAAAGATATTTTATGATTGCAGGCGACATTTTTTGTGTGGTCTTTATAGTTTTCCTCATACATCATATGCTTACCATAAACAAAAGTGCATGTTTAGCATAATTCTCTCTTTATAAATTTATAATTCTGGTCTTCATAGCTACAATGACCAGCAATCAGTCATTAAAATTTCAATATTATTCTGTTAATTGATTGAATCCATGTAAGATTCTGTACTGACTATGCTTCTTAATTATTGTGATTTACTGCCCAGGTCTTATGGAGAAACTCGTCCATAGTGCATGAGAGAGAGAGAGAGAGAGAGAGAGAGAGAGAGAGAGAGAGAGTGAGTTAATAATGAACTGTTTACATTTATCTACAAGTATAGCATTAGTGCTGACCACTAAAATTGTTGATTTGCATCACTGACTTCCATTAACTGAAACTTCCTGGCAGATTAAAACAGTGCCAGACTGAGGCTACAATCCAGAACTTTGCCTTTCACAGACAGTGCACTTACCGACTAAGCTGTCTTTAAAAAATTGGTGTGTGAGTAGAGTAGTGGTATTGAGGAAAGTGATGTGGAGAGGGGAAAAGGGAGGGGAGCCCTGATGTGGACTGGGTAGGTCGAGAGCATTATTTATGTAAAACACAGTACCTTCCCTCAAGCTTTACTTCTGCCGTTGTTCCACTGTATTTCATGTCACAGTAACTTGGATAGAGCAGACAACATCGTAGAAGAAAGAATTAGTTTTGGAGATACAAGTCACACACAACTTTGCACATTATTCTAAGTGCTTTTACATATGGGCATTATTCTAAGCACTTTTACATATGGTAAATGAGCAACAGCTGTATTCCTCAGTTTCATATAACATTTAAATAGTGTGAAATAATAAAAAACATAAAGTTATGTCATACTTGTATTTCTGCTTGAGTTATAGATTCTTTGAGATATCATGTTGGTTGGGTGTGTGTCACCGCAAAACTAAATCTATATATTGTATTTTACAGATATAAGAGGCTACGTCTCTAACACACACCTTACTTTGCTTCTTGCTTCTTGTTCTTCTTCTTCATTGTCATCATTGTCCTCTATGCCATTATTTCCAGTTTGTAACCTGCATCATATGAATACCTTTTATTTTTTTTTCCATTATGAAACTAGTTACTAACAAAAATATTGTATTTTTACGGACAACACAAACCACTTTCAATTCAAGTTCACTGGCACCATAGACTGCAGTGACGCATCATAGGCTAGACAGTGTTCTGGGTTTGTGACGGCAGGGCAGGAGGGAGACGATGTTAGCAAGCTTGTGAATCCCTGCAATTATGTTCATCGCATTGGTGCACTGCTGCTGCCAGTTGAATCCAGTGTTGCCAGATAGAGATAGGTTTCCTGTGACATTGAAGGTGTGCCCAATTTTAAGACTGGCGGGAATTTTAAATCAAACACTGGACATTTTTATATTAATCTGAGACCTGTCTGAATTTTGGAGGCAGTTTTTCATAGAAAAAGTGCATCTTATAATCTGTAAAATAAAGTACATACTTGACAAACCACTGTGAACTGTGTGGCTGACAGTACTTAACATTGTATCATGTGTTAAGGTTTCTTCCCATTTGGTTCGCATATGTAGCAAAGGAAGAATGGCTGCTTCAGTGCTAGTGTAGACATAGTAATTAGTGTATTTTTGGCTTTGTGGCCCCTACTGGAGCAATACATGGGAGCTTCAGTATATTCCTGGATTCTTCATTGAATACTGGTTCTTGAAATTTTGTAAATAGGCTTTCATGGGATAATTGGCTTCTATCTTCAAGTGTATTCCAATTCAGGTTTTTTCAGCATTTTCATGATGCTCTCCCTTGAGTATAACAAACCTATGACTCTTCCTGCTGCCCTTCTTTGAATACATTCAGTATCACCTGTTAGTACTATTTGATATAGGTCCCATATACTTGACCAACATTCTAGAAAGGACCACATGAGTGTTTTGTATACTGTCTTGTTTCTAAACTGACATTATTTTCTCAGTAACCCAAAAATTAACTTAACTCTTCCGTCTAGTTTACCTATGTTTGAGTCACATGATAGTTCCAGTTCACTTGCCCACAAATTGTTACCGCTTAGATATATGTATGAGTTGAATGATTCCAGTTGTGACTGATATTTTAGTCATGGGATACAACTTTTCTGCATTTTCTGAAGTTGCACAATTTTATTGTGCTGTGCATTTAAAGCAAGTTTCCAGTCATTGCGCCATTTTGAAATCTTATCAAAATCTGCTTTTGTATTTTTGCAGACTTCTTCCTTCATACACAGTACACATAATTACATCATCTCCGGAAAGTCCGGGGTTACAATTATTGTTGCCTGCCAGTTAATTGACATGCAACAATAGCGATTTAGCCTGGCTTCACTTAGGTAGCACTAACAAGGAACCCCTCAAATGCAAGGCTGCATGTTCAGTATTTAGTAAGGCTCATTTGAAAGTGTTGTATTAACAATTATGACAGGAAAAACATTAGCTGCTAATGACTCAACATGTGCATCAGGATGGTGACAGAAAATGAGTGTGCAGTAGTGGCAGAGATCAACCTTCTATGGGAAGTACGTATTACACTTTGCAAAATGGACATTGTCGACATTCAAGAAATGTTCAAAACAAACCATTAGATTGCACCATGAACACCAAATGAAAAATGGCATGCCATGGTGATCACAGGGGTTTGCACCATCAAAATTGTAGGTGAACTCTGTGGGAGTTGCAAACTGAGCAGGACTTTCAGCTAGGCATCCACTCTTAAGGAATGCATGTAGAATCATATTGGTGAAATGAGGTGATGAGAACTGATGGAATGTGATGGCACACAACTGAATGTGAAACAGTCTGTCATGGTGCTTATTGTGAAACTGGCTATCCTTTAAGGCATAGCTGCAGATAGTGCAATAATATATTTTGTAGGCACGGAAAAAACAAACATCTAGAGCCCGGGCTTGTCCAGTGGTTCTAGGTGATATGAGTTGCAATATCACACACTTTTCAGGAGGGATAGTTTGCTCTAAAGGAGAACGATATTTATATGCAGACCAGAAATCAAGCAAAAGCAAGCTATTTTGACCAGCTATTGGCCAAAAGCAGTGCTCATACCATAGTTGTAGTTCTCTTAAGCCCATTTTCCTGCCTCTTTCTTGCTGTGACATAAATATTCCCCTCTGCTCTTGCAAGATCATGCACACGAGAAAGAATCGTAGGGGACAAAGCATCTCCAACTTCTCACAGCACACTAAGTAACTTTCCATCCAATTTAACATCCAGATTAACAGTGAGCATAATTGTATACAAATGCATTGAGGTGTTGATGTTAATTGATCTTGATACAACTCTCTTGGTATCTCCAATTTCCAGGGTTCCTTTCATATGCATTTCCTCTTCAAATCTCAGTTGGTCAGATTTGAAAACAAATTCCTTTCTGAATGATGAGATAAGTTTGTTGATTTCATCTACAAATTTCCAGGCCGATTCTGCTGTTTGTTGTGCATCATCAAGTTGATGCTTTGTTTGTAATTTCGTTATCTTACATCTTCCAATTCTGTAGCCTTTTTGAACTTATGCAACCATCCACTGCTACCCTTCAAGTCACTGCAGTCTGTCTTGCATGCAGTTTTAAATGCGTAATGTAATAGGTCACATGATGCACATCCTGTAAATTGTATTGAGCATGCTTGAAATGCGCAAATGCTAATTTTTGTAACAAGTGCGCCTTGTCCTCCATTGAATATCTGTAAGTTTTTCTTATGCACTAAATGGTCATATTCTTGTAGGTTACAAATGTGCAGATGTGTGTGAATTCTGAAGGGACCAAACTGATGAGGTCATCTGTCCCTAGACTGACACACTACTTAAATTAACTGAAAGTAACTTATGCTAAGAATAACACACACACACCCATCCCCAAGGCAGGACTCGAACCGCCGGCGGGAGGAGCTGCGTAATCCGTGACATGGCGCCTCAAACCGTGCGGCCACCCTGCATGGCTTGTAGGTTTATTCGAAATCTGTTTATAATTTTTTGTAATATGTTGTGGATGATCTTCAATGTACATAGTTATGTTTAGTACCTGCTCCTTGGACAACAACTGTTCTTTACTATGCTTCGCTGGGGACAGGATTTATCTCTCCCTATTCGACAAGCATGATGAACTGCATGCCTCAACACCTGTTTCAGTATCACTTTCACTTGTTAAGCACGTATCATTGTTGTACTCCTCATTGTAGTGGGGCTTTGAAAGATTTACTGTGACTCCAGCTTGTGAAAATTTAAATAAAATTTGCTGTAACAGATCAATATGTTCCTCCCACGTATTTGTTGCCATAACAATATAATCGACGTACGCCGTGACGCGTGACAACAAACACAGGCCGAGAACGGCGTCAAGTGCCTCGATGAACACGCCCGCGCTTACACACAAACCAAAAGGCAACACACTAAACTGATAACTGCGTCCTTCACAAAGGAAAGCAGTGTATTTATGACTGTCATTGTGAAGCGACACCTGCCAGTACGATAAGCGGAGGTCAATATTAGTTAGGTATTGTACATTATAAAATTTTAGCAACTGTTCGTCCAAGTTGACGGGTCTTGTGTTAACAGGTATAATAATTTTGTTGATTCCACATGCGTCTAGCACCAATCTGACATTGTCATCTTGCTTGCCTACCGCCAGGATAGGACTGCAGTAAGGGGAATGTGATTTTTCTATGACACCCCAGGTCAACATACGTTCGATTTCACGTAAAACTGCAGGTTTCTTCACCCATGGAATATTATAATGTGTCCTACAATAAGTCTTATGTGGCTTAACATCCATTTTGTAGCTGTAACCTCTGATTACACCAGGCCTCTCAGTGAAAACTTGTGCATAATCACATAATAATTTGTACAATTCTTCTTGCTGTTGTTTCATTAAATAGTCAGATTCAACACATTTCTGATACAATAAATCCTATTCAATCTCCTGATAGTCTGAATCTTCAAGTGTTAAGTTACATACACTAACTATGGTAGGATATACCAATTGAAATGGACTTACTTCGTGGATCAATCGTCTTGTTAAGTTCAACATTGATTAGTTGTTCTCCTACAGATAATTGACATATGCCCTTACTTAAATCTATGATTGCTTTGTGTTCATTCAAGAAATCCAACCCTAGGATGCAGTGTACAATAAGCTTGTCTACAATCAGAAAATTACACTTGAACTGTGTATTGGAAAACGTGAAGTTAACTAGGGCTTGCATGCATATGTTCTTAGATTTAGTACCTGTGGCACTAAAACATGTGGCAATTCTGTACAGGTAAAGTAGGTATGTTTATAATTTGTTTCAATTCATTATAGAATGTAGTTGACATCACACTTGCAGCAGCACCAGTATTGAATAAAATTTGTACATTATAATCGTTAAACTTAACCCATGCCGTAGCTTGTATGAATTCTTTAACACAACTGTCTGATTTAATGTTTTTCTCGACGGTTAATTCCTGTTCTGCTGTCATTTTGTCATCGTACCTGAGGAAACAAACCATCTCAGCCTTTGCGCTATTACAACACCTCACGACCGAAGCACGAGCGCTTAGCTCGGTCGTCGACTGTTTTCCATCGTCTGCTTTGTTTGGCTGGATTCATTGACCAACTCCACTATGTTTACATTCCGGCCGGTAGGCACCCACATGTCAGCTGATGGCGCACCGCAATTGTTATTGCTACTTCGTGGCGGGGAGTGTATAACTGTACTGGGGAACGGCGACGGATTCCGTGGAGGGTTATGATTTATCATGCGTGAATTTTGTGTGTTCCACATATTCTGTTGGTGATTGTTGGGATTGTTGTTGTTTTGGTGGTAATTATGCCTGTTATATGGCATGTTCCTGTCAAAGTAGCCCTGTTTGTGCCGGTTATTCTCACGTCTCCTATTGCGGTTGTTGTTGTACTGTCTGTGATTTTCATTTTGCATGTAGTTACCATTTTGATATGGATGATAATTATTGTTATTATTATTCCTCGAATTTCTGCGGTTGTTCCTACCGTCATACACATTTCCATGTGAATATGTTTCGCGCACAGGCATCGTATTGTGTCGCGGTGCGGACGGATGGTTCCACCAACCACCGTCACTACGGGGGTGGGTGCTGATTTTGGTTACTGATATGAGTAAAATTTGAATGGCGTGAATCGCCTCTGTAAACTACGTCTATTTGATCTAAGAAGTTTAAGAAAGTCTTAATGTCATTCTCCAGTACTCCTATTAATCTGTCTCGGTATGGAAAGTGTAAGTGGTTCTTTAAAGTGTCAATTATCGCTGGCAAGTGGTTTGGACTAGTACAGTGTCTTGTCTAGGTACCTCTCAAAGTATTGTCTTAATGTCTCTTTCTTAGGGTCATAGGTCTCAGGGTTGCACACTTCTCTCCTTAGACTCTGTTGCTCATTCTCGGACCACAATTCATCCAAGATGGCTTGTTCGAACTGTTCAAATGTAAGGCTCCGCCGTTTCATAGCGGCACCCCACTTAGCTGCTCGTCCTCTCATGAGATTGGTGACGTATCTGATTTTATTGACTTCTGACCAACTGCGTAGAAAAACACCATCAAATGATCTAATAAACACAATAGGGTGGACTTTGTGCTTTCCTCACTGGAAAATGTCTGGAATACCCATGCCTTACAAACATGTCATTGGCCATGCCGGTTGGCATAACTGTATTGATGTGGTTTATGTCACTTGCTACTCTAGGTGTTGTACCGTAATATTGCTCACTTGGTGGAAAAGAAAGTGGCACATTGTAATTTTGATTGGAAATGGGTGATTCCACAATAGGTGTTCTGTCTGTGTCATTAGCCATGGTTTTAGCTGTTCTGTCATTCCCTGACGATGCGTTTGCTCGCCAAACACGGCACAACATTGTCTCATAATTTTGTCACTTCGTCTTCTATGTGTTTTGTCTCGTCTTTAACATGTGTCTTTGTTTTTGAAAGTATGTCCTGTGTAATTGTTTCAAGTTTTTTGTCCAGATAGTAGTCACACAATTTACATTCATGCACAATTCTTTCGGCCATGTTGGTGTCGTTGTTTAGTGACGCGATGTCCGCTCGGTCTTCTAATTTTTCTATCTTTTCTTTGAGGTGGGTTTGTTCAAGAACTACCATTGTGAGCTGTTGGGTAATATTTCCCACTTCTTCAGTCAGCTTTTCTTGGGTGGAGCTAGCTGAAGTGTGGGCCTGAGCTAACTCTTCCACAGGGGTGTTCACTTCCTGCTGCACATTAACTATTTGAGCTAACTGATTCTCGCATCGGGTGATATTATTTCTTCCTGTTTAGTGACTCGGTCTCGGACAATGTCTCAAATCGCTGGCTGAGCTGTTGAGTAGTGATATTTAATTCTGTCATCTGTTTTGTCGTTCGTTCAAAATTTTCGGTCATAGTATGGTTTAATATGTCAATTTTCTGACTAACGTCTCGTTTCATGTCTGCAAATAACTCTAATAGTCGGTCCAGTTTGTCAGTCTCCTGTGTCCGATTTGTGTCACATTGCTGAATTTGTCTCATATTCGGTTCTGACATTGATGTTAACAATGGCACTGATGGTCTAGTCTCGCGTCCATTCCACATTTCGTCATTTAAAGTCGCTATCTGTGTATTATCACAAATGTTGCGAGTTTGAGGCAATTGATTTGCATTGATCTGTGAACTCGTCCATGGAGGTAAACGCGGACTTTCTTGTTGGTTGAACGATGAATCTATTTCACTTAACTCATCTGCCGAAACTATCTTGACCTTACTGTGTTCCATTCTAATAAGATGTATAATCGTAAGTCAAAAAGGGAATAATATAAGTCTGATTAATAAAGATTTGACTCAAATTTAGGTTGAAATATTTTCTCGTCAATGTAAATGATTGCTCCATTGCAACAATGGTTTGAGAAAGATGCAGCAGGGCGGGCAAAATTCTTCCTAACAAATGACTGTTTGGCGGTCAAATTCACGGTTTTCATATGCTACAACAATACTATAATTACCACAAACTACAATAGAGATAGATAATTTTGAAAAAATCTAGAAGAAAACTACAGGATGTGTGGAAAGAGAAAAATAGATTCTGCAGTTTGCCATTGAATGTTTGAATGAAATATAATTGTGTGACTCACCATTAAATTTTCTGTCCTGCAGCGGCTGGTCAATCACTTCTGCGCAAATCGTATTCGTCAAAATATGGATTTTCTTAATACATCTCTGTCGGATAATCACCAAAAGGTCTCAAGATAACAGTTTTGCATCAATATATGCCATGCAAAGAAAAACAGATTGAATTAGTTACAAAAATTCTTTACAATATTATTGTATAATCATTTGATTAGGTACAATATTATGGAAATGGAAGAGGATGTAGATGAAGACGAAATGGGAGATAAGATACTGCGTGAAGAGTTTGACGGAGCACTGAAAGACGTGAGTCGAAACAAGGCCCCGGGAGTAGACAACATTCCATTAGAACTACTGACGGCCTTGGGAGAGCCAGTCATGACAAAACTCTACCATCTGGTGAGTAAGATGTATGAGACAGGTGAAATACCCTCACACTTCAAGAAGAATATAATAATTCCAATCCCAAAGAAAGCAGGTGTTGACAGATGTGAAAATTACCGAACTATCAGTTTAATAAGTCACAGCTGCAAAATACTAACGCGAATTCTTTACAGACGAATGGAAAAACTGGTAGAAGCGGACCTCGGGGAAGATCAGTTTGGATTCCGCAGAATTGTTGGAACACGTGAGGCAATACTAACCTTACGACTTATCTTAGAAGAAAGATTAAGAAAAGGCAAACCTACATTTCTAGCATTTGTAGACTTAGAGAAAGCTTTTGACAATGTTGACTGGAATACTCTCTTTCAAATTCTGAAGGTAGCAGGGGTAAAATACAGGGAGCGGAAGGCTATTTACAATTTGTACAGAAACCAGATGGCAGTTATTAGAGTCGAGGGGCATGAAAGGGAAGCAGTGGTTGGGAAGGGAGTAAGACAGGGTTGTAGCCTATCCCCGATGTTATTCAATCTATATATTGAGCAAGCAGTAAAGGAAACAAAAGAAAAATTCGGAGTAGGTATTAAAATCCATGGAGAAGAAATAAAAACTTTGAGGTCCACTGACGACATTGTAATTCTGTCAGAGACAGCAAAGGACTTGGAAGAGCAGTTGAACGGAATGGACAGTGTCTTGAAAGGATTATATAAGATGAACATCAACAAAAGCAAAACAAGGATAATGGAATGTAGTCAAATTAAATCGGGTGATGCTGAGGGAATTAGATTAGGAAATGAGGCACTTGAAGTAGTAAAGGAGTTTTGCTATTTGGGGAGTAAAATAACTGATGATGGTCGAAGTAGAGAGGATATAAAATGTAGACTGGCAATGGGAAGGAAAGCGTTTCTGAAGAAGAGAAATTTGTTAACATCGAGTATAGATTTAAGTGTCAGGAAGTCGTTTCTGAAAGTATTTGTATGGAGTGTAGCCATGTATGGAAGTGAAACATGGACAATAAATAGTTTGGACAAGAAGAGATTAGAAGCTTTCGAAATGTGGTGCTACAGAAGAATGCTGAAGATTAGATGGGTAGATCACATAACTAATGAGGAGGTATTGAATAGAATTGGGGAGAAGAGGAGTTTGTGGCACAACTTGACAAAACGAAGGGACCGGTTTAACACTTCACTTTCGACTTTGCGTTTATTGTCACGCCCTTCAGTGCTAACCACAGAACAAGCAAGTGTAACAATGAGAGAATATTTGCACTCATAATATTTGCTATATTACTTGAGAATTACTTAATAAACAATAGGAATCTAAAATTATTCCTTTTTAACAAACATATTTTTCAACAGTTAATAAAGTCCCATAAACTTGAGAAGGATCACCTTTTCGGTCTCTTAATAAGTCCGTAGGTAACATAGGGGACAATCAGACGTACATTAAATGTTACACCACTGAGGACAATCACTCATTAAGAATTATAACCACAAATTAAAGAAGATTCATTTAAAGCAATTAACATCAATAGCAAATAATTAAGTCACATCCCAGCAAATGTATCAAAACCAAATCTTTCAGTTCTGTAACAACATTGGATCGTGGAATACGCCGGATTACAGACACAAAAGGCTAAATTTTACCAAACAGCAATTTCTCCAAACCGAGAACCATCTTAATAGTGTACAACACTTGGGTTATCCAGAACTACTCTAATTCACCTTTCTTGGGCATAACGGTGGAGTAGATAATTAACCTCTTATTTCATTCTCCTGGAACACTGAGTGGCAATAGACACTCTGGCAACTCTTACCCCAGTGTGGCTTGTGAAAGAGGATGGTTCCAACAGGAGGAGGAAACATTTACCCGAACTGGAAAGGGAACTCGACTAACACGAGCCACTAGGTTGGACAAAGACCAGTTGGTTAATTTTAATCATTAACCAAAGCTTCCTGGCCAGCAGATGAAAATTACAGAGGCAAAGGTAGCTTTATTTGTGCTCACAAGAATTAATAACTTCTGCAAATGCCAGAACTACCGCCGTAGTATCATTACGGGACTTCGGAGCTGAGGAGAGCAAGTCAACAATGGTCTCTACCCAATAAGCCCAACGTTTCAGACAGACTGAGCAACTGACATCAGTCATGGCTAGGCGGATTACCAAATAGAAACTACCTTAAATATAATTAAATAGAACACTTAAATGCCACGGGGACTAAACTCCTCAACACAAGAATATGTACCCAATAACAATGACTAAAGTTAAATATGCCTACATACTAAAACACAACAGATATTGGCAAAGATAAAATCTTCTCGGGTTGACAGCCGAGTCAATGTGTTGTTCTCCCAGCAACGTTTCAGCAAGTTTCTTACTTGCCATCTTTGCCTGAAGATGGCAAGTAAGAAACTTGCTGAAACATTTCTGGAGAACAACACATTGACTTGGCTGTCAATCTGAGAAGATTTTATCAGCGAGATTCGCTGAGAAAGCCTGCATTCTCAGATATTGGCGGACATTAACATAATCTTGCATTTCAGACATCCATAACAACGTGACTATCCAAACAATGACCTACGCCGTCCATGGGAAAACAACGGCTTGCAGAAGGTCCACAGCAAATTATTATTATTATTATTATTATTATTATTATTATTATTAGTCGTAAAGCTCCCAACATGGAAGACGCTAAGTAAAGATGGTTCACTTCTGGGGCTTCTTATTCTTCTTGTTTGCCCACCAGGTCTTCATTCTTTGCGAGAATTCAGCTTTTCTTTCTTCGCTCCATTTTGTTCCAGTTCTCGGCGCTTTTGTCTCTGGTTTGACCTCCCATTTGTCAACTTTAAGTTTGAAATTGTTTCTTTTGTTCATGTCTTCAGTAGTAATGTTGGCTAATTCCAGATCTTTCTTTACATTTTTGATCCATTCTCCTCCATTAACAAGGGATGCTACGTATCTTACTATTTTTTTTGTAAGTCTGTGATCGGGAAGTCTCATTATGTGGCCATAGAATTTTAGACGCCTCTTCCTCATGTCTATCTCTATGTTAGAATATTCTTCAATTTTAGAATTTTTCTGTAATCTATACCCCTCTTTGGTCCATCTTGGTCCCAGAATTTTCCTAATGATTTTCCTTTCCTCTTTCTTCAGGTTTTCCATATCTGTTTTCCTTTTAAGTGTCAAGGTTTCGCTGGCATATAGCATTATTGGTTTAATTACCGACTTATAATGTTTAATTTTTGTACTTATAGATAGACATTTTTTATTGTAAATGTTTTGGACCAGCCCTAGACCCCTACGAGCTTTTAATATTCTTTCTTGTTGTGAGTATTTTTCAGAAATTATCTCTCCTAAATATTTAAAGTATGGTACCCTCTTAATTTCTCCATATTTGGTTTGTAACTTAGAAATTTCTAGATTTGTTGTTGTAAACACCGTTTTCTCAAAAGATATTTGTAGGCCAACTTTTCCTGCACACTCTTTTAAGGTTTCTATCTGTTTGACTGCCATTTCACTAGAATCTGCCATTATTGCAAGATCGTCTGCGTAGGCTAAGTAGGGGATTTGTAGGTCATCTTTTTTGGTTCCCAGTGATATTGGTTTCCAGTACTTTTCTTTTTTGAGTTCTTTTTCCCATTCTGCCATGACTCTATCCAGAACTAAGTTAAATAACAGAGGTGATAATCCATCACCTTGTCTAACCCCAGTTTTTATCTCAAATGATTTTGAAAATTTTCCCATGAATTTCACTTTGCATTTTGTATTTGTTAATGTCTGCTCTATGATGTTCCGTGTCTTCTTATCCAGTCCTTGTTCTTCAAGAATTTTAAATAGTGTGGGTCTGTGAATTGAATCATATGCCTTTTTAAAGTCGACAAAGACATATACTGTAGGCTTCCTTCGCATTTGTCTCATCCTTGTAATCAATTTCAAGTTTAAAATTTGTTCTGGACATGATCTGTTTGGTCTGAAACCAGCTTGGAAATCTGAGATTTTGGGTTCTAGCAGTTTTTGTGTTCTTTCAAGAAGACAAGCTGATAATATCTTGTATGTGACGGCAAGTAAGGAGATTCCTCTATAGTTGTTCACATCCGATTTATCCCCTTTTTTATGTAACGGATGTATTAGGGCACATTTCCAATCTTCTGGTATTTCTTCAGTAACCCATATGTTTTGAATAATTTTAACTAGCTCATTTCTTGAGTTAGACCCTAGACTTTTGAGAAATTCGGCTACAATTCCATCTTCTCCTGATGCTTTGTTATTTTTGAGTTTGTTTATGTGTTTGATAATTTCTTCTTCAGTTGGCGGTACAGAGTCTTGCTGTTGCGGGGCTTTAGTGCTGGATATTGGAAGAGCTTCTGTTGATTCTGGACAGTTTAGTAGCGTTTCAAAATATTTGGCTAATTCTTCACCGTTTTCTTCGTCGCTTAGTGCCAGATTCCCATCTGATTTCCGAAAACAGACATTTTGAGGGATATACCCTTTAATTTGGTTTGCAAAAGTTTTGTAGAATCCATGCGTATTATAATTTTTAAAATCTGCTTCTATTGATTCCAGTTGCTGAGTTACATACTTTCTCTTCTCTTGTCTAATAAGTTTATTTGAAAGTTTCCGTGTTTCTAGAAAGTTTTGAAGAGTTTTCTCATTTTTATTTGAACTGTACTTCGCAAAGGCTTCTGTACGAACTTGAATTGCCTTTTCGCATTCCATATTCCACCATGGATGTTTGTGCTTCTTCTTCAGTGGTATTTGCTCCTTCGCTCCTTATTATTATTATTATTATTATCATTATTTTTTTACAATGTGCACCTTAAGTCAGCATGGCATTCAACTGCACGATCATGCAAGGGGGCAGTAACACACATGCAAAGTAATTTCCGATCACAAACTCAAAGCAGAGAAACGTTGCCATGCAGTTATTAATAGCTCCCACAACACTGAGCGATTGTCCCCCCCCCAGATGACGACCGTTGCACTAACTAGATGAAAAATCTTATTTTCAGTGACGACACCACCTTCTGTAGGTTATTGGCAGTTGCAGACAGACTTCAAAGCTTCCCCAGCCCATGAACAGAAACCAAACCTTGTCCACAGATTTATGGCCTCTTGTGTCCTCACGCCCCAGGTTTTTGAGCCCATCCAGACTTAGCATAGAGGGACTGAGCGTCCCACTGCAGAACGGTCGTCCAGGGACAAACACTCATCTCAACTGCCTCATCCGCCCTCGGCATGGCACACAGCGCCTCCTTCCAGAGGGCGCACTAGCAGAGGCTCTGCAATGCCCTTTAGGAAAGCACAGAAATTCCAAACAGGAGTAAACCAAGGGAAAAACGGGAACCGTGGCAAACGACATGGTTCAGACGGAACATTCAAGAGTTCACCTTGACACCTCATAGAGAAATAACAGCAAGTAATGGGAAGGATCATCTTTTGCAGTCAATGTATACACCTCCGGACCTTGTGTAACGTGTTGTAGATGCTGTTCTGGTGGCCACTGAGGGTACATGGTGCAACAATTTGCAAATTGTGACAAATGTTGGAGTAAATGATGGCTGTCGTCTGAGCTTCGAGGTCATACTTGGTTCATTCCAGTGACTGGCAAAGGAGACCAGTCTTGCTCATGAATCTCAGCGAAGCTCACAATCTTCAGCATTTTCCCAAGCACTGATTGTGGTTTACCGGTTGTGAGTTGAATAAAAGGATGGAACCAGAAACTGGAGGCTCTGTGGCGTGCTGGTCTGTGACTTCCTGCACTTGTGCCATATTGTTAAGAACCGTAGGGTCCTATAAGATAGGTCAGGGGTGCACTACACATCAGAGGTTACGACCAAGAGAGCTGACTGTTGTGGAATGTACACAAGAGTTTCTTTTAGATCTGGTTACTATCTACCCAGTCCAGATAATGATAGCTGTAGGAGGCTGAAGTATTAGTGTAACACTCAAAGAAATGTCACCCAACAGATGATGCTATCAAAGCATTAGCAACAAGATCTTGCAGTTTGAAGCAGTCCTAAAGGACAATGGAGCTCATATAATACCAGCTACAGAAAGCTGGATACAACCAAAAATTGAAAGAAGTGAGATTTTTTTTGGCTATGTCTGAGTGTATATTGAAAAAATAGACTAATTGGAAACGTATGTGGCATACCTGTTGCAGTAGCCAAGAAACTCAATTCCATCAAGATGCAAACTGAAGCTGCATGAGAAATAGTCTGGGCCTGACTGATTATAAAGGATGGGCATACACTTATAACCACCAGACTAATCTCCAGATGAAACTGAAAACTTTAGATAAATCCTCATTTTGGTAATATATATGTTCCCAATCATATAGTCTTCACTGGAGGGTACTTAATTGACTGGGATGATTACACAATTGTAAGTGGCGGATGAGTCAAGGAATTCCAGGAAATTAATAGCAATTACTTTCTTGGAAAACTACTTGGAACTATAGGTATAAAGGCTATTAACAAAACACAGCCAAAACAAGTAGAAATTACAAGTTCAGCCCACTGGATAGGCACTAACATCATAATGAGGAACTTGAAATATGTAGCTCTGCAGCAGGAGCATTTAGAGGCACTGTTGTTAAAGCGTAAAAGAATAGTTGATAAAGCACTGAATACATATGTACCTACATTCCATGGTATGCAGTCACTGTAAAGAAACTTACAGAGAAACTGTGAGTATTGCATAATACATAATATGTATGGGAAAAAAAGAGGCATATACATAGAGAGATGCTGAATAAAACACTTTTAGCTGTCAAGAGGGTAATGCCTGAAGCCTTCAGTGACTACTGCAGTACAATCTTAGCAACAGGCCTCACAGAAAATCTGGAAGATTCTGGTTACAAGTAAAGGCAGTCAATGGCATCAAAGTTAGTGTCTAGACACTCACAGATAACAGTGGAATCAAAGTTGAGGGTAGTAAAGCAATAGGAGAAATGTTAAACTCCATTTTTAAATTGCCTTTTACAAAGGATATATAAGAGAACTACCCTAGTTTGATTGCTTCATCACTGCAAAAGTGAGTGATGTACTTATTAATGTCAGTGGCATTATCAAGCACCTGAAATCGCAAAAACTGAACAAAGTTCTGGAGTCTGAGCTGATCAAAATTCTGGAGCCCCAACAGAATATCTATCAGATTCTCTACACAATTTGCAGATGAGTTAACTCCCATTTTGACCATAATATATCACCGACCTCTCGAACAAAAAATGGTGTCCGGAGTTTGAAAGAAAGCATTTGTCACACCTGTCTGCAACAAGAGTAGCACAAGTGATCTACAAAACTTAATTTTGAATTTCATTGACTTCAGTCTGTTATAAAATCTTAGAACATATTCTAAGCTCAAGCATACTGAGATATCTCAAAAACAATGATCTCCATGCCAACCAGCATGGATTTTGAAAACATCGGTCTTGCAAAATCCAACTTGAGCTTTTCTCACATGATATCTCAAAAGCTATGGGTCAAGGCTATCAGGTGGATGCAGTATTTATTGACTTACAAAAAGCACCTGATTCAGTAGCACACCAAAATTTATTAACAAAAATACTATCATATTGGCTAGCAAATGAAATTTGCAACTAGACAGAGGATTTCTTGGTAGTGAGGCTACAGCATGTTATCTTGGATAGAGAGTTATCAACAGATCTGCACCAGGGAAGTGTATGAAAGACTTGCTGTTCATTGTATGGATTACTAAAATAAAGTCCACCCCACCAGTGTTTCTTTGTTACAGTGTTCTTTTGTATGAGAAGGTTAATCTCAGGAACTACTGTTGGGATTTTAATGTGTTCCTCACTAACAGATGGACTGATTAACAAGCAAGGTTATGTATATAATTAATAAGTGTAGTAATGATGAGTGTGTAACATATATATTTTGTTATCCATTCCATGTAATGGGTATCTGGAATCACATCGAGTGCCAATGAGAGAAAAGCAGTAAAGTAAACAGCCAGCACAGCTCCAGAGATCAGAATCCACACATATCTATCTATGCAAGTTTCATTGATGTCAATGTGAAGACTAATGTCAGGAACTACTGCAGGGATCTGGATATGGTTTTCACTAACAGGTAGAACGATTCACGGGGATGGTTTGTGTAATTATTTTACTATCGCTGTGTCAGACAGAAGGCGTCTGGTTGTAGACACAAAGAACCCCTTGAGTGTGAGGTTGCAAAAGGCCAGTGATGTTTACGGCAATCAATGGCCCACATAATGTCTACTCTGCAACCACAATATTGGCTGCTACTAGGCAACAGGGGGCAGGACTGGAGTTGCCCAATGGTGAGCACAGCATGAGGCTATGGTGTGTAGTTGACCTGCTTAGTCGACATGTAATTCACAAGGTGCTTCAGTGCAAGTGGTGTTGATACAAAGCAGAGCAATGGCAATAATAAACAAAGCAAACACTGCATTATATCTACAACAGTTTCCAAAGTTGACATTTCATCACAAAGGAACCCAAGGAATTTCATAGAGAAAGAACTAGCTGATGAAATATTAGCATTTCTGCGAGATGAGTCGGTGGAATGTGTGGTCTCATAAACACTTGACTGTGCGGACAATGTACATGATGTAGCAGGACTTTGAATTTCGCCGTGCTACACTCGTTTCCTCAGATATAAATTATACCGTCGCAGCTGTATGAGCGCTCGACGGCAGAGAAAATATGTAAGAAAAGGAAGGTACTAAAATTGTAACTCTTTTTGTTTTCTATCCATCTTTTGTCTCTTGAGAGCGGAAGCTTAACTTACTTATTAGCTAGTCTTGATCAGATTAAGACGAAAAAACTCATTGATGTGCATACGTATTGTGGAAATTGGTATGAAATTTGGACAATGGAAGTAGTAACGTAAAATAAACTGCATTCAACACCAAGATAGTTTTGATTAGTATAAATTAGTGATTCCTGGACAAGTGCAAGATTTCAGAGCAGCTACTACTTTTCACGCAGAGATGAAATAGGAGATTTTTGAAGACCTGGATGCTGCACGAAAGAAGACATGTTAACATGGTAAAGGATGAACTCTTATCTACACCCTTTCCCCCTATTAATCACATTTTGTTATTCTCTGTACTCCTTCAAATAATTTTTGTAGTGGAGATTGGTTTGACTTTTGCTCAGAAACGCCACAAGGACCACCCCAACAATAGCTTTTCCGAATCACTAAGTCCGATAACTTTTCTGTAATACGAAGTCTGATTTGCATTTCATTCTTTCCCTTTTTCACGGTCATTAACAATTTTAAAACCCCCTTTTTATTCACCATTTCTTCCCACATTTTAAATCCTTTCTTTTCTTCTCTTCTGTTTTTCTTTTTATATTAACCACTACAACTGGCTCCCAAGACAGGACGCAATCTTCGGATGTGTCGTTTTTGAGCAAATTTGAAACTTTAATTTGTATTTTTTCCCAACAGAGAATAACCAAAAATCCTGAAGTTTAAATGGTAACTAAAAGACTAACTTTATTGTACCTGTTGTTGTTGTTGTTGTTGTTGTTGTTGTTGTGGTCTTCAGTCCTGAGACTGGTTTGATGCAGCTCTCCATGCTACTCTATCCTGTGCAAGCTTTTTCATCTCCCAGTACTTACTGCAACCTACATCCTTCTGAATCTGCTTAGTGTATTCATCTCTTGGTCTCCCTCTATGATTTTTACCATCCATGCTGCCCTCCAATGCTAAATTTGTGATCCCTTGATGCCTCAAAACATGTCCTACCAATCGAATTAATCCTTTGCCTTATCATTACCTTTAAAGATAACTGATTGTTTGTCGCGTGTTATTGAAATTGGTTGGGAGAATAGTTTATTGATTGACGCCATAGAAAGAGTACATCACCGTCTCTACATCTATATCCATACTCCGCAAGCCACCTGATGGTGTGTGGTGGAGGGTACCTTGAGTACCTCTATCGGTTCTCCCTTCTATTCCAGTCTCGTATTGTTCGTGGAAAGAAGGATTGTCGGTATGACTCTGTGTGGGCTCTAATCTCCCTGATTTTATCCTCATGGTCTCTTCGCGAGATATACGTAGGAGGGAGCAATATACTGCTTGACTCCTCGGTGAAGGTATGTTCTCGAAACTTCAACAAAAGCCCGTACCGAGCTACTGAGCGTCTCTCCTGCAGAGTCTTCCACTGGAGTTTATCTATCATCTGCGTAACAATTTCGCGATTACTAAATGATCCTGTAACGAAGCGCGCTGCTCTCCGTTGGATCCTCTCTATCTCTTCTATCAACCCTATCTGGTATGGATCCCACACTGCTGAGCAGTATTCAAGCAGTGGGCGAACAAGCGTACTGTAACCTACTTCCTTTGTTTTCGGATTGCATTTCCTTAGGATTCTTCCAATGAATCTCAGTCTGGTTTCTGCTTTACCGACAATCAACTTTATATGATCATTCCATTTTAAACCACTCCTAATGCATACTCCCAGATAATTTATGGAATTAACTGCTTTCAGTTGCTGACCTGCTATATTGTAGCTAAATGATAAGGGATCTTTCTTTCTATGTATTCGCAGCACATTACACTTGTGCTAAATGTGAAAAGCAAAGACCTGTCATTTCCAGAATAGATTACAATCATCTACATATAAACTCTGCAAACCTGTGTTTAGCATGTAGTAGATGGTGCTCTGTATTAGTAGTAGACTTTCTTTATCCAAACCCGTTCACACATAGAACTGGAGATGGCGACCATATGATGGAGGCAATAGAGCTATTGCATGGGTTGCCTTTACTGCCATCTCTCTAACTCTACCCTAAAGGCTTTCCTAATGATAATGTCACCTTTCTTCCAACAATTCCGTTTTTCTTGTCCTAAGCATCCCTCTCACACTTCCCTTTGAACTACAGTAAACTGTTTCAATTCTCTTTAAATTATTTTGTGTTTACTGTTAAGACTAATTGACAGAGACCTCAAATACCAGAGCAGTCCTCTTGAATGGGTTGTATTAGTCTCTTGTCTGTGGTAGTCTGGTAATTTGTTAAGATATAAAGCACGAAGATAATAAGAACCAAAAAGATGATATGAAGCTATCATGAAAGTTTACGCGTGAGAAAATAAACTTCAGGCATTAGAGTGTTATAGAATGTGAGAAATTAGATCTCCTTAAAAAATGAGGACAGTGATTAAAAATGCATATGCACAACCTAAGTAACATAATCTTATACTTGAATATATAATGATCCCATCAGTTGTGCTAATCTAACAGAGAGACCGTAGAGGCAGACTGGCCCTCTTCAGTTTTCTTTGTATTTGTAAGATTTAAAGGTCAGTGCAAATACATAAATTTCTTAGGGCAGTGTGAAGCAGTTCTGGGGAGGGGGGGGGGGGGGGGGAGGAGCGCATACGCAACTCAAAAAAATTTCTTTCCAAGGTAAGATTTCTTAGTGCTGTTTAGTACAAAACAATTGTTAATAATTAATATAGTCATCAGTAGCTCAGACTGTAATATACAAGTCTGGTAACTGCATAGTTGCTGGTTCGAAATTTGCTAGTTGCAATTTTGTTGTTGTTATGTTATCGGTTAAATGTCATATTTACTAACAAATGGAAATCTTAACTAACAAATATTGAATCATAGTTTTTTAATAAAAAGAACATCTTTTTATTTTTAATTACTGCTTGAATGAAGATAAATTAAAGTTTGGTACAAATATGCTAACTGCCTTATTGTTAAATGAAAACAAATATGTACTTCAGTAATATTATTCAGTCTCTAGAAATGAAAAAGAACATTCTTTTATATTCAATGTTTTGCACTGGTGTACCAAATTTTAATTTATTATGAATACTGCCATTTTCGTACTAGTGGTAATTAAAAATAAAAAGATTATTTTTATTAAAAACTATGGTTGAATATTTACGATTTCATATTTCTATTTGTTAATAAAACTTTTGCTATTAACAAGTATCAAAAGAGCAAATATACAATTATACTATGCACTCAACTACTGACTGCCATGTTAATAGTTCACAGATGTGTTTTACTTAATGCACTCGAAAGTTTTACAATGTTCAAGTTTGGTTTTGAAAATTGTATCAGACTGCTTTACGAAACTGATGTCTGTGCACTGAGTTTCAAATCCTATAAGTATGTAGAAAATGGAAGACACTCAGTGTGTAAGGTCCCTTTGTAAGAATAAAAGATGGGAATTACTATTTTTTTCAGATTGCTTGAGGTACAAGTGGTTTTAAAATATTTTAAAAATGTAATGTTTTGTACAAACGAAAAGTAGACAGTTTAAGTGATGGCTACTTATAAAGCTTCTAGAATGAAAATTGTTTTACAAAGTGTTACATATAGTAGAATGTCCAGTTGAAAGTGGTATCATTGATCAAGGGGCAGTTGTAGTAACAATGACAAACAAAGTACATAGGACAACTAAAACATGTAGACAGATTTAAATGTTCAGTAAGATAGATAAAGTTGTAGTAGTGTCATATCTCATGAAGGACTTTAAACTTTTGGTACAGGACAGGAGCATGTAGAAGAACTATACCAGCATAGTTGACAACACAGTGGATGGGTTTGTAACCAGTAGAACGGTTTATGATAGGAGGAATCCTCCATACTATACAATCATTGTAAAGAAACACAGACTACACGTTTGGCTATCAAGAGAGCCATGTATGAATCCTGCAGTGGCTACCACACCAGAATGCTGTTGAAAGATCTCTTGCAAAACGCAAAGAAATTCTGTGTATATATAAAGGCTATTAGTATCACCAAAGCTAGTGTCCAGTCACACACAGACGAGACAGGAGTCTTGCCCCAATTTGATCCTCGTACCACTAAGAAGATTAGTGAAATAGATATTAGTGTCAGAGGTGTTGAGAAGCTGCTGAAAGTCCTCACTGCAATGCAAAAATCTTCGCTGCAATGAATTGTGGAGGCCATACATATCATTTTACAATATTGTTTGTTGTAGTAGTATAAAGTAACTGAGACTAACCAAGCATTAGTTCTCATGATTCTGAAGTTTGTTGCATTACACTTGCTCAGACTTGATGACTTACATTTTAAACTTTCTTTTATCAGCATAGTTTAATTTTTAACATTTGCTAGTGTTCAAACAAAGTATACTGTATCATGCCCTGCACTGGCTGCTGAAAATATATGTGGATGTGGACAAAGATTCCTTTGCAGTTTACCCATGGAGTGCTACTGTAACCTCAACCAGTGGAGGAAGATGTATGTTTACTAAAACAACACGATTATTACACAAAATTTGAAACTTCAGTTGTTTGTTGAGTGTAATCTTCCCGAAAGCAGATATCAGTTAAATCATTTTCTAAGAACCAGTGCTATAAAGTTTCATTCATTCTGTAATTTCCTTTGCTTATTCTTAAGAGTTTAAACGTTTGTATGTCTCATGAACAACTGCTATTCAATATGTGACATACTATTAAAAAGTGAATATAATGTTAAGAAATTTGGCTTTCCAGGTTCCTGTGCCTATCACTGAAAAGCGCTCATACTTCATGGCTATGAAATGGTTAATTGAAGCAGCTAAAGACAAAGAACGCACAGTTCATTTTCCAGAAAAGCTTGCGTGGGAATTAGTGGATGCTGCAAATAATCAGGTACTGTCTCTTGACAATGATCTAATTTGCGTAAATTTTCAAACTTAAAATCTAACCTCAACAGTGAGAATTCATGCTTTTATTACTTAACTTTGGGCCAGTGATAATATACACCACTTAACAAAAACATGGTCGAATGGCGATGCTGGGGCTGTTTCCATGTCAACCTTAGGCATTGGCTCTGGTGTTGGTGCTGCCAGTGCTAATAATACTGTTATCAGCAGTTGCTCAGGAACAGGTGACAGCATTCCTGACCATGGCATCAGAAGCAATAGAGAAACTGTTGGTTCGGCCACCAAGGATGGATGGTCACACCCGTGCGGGAGTAGAGAAGCAGCAGTGATGTGATCATGGTGCCTCGAGCAGAGGCCGTCCTCCATTTAGATGTCGCAGAGACGCTGCCCCCGGCATGTGGCGATAACAGCTGGAATCCATTTAGGGCAACGTCCGAAACCATGCATCCAGACAGCTACATCTGGCTGAAAAGCCACAGTGGGTGCATGGGTTGATGCCCAGCTGGAGGATGCAGGAGGTGCAGCTGCTTCCTCGGCTAGCACCCATAGAATAGCTCCACTGGGCTCTTATAATGAGTCAGCATGAAACTGTATGAGGAGAGAAACCGTTCTAAGGCAACGTGGGATGAAGAATTGGCAACATACTTTTTCATCTGAGTTTTGAATGTTCGCACTAGGCATTTCACCTCATCATTAGAGTTTGGATGGAATGTCGGGGCAAGGAAGTGACAGATACCATGAGCATTGCAAAATGCTGCAGACCCTTGTGATGAAAATTGTGGACCATTATCAGATACTAAACATCTTGGCTAAGCATTTGAGTGAAAAAATTTTGGCCAAGGCTCTGATGGTGACAGTTGTGGATGTGGAAGCACAACGAACAACATACAGAAAATGAGAATATGTGACAACAACCAGCAGCCAATAAGCATTGAGAAAAGGGCCAGTGAAATCCACATGTAAACGATCACATGCATGGACAGTGTCAGCCAAGGAGACAGTGACGTCCAGGGAAGTGCTTGGTATGTCTCACGCTGTGAACAAGACGCAACTAGGCAGGTAATGTCACCATTAAAACTGGGCCAAAATACATGTCTAAGGGCCAGCACTTTTGTGCGTCATACACACCAATGACCTGCATGTAATAAATGGAGAACCTCTGAACAAAGCAGTGAGGGGATCACTACCCAAGGGGCTGTGTGATCTGTGTCTAAAACCTGAACACTGTCCACAACAGAGAATCGATTTCGAAAGATGTAATACTTGCAGAGGGGGTGGATACACGAGAAGGTGGTGAATCCAGCAAACTATGATCTTCTACAAACAGGATCCAAAGCTACAGCCTTCATGATCTGCATGTTAGTTACAGGAAAGCCATCAACTGTCTGCCATGTGGCAACATCAATGTGGAAACAAAACAATTCTTCGTACTCAAATCATAGGTTCGAACCGGCCAGCAGGCAGGACAAAACATCGGCATTTGCTTGTTGATTCCTAGGGTGGAAATGAATCTTGTAGTTGTAATGCGAAAGGAAAATAGACGAACATTGAATGTTATGTGCTGCTTTATCTAGTAATTACGCAGAATGACAGAATAAGGAAACCAATGGCTTATGATCAGTGACCAAGTGGAATTTGGTACCTTGGAGAAAAACATGGAATTTCTTCACAGCATATACAATGGCCAAAACTTCCTTTTCTGTCTGAGAATATCTAATTTCAGCCTGGTTGTTATGTCACTAAACAGGGCGCAGACTGCAACATGGTGTAAGGGTGGAAAATGTGATTTCACAAGCCGGTCATCAGGGGCGAAACTGAGTCCCTTTCTACAGCAACGCATATAACAGCTGTGCAATTGTTGCTGCCCCAGGCAAGAATTTATGGTAGTAGGCGACTTTGCCCAGAAAAAACCTGAAGCCCTTTGACTGATGTTGGGAGTGGAAGCAATACAACAGCAGAAACATGTTGATACAGGGATTTGAGACCCTCATGAGAAACTTCAAATACAAGATAAATGATAGAAAGTTGAAAAAATTGACTTTTCCTAAATTACACTTCAACCTCACCACTTGGAGGACAGAAATAAAGAATAAGGAGATTTTGTAAGTGTATTTTGTAAGTGTCCTCAGTGGAGCTACCAGAAACTAAAGTATCATCCAAATAGTTTGTACAACCCTGCACAGACACTGCAAGTTGTTCCAAAAAATGTTGAAAAATAGTGGGAGCGCTGATGATTACAAAAGGCAACTGCAAGTATTGGTACAGTCTACAAGGGGTATTGACAACTAACGTATGTTGTGACTGTATCTAAAGGGAGTTGTAAATAGGCATCTGAATTGTCAGTTTTTGAGAAATATTAACCACCTTATGACTTTGCAAAGAATTTGTTCAGGCGCAGTATCAGATATGTATCCACTACAGATTGTGCATGCACAGAAACTTTAAAATTGCCGCAGACGCATAAGCAGCCCGATGGTTTCTTTACTGTAAATAAGGAGGATAGACCATTCACTTGATGCAACTGGCCGAAGAATGCCAGATTACACGTGGTGATATAATTCACCTTTAACTTATTTCCTGTGTGCCACTGGAACCAGATACACCCAGAAAAAATGAGGCCGAGCAGAAGGTTTCATGGTAACAATGCATCTAACTGTGTATATGGGACTTGTTAGGACACTAGATTCACTTCATCTGAAATGTTAAAACCAAACAACTCAAAAGCATCTAATCCAAAAACATTCTCTGTACTCTGTTTATTGTAACCTACTAAGTTTCGTGACACAAAGAGAAGTGGAGGGCAGCTCAAGTTCTTGTAAGTTTGTGAGTTTAACGAGGTTACCACAGCTGCTGTATCCATTTGCATCTGCAGAACTTTACAAAAAACCATAACATCAATGAAAAGCTTGTTTGGCATAACAGAAATTGCTGATACAATATTTATGTACATATCTGGATTGGGATTGTCATGCTGAATATGACATTACAAACAGAAGCAATGTGTGCTGAATTTTTGCATTACGAACAGAAGCAATGTGACCATTTTTGTTGCAGTTATGACAGGTGCCCAGCATTTTGGGCAGTCCCAGTGCTCATGATTAATGAAACAATAAGGGGAGGATGGGAGCGTGGTATGCATATGTTGCTGTTTACTGGTCTGTTTACTTTGTTAGTGCAGCTGCTGCTGGGAGCAAGGCTGGCAGCCTTGACGCAGTGATCATGTCTTCCCCCTGTGAACTATCTGAAGCATGTTGAGGAAAGGATTGGATTGGTAATACCTCACACCATGACTCAATTTGGTTACCTGCAGCGTGCGACACCTCAAACGATTGTGCAATAGCTAAAACCTCGGAGAGGCATGGATTTTCACACTTGAGGGCTCTCTCTTACACCTCACAATCCAAAGCTAAATGAATGATAGCATTTCTCACCATACGGCTCTTTATGCACATCAGACAGAAAATGACAACGACGGCTTAACCCACAGAGTTCAGACCCGTGCTCGATAGAATTGATGTGGTTGCTTCCTACAGTAGTAAAACTCAACCCAGGATGTGATAACATGGGTGCATTTACAGTAGTATTTTGAAGTGAAGTTCTTACATTTGGTCAAATGTCAAAGAAGAGGATCCTGTGAAGCTGCAAGTTGACATAGGACTTGATACATTCTTGGTGATACCCATGACAGGAACAAGGCAGGACATTAAATAGCATCAGTAATCCTAATAAGTTGAAAGTGTTGTCGCAGACATTTCTCGTATGTGTCCCAGTCTTCAAACAGGCTCATCATTTGTAGAAAAGGGAGGCAGATAAATCATGGGAGTCACAGAGGCAACACAGCCTGAGGAGAGTGCTGATTAGACAAAACAGAAACCAATGATTAAAGGACCAAATGCAGGACCAACCAGAGTAGGAATTTGAGTGGAGAACAGGACCACACCAAATTACAGATTCCCTGTCATCCTGCACCATTGGTCCGATTCTATCAGCAGTTGAACTAGGGAACTACCATTCCATGTGTATGCTGCCATTAACACCAAAACAGAAATGGTTATATTTGGAGTGCTGCCGTGACCAGATGACCAGGAAGCCTGGACTGCTGATGAATGATGTTGCATTGTCTTCCGCAATGAATCATGGTTCGGCATTACCCCTGATGACCATCGTAGGTGGGTATGTTGGTAACATGGAGGAGAGGTCTGTCAGTCTTCCCATATTTTTGAGATAAAGAGTGGTATTTCTCTTGGCGTCACTGTGCGGAGAGCCCTCAATGTTTTCATATCACAGCTGGTAGTGATAGAGAGAACTCTGATGGCACAGTGGTATGTCACAGACATCCTGCATCATCAGGTGTTACTCCTCATGTGACAGTATCATGGCGTCAGCAGGTCAGTGCTTATCCACGTATGGCATTTGTGTCTGTAAACTGTCTGTATGTTGTTGAGGCACTTCCGTGGCCAGATCAGTCCTCGATACAACATGTTTGGAACCAGCTTAGACGTCAATTTCATGAAAGTCCCAGCACCTGGGATATCAAGGGTCAGTTACAAAAGTTGTGGGCTGGCTTGCCTCAGGAGGAGGATACAACAGCTTTGTGACACCCTCCCCAAATGAATCAATGCATGCATCCAACAAAGAGGGAGAGCAACCTAACACTGATAAGTGGACTCATAGTGCCAAGTTCTTTGTAAATTTGACTTGATTTTTTAATGACTGAAATACCATCACATACTCTCTCAACCTTTGAATTTTCCTTTTGTTTCGTTATCCCCTTCTGGGCACTTCACTTTTCTTGTGAGGCAGTGTGTATATTTGAGGCTGTATTAATGAAGAGAAAGAGTAAAATACAGCTGACAGCAGCATCAGAATGAATGCATCACGTGGTTTCCATATTTAATCAGGAGAAGGGAAAAAGGAAAAGAGGAAATTGTACATTGTGTAGAAAGAGAAAATTCACTCTGAACCTGAGTATAAATAAGATGTTTCAGTTGGTGGGAACAAAGCAGTATGCTGTGGTCTGTCTCCTGATAATTTAATGAAGCAATGCTGGAGAGAAGGAAGTCGGCAACATTGTTGACAAGGAGAAAAGAGTAGGGATGAATAGCCAGGGATGAATAGATGGAGTATGAAATTGAGGCACCCAACAGCTTGGTTTTCAGCGATGTTACTAAGACACTAGAGAGGTTTGTGAATCAACAGGAAGCCTAAAATTATTCCAGTGTTAGTGTACGGGGCGTTATACGAACAACACAAAGGCATGCCTATAGCTTTCATTAAATGTGTATCAGCTAATTTCCGTGGCAGCTGCCTCATGACTCTGTATGTCTTCCATTAGGTGAGTATAAACTAAGAAGCATGTGATTAAATTAAGCTTCCCATTATTTTCACGAGATTGCAAGCTGAATACTGCCTCTCTGAGTTTATAGGTATTTTTGCACAGATAAAAGTCTCATGGATTTAGAGCCGGGGAACGAGGAGGCTAATCAATTATCCTACCATTAAAAAATCTCATAACACTGCCTTAGATGCATTGATGGCATGTGTTCTTGCATTGTCCTGCATGAAATAACCATAGGTCTTTTCACTACCTGTTAGTTTTCTGGAAAACACAGAGAGATAAGATTGCAGTATACCATTCACATACCCATCAGAAGTTATGATTTGGTTGAGAAAGAGTTGTCCAGTAATTCACATTGGAGTAATTACATACTATACTCCAGTTTTCACATTATGCAGCTGCTCTTGATATAACAGGTGTGTTCTAAATCTCCAACATTGCTTGTTGTGCAACATCACATGCCTTGATAAATGCAGCCATGCTTCAACAGAAAACTCCGTCGTTCACAGGCTGAAATAGCCAGTTGCAGTACTGATACCAATCAGAGACCACTTTGCCACTTAATGTACTGCCATTAGTTACTGAGATTTAAGTTTGTGCACAGCTCTGTGAGCTGATGCTATGGACACCATGTGAAGTGCTAAGTATTGCTATGATTTTCTTGAATTTCTTTCTGAGACCGCTTCTAACTTGTGAATTTTATTCTTGCTTGAAATGCTTGGTTTTCTAGACCTTTCTTGTCCAACATGGATCCAGTCACTTGAAATTTCTTTACTAATCTATGTGTCATTGAATCATTTTGAATGTGGACATCAGAAAATTTCTATGTGAAGGCAAGTTGACATCTGAAACTCTGTTGTTGCATAGTTCAACACAAGAACACTCATTGATCCATTGTATACGCTATAGTGAGTAGTAAATGAGGCACAAGTCACACATCACTTGAACCACTGTCAGAGTAACAGGCCAGAGCGCCACATGGCAGTCAGAGCCCTACTGGTTTCCACAACCCTGGAGGCAGCACTGGCATCATATGTGAACCAACCTTTGCAGCTTATGGCATGGTCATCCAAGTGAGACAGGGTGTTTTAACTTTTATCACTGTCTACCATCATTTTCCCTTCACCTTATAGGCCTACCACAATATCTGCAGAAGTAGAAGAAGACTGAAATTTATTGTTGATGACACACTTGGTATTCAGGCTGGCTACACAGGTGTACATCTCAGGCATTAAGAAACTCTATCCATGAAATTTAACATGATTGAATTGTGCAGCTCATGAAACTCAGTCGGGGTGAAAATTATGAGAAATTAGCGATGCCAAAATTTAGTGTCACAGGAGGCGCTGTTGTTGCATTTGAACTCATTGGCTGGCAGTATCTCACCCTGTATGAAAGAATAGTGGAAATAATAGATGAAGCTTGTTGTTTGTTGTGGTCTTCAGTCGTGAGACTGGTTTGATGCAGCTCTTCATGCTACTCTATCCTGTGCAAGCTTCTTCATCTCCCAGTACCTACTGCAGCCTACATCCTTCTGAATCTGTTTAGTGTATTCATCTCTTGGTCTCCCTCTACGATTTTTACCCTCCATGCTGCCCTCCAATACTGAATTGGTGATCCCTTGATGCCTCAGAACATGTCCTACCAACCGATCCCTTCTTCTAGTTAAGTTGTGCCACAAACTTTTCTTCTCCCCAATCCTATTCAACACCTCCTCATTAGTTATGTGATCTACCCATCTAATCTTCAGCATTCTTCTGTAGCACCACATTTCGAAAGCTTCTATTCTCTTCTTGTCCAAGCTAGTTATCATCCATGTTTCACTTCCATACATGGCTACACTCCATACATATACTTTCAGAAACGACTTTCTGACACTTAAATCTATACTCGATGTTAACAAATTTCTCTTCTTCAGAAACGCTTTCCTTCCCATTGCCAGTCTATATATTATATCCTCTCTACTTTGACCATCATCAGTTATTTTGCTCCCCAAATAGCAAAACTCCTTTACTACTTTAAGTGTCTCATTTCCTAATCTAATTCCCTCAGCATCACCCGACTTAATTCGACTACATTCCATTATCCTCGCTTTGCCTTTGTTGATGTTCATCTTATACTCTCCTTTCATGACACTGTCCATTCCGTTCAACTGCTCTTGCAAGTTCTTTGCTGTCTCTGATAGAATGACAATGTCATCAGCGAACCTCAAGTTTTTATTTCTTCTCCATGGATTTTAATACCTACTCCGAATTTTTCTTCTGTTTCCTTTACTGCTTGCTCAATATATAGATTGAATAACATCGGGGATAGGCTACAACCCTGTCTCACTCCCTTCCCAACCACTGCTTCCCTTTCGTGCCCCTCGACTCTTATAACTGCCATCTGGTTTCTGTACAAATTGTAAATAGCCTTTCGCTCCCTGTATTTTACCCCTACCACCTTCAGAATTTGAAAGAGAGTACTCCAGTCAACATTGTCAAGAGCTTTCTCCAAGTCTACAAATGCTAGAAACGTAGGTTTGCCTTTCCTTAATCTAGCTTCTAAGATAAGCCATAGGGTCAGTATTGCCTCACATGTTCCAATATTTTTACGGAATCCAAACTGATCTTCCCCGAGGTCGACTTCTACCAGTTTTTCCATTCGTCTGTAGAGAATATGGGTTAGTATTTTGCATTCGTGACTTATTAAACTGATTGTTCGGTAATTTTCACATCTGTCAACACCTGCTTTCTTTGGGATTGGGATTATTATATTCTTCTTGAAATTTGAGGGTATTTCACCTGTCTCATACATCTTGCTCACCAGATGGTAGAGTTTTGTCAGGACTGGCTCTCCCAAGGCCGTCAGTAGTTCTAATGGAATATTGTCTACTCCCGGGGCCTTGTTTCGAGTCAGGTCTTTCAGTGCTCTGTCAAACTCTTCACGCAGTATCGTATCTCCCATTTCGTCTTCATCTACATCCTCTTCCATTTCCATAATATTGTCCTCAAGTACATTGCCCTTGTATAGGCCCTCTATATACTCCCTCCACCTTTCTGCTTTTCCTTCTTTGCTTAGAACTGGGTTTCCATCTGAGCTCTTGATATTCATACAAGTGGTTCTCTTTTCTCCAAAGGTCTCTTTAATTTTCCTGTAGGCAGTATCTATCTCACCCCTAGTGAGATAACCCTCTACATCCTTACATTTGCCCTCTAGCCATCTCTGCTTAGCCATTTTGCACTTCCTGTCGATCTCATTTTTGAGACATTTGTATTCCTTTTTGCCTGCTTCATTTACTGCATTTTTATATTTTCTCCTTTCATCAATTAAATTCAATATTTCTTCTGTCACCCAAGGATTTCTACTAGCCCTCATCTTTCTACCCATAGGTCCTCTGCTGCCTTCACTACTTCATCTCTCAGAGCTACCCATTCTTCTTCTAGTGTATTTCTTTCCCCCATTCCTGTCAATTGTCCCCTTATGCTCTCCCTGAAACTCTGTACAACCTCTGGTTCTTTCAGTTTATCCAGGTCCCATCTCCTTAAATTCCCACCTTTTTGCAGTTTCTTCAGTTTTAATCTACAGTTCATAACCAATAGATTGTGATCAGAGTCCACATCTGCCCCTGGAAATGTCTTACAATTTAAAACCTGGTTCCTAAATCTCTGTCTTACCATTATATAATCTATCTGAAACCTGTCAGTGTCTCCAGGCTTCTTCCATGTATACAGCCGTCTTTTATGATTCTTGAACCAAGTGTTAGCTATGATTAAGTTGTGCTCTGTGCAAAATTCTATCAGGCGGCTTCCTCTTCCATTTCTTAGCCCCAATCCATATTCACCTACTCGTTTCCTTCTCTCCCTTTTCCTACTACCGAATTCCAGTCACCCATGACTATTAAATTTTCGTCTCCCTTCACTATCTGAATAATTTCTTTTATTTCATCATACGTTTCCTCAATTTCTTCATCATCTGCAGAGCTAGTTGGCATATAAACTTGTACTACTGTAGTAGGCGTGGGCTTCGTGTCCATCTTGGCCACAGTAATGCGTTCACTATGCTGTTTGTAGTAGCTCACCCACACTCCTATTTTTTTTATTCATTACTGAACCGACTCCTGCATTACCCCTATTTGATTTTGTATTTATAACCCTGTATTCACCTGACCAGAAGTCTTGTTCCTCCAGCCACCGAACTTCACTAATTCCCACTATATCTAACTTTGACCTATCCATTTCCCTTTTTAAATTTTCTAACCGACCTGCCCGATTAAGGGATCTGACATTCCGTGCTCCGATCCGTAGAACGCCAGTTTCCTTTCTCCTGATAATGACGTCCTCTTGAGTAGTCCCCACCCGGAGATCCGAATGGGGGACTATTTTACCCAAGAGGATGCCATCATCATTTAATCATACAGTAAAGCTGCATGCCCTCGGGAAAAATTACAGCCGTAGTTTCCCCTTGCTTTCAGCCATTCGCAGCACCAGCACAGCAAGGTTGTTTTGGTTAGTGTTACAAGGCCAGATCAGTCAATCATCCAGACTGTTGCCCCTGCAACTACTGAAAAGGCTGCTGCCCCTCTTCAGGACCCACATGTTTGTCTGGCCTCTCAACAGATACCCCTCCATTGTGGTTGCACCTACGGTTCGGCTATCTGTATCGCTGAGGCACGCTAGCCTCCCCACCAACGGCAAGGTCCTTGGTTCTTGGGAGGGGGGGGGGGGGATGAAGCTTTGAAAAATTGAACATACCCAACTACATCTACCACCCCTTCTGTCATATGATATATAGGAACCGTAAACTGTAAAGTTCTAGGACTCTGATACGTGAAGTCAAGTTCCTTCATGAATATAATACATTTTTTCTCAAACATTGTTATTGTAATCAATTAACAAACCATAACTTCTTCTTTAATACTATGTAACAATATTATGAAAGGATAGTTGCTACTCACCATATAGTGGAGATGCTGAGTCCCATCAAATAGACCCCCCCCCCCCCCCACACACACACACACACACACACACACACACACACACACACACACACACACGCAAATGCAACTCACGCACACATGACTGCAGCCTCTGGCAGCTGAACAGCTGAAGCCACACTGCGAGCCGCAGCAGTAGTGCATGATGGGAGAGGCAACTGGATGTGGGTAAGGAGGAAGATGGGGTAGGGATAGCAGAGTAGGGATGGGGGACGGTGAAGTGCTGCTGGGGAGCATGCAAGGATGAGATGAAGAGAGGTTAGGGCAGTTAGGTGCAGCCAGGAGGTTAGATGGAGAGCAGGGGGGAGGGGAGATGGAGGTCAGAGAGGAGGGGGGAGGGGTAGTGGAAAAGGAGAGATGTAAAAAGACTGGGTGCATTGGTGGAATAGAGGGATGTGTACTGCTGGAATGGGAACAGGGAAGGGGCTGGATGGATAAGGACAGTGACTAATGAAGGTTGAGGCCAGGAGGGTTACAGGAACGTACGATATATTGCAGGGAGACAGCGTGCTCAGCAACAGGGTGGTCCAATTGTTTCTTGGCCACAGTTTGTCGTTGGCCATTCGTGCGGACAGACAGCTTGTTGGTTGTCATGCCCACACAGAATGCAGGACAGTGGTTGCATCTCAGATTGTAGATTACATGACTTGTTTCATGGGCAGCCCTGCCTTTGATGGGATAGGTGATGTTTGTGACCAGATTGGAGTAGGTGGCGATTGGAGGATGTATGGGACAGGTCTTTCATCTAGGTCTACTACAGGGTTATGAGCCATTAGGTAAGGGATTGGGAGTAGGAGTTGTGTAAGGATGGACAATTATATTGCATAGGTTCAATGGATGGCGGAATACCACTGTGGGAAGGGCAGGAAGGATAATAGGCAGGACATTTCTCATTTCAGGGCACAACAAGAAGTAATCGAAACCCTGGAGGAGAATGTAATTCAGTTGCTCCAGTCCTGGATGGTACTGAGTTACAGGGGGAATGCTCCTCTGTGGCCGGATGGCGGGACTTTGGGAGGTGGTGGGAGACTGGAAAGATAAGGCATGGGAGATTTGTTTTTGTACAAGGTTGGGAGGATAACTACAGTCAGTGACAGGGGGAATGCTCCTCTGTGGCCAGATGGCGGGACTTTGGGAGGTGGTGGGAGACTGGAAAGATAAGGCATGGGAGATTTGTTTTTGTACAAGGTTGAGAGGATAACTACAGTCAGTGAAGCCCTCAGTGAGACCTTCGGTATATTTTGAGAGGGTCTGCTCATCACTGCAGATGCAACAACCACGGGTGTCTAGGCTTATGGAAGGGACTTGTTGGTATGGAACGGGTGGCAGCTGTTGAAGTGGAGGTATTGCTGGTGATTAGTATGTTTGATATGGATGGAGGTACTGATGTAGCCATCTTTTTGGCAGAGGTCAACATCTAGGAGGTGGCTTGTTGGTTTGAGTAGGACCAAGTGAAGCAAATGGGGAAGAAGTTGTTGAGGTTCTGGAGGAATGTGGATAGAGTGTCATCACCTTTGATCCAGGCAGCAAAGATGTCATCAGTGAATCTGAACCAGGTGAGCGGTTTATGATTTTGGGTTTTTAGGACGGATTCCTCTAGATGGCCCATGAATTTGTGAGCATAGGATGGTGTCATGCGGGTGCCAATGGCCATACCATGTATTTGTTTATAGGTGATGCCTTCAAAGGAAAAGTAATTGTGAGTGAGTTAAGGGGTTGCGACCAGGGGTTGTGTATGGATAAACAAGTATATTGTACAGATTCGGAGGACGTACTGTACTTAAAGCTAGGCTGATAGAACTGGAAGTTGTACTGATAAGTATTGTAGTTAAGGGAAAAATGGATAACATAGAGCATCAATCTAGATTTGTCATTTATCGAGTAGATACTTAACAAGAAGGATATTTGGGGTAGATGGGTTACTAATTGTGATACAAAATCTCACTGAGAATAGCAAAAATGGTTAAAAGAATAGAAGATATTCTTCAGAAATTAGAAAAGTTTATTGTCACTAATGGATAAGGGCCTTTTCCGAACTTTTTTGTATTACATTTTAGCATTACGAGTGCATTTTTTTCCTATCTGGTCACCGATGTCATTTCTCCGTGTTCCATTACCCAGTTCATATGTCTTACTCCCATGTAATATTCCCAGCATGCTATTAGAATTTCAGGCAAACAGTAGATTTTACTTTTTAATATGATATTCAGTTTCCTAAATGAGCTGAAAACAATTTTTACACTATTGTTTATATGTTTCAGTGTCCATCTACTTTTTTCCTTTAGTTATTTTGAGTACACAAATTCATCAACTGCTTGAATAACTTAATTACTAATATTTACTATCTTCTGTGATCTTGTTGTAGTTAACTTTCAGGCCTAGTCTCATAATTGATCATCCAAGCTCTTTCCATTCCTTGTTCAAATGCAGTTGTGCAATGAAACAATATCCTCCTCAAATCAAAGATAGTTTGGGTATACTTGTTTCTACATATTATTTCTGCATTCCAACTTACTGGTAAAAAATAGAAAACCGTTTTTGTAACCTAGATTCAGCTTCCTTAATTTTGCATTTTCGTCCCTTTTCATATGATGTAATTGAAGTTATAGCCATATTGTAAATCAAGTATGTTCAAAAATTTACCACTCCTAACACTGTTTCCACCTCCGAAAGCACTCTTGGTATGCCGCTTGCTGAATCGCGCAAATTGCGTTTTGTGAATTTTCTTTTATGTCATCCATCGTTGCAAATCTTTATCCTTTCAGCAGGGTCTTTAACTTTGGAAATAAAAAAACTCTGCTTGGCCATATCTGCAGAGTACGGAGGATGAGGCAGCACAGTGATTTAGTTTTTTGGGCAATAGTCACGCACCAACAGGGATGTATGCACAGGTGCATTATCGTGATGCAAGAGCCACGAATTGTCTCGCCACATTTCAGGCCATTTCCTTCTCACATTTTCTTCCAGGCGTTGTAACACGTCCCAATAGTACCGTCGATTAACAGTTTGTCCCTGTGGCACGAATTCATTATGAACTAATCCTTCAGACTCAAAGAAAAGTATCAGCATGGCTTTGACATTTGACCTGATCTGAAAAGCTTTTTTTGGTCTTGGAGAACCTTTCTGGACACATTGTGAAGATTGAACCTTGGTCTCAATATCATATCTGTAGACCCACGTCCCATCACCAATTATGATACTCTGAAGGAACATACTGTTCTCATTTGTGCGATCTGAAAGCTCTTCTTAGATTGCGAGGCGAAGGTCTTTCTGGTCTTGACTCATGACCTGTGGGACAAATTTGGTGGCAGCATGATGCATTCCAAGATGCTGTGTCAGGATTTCATGACATGATTCAACTGAAATGTTACATTCTTCTGCAATCTCTTGGAGAGTCAGTCTTCGACTGTAACTCACAATTTCATTGCTGTTCTACATTCTTCTGCAATCTCTCAGACAGTCTGTCTTCAATTGATACACATTGCTGTTCCTGACATGAACATCGTCAGTAGACGTTGAAGGACATCCTGAATGAGAGTCATCTTTAACTTCCATCTGACCATTTTTAAATGTCCTTAACCATGGTAGCAGCGGTATTGAACATGCATCGGTCATTAACTTCCATCTGGCCATTTTTAAATGTCCATAAAACTAAAGGCAAACGTGAAATAAAATAAGAGGTTCCAATGTCATTGTTGAAAATCTTAGACATCTGAAATGTGCGATATGCAATAATGTCTGATGCACTGAAAGAGTCAAGGCCAAGCTTTTCTTTGTTAACCACCACAATGCACAATAGCTGTGGTTATCCATCCCCAACCATGTTGAGCTACATCATTCTTTGTCAACATAAACTTCAAAATACCTCCAACAAAGAATAATGCCCTGTGCAGAACAGGTTGAGCTCCTAATTGGCTCTGCATTTTAATTGATAAATTGTCAATAGACTTATAAATAGTACCATGCGAATGCCTTCTCCTCCTATAGTAACACAGCATCTCTGTAAGATGTTCAGTGCTGTTGCACAAGCAGCCTGACCTTTCGTACAGCTCACACCCAAACCTCCAGATGTCAGACACTCAGATTAGTGCCAAACATTGTGTGTCAATGGAGTATCAACCAAAACGCCACTTTAGTTCGACTGTGTGCTGTTCTCCAGTAGAAGATGTGGAAATGGTAATTAAAAATAACACCAGAACTACAGAGTATATGCAAACCGTATCTGTGAGCTCTGAATGTGAAGATTGGATGAGTTGGTTAGAGTGTCACATCATCGTACTAAACATCCTAAGTTTGAAACCCACAATATTTTTTTAACAGATTACGCATGATATTGTTATATGGGAGAACATTTTTCTGCCATGTAAAATGATGTTTCGGAGTTTGTAGTAATGTTCTTTTGGCAGTCTGCTTTCACTTCATTAGTTGAAAGTAGTAAACCTATAGAGTATACTTGTATGGATAGGTGTGGTGTTATCTATACAAATGTATGCTATAGGTTTGCTATTTTCAGCTAATGAAGTGGAAGCAGACTGCCAAAAGAACAGTGCTATAAATTCCTAAACATCCTTTTACATAGCAGAAAAATTTTCACCCATATAACAATTTCACGCATAGTCTATTAAAAAAAATTTCACCTGTGGGTTTCAAACTTGGAACCTTTAGTACAACGATCTGATCCTCTACTAACTCACTACCAGAGATCTTCACACTCAGAGCTCACAAGAACAGTTTGCCTATACTCCAAAGTTCTGGTGTTACTTTTAATTACCATTTACACATCTTCTCATGGACGACAGTACACTGCATGAACTAGATCAGTGCTTTGATTGATACTCTATCAACACTCAGTGTTTGGTACCGATATGACTACATGAGTATCCGACATCTGGAGGTTTGGTGTCAGTGTTGCACAACAAATCATGAGCCGCGACTCACAGAGATGCCCAGAGGTGCCTCACACAAAGAGCATCCCAGGGTGCCCCTGAGAGCTACAACACCAAGAAAAATCACTTGTTGGCTTTTAGAAAGCTCAGTGTGTTGTTGTAGTTTTTATCCCCAAGGTCAAAGTTCTTTATTTCACTTTTTATAATAAACTGTAAAATCAGCTACTGTTCTTAAAATTGCACGTACAACCGCACCTTTAAACCGTACATAAACAGACTCAGTCTCATTATCCTTACGAATGTCACGAGTCCTTAAAATTAAAGGCATACTAAAAATAAAATAAGAGGTTCCAATGTCCCTGTTGAAAACCTCAGACAGCTGAAATGTGTGGTATGCTGTAAAGTCTTGAGTGTTGAAAGATCCAAGACCAAGCGTATCTATAACATCACCACAATTACAATAGCTGCGGTTATACACCCACAACCATGGAGCTGCTTGTGTAACGGCATTGAATGACTCACAGAGATGCTGCGTTACTGTAGCATTCATAACACTGAACACGACTTAAGCACTGATAACTGTAGGCTTCCTGCATCATTTGGTATGCCTCTGTAAAGGTTTCTTGAGAGTCACGCAAAATTTAATGCAGACATGTTGCTCCTTTACCTCCGCCATCTTGAAATTTGCAAAGTGTGCGACACAATGTTCTACTCAATACAGCACTGAACAATAACTGACAGACATACAACAACGAAACTTCTGGCAGGTACACATTAAACATAGGCATGTGCAGGGATGCCAACCACATTTCGCTTCAACACACCATTGGCACAGAATTACAAATGTTCTGCAATTTTTTGAACAGATTTCATACAACAGAATGGACTTACAGTTATTCACATCATTGTTAACTTGTTACAGACTAATAATTTGGTTATCATCTTCATATTTAGCAGATATCTGCAATGTATTACCAGTGCCTTTACAAATAATTGGTCTTTTTTTCGTATTTAAGCCCTCAGTGTAATCATTTATAGAGGTTTGAATTTGTCAGTTTTATTGAGAATTTGTGAATACTTAGTCTGGACTGAACCTTAAGGAGTTAGCATCTTCTAGGTTAGTATCCTCATTTTTCATCCTCATGTCTTATTGATCTATGGCCATTGCAAATTCTAAACTGGTTTACCATTGACACTATGGAGTAATGAGTCAGATGTACCGATTCGTCTTGGATGCTTAAATTTTGACGAAGGCCTGGACTCACAAAGAGGGGTCACCAGTGGTGGGATCAACTTTTTGAAACCATCTATATGGTGAGGAAGGTTAAAATCCCAGCTATCACACCCTGCAGGCATTCACACTGGTGGGCACTCATTTGCAAATAATCACCAAAAAAATTGAAATTTTGCATGGTGCTCAGTAGCATTAAAAGAGAAGAATTTTGCAGATAGGTGGTGTGGTGTAATGTCTAGTGTAAGATGTTCATGTGTTGAAGGCCATGGGTTCAAATCTTATCAGGTTCTTTAAATTTTTTCATTTTTAAATTTTTATTGAAGTGGCTCTGATCATTGTTTATATTCAGTTAATTGCTTTAAATGTACTTTTTTTATTTCCACTCCTTTGTCGCATCATTTTAATCACCATATGATTTTTTTCATTTGTTCTCTTTTTTTCTTTGTTTCTTTTATGTCATTATATTGAACATTGGCACATAAGAATAAACGTAAAACTATATTGCAAAACAATAGTATTGTGTAAAGTTCAGATTCCAGTATTTTCAGCAATCACAATTCCACACTTAGATTCTGAAGGGATTATTAGGATAATGAAATTCAAGCAAAATGAGGAATAGAAATAATGAATGCAATGACGTTGATGGAAAATAGAATGATTAAATGAAAGATATTAAAATGTAATTAATACCTAAAATTAATTAAAATCATGAGAACAAAGGTTTCAAGCAGGAAAAGAATGATAGGAAGAAAAAGGAGAGCAAATGCAGCAGTTGATATGATGATTAAACTGACGTAATGAAGGAACAGAAATAAAAAATTGCATTTAAACCAGTTAATTGAATGAAAATAATGATCAAAATAATTTCAATTAAAAAAAAAAAAAAAGTACCTGGCGCGATCCAAACCCACAACCTTACATATGTCAGTGCCTTGTTGTTGTTGTTGTTGTTGTGGTCTTCAGTCCTGAGACTGGTTTGATGCAGCTCTCCATGCTACTCTATCCTGTGCAAGCTTCTTCATCTCCCAGTACCTACTGCAACCTACATCCTTCTGAATCTGCTTAGTGTATTGATCTCTTGGTCTCCCTCTACGATTTTTACCCTCCAAGCTGCCCTCCAATACTAAATTTGTGTTCCCTTGATGCCTCAAAACATGTCCTACCAACCGATCCCTTCTTCAAGTCAAGTTGTGCCACAAACTTCTCTTCTCCCCAATCCTATTCAATACCTCCTCATTAGTTACGTGATCTACCCACCTTATCTTCAGCATTCTTCTGTAGCACCACATTTCGAAAGCTTCTATTCTCTTGTTGTCCAAACTGGTTATCGTCCATGTTTCACTTCCAGTGCCTTACCCTATCCATTACACTATACAACTAAAATCCACATCATGTTGGAAGGCCGTTCTGCGCGTCCCCCTCCACTAGCCACTGGCAGCCATTAATATGCATTCTTTTTCCAAGCAGCTAGCAACAAGAATCTCTCTCCTACATGCTGCACTTCACGACAATCAAATTATTCATTCAACTGTCAGTTTTTTTTATAGCTGTGTAGGTGTGAATGTAAATGTTTCAGTGTGATTAAAAAAAGCCAGGTGATGGCAATAACTGTGAATTTGAAAGCAGGTCTCCTACTGTTGACAGTTGAACTCACAAAAACTGACTCCAGAGCCATGTGGCATCAGCAAGAGAAATATAAAGAGAACTGTAAAAGAAAGTGCCAAAGCTGTAGGAACCGCAGGAAAATTTGGTTTCGTGTCACCTGGAAAGCATCAAAATCACAAGGAACCTGTAACACAAATGGATGGTATTAACAGCGTTGTCTTAAAGTACTCCATGTGAATGATGAATGCCCAACATTACAAAAACTTGTTACAGTTATGCAGGAGAAAAATAGCTTTAGTGGTAAATGCTTCATCAGTGTAAAAGACGTTGGTTCCTGATATGTTAAGAATAGAGTTTTTAGTTCAAAGAAGTGACATAGGCGCAGCACAAACTACATCCCATATAAAGATTCATGATACAAGAGGAGGAGGTAGTTCAACAGTGTACTACCTTGATAGAATATGGGCCAATTAGAAGCTTTCCAGGAAGCTCTGCTGGAAAATGCGTATTGGTACTGGCGGTTTTAAAGTTTTCATAGGAAATGAACACTGTTAGTTTCGTGATTTGAATCACAATTCTTGTCATACCTTGCTTCGAAGTTGGTCATTGTCAGTTATAATTAAACTGTTACAGGGAAAACACCAAGTATAAACACCAGAAAAGCGGATATTTTTCCCTGACTTAAAAATAAAAATACTAAGCACAGTATAAACTAGACTCGTGCCGATGTCCTGCAGCTTGTTAATTTATATGGGTCACTTGACAGAACGTACAAACTTGACTTCCTTGCACGTGAATGGGGTCACACAGTTTTGCGTTTACCCATGCGTCACTGTCAGTGTAGCACTATGGAATTAATGTGGGCAAAGGATAAGGCTATATGGGAGAAGGAAAACACATTCAAGATAATATTCACTGAATCGCTTGTGCATGAGGCAATAGACAACATCCCACCTGTAGTGTGGGCACATCTGTGCATGCTGAAAAGCTTCAGAAAGAATAATTTCACAGGGAAGTGATGGTGGATATAAGCCTTGAACGTATCATCATAAATTTACAATCAGATTGTTCGGAAACAGACTCAAATAGACATGATGGTGCTATTTCGATGTAGACTGTGGAACAAAGTAATAATATTTCTTAGTTTTAAAGACTTGTGGTTTAAAAAACATGTTTGTCAACATTTCAGTTTGATACATAATAATGAGAACTTCCTAGCCTTTTTGATTAGGACTTTGTATCCTTTAAATTTCACAGACTTTAATGTTCAACATATTGCCCAAGGAGAAGTTAAGCTTCTCCCACCACATTTTTTGTACGCTCTAATATGCAAGAATGCAGCTGGATGAATTCGTCAAAAGTCCGATATTTCCACATGTAAACCCCTGTCATTTTCAAGGAACAAATTGGATAAGGCCTTAAAATGACAGTAACTGTTACTGGTCGAGATATCAGTGGTTTTTGATGTTATCGGTCACTGTTCCCTGGCGTTATTCGCAGTTGATGGTTAACTGTTTGCTTGTTCAATGGATTATAAATGTGGTCTCTCACTGCAATGTCGAATGAATTAGTTTACACTCATAATGCCCATTAACAGCGAAAAATATGACAACTTACTGCCCATTTTTACAATAGTCTTTTCATTAGTCTTTCCTACCACTAATTATTTTTTATGCACAGTGATTATGCTTAACTACAGTCAAACACATCACGCGCACACACACACACACACACACACACACACACACACACACACACACACACACACACACACACACACACACACCTTATACATATTTTTCAAAATTCTATCGAGCAGAAGCAGTTGTCAATCAAATCCAATGATTTCATGTGTGCTTCAAGTTGATTTTGTAATGTATTAAATTTTTACTTATAATAAAGTTCAGATCACAGTAAATGATAATTATTGCAAGCGATTTCAAAAATCTTGTTATTAGACACTTATCATTGTGAGAAAAATTTTCCTTCGTGTCTTCACAAAGCTGTGTCAGCTGTTCTCACCTCCCGACCTCACACATAGTAAATCTGTGGAGCAGTGGACGCAACATCGTCCAGATGTAAATTAATATTTCTCTCATGACGCCTGATCAAAATTGGTTTTAATATTTACTATTCCCCACGTAGATTTGAACATATAATATGATGTACCGTTGGAAAATGAGCCTGACTTTTGTCTGCAGCAACACTGTTTGGCAATGTGGACTTTGCTGCTCTTTGCTGCCACACATGCATAGTTCTCATCCCTCCACTGCTCCGCCTCGATGCGTGGAAGCACCATCTTACATGACACAAGCTATAGTCGATATGATGCTACTTTTTTAATGCTATTGAACCTCATGCAGAATTCTGAATCCTCTTTCCTGTAACTCGCAAACAAGGTGATAGCTGGGATCTAAACTTACATCACCATATAGATGATTTCAAAAAGTTGATCCCACTGCTGGGGGCCTCTCCTTGTCAGTTTCAAGATAAGCAGTACTAATAGCTCTTGAGAAACAATATATTGACTAAGCCAATGTTACTATGCTGCAGAATCCATATGACGGTGCGACAGCTTCTGTTAAATTTCATCAGGATTGTGGGAAGTTTAGAATTGAAAGAGGAAAATTCTACACTCCAGTCTCTTTTTTACTTTTCTGCTCATTTCTTTTGCTGTCCTAAATACAAAAAAAAATTGTCAACTGGTTCTATGAATTCGCTCTTAATTTATATATATTTTTTGTATGGTAATTACAAATTCTTATTATAATTGACTTCAGCTTACATGCAAACTTCTTTCATTAGATGTTGAAGGTAAACAGTGTTGCCAGCAAAATGAAGGGCAGTTTTACATGTTCCATTAATGTGTATTCATTTCCTTACTTTAAGGATCTGGGAACTTACTTTTGGTCCATTCCATCAACTTTCGGGCATGCATCTGCGACAGCAATATTTCTTCTTCTTATATTTCAGCTTTTAACCATCCAACCACCTCCCAAGAATAGTTTAAGCCCAAGTGAAATGGTGGTTCCTATTTATGGCTCTGACTGTAATTTCATATGTGATCTTATACGGACCATTGTGTTTTATTCACCTATAAAACTATCTAGCTAGCTGGCTTTCTTGTTTATTAAAATCCCATGTTCTTGTGAAGATCTTATGTATATTTCAGGGAAAAGTCAGATAAGTCTACAGTTTTTACACATTGTAAGTCCCTTTCATTTGAAGTAGAATAATTGAAACATTGCTTCCATTTTTCAGGAGTGTATTCATTGATGAGCATTATGTAAATATCATCACAAATTCCCTTTGTATTGTTTTCCTCCATTTCAACTCATTTCCTTTCTCCCTTCACTTTTTCATTCCTCAGATAACTCTATGCACCTGCTTTGATGCCAGTTTCAGATTCTTCACTTGAACCAAGTTAACATTTGTATTTTCTTCCTCAGGTAGGAAAAGTGGGTTGGTTGGGAGAGGTAGAAGAGGAGAAGTCACTGGAACTAAAGGGTTCCATTTAACCTTAATCAGTCCCAACTTCTGTTTAATTTATTCTGAAAGAATGTGTTAAGATAATCATGTTGTTCCTCTCTGTAAATTCTACTAATGTATATAGTAGATTTTGCCTCTGTCATTAGCAATACTTTAATAGAAGTTTCCAAGTGAAGAATTGTTCTTGAGTTTTTGCCTTAGATGCAAATCTCTTTTTAACGTCTTGGAGTGGAAGGTAATTAAAAAGTTAAGGACTACAAGTTAAGAAATTCTGCTTCCATGGAAGCAAAATAACAGACAACAAACAAAACAAGGATGACATGAAAAGCAGGCCCAAGGGCAAAGAAGGCATTCCTGGCCAAAAGAAGTCGACTAGTATCAAAGAGACTTAATTTAAGGAAGAAAGATATAAAAGGTATCCCCAATTGAAAAGGAAACCTTCACTGTAGAGGTATTGTGTGTAATCCTGATGTGTTTGCCAAGAGATGTTGTGGTGGTATCCCAGTTGCACAGCAATTCCCTTATTTTTGAAGTTATTTCTACAGTTTGTTGCATTATTGATTCTTCCCAATCAGCACAAAGAGTGGTCAGCCAATGTACTTGCACAGAAAGGAAGCATGTTTTATAAATTTATCAAAGGATGAAAGAGATGTATGAAGATAAGTGTCTTGGATGGTGCACTGTATTCTGGTGGTGTCATCAAAGGAACTGTACATTCCGTAAACACGAGAAGCTTCATTATGGCTTTCAGTGAATCAGAAAGCAGTGAGAATGGGTGTTTGCTTGACCCATATATTGAGATACACAAAGGAAGTAATGGATTTCATTGCTCAGATTGTGACATGATGAAATGTGTCACCACTTCGACCCTCCTTCTAAATACACGAGCATGGAGTAGCAACAACCTGGATCTGATCATCTAAAACAAGGCCACTCCATCCCTAAGGCCAGAAAAGTAATGCTCAATCTCTTTTTCAATGAAGCAGGTCCTCTGCTGATCGTCTGGCTACCATGGTTTGCAACAGTTAATGTGAAGCAGTATTGCAAAATGTTTCTGAGGCTCAAATAGGCCATCAGGACAAGATTATTGCCACAAGTGCCCCATGGAAGTGTGATAGGACTATTCTTGAATGAGACTTTCACTCTGCAGCGGAGTGTGTGCTGATATGAAACTTCCTGGCAGATTAAAACTGTGTGCCGGACCGAGACTCGAACTCGGGACGTTTGCCTTTCGCGGGCAAGTGCTCTAGCAACTGAGCTACCCAAGCACGACTCACGCCCCTTGCAGGTTCGCAGGAGAGCTTCTGTTAAGTTTGGAAGGTAGGAGACAAGGTACTGGCAGAAGTAAAGCTGTGAGGATGGGGCGTGAGTCGTGCTTGGGTAGCTCAGTTGGTAGAGCACTTGCCCGCGAAAGGCAAAGGTCCCGAGTTCGTGTCTCGGTCTGGCACACAGTTTTAATCTGCCAGGAAGTTTCGTTTCAGGTCTGTTCTTATTCTCTATATACATAAATGATCTGATGGTCAGGGTGAGCAGCAATCCGTGGCTTGGTGCTGTTGTGTATGGGAATTGGGTACAATTTGAAAATATATGCTATCTGTAGGAGAGTGGGATTTTTTTTTTCTTTCTATTTTTGTTGTAGCAGTTTATTTATTATTTTTCCTTTTCTGTATGAGGTTGTCAATAAGTGTGTCATAGCCATTTAATGAAACTATTTGTTTGATTATGCTGAGTTTGTCACGCTTTGTATATTTATTCAGTGATATGTTACTGGCTCTTTCGACTAGTTCTCTGTGTAAAGCATATTTGTGTGTTGGAGGGTAGCGAAAGGAGGTGTCTGTTGTTTGACCATTTGAAGGTGTGTATATTGTTTTCTTTACTATGTTCAAGCCTAGAAAGGTGATGTTACCACTGTTTTCATATTCAAATGCATATTTTATATTTCTGTCTTGCTTCTTCTGTGTATTGTTGCTATAACATGCTGCCTAAATATCTTAAGTGCTATGTGGTTTATGGCAAATGCAAAAATGACAGTCTATATAGTAACACATTGTTAAACCATGGTATACAGGCTTTCCAAGCATCCTTTTGAGTTGCTGTACATTATTGACACTTCTTTTTACTGAGTGTTAGAAATAACAATTATGTATTAAAGTCCGATGAGAATAATAGCAGCTGCTGATACATTTCATTACTGAGCTTTCTTACTACACAGAATCCATTCAGGAAGAAAGAAACTGGATACTGTGCAACTGAATTGTGAATAATAATGTGTGAAATGCAGAAACATATTATTTTGGATTACATTGTGATCACCATTAGCTAACCAAGGAGTGAGCACATTGCATTTGTTTCAATTAAAGTTCCAAGTCCAAAGATTTCATTGTGGCAATGATATTTCTTGTACCCATGACAAAAATGTTTTAGTGTCATGAGTGATCTGGTGAAATTTTCCTGTACATTCTTTCATGGAGGGAACAAAAGTGTCATTCAGATTCATTACGGTCTGTGTTTTTTGTTACAGGGAAAAGTTGTTAGAAGGAAGCAAGAACTACATAAACTCTGTGAAGCTAACAGAGCATACGCACATTACCGATGGGGATAGATGAAAAAAAAATACTTTTGTACTTTTTGGTAATTGCTTTCCATGCTGCAACAGCAATTGAAATTTACATTGACATTATAAGTCTGTAAATACATCTGTAGGTAATAAAACATTACTTTATTTGACCAAAGACTGATACAAATTTATCCATGTGTAAAATTTTTCCAAATCTTAAACTCAGCTTAAGTTTCTGTGAAGTGGAGTAACGCCTGAGGTAAATATACACGTCATTTGGTTCATCTGCTAACTCAGACAACAACATTATATCTTCTTTACTACAGATGGTATCAATACGGCGACCATAGAAATCCAGATAAGAAATCTTTACAAGGCTCTCAGATGAATTGAGGTACAATGCTCCTACTACATTAGTGCCAAGTACACCAATTGTGTGTAGAGCAAGTGTCCCCATTGCACCTGCAAAAACAGTAAAAATAAACTAGTTTATGAGAAAAGAAAGAATTATTTATTGAAAAATAAAAGTAAAATTGCTTAGAAGTTACTGCAAAAATCACCATTAATGTAAAACAGACTCTGAAGGGAATGAGAAATCACAATATTTGGGGTGTTGTGCCTCACGAATGTTTTAATATAAAATAGATGGATGATGCTTTTGACTTTTGCATATCTTCATATGCACTGTTTTCACAATAGCATGTTCTCACATATTTGGAATGTTAATTAGTTCCTTTAGCTATTCCAGTTATTTGTAAAATCCACTTCTAGGTTTTACCAATGACAAATATTCATATTTACATTGCATTGTTCTTATACTGTCATGACACTTAAATTCCAAAATGTTTATTAATCGTTATAAAGATGCAACACACTGCATTTCCCTTCAACTTTGCTCTCTTGCTCCACACTCCTAACAGCACAAGTGGAAATACATGGGTGAGTCAAGTATAACCTTAAAACTGTAATTAAAAATTGACATTTTGTGCCATTGTTCTATCAGCTGTACTGTTACCAGTGAGGTAAGGAATGCCCTACAGGGGGCAGCATACTACAGACAAGCAAAAAGCAGCCGCAATACCAGTTCAGAATGGCTGCCCTGCTTGTGACATCCTCCAAGGAAGAACAGCATTCTGTCATATGTTTCTGAAGCAATAAAGGCACAAAACCTATTCAAATCTGTCGGTGAATGAAGGCCAAGTATGATGATGCGTGTCTATCACTGCAGCAAGTGTGTGAGTGATGTTGAAAGTTCAGAAATGGCCTGACTTCTGTGATAGTTGCTCAGTGACCACATCAGGCATTCCGTGCTATGACACCAGTCTACTGCAGCAGTTGATGCCATGGTGATGGAAAACCGCCGAGTGATGATGGATTAAAAAGCCACAAATCTGAATATTCGTCAAGGCACAGCACAGCACCTCGCATCATTCACGAAGTGCCCAGGTTTCACATAAGTGTCTGCAAGGTGGGTGTCATCAACAGCTCGGTCCAGAACTGAAAGACCAATGCGCTGATGTCGTGGAGAACTTCTGCGGAGCTTTCAACCAGAAGGTGATGGCTTCTACATGAGAATCGTTCCAGGAGATGAAACCTGGGTACACAACCAGAAACAGAGCAAGGAAGGAATGGCCCCGTTGCTTATCAACAAAAGCCAAGGACTTCCAGATGCAGCCATCTGTAACGAAGGTTTTGCTGACTGTATTTTAGGATAAATGAGGTGTTGTCTTTGAATGCTACACAACTAGGGGAAACACAGTCACCAGTACATCATATTCTAATAAGTTTCAGTACACAATAGGATCAAAGCAACATGGGCCTCTGACTACAGGTGTCATTTTGCAACATGGCAATGCTTGGTCTCGTACTGCCTGTGCAACACTTACAACCATCAATGACCTGCACCTTGATACTCACCAGACCTCACACCAAGTGAATATCACATGTTTGGACCACTCAAAGGGGCAACAGGAGGAAATAAATTTCATTCTGATGAAGAGGTGCAGCAGGTAGTGTACGAGTGGATAAGCACATGACCAAAACTGCCCTCCCTAGTGAATCCATGTACTTCCTACACACTGGAACAAGTGAGTTGAATGACAAGGAGACTATGTCGAAAAATTATACACTTGTGTTCCACTTTTGTTAAACAAAAAATTAAAAAACTCTTGTACACGAGTGAACTGTGCTGAAAGTGGAGAGTGTATGTCAAAGTGCACTGCTTCTCATATTTGGTGGGAATCTCTTGTGCTGTTTCTGCATCTGTATCACTACTTTGCAATTCACATCCAACTGCTTGACAAAGGGTTCACAGAACCACTTTCACACTAACTCCACTCCCTGGAGTGGAGTGGAGTGGGGGGCAGGGTGAATTAACACTGAAACCTTTCCATGCGAGCTCTTGATTTCTCACATTTTATTACAACAGTCAGTTGTCCATATGTAGATGTGACCCACCAAAATATTTTTACATCCAGCACAAGAAAATGGTGATTGAAATTTTGTGAAAAGGTCTCACCACAATGAAAAACACCTTTGTTCTTTAACTTACCACCTAAGATTGTGTACCATATCCAAGACTCTCTCTCCCCTATTTTGTGATAATACAAAATGGCCCTTCTCTGAACTATGTTGATGTCTTCTGTCAATACTTCCTGGTGAGGATCCCAATACCACACAATACTCTAGCCGAGCACAGACAAGCATAGTGGAGGCAGTCTCTTTAGTAGATCTGTTGCACTGATCAGTGCAGTGTTCTGCCAATAAACAGTCTTTGACTTGCCTTTTTTCTCATAATTTTCTGTGTGATGGCTCCAATTTAAGTTGTTGGTAATTGTAATCCCTCAACATTTAGTTGAATCGACAGCCTTTGAATTATTATTATTTTATTATTATTATTTATCCTGTACTTAGCAGATCAGACATTGAATTCCAGAAGGCTGACAATAGGCACTAGGGATCAGCTGGTGCTCACATGTGTGTTGTTGTATTCTGAAGTTTATAGAAGATTGCAGACAAAAAGAAAGCCTTATTTGAACAAAAATTGGAGATTTGATGTCTTAAAGAAATTGAGCACTAAGTATGAGCTTGCCTTAGCTCCAGTTAAAGTTAAGAAGTCTCCATTTATACTTCCAGAATATGATAAATCCCTGAGTAGGAAATGTGGAAGCAGAGTAGAAATAATATACAAATCCAAGTGGTTCACCTTTTTTGCACCGCCACTTTCGAAAGACAACAAGCTGCCACCAATGATAGACACTGTGCCAAAAACAAGTATGGAAGAAATGACCCATGAGTTAGTTACATGTTCCATACATCATCTGAATGATTTTCCTTTATTAAAATGATGTGGAACTAGTCACTTTATAGGATGTGTGTACAGCTTTAGGTTTAACATTAATGGACTTCTTTTTTCTTCTGCAAGTTGCTAGTTTTTAAATAAAAATTTGGCTACGGTGTACGAGGTGAATGAGAAAAGTAATGAGACTTATTTTTTATCCACCAAAGTTTTTTTTCCCTAACAACAATACTGTCCCCTTCAAAATAGTTCTCTTTGGCAGCAATACACCAGTGGAGTCGTCATTCCCAGTCTTTGTAGCAGTGCCAAAAGGTCTCAACTGGTAGGTTGGTCACACACAAAAAAAGGTCACTAAGACTCAGATCAGGTGAATAGGGGGGCTGTGGAGCAATAGGATTGCATTTTGAGGTAAAAAATTCCATGATAGAAACGGCTATGTGATATGAGGCACTGCAGGATGCAGCATCCACTTGTCTGCAATGTCCGGTCTCACTTGATTCAATGTCTCCCTGAGTAAGGTTCATATTCAACACATTTTTGGCCTTGCCAGTGAAACACTTGTGCTATCAATAAGAAATGTTCTTCATAGGCCTGCTTCACCTTTACGTAGGTCACACTTGAAGTTTCCCCAAGTTTAACACAAAACTTGGTGGCACAATGTTGCTCTAAATTCCACTGTTCCATTTTCTAAACACACAACAAAAACACAATTTCACTGATGGCACTTTCAAAAACCACATGATGTCTGTATGAACCTGAAACTCAGCCCGAGGACCTGGAAGGAACAAACACACCAGTCTACACAAGTAGAACAACACAGCATTGCCAGATCTCTCTCCATGTTGCCAGTCTGATTACTTTTCTCACACACCTCGTAGAAGTTGTCCAGTAGAAATAATTTCAGATTAGCTTTAAAACTTGCTTTGCTACCTGATAGATATTTTATTTTATTGGGGAAATTAAAAAAAAATAATTGTTGCTGCGTAGAAATTTCTTCCTCATTGATGAGCTACCCCCTGAAAATTATTCCATAAGAAATTATATAGTAGAATATGCAAAAAAAATGTTATGAGGTTCACGTGTTTGCAAGACCTGCAATTATATGAACAGCAAAAGTAGATGACCTTAACTGTTTGAGCAGCTCAGTAATACGGGTCTTCATCAGTACATACAAGCAATAATTTGGAACATTCTATCTCATTTACTGACTCCTGTTTATGTACTACATTAATTGGTACCATGATTTTATTGTGCAGAATTGAATATAGTCTGTTTTCTCAAAATTTAGTGTTTCCATTTTCAAAAAATTTCCATTTTCAAAAAAACTCTCAATTCTTTGAAAAATGTCATTAACCTTATCACCTGTTGTTCTGTTTCTAAATAGATTTATTATAACACTAGTATCATATGCAAAAAGTACTAATTCTGTTTGATAAATGGAAGTGGAAGGTCTTTCACATACATAACAGTAACCCAAAATTGAACCCTTTGTGATTTCTCCCTAGTCACTAAAAGTCTCCCTTTTTCCAACATTGTTAGAACTGTTAAGCACAGCTTTTTACATTCTATTTATTAAGTATGAGTCAAACCAATTTTTTGTAAAGCCATCAGTTCCATAAAACGTATGTTTTTTCCAAGAGAGTAACATGATCTATGCAATCAAATGCCTTGGAAAGACCACAAAAAATTGCAACTGATGATATTTTATTGTTACGGCTGTGAAAGAATATATAAACAGCACTCAAAGTTGGGCAACTCTTGTGGAATCCAATTAGAAATTTTTTTCTCCTTAAATGTGAGGCTATTCTCAAGTACAGTCAACTGCTCAACAGTTGCACATCTATTCGCCTAGTCACATCTCTGCAGCCATCATCTATGGCCCATGGTGCACCACAGTGGTCTCGGCGCCAGGTTTGGTTTGCCATGAACAGTATATTTTAACCAAGGCAACACATGAAAAAACTTATGCTTTTGGGAAATTATGCCACCTTTAACCAGCGAGCCAACAATCACATCCTTTTGGACATCAGATACATCACTACAGTTCCCCATTACGATGAGGGCAATCTTCCACATCTCCCCAACACACTTTATATACCCTCCACGTTCATGCTGCTAACTGCCATCTGCGAGTGGCTATTGCACCCTGACATTAAACATCAGTGGTGGCCTCATTAATGTAACTGGACCATGTAGTTTTAATCTTATTGTCAGCATTATTAATTTCTGTCTTTATGTGCGTATTTCTGGACACTTAAATAATTTTCCTTAAAATACTACAGTTTTTCTTGTAGAATTCAAGTGGTGTCGGCTCTTGGCTTGTTCGCTTTACATAAATCTCTCTTTTCCTCGGACATAATATTTAGACGCTTTTAGTTACCTATTGCTGACTTTTTTTAATGAACTTTCTGAATATTTTTTTTAGGAAAGCTGCGTTCAAATACTGACAATACAAAATATATTGACATTCACATTAGCATATCTTTCCATATATACCTCATCTCGTACTACCTCTTTAAACTTATTCTTAAAACATTGTAAACTTGTTTAGTTAATAAACCCCTCTGCTTTGCATGAACATGACTCATAGCTGTAAGGTGTTATGTCGTTTATTTTCATTACTCTGTGAGGACATGAAGTATCCTTTTATTACTTTTAGTGACATATTTACATTTTTTGTGAGATCAGTTTTACTTATATTTGTTCTGTCAGGGCTATGATCGTCTTTCTCTCAATATATTCCAAACATTTCTCTCAGACTTCTTTAACAAATGTTGCTGATTTTTTTGGAATACCTGGTAAAGGCACAAGATTTGTATCAGAGCCTGTCTTCCTCTTTGAGCCTGCAACTACCTCTTCCGAACTAGAACACTCGGTATGCTGTAACCCATATGGAGCATACATATTCATAAATGTTAGCTGCTTTTGAACAAAATCATGAAAGTACACATAACAGAACATTTTCAACTGTTGATTCCACTGTTCCCTTAAAATTGGTTGTCAATAAATCTAAAGCATTTTTTTTTTTTTTTTCTTTTCTTTTTTTTTCTTCTTTTATTTTATTTTTTTTCTTTTTCTTTTTTTCCTTTTATTTTTTTCTTTTCTTTCTTTCTTTTTTTCTTTTTTTCTTTTTTTTATTTTTTTTTCTTTTTTTTTCTTCTTTTTTATGTTTTGTAGCCGGAAATTGTTTTGAAAAGTATACTGCTGACACTTTCTGTTTTTTTCTTTAAAAAAAATATATTCCACTGTCTCAAAATTTTCCCATCATCCCACACTGCAATAGGTAAACGAGCAATGTCAGGATGAGCTTTGTAATTAAAATAAGGGCTTCCACTGTATTCTGGACAGTGAGTGGTAATGTGTTTGCCCTCAATAGCTTCACTACAATTTGGGAAATTCCATTTTCTCTAAATCTGCAAGTTCATCCCAAGCAGCTTCTGTTCCAGCTGATGACATGCTAAAACACAATCTTAAAAAAAAAGATTAATATGTAATTTAGAGCGCCCGGAGAAAACGGTAATGTTTGCATGAGGTGTGCTTGCTTGTATGAATGTGTGCGTGTTTCCTTTTCTGAAAAAGGCTTTGGCTGAAAGCTCAATGTGTTAAGAACCTTTTAGTTGTGCCGTCTGCAACTTAACATGGCACCTTTACAGTGAACAGCAATCTATCCATTTCATAATATTGCAACAAGCCTCACTAAGCAGCTTCGTAATCACAGAATAATGAATGAATTATCATGGTCAAATGTTTATATAACTGCAAAATTGTTGTCAGTGCTATACATCCACTTTTAGAAGCTTCATGAAGCACTATCTTCTGATACAGATGTATATTGCTACTACCTTAACAGTTTATGGATTAACAGACGTCTTTGACACTCCTTTGCCAACTCTCAACTAAACTGTCACCTTTCAATGTAACCTAGGCCTCAGGCTGGGCTAGAAATTCTGTTACAATTTAATCCTGAAACAATTAGTTGCCGCACCAAGAATATGACACACTGAGGAACATGAAAATCCTGGTCTTCACAAGGTATGTGGTCAATTTCTTTTTCTATGTTATACTTTACTTCATCCTATGCATGAATAAGATCAAGATGTGGACAGCAGACGCTCTTTTTCTTGCTATATTTATATTTGCATTATATTTATGAATTCTACTGTTATTTTCAAATAATGCCAGATTCTTCACAACTAACTTCATAAAAGAGTAAATATATTGTTATGCTGTTGTTAGTAAGCTTTATGTTTTAAATAGTCACCTATGCGATGTGTCCTTTATCCTGTCCAATATTGTTGTTAGTGATACACTATGTGATCGAAAGTATACAGACACCCCCCCCCCCCAAAAAAAAAAAAAAAAAACCATACGTTATGAGTGCACTGTGCTGCCACCTACTGCCAGGTACTCCATATCAGCAACCTCTGCTGTCCTTGGGCATCGTGACAGAGCAGAATGGGGTGCTCCGCAGAACTCACGGACTTCGAACATGGTCAGTGACTGGGTGTCATTTGTGTCATACATTTGTACGCGAGATATCCACACTCCTAAACATCCCTAGGTCCACTGTTTCCGATGTGATAGCAAAGTGGAAATGTGAAGGGACACACACAGCTCAAATGCGCACAGGCCAACCTCATCTGCTGACTGACAAAGACCACCGACAGCTGAAGATGGTCGTACTGTGTAATAGGCCATCACACAGGAATTCCAATCTGCTTCAGGATCCACTGCACGTATTATGACAGTTAGGTGAAAGGTGAGAAAACTTGGATTTCATGGTTGAGCAGCTGCTCATAAGCCACACATCACTCTGGAAATGCCAAACGACACATCACTTGCTGTAAGGAGCCTAAACATTGGACGATTGAACAGTGAAAAAACATTGTGTGGAGTGACGAATCGCGGTACGCAATGTGGCAAACCAATGGCAGGATGTGGGTATAGCAAATGCCCAGTGAACATCATCTACCAGTATGTGTAGTGCCAACAGTAAAATTCAGAGGCGGTGGTGTTATGGTGTGGATGTGTTTCTCAAGGAGGGGGCTTGCACCCCTTGTTGTTTTACGTGGCACTATCACAGCACAGGCCCACATCGATGTCTTAAGCACCCTCTTGCTTCCCACTGCTGAAGAGCAATTTGGGGATGGCAATTGCTTCTTGCAACATAATCGAGCACCTGCTCATAATGCACGGTCTGTGGCAGAGCGGTTACATGACAATAACATCCCTGTAATGGACTGGCGTGCACAGAGTCCTGACCTAAATCTGAAAGGACACCTTTGGGATGTTTTGGAACGCCGACTTCGTGCCAGGCCTCACTGACCAACATTGAACCCTCTCCTCAGTGCAGCACTCCGTGAAGAGTGGGCTGCCTGACATTCCCCAAGAAACCTTCCAGCACCTGATTGAATGTATGCCTGCGAGAATGGAAGCTGTCATAAAGGCTAGGGGTGGGCCAACACCATATTGAATTCCAGCATTACCGATAGAGGGCGCCACAAACTTATAAGTCATTTTCAGCCAGGTGTCCGGATACTTTTGATCACATTGTGTATATCTTACCTTGTACAGAACAGGGTAAAAGTTGTGTTGGTGTCCACCTTGCAAATATTGTACTTTACGTACAAAACATGTACATTAAATACATCAGAATATTAGGAAACTAGCCCATTATTTAATATGTTTTCTTAATACACCTCTCAGTTTTAGTTCTATGATGAAAGGTGCATTAAATATGGGCCAAATATGCATGAGGCCACGCTACAGGTCAGTCTGTCACCACAACCTTTATGTGACATTCGTTGGATATGCAAATTAACAATTACCACATTCCTACCGAACGTATACCTCAGACAAATCTGTTTCACAACTACAGGGGAAGGGTTCCAATATCACATACTAGCGCTCAATTTAATGAAACATATTTTTCAGAGTTAGCTGATGGGCGATTATCCAATATCCGACAATACTTTTGAATAACTCATTTACTGCTCCTTTTGTTGCTGAAGTTGTGTATGGCTTGATTAAGATGAGTCATCAGCAGAGAGCACAATTGCTGCTAAATGTATCGAATACTAGAAGCGAATTAGGCTAGTGCTATACCCTTCCGACTATTCTGAAAATTATGATTTTTTGATTATCTTATGTTATTCCGGAAAGAAAAAATATTAAAAGAAACGGCTTCTGAGGATCTTAATGCGTATAATGGATCTTCATGCAGCTTACTAGTGATGTTTCTCAGATGAATAGGAGCCGTTTTAACATAATTTTCTTTCAAAGTTGTTTTACATACTATTAAGTAACGAGGTCAATATTCAATCTGCATAAAATAACCAGTGACGAACCTAAAATAAAAACCGCTTTCACAGTATCAGTTGGCACCAAACCAGCTACTTCCAAACACAGCGCTGTTGGAATACTCAGCGCAGTACAAAATGTTTGATACCACTTCAGTCTGGATAGATTTCTTGCAGCAAGAACATACTGAAATTTATAAAACGGTGTATATACATCAGAAGCGCCATTTGTATTTATGCTTGAAGCACTATCGTCAACGTTGTTTATAGTATTTCCAAAACATCGAAACATGTTCTCACAACTACACTTCGTATTTAGAAGCATAGTCTTCATCCCCCTTAAATGCACTTTTGTTCTCCCGTAACGTACTACTATCCTACTAAGGTCCGAAATGCTGTGCATCTTTATTAGATTATAGCTTCTAGCACGTAACAACAAACTATTTCGGTATCTCTCATACCTCCAGCCAACGCGCACTTCACTGTTTACATTATTTGCACTTTGCGTTTGCACTCCCATAAAATGTCAAAGATGTTCTTTGAAATATGTAATCAAAATGCTGACACTATCGACCATAGACCATATATAACAACCTATGGTCTATGATGTCGACAGCATATCGCGCAAGATACCTGTGAAACATACAAGGAAAATATTCAGTGCTGTTTTGCGGAGTACAGACAACTTTTCCGATAACTCTGTGAACACGTTTGCAATCAAACAATTATTATGAATATGTTGACATACATTTTATCTCGGGCATATCTGACGACTTTTTAGAGTCACGTACTAGTGCCATCATACAGGTATCGTTATTTCGTATATGGCAGGACGTGTCACATCGTTCCTTGCAAGGCAGATTATCGTAAGTAATATTTCTGAGTGGAAATCACATCGCGATAAATCACTGAACATTGTGCGTCGGTTGCTAAAAGTTTCAACAGCCTAGGTCTTGATTTTTACATTACTACTTATTTGAACTTTCACTGTCATATCTACCATCACTTTGGACGAGAATCGTAAACGCCCACTAAAAACGTCATATGCACGTTGACGGTAACTATCTTAACCCACAGAACTATTGCATGTTAATCACCACAAATGTACCAGAAATACTGTGTGCGCCTTGCTCACTGAATTGAGGTGAGACACCAGCAACCGATACTGTGATTCCGCCAGATCTAAATCTGGCAGTTGTTAAGATTGCTGAACAATCAGTCAGTCAAATGTGCAGCACATTAGGGACGTAACAAATGCGTGGTATGGAAGCCAAGACATCAAAATATTCTGAAAGTGGCCTGCGTTCAGAGAACAAGAGCGCACATAATGAAGGTATTAGCGCAAGTGGAAACAGCTGTGATGATACAAATTTAGAGGAGGATGTATCTTTCATTCAGATGCCAGATAACGAATTGCTGAATGATATATTACATACCATAATCACCAGTGGAGAACCAAAAACAATTCATGGTCTGACAGAAGAAAACAACGTCCTAATTAAATAAGGAAACTGGAACCTTGCTGTGAAGAAATATAAGAAGATACACATTTTTCGGTTGTTGTGTCAATAATTTTGGGTGATGGTGGAGAAGAAAACAGAAGTGCTTCCGAGTATAATATTGATGACGCAGCCTGGGTCTAGTAATGGGGGAGAAGAAGAAAACAGTGGCACACAAACAGCACTACAACTTAATCATGAAGAAATACAAGGGATCAACATCTTCTAACTCTGCAACGACAAATTTGCAAGAATTTGAAGAAGCAGGAGAGAGGTCAGTAAAACATTGTTAATAATACAGGCATGTGCAAATTTAAGTAAAGGAAAGGTAAAGACAGAAGGAGACCTCTAGAAATACCTAACCAATATCTGACATTGCCAAGTATATGGGGCTGACTACATGTTATGGACTGCCACATCATAGAAATTCAGTTCTCATCATCATCTGAGGTGTCTGACAATGATAATGAGGCATCAATTAGATGGTGGTTTGACAGCATCTGAATTGCCAGTCGAACCACAGTCGCTTGTTAGGTCTTATATGATGATGCCATTGTCATCCATTAGCTTGCATGTCTGCAGTATGATTGTGGATGAGTGCATTGTAAGCATTGTGGAAGCCCTTCAGCTGCAGATGCATGGTAGCCCAGACAGTGTCCAACACCCATTGCCCGCAAAAGATATGAATGATACACCACACACGTAACAAGTCTTCAGCAGTGTGGTGGTGACATGGTGTGACAAGGACTTAGCTGTAACTAGTATCAAGAATTGGATCTACAATTTCTATTGTAGGAATTATTCTATTCATTGTAATCATATGAGAAAGAATGATTGCAAACCAAGCAATTATATTTAGAGTTAATACAAGAAGATCAACAAAATGACTACAAAATAACCCTACAGTGTGGTGCAGCCACAGTTGTTTATAGTAACATCCCAATTAGAATTTCCAGTAGATTATCCCAATCAATGCTGGTGTAAGCCATCTGGCACGACACTACAATTAATTGTACTTGAGTGGGTTACACAATTGGGGACCACAATTAATTCCCCATGGCAACCATTCAGCCTCTGAAAATTCTCTTAAGACCACCATCTTGTAACATGACTTACCTGTCTAAGTGCTACATGTGCAGCTCACACTTGGCAGGATGCTACCAATTAATTTCGCTTGATTGGGTTACATTGTCAACAACTAGTTAAGCTCGGCAACCATGCAGGCGGCCCCTGTATCCTGCACCAGTGGGACAATTTACAACAATCTTATATGTACACCAACTGGTCTAGATAAGTGAGGTAGGGGAAGGGGGATCTGATTATTGGAAATCTGGCAGCAGTGCACACTGGGATAGGAACAGCGAAACCCTCCTCCTTATGTGTGTTTGATTAATTTCCTGTAAAAGTAAACTTGTTGTTTGAGATGGAAGTGAGTACCACTGCCACAGAGATTAAAGTCCTTGGCCAACAGTAAAGGCAGAGAATTAAACTTTTCTCCTGAAGGCTTTCATTCTCATAGCTACAGTCTAAAAATTTTCAGTTTGTCATTGCATATAGTTATATTCCAAAATGGGAAATGTCATTCATATCAAAATTGCATAACCACCTTTGCCACCTTATCAGTCATTTTGGACGATATGGTTTCATTGCAGGAAGACATTTGGGGATAGTAGAACCAAATTGATCCAAGTGACATTCTTTCTTTATTAGCGCTTTTTGCATGGATGCATGGGAGAAAATACAAAAGTTCAAGCCATATTTATCCAAGTATAAAAACCACAATCTTCTATAAGAATGTCTCAATCTCCCATTTTAGATTTGATCTTATTTTGAAAAATGCATCCTGTCATATTAATCCAACTGTAAAACTGCACTTGAATTGTTATGACCCTGTGGGTACTCCAATCAATACTACGATATTCTCGGAAGTGCTAGAGACATACTGTTAAATAATAAACACTTCATTCACGGGGTCTTTTCACGCAATAATAGCACTTGATAGTAAAAACGACACACAACATTGCTGAATGAGAGCACACAGTGATCTCTATAGTTAGTATGGAGATCACTGAGAGCACACGAAAAGTAAATCAAATTGTTAGTCTTCACAGAGGTGCTGGTCGACCTGCACTGAGTCAGCTGCCGCCACATCTCCAATTTATGGTTCTAACTTAGTGCGAAAGCTGAAGTGATTCAAGTGCAAAATATTATTATAGGTGATTATTTCTTATAACAGTAATTTACAACATATTTCATAAAAATGACTATAGAGTATTTTTCGACTGGTAACAGAAGTTGTTGTTTATGTCAAAGTCAGCTTTCTAATGTCTGACTTTCTTAAGTTTCCACAGTGTTTATATTCTGAATAAAATGATTGACCTGAAACCTAGTGAAACAGGTTTGCGGCCATTTCTGATAAGCTTCTGAAATTACATACCTGCGCAGGCTATGGTAGCAAATCCAAAACTGTACAAAACGATACAAGTCATAAAAAACTTCTGAAATTTATTCCGTCAGTTCATCATTCAGTCTACGTATCAAGTCTGCATGTACCCAGAGGACTAAGGAGCAATGAGGCCCAGGAGGATGAAAACATGTTACACACCAGATCTGGAGATGGTCAAGATTGATTACCTCATTATATCAGTGTTTTGATGTGACACAGCTGTAGATTCATTATTCGTTTGTATCAAAGTGATCCAAGTGCTTTGTTTAATGCAGGAACCAAACTTTTGTATCTTTCAATAAAAAGATGTCAATAAAACATTTTTAAATTTATTCTAACATATTAGTCAGCATTTCATTAAAGATTAAACTATAAAAAAACCGTTTCCTTAAAACAAAAACAAACACATTGTCCCAGTTTTCTTGAAATGATGTAACTGACACCTGGATCAGTGTGGTTCTGCTGTCGCAATTTTTGTTCATTTTATGCCATGTGTCTGATAGCTGGGCAGTGCTTATGTTGTCCATGCAGGGTGATTCAGCTAAGCTGTTCGTGTCAGATATCGCCAGAACCATTTAAGATGCTGTAATTCTGTGTGTAGTCAAATGAACTGAGAAAAAGTCCTTATTAAATGATATATAGTCTCTTTACAGAGCTATGTTAATTACAGAGGTATCGATATTGACTCTGCGTTTTCAATTGTAACTATAGTCATTTCTGCTGCTGGTATTGTAGTTCTAAAAGAAATGAGCGTTCAACAGCATTACACTCCTCAGAATCCGATTAGTATTTTCAGAGAGCTGGAAGAAAGGAAGGAGGTAATTGAGCAAGTAAAGATATGTGGGCAGGTTTTTAGTCATACCTAGATAACTCAGTCACTACAGCATTTGCTCACGAAAAGCAAAAGATCCAAGTTTGAGTCGTGCTTTGCCACACAGTCTTCATCTACGAGAAAGTTTCAAATCAGCATGTACATGCTGCAGACATAATTCGTTCTGGGTAACGCTCTACTTGTACTCATGCCTTTTATTACGGACCAATTGTTTGACCCCTTCGAAAAGTAAAGCTCACAGAAAACACTTAAGTACATTTATCACAGAAATAAATCGAGTACAACACTAAACAATGCATAGTACCAGACGCCTCAAATATCAGGGAAAAGTATTCTGTAAAACTCATCAAATGTATTACAGGTGCACACTGATGTGACACATGTAGCGACACCTGCACAAACAGATATTTCTTTTAATGGATCATTTCCAGTGCATTAAATCAATGCCGGTCATTCTATCCTCCAGTGAATGCGGAAAATTACAATAAACTGATCGAGGTCAGCAAGGATTTTTTGGCACTGGAATAAAGGATGGGAATATTGGAAAAATCAGTACACATCAAACCAACATTGTGGCAGTTTTGCTTCCAAAATGCTAGGCTTCGTTATGGATATCTACTCAAATAAGAAAGTAGAAAATCTCGAACAGCACACAGTTTCTATAACAGTGGAGCAAATATAAGAAAAATGAACAGAGATTATTCAGAATTTTCCACTCCCAACACCTTACCCACATAGAGCCACAAAGCAGCGGTGTTGAGGTTGCAAGACGGGGATTATGGAATTGACTTTACTTCAGATCACAACACCAAAAATTGTTCTTAAGTTTGTAAGAACGTGTACACTGGAAAAAAACACTGTGTGAGAAATCAGATTTGTGGAAATTCAAAAATACATCTTCCCGTCTGAATTCCGTCTCCTACACTGCTGCCACTGGCCTCTCGCAACTATTCGGGTGTCTCTGCTATAGTTTAGAATAGAAACCCTCGGTCGACACTACTTACAGTCTGTGGTTGAAGCCCAGGCAATGAGTACACATAACAACAGCTCGCGGAACGTAAAAAAGGCGACTAGGTCAGTCACAGAAATATTGTATATTGTGCTGAACAATGGAATCAGAAAGTCGGCTGCACATCCGAAAGCACACCATTCATAGAGTAAATCTTTATCAGCTTCTACATGAAACTCCATGGCTCTGATAACTTGTTTCATGTGAAGCGATATTTAAAAAGTTGGGTTAAGAAAGGCAGATACATGACCTATTTGTACATTCTCAGGATAAAAATTACACTCTACTCTAACCCTTTCAGACTCGTTACTTATGAGTGCTTTGCTGGCAGCAATGCTTATAGTTTTCTGTGATGTGTTGGTATGCGGCGACTTCTGAAGCGGTAATTCTGTGTAATGACATCCCAGATGTCCTCTAGAATAGGTATATTTTGTAGCTGGGACAGATCCATTCCATCCATCTCTGTAGATTGATTTGCATAGTCTGCGTTAAAGGACAGAATTAATAAAGAATTAATAATCATTGCACTCGCTCGAGAACATACGGACAAATTTTCTTGGCAAGCCAGACAAAAACAGAATGAACACAGCTTTATTATATGACTGTTAGTAAATCAGAATTTATCAAATTATTAAGAAGCAGTTTGATGTATTTTCGTTTCTAGGATGACACACCAATGGGTTCACCAGTGGTTTTTATGTAGCTTATATTCTAGGTATGATCACTGGTTTCTCCATTAGCATTTCTCGACTCAAACTTCTTTGGACCAAATTTTTCAGTAAACTGCACGTCATATTTCTGCTGTTCATCACACTCCACCATGCTACAGAATATGCCTAAAACAATTAAATGAAATGCACTTGGTTTAAAAACAAAAACAAAGTTCAGTTGAAAAAGATGAGCAACATTTGTTTTGATTTTGAAGCTAAACAGCACTGCAAAGCAACTGAGGAAGGATAGTGGCATATATTAAATACATAGTGCAGAGAAATTACTACGAAACCAGCGAAAATACAATAATTATACAAAACATATAGCAAATATAATTATTTTATCCACAACAGAGTATGAAAACACAGTACAAAACTAATCCATAAAATTACAGTCAGTGCCAGTACACACAGATAAAATACCTGTCCATGAGCTGAAGTGACACACACAAATTGCTTTAACAAATTCAATGAAAGAAGTCAGTGGGACAGATAACTTGCAAGTAGACAAGACATGTGTTAAGAAATGTAATTGAAAAGACCAAAAACGTCACGAAACCAAAAAGTAAAAGAACTAATATTGATAAATTAATATTAATGAATTAGTTATATGTCTATACCTATACTCCACAAGCCATCTTATAATGTGCAGTGGAAGGTACACAAGACAGACTACACAACGACCTTATCAAACAGTAGTTTTTCTGTTAAGCACAGTTTTCTTTCTGACTCAGTGCAGAATTAGGGGCCAAAGTTGAAAACCCTAGACAGTTTTTAATTGGTGTCACCTTTCTCTCCTGTGGCATAACAAATTATGTTAAGCTCCATGGATTGAGGTACTGATATACATTTATTATTTTTTCATTTTGTACATTTTACAATCAATTTTGCGCTCACTAGAGCAAAATACATCTCTACTGCCTAGTGATTTTCAATTGTCATTCACAAAGGATGAAATGTACCAAAGATCAAGTGGCAATGTTGTGGAGGAATCGCACATCTACACTGCGAAAAAAATATCATTTTTTCGAAACCGATAAATACTCCAAGGTTCCTACAACCTATCTTTGTAATGCTGAAAAAGCATGGCGCCATGCGACGTCACCCTCTTAGTTGGAGACGCTTCAAACAGCAAGGTGTCGGCACGTGCGAGAAGGAGGGCAGAGCTCAGTTCATGTGAGGTGTAAAGTGGGTTAATGACGTGACTTTGGCACAATTCTGCCCAAGGCCAACGTGGGCGTGTTACACGCTGGGAAGGACGTCAGAGCCCCTCTTACCCCCATTTAGCCCTTCTTCTGGCGCTCCTGCGATGGAGGTCAGAACTGCGGCAGCCAGCTTTGAAATCACGCTATTTTCTTATGGATGGGCGAGGAAAACATTTCAGACACACAGCCGCAACCAACCGACACGAAAAATCCTCAGAAGGCGGTATGAAGGGCGTCAATGAACCTACCTCTTCCCTTGAGTAGCTGATCTCCCACAAGTTGCAGTCGAAACGACAGTTCATAGTGCAGTAAGCAACAGGACGACGCTGCTGACACCCGTCCTTCCCGGGCGATTTGATCCTACCTTAAGGACCATCATGGCGCTGCAACCCCACTGAACGTCATCTAACCCTCTTGGAGTGTAGTGCGACCGTAATTTTTGCTCTGATACACACGATGGAACCAGTAGGGAACGTTCAGAACCATTCGACGCAATCTGAACATGATCCAGAACAGCAAAGGGTGTTTATGCTTTTTCAGCCCTCCTGTCTCATGCCCTCATGCGACATGATCACAGGTAGTGCAACATTGACATGTGCGTGAATAAAACGGCAAAGGATCCTTCTAAGACACCCCAGTTCGGCAAGACCTTCGGTTCTACCAACGTACCTACAAAGTCGAGACAAGTCAAGCTGAGAGATGATACGCAGTTAATTAAACGGTAGGCGCGTGAAACCGACGCAGACCACGCTTTCCAAGTGTCTCATGTCACGCACCGAAGAGGGTGGACGCTTCCACGCAGCAGAGTGGCGCAGTGGAAGCGTGCTGGGCCCATAACCCAGAGGTCTGTGGATCGAAACCACGCTCTGCTAAAATTAATCTTTTTCTTGGGTGCTTCGAGCTCGATCATTAAGCCTGCACATTAAAAATATGCCTGTCAGAGACCTCGCCATCCACTCAGCTGACTGGTGCTTCACTGCTGCTCTAGCGCCTGAGGGCAGGCAACCCTTTCGATACTTTTGGCCAGCCACTGTAACTGTAAATGTTTTTCAGTCATATCATCGTCTGACAGAACCTCTATCTCACTCGTCTCCATTTTCTACGGTATTTCGATATTTATTGTGTCTGAATTTCTCCTAATGATCGAGTAGTGACTGCCAGTCCAAAAAATGTAAATTTGAACAGTTTAATGACGCTTTTCCACTCGTTTCGGTGGTATCACATTAACTGATTTGGTAAAGCTTTTATATCTGTAACTGAGTGGTTTATTCAGTGCATATTTTTATTTGAGTCTATAGATTTATTTGAGTCTTTCTAGATCTCTTGTTTGTCCAGTACTGCAATCTCTAGACCAGCCCCTAATTTCAGTTAGTAACTTGCTCATAACCAAGGTCTGCAAGTACGAGAAGAGCACTAGGATGGGATCTTTTACAGGGTATTTATCGACGAATCTTCTCCCACAGTGTCAACCATCACGACACAACAGCATCTTCTGAAATTCTAATGTGTAAATAACAGCTTGTCAAGAACCTTTGTCAGCTTTTTGTGTCTTGAACGATCCAGTTTCTCATACGTTTCTGTCTCTGATGATAAATGTCTTCCAGTTTGGATGGCATCTAATGCGAAAGTTTTCTCTGTATCATTCACTTGGCTTTTCAGGCATTACATCCTTCTGAACCACGCAATAATTTCATGTCTTCAAGTTCTTGTGACAAGTAATGCTTCATCTTCGATAGCTGCTCAAGCTCTGTAAAAAGTGGTAAAATCACATAAGATTGTGTTTTATTTCTCGAGGTGGCACCACCGGCGGTCAGTCTGCTCAACTTTGCCGCTGAGGATCTGCGACATCCCGAAATTTCGAACACTTTTTGCAGCCATGTCATTTTTAAACATTCTTCTCTATAAATAATAACAGTATCAACATCTTCGATCGCGTATAGTGAGGTTGGGATGGCACTTGTTTTGTAGAACTATATCTTTGTTTCCTTCTTTGCTTTAGTCCTCCATGATTTATTATATTAGGCCAAGATAATTCAGTCAAGGCTTCAGTGTCTCTATGAAAAGTTAAATCAGCCCTAGATACCAAATTCTGTTGAGTTGTCCTTCACATAATGGATATTAAATCGTTTTACTTTTATTCCATTTGGAACTGACTTCCACCATTGATATCAGTGTTAGATCTAATGTCCACTACTATGAATACATTCTTGTAATCATTGTGCCATGGAATCAAATAGCCTCCAAATGACATCCTAAAGAATTTCTTGCCATGCCTGAAACACAAGCTGTGTCAGTAGATGACGACTGCCAGTTGAAGGATGACATTCAAGTACATGTTTTTCCTTTGTAACTCAGACTTGCTCCATGGGTGGCACATTGGGGAATAAGTCAGCCAGTCAAGGATTTGTACATTCCTCAGAATGAGTATGGTGTGAGCTCCTGTTTGGGGTTTGCTGCTGAAATATGCCGTCTGGTGCCCTGGTCATGAAGGGCATGACAAAACGGTTTACCATTTCTGGCACATGCTGGCGAGCATTCGGCCAGAACTGAACAATTATCAAACCAGTCCCATTGTCATACCTGATAGCTCTCTACTATGATTCCAAGCGTATGAGAAGTATGGGTCTCGAGAGTCACTGCTTTCTGTAACCTTCCACAAGGTCATCCACTGACACATTGGCATCAATCTGTCAAAATCAGAAACAAGCGTCATCGCTGAACACCACAGGAGGCCACTCCATATTTCTCAATTGACTCCACACCATGCAAGTATCTATTGTCTTGTGTATAATGTCACTGGTAAACAACACATGGCAACTGGAGGTCTCAACCCACTCTGGCTTCAGCCTCTGCCCAGATTTCAACTGCTGCCTTCCATCTAGTCATCAGAGCCAGTCGAACAATCCTGCAATCCTCTTGTGGTGTAGTCCTCCTGGAAGGACCCATATCTACTTTTCTTGTCACTACCATCCTGACTCTATTTCATTGCAACTTGTTCCATAGTCACTGCACTACACGGTTGTGCAATCAGTCGGTATGATGGTTCCGTGGCCCTCATGCCAAAGATTCGACCCTTCTCAAAAAAGGTGATAATCTACACGTGTATGTCCTCTAGTTGTGTGTTGTTATAATCTCCACATGGAAAGTTCCAGTAACGTTGAACACACCTGATAGCCATCGTGTAGAAATTACTTTTGTCTATACTGAGAATACTGAATATTGAGCTGTGTAGGCTCAGCCTTCTGTCGATTTTGCAACTCATTGCCGGTCTTTGTCTGGATAACTTTGGAGATCTGCCGGTGGCGCCATTGATTTGGGGAGTGATTCTGAATAGTAGGACAAGGGGGGGCTTCAGGAAGTTTTGTTAGTGCAGGTTGCCTATAACAGGGGCAAATATTCACTCAGCGGCAAATCTGTTGTTCTCTTTTCATTGACAGGTTAGGATCCCTTGGAGATAATCCTTCCTTTTGATTGACAGCTCCTTGACCTATTGTTTCTCCACCCCTCCCCTTCCTCATCCCAAGCCCTCAGGAAACTGCCAACTCTCCCGCTCACTCGCAACCTCCTACTTTATCAGTTTGCTTGACTATTTAATTAAATTGATCAATTAATTAACCTATCCCCTCTCTGGTAATTCCCCTCCATCCCCCTCCCCCTCTCCTCCCACCTCCTCCTCCGCTCCCCTCCTCTCTCCTACCTGGAAAATGGCGGCTCTGTGCTGGAGAGGAAGGCTCTCATGATAGGAAATTCAATTACATAGCAGAGGGTATATTGTTTATTTACAAAAAAAATCAGTTTGCATGCGTTGAATCTCTCTTGCTCATCATTCTCTGGTTTTTGGGAAGATGCAGGTCTTGTAAAGAAGTAATTAAATCGTTCGCTTATTTTATTCCGATTCCGCATGGCCCGTCACAAAACACGCATCCCCATAATTATGCTGTTAAAAAACGTTAGATCGTGAAGCATGCGCCTTCCACGTGCCCACACAGAACGCCACCCGCACAGGGTGCCTGGCTGCGCCACACTGACGAGAGCCTGAGAAGAGCCGGCATCACGTGTACGTGTCAATTCGGAGCCCGCGACTAACAGACCACATGTCACACTAATTCCCGAACAAAAGCATCCAAAAAATTCCCAACGAAACACATGCTCTTTCTGTTTCTCCTTGTGTCCTGGCAGGCCTCCACACACTGTCAGTTGCAGTCGGATCGAACCGCAAACAAAGCAGTATTTACCCGGTAAATGCCTGCGGAATACCGATGCATACAAGAGCTCCTTCCTTCCAAGGCAAATGCCGGTCTGGGAATCGATTCCACCATGGACTCTAAACTGCCCCATCCATAGCGCACGGATACTCTTTGTCACTGAACACGAACTGCTTCAGGAGTCATTACATCTGGTGTAGCGGAACAGCGTCACATACATAACTTGAAGATACCACAGGAACTAAATGTGCCACTGTGCAAAGTGAGAGAGAGAGAGAGAGAGAGAGAAAGAAAGAGCTCCGCAGACGAGGCAAGAATATTTAAAAAAATTGCATGTTTTATTCAAAGGGAACCGCCACCACCACGCTTGAACACAGACTCTAAAAGGAAAAAATAGAGACACAGTAGTGAAACTGTCCCGGAGACACTTATCGCGCTTTTGTGGGAAGTACTCATGTCTTCGACCATGTTACTAAATCTAATTGAATATGTCTCTAAACGCACTTTCAAAAAGATCTATGCAAAGTAGTTTGCTTCAATTTTGCCATGTATACTGCCACACTCGAATGTGGACTCTATAAAGATCGTTGCACACTTGTGAAACCTCTGAGACACTTCCCACGCTTTTATGGGAAACAGATCCCGAAACCGATATTAGCTGCAAGATTTTACACGCCAAAATGATGTTATTGGTAAGTCAAAATGAATATCTCTGTAAGTCTAACAAAAGGATGCTCACCACTTTTCGAGTTGCAAGCACTGTCAGAGAGGAGAGACAAATATTTCTGAGTCCTGTTGGTATTGCGGTACTTATTACTTTTCTGGAGAAACGTGCCAAACTGCTGCTGCTGTCGGTCTGGGTTCACTATCCACCATTTTTTGCAGGCGAGACTTTCAATTCAACAATGCGAAGTATCAGAAATATCCTCTCCTGATGGCTGTGCCTCTGGAAATATAAAAATCTGTACCATTCTTATGACTGGGCATAATTTTCGACGTCAAAAAATGTTTCACTCCCCTTACGGCTATCGCAGTTTTTCACATTAAATCTGTTCCTTCGTTGGACAAAGCAATTTTCTTTGCACATGTCGGAAGACATACATGCTTTATAGGCTCGCTGATGACAATGAATCTAACATGCATCACCTACAACTAAGTATAATACGCCGCCAATAACTGAATGCTGGCAACGGCAAATGGTATTGAGCGTAAATCTGCGATGGATGGATACATCTCATTTGCTTGTTTTGCAAGAGCCGTGTGCCTTAGAAACAGAGACGTAATCGTCTTACAAGCCAACAGTTGTTAAAAACCCGATCGCAACGACTATGTTACTGTCACAAGCGGTCTTGGATCTACTGGCGCACACAAATATCCATGTTAAAACCTATACTAGCTTTATGAATTGAGGTATGGTATTCCCTCCGAATGAAGTGGTTTTCCACACAAATACCGCTGCACTGAATATAGATGATGATCGCTGAAGCTAAGGAACATGGTAGAAACCAGTACTGCTGTGGAGCAGCAGTTACAGGTTCGGCTCGCTCTATTCCTTCATGAGATGCAGATTGTAGTGGTCTACTTCTGGTCAGCTGCAGATTAAATTGGTGGCAGTGTTGCAGGGAGGGACGCTCAGAGACGATGTGAGGAGATCTTTTAATCTCTAACTTTGCCCTGCGAATGTGAGAAGGCTAAGTGAGTCCCATCTGCATAGAGAAAGATCGTAAATTGCGCACTCTAATCGAGGTCTTATAAATATGTAGGACGCTGTCTGATATACTTTGGCGTATATGTTCGAGGATTAACAATGAATGGAGGTATTGCACAGTCATCTATCTACATTAGCAATCAAGTATGTAGTCCTAGCAAAGTAGCGGTTTAGCAGAACCTGGGAAGCATGCTGCCGCATCATTGGTTGGTGTCGAAATTACGGTAAAACTGCTAAAATTGATCATACTATCAACTGTGATGCTTATTATTACAGTACATCGATGGTGTCATTTCCATCCCATTCATCCATTGGTACACTGTTGATTATTACATAATGACTGACTGACATCGTTTGTTTAAGTTTGAGAAAGAGTCATGGTGAAGTGGCTACATCTTCCAGGGATGGCTATCACCAAAACAGTGATTGCGTACATGACTGCGATACAAAGAGTAAGTTGAAATGGAACACCGAGCCAGCAGCTATCCCCTCACTGTGAAAGATGAGTTTAACAGTAGAGACCATCAATCATCTTCGGACAGCTGTTTGGAAACGCTCCACAACTTCCCAAAACACTTCCAGTTTCCATATGTTGCGACTGTATTTACTTAAAATCATTCTCTGTGTGTGTGTGTGTGTGTTTTGTGGGAGCAGCTGTAAATTTACACCATGTGATGTCCAGCTTTCAGTCCAAGTCAATGGCTCGAAACTCGTTAATATCAGTTTAGAGAGTGACCGAGCGGTTCTAGGCGCTACAGTCTGGAACCGCGCGACCGCTACGGTCGCAGGTTCGAATCCTGCCTCGGGCATGGATGTATGTTATGTCCTTAGGTTAGTTAGGTTTAAGTAGTTCTAAGTTCTAGGGGACTGGTGACCTCAGAATTTAAGTCCCATAGTGCTCAGAGCCATTTGAACCATTTTGAAATCAGTTTAGAACCTGACACAGATCTCGAAGTCGTGGTGAAATAAACAAAATGTATGGTGGTGTACAAAGTTGTGCCATTTTCTGCTTGGACGTGTTACAGCAGAAAAAAAATATATTAAACAACAACACAGGGAGGCTCTCTTAGGACTGATATGCTGTGCAGGCAATGATACGTTATACTGGCCTGTGGAAGTGACTTTGATCACTGATGGGATCAACACCTGTATATTGAATGCGGTCGGCGTATGTGCTCGATGTCAGCATGCAGACGGCATTTATTTTCGATATACATATTGGAAGACAGGGCTGCGGTAGTATCTTATTGAGTTCTCCGTCGGATCAAATTTGCGGAGGTTTTATAGTTTGTAGTTTCTTATTCTCTGTTGGATGGTGCATGATAGAGAGAATGTTTGGGTGACAGACTTGAATGGAGCTTAAGAGACACAGATCTGCTTTGGACAGCTGTACCTGTGTGTAATTTGGAGATGTACCGCAATGCAGTAGCAAAATCCTCGTCCTTCTCTCAGTTCCCATACTCCCTTTTTACACTAAGACCTCATGTTGCAGGAGAAAGCTTACCCACTGTACTCAGTTGGCAGAGCTACGAGTACAAAAAACAACATGTACCTTTTTCCACTGAGTGGTCAAAACACATTCCTGTCGCTTTAACTCAGCTTACCCTGTTTCTACACAGGTTGCAGAAAGAAGTAGATATAGCTCTCTCCGACTTCTACCCAGTTTCGACTTAAATTGGAACGATCACATGCACAAAACTGCAGGGACGGCGGGAGAGAGACTGAGGAACAGTTGCAGGATGCATAGGGACTGTCTAAAGCCACGTTGGAATTTTGAGGTAGGTTCGAAAAAAGTTAACACGTTTAGAGATATGAGAGTGCCAGAAATATGATTCACTCGTAGCTGTAATCATAAAAGACATCTCCACAGGATCCAACAAAGGTGTGTGGTTAAATGGAAAGACTTGATACCAAATCGCAGATAGCATTTCTACCAGAAAGCATAGCAGTACAGATCTGAAAGCACATTTCTTACGACCTCAATCTCCCGTTGCATTTTTTTTTTTTTTTAAATGTGATTCGTCGCATAGCACACCAACTACAGTGCGCGATTATTCTCAAACAACCATCGCCTATAAGCCAATGTATATATCACTGGTTCTCTGACACGGCATCGAGATAGAATGTGTTACAGATACTGGAGATTACAGATACTGGAGAAATATCTTGCGATGGCATGAGGGAGTTGTAAATACTAGCTTTATATCATTTTCTTAGCCGAATCACTCTCTAAATTCGGTGATATTATTACTAGCTTACACCACCAGCGACTCGTACCCGCACTTTCAGTCTGTTAATTCACACTCCAGCGTTCATCATCTATATTCAATGTTGCGGTCTTTGTGACCCACCAGGTTAGCCGAGAGCGCTGCTGCGCTGCTTCCTAGACTCGGGTAGGTGCGCCGTCCCCAGATCGAATCCGCCCAGCGGATTACTAACTAGCACCTCTGTGCTGGCCAGCCTGGATGCACTTTTTAGACAGTTTTCCACATTCCACTAGGTGAATACAGGGTTAGTCCCCACGTTCCGTCTCAGTTACATGGTTCGCAGGCATCTGAACACGTTCACACTATTCGATGGATTACACTAGATGCAGACAGCTGGGGTACACTCCTTCCATCCCAGGGTGTAGGGAGTGGCGGCAGGAAGGGCATCCGGCCACCCCTTAACATTAACCTTGCCAAATCTCAACCTAACCATGCCGACCCTGTGAAACCACGGGACAAGGCGCAAGCAAAAGAAGAAGAAGAAGAAAATTCAATGTTGCGGTATTTGTGTGGAAAAGCACTTCATCAGAGGGAATGCCATGTCTCAAATCAAAAAGCCAGTATAGTTTTTAACATGGATACTTGTGTGCGCCAGTAGAACCAAGACCACATGTGACAGTAACATAGTCATTGTGATCGTGTTTTTAACATCTGATGGCTTGAAGACGATTACGTCTTTGTTTCTAAGACACACGGGTACCTCTTGCAAGGAAAGCAAATGAGATATACCCACCCATCGCAGATTTACGCTCAGTACCGTTTGGCGTTACCAGCATTCAGTTATTGGCGACGTATTATACTTAGTTGTAGTGGATGCATGTTAGATTCACTGTCATCAGCGGACTTATAAAGCATGTATGTGTTCCGACATGTGCAAAGAAAATTGCTTTGTCCAAGGAAGGTACAGATTTAATGTGGAAAACTGCGATAGCTGTAAGGGCAGCGAAACATTTTTTGACGTCGAAAATTATGTCCAGTCATAAGAATGGTACAGATTTTTATATTTCCAGAGGCACAGCCGCCAGGAGGGGGTATTTCTGATACTTTGCTCATTGTCGAATGTCGTCAGATTGAGGCTGCAACTGTAATATTTAGTTGTAAGTACAGTGACAAAATATATGTGCCTCGTTACTAAGAACGATTATGTCTGGGCTGCGGGACGCGCAGCGGGAGTAGCCTGTCGCTGGAATGATTGGTTCCCAGCTTATGGTGGTAACTGTCCGGACTGGAGAACACGACTGGGGTACAGGAATGTAGCTGTCCTAACCGTGTCGCCCTCTAGGCGGCTGAATAGCGAACTAATACTCAGTATGTTTTTGGCAGCCTTTGTTGTCGCATGTGTTCTCCACGAAAACGTCTTTATAGAGTTCACATTCGAGTGTGGTGGTATACATAGCAAAATTTAAGCAAACTACTGTGCATCGATCTTTTTGAAAATGTGTTTAGAGACATAATCAATTAGATTTAGTAACCCCTGAAGCAGTTTGTGCTTGAAGACAAGGGTACTTCCCACAAAAGGGAAGTGTCTCTGGGACAGTTTCACAGCTATGTCACTATCCTTTTCTTTTAGAGTCCGTGTTCAAGTGTGGTGGTGGCGGTATTCCTCTGAATAAAACATATAATAGTTTAAATATTATCGCATCATCTGCAAAACTCTCTCCCTCCCTCTCTTTGTGGAGTGGTATATTTAGTTCCTGTGATATCTTCAAGTTATGTATGTCACAATATTCCGCTACTCCAGATGTAATGACTCCTGAAGAAGTTTGTGTTCAATGACAAAATGTATCCATATGCCAGGGATGGGGTGATTTAGAGACCATGGCGGAATCCATTCTCAGACAGGCAGGTATCTTGGAAGGAAGGAGCTCTCATATGCATTTGCATTCCGCAAGCATATACCGGGTAAATGCCGCTTTGTTTGCGGTTCGGTCCGACTGCGACTGACGACACATTCAGGCCTACCAGGACACGAGAAGAAACAGAGAATGAGCATGTGTTTCGACGGCAATTTCTCAGATGCTTTTGTTCGAGGATTAGTGTAACATCCTGTCTGTCAGTTGTGGGACCCGAATTGACACCTACGTGTGATGCAGTCCCTTCTCAGGGTTTCGACCCTGCAGGGGGGGGGGGGGGGTTCTATGTGATCCAGTGCATGGTACATGCTTCGCAATCAAACAATTTTTAACAGCATAATTACATGTGATGGATGTTTCATGATGGTGTTCCTTGCATGATTGGAACAAAAGAAAAGCGATGGATTTAATTACTTCTTTGCAAGACCTGCATCTTCCCAAGCAGCTGAGAATGATGAGCAAGAGAGATCCAGCCCCTGAAAACTGAATTTTTTGTAAATAAAGAATATACCCTTGCTATGTAATTGAATTTCTTGTCATTAGATGGTTCAAATGGCTCTGAACAATATGGGACTTAACTTCTGAGGTCATCAGTCCCCTAGAACTTAGAACTACTTAAACGTAACTAATCTAAGGACAGCACACACATCCATGCCCGAGGCAGGATTGGAACCTGCGACCGTTGCGGTCGCAGTTCCAGACTGTAGCGCCTAGAACCGCTCGGCCACTTCGGCAGGCTGTCATTAGATCTTTTTTCTCCAGCACAGAGCTGCCAATTTCCAGCTAGGGGATGGGAGGGATAGGGAGTTGGAGGAGGGAGTGAGGGGTGTTTAGAAGAGGAGAATAGGTTAATTAATTGATCACTGCAATTAAGTAGTCAATCAAATTAATAGAGTGGAGGGTGGCTGTTCAAGTAACTCAGGCCTGAAAGTGTAACCTGTATCAGTGAGGGGGGGGGGGGGTTGGAGGTTTCCTGAGGAGGTGTTGGAAGGAGGAGGGGGAGGGGAAAGGGGTGTGAGAACAATAGGTTAAGGACCTGTCAGTCAAAGGGAAGGATTATCCTCAGGGCGCCATAATCTGCCAATCAAAAGAGAACAATAGATTTGACCCTGAGTGCATACTTGCCCCTGATGTAGGCAACCGACACTAACAAAACGCCGTGATGCCCCCCTTGCCCTACTACTGCTGACTACAACTGGTTGAGATGGCCAGGGGGAGGGGAGGCGAGGGTTTTGAAGTCTTGGATGGTACACGTGAGAACGGATGAGCTCCTGTGAAGGTGTCGAGTCTTGTTCTGACTGTCAGTTATCAACTGCTCTACGAAGCTTGTTTTGTAAGTAGGCATGATATTTTAAAAGCATACCAGCGACTTGGAGGTTCATTGGTCGGTTTGACGCTAGTGAAGTCAGTCCGGTCTCTTGCAGGCTTAAGGAGTGGAAGGAAAGTGGTCATCCTGTCCAAGTTAAGTACGAGGGTAATCCCAAAAGTAAGGTCTCCTATTTTTTATAAGTACAGAGCTCTGTTTGTGTGGCAGTTGGTCACACTGTTATGAAGAGTGCTTCACGCGCTGTGTGTAAACATGCGCACGCCGCATTGAGGCGCTCAGTCTTGGCTTGGCAGCCGTTGAGAATGGAGCTCCCGTTGGATGTTACCGCCAAGTACGAGTTGCGCGCAGTTATTCGGTTTTTGAACGCAAAGGGCACTGCACCGATTGAATTCCATTGCCAATTGGCGGAAGTGTATGGTGAGTCGTGCATGGATATCGAAAATGTTCGTAAGTGGTGTAGAGAGTTTGCAGCTGGTCGGACGGAAATTCACGAAGAACAAAGGAGCGGGATACCGTCAGTTTCTGAGGAGACAGTGTTGAAGGTTGGGCAAAGCATGCGTGAAGATCGGAGGATCGCCATGAATGATCTCTGCACGTTGGTTCCTGAGGTTTCCCGAAGCACCGCTCACAGAATTTTAACGGAAACATTGAACTACCGGAAGGTGTGCGCAAGATGGATGCCACGCATGCTGACTGAGGACCATATGCGGCAACGAGTTGCTTCCCGCGCATTTCTTCACCGCCTTGCAGCCGAACAGGACAACTTTCTGGACACAGTTGTCACGGGTGAGGAAACCTGGGCATACCACTTTACACCTGAGATTCAGCTCCGACGACGAGGTGAAAGAAGAGGTTCATAACAATCTGAACACCACGGCGGCGAGCTGGTACTGCATGCCATACAAAAAATGCCACAGTGTCTACAAAACTGCATCGACAGAAATGGTGATTATGTCGAAAAATAGCTAAATGTTCAAGCTGTAAACTGATGTAAACCTTTGTAGAAATAAACAGGTCTATGTACTTATAAAAAAATAGGAGACCTTATTTTTGGGATTACCCTCGTAACAACCACTCATAATTAATAGCAGTTGTTTAAAAGTCATTTGGTTAAAAACTGATCAGTTACTTTGGCTAGCTGTATCTGCTTATTCAGTGACTGTTAATTGTTTTTAAAATTATGTATTTTACTGTTTACTGAATGACAGTAGGTTCATAATTAATAGCAACTGTTTAAAACTAGTTTGTTTAAAAACTGATCAGTGGATTTTGGCTAACTGTAGCTGCCTATTTATGGCCGTTAATTGTTTTTTAAATTCTGTATTGTGCTGTCTACTGAACGACAGCGGGTTCATAATTAATAGCAGCTGTTTAAAAGTCATTTGCTTAATATCTGATTAGTAAATTTTGGCTAATTGTAGTTGCTTATTCAGTGACTGGTATCTAAAATTCTGTATTTTGCTGTCTACTGAATGACAGTTGGTTCATAATTAATAGCAGCTGCTTAAAAGTCATTTGCTTAAAATCTGGTCGGTGAATTTTGGCTAACTGTAACTGCTTATTCAATGACCTGTAAGTATTTCTAAAATTCTGTACCTTTGCTGTCTACTGAGCGACAGTGGGTTCATAATTAATGGCACTGTTTAAAGGTCATTTAGTTAAAAAAAAACTACTCAGAGAATTTTGCTGACTGTAGTTAATTGTCATTAAAATTCTGTACTTTTGTTGTACACTCCTGGAAATTGAAATAAGAACACCGTGAATTCATTGTCCCAGGAAGGGGAAACTTTATTGACACATTCCTGGGGTTAGATACATCACATGATCACACTGACAGAACCACAGGCACATAGACACAGGCAACAGAGTATGCACAATGTCGGCACTAGTACAGTGTATATCCACCTTTTGCAGCAATGCAGGCTGCTATTCTCCCATGGAGACGATCGTAGAGATGCTGGATGTAGTCCTGTGGAACGGCTTGCCATGCCATTTCCACCTGGCGCCTCAGTTGGACCAGCGTTCGTGCTGGACGTGCAGACCGCGTGAGACGACGCTTCATCCAGTCCCAAACATGCTCAATGGGGGACAGAACCGGAGATCTTGCTGGCCAGGGTAGTTGACTTACACCTTCTAGAGCACGTTGTGTGGCTCGAGATACATGCGGACGTGCATTGTCCTGTTGGAACAGCAAGTTCCCTTGCCGGTCTAGGAATGGTAGAACGATGGGTTCGATGACGGTTTGGATGTACCGTGCACTATTCAGTGTCCCCTCGACGATCACCAGTGGTGTACGGCCAGTGTAGGAGATCGCTCCCCACACCATGATGCCGGGTGTTGGCCCTGTGTGCCTCGGTCGTATGCAGTCCTGATTGTGGCGCTCACCTGCACGGCGCCAAACACGCATACGACCATCATTGGCACCAAGGCAGAAGCGACTCTCATCGCTGAAGACGACACGTCTCCATTCGTCCCTCCATTCACGCCTGTCGCGACACCACTGGAGGCGGGCTGCACGATGTTGGGGCGTGAGCGGAAGACGGCCTAACGGTGTGCGGGACCGTAGCCCAGCTTCATGGAGACGGTTGCGAATGGTCCTCGCCGATACCCCAGGAGCAACAGTGTCCCTAATTTGCTGGGAAGTGGCGGTGCGGTCCCCTACGGCACTGCGTAGGATCCTACGGTCTTGGCGTGCATCCGTGCGTCGCTGCGGTCCGGTCCCAGGTCGACGGGCACGTGCACCTTCCGCCGACCACTGGCGACAACATCGATGTACTGTGGAGACCTCACGCCCCACGTGGTGAGCAATTCGGCGGTACGTCCACCCGGCCTCCCGCATGCCCACTATACGCCCTCGCTCAAAGTCCGTCAACTGCACATACGGTTCACGTCCACGCTGTCGCGGCATGCTACCAGTGTTAAAGACTGCGATGGAGCTCCGTATGCCACGGCAAACTGGCTGACACTGACGGCGGCGGTGCACAAATGCTGCGCAGCTAGCGCCATTCGACGGCCAACACCGCGGTTCCTGGTGTGTCCGCTGTGCCGTGCGTGTGATCATTGCTTGTACAGCCCTCTCGCAGTGTCCGGAGCAAGTATGGTGGGTCTGACACACCGGTGTCAATGTGTTCTTTTTTCCATTTCCAGGAGTGTATATTTGATAGCTGGTGTCTCATAATTAGTGGCAGCTGCTTATAAGTTTTTATTTCTAAACTCTGTTCAGTCAATTTTACTTCTGTTTTTTTAACTCATCTGACTTTAATAAAGACAAGTTATCTATTAAAGATGATGATCACTGAAGCGCTTATGTGGTGATGCCAGTCCTTTTATAGGGAGTCCTGATCCCAAATCTTCCCACCTGAATTCCTAGTTACCAACTGGTAGCAGAGTGTGGTTATTTCCTTTTACTGCGAAGACTCTGAGGAGGGGGAGGAGGAAAATGGCCGTCGTTTCCCTTCTTTCATTAGCGTTCTTAGTTACTATCTCACTCACAGTAACTGTAAACCTACCATCAGATACCCTTGACCAAAGATTTCAAACCAGTAACTGCCTTTTCTACTACTTGGAACCATTACGAGTTTAATCGGGTTCCTTTCTCACTGTTTAGGGCCATGTTGTCTTGTCTTTTGCGCCACGTTTTGGAAAATCTTAGGTTCAAATCCATTTATAACAAAAAAAATGGTTCAAATGGCTCTGAGCACTATGGGACTTAACATCTGTGGTCATCAGTCCCCTAGAACTTAGAACTACTTAAACCTAACTAACCTAAGGACACCACACACATCCATGCCCGAGGCAGGATTCCAACCTGCGACCGTAGCAGTCGCAATTTATAACTATTTTGATGATGGTTCATAGTGCCACGTTTGTGGAGCATGTGGACCACTTTGAAGAAATTTTGTTACATCTTAAGGAGGCTGGGCTGTCAAGCCTTCTAAGATTATACCTTGGCTCGCCCCTGTACATCCTATTTGGGTCACCACACCAGCTTGCCCCCCACGCCCCGCCCCCCTCCCCCGAGGGCACGAGGGGAATGAACAGATTTATTGGAATGGCAAATTTCTTTCGCAAGTTTGTTCCTAATTTCGCCCAATTGGTGGCGCCCTTGAATAACCTGTTGAAGAAACATGAGCTCTTCCACTGGGTGTGTGTTTTCGTGGGGAGGGGGGGGGGGGGGAGTTATCAAACTTCCTTTGAGACAATTAAGGCTGCCTGTAGAAATCCTCCTGTGTTAGTTATCTCAGATTTCAGCAAGCTCTTTATTGTCCAGACAGATGTAACTAATTCTGGGTTAGCAGCAGTACTTTTCCAAGAACATCAGGAGGAATGGAGTCCCATCACCTACACATCTCTCTGCTTATTTCTCACTGAATTAAAATATTCAGTGTGCGATTGGGAAGCTTTAGCAGTTCTCTTCGCCTTGGAGAAGTTTAAGTTCTACCTAGAGCATTGGGAGTTTGTGCTCAAGACTGATAATCATGTTGAGCCCTGCGTGGCTCGTGTTCCCGCCATCATCTATTTTACACCCTGTTTTTAACGTACTTCCACCTCACTACGTTAATTTAAATTACTACTGTCACTGAGTTGCTGCTTTGTCTGACCGTGACCGGCGCTAGCGGCACGCATCGATATATCCCCTCTCATAGTATCTTTGCTCGACTGCTATTACTTCCCAGTCGTTGTCTGTCCGCTGGTTTGGGTCACGAGTTCGGGCTGCCAGTCAGTTGGAACGTGTCTGGAGTGCAGTCCAGACCTGCCAGTTGAGGAGTTGCAATACGGCACTAGTGCAGTCGGGTTGGAGCAGTGAGGTCTGCGTTGACATGGCTCGCCCGACCGTTGCCGCCACGCATCAATTGAGCCGGGCCACGGTCTTGGTGGATCGTCAGTCGGTCGTCCTACCGCACGATGTGGTTTGGCTCGCCGATCGTTCGTGAGTCGACTCTGTGTGTGTGTGTGTGTGTGTGTGTGTGTGTGTGTGTGTGTGTGTGTCCATCGACTCCCGATTTGTCATCGTGTGTGCTTAGTTACTGTTGGGTATCATTCAGGTCTTGTGCAAGTGTTTGTCAGGTTGTGTGTGTAGTTGGCATTGTTTCCACTGACGACTATTTTAGATGTTGTTGGCATTCTGAGAGGAGTCGATCGGTTGCTGCGGACCAGAGAAGTTATCTCCACATGGTGCAGTCGGCTGGGTCCGCTGGCGGTCTCTGCGTAGTGTCGGAGCATGTGTGAAGCTGTCCGATCGCTACGGGCTTCGTGGTTCACCGACCTAGGACGTCAAAGTTGAGTAGTGGTTTCAAGTACCCAAGCCACATCCATTCATGCTGTGTGGTTCGTTTCGGTGGTTCGCTGTTGGGGAGGTTTTCCTGTGAGTAACACCGAGTGTTTGTATTGCTGAAATTTAGCCGCCATGCGGTGGAATTAACTATATTGGTTGACTACAATTCAAGTGCACCAGCGGAATTTTCTGCCTTGTGGCTATGTGTTCAGGTTACCTGCCCTGGCCACTAACGTAATTTCAGGCAGTGTCCTTTCCTCACCTGTTGTTGCTGTCCAACACGGTGTGTAACTTTGACAGCTTAGTACATATACATATTTGATTGTGGATAATCACGCCCGTAACATTTTGTGTTCGAATTCTCATGTACCGATTGGTGGCAAGCAAGTCGTTTGTCAGTCGGTTTGTGGCTGTCCCTTGGTTGGGTTCTGACAGATCAAGCGTAGTTGGGCTCACCACCTGTCTCACCTAAGGAACGAGGGCAGACCGACACCCTGGACGCTTCTGAGTGCTGTTGTCTTTACTGTCTTTCCCACCGGTGTTTAACTGTCTGTTTATAATCTATCATAGCTAATGATATAAAACTCTTTGTTTTACTGTGTTTTATGTAACTAAGTTTGAATTCCGGCAAGGTTAGTGCCGTTGTGTTGTCTTTTCTTTTAGTCCATTTCAGCTACTTAAAACTTAAGGCTTATGGTTATATTTTTAATTTTGGAAAATTAATTATGGGCCTTCAGCCTTGGAACCTTATTCTTAAAATTTCTTTCCAAGCTTAAACATTGCAGCTTGGAACCTTCATCTTAAAATTATCATTCAGGCTCAAACATTGTGGCCTTCTGCCTTTGAAAGGTTGTGGTAATTTATTTTAAAATCTTGAAAATTTTATTGTGGGCCTTCAGCCGTTTGTATCGCATCTTGTTTATGTTTGTCTATCTACTTTTGCCTTGAGGCTTTCCACCTAACTGTCATATATATATACAGGGTGTCCCAGCTATCTTGTCCACCCAAAATATCTCTGGAACAATAACAGCTATTGGAAAACGACTTTCACCGGTATCAATGTAGGGCTGGGGCCCATGAATGTACATATTTGGAAACATTCTAAAACGAAAGCATATGTGTTTTTTAACACAAACTTATGTTTTCTTTTAAACGTGCGCTAGCAGCGCATGTCGGGTGTTTCAAGCGTCAACTTCGCGTCTCAATATCTCGGGATGTAATGGGAATATTGCGATGCAATCAACGCCATTGTGTATGTGCTTTGTCAGGCAATGGATTGCTGAAGAAAAAATATAGGAGATCCATTTAAAAAAAAACATAGGTTTGTGTTAAAAACACATATGCTTCTGTTTTAGAATGTTTCCAAATATGTACATTCATGGGCCCCAGCCCTACATTGATACCGGTTAAAGTCGCCGGCCGATGCGGCCGTGCGGTTCTAGGCGCTTCAGTTTGGAACCGCGTGACCGCTACGGTCGCAGGTTCGAATCCTGCCTCGGGCATGGATGTGTGTGATGTCCTTAGGTTAGTTAGGTTTAAGTAGTTCTAAGTTCTAGGGGACTGATGACCTCAGAAGTTAAGTCCCATAGTGCTCAGAGCCATTTGAACCATTTTTTTGAAAGTCGTTTTCCAATAGCTGTTCTTGTTCCAGAGATATTTTGGGTGGACAAGATAGCTGGGACTTTTATCTTGATTCTTAAGATTTCTTGTTTCGTGGCCTTCAGCTGTGAAAGAATTGTATTTTGAAACTAGTTGTAAGGGTTCTGCTATGTGCCGATTAGGTGGTAAACGTGTTATGAAATTATAATAAATTACAATTTTATGGTGAAACTGACCCCAACCTTATTTGGCCCTTTCCACAAGCCTAATCACTTGTTCTGTCCAGCGGGTTTAGTGGGCATATCACATGCATTGAGTTGGGTATTGGCACGCTCTAGAAGAACATGTAGAGTTGCTCATTGGTCAGTCTGCATCTCTGCATTTCGTTTTAAAGTTCATCATATCAGGGGTCCAGACAACAGCACTTTAAGTCGCATGTATGAAGGCTGCGACTCGCTACAATATGCAGAGGATAGTGGCCAACTTGCCCTGGTGGCACTGTGTTGACTGAAGTTTCTGAACGCTTTTGCGATCTCAAGGGGAGATAGGAAGAAATTTCCCATGTTAACCAAATAAAAAAAAAAGCTTTTAAATTGCAAGCACACAGGCAGGTATGTTCTTAATAAATGTATTGTGTGTCAAAAGGGGAAGGGCAACTGCACATTCAAAATCTGCTCGCCTCAGGTTTTGGTTCCTGCTGCTTTTAGGTATTTTCATAGCTTCTTGGTAGGCAGTCATCTAGGTTTCCATAAGATCTTGGCCAAATTAAACAACATGTGGTTTGGCCGTCAGTGTGAAAGCATGTATGTCAGTTTACTGAGCGAGGTGGCACAGTGCTTAGTACACTGGACTCACATTCGGGAGGATGAAAGTTCAAACCCATGTCTTGCCACACTGATTTAGGTTTTCCGTGAATTCCCTAAATCGCTACGTGCAAATGCCAGGATGATTCCATTGAAGTACATGCCTGACTTCCTTCCCCATCCTTGCCTAAAACAATGCGACCAATGATCTCGATGTTTGATCCCCTCCCCCTAATCAACCAACCAATTAATACATTGTTTAGTGGAGGGGTGTCAGTTATGCAAACAAGGGAAACTCAGTTCTAACTCACACAAGGGTCTTCTCGAATCTACCCATGAGACCAGATCCATGGACAATCTCTTTGCGGACTAGGGAGGACCCATTCCACGTACCTGGAGGGGGGGGGGGGGGGGGGAGGGAGGGACTGTTACATCTTGGTGGTGGTGGATGGATTTTCCGTTCTTAGTAGGTTAATTCCTAACCACAGGGTCACTATTGGCGAATCTGTACGGCATCTTACCGATATCTTTACTGTCTTTGGACCACACAGCACCCTAGTGAGTGATCATGCTCTCGCATTTACATCTACAGAATTCTGGAGATTTTGTTTCGATCATCATGGTAGGTATATTACCACTACTCCTTACTACCCAGGGCCAACCTTTGGTGAGTGTACAGATAGGAATTTGAAGCCTGCATTGATAATATTTAATGCTAAGTCCCAAAAACGCAGGGACCTTTCTGTCCCATAGTTAAATTTTGCTTTTAGTACTGCTGGCATGAGGCCATCAAGGTCACTCTGGTCTCATTAATCTTGGCCCGTCCAATTAAATCTCTCTTGAGTAGTCTTTGTACCATTGATAAGCTGCTCCTTAAACAACTAAACCCCTAAACCATCCAACATAATGAGAGAGTGAGACACAATACAGAGCCTGTGCATAAGCGTCAGGCACGTGGATACAATTGTGAGAGGCGTGAGTTCAAGGGGAAGGTCGGAGACCACGTGTTTGCTCATAGGTTTACCGTCGGATCCAAGGCTGGAGCAACCCCTTCTAATAAACTGGCTCATCATTTTATAGCACCCTGTCAAATTTTAAGATTTCTGATGCCAGTTAAAATCTTGGTCCGCATCGAATTGAGGGGGAATATCTCTAGAGTACCTGTTAGTCAGGTTAAGGAGGGTAGCTGGCCCCATCTTTACCTTCTGCCCTTGGTGCCGAACCCCAGCGAGGCATCTTTGAGATTCAGTGGGGGAGACTGGGCCATGTGGGCTCGGTCTTGTAGCAATTACGCCTCTCATTGACGATCTTTGTTTGAGTAACTTTGGAGGTATGCCAGTGGCGCCATTGGTGAAGACAAAAGCCATGAAGCAGGTGTGTTTTGGAGGTGAGGGTGTGCTATGTGGAGTGAGTTGGCCAGGGTCGTGAGAGCTTTGAAATTCTGGATGGTACACAAGAGAGTGAATCAGCTCTGGTGAAGGCACTGAGCCTGGTTTTGACCGTCAGTTATCACCTGCTCTGTGAAGCAGTTTCTGTGAGTGTGTATAACGTTTTGGAAAACACACCAGCGCCTTGGAGATTATTTGGCCAGTTGAATGCTACTGAAGGCAGTCCAGTATCTTGCAGGCTTAAGGAGTGGAAGGGTGGTGAAGGACGGTGGCCATCCTGTCCAAATTAAGAAACTTCCATGTATATCCTTACCTCTCGCTCTTCCCCCCCCCCCCCCCCCACTCACACACACAAACAGTGGGTATTATACAACCATCACTCATAATTAATAGCTCTTTAAAAGTCATTTGGTTAAAAAGTGATCAGTGAACTTTGGCTACCTGTAGCTCAGTGACTGTTAATTGTTTTTAAAATTCTGTACCGTGAGTGTGCACTGAACGACAGGGGGTTCATAATAATTAATGGCATCTGTTTATAAGTCATGTGCTTAAGATATGATCAGTGACTGTTAAATGTTTTTAAAATTCTGTACTTTGAGTGTGTACTGAATGACAGTGGGTTCCTAATTAATGTCAACTATTTATAAGTCATCATCATCATGATTTAAGACTGATTATGCCTTTCAGCGTTCAGTCTGGAGCATAGCCCCCTTATAAAATTCCTCCATGATCCCCTATTCAGTGCTAACATTGGTGCCTCTTCTGATGTTAAACCTATTACTTCAAAATCATTCTTAACCGAATCCAGGTACCTTCTCCTTGGTCTGCTCCGACTCCTCCTACCCTCTACTGCTGAACCCATGAGTCTCTTGGGTAACCTTGCTTCTCCCATGCGTGTAACATAACTCCACCATCTAAGCCTGTTCGCCCTGACTGCTACATCTATAGAGTTCATTCCCAGTTTTTCTTTGATTTCCTCATTGTGGACACCCTCCTGCCATTGTTCCCATCTACTAGTACCTGCAATCAACCTAGCTACTTTCATATCCGTAACCTCAACCTTGTTGATAAGGTAACCTGAATCCACCCAGCTTTCGCTCCCATACATCAAAGTTGGTCGAAAGATTGAACGGTGCACAGATAACTTAGTCTTGGTACTGACTTCCTTCTTACAGAAGAGAGTAGATCGTAGCTGAGCGCTCACTGCATTAGCTTTGCTACACCTCGCTTCCAGTTCTTTCACTATGTTGCCACCCTGTGAGAATATGCATCCTAAGTACTTGAAACCGTCCACCTGTTCTAACTTTGTTCCTCCTATTTGGCACTCAATCCGTTTATATTACTTTCCCACTGACATTACTTTCGTTTTGGAGATGCTAATCTTCATATCATAGTCCTTACATTTCTGATCTAGCTCTGAAATATTACTTTGCAAACTTTCAATCGAATCTGCCATCACAACTAAGTCATTCGCATATGCAAGACTTGCTTATTTTGTATTTACATATCTTAATCTCACCCAGCCAGTCTATTGTTTTCAACATATGATCCATAAATAATATGAACAACAGTGGAGACAGGTTGCAGCCTTGTCTTACCCCTGAAACTATTCTGAACCATGAACTCAATTTACCGTCAACTCCAACTGCTGCCTGACTATCCATGTAAAGACCTTTAATTGCTTGCAAAAGTTTGCCTCCTATTCCATAATCTCGTAGAACAGACAATAACTTCCTCCTAGGAACCGGTCATATGCCTTTTCTAGATCTATAAAGCATAGATACAATTCCCTGCTCCACTCATAACTCTTCTCCATTATTTGCCGTAAGCTAAAGATCTGGTCCTGACAACCTCTAAGAGGTCTAAACCCACACTGATTTTCATCCAATTGGTCCTCAACTAATACTCGCACTTTCCTTTCAACAATACCTGAGAAGATTTTACCCACAATGCTGATTAAAGAGATACCTCTGTAGTTGTTACAATCTTTTCTGTTTCCATGTTTAAAGATTGGTGTGATTAAAGCTTTTGTTCAGTCTGATGGAACCTGTCCCGACTACCAGGCCATTTCAATTATCCTGTGTAGCCAGTTAAGACCTGACATTCCACTGTATTTGATGAGTTCCGACTTAATTACATCCACCCCAGCTGCTTTATTGCACTGCAATCTATTGACCATTTTCTCCACTTCCTCAAATGTGATCCTACTTCCATCATCATTCCTATCCCACTCTACCTCGAAATCTGAAACATTACTGATCGTATTTTCACCTACATTGAGCAACTCTTCAAAATATTCCCTCTATCTGCCCAAGGCATCCACAGGATTCACCAGCAGTTTTCCTGACCTGTCCAAAATACTTGTCATTTCCTTCTTACCTCCCTTTCGAAGACTGCTAATTACACTCCAGAATGGTTTTCCAGCAGCTTGACCCATAGTCTCCAACCTGTTTCCAAAGTCTTCCCAAGATTTCTTCTTGGATGCTTCAATTATCTGTTTGGCTTTGTTTCTTTCTTGAACATAACTTTCTCTGTCTACCTGAGTTCTAGTATGTAGCCATTTTTGATACGCCTTCTTTTTCCTTTTACAGGCTGCCTTGACTGTGTCATTCCACCAAGCTGTTTGTATTTATAAGTCATTTGCTTAAAATCTGATCAGTGACTTTTGGATAACTATAGCTGCTTATTCAGGGACTCTTAATAGTTTTTAAAATGATGTATATTTCTGTCTACTGAATGGCGGTGGATTCATAATTAATGGCAACTGTTTATAAGCGATCTGCTTAAAAGCTGATCAGTGAATTTTGACTAACTGTAGCTGCTCATTCAGTGACTGTTAATTGCTTTTTTAAATTCTGTATTTTGATGTCTACTGAATGACAGATGTTTAAAAATATTTGCTTAAAATCTGATGAAGAAATTTTGGTGAACTGTACCTAACTATTCAGTGGCTGTTAATTGTTTTTAAAATTCTGTACCTTTGTTATCTACTAAGTGACAGTGGTTTCATAATTAATGACAGCTGTTTAAAGACCATTTAGTTAAAAGAAACTATCCAGGGAACTTTGCTAACTGTAGTTAATTTTCTTTAAAATTCTGTAATTTTGGTGTATAGTTAAGGTTGATGCTCATAATCAGTGGCAGCTGTTTAAAAGTCATTGCTCTTAAGTCTGCTGAGTCAATTTTATGGTTGATTGTTTTTAAAACTTGTTTGACTTTAATAAAGGCACGTAATGAATTAAAGATGATCAACATTGAATGTGGGGGCGTCAGTCCTTCCATTAGGGTGACCTGATCCCTAGTTTCCCCACCTCAATTCGTAGTTATCAATTATTACCTCACGTAAGGATGAAACTGTAATCAAGGAGATACATTCTGCAATAAAAAGTAGTGATCGACTTCGAAGGAATTGTCCATCTGGGACAGAAAGTGGTACATGTGATGTACATGTACAGACGAACAAATGATTACAATTTCAGAAAAATTGGATGGTTTATCCAAGAGAAAGAGCTTCACAAATTGAGAAGTCAATAACGTGTTGGTCTACATCTGGTCTTTATACAAGCCGTTATTCGGTATGACATTGATTGATAGATTTGTTGATCTCTTCCTGAGGTATATGGTGCCAAATTTTGTCCAACTGGCACGTTATATTGTCGAAATCCTCAGATGGTTGGATGGCCTTCTCATAGTGCTCCAAACGTTCTCAGTTGAGGAGAGATCCAGCCACCTTGCTGGCCAAAGTAGGGGTCTGCAAGCACGAAGACACGCAACAGAAACTCTTGCCATGTATGGCCGGCTTTATCTAGTTGAAATGTAAGCCCAGGCTTGCCAGGAACGGCAACACAACAGGGCATAGAATATCGTCGATGCACCGCTGTGCTGTAAGGTGGCTGGGATGACAGCCAAAGAGGTCTTGCTACGAAAAGAATTGGCAACTCAGACCATTACTCCCGTTTGTTGGGCCGTATGGCGGGCGACAGTCAGGTTGGTACGCCACTGTTCGTGAGTCTCCTAGACACGTCTTCGGCATGAAATCTCATTGACAAGAATAGAAATGTGTTCACTGATGATTCCCACTTCGAAATGAGCCACAATGACCAACGAAGTCGTTTCTGGAGACGCCACGGACACTGGTGGGATACCAACCTATCTGTCGCCTGCCACACAGCCTGACAGCCTGGAGTGATGGTCTTGGGTGCCGTTTCTTTTTTTTCCATAGCAGGGCCTCTTTGGTTGACATCTGTGGTACCCTTACAGCACAGTGGTACATAGACCAAGTCTACGACCTGTTTCGTTGCTCTTCGTGGCAAGACATCATGGGCTTGCATTTCACCGAGATAGTGCTCGCCTGGACACGGCGAGAGTTTCTACTGCTTGCCTCTGTGCTTGGCAAACCTTATCTTGGTCAGGAGAGTCACCTGAACTCTCCTCTAGCTGAGGTTTATGGTCAGGTCCCTACAACCAGCTCGGGATTTGACGATCTGATGTCCCAATTGGAATGAACTTAGCATGATATCCCCCAGGAGGACATCCAGCAACACTGTAAATCAATGCCAAGCCCAATAACTGAAACTGGTGATCATTTTGACATTCTGACCAGAAGTCTGAAGATGATTTTTGATAAAATCGAAAGTGGTTACCATTTTGACGTGCGATTTTGAGTCAAGATTGATTAGTATTTTAATTATCTATCGAATTGGTGTTGATTTACAGTAATGTTTTCAAAAGTTATTAACATTTACAAAATGCCTCTGTGGTCTCTTTGCAGCTATACTAAGAACCTCTATTCGTGACTCCATGATAACAGCAGTTGTGTGGTTCCTGGGCAGTCCACTTCAGAATCTAAAAAAATGGAAGGATGAAAGTTGCGACTTAAGATTGTTACAGATGGGCAAAAGCCCGAATTAGCCACTGGTGAGGGCAGGAATACTGTACCCTTTCGAAGGAACTATCCCGGCGTTCATCTTAAATGATTTGGCGAAACCACGAAACGCGTGTATCTGGATGATCGGAAGGAAACCCGAAACTCACTCCTCCTGAGTGCGATTCCAGTTTTTAACCTCCTCTCTTAGTGTTGTACCAAACTGGGGATTTCATACAGAGGGAAGAAATCCCGACAACAATTCACCGGCTTCCCAGAGAAAGGCGGTTATGCAAGTAGTCGTAATCTCATTTACGTAAAAACAGTATTTATGTATAGAGTTAAGAATACGCAGTTTACTCTGCACATGATGTAAACTTTGGTCCGTTTCGCTAGTGCACGGGGAGAACGTGCTAGGCGACAGTCACTATAGTAGTTGACACCTTTGTTACGGATGCGCAGCAGAACGCATGGGCGGAGCCTTCCAGAAAGGTTGCCGGTGTCACTGCCGGCCGGCCCGGCGCACCGTGTCGTGACGTCACAGCCGTTTGCGTCGCAGTTCTCGAGTGCTCGGCTGCGTGCCCGTGTACCTCTACGCCCATTGGTGGAAGCATTGCGTCACGCGCATCCGGTGTGCGGCGTCTGGAGAAACTCCCATCGATGCCAGGAAACTGTGTATTGTCTATGGTTGATTCGGCAGATTTCTCGCCCCTCCCCTTAATCCCCGAAACACACAGAAATAGCAAGAATGCGGACACAATCTTTGGGATGGAGTACAGTAAAATACCAGAGGCTCGGAAGAAGCGAATTAAGAACTGGAGGGCCCCTGGCGGTTGTGATGTCGCAGCCATAAATGATTTGGTTCGGTGATAAAAATTCATACATGTCATTGGCATCGAACTGTTGTTGTCTTCATTGCGAAGAATGGTTTGACACAGCAGCTCTCCACGCTAATCTGTCTTGCGGAAGCCTTTTCGTCTCTGAATAATCATTGCAGTCTACGTTAATTCAAACCTGCTTACTGTATTCAGACGTTTGTCTCCCTCTACAAATTTTAGCTCGTTCCATAAGCAAACAGGCGACTCCTTGATATCTCAGGATGTAACTTATCAACTATACCAAGTAATGCCATACATTTATTTTCTCCCCAGTTCTACTCAGTGCCTTCTCATTAGTTGCTTGATATACCAATTTAATCTTCAGAATTCTTCTGTAGTACCCACATACCAAAAACATTTATTTTTTCCTTGTCTGAAGCGTAAATCGCTCACATTTCCCTCCGATATACAACGCGACACTGCAAATATCTTGAGAAAATACTTAAATTTATATTCCATATTAGCAAACTTATCTTTTTCAGAAATGATTTACTTCCTGTAGCCAGTCTGAGTTTTATGTCCTCTGTTAATGCGTCAGCATTGGCCAGAAGGGGAAAGCGATAGGTGAAGAATAAAACATAGTTTAACCCGTTTGAAATTTTAATGCCGCAAAGAAAGGCAGGCCTGGAGAAGCCGCCGAGACTGAATGGGCAGCCGCCCAAGAGAGCAGGTGAGGAGGGCGTCTGATCGGTTTGGAAGCTGCCAGCAGAAGAGAGCGAACGGCGTGTCCGCTCCCGGCAGCCGGCCGCGGTTCCACCCCCACTTGACCACCTCCAAGCCTCCCTATTGGTCGGTCAGATCGTAAGACGCGTAGTTCGGTAGCGTTACCTCGTCAGCAACGCGTGAGATTAGCTGCTGATGGTTCAACACATGAGTTTCAGGGTGGTTCTGTCCGGTTCTGGGCAACGTGACTGAGACGCTGCAGCATACCGCCAGGCAGAAGGCACTGACGAACACAAAGTGAAAAAATAAAAATCAAATTTTTATATTAATAAACCCATTCAGTAACGGCCCCCTACTGTACACCTCTCTACTTCAACCATCATTAAATATTTCGATGTCTAAAGAGTAAAATGTCCCATTTCCTAACCCAGCATCGCCTGATGTAATTCGACTACCTTCCATTACGCTTCTTTTATTTGGTTGACGGTTATGTTATAACCTGTTTTCACACTGTACATTCCGTTCAACTGCTCACCCAAGTCCTTTGCCGTCTCTGAAAGAATTACATCATCAGCGAACCTCGGAGGTTTTATTCAGTCTCGAACACCATTTTCCTTTCCAAATTTCTTCTTGGTTTCCTTTACTGCTTGCTCAGTGTACAGACTGAATAACGCCAGGGATTGGCTACAACCCTGCCTTACTCCCTTCTCAGCTACTGCTTCCCTCTCAGGTCCTTCAACTCTTGTAATGGCAGTGTTGTTTCTGTACACATAGCCTATAAATTTTTGACTCCTGTATTTTATCCCTGCAAATTTCAAAGAAGGTAATGCGGTCAACATTTTTAAAACCTTTTTCTAAATCCGAAAACGCTATAAACGTAGGCTTATCGATATTCAGATTTTAAGACTAGTTGTAGGGTAGGTTCGGCTTCTTCTGCTCCTACATTTCATTGAAACCACAACTGGTTTTCGCTGACGTTGGCTTCTAGCAGTTGTTCCGTTCTTTTGTAATTAATTCGTGTCTATATTACGCAACAATCACTTATTAAACTGATAGTTCGGTAGTATACACATCTGTAATACTTGCTTTCTTTGGAATGGAATTACACATTCTTCTTGAAGTTTGTCTTATGTGTCTTGCACGCCAGGTGGAATATTTTTGTCATGGCTGACTCTCCCAAGTATCTCAATAATTCTGAGGGGGATGTTCCTACAGCTGCTTCTCTTTTCTTCGAAGGCTCTTTAAATTTCCTGTAGACGGCATTTATTTTTCTCCTAGTCGCACGTAATTATAAAGCTTTGCACTTCTACTCTGTATCCATTCCCGCTAAGCTATTTTCCGCTCTTCGTGAGTCTCATTTTTTAGACGTCTGTATCGCTAATTCCTTGCTTCCTTTGCTACGGCGCGCAGTCCGGAACCGTGCGACTGCTACGGTCGCAGGTTCGAATCCTGCATCGGGCATGGATGTGTGTGATGTCCTTAGGTTAGTTAGGTTTAAGTGGTTCTAACTTCTAGGAGACTGATGACCACAGCAGTTGAGTCCCATAGTGCTCAGAGCCATTTGAACCAACCTTTGCTACATTTTTGTATTTTCTCCGTCTGTCATTTAAATTCAATATGTTGGGTGTGATGCGTGGATTTGTGATGGGTCTTACCTGTTTACCTGTTTCATTCTCTGCTGCCTTCACTACTTCACATCTTAAAACTTTCCATTCGTCTTCTGTTGCGTTCATTTCCACGTTTCAGTAATCGTTGCCTAATAGTCCCTTGGAAACTTGTAACGACCTCTGGCACTTTCGGTTCATCCATGTCCCTTTCCTTAATTTCCTACGTGTCTGCAGTTTATTTAGTTGTAATATGTAGTTCACAAGCAAGAATTTATGGCCAGAGTCACATTTACAGCTTCAGAATACTCCGCCAGCTGGCCGTGCGGTTCTAGGCGCTACAGTCTGGAACCGCAGGACCGCTACGGTCGCAGGTTTGAATCCTGCCTCGGGCATGGATGTGTGTGATGTCCTTAGGTTAGTTATGTTTAAGTAGTTCTAAGTTCTAGGGGACTGATGACCTCAGAAGTTACGTCCCATAGTGCTCAGAGCCATTTGAACCATTTTTGAATTCCGCCAGCCACCTAACGGCGTGTGGTGAAGCATACGATTGGCACCATTAACTGATCCCTCTTCCTATTCCACTCGTTTGGGGAAATAGACTGTCGCTAAGCCTCTGTATTAGCTCTAATTTCTAGAAATTTCTCGTCATGGTCATTTCGTGAGACGATTGAAGGACGAAATAATGTTGTCCGAGTCTTCCTGAGAAGTACTCACCCAAAATTTCAACAGTAAATCTCTCTTTGACGCCCAACGCTTGTCTTATAGCGATGCCATTTGAGTATGTTCGGCATTTCTGTAACGCTCTCGCGCCGACTAAACGAACCCGTGCCAAGACGCGACGCTTTTCGTTGGATCTTCTCTACTCTCCTATCAGCCCCACCTGGTACGGATCCCAGACTGATGAACGATGCTCAAGAATAGGTCGAACAAGCGCCTCGTCATCCACTTCCTTCGTGGACGAGTTACATTTCCTTATGATTCTTCCTATGAAATTCAGTGCGGCCTCTGTTTTTCCTACTATTTGTTTTATATGGCCATTCCACTTTTCAAGCAGTTTGTCTTTATCACTAGTGTAGTTGCAGAGTAGTGGATTTTTTTTCTATGTATGTGCAGTAAGTCACATTTCTTTACGTTCATCGTCATCTGCCATTGCCTGCACCATTCATTAATCCTCTGCAAGTCATTATGCAAATCATACTGTCTTCTGGCGTGATACTTTCTTATAGACAACCGCATCATCTACGGACAGTCTTAAAAAGCTTCCAACGCGTTCTTCTAGATCATTTATATATGTTACGGCCAAAGGCCGAAATCGGCCAAAGCGGGAACTGGCTGGTCAAGTAGCGAAGTGGCCAATGTCGCTTTAAATCGGCCGGCCAATGTCCGATTTTTTCCTGATTTCGGGATTAAGCCGGCCTGTTCGCGAAGTGGGTGGGACCGATCTGCCAAACTCCTAAAAGACGCAAAGCAGATTTAACTGACCAATTTCAAATTGTATAAGCCAGGAAATCGCGAACATCGCTGTAAATTGAGCAGGCAATGTCCGATCTCTTCCTGAGTTCGGGGTCTGGCCGGCCAGTTTGCTAAGTGGCGCAAACAGATCGGCCAGAATAGGAAGATAAATAAAGAGTGGATGAATATGTACAATTTCAAACTGTGTGGAATCTATTCTTTTCATCGTATCCTCGGCCACAGCTCAGTGACTGTAAAGATGATATGGTTCATAATGATTTTTCTTCTTTGGCCTCGGATTCCAGCGTTAGCAGTTTCTCCTGCAGAATAGAGAACTCGTTTCTGGAACATAGTTACTTGAGAACACCATCTTCTGTTCCCAGCTTGTAAAACTGCCTTCGACGGCAAGGACGCTTCTGGGATCTCGCGACCTGTGTCAGCATGTGGTATACGGATGCGAACATTGTCTCCAACTTTTGAAGGTGGCAATTTTGCATCTTAATTTTTAAGCGTCTTTGCACTTTGTGCTTGTAAATTGTCGTGAGCTCTTGCCCTCTTCTTCCTGGTTTCTTGTTTATTATAACATAGTTTGTAAATAATTTTCCCTCCATATCCTTCCCCTGCTTCATTACTTCTTCCACAAATTACATGCACATCTTTGTCGTAGAATATATAGCAAAGAGCTGCACTACACTCTTCTTTACAAACCACACAGCATATTTGCACCTTATTATTGTCAGGTAGGTGGTCTCGACTTCCCGATGGTTCACGGCGGCAGTTTCACTGTCGGGAGTAGTTCCTATATTTACAGCATTCTTCATTTCTTCTTCGACTTTCTCAAGATCTTCCTCTGTCACTATGTTATCAATAACTTTTTAGGCACATTTGAAGTTCTCAGCCCCACTTTTGGTTTACAGCCAAACATTATCTCGTATGGTGACTGCTCGATTACTTGACGAAAAGAAAGAATTTTCATGAATTGGATGAACCGAAGATTCTCAGCACGATGAACTCAGTTATTTGTCTGCATCCATGTCATTATCATATTCTGTACATCCTGGTTGGCCCGGTCGATAGAACCTTGGCTTTATCTGTGTCTGGGTTTTTCATGTACCAGTTTCAGTTCAGGTCACATGTTATTTAGCTCGTTCATAACTTCTTCCGGACTGCACTTCGAGCACCTATAGTGGTAAAGATGTCAAGCAAATGGTGAGCAACTTCTTCTGTTCTTTTGCTTTTTGTGGGTCGCTATAATATAAATCTGGTTAAGTGATCTTGGTAATTGAGAACGAACTTGTACTCCCCCTTAGGGCTACTTTGCATGTCTATCGGATCTGTCTGGTATCCTGAATTAAATTCTTTAAATATTAGAGGTCTGGAAACTAGATCTTTCTTTAGATTAGACAGTTTAGTCTGACAAGTTTCGCTTAAGCGAAGATACAAAGCAATCACCTCTTTGGTGATATTTTTGTACTTAAACAGTAGCTCCCTTTCCATCCGTGCGCGATCTCCACGTCCCGTTTTCAAGTTGAGTATCGAGCAGTATTTCGAACAGTTCTTTTATAGGGGCACAGCTCAAAATAGTTGTCTCCCGTTACTAGTGCAATATGTTTTTATTTTCCGTCAACTTCAGTAACTTCATACTTTCTTAGCCGACGATGGTCAACACTCTCTTTTCTCTGCTTTGCTTTGGCTTGTTAGACGTCCTCTATGAAAGAACGGTGTGAGGACGTAGAAGCACTGGCTCTAGCCACCCCCCCCCCCCCAATAATATCGCTGCCCTACCACGGCAAGAACAACTGTATCTTTGACAGATCAGTTCTCTGTAGTACGCGCTCTATGCTACAAGCATTGTATATACGCTGCGAGAATAAAAGAAGTCATAGTAAATGACGGGAGTTAGAATATTTATTTAGCGTCGTAAAACATACGCCTCCCCCCCCCCCCCTCCCACCCACTACCTACAACAGAGTCTATCTCTTGTGATTATTCCGCTATTAATCGCTTTTTCTTGCAGAAGCGTATTCAAAGTGTCCAGGAACCTGCTTCTCATATCAAATGTCGTTTCCGCATTTGCATGTATCCCGCCTTCACTGTGAATATCGTTCACGTGTGAAGTAGCCATGGGTCAGCCTACGGAAGAATGACACGAACAAAAAAATTGTTCAATTGGCTCTGAGCACTATGGGACTTTAACATCTTAGGTCATCAGTCCCCTAGAACATAGAACTACTTAAACCTAACTAACCTAAGGACATCACACACATCCATGCCCGAGGCAGGATTCCAACCTGCGACCGTAGCAGTCCCGCGGTTCCGGACTGCAGCGCCTAGAACCGCTCGGCCACCACGGCCGGCTGACGCGAACAATTGAAATCGTATGCCATTACATGTGATCATCCTAGGTCCTACTAGCAAACAATTTGCATGTTCGATTACTGATTTAGGGCACGTCCATTAGTTACGTGAGCTCAAAATGGATGAAATTAGTACGGCAAAAGTCACTAATTCTTATTTGATGGGAGAGGTCAATTAAAATCTCACATTGAACTGAACGCACTATACTTGCGAATGCCCGGGATTCCCCTATCTGAAAGGCGTGCCGCACACATAAGTGCCAGATTTCATTTGGAAAGTTCCCTGCCAAAGCGGCCGAATTCACGCATGTTAGTTGAGAAAGAGTCGTGATAATCTGCAGCTCACAAATGTACGTTATTGTGCTTAAAATGAATTTGTACCAAAACGTTTTGGCCATCTGACAAGTTGAAACAAACGTCCCAGAGAGAGGTTTATCTGTTGTGAAAGGAAGCTAAGCTCAAGTTCACTGACAAGAATTCTCTTAGGGGTCATATAAATTTAAAAATTGAGAATTTACGTAACAATAAGGCTCGGAAGAAGGTACAAACAATGTTATCTTTCATATGAATAGTATGATCCAGTGGCATTAGAATATATCAGTAAAAGGTCACTTTTTTAGCGGTCTGTTAAAACAGTTAGGTCTACTATCTTCAGGAAATTTTTTGTCGGTCTATCTGACGGTTATACACATGAATACTAAGGCCCACTCAGAGTTGGTGTGTTTAAAGCAAGCTGTTTTCACGTCTTAAAAAAGTGTTTAATACAGTTTCTCTATAAAACCACGTTTTTATTAAACTGTTTTTGATCAATGTTTGAAACAAATAAAAAGCTTTTCAGTTCATACGTATGTAATAATGTATCTTGGTAGAAGGTTTTATGCAGTTTACAATAGAGGAAGTACATGAATGTTGTTGATGTTGTGGTCTTCAGTCCTGAGACTGGTTAGATGCAGCTCTGCATGCTACTCTATCCTGTGCAAGCTTCTTCATTTCCCAGTACCTACTGCAGCCTACATCCTTCTGAATCTGCTTAGTGTATTCATTTCTTGGTCTACCTCTACGATTTTTACCCTCCACGCTGCCCTCCAATACTAAATTGGTGATTCCTTGATGCCTCAGAACATGTCCTACCAACCGATCCCTCCTTCTAGTCAAGTTGTGCCACAAACTCCTCTTCTCCCCAATTCTATTCAATACCTCCTCGTTAGTTATGTGATCTACCCATCTAATCTTCAGCATTCTTCTGTAGCACCACATTTCGAAAGCTTCTATTCTCTTCTTGTCCAAATTATTTATCGTCCATGTTTCACTTCCATACATGGCTACACACCATACAAATACTTTCAGAAACGACTTCCTGACATTTAAATCTATACTCGCTGTTAACAAATTTTTCTTCTTCAGAAACGCTTTCCTTGCCATTGCCAGTCTACATTTTATATCCTCTCTACTTCGACCATCATCATTTATTTTGCTCGCCAAATAGCAAAACTCCTTTACTGCTTTAAGTGTCTCAATTTCTAATCTAATTCCCTCAGCATCACCTGACTTAATTCAACTATATTCCATTATCCTCGTTTTGCTTTTGTTGATGTTCATCTTATACCCTCCTTTCAAGACACTGGCCATTCCGTTCAACTGCTCTTCCAAGTTCTTTGCTGTTTCTGACAGAATTACAATGTCATCGGCGAACCTCAAAGTTTTTATTTCTTCTCCATGGATTTTAATACCTACTCCGAATTTTTCTTTTGTTTCCTTTACTGCTTGCTCAATAAACAGATTGAATAGCATCGGGGACAGGCTACAACCCTCTCTCACTCCCTTCCCAACCACTGCTTCCCTTTCATGTCCCTCGACTCTTATAACTGCCATCTGATTTCTGTAAAAATTTTAAATAGCCTTTCGCTCCCTGTATTTTACCCCTGCCGCCTTCAGAATTTGAAAGAGAGTATTCCAGTCAACTTTGTCAAATGCTTTCCCTAAGTCTACAAATGCTAGAAGGTAGGTTTGCCTTTCCTTAATCTTTCTTCTAAGATAAGTCGTTGGGTCAATATTGCCTCACGTGTTCCAACATTTCTACGGAATCCAAACTGATCTTCCCCGAGGTCGGCTTCTACCAGTTTTTCCATTCGTCTGTAAAGAATTCGCGTTAGTATTTTGCAGCTGTGACTTATTAAACTGATAGTTCGGCAATTTACACATCTGTCAACACCTGCTATCTTTGGGATTGGAATTATTATGTTCTTCTTGAATTCTGAGGGAATTTCGCCTGTCTCATACATCTTGCTCACCAGATGGTAGAGTTTTGTCAGGACTGGCTCTCCCAAAGCTTAGTTCTAATGGAATGTTGTCTACTCCGGGGCCTTGTTTCGACTCAGGTCTTTCAATGCTCTGAATACCGATGGCATTACAGAAGATGATATTGTCGCATAATTTGTATTTACTTATTTGAAGAATTATTTTAAAAAACCGCGATCGTAGAGAGCCATTTCGCAGCTGTCAAAACAATCAATTTAATTAAACACATTATAATAACATTAATATAATGTAGTTATCATTTTCTCGTCCGCTTTCACAGAAAAAAATGTAATACATGAAAGACAAGCTTTAAAAAGTGCGTTTAGTAGATATATTTTCTATTTTAAATGGCCAGGATAGAGGCCAAGTGAGGGAGCAAAAAATAAATAAATAAATAAATAAAAATAAATAAAAAATAAAAAAAGAAAAAAAGTAAGCGTAGCTCACGTCTAATAAACCGACGTTTCTTTAACACATCTGAAATATTCACAATACCACAAACAAAAATACCAGAAGTAACAGTGCTCACAACTAATCCACTTTGGCCTAACATTGCACATTGTAAACAGTAACGGTCCTATCACACTTCCTAGGGGTACTCCGGAGTTAAATTTTACATCTGTCGGTTTTGTTCCGTTAAGAGATGCATTTTGAGTTCTATCTGCAAGGAAGTCTTGAATCCAGTCACAAATCTAGTACGATACTACTGCAAATATTTTTCACTTTAAAATCTGGTTTCGCAATCTCTGTCTTCCTTCCTTACACACTGAAGAGCGAAAGAAACTGGTACACCTGCCTAATATCACGTAGAGCTCCCGCGAGCACGCAGAAGTGCCGCAACACGGCGTGACATGGACTCGACTAATGTCTTAAGTACTGATGGAGAGAATTGACATCACGAATCCTGCAGGGCTGTCCATACACCCGTAAGAGTACGAGGAAGTGGAGATCTTTTCTGAACACCACGTTGCAAGGCATCCCAGATATAATCAATAATGTTCATGTCTGGAGAGTTTGGTGGCCAGCGGAAGTGTTTAAACTCAGAAGAGTGTTCCTGAAGCCACTCTGTAGCAATTCTGGACGTGTGTGGTGTGGCACTGTCCTGCTGGAATTGCCCAAGTCCGTCGGAATTGACACGAATGGATGCAGATGATCAGACAGGGTGCTTACGTACGTGTCACCTGTCAGAGTCGTATCTAGACGTATCAGGGGTCCCATATCACTCCAACTGCACGCGCTCCACACCATTATAGAGCCTCCACCAGCTTGAACAGTCCCCTGCTGACATGCTGGGTCCATGGAATCATGTGGTTGTCTCCACACCCGTACACGTCCATCCGCTCGACACAATTTGAAACGAGACGCTTCCGACCAGGCGACATATTTCCAGTCAGCAACAGTCCAATGTTGGTGTTGATGGGCCCAGGCGAGGCGTCAAGCAATGTGTCATGCAGTCATCAAGGATACACGAGTGGGGCTTCGGTTCCGAAAGCCCATATCGATGATGTTTCGTTGAATGGTTCGCACGCTGACACTTGTTGATGGACCAGCATTGAAATCTGCAGCAATTTGTGGAAGGATTGCGCTTCTGTCACACTGAACGATTCTCTTCACTCGTCTTTGGTCTTGTTCTTGCAGGATCTTTTTCCAGTCACAGCGATGTTGGAGATTTGATTTTTACCAGATTCCTGATATTCACGCCACACTCTTGAAATGGTCGTACGGGAAAATCGCCACTTCATCGTACCTCGAAGGTGCTGATCCCATCGCTCGTGCACCGACTATAACACCACGTTGAAACTCACTTAAATCTTGATAACCTGCAGTAGCCGATCATAGAACTGCATCAGACACTTGTTGCCTTATACAGGCGTTGCCGACCGCAGTGCCGTATTATGCTTGTTTACATATCTCTGTATTTGAATACGCATGCATATACCAGTTTCTTTGGCGCTTGATATATATGGTAAGCTGCCAAAGTACGATGTCAAAATTATCCTGGGGGATTGTAATGCTGAAGTAGGTAAATAGAAAGAGAACCAACCGGTGGCAGGTCTTCATTGTAAACAATTGGAATCGAATAACAGTGGCTGGAACACTTTACGTAAGTCACTTGATCTCTACACTTGCAGGTACACTCTGCAAGCCATCCTACGGTGTGTGGCGGAGGGTGCTGTTTCACCTTTTCCATTCACGAATAGTGCATAGAAAGAATGACGGTAGTGTAGTCGCCCGGGATGGGTGGCACAAGTCTGCTACGGCGGAAGTGAGCCAGATGGCGGCTCACCAGTGAAAAGGAGGTGGGCTCAGAGCCTGCACTTGGACCGATAGTGGTGAAGGCCCAACCTCATGGTGGTTGCTTGCCGAACCATGTCGCCCTGTCGCCTAGCGTTGCCTTCTCTTCGTGATTGATGCTGCGCCGGCCGGAGTGGCCGTGCGGTTCTGGGCGCTACAGTCTGGAACCGAGCGACCGCTACGGTCGCAGGTTCGAATCCAGCCTCGGGCATGGATGTGTGTGATGTCCTTAGGTTAGTTAGGTTTAATTAGTTCTAAGTTCCAGGTGACTGATGACCTCAGAAGTTAAGTCGCATAGTGCTCAGAGCCATTTGAACCACCCATTGGTGCTCCCAGATTGGGATAAATTTGGCTAGAAACGACGGGTATTTATACTGGTTAGGTGCTCATTTACTGTTTCTAACCACGTACGGTATAACAAAATGGTTCAAATGGCTCTGAGCACTATGGGACTTAACATCTGATGTCATCAGTCCCCTGGAACTTAGAACTGCGTAAACCTAACTCACCTAAGGACATCACACGCATCCATGCCCGAGGCAGGATTCGAACCTGCGACCGTAGCAGTCGCGCGTTTCCGGACGGAAGCGCCTAGAGCCGCTCGGCCATCGCGGCCGGCACGGTATAACAAATCCATAGCTCAAAGGTGTCGAAAGTGGCCAGCCGGTCCGGCCGTAGGCCCGTCATTTTGGCTGTGTCGTCGTTTTTGCGGTGCTCGGCGCGGCTCAGCTTGCAATGCGTAAACATGACGGTTGCCGCAGCTGCCATGATGGTATTTTGCCCCCACTGGCTTCTAAATCTTCACGTAACTGCTTTGGCAGGTCTGCTGTTTTCATAGTAGTGCCCAAAAAATAGCAGATGCGCTGGAATCAAATAACAATTGCTGGAATCTGATTGAATTTACTTTTAGCAAAGGACTGGTGATTAAAAGTACGTGCTTCCCACACAAAGACATTCATTCATAAGAAGACTTAGATATCACCAGATGGGCTGACGAGAAATCAAATAGATCATGTACTGATAGATGGACGGCATGCCTCAGATATTTTGGATGTGATCAGCCGCCGAGGTGCGGATATTGACTCAGACCATGTTTTGATAAGAATCAAAACCTTAGAAAGGATTGCAGTAAAAGCCAGAAGGGCTGGGTTGGAGAAAAGTAAGGTCTACAATGTGGAAATGCTTAAAGAGCAGAGGAAAGAGAAAGAGTAGAGGAACAAAGTGCAAAAGAAGTTGCAAAGGATCAGCGCGATGGAGCGAAAGGATATCAACGAACTGTGGGAGGAAACTAAGTTAGCATTAACTACAACAGCTCAAGAGGTACTCGGAGAAAGAGGAAAACGGAAAAGAAACGGATGGTTTGGTGAGGAGATGTCGCCGCGCGGAGTGGCCGTGCGGTTAGAGGCGCCATGTCAAGGATTGCGCGGCCCCTCCCACCGGAGGTTCGAGTCCTCCCTCGGGCATGGGTGTTCGTGTTGTTCTTAGCATAAGTTAGTTCAAGTAGTGCGTAAGTCCAGGGACCGATGACCTCAGCATTTTGTCCCCTTAGGTATTCACACACATTTGAACATTTTTGAGGAGATGTCAAAGGCGCTGGACGATAAAATCAAGCTCGATAAAGAATTTTAGAGAGACCCACACGAAATAATTTGGTTATGTTTAAAGAGAAGAGAAGAATAGCTAAGAATTTAGCGTGGATTAAAAAGAGATAGAAGAAAGGGAAAGGTTGGATAAAATACAGAAGAACTTTGAAAATAAGCAGGGGAGGAAATTCTTTTATGGTGTGGGACAAACAAAGGGAGGATATCAGCCAAGGGTGGACATGCTGAAAGATGAGACAGACAGTTTGATAGTAGAAAAGGAGAAATAATAGAAACATGGGTACAAAATTTTGAAGTGTTACTGTCAAACAGACACATCGTAACTGAAGAGAGAAATGGTGGGGCTAGAGAAGAAACTGAAGAAGAACAAGATGCGGGTGGAGATGATGATGTAGTAGACACAGAACCACCCTCCATAGAAGAGTTAAGAGAAATTATAAAGCAACTTAGGAATAACAAAGCTCCTAGATCCGACCTCATAACGGCGGAAACGGTAAAACACGGAGGTGAAATATTAGTAAGGAGGACGCATAATATAATTACAATGGCCTGGGAAACAGAGAAAATGCCAGAGGACTGGACGTTAGCAATCATCTGCCCTGTACATAAGAAAGGATCACGCAAGCAGTGTGAGAACTACCAAGAAATATCTCTGCTAAGCATCGTCTACAAAATCCTTTCTACTGCTATAACTAAGAGAGTCAGTAATAGAGCAGAAAGAATTCTTTACGATATAAAGCAGAGGTATTTTTACCTAAGACTGGCAGTATTAAACAGTTTCAGTACAAGTTTGAAGTAAAACAGCACAAACCATTTAGAGTGCCACCCTATACAATCCCATTAAGATACAGGAATAAAGTATTCCAGGAGATATCTAAAATGTTAGATGACGATATTATTGAACCAACTACCTCCACATATAGCAGCCCGCTCCATATTGTACAAAAACGAGATGGGAGCATCAGGTTAGTGCTTGATTCCAGACAGATCAACACAATCACAATCACTGAGACAGATCGCCCAGAAAAATTAGAGGAATTGATACAAAACTTCCACGGGTGCTAAGATAATTTCATCAATTGATTTACGGAGTAGTTTCTGGCAAATAGAATTGGCCCCAGAATGTAGAAAATTTACAGCATTTATCGTATTCGGTAGATGTTGCCAGTTTAAACGATTGCCATGTGGTTTAAACATATCATCAGCAGCGTTTATTAGGGGATTTAATACTATACTCAGTCCTGAAATTTTACAAAAAATTACTTGTTATGTTGATGATGTGATTATAGCAGAACCCTCTTGGGGACATCACAACGACATATTAAATCAGTTTTTACAGATCATGAAAGAGCATGGGGTCACAGTAAATATAACAAAATCCAGATTTGGAAGGCGAGAGGTCAAATTTCTAGGACACATAATTTCCGAGAAAGGGGTAATGCCCGACCCAGAAAAACTAACGGCAATTAAAGAATTCTGTACTCCATATAATAAGAAAACTCTCAGAGG